>NC_044277.2:96751918-98026285 GCF_004027225.2 Strigops habroptila
CCTTTGCCTAAAAGTGATGCAAGAAATTATTATGCAGACAACCTGATAGTAGAAATGATGAATAGAGTTGTTTTGTAATAACTCTAGTAGCCAAAATGGGAGAATCTGCAGACAGCATCGTGTGCTGTGTGTGGACCAGAAGCCCATTCAGTGCTACACCATTTGGGGTTCCCTGCATCTGAAGGATAAAAGATTATCTATGCTATTCTCTCTTTATAGTGTTAACTCTAATACATCATATTTTAAATGATACCTTACACAATCTGAGTGCCTTTCTTACTGGGATCATAACGGATCAGCACCTCCTCATGCAAAACCACCACTCATAACAAGAAAAAGTGTCTCTTTTTCTCACTCCTTGAAGGTTTGCTTAGCAACAAGCATAAATCTCAGGGAGATGTTCAGCAGAGACCTGACTTCTTCCTATGTAAATGTAACCAAGACAGTATTTTCTAATAAACCAATCTGAGATTTCTACTCATTTTGAAGCAACACTTCAGATTTTGAATACTTCTTTTGCAGCTTTTTTAATCTTGCAGCATCTCTTTTGATCCTGACACCAGACCTCCACCTCATACTCTTCATGAGTATAGCAAATACAATCTCTTTCCTTAAAGAGTGCTTATGCAGCCATGATTGAGGTTAGTCACACTCACTGGCTCATCACACTGAAATTCACAAGTTCACGAGGGCTTTGGCCTTTGATTTCTACAACACTGGCTGTAAAGCAGCAGCTGGAAAACTGAAAGCTTGGCAGTAAAGATATGGATGGGGTCCTGATGGTAACAAGTTAAACATAAGCCAGCAGCATCTTGGGCTGCATTAGAATTGATGCCAGTAGGTCAAGGGCAGCAATCTACCTCCTCTACGCAGCTCTGGGGAGACACACCTGGAGTGCTATGTCCAGTTCTGGGCTCCCCAGTACAAGACAGACACAGACATACTGGAGCAAGTCCAGTGAAGGGGTGTGAAGATGGTTAAGTAATTGGAATGTCTGTCCTAACAGGCAAGGCTGTGAGAGCTGGAATTTTTCAGCCTAGAGAACAGGCCCAGCACGACTCATATCCATATATATAAATTATCAGTGGGAGAGATAAAGAAGACAGAAACAGATGCTTCTCAGTGGTGTCCAGTGACCTGGCAAGGCAATGGGCACAAACTGAAATGCAAGAAATTTCATTTAAACACGAGAAAGAGCTTTTTGGCTCTAGAAGTTACTACACACTGGAACAGATTGCCGGAAGAGCAAGATACTTAAAATGCAACCAGACACAGGCCTGAGCAACCTGCTCTAGCTGACCCTTTGTGCAGGGGTGGGATTGAATTATACAAACTCCCGACGTCCCTTCTCTGTGATACGGAATAGGGAAATCTAAACCATGACCCGTTTGCTTACTTGCTAGATAAATAATTTTGCAGTTACCTGTTTTATGAGTAAGTACATCTTATGTCCAAATCGTTCTGCATAACAGACCCGTCCTCGTTTTCTCCCACCTGGTTAACCTTTGTTATCTACAAACTTTTACCAAGCTTTCCCTCAAATAATCAAATATAACAAGTGACATTTGGCCAAGAACCTGTTTCTGTAGAAGCATACTGAAAACCCATACCTGGTCATTAAAAGAGAGCTTTTTATCCATTTAATAATTACATAAATGAAAACACAGACATCAATTTGAAATAACAGCCCCTGAGAATAAGCAAACAGTTGCCTGCTTCTACTAAGATGCATGTGGCAAGCAGGTGTCTGTACCTGATAGAAACCACCAGATCCCAAGCCTGCCTAGTGAAGTTGTGTAGAGCCATGAACACAATAAAAAAAGATATGGCATCACTGAGGAATTTTCTGTCCCTTAGAACAGTTGCACAGGCTCACCACTTTAATAGGTGCAGGACTTAACAGGTCATCAAACTGAAGCTGAACTGTTAAATCTGCTAGCCATGGCACCTGTGATAGGAAGTAACATATCTGTTATTTTCAGGGATAACACTTTGCTCAATCTGCAGAACTTGAGACAATTCCTGGTTGCTGAACCCAGGTCAAGCACACTGCAACCACAGCGCTCAGTCCAACTGAAGCAAGCTTGGCACATATCAAAGGGAATTTTCTGTTCCTTCACCTTTCCAGATGATGCAACAAAATGAATGTTTCGCAGCTGTGAAAAAGCCAAACAGCAAAGTGAAAGTGCATTGAATACCTCTGTCCAGCAGTAAACTAGACAAGCTGTGTTTACGCCTCCCTGAAAAATGAAAACATGAAGATACAAACACACGAGCATGCAACAACAGCACTGAGAGTAGCATAGCAGAGGTAACTTTGTTCCAGTACGTAGCTCATATTCACTATCTCTGCACTGCTCAGCAGAATTGTGTGGTTTAAAGTAAAGTCAACTCTACAGCTTGTTTTACGCTCTCATCCCAGACACTATAAAGTTTATAAGTAACCACATGAGCCTGCCTGGAAAGAAACTTATTTATTCAAAACCCAGGAAATAAAAACAACAAACCAACAAACCAAAAACAAGTCAAAAAACAACCAACACAAACCCCTCAGAGAAACAGCCTCTCTGCAGCCCATGCCTGTGCCTCAGAGCAGGGCTGGGAAAGTCCTCCTCCTCCTCCCTGGACAGCACATGCCCTTCACCCATGGCAAGGCTGGGAAGGGGATGGAAAGTGCCAAGTGTTAAGGTGCTGAGAAGCTCTTGATGTTTCTAGTCTCTCAAGTGCTGTTGGCCTGCTCCTGCTCAAAGAGGGCCATGGCTAAATGTGAGCGGGATGCAAGTCCTTCCAAGTTACTAAGCACGCAGCGGTGGTATAACTCCTCACTAAGCCGGGGATTGCAGCTCCTCAGTGCATATTTCTGCACTAACCCTGGCTCTACAGCCCTGAATAGGTGCAGACCAGAATAGTGGAGGAAGACATCAAATACCTCCATGCTCTCCAGCACCTCATCTCGGTCTAGGATATCAGCTGCTAGCTTGGTACGTGCTGTCATGTAGTCAGAATTATAAAAGCAAGCCTCAGCAAAGGAATGCCTGTCAAAATGTCCATCCCTCAGGAAGTCAGTGCTGGAGGAAGCAGTCTGCTCACCACGGTACACCAATGCAGGGTTGAACTCTTGGAAGTGCACTGGGAAAAAGACCTGCCAATTGCTGATAGTATTCATGCGGCAGCGATTCAGGAACTCCATGTTGATTTCTGTCCAGACACTGGCCAAGAAGAACAGTGTATCCACAGGGTGCTTCTTTGAGACTATATCCATGAGTTTCACTTGCGATGGCACCGCAGTTTTAACACTAATCCAGGGGATTTTAACTTCTGCATAGCGTTTCTCCAGCTCTCCTACCATGGCTTTGACTCCAGCAAAAACATCCACCTGATTGACACGCTGGGCATCATAGGGATGGTAGATAAAAAGCAAAGTCAGCAAGGCATTATCATGTGTGTCCAGTGTGTTCATAGCAAACATATCCAGGAAGTTTGCCACAAAATCCAGGTCCTGCACTGTCAAGGGAAGCACCAGTTGCACCCGTGTGGCCTCTGTCACATATGGCATGGGAATAATTTCCACCTTACTCAAGGGCCGCACCAAGCTTACTCGTTTGGCTAGAACATGACTGTGGCCCTTTTGGGTCACTGCCTCCAGCAGTAGGTCCAGCATATATTCCATGCCCCGTGTAGGGTCAAAACGCCGATAACCATTCAGCAACTGCCGCTTGCTGAAGCGGAGCAGAGGCTGGTAGCGACTGTTAAGTTGCTCGAGTGCAGACTCAATGATTTCACTGACATCTGCTTTGCTGGCTCCAGAGAGTTCACACTTGGGGGAGCCATCAGGACAGGAGAAGAGGTGCTGCTCGGTGAAGTAGTCCCAGCTGATTACCTCAAAACGTGACTTTGGAAGAAAGGGGGCATTAATGCCCACAGGCCAAGTCAAGCCCACCTCACCTGAAGGGGTCAATGATGTCAGGTTCCTGATCTGCATCTGTGCAAAGAGAGAATGCATACTGATCCCTACCACTCACAAAGAAGTCCAGTCCACCTCCCACCCACCCAGGCCTGCCTCATCACCTAGAACTGTATCTTGGTAGTATCACACCAGCAGTTTTGGATAACATGGTGTCAGAAGTGCTATTTCTGAGACGCAGGACTATATCCTTTGTCTGGCTGACAGTCACCTACAACCAGAAGGGATACTCTTCCTTCACTATGTTGAAAGAAAAGGAGACCTGTTTGGTCAAGGAGTCTGCAGATATCCCTCACCACCTACCTGGAGGTCCTGGATCTCCTGGTAGGCTCTGTCAAGCTGGATCCTGCTGAAGTGCTTGTGCAGCCGGTACATCAAGGTCACGTCAGAAACAGGGTGCACAGCAAGAGCTGCTTGGAACTCCTCTTCTTCCTCCTTCTCTGGCTCAGTATTTTTGGCCAGTTCATAGGTGTGATAATTCTGGCCCTGAAGTGGACAAGAGCCAGAAAAGACTGGCATGGAACTCAAGTTCACAGAGAAGCATTCTCTCATCCCATACATGCATTTGCCCCTCTTTCCATGCTGACTGCAGCACCCAGAGACATAAATGTCAGAGTTGTCTTCTCCCCTCACCCCCCATACTACATGCTCACTTGCTTCTTGGTACCAATTGCCCCTTATCCAACCTCCAAAAAACCTGGGGATTAGCATTTGCTAGGAGGCTGAAAATTAATGTACGCGTTCTCTCTCCCACAACATCTCAGCTTTGATTATGGGTCTCTCTCCAGTGCTGCCATACAACACAGCCCTTTCTTCCTCCAACTCACATTAGAGGCTTACAGAAAGGTCCCTTTGCTATGCAGGAGGGAACTAGTAACAGTATGGGTTCTGTCAGGCTTAGCTAACACAATGCCCCAAGAAGGGAAGTAGTACCTGGAGCTGGGAAACACACGTGATGCCAAGGAAGTCGATGATGCACCGTCCCAGCCACTCATCTGGCCGCACACTAAGGATCTCATTGCGACAGCTGTCCAGGTGTGGATGGAGCTTAAGCAGCAGGCTGCGGGAGATCAGGTAGCCAAAGCCACCATGACAATAGCGGGCCTGCTCATCCCCCCCGATAAACTCCTCTGCTCGTCCCAGATAGACATCTTGGTTAATACTTAGGTGTGTCACCATAGCCTTGACCTGTTCGGCCTGGGCATAGGTGTCATCCTGCATGATGTAGAACCAGTCATAGTCAGAACCAAAATGCTGATGGATATAGTTCATGGTCTCATACATGAGCCAAATGGGACGCTCATCCCCATGGGCTACCAGCACCATGCCATGAGGCACCTTGGCACTGCGCAACCCTGTGAAGTACAGCAGGCGTGAGAAGTGATGGGCAACTGTCTTGTTCACTGCCACTGCCAACGTATTCAGGGTAGCCTTGGAGGTCAGCACAGCCACAAAGAGTCTTTCATGGAATCCCAATTCTGTCTGGATGTAACGAGTTCTGTAATGGAAGGAAACACCTACATGGCAAACAGCTGCATGGCAAAAATCAAAGACTTAAAGAATCAGAGAATGGTTTGGGTTGGAAAGGACCTTAAGATCATCTAGTTCCAATCTAGCAGGAGGCACATCTCCCACTAGACCAGGTTGCCCCAAGCCCCGTCCAACCTGGCCTTGAACACTTCCAGGGATGGAGCATTCACAACTTCCTTGGACATGCTGTTTCGATGCCTCACCACTCTCACAGTAAATAATTTCTTCCTTATATCCAACCTAAAACTCCCCTGCTTCAGTTTGAACCCATCACTCCTTGTGCTATCACTGTACTCCCTGATGAAGAGTCTGTCTCTGGCATCCTTGTAGGCCCCCTTCACATACTCGAAGGCTGCTATGAGCTCTCCACGCAGCCTTCTCTTCTCCAGGCTGAAGAGCCCCAACTTTCTCAGCCTGTCTTCATACGGGAGGTGCTCCAGCCCTCTTGTCATCCTCGTGGCCCTCCTCTGGACTGTTCCAACAGTTCCGTGTCCTTCTTACGTTGAGGATACTAGAAGTGCATATCATACTCCAAGTGAGGTCTCACAAGAGCAGAGCAGAGGGTCAGGATCACCTCCTTTGACCTACTGGTCATGCTTCTTTTGATGTGGCCCTGGATACGGTTGACTTTCTGGGCTGCGAGCGCACACTGAAGCCGGCTCATGGTGAGCTTATCACTGACCAACACCCCCAAGACCTTCTCCGCAGGGCTGCTCTGAATCTCTTCTCCACCCAACTGTAGCTGTGCCTGGGATTGCCCTGACTCAGGTGCAGGACCTTGCTCTTTGTTTGTTGAATCTCATGATGTTTGCATAACTTAGGATAAGTCTTTATCTGCTGGAGTCTATCAGTGGTGAAACAGTTAAGCCTAGAAGTAGAGCTTTAAGAGATGACTCACTAGTAAAAATCATATTTTGTAAAAACACTTGCTTCCTTCAAGGAAACTACATTCGCACATCATTTATCCAAGCTAGGAAACTGCTAGTGTAATTAAAACAAACTAAAAAAAAAGAAAAGTACAGAGCTAACCACTTGCAAGTTACATATTATTAATAGCTCAACATTCTCCTAATTGACTGGTTTAAAAAGTTTTGGAGAATAATTTAATATGCTCTATTAGATATAAGCAATAAAAGAAAAAATATTCTCAATCTTCTTGGGTGTTTTGTTCCTGTATTTTAATAGCTTCTATAAACACTTCTCTTGCACCCCTCAGGAAACCATCTCAACCGTTGCCTTGTTGCATGAAGCTGTTACTACATAAGATACTCAAATAGCATATCCCACCTTGAACGTGTTAAGTCACTGGAAGGTTTAGAACCCTCAATACCACCCATATGTGATTATTCTCTTTGCAGGAAAGCCTGGCCAAAAGAACAGATTTTACCTGAGCACTTTTTTATAAGGCTTGTTGGGGTCTCTGTAGTACGGAACAATCCTAGGCCTGAAGTCCTCATGGCCCGGGCCCAGCCTTCCATCTGCTGCTTCCGGACGGACTCCGCCGGCGAGGGGCCCGGGGCGGCCGATCCCCCCCAGGCACTGGTCCTCACCACCGCTCTGGCTCCAGGAAGCGCGCAGCAGGCTCAGGCTGCAGCCGAGGGAGAGGCCCAGGACGAGCGGCAGCACGGGCCGCAGCGCGGCCAGCAGCGCAGCCAGGCGCATGGCGGCGAGGCGGTGTCCAGCCGCGGGGTGGTCCGAGCGACGGCGGCCGCAGTCCCGCTACGGCCGGGGCGGGCTCACGGGGCCGCTCCAGCGCTCTGGAAGCGGGCGGCCGCACGACATCTCCGGCGCGGGACGTTCGGGCGGCGCGGGTCAGCGGCGCCGGGGCTCCCTCACCCGCAGGCCGGCGGCAGCCGGTGTGTCCGTGCCGGGAGCGCGGGGGGAAGCAGCGGGTCCCGCCCGGCCGCGCTCCAACCGCTGCCACCTCAGCCGCCTCATCGCGACCCGCGCGCGCTTCCGCTTCCCCTTTACGCTCTCCGTAGTGCCCTCGCCTCTATGGTACCGCGAGACCACTCCCCGCGTGATGACGTCAGCCGCCGGCAGGCGCGGGGTGTGCCGGGGGCGGGCCCAGGGGCGGTGCACGTCGGGAGGTGCAGTGCGCGGGAGCCGCCGGCGCGCCGCGTTCTTGCTCGGCGGACAGAGCGAGCGCGGACTCCGCTTCCCAGAGCAGCCGCGGTGCTCCCGGCTTGGGTGACACTTCGCGCTCCGATTGGCCGCTGTTCCGGGGGTGGGCGGGGCGTGCGCACGCGGTAGCAGCTGTCCCGTTGCGACAGAAGGAAAGCGCGGACCAGCCGGTGCGGGCCGGGCCTCGCGGCGCGGCGGTTGGGGTCCGGGGGGTGGGAAGGAGGAGTGGGCCGGGCCGGGCCGGGCGGGCTGGGTTGGGCGGCGCGGCGCGGCGCGGCGAGGGCAGCGCAGCGGCCGGGCCGGCAGACAGCGGCCGGGCCCGGCGGCGCCGCGTGCTCCGAGCCGGGGCGGGGAACGGGGGCGGGGCGACCCGGTGCGGGCCGGCGCGGCCTAACGGCGGCTGTCGCACCTCCGCCGCAGCCCCTCCGCCGCGCCATGCCCTCGGACCTGGCCAAGAAGAAGGCGGCCAAGAAGAAGGAGGCGGCCAAGGCCCGGCAGCGGCCGCGCCGCGCCCCAGAGGAGAACGGCGATGCCGGGACGGAGCCGCAGGAGGTCCGGCCCCCGGAGGCCAACGGAACGTCGCTGCCAGGTGAGAGGCGGCCCCGCCGTAACGGCAGCCCCACTGCTCCGGGTGCGCCCCATGGGAACCCCGACACTGCCCCCGCCGCCGGTGGGGTCAGCCCGGCAGCCGCGGGCGTTCTGGTGCCGGGAGCGTCCCGGCGGACGCATGCGGTTGTGCCCAGGGCTCAGTGAACTGGGGTATCGGCTCCTTTCCATACGAAGTACCCCACGGGCGCGGGCTGCTGCCTGTGCTGGGGCAGCGGCGGCGTCCGCTGTTGGGGCCGCGCTCTCCTTGAGCCGGCGGGACACCTCCGGCAGTTGGTGGTGGCTCTCCATGAACTGCGCAGTGAAGGGTTCCCCAGGCCCTTGCTTGAGGCTTGCAGGGTAGAGGATGTCGATGATGTCTCTTCCCTCTCAAGGAGACACTGTCCTGATCTCTCGTACTTGATGCCCAGACCTGTTTGGCTTTGGTTTTGTGGGGTTTGTAGTTTAGTTTGGAGGGTTGTGGTTTGTTGGGGTTTTTTTTGGGGAGGGGGGAGTGTTTGGCTTTGATGCTTTTTTTTTTCGTTGTTGTTGTTTTTTTTCCTGTGGCAGGAACCATTGTAGTGTCTGAATTTTCACTGTTCTTAGTGATACTGCTGTGACCCTCTATTCATCTTTCTCTGGGACACACCTGGTTTGCAGAAACTAAGAGCCTGGCTACCTTAATGAAAAGGCCTTTGTCAACAAAGAGATGCTGACCTCCGTAAAGGAAACAGCCAAGGGAAAGCTTACAGAGAGAGCTTATTTTCTGGCCGTACTTAGTCCACGCGGTAACCAGCAGGCCATTGGACACACGGGTTTTTCTCGGGCTCAGCTCACGGTGCGTTGTTTCGGGAGGCATGGCATGCGACACAGACCCAGGGCACTCCCGAGGGCTCCTTTCCTTGCCGAGCGCCCCCCTGGTCCCCAGGCAGACTCCAGAGCATTGGTACTGGCGATCCCGAATCAAGGGCTAGACCCAGCCGATGCCTGGCACGACTCCGGCCCGATCCCGGCGCCGCCGGCTGCGGGCGGGGACTCGGGCCCGCCCGGACCGAGCCGGCCAATACCGGCGGTTGCCGCGGCTCATCTGCATACCGCTTTCCTATTGGTGGGGCTGGGGAGCAGCGGCCGGGCTCTCCCGTCCCCCTCCCGGCCGCTGCTCCGGACAGGGCCGCCCCGGTGAAGGGAGACGGCCGGCGGCACCGGTCAGGGCAGGCGGGACAAGAGCTGGTGGGTCAGGCTGCTGAAGAGCAGAGGTTGGCAGTCAAGGATTGTGGTGTGCTCATCTGGTTTGCTTCTTTATGTAAGTGGTCTGCCTGCATTGCCCGTGCTTTCAGAGGGTCCTGTATCAGTGTGGCTGACGGTTCTGCTCCTTGGTTAAGGCACTTGATAATAGTGATTTTGCTGAGTGAGTGGTTCTGCCAGGAGTGCTGGATGCTAACAGCCAAAGTGCTCTTCTTCACTGGCCTCAACACAAACTATCTGGACCCCAGGTCTCATCTCTGGGCAGCTGGAGTATTGCTGAGATCCTCAGTGCCCTTTTCTTCTTCAAATGGCAGTGTCTCACCAAGGCATGAAAATTGGTCTGTAACTCAGGGCAGCAACTGAAGGAAAGGAAAGATTTGTATACTGTAGGAGGAAAGGAAGATGGGGGCATGCATATGGACATTCTAGCTTCTAAAAAAAATTGGTAGGACATGTTCCAATGCTGCTGCTTTTTTCATCCTCTCAGCTTTCCCTTCATTTATTTCCTAGCCAAGTTTTCTTTTGGCCAGCCCTTTCCTTAAGCTTGCAAAGCAATACTTAGTAAGTTCTTCTCCCACCCCAGTCCTTCCAGCAGTGGGGGTTAGTCCCAGCATATTTGGATAACATGCTGGCTGTTCTGGCTGCTCACTTAGTTCTATTGGTCATATTTTATTTAGAGAGCAGGTGGAAGTTCCTGATATACCATCTATATCCGTCTGCTAAGCTGAAAAACTGTAATTACATCTGAACCTCCTCAACATTTCTGTAGAAATGGGGGCATGAGAATTCTTTTTGTGATCCTGGGCCTATTGGCTTCCCTTGTGTTGGTAAATCGGTAACACTTCAGGTCTGTCTCTGCATATAGAGGTGGATGCTCTTACAAAGGAACTGGAGGACTTTGAATTAAAGAAAGCCGCTGCCCGTGCCGTGACAGGAGTGCTGGCCTCCCATCCCAACAGTACTGATGTGCACATCATTAACCTCTCGCTGACCTTCCATGGCCAGGAGCTGCTCAGCGATACAAAACTCGAGCTGAACTCCGGGAGGCGCTACGGCCTCATTGGACTCAATGGGATTGGTAAGCTGTGGGGCACAGTGCCATGGGCTTTTTGGAGCTTGGGGAAGATGCCATACTGCTGAGAAGCTCGTTATAAATGCTGGAAACCAGAAAGCAGGTAGTTAGGCAGTCATGGCTGGGACACAGCAGTTTCCATTCTCCCATCTCCCCACCCAGGAAGAGGAATTGCTAGGATGCTGGTGGAAGTATGAGGTTGCATTCTGGCTTTGGACTGTGTATTTGAACTTGTTTCTGTGGAGAGTTGGGTGAGATGTCTGGGCTTTGTGAATCTGTCTGATTCCTGTGTGCAGGATTTGTTTGGCAGTGTCAGTAAACCCAATGCTGATGCTATTGGTCAAAGAACTTGCACAGTATGAGTGTGTGGTTTGGCCTTAATGGGAAAACAACTGTACTATGCCCTGAAGAAGGCAGTGCTCTGCATGGAGAGATGGAGAATATGGGAGTAATTGAAGAAGAGCTAGTAAGAGTGACCAGCTGGTTTAACTTTCAGAAAAGCCCTTAGGCTCTCCAGTGATGAGTACATTACTTTCCTTTGTGTTAGAAGTCTTTAGATTCTGGGGTCCTGCTAAAAGATGTCAGACCTAGCTAGACAGCAGGGAAAATACAGCAGAGATAAAGTTCCTTAAATCCAGGCAAGGGCTGAACTGCAGTGGTTTCCAAAGAGCTTCTTCATGTCTCAGTCCTGTCCTTGGGGTGGTGAGCCTTTGCTGGGAGGGCAGCCATGACAGGCTGTAAACAGTGAGGCAGTAAGCTCTGCTGTGTCTCCAGTTCTTCTGGCCTCTTGGGCAAGAAATTCCCAAGAGTTTTTTGGAGTTGGAAAGGGAGGCAATCAAGGGGGTCTGACTGCACCTCGTTTGTTTCTCTGTGACATTGTAACTCAATGAATCGAACAATTAATTTTGGAGTGTCTGTTTGCACACAGGGAAATCCATGCTTTTGTCAGCTATTGGGAAACGAGAAGTGCCCATCCCAGAGCATATTGACATCTATCACCTGACCCGAGAGATGCCTCCCAGTGACAAGACCCCTTTACAGTGTGTGATGGAGGTGGATACAGAGAGGGCCATGTTAGAACGAGAAGCAGAACGTCTAGCTCATGAAGATGGTAAAGCTTCTTTGAGTCCTAAGGGACATTTCCTCCATTTCCCTCCCCAGGGAAGAAAATGTTTTATTTGGGATCCTTTACAGAGTTTTTACATGTTACAGTACCTGTTTCCCCCAGCTGCCCTGTACTAGTTGAAAAGTTCTGTAAGATTACACTTATTTGGATGAAATTATTCTATGCAGGTTCTTAAGAAGTGTCTCAGGCTTGGGAATGGAGGGGGCTGAATAGTAGTAAGGCAGATGGACTATGAGCTTTCCTACATGTATAGAGATGCAGCTGAGAGCCCTTTATTGGTAGAAGTGCTGACAGTCAGGCTCTCTTTCAGCGGAGTGTGAGAAACTCTTGGAGTTATATGAACGTCTGGAGGAGCTGGATGCTGACAAGGCAGAAGCACGAGCCTCACGTATCCTTCACGGTTTGGGGTTCACCCCAGCCATGCAGAGGAAGAAGCTGAAGGACTTCAGTGGTGGCTGGCGAATGAGGGTGGCTCTTGCTAGGTGAGTGTTATACTGCCTGCTGCCTCCTGGGAGATTGCCTGCCTGCTCCTGGCTCTGTAGAGCCATATACACAGTTCTCAGAACTTGGAGCTGAGAGGCTTTGGGTTACCTGCATTTACCCTACACACATCTGCCCTCTCTTTTCAGAGCCCTCTTCATTCGGCCTTTCATGCTGCTGCTAGATGAGCCCACAAACCACCTTGACCTGGATGCCTGTGTGTGGTTGGAGGAAGAGCTGAAAACGTAAGCATGGAGGAGTTTGCTGCTTCGTGTCGTGCTTTTCAGCTGGAACATCTTGTCCACACATGAGCAAGCGCTACAGGAATAACTGTCTATAGTTCTCGTGGCTATGTAATTAACTCTATTGCAATACCAGAGACACCTTTTTATGCTTGTTGCTACATTTATCTATGGAAGGGTTCTTGATACAGATTTTACAGATTTGGAGCAGAGCCAGTCATAGTGTGCCTGATAGATGATAATCTGTACCAAGGTGAAAATAAACAGCAGAGGTTTTGTGTGTGATGCCAGTGGGATCAGTTGCATCAGTAGCAGTAGTCATCTACCACATGGGCGGCCAGCTCTTGTCTCTTTGTGAACATGGGCAAGGACTGTCTTATGGTGAGGAGTGTTTTAACACAATGAAAGATGTTTGTAGTATTTGCAAACTGCAGCTGGTTGTAGCTGCTTTACTCCAAATTTCCCAGAGCATCTCCAAAGCTGTTATCATTTTATTCTAAATCCAGTTGTAGGCAAGAGAGATCTGGTGATTGTAAATCCTTTGTCGCCATCAGGACCAACAAGCAAGAATTATTTTCCTACCTTAGTCTAAAATTAATAATTTATGTGGTGCCATAGGTTCAAGCGGATCCTTGTGCTGATATCCCATTCCCAGGACTTCTTGAATGGTGTCTGCACCAACATAATCCACATGCACAACCGCAAACTGAAGTACTACACGGTGAGTAAACAGTTCTCTGTGCAACTGGAAAAAACAGAGGAGCTGTTTTCTGGACGTGTCTTGTGTTCTATGGTCTCCTTCTAGGGAAACTATGATCAGTATGTAAAGACGCGCTTGGAACTAGAAGAAAATCAAATGAAGCGATTCCACTGGGAGCAAGATCAGATTGCCCATATGAAGGTATCTGCCTAGCTGCATGAACATCTTTCTAACCATGCAGGTGGGCATCCCTGCACCTCCTCAACCTTGTTATTGTGGCTTTCAGCTAATTCCATGTTTTGTTGCAGAATTACATTGCACGATTTGGTCATGGTAGTGCGAAGTTGGCCAGGCAAGCTCAGAGCAAAGAGAAGACCCTTCAAAAAATGATGGCTGCTGGCTTGACAGAAAGAGTTGTGAATGATAAGGTAGGATCAGACATGGAATTGCATCTGGAGATCAGTATTGGAAACATGGGCTAGATAAGCCCATAGATCTTTAGGTGAGTCCAAGTTGGATGTGGCTTCGAGCAACCTGGTCTAGTGGAAGGTGTCCCTGCCCGTGGCAGAGGAGTTGGAACTAGATGAACATTAAGGTCCCTTCCAGCCCAAACCATTCTATGATTCTATGAGACCGGGAATGGCTGGCATAACTGGGAGCAAGAGTGATATACCCTTCCCGATGCCAAGGATGACTGTACTGAAGATAGTGTAATGCTGAAGAGGAGGAGTAATTTTCTAGGGGAGAGAAGGGGATTTGTCATATCAATAAAGCTATTTTGCAGACATAGAAATCAGAAATGAATGTCTGAGGGTTGGAGAAGATGGGGGAGGATGCTCAGAGCAACTCCTACTTGTTTGAAGAGAACAAGCCCACATTTGCTTCAAGTGGAAAAAAACAGGGACTCCTATCCAGTAGGTGAGCTTGAAGCAACTAATCAGAATAAATCTGGGTTGCTAGAGGGGCTCATAAAAAGTCACAGTCTGGTGCCTTGGTCTACAGGTGATATTTGTAGTGAGGCATAGTTCTACCAGAATAACTGGGTTGTCTTGTGCTCCAGGGTCTCTAACAAGTGGATTTTCTGTGTTAACAGACTTTGTCATTCTATTTCCCGTCCTGTGGGAAAATCCCTCCTCCTGTCATCATGGTGCAGAATGTCAGCTTCAGATACACTAAGGATGGGGTAAGTATGGGGAGTGTGCATGGGTTGTATGGAGATTTCTTGTATCCCTGCCTTGTTTGGGAGTGTAAGGCTTTTGGCTAAGCTTTCTGATCAGGCTGCAGCATGTATGACTAGTGGATCAAACTTCTTGGCAGCGTTAATGCTTATTCTTCTGAGGACAGAGCATTAGAGGTGGAGCATGGAGGTTCTGGGTAGTAGTGGAAAAGCATAATATGTGTCATTATTTTTGTGTTTTGCAGCCATGGATCTATAATAATCTGGAGTTTGGGATTGACCTGGATACCCGTGTAGCTCTTGTTGGACCCAATGGAGCCGGAAAGTCAACACTGCTGAAACTGCTCACAGGAGAGGTATGCTCCCTACATTGTTTACCCTGTTCTGGACCTTGATTCTTGGGGTAGTCTTCAATGAAGCTGCATTTATTTGCCAGAGCACTCCAGTCAGGCCTTGGAAGTTCTAAGATCTTGCTGCAGTATCTCACATTATCTGTGCGGGCTGCCTCCTCTGTGCCACAGTGGAGATGGCTGGATTCTGTGTTTCTGGCATTACAGCCAAAGGAGGGATTTCCTGGTGAAATGCTTTTATCTTCCTTTTCTAGCTGCTGCCCACAGATGGGATGATTCGCAAGCACTCACATGTGAAGATCGGTAGATACCACCAGGTATTTCCTACAGCAGCCACCAGGGTCATGAATTGCTGAGGAAAAAGCTGTCAGGAATGAGGAATTTTGTCCCTCTATTTCTGAGGCCTCTCCCACTGCTTCCCTTCTGCGCCTGGAGATGGGGAAGGAGCTGTTCCATTGGCTGAATGGGCTCTAGAGGCTTGCTGTGGTCCTTTCTGTTTAGCCTCTAAACTTTTGTGGGAGAGATGGTTGCGTTGTGCTTGGACAAGCCTGCTATTCTGAAGCAGGACTCCTGCTCCTGAAATGGAGATTCCTTTCATAATAGTTTGCACAGTGGCTATGCTGTGAGTGGGTTTATTGGCTCTTGTGTTCTGCTTAGCTGGTACCAGAGGGCTATAAGGGAGGGAAATACTTTTGGCCATGAAGTGGATGGCCTGCGTAGCCTGAAGCTGACTTTTCTTCTTCTGTCAGCACTTGCAAGAGCAGTTGGACTTAGACCTCTCGCCCCTGGAGTACATGCTGAAATGCTACCCAGAGATCAAAGAGAAGGAGGAGATGAGGAAAATCATTGGCAGATATGGTCTGACAGGGAAACAGCAGGTGAGTATGAGCGGTTGAAGTTTGCTTTTTGCTCATGAGGGAAGTAAAGCTGTGGCATTTTCTGTTGCTCTATTGATGTCTGACAGTGTGATGCAGTATGCAGCATAGCACACCACAGCATCAAAATGTTTCTTCTATCTCAGCTTTTGAAACTGGAGTTAAAAATAACTCATGGCTCATACGAACTTCCTTCACATTGCAGCAATATGTGGGTTGGAATGGGTGACCTACTCAGAATCCAGGTGAAGGGAAGACAAGTTGTGACACGGACCTAGACTCAAGCATATTTTAATTGTAACTTGAACTAGTTTGTTTCTTATTGCTGAGATGAATACTAGGCAGAAATGCTAGAACTGGGAGTTTTCAACTGGGAGTGGGGACCACTTTGCTCAGAGAGGGTAAGATCACCAGTGGTGCTCTAAGTCTAAACATGACATGCTCCTGTATGTCATGCATCACATGTATGATGGGAGTTGTCCTCATCACTGCAATTCAGCATCGATTTTTACATTGTTCTCCATTTTTCACTCCACAAGTTGAGAGTAGTTTTATGGTTGTGTCAGTATGCAATGAACACTAGTCAGGCCTCAATTAACTACCCTTTGGAACCTTTACCACAAGCTGGGTCTTGCAATGGACACTTCTCAGAAGTTTCTGGAATTCCATTGTTCTGCTGGTGAGAGAAGCTTAGTCTAGGTGTAAAACTTTGTCCTGTTGTGTCATGTAGCTGCTAGAAACACAGTGAGATCTGAGTATCTTGTGGTCAGGGTGGTAATCTGTAAGCTTTCCTGCAGAGCTGCAAACAGTGTCTGTGTTTGTTAGGTGAGCCCCATTAGGAACCTCTCTGATGGGCAGAAGTGTCGTGTGTGCTTTGCGTGGCTGGCCTGGCAGAATCCTCACATGCTTTTCCTGGATGAGCCCACCAACCACTTGGACATAGAAACAATAGATGCTCTGGCAGATGCTATCAATGACTTTGAAGGAGGAATGATGCTCGTCAGCCATGACTTCAGACTCATCCAACAGGTAAGAAGTAGTGAATTTTGTCAGAGCACCTTTCTAACATTCTAAGTAATTAAACCAGGTGTTTTCAACTGACTGGCTCTTACTCATCCCAGGAAGATGTGTGAGTGAAAAAAATCTCTGGACATGATTCCCTTGCCGTGTTCCTGTAAAATAGTTGCTCAGCTAGCCTAGGAACACGTTAGGTACTGGAAAAACAAAATGAGGCAAAAAAACCCCAACAAAACCCTAGAAGTAAAGAATAAGTTAAACAGCGATAATGACACACTGTGGAGGCCTTACCTAGATGTTCTTAAATGATACTGGAGTAGTTCTAGCACAGTTTTTTGTCACTCAGTCTGCACAGGCAAAGGAAATTGCACATACACACAAATGTCAAGTGCTGATTTATCAGCTATAGCTTTGTCTGTAATTTCAGGTATAATTTTGTTTTTCAGTGTGTTACATCCAGTTCAGGTCAAGAACTACTTTTTTTTTTTTTCTTTATCAATTCCCAATTTAGCGGGAAAGGCTTTTCTCCTCAGTCCATGAACAAAAAAAGAAATGTTGAGGGGTCAAGGATTTTTAGTCCTAGAATCTTGTATAAATTATGCAGAAAACACCAGGTAAGATATTTCACTCCAGGTATTTTTCTTTGGTAGTTGAAGTGTGAAAGTGTTTAAACTCTTTTCTTACCAGGCTTCAGAGAGTAGATTTTGGATAATTTTATAACTTTGCTAAAATTATTAAATGCTGCACTCTAAACCTCTCCTCCTGCTTGTGTGCTTGCTTTCAGGTTGCACAGGAGATCTGGGTCTGTGAGAAGCAGACAATCACAAAGTGGCAAGGCGACATCCTCGCCTACAAGGAACATCTCAAGTCAAAGCTGGTGGGTGAAGATCCTCAGCTCACCAAAAAGACCCACAACATGTGAGCTCTAGAGCAGTCGGTCAGGTGCTCACTGTGGAGACTGACAGTGGCCAATGTGACTCGCCCATCTGCCGACTGGAATGGGACTCTGCTGCTATCTCTGGCTGTGTTCTAGGATTGCTGCAATACTGCTTCCCCTTGACTTGCCTTGCACCTCTGTATCTGGACAGATCTCTTGTCTCCTGATCTGGCTACGTTTGGGCAACCGTTTCCATATTTAGATGATGTCCCATCTGAGCCGGGCCTTGGAATCTAATGGTCTGGGGTCATGGCAGTGGCAGTTAGGGTGTCTGAGCTGCAGTGATACAGAAGTGGAGACCCCAGCCCAGCTTCTCCCGCCTCTTCCTTCGCAATTTCTGCTTCAGTTTAGATACTTCACTTCAAACTCCTCTGGCCTTGGTTTGTTTTTAACTATTATTTAACAGTGTAATTAACAGATCTGCCTGAGAATCCACTGGTCAATAAAGAGGGAAGAACACTCTTTTCTTGTCTTGCTAGCCAAAGTAGTTATTGGGGCATGCTGGGGCAAATCAGCTAGTGCTGAGTTTTAAGTGAGGATGCAGAGCCCTGTCTTCTGGGGTGAAGGTACTACCAAAGTTATGACCAGAACTTGTGGGATATATGAAGTGGTTAGTACTGAGCTCTGGAGGTACAGAGCAGGGACTAGGATCCTTACACCTAGGACACCTCTGCTAATCCAGAGTAAACACTGTATTTTCGAGTTCGTGACAGAAGGGGGAGCAAGCTACACATGCTGTGTTGACCAATACAACTTCAAAAGGTTCTGAAGATTGGATGTTAGAGACGGAATTTAGATCTATAAAATACCAGTGTGTGTTGTCTACAGCAGAATGGCTTAGGTGTGTGCTTTTTCCTTCACCTTGAATTGTATGGGTTGAATAATAAGACTCAATAATTTAGCATTTTTGCACTATGAAGTAGTTATTTGTTCCCTGCAGGTATAACTAAACAAGTCTAATCAACTAAAGTTAGTTTAACATTTATTTTTGTTCTTAACAACAAATTTTTAGAAAAGTTTTAAACCTTACCCTCTGGCATAGAAGCTTGAATAAAATACATTTTTCATGTATTATTAAAACAAACATACTAAAGAAAAAGGTAACAATCCAAATCCTATAAAAATCCTATGATTGTGAGCTATCATTTTAATTACTTCTGAGACATGAGAATGGCTGTGTACTGCTTACGTAAAAGGCTCATGTAGCCCCGTAACCTGTTCCACCAGTACATGCTGACAGGCAAATTGAAGAATAGGACAAATATGGAGTAATTGTACTCACTCTCTTGCAGTACTTTCTCAGATGCCAACCATCCGGGGTCTGACTTTTTGAGTAAAGCATTTCCTTGGGTTTTTTTTCCAAATGAACCATCCAAGTTGTGACTATTGCTATAGAAGCATGCTGCATATCATCCACAGGACAAATGTCACAGTGGGACCTGCTTCCAGTAGGCAATGCAGAACATTCAGGTTTTTCAGTGGTTTTAGCAATGATCTGAGGAGGGGGGGAAGTTTTGTTTTGGTTTTTTTTTTTTTTGAGAAAATAATGCAGATTAGTATAAATGCTGTTCAAGTTCTGCAGAAAAGTCTCGATTGCATTGGAAAGTTTCAACAGTGTAGTACTCGGAAGTTAACAGACAGTGAAGAGTAAAAGCAACCCACACATAAGTAATTACTGTAAAGGCTGATTGGTGTCACAAAAGTTGAAACAAGAATAGATGAATGCATGTCTTTGTTCTGCTCACTAGGTTTTAGAAAGATATTGGTGCCTTGGAAAGGGTTGCAAAGTAGCTATGAGAATGGTGAGGTCAGGAAGTCCTGCCTGAGGCTAGAGCTGTTCATTCTGCTCTTCCTGATTCTGGGCAAACATTTGGCAACAACTCTGATCTCTCCATTTCAGATTTGTGTAATTGAGAGCCATGGTGGCAATAATAAATCTAGGGATAGTAAATCCTGAGAAGGGCATGGGAACATTGGGATGACAGCCAGCATGATGGACAGTAGTTAGAGAATTTTTCTAGCTGTGTTAAGCTGCCTGCTGCTGCAAAATGAGAGGAATTTCTCAGTTGCAGACAGGGCTCTGATTTAGCAAACAAGGACCACAGGAACATGTTCAAAGCAAAAGTAGCTGTAACTGCACTAGAGATCACAATAGGCTAAGACTTATAAAATGGAGTATATATACATACATGCCGTATCACTCTGGTATTTCAGACTTGGTTTAAACCTGTTCTATGGTGATGGTTTGTTAGACTGCACTGAAGCAGCTGTGGCAGGTATATGGCCTGGAGTACTGATCTCTGTGAGAGAGACAGCCACTAGCTGGGCAGTGGCATTTTGAACTGTTTCAGCTAGGGCTTTTCTGTTCGTGTACAAAAGCAAAACTCTATCTAGGTAAATTATGAGAATTGCTCCTTAGCTGCTAGGATGGTCATTTCTGTGAAAGAAGTGGCCTAGAGCCTCTACAACGTTACTCTTGCTTGTAGTCTAAAAGTAACACAGCCACAGCCAGAAGTGGCAGATATTAGATCAAGTGCAAGGTTGTGGGATTCCCTTGTCTTTGTGTTGTGAGTCGATCCGTAAAGTACAAAAATAGCACAAGGATGAGTCAAGACAAGCACACAGCTTCCTGACTGGACAGCCTCTACCACATGCAGTCTAGGGAAGCAGATGGTAATTCCCCAATCTGGGAGTACAGATTTCATAGAATCATAGAACAGCAGGTTGGAAGGAACCTCAAGGATCAGCTGGTCCTTTCTAGGCAGAGCATTACCTAGACTACATGTCCCAGCACCCTGTCCTGCTGAGTCTTAAATGTGTCCAGTGTTGGGGAATCCACCACTTCCCTGGATTTGACCATACTGCTCAGTGGATGAGCCTCTGCCTTTGCTATGCAATGGCTCCTTGTGCTTAATGCTGAGTGACCAGCCACTGCTCCTTGTCCACCAAAGGGCTTTCTTCTAACTAAAGATTTTGTCAAAAAAACAAGCTGTGTGCATTTTGGTGGTGTCAAACGCAGCGGTAGCTGTGGAGAGGTACAAGAGCTAACAGCTCCTTTAGCATAAAAGAGCCTTTGTGTGCTATGACCAGTAGAAAAGGTGAAACAGCTCCAGTGGCAGTGAACAATCTCCACAATACAAAGATCTCAGCTATTTACAGCTCTGAAATTGGTGTGTGAAATGTACATCAGAGGGAGAAGCCCTGTACTGGTCCTTGTCAATGCATGGCCTCTTAGAAAATGCAAGTAGTGATTTTGCCTGCTCCTTGCTCTCACTGAGTCACTGCTGTTCCCGGAAGGATCCTACTACCTCATATCTTCAATGCCCAAACCCATTCTCTGTCATGAATGCACTGATGTGACCATTCCAGCGTGTCCCACCTGGTCACTAATTTTTCAGTTCTTACGTACAAGAAGCCCTTCTGCGATACTTAGACCCTGCTTGTCACTGTGATGTTCATTTGCACCAAGGGTAGGTGACCAGGTGCCTTCCCATGAGAACAGGCCTAGAATAAGACTGAATTCAGTGAAACACTATTGTCTCCACAAGCACTGGCACAGTGACTGATAAGTCTCCCAAACTCAGTCCCTGGAAGATGTGATTTGCTAAGAACATGCCAGTACAATGTATGCCCTGAGCAGGGGACAGTGTGGATGGCAGCACAGAGATACCAGTGTCCCCTCCCTCAAAGGTACATTTTGTATCTCAAAGGTATCTGAGGTAATACCTCAAAGGTATTACCCTTTTATGAAACACCTGATGTGATGCCTGCCCAGAGAAAGGCTTCCTTTTCTATCTGAAGGACAGGAAACTTTCTATTTTGTTCACTTCTCTACTGTGTTTGCTGCACATGGTTTTTTTTCCTGGCTTAATTCCTGCATCATAATTACCAACACTGGTGCGATCACTGATTTCCAAGATCAAATACATATTCAGGATGTTCACCCTCCCACTGTCTGCCTTCCATCCTTCGAGGCCCTGTTATATGTAGCAGGCAGGAATCCCAGGAGCAGGCTAGCTGAGATACTGGGAGGAATACTGGCTATTGGGGTGTTCATAGTTCAGTCACTAGACTGATAATCCCTCCAATTACTGAGTCTCCACTGGTCATATTATCTGTTACATAGCACAGAAGAGGTTCCACCCATTTGATTCTGGAAGCAGTACTCCAGTTTACACCCCCTACCAAAGCAGGAAGGCTCCTTTCACCAAAACGTTGGAATAGCTTTCCTCTGGCACTTCTGCCTCATGTGAACGAGATGCTATCGCTCTTGCCCACCTCTTTGCCCATGTTACCCTCAGGCTTTTTCTCAGGTCTGAAAGTTTGAGTAAGTTGCTTCCAAGATTCTCTCACACTAGCTGCCCTTCATTTAGTGCAAACTGGAATCATCAGTCACAGGTGTGTGTTTGTTCTGCTCCTTGGGAGTGCACTTGAGGCAGGTGAGGTACTGCTGCCTTTAGTATATAACCAGCCCCGTGGCACCTACTGGTTGCTCTGTTAGAGCTTGCTCTGTTAGAGGCTGAGATGAATGCAGAAGGTGAGAAGAAGCGTGGTCATGTTTCTGCCTCTGGGGACAGGAAGTCCAAGAAGAAGCCTAAGAGGAAGGAAACCTATTCAGCCTATATCTACAAAGTACTGAAGCAGGTGAGTGTTTCTTTTCTGCTAGAAACAGCTTCATATGTAAAGTCACTTCTGCCCACTGCATGTTAACTGTATAAAGAGTAAGGAAGGAAAATCTGCTTTTTGGGGAGATGGAAAAAGGAATAAGTGGGTACAAGAGAGCCCCAGCTGAGTCTCAAAAGTGTGTGTGTTGGGGGTTCTGGTCAAAAGGCAAAGCAAGAAATGGGCTTAGATCAGAAAGGGTTTCTCCGTGAGAATAAGCTTTAGTACATAGCTTTGCCTAAAGTAATCATTGAGTAAAAGGCAATAGGGCTGGTGTTGACCCTGTGTGTAAGAATTAAAATCTTTCTGGTAGTTCCTGTTGGGGAGATGAGCAAAAGACTTTTCAGAAGTAGCCATGAGTTGTCTGGGCCTCAGTTGCCTGCATGATCCTGTAGGCAAGACTTGGAGTTCATGTTCCATCTCCACGCCTCACAGGTTGGTTTTCCATAAGGGACTGTGTGGAGGCTTCTGCCATTGTAATCCCAAAGCCTCTCTTCAGCCTAATGCAAGTGGCACATGACTTGAAACCCTCAGGGTGGCAAATGAGGGTCCCTGTAGGGTTTGAGTGCCCTGTCTGAAGGGGGGGAAGTGGGGCCCCCACTTCAGGTGATAGGTGTGTGAGACAGTGCTTTATTACTATCTGGCAGGTGCACCCAGACACTGGCATCTCCTCTAAGGCCATGAGCATCATGAACTCCTTCGTCAACGATCTCTTCGAGCGTCTGGCCTCGGAGGCCTCACGCCTGGCCCAGTACAACCACCGCTCCACCATCACCAGCCGGGAGGTGCAGACGGCTGTGCGGCTCCTGCTGCCTGGCGAGCTGGCCAAGCATGCTGTCTCCGAGGGCACCAAGGCTGTCACCAAGTACACCAGCAGCAAGTGACTGGCCAAGCCCCAATAAAGTCCCACTGCATGATCATGTCCTGCCTGTCATGGTGCTGCTGGGAAGGGAGGAAGGGGGAGGAGAAGGGGGTGGGTGTTCACCATCACCATGGATGGGGCTGGCAGATGCTAGTGGGGGCCCAAGGAGCTGGGCCAGAGCTTTCAGTGGGGTGGGAGGTTGGAAGGGATCCTGCCTATTGCCCTCTCCCGCAGCTGTTCCCTTTGACGTGTGGCAGTGGTTTGGGGGTCCTGGTTGCAACTGCCACTGCAGGCACTGGGAGAAGGAGGGACAGCTCTACTTGCAGGAGTGTCTGCGGTTGTCCAGCCTGGGTAAGGAGTGAGCAGAGCTGGGAGCAACCATTGGTGAGAAGAAGCTTGGCTGCAAGTTCTTCAGGTGCTGGTTGGGTGTTTCCTAAAGTGGGAGTGGGCAGATTGCTAATCCAAATTTAGGAGCAGGAAGGATCCAAGTGTTGGAAAAGGTGAAGTGTGCTCTTGGCATGCTGCTGGCCACTGCAAGGACTTTTAGCCTGGGATCTAGCCCACCTAAAGGTGTGTGGGACCGGTTTAACTAGCGATCCTAGAAAGAGGATTGAGCACAAACCTGTCCTAGTTTATCGCAGGCTAAATCACCTTTCACATGCTCCTCTTTAAGGAAGTTACAGGGGAGACTCAGTGTACGGAGTGCATGTTGGAAGCTTGATACAAACTGCTGAAGTTGCTGTGGCACCTGAATATTCTGTGTTTTCCCAGTACAACCTCTTGCAGCTCAACTGAGTTATCTGTAGTCTTGCCCCTTTACAATGAATAAAGATTATCTAGCCACTGGACTTTGAAGTCAGTTGCCAGTAAGGTCTTGTCCTCATTATAAGCATGGTGAGCAGATGGAAAAATCGCGCTTCAAAGGAGGAAAACTGTAAGTAAAGTTTTCTGTCAAATTAGTTTCAAGAAGGTGGGGCAAAATAAAATGTTAAGTTTTCTAAAACTTTTTCAGATGTTTATAGAATTGGGACCTGGTGATGAAGGAAGCTCGAAGTTGAACTGAGAATCAAACTTGTCTCAGAGAAAGCTGCAAGTGGGATGTTAGAGGGTGGTGTAAAAAAGATGTAGCATAGATAAGTGGAAAATACCTGCTGGCTATAGGCTATATGCCTCCTTTATGGAGGTTAAAAGTATCTGTAGGTAGGAGAGAAATTATTACAAGTTTCTACACATAAAGAACAACAACAACGACAATCTCGGCATGCCAAAGTATGCAGTGAGTACAGAAATACCATCTGTTTCTGATCAAGTTTTTTCTATTTGATTAAAAAAGTATTATTAAATCAAAAAAGCTACTACCTTGTTCATTTGCGGGTAAGAAAAAGTTGTTGAATAGCAGCTAGATGGGACATCTGCTTCAAGGTCAGTATGTCCATAACTTTTACCTGAGTTTTGAAGAAATGCGCTGGAGTTCTCTGGTCTGCTGGCACGAATTTAAAAATTAATTAATTAAATAAATAAACAAACACCCCATGGCCAGACACCCCACCCCCCACCCCCACCCCACCCCCCCCCCCCCCCCCCCCCCCGAAAAAAAAGGAAAAAAAGAAAATCCAAAACCAAACCTGGAGTAGCAGGAAAGGATCAGAAAAGGAATGTATTTCACCCTGGGAGATGAGGATAGCACTGTTAGGTGTGGGCCAGTTAGTCTAGAATTAATTCCAGGTAAAATAAAGGAAAGCCTTCTCTAAGACTTGCTTGATAATAAATTAAGGGGTTGGAGCATAAGAAATGGAAGTGGTTTATGTACAGTTTATTTTACCAAATCACAGACTTGTCAGTTATAATTTTTAGAAAGATTCACTTCAGTTTTAATTGGCTCCATATACCAACTATGGAGCACCCAATAGCAGGTTGATTTCTCTGAGCTATCCAGTTCTCAGCAAGTTGTTAACGGAGATCCTAAATGGAGACTTTCTGTCTTGTGAAGCCCTGTAGGAGTTGGTATTCAGACTTAATGCAACTAAAAAAGCAAAACCTCCTGTTGGCTATTTGCAAATAAATGTATAAAAACACAGATCGTGCCTTTAATCTTTGCATCATAAACTATAAGGCAGTTTGAACTGTGACCATCTGGATTGTTTGGTAGGACTGGATGAACAGTTGCTGTTTGAAAACAACAAAATATAACAAAGAGCAGAGATTACAGGGAATACTTGTGTAAAGCTAGGGTCATTCTGGGAAGCAGGATGGGTTCCTCCACAGTTCTCCAAACTCCTTATTTCAGTTTTCAGGTTCCTGATTGCTAAAGGCTTATGTTGCCTTTGAGTTTCCTGCTGTTCCTCCTCAAGTGCTCCCTTCCTGTGCTGGGCCTCTTTGCACCAGCCCAGGTTATCATCATGCTGTTTACCAGTTTCTACCAGTCAGAGCTGAGACTAACTCACTCTGTGACAGTGGGGCGCAGTTAGCAATGGGTAGAGGGTTTTTCTTCTGTTTATAAAGTGTTTTCAAAGGTGTTTTGGTTCTTCTGATGGGTTCTGAAGGTTTTTCTTGTTTGTTTGCTTGGGTTTTTTACTTCCTGGTGAAAAATTTCTCCCTTTCAGGTAGGGGAAGAAGAAACAGTGCAAAAGGAGCTGAAGTGACAGAAGAAAAAAAAGGGTATTTTCTTTCTAGGACTTGTGGACATCATCTCTTCTTGCTTCCAGTGGCTTTGAAGAGAGAACTTTGTCCTGCAGGGCTACAAACTGGGCTAGGATTGAGCATCCTGTGTTTTGCCTTGGGCCATCATATTAATGACTGGTCCTGTCTGCTTTTCCTCAAGCTGGCTGGGAGCTTTCAGGTGCTTCCTACATGAGTGAGCCAAGGTCCTGAAGGGAGCACTAGCAGGTTCTGTCTGTCCATACATAGCCTCTGCAGCCCACGGAGCTGAACGAGTGCTGTGTCCAGGGTGATGGTGGAGGGCATGATCTTCCTGACTGCCCCATGAGTGCAGCACCTTCTTAGGGTGTGCACGGTTATCCCTGGGTTCCTGCATGGAGGTGCTGCCTTGACATCTGTGTCAAGTGAAGGAAAGATGTGCGCTATGTTCTTGCTGGAGATGTGGCAGAGGTCCTTTGCCAGCTCCAGGCTGGGAGTGGATGCCTAGTTCTAAGGTCTTCCAGTGGAAGCAAAAATTGGGGTTGGAGTGTCAGGAGGAACCAGAGTTGTGGTTGGTGACAGTATGAGGGATAGTGATGGACTTCACAAGGCTTGTGAGGTGATGCTGAGTTTCATGATCTATGGAGCTGTGACAGATGCTTGTTTCTGTCTGATTGGGGTCAGTCTGGCTCAGTAGCATGGGACAGACAAGATGTACATGCTACTCCTAGAGAGAGTGCAGGAGACAGCAGAACCAGGACTGAGCATATCACCTTCAGTCTCAGCCCTGCTGCTGTGGTGTGGTGCTGGCTGGGGGAGGGAGGGAAGAGCTTGTACTAGTGCTTCATTCCTTCTGATTGTAGGACAGCATTGAAGAGTGCTCTTTTCTTCATAGTGCCCTGCCTGCAAGTCAGAACTGGTCCTGAGCAGTGGTGGGAGCAGGATCGCGCCCAACAGGGCTGTATTTCTATTTCCTTTAGCCCTTGTGGCTGGTTGTGCTGTGGGGAGAAGCTGTGCAGCTGGTGCAGGTGGCAGAGTGGCCGTGTCAAGGCTGCCTGTGAGCCAGGTTCATGGGGAGACTCATCCAGATGTGGCATCAGGCCTGAGAAAGTCCAGGAACGGGACTGTGAGCAGGCTGCCGTTTGCATCCAGAAGGTGAGCAGTCCATCTACTTGCCCAGTCTATTCTATTGCTCCCTAGGCCACACTGTCTGAGTTTTCTTCCCCTTTCCAGCAGCACCCACATTTTCCTAGCTGTAAAATGTGCAGTTATGCTTTTTGTGGGACGGAGAATGCTCATGGAATAGCTTGGTACTGCAGTTCTGCTTCTGCCCTGAAGGTGGTTCTCTCTGACTACCTGATGCCCACTATATTTCCGCCGCACAGGCAGGATCCCGGTGCTGTCCAGCCCGAAGCAGGCTGCCTGTGGACCATGCAACTTCACTGCGTGGTACCCTGGCTCTCTTAGCAGGTAACTGGCCGTCTGTGTGGATAAGGTGCTGATTTATGGTGAGATGAGCGGCTGTCTTCTGGAAGTGTCTGGTATTGTATCTAGCACTGGATGAGCCCAGAAGGAGTAAGGCTTTAGTGGTGCAGGTGCTCGATTCTCCAACATTGTAATTTGTGCATCCTGCTTCATGTCCACCCCCCTCGTTTTTATTTTCCTCCCCTAAATGCTGGAAGAATAGAGTTGACGATTGGCCTAGTATTTGTCTTACAAAGTATTCCTCTTACTACATCCCTGCATTTCCTCACAGATCTGGAAGGGCAGCCTGCCGCGCAGATACACCTAGCTTGAGAGGCAGAAGGAGATGGTTGCTCTTGGAATGGTGAGTTCTGCCCTGAACCTGCCCAGATATTGTCTTTTTTTGCATTTCCCATATGAGGGTGGGCTCATCTTTCACTGTGCAGGGGTTGTGCTGCTTGTTTCCCCACAGTACATATCCATAGAGCTGCTCTGATACAGGATGTCGTGCACAGTTTTCCTTTCCTGAGGGATCATTCTGCATGCTTAGCACAGATTAGATGTTTTGAAGACTTCTCCACAGCTCAGCTTCTTCCAGACTGGACTTGTGGCCCTGTTCGTGCCATGATGCCTTCATGGATCAGAAAGTGAGTTCTGGATGAGGTTGCTCTAGCAGGAGGGGTTAGACTCTGCCAACCAGCAGGGATTCACAAGAAATTGGTCACTGCAAAATGACCCAGAAACACTCAGATTATGGTAAAAAGCAGACCTTAACTCAGAGCCCATGCAGGCACTCTTTTAAAGTGTTTTGGGGCTGCCTTGGTCTGTGTGAGTTTGTCTTTTTCCAGGTCTGCCTGTATCCTTGTAAGTCTCCCACTGAGTTCCTAATGCTGCAACACTGCAGCACTGTCATGTTGCGTGTCTCTGACCCCATGTCTACACTAATCTGATTTGTTCTTACCAAGCTATACATGTCCATGGGCTAAAAGTAACCATTATTTTTTTTGCCTTGGTCCATTCTTCAAACCCCTCAAAAGAACATTATAGTGTTCTATTGATTCAAACTGAATCAAAGTGTTCATAAAAATGTCAGTAATGCCTGTGTTCTCTGTTTTCATTTTTGTGAGTGAACAATGAGTTAAGAGTTATATACTCTTTTCTCTCATAGGGTGGGGGACCAAGAGGCAGAGCATCTCTGCGGTCTGTGATGAGTAGGGCAGGTTTGAGGGGCAGGAGCTTTTTGGACAATGGAGGCTGGCACCAGTGTGCAGACCTGCGCGCATTTCTCTTCCCATGTTGTTGCATCCCTTGGCAGCAGCGCTGCCAGGTGGCTGCTCTGGTGCATCATTAGACACTGTTCCAAATAGCACAGGCAGGAATGGTTCAGCACTCAGAAGAAAATGAGCTGGTGATGGATAGCCCTGGTGATGCCAAAGCTGTTAAAATATGAACCTCTGAAGTGCAGCCAGGGTTCCAGCAAGGGACTCATCCTCTCTGTGTTCAGCTGCTGGCGTGTGGGGACAGGGCTGGTCTATGTTCCTTCCCTTTTCTGGTTTCGTCTGAGGTAGGCTGTTGTCACTGAGTAATGGTAACTCTGAGTCTGTAACTCATGGTGGCCCAGAATCCCTGCCTGGAGAATGAGAGGTGAGTGATGATCAAAGGTCAGACAGATGCTTCCCCGTGAGCACACACATTGCTGTTTGAGGCTCTGTTATCCCTGATGCTGCCAGTGCTGTAATGGGACTGAGGGTCTGTGGCATCCTTGGATCTGTGTCTCCATCTATGTTCTCCCCAGCAAGGATTGTTGCAAATAGTTTGTTTCATTGGTTTTTGTTTGTGGGGTTGGTTGGGGTTTTTTTTCCATCTTCTCTCCCTCTCTATATTCTTTTCACTCTGGAGTCTCAGATGTAGCCAACAGTAATGCTGCTTCATTTTCCCTGCTTGGGATTGTGCAGTGGGGGTGGGAGATGTATTCAGAAGTTAATTATGTGAAAAAGTAAGTCTTATTTGATATCCATAATTTCCAGGGCCATGTAACAATGGAGGTCAGAAGGCATCCTTCTTCTAATGTCCTCTCCTTTTATAGCCCTGTATTACCTGCTGCCAAACATGGAGGGGGGGACAGGACTGAAAGACCTGCTGTCTGGTAAGGTGCTTCCTGATCCGGAGCTGCAGCCAGTGACTGTTAGAGCCCGGTGCCTGCCTTGCTGTGCCCCCAGTGCTGAGAAGCTTGGAACAGAGCAGAGTGCTTCTCTGCAGCCTGAGGACAAGAAGTGTGTTCTCACATAAGCAATGTGTATTGGGCTGGGCGCAGGACAGTTACCTAGTGGTACCCCACATGGTCTCCAAGCGGGAGGAGGTTGTTTCCATGTGGCCCCATGCAGGGTGTGGGACTGGAGAATAGGATGACATGGGCAGAGTGGCCCCATGAGGAATGGCTGCTGCAGGCCACACGCGGTTTTCCCATTAGCGAGTGTTTAGTTCAGCGTTTTAAATAATTGTGTCCTCGGAATGATATTTAAAATCCATTTGGGAGGCAATGAGGCGGGAAAGTGCCTATGCCATTGTGATGACGCTGCGCAGGCCGCGCCGTACATGCATATTACAAACTCGTTACAGGCTCGTTTACACGCACACTGCTCACTCCCCACACAACCTCTTTCTGATGCTCCTAATGTTTCTTCCCCACCATGGCTGCTTCTGCTTGGCACTAGAGAGAAATTTACTTGATAAGTCAGGCCTGGTGTCATCTGCAGCAAGAGGAGCAAGGGGCATGGTCATGGCAGTTGGGTGCTGGCCTTTGGAATGGGGATGTGTGGGGCATGCTTGGTGATGGGACTGTCTCTCAAGTGTCCTGTCTTTCACTTGTGCTCCATGCCCAATGAGAGCTATACTTTCTGACAAGCCCTTGAACTTGTGTTATTGCAGGCTCCAGACCCTGCAGCCCTAAGGCTTTCAGCGGCTGTGCTCTGGGTACAGCTGGGAGGAGAGCTGCAGCCCATGCTAGGCTGACTATGAAGCTGAGTACCAGCACGTGCTCTTGAATGTCCATGGGAAGCTATGTGAGCTGGAGGGACTAGGCACAAGGGAGCAGAAGGAGCAGCAGCTTCAGCAGCAGTTTCTTAAGTTCTGGTTAGTGGCTGAATGGGAGTGTGGTGTTACTGCTGTCCCTCTATCCCCAATTCCTCTCTGACTGTTGCATAGGCACCCTCCTCTGTCCTCTCAAGCTCTGCAAAATAGAAATCCTATGTGGCAGTACAAGGCTCCTGGTACCACTTTATCCTGTTGGCCTTGGTGGCATGAGCAGTGTTCAGTCTTCTCTCTTTGTCCTCTCAGTCCTGATTGTGTTCAGGGTCTTTTAGCCAGGGTCTTATCTGTGGTTTTGCATGGTGTGAGGTGAGGATCAAGCCCGTGGGTATACTTAAGAGCATGTTGGGTTCTGACACCTACGTCCCTTGCACAGTGACCCTGCTGGCTGCTTTCCTGAATAGGAAAAGATGCTCCAGCATCATTTGCTCAGAAAAGACTGCTGAGCAGGTATGAGGGCAGAAGCAAAGCTGGAGTAGGGGCAAAGGTTGTCAAATTAGAGGAGGGAGGGCAGGGTATAAAACATGGGCCTATCTGTGGTTGAGGCAGCAAATATTTTCAGGAGGTGCAATTTCTCCCCATCCTGCCCCAGGGCTAGTGTGTCTGAATTTCCAGTGTATTTGGGAAATATATGTGGCGGGATGGTCTCAGGATGAAGGGGTTGGGTCTCACAGCCTTATGCTGAAGGGGTGCTAACTGATATAATCTGCGGCAAGGAAGTGGTGAGCTTGGATGTGCTGCCTTCATCCATGTTTCTGCCAGCAATGAATGGAGTATTCACAACATACTGTCCAAGTAAGGGAGCTGCATGCCATGGTTGGGAGGGGACTGGAGCTGCTGTTAATGCAACACAGATCAAGAAACCAGAAGCTGATACTTAATGGCTGGAACTTTGCACAGTTGACATGCATGAGTTTGTGTATGGTACTGTGTGGTATATTGCCTTGATTGTGCCCTCCCTGTGCATGTGCCTGTGAATAGTAAGGCTCCAGCTGAAACCTTAACCTTGCTTTCAAAGAATCTGTCTGTGGTGGGTTTATTCTTCAGGACACTACATTTCATCTTCTGTGCATACAGCTTTGGGTATCTGCACTCCACTTGCCACTTCTCGCGACCATAGCTGTGGTGCAAGAGGCATGAGCCCAACTTGGGTTTCTAGGTGCTTGCTTATTATCACACCTTGGTGTGGATGGCAGGCAATGCCAAATGCAGGCATTTGGACTTGCACATGCATGGAATGCTTGGCTTCCCTTGCTGAGACCCTGAGTGTTGTCTGGAGGCGGGGAGAACCTGGCTGCTCTGTCTGCCAAGCTTTATTTTTCATGTGCATTGTGGCTCAGCTCATCCAAGCCAGGCTGTGTCACATGCCTCTCAGCTGCCTGTGCAGCTGCCCTTCCAAGGGAAATGGTTCAGAGGTGCTGCAGGGAACAGACCAGGCTCTGCAATGAGGAAGGCAGCAGTTCTTCCCTGATGGTGGCAGTGGGCTGAAACACAAGCGGGAAGGGTGTAACATGACAATGAACTGGATGTGATGAGATGTTCTCCTAACAGATGTGGTGTGGTGATAGGGAAGCCTCAGGTAAAAGGCCCAGTGTCTTTGGGAGGTAGGGGAAAATGGAGTTGAAAGAGTGAGTCTGGTGAAGTTCAGCTGCCCCATCTTTGCAGACAGAGTCCATGGCCTGAAAGTGATCAAGACAGAGAAGAGGTGGGAAAAGAGATCTGCCCACAGATGAGCCCTGTGGACCTTCCTACTTGTCAACTGCTTTGCTTGGAGGTGTTGAAGAGAAATGGAAAGGCTTTTGAGATTCATGGAGTTCAAGAGCAGAGCTCTCAGGATCAGGAAGGTGTTCATGGCTGTTTCTTCCTGGAGAAAGTTCAACTTAATCACTGCTCTGTGCAGCCTACGTCCACGTGCAGGAGTGAGTTAGGCTGGGAATGACTAACATGTGGTGTGGCCTCTAGGGACAGTGTTCCTGGTCCAGTGTTAATGGGGTATTAGAGGTGAACCAGAAATCTGCCAGGTGCTATGTTGAGGTTATCTTATCTCCAGACTGATGATGAGCTACTGGGAGAGGAGCCACAGATACTGAATGTGGCAGAGGACCAGGAAGATAAGAAGCCACACAAGGCAAAGGCAACAGCAGTAAGGTTAGGAAGACAGCCCAGTGTTTCAGGCACCACGGGTAGGAATGCATAGCCAGTGAACCAGTAATTGAGCAAGGCTGTGGGTGGAGTTGTGGCTGGCTCACCTGGAATCGGCTGTTTGTGCTAGGTCTCTGCTGGTGTTCCCCACTCCAGACTCCTGTACTCCTGCTTTGATAAGGCCTCTGTCACCTGCTTCTGACACTACAGTTAGAGAAGTTGCTCCAGCTGTCAGTAATCTGGGTTGGGAATGAAGAACACTAGTTTTGTAAAAGGCCTTCCAGGAGGAAGGAAGTGAGACCTAAAGAGAGAGATAGGTGGGCTGCCAGCTTCTATATTCAAACTTTCTTTCCAGCTGGGTTAGAATTTTTAATAACACAATTCGCAATCCCTGCCATGTGCTATCCTTATCAGGGCCTCTTCCCTGAGAAGCTGGCTGGCTTGTGTCAGAAGTGAGCTTGGAAAGCTCTTCTGAATGACTTATAGCCATAGCAAGTTGCTCCTGAGCAGTAAAGGCGGCTAAAAGTGGCTACCACGCTAACCCATGTGCTTCTGTGCAAGAGCAGTCCTAAGAAATATTTGAAGGACAACCTCCTTTACTCACATGAGGGTGTCTAACCCAGTCCCCATGTCTCATGGCTTCAGTTCAGTAATGTTGTCTTGAGGATTGCACATGTTCTACTTATTCTTTCCTTGGAGCGTGGTTTGAAGCTCCATGAGGTCTCTCTCTGCTACCTTTACTTACAAAAGGGACTGTTTGTGCTTGCTAGAGTAAAGGCTTTCCCAAAACAGCAGCTGCTGGCTACCACTTGCATTAACATCTTGCAGACTAGCAGGATCTAGTTGCTTGTTGCCCCTTATGATCAGGGTGCAAGTTCTTTTGTATCCCTCCTTCCTTTCATCTACTGTATTATAGAAATATGTACTTTGCCTTTGGCTTCAGTGTAGCACAGCAGCTTCTGTATACCCAGCAGGTTTAACAGTAAAGCAAAACCAGGCTTTATTAATGCTTAAGGTAGAAAATGAGGAGCTAATAGTTCAAGACTTGAAAACAAAGTGCACGATATGGGCTCCAGTAGCTTACTATGTGTCATCAGGACCTTTTGCAGGTGGTAGCATTTAATACATCCAGGTTAGTGTATATGACTAGCTAATACCTCCATTAAAACATGGTTTCCTGGGTAGTCTCTGACCTGAGAGGGATGGTCATATGCTACATCTTTAGGCTTGTAGTTTACACAGATGACTTTGCTACTAACAAGGTATGTGAGCTCCTACAGCTGCTGAGCAAGGTGGGTACCATCTACAGGGAGAGGAGCCTGGTGGAGTCTGTAGGTAATTCATCCTGTCTCCTCTGCTTTCTCCTGCTTGACTGTTCCTCTCCATTTGGTTTCAGCCTGATTGTCCCGTTTCTTTTGTGCCCTGGACAAATGGCCAGTTTTTTCTGTCCCAAACCTGTTTCTATGTTCTGTGCTGTGACTCCCCTCTGCAGCCTTTTTATACCCTCTGAATACTTGCTCTCTCTGCAGGACTGGTAAATGAAGAAAGCCCTGGGTAAAAGGTGGCTCTAGGCAGTGTAAGAGATGGCAGAAGTGAAGGAGGTGGAAGGGAGAGATGAGAAAGGGGAAAGAAAAAATAAGTTAACAAATAGTTCTGATGAGCTCTGCACATATTATCTTGGGACAGAAGACCTGTTCGTCAGTTTTGGGCACTGCCTGTGCAGAAGGGGGACAAACCACTGAGTGGGGAGAGGCTTTGAGAGGACTGTGTGTGCCAAAGAAAAAGGCCACGGGGCATGTGTGTACAGATTTACCTGGGGTGGGGTTCTGTGTTGTGGTGAGCATGGTGAAGCTCAGCACGTGTGAGGGAGGCTGGAGAGGTCTTCATAGGCGTGCTTGGACTGTGGCCTTGCTCTGTTTCTTTCCAAGTGGGAGAATAGTGCAGAGCAGAGACTTGCAGAGCAAACAAGCAAGCACATAGTGTTTCAAGGCTGCCTGTTACCCTTCTCCCGTACCTAATGTGTGCTGGTGATTGCATCCAGCAGCTGAAAATAATCTCTTGGAAGGAGGTGATGAACAGGAGTTGCCAAGCAGGACTATTTATAATGGGTGAGTCAGGACATGCCTGAATCCAGCCAGACAGTGGGGAGCTGGAACCCAGGAGTAACCTGCAAAGGACATAGCCTTGGATAAGAGGCTGTTGCCTGCAGTAGCTTGTTTATTGCATAGTTCAGACTCGTCCTGTTTGTCCTCTGTGATGGACTGCACCTTTCCCTTCAGCTCTACCACACGCTTGCTGCAACCGGATGGGGGGCAGCTAGATGAGTGGAAGTACTCTCGGCGTGTAAGGCCCCAGTACTACCACAGCAAGCACAGCCTGAGCCCAGCTAGCCAGGGATGCCAGAACAGCCGTTTGGAGCCACTGGAGTGCCGGGATCTGCTGGTTCAGAATGCACTCTTCACTGGGGACCTGGAGATGGTGCAGAAGTACTTCACCAAGGATGCAGCCATCAATCTCATCATTGAGACCAAGGGTGATGAGCTACGCTGGACTAGCAAGAAATTTGGTGGGTGTGCAGGGCTGGGACATGGGACGATAGAAAGTGCCCAGGATGGGAACCAGAGAAAGAGCACTGATGCCTGAGAAAAGTGTTGAGAGGAATCACCAGTGGTGGAAACAATGGTGAAGAGGGACTGGGGAAGAATGGCTTTTAGTTGAGGAAAGAGGATTCCAGTGCTGTTGAACAAATGGTAGCAGTCTTACTGAAGGTGGCCAGATTGTTGGTGAGAATAGGGCCCTTGGAAGTGCTACTGGAGAGGAACAACATCAATGCTGCCCTGTTAGAGATTACTGGGATAGATGTGAAATATGTGTGAGGTGGAGGCAGTGCTTGAGTGAGAAGGCATCAGGTGGCATAAGGATGCTTTTCTTGCCTTATGTCTTAAGTTGGGTCTGCTACTCCAGCTCATTAGAAACTGGAGGCTGTGGCATACTTTGGGAACAGCGGAGCAGTGGTAGTAGAGGGATTAGTAGCCTGGAAGTGCAGTTGTCCTTGCTGCTGTCTGTTAGTAGTATGGTGCAGGCAAACTTCCAGAATTTAAGACAGGGAGTGTCAGGTGTAGAGGGGCCACAAATGCACCATTCTTTTCCATAGAAGGTTGGTGGCAAAAGCCCCCCTGTGCCAGAATGGAAGAGCTGCTGCTGAAGGCCACTTTCCCAGAGGCGTGGGTTCTTTTTAAGTGTCATGGCACAAAGCTATGGAGCACACTGATAATGCTTGACCACGACCAAGTGTTTTGTGGGGATCCATGATACCAAGAGACAAACATAGGGTGAGCTTGCAGATGCAAGTGCTGCTACTTGTGAGTGGTGAAGATTATTTACTGAGTTCCAAGATTTGTACAACCCAGGTTTTGAATTGTTACAGTCTACTTAGGAATAAAAATACAAAAGGTATTACCCTTTGTGTAACTGAAACCACTTGTCAATAAAATATTAATTGCTCATTTTAACTCCTGTCTTATGCTGGGCTTGCAGACACTTGAACAGCAAGTTAGTCTGCTTGTAAAGATTTGTGTCCCAAAGATAACAGAACAGCTGATGTAAAGCAACTTTAGACAGAAATTGTTCTTACCACCAAAGTTTCAAGATGTAAAAAAATCAACCAAAATTATTCATCAAGACAAACAGACCAAAAATGTACTGCCAAATTTATCAGATAAGGGTATAGAACAAAACCCAAAGCAAACCTTCATGCTTTGGTTCTGTACCTCACTGGCCTGTAGGGACAGTTTCTTAAAACTTAGCCAGCCAGTGACCTTAAAGTAGACACTACTGACCTGGTGCTTCCCAAGTCATCCCTACTGATATTTTAAGAAGCGCAGAGGAAGTGTACATTGTATGGTATTACTGACACTAACTCACATAGCCTTTTGCCTCCCTGGTGATGTGTATGTGATTGAGAACCTTAGCCTCTCGTGGGACACCTGCTTATATCTTTGGGGAAACAGGATACCGTCAGGTGAGAAAGTCTGCCTGGCGTTTCCCTCCTTATCCTTTCATGGGCTACATTTTAGCTAGACAAGGTGGTGAAGTCAGCACAGACAGAGCATGCTGGAGACTGTCAGTACAGAACCTGGTCATTTATTTTCATTACTGAGAAGGGTAAAGTTCCCTATCTTACGCTCTTCTCTGGTCCCCCAGGTAATTGTTGCTTGGTGGTCTATTGGAGTCACTTGGTTTTAGCTGCATGATCTGAATAGTTCTACACCACAGAATTAAACTAAACACTACTGGCCTTCCCTGCAATTTGATGTGTTCTTTAGAACATATGGTCTGAACAAAACACATACATACATGCTGACAAACTGTGATCGAAGTGTGCTGTTCTGTAACCAAAGTAGGGGCAGGATGGGTTTATACAACTCAGTGGGGACAGGAGAAAATGCCATCTCAGGTGAAGGAACAGCAGTGAAGAACCCCGAGTGAGGCGACTGTCAAAGGATGCTAAAGGACTGTCAAAAGGAGTACTAAAACAATGCAGGAGCTCTCTGTAAAGCTGAATTTCAAGGAAAAGTAGGAAGGGGTCTAAAGGATAATTACCTTCTATGTTTTTACTTCTCTTGTAATGCGCTCTTTCCCATCCTTGTACATATTTCCACCTGTCGTTTGTCTTTAAGCTTTGATTAAAATGAACTTTCCTGTAGCTTGTTTAAAAACCTGTCTAGTGACAAGGGCTTGGGTGGAACTAGCAAACTGGTGTGTGTTCAGTGCTGGAGATGTGGAAGGAGCCAAGGGCTGGACAGAGCTGTGCTGCTGGTTTATGGCAGCAGCTGTGCGTTGTGGTCTGGGCAGCATCTGGGTGACAGCAGGCTAGCTGGACGTGAGACTACTTCCCTGTCTTTTCTTAGTGATGTTGTATCTCTGTTTCTACCCTTCAGGCCACCCTGCTGCCCTGCCCTGCCTAAGGGCTTTTCCTTCACAACCAGTAACTGCAGCGATACTGCTGCCTGAGAGGAGTGTCCTTCTCAGCCTCTTGGCCCAAATGTTTGGTCACAAGGTTTCCCAGAATAGAAGAGCTGAGACCTGAGCTGTACCCAACCTGGGCCAAACAGTGCTGTGGCATGTCTGCCCTCCTTGTGGCGTGCCCCAGGGCAGGCAGGCAGCCCATCAGCTGGGGCACGGAGCACTGGTGGGGCTGCACCCACAGGCTCAGAGCCTGGCTGGGGAGGCAGCAGAAGCAGGTCCTGCCCTGGTGTCTGTGGGGGCTCTGGGTGCTGCATCATGGGCAGCATCAGAGAAAGAGGAGACAAGAGTCAGGAGCCCATTTGCACGCAGAAGGTGGATGGCCCTGCCCAGACCTACTGGCAGGCCTTGCTGACTGGAGATCAGGGGGTTGTGGCCGAGATCCTTAGCAACTCTCAGAACAACCTGAGTCCCAATGCTGTGTTTGACACCAGTGACCTGGAAGAGTGGAAGAACTACCGTTTCAACATCCGTTGGCTGAGTATGAGGGGGCAGTGGGCAGGCAGCGTGCCACACCTCAACAGGGGCTCAAAGCCGTTTGCTTATGCTGCAGGCCATTACTGTTGCTGGGATTGTGTGTTATGGGTGCTGTTAGGGTTACGTAGGAGTGAGGGTGGGAGTGAGAGCACTAGGACGTGGTTGGGTTCCCCTGTGCTGCTTGTGGGAGAGTGTTCATGTGTCCAGGATTGTGAGGTGCATCTGGGATACCTGGCCCTTCTAGCAGTGGTTGTGCAAGTGCTTGGAAGCTGCTTGGGTTCCCCCACTTGGCAAAGGAGATTCAAGCTCCAGGTGGTGCTCCTTCTGTGACCGGCCCTGTAACGTGGCTCTGTGCGCCTGTTCTGTCTGTGTGCAGCCTGTGCTGCTGGTTCTCTCTGTGGGTTGTGCTGGCCAAGGAGTTGTCACAGCCCTGCGTTAGGTCCTTGAGATAGTTCAGTTTGAACCTGGCCCTGGGAAACACAGTTGATCGCACGCTGCTGCTGCAAGAAAGAGGTGAGAGTGATGTAGTGTTGAACATACGCAGTCTGGGATTTGGTTCTCCACCCTAGCCTGGTTGGGCAGCAAGAAACATGATTTAAGGAGGCCTTTTCCTGTAACAGCTGCAGCCTGTTTGCCAGCAGACTGTACCAGCTCAGCAATGGTTCCAGCATCTTTGCTGAGTTTGCATGTTTCAGCCCCTTGCTATCTCCTAAGCCCTAGATGCCCATCTCTGCTGAAGCTTGCTTGTCTGCACCATGCTCAAGGTTTGTCTGAATCTTGTGTGTGTGTGTGGCAGCCTGCTTGTTTTACTGTCTGGTTCCTTGTATTTGTGGTGCTTCACACCTGGTGTTCTTCCCAGTCACCTTGCGGCTTTCAGCCCTGCCTGTGCCCCAGGCCCTTCATCTGCTTTACTCCTGTCAACAGAACCCCCATCCTGCATGACTGAGTTGCAGGTGAGAAGCACACTTCCTGGGAACAGCCTCTGCCCCAAGGCTGCGGCTCCTTTGAGCTCCCCGTCAGCATGGCTGTGCAGTGTAAGGAGCTATCCCCAGATCTTTGCCTTTAGCAGGCCAGTCCAAAGGCAGGGCCTTTGCAGAGAAGGGACTGGCATGAAGAGGCAGTCCCTTGAGTGGAAACCCAAGTCTCTCAAGGGGGGGATGTACATCAGGTACCCTGGGGGAAAGGGCAGGTCTGGACCCAGTGCTTTTGTGCACAGTGGCTGGATGCAGCTCCCTGACCATTCTTTCCCTGCAGGACTGTGGTCTCTGAGCTATGAGCAGGAGCTCACCACGCCGCTGCAGATCACAGCCAGCCGGGGCTACACAGACTGCCTGCGGCTCCTGCTGATCAGGGGTGCTGCCGTCAACTTTGCACCAGGGGGTAAGACTGCCCTGCATGAGGCTTGTGCAGCAGCCAGCACAGACTGTGTGCGCCTGCTGCTCAGCTTTGGTGCTGACCCTGAGGCTGTCTCCGAGAATGGCTACAAGCCCCTGCATCTCTGCAAGACCCCAGAGTCCATCGAGTGAGTTCTACTGAAGGGACACAGTGGATCTCCCACGTTGAGTCTTATCCTTTGTAGAAGGGCTCCCTGCTCATCCCTGCAGGTGGGGTGGTGGTTGCAGCAATGGCTGCTAAATGGGGTGGCCTTACTGCCTATTCCTGGACCAGCATCACTTGAAGTCCAACAGATGGCTGCAAGCTGTAGTCCGCAGCTGATGCAGCTGAATTTGGTGCTGCTGTCTTGCTACCCACCAGCAATGCAGAACTGATGGTTCACATTCTGAAGCTCAGGGCATGCACTGTGCATGCAGGCTAATGTGGGTGTGTAGGAGCAGGCTCTGGGTGTGATGACACTGTATTACAGATCTGTGGAGAGTTAACTAGAATTAGGATGATGGTGTCTCCACTCACCAGTTAACCTTGCTTAAAACCACTGCTCCAGGGCATGAGAAGCAGGGATTTTTGGACTTCTGGGAAAAGTAAAAGCCCTGGGATGGTACAGACACAGGGGTGAGGGGAGGTAGTATAGCTGCAGAGGAGAGCCTGTCACTGAGTCATCTTGACCCACATAGGTGTGTGCAGCAGCTGCTGCAGCATGGAGCCAGCGTGAAGAGTCGGACAGAGGAGGAAGACGACACAGCACTGCATATAGCAGCACGGCATGGCCTAACAGACCACGTCCAGCTGCTTCTGCGCCATGGGGCAGAGCTGGAGGCAAGGAATGAAGAGGGGCAGACACCACTGAATGCTGCCTGTGCTCAGCCCCATCAACCCCAGGACATGGACCGCTACTACCAGGTCTGCCAGCTGCTGGTGGAGAGCGGTGCTAGCATCAATGCTGCAGATAGGGACCGTCAGCATCCACTACACCTGGCCTGCAAGAATGCCAATGCTCAAATAGCAGAGTTACTGCTGGCCCGAGGTGCAAACGTAAATGTCATGAACTACAGCGGCAACACAGCACTGCACAATATCCTGCAAGCAGCTGCCTACAAGCTAGACCACCACCCAGAGCTTGTGGTGCAAGCCCTGCTTAACTACGGTGCCATCCGCATCTGGCCTGGCGCTCTCCTCAAGGTGAGGGGCTCACAGCCATGCCAGGAGCATGGTGGGAAAGGGAGAACATGAACATCAGAGCTCCAGGGAGAGCAAGGATATTTCTGTCACAGAAGGGCTTGTTCTGTGCCAGCCTGCTCGCTTGTCTCTTCCCAGGGGCTGTGGGAGGGGGAATTGACATTAATGGTAAGGGGTTCCCTGAAGTTTTCTCCTGGGGCATGTTCTCCTGTAGGACTCTCCTACTTCTGTCTGCTAAGCTGTGTGGACAGTACCTACTAGTTTCCATAATCACTTGCCCAGGAAAGCGTTGGGTCTTTGCCTCTTGCGGATGTTTCCTCTTTGGGGCATACCCTCCAGCTCATGCTGCCTCTGCAAAACACCAGTAAATAGAGGGTTAATTTCCTGTCTTAATTCCTGAGCAGTGCAATAATTACCCAGCCCGGAGATCAGCAGATTGCTCTCCCCTTTGGGAAAATACAGGAAAATCAACAATTAACACTAATTAATCTCCTATTAACGCCAGATAATGAGGATCACTCGTACAGCCAGAATAGACTCTGACAGCTACTGCTGGCCTGGGCCACAGGGAGTGGGAGCCAGGAGCTGGGGGAGATCTGCCTCTGTGCAGCTATGCATGGGTGGGGTGTGCTCCAAAGGCCACATGGGTGGCATAAGATAGACAGCACCAGTGTGTTGCTTGCATTTACACAGACAAAGTACACACTAGAGATGTGTTACACAAGGCATGTGATGTCTTCCTGGGGCTCTGTGTCACAGCTACTGTGCGCAGTACTTCCTAGGACACCCATTGCACACAGCACAGATACCCGATGTCTCGGTAGCTCCATGCTAAATAGGCATAATACATCCCTGAGACCCCTGTGTAGCCCTCAACAGAGGCGTGGTATTAGTCTTGCTTAGTCTTGCTGCCCACAAAATCATTGTCAGTCCTTGCCCCAGAATGGCTCATGCTCTAACTAGAAAAATGTGAGGAAAGAAGCCCGGCGTAAAGCAGAGTGTTGGTTGATTACAAGCGAATTGCAGCAGCGAGGCAGATGAAGTTCTGCATCCCTGCCATGTATGTTAGTCCCTGCATCTGAGAAGAGGCTGTGGGGACCCAGTTGTGCTGAATGCAGCCATGCTGTGCGTGTTGGGTGTTGGCTCAGTCACCCTCTTTGCAGGAATGGTGCTCTGGCATTTCCCACTATTGTGGGTTTGATCTCCTGGGGCAGCACAAGGGAAGGACATTAGTTCTCTACATTTACCCAGGCTATTTTTGAGCAGCTTTTAGAGGGTGAAGGTGGGACTTGCAGGACCTCGCCCAAAGGTGATGTTCATCTGCTCTCTCCCTGGCACAGGTGCTGCGGTACTGCCATACCTGCCCGCGTGCCATTGAGGTCCTGATGAACAGCTATGACCATGTGCGCGTCTCCGAGGACTGGGTGGAGGCAGTTCCGGTGGAGGTTGTACAGGTGAGGGAATGCATCCTCCCAGCTGGAGCTACTGTGGCAGGGTGCCAGAGGAGGCTTGGGACTGAGCGGGGTTTGGGGCAGGGCTGGGGCCAGGTGGAGATTTGCAAGGCACAGGATTGGTGCTGTTGGGGGATAGGGAGGATGCACCACAGAGTCATAGAATCAACTAGGTTGTAAAAGACCTTCAACATCATCAAGTCCAACCGTTACCCCAGGACTGCCAAGACCACCACTAAACCATGTCACTGGGGGCCTCGTCCACATGGTTTTTGAACACTTCCAGGGATGGTGATTCCACCACTTCCCTGGGCAGCCTGTTCCAATGCTTGACTACCCTTTTGGTGAAGAAACATTTCCTAATATCCAGTCTAACCCTCCCCTGGTGAAACGTGAGGGTGTTACCTCTTGTCCTATCACTAGTTACTTTGGAGAAGAGACCAGCCACCTCCTTGCTCCATCCTCTTTTCAAGTAGTTGTAGAGAGCAATAAGGTCCCCCCGAGCCTTCTCTTCTCCAGACTAAACACCCCCAGTTCCCTCAGCCGTTCCTGATAAGCCTTGTGCTCTAGACCCTTCACCAGCTTCCTTGTCCTTCTCTGGACACGCTCCAGCACCTCGATATCTCTCTTGTAAGGAGGAGCCCAGAACTGAACACAGTATTTGAGGTGCGGCCCCACCAGTGCTGAGAACAGGAGGATTATTACTTCCCTAATCCTGCTGGCCACATTATTTCACCATAGTGACTAAGGTAAAGGGATGTCTGGTTCAACCTCTGCTGCCAGGGTGGTATCTTTAGCTTTATCTGCCTGTGGTCCTCTTTTCTTTCTCTGTAGAAATATCCACGTTTCTACCAGTCACTCTTCTCCCTGGAGCAAAGACCTCGCTCCTTGCAGCATCTGGCTCGCTACACGCTCAGGACCTTCCTGGAGGGCCGGTTGCTTCTGGTCCTGTCCCAGCTGCACCTGCCAAGTGCCTTGCACCGTTTCCTGCTGCTCAGCTTCGAGGATGTTCTCTACTGAGGGCTGCAGTTCCAGTCCTACTGTGCCTTTCCGTGCAGATGTTCCATCCCTGCGGTGCAGTCTGTGCCTTCCCTGCTAACCCCTTCCCCTTGCACACCTCCTGCCAGGCCATGTCAGCCCCCCAGGCCAAACTTGTTGCTGTGTTCTTGTCCAGGCAGCCTCGTGTTCTGCCTCATGCACCTATTTTGGAGCACTCTGTTTACCCATACTAATCAGGACAAACTCCAGACTCAGTAAGAAAAGCAAGATATGGGGATTAGGGTGTTTTGAGGGACAAGGAGCAAATACACTGCATTGATCACAGTTTTAGTCATAGGATATTGGTCTCCCTATCTCAAGCCTACAAACCCTACCCTGAATGATGCAGCTCTATGCCCTGGGCATTTATTAAGGTCCTGTCTTTAGTCAAGTTGTTTACAGTTTGTACCCAAAGTTGTTTGGAATAAACCCTAGTCTTGCTCTATACCTACCAGAGTACGACTTCTGCCTTGCCTTGAAGGCTGTCCTGTCAGAGCTTATCCATGTGACATGCCACACGTAGTGGCATGTGCACTCTCAGACCCACACATCCATCTGCTTACCAGAAGACAGAGAGAAATGTGTGGAGAGTGTGGGGCTGAGGCCTCCCAAATAAACACTTCGTATGGAGGTACAACGTCTGTGTTCGCCTGGCTTTAAAGCTCGGGGCAGGACAGCAGTGTTTGTGCCAGCACTGGGGACTTTGATGTGGGGCAAGGAGGAAGCGTGCCCTGACAATGCTGGAACCATGGGCCCAAAGCAGCCAGCATCTGCCAGGGCACAGTGCAAGTCCACACACTGCTGCCTGGGCTGCACCACACTCTAGACAAGGTAAAGGGTAGTGTTTATTCCTATCATTTCAAGAAACAGTTGTAAAGAAATCAAAGCACTAACCATCTTTAAAGATTTGCTGTAAGCTAACTCCATTCCTGCACCTGACTCAAGTTGTGCCTGAATTGTGGCTGGCTGGCAGAAGGTACATGAGGGCAGCGCTGCACGTTGTTCCTCTGTTAATTTTTAGCCAGATCATGTCTGTGAGTGGAGGAGGAGGAGAAAACAGGGGGGTCTGTCCCTTTTGGGTGGCGGCATGGTCTAGGATTGCTTTAGTCTGAATAGATATCCTTGGTTTCAAGGCAGTCTGTGGAGCAGTACATGTGGGGCTGGTTTACCATTCTTCCCTCTTTCCATCACTGTCCATATACCTACAAACACTTATGTTTAGTAAACGAGTACTCAGCCATAAAGATAATATTGCCTTAAGGACAGGGAAGGATTTAATCTAATGGTTTGCTTTATTTTGTAATTGTTTCTTGTAGTTGTTAGACTTAGAGCCACACCTCAGGTCTTGCTGATTCCTTTTGCTAGCTCTGAAGCCTGCTCTGCGTTTGGATGCTGAAGGCAGCTCAGGTTGGAAGAGGTGAACCTACCATGTTTAGTTTCTGCATACACCGGCGCACACGATGCCACTGCACGCATGGGCAGGCCAACTCCTGGCACTGCCAGTGCCTCTTTAGACAAAGGTATCTCGGTACAGATGGGCACCTATTGCAGTGAAGTACCTGTGCTGGGACTGCAGATGAGTTTGCAGGGTTCCTTTCAAGCTACCAGGTTTGCGGGCAGGGGATCCCAGCATCAGTGGGAGGGCTGAGGTCAGGTAGGTGGCTGAGAGGGGCAAGCCATCCCTGGGCACACATTTTCATAGACGAGATTTCATCTGTGTTCCCAGTGAACTTAAAAGGGCGTGATTTCATTGGTGCAAGGATACCACTGAGGAACCATTTTCAAGGAATGTGAGGCTAGTAGGAAAAGGGGAGTACCTTTTACAGTTTGACTGATTTGACTGGGGGACAAAAAACAAAACGAACAAAAAAAACTCATCAGAAAAGCTTTTGGGCGCTTAAGCCCTTTTTCAGAACTGAAACAATCAGAAAAGTTCAAGCTAAGTGCAGGCTGAGAACAAATTCTCTGAGTTTAACTCAGTTATGCTAATCGATTAGCAATTGATTTTAAAAACATCTACAAGAACAGAATTAGAAAGGTTTGATGTTCCAGAGCACATTTTGGCAATATAACAAGCTGTGCTACTTTTTCTCAGGCTCCTAAAAGGGAAATTTCTAATGCAGCATTGAATGTACTTGCTGGGACAGGAGTGTTATGCAAGGGAAATTTAGCTGTCCTGAGTGTGAGGGCTGTGGTCTCGATCAAGGACAGCAAGCATGTGAAGTTAGCACAGGGCCATGTGGTTCTGAAGTATTTTACCACAGGCAGCTGCTGATCGCTGCTGTGTCCCAGGTTCACTGGGGATGTCTCTTGGTCATGTGCTGCTGTTCCTGCTTCAGCATCCACTTGGGGTTTTTGGCACAGCAGTCAGCAAGAGACACCTTCATGACTGGCTGAAGTAAATGCGAGTCCACTGCCACGTTCCCAGTGCAGCTGTCCAAGTGATGTGCTCTGGGAAAAAACGAACTCATCCCATGTCTATATAGAAGTTTCTGATCCGCTCTGTGCAGTCAAAGCGCTGCCTATTCCTAGCATCTCTGCTCTTTGCTTGAAAGATCAACTGCATCAGAGTCTACCTGTAGGCTTCCCAGTCAAATATCTGCTTGACTCTTACTTAATCTTTTAAAGCTCCTCAGTAAAGAGTATGATATGCCATAAGGGGTGGACTAGTAGACCACAATGGTACTTATAGAAGGGTACAAGGACAAAGCAAGTATAGAAAAGCTCTTCCCTAGGATGTCCATCCCCACCCCTGAGCTCTGTAAATTGCAGTTCAGGTAGTTTTGAGTCAAGAGGGCATCTTTGTTATAAAGAGATTTTTTTTTTTCCTTCCATAAATTTGACCAGTCACTTTTTGGACCCACATATGTTTGAGCAGTTCGTTCAAATCTGTTAATACTGATCACACTCACTGTAGCATGCAGCTCATTTTTCTTATTAGAATGTCATATCTAATGACATTACAGGACTCTAAACATGCCATATCTATCTAGTTAGCTCTATCAAACTTGTAGGCTTACAAAAAAAATAAATCAACCCACAACATTATTTGAAAGTACCTCTTTCAAATGACATTATTTGGGTTCTAGCTTTTACTAATTTTCCCAGGACATCCTTTGGCTGTTTTTGTCGGCTTGTCTGTGATTGCTTGGGATGTCTGTTGAACTAACTGCGCTGTAGTTTCTTGGATATCTGTGTGAACACCTGTAGATACTGACAAGACATTGGGGTTTGTTTTTTTCCCCGAATTATCTTAAGTTCCCCAGTGTGCCATGATTTGTTATAAAGAAAAAAAATCAATGGTTCAGTGAACTCATTAGCCAATTAAATACTCTTGGCTGTAAGTTATCCTCCTGCAGATTATAATAATTGTTACTTAAACAGTTTTTCTTTAGCATCTTCCTTAATTACTGATGGAATAGTATTTTGTTAGTACTGTAAAATACGAGTATTATCCATTGTTGCTTCAAATACAGAGCAGAAACATTTATAGAGTTCTTGGGTTTCATTCCGCAGAATGTCTGTTTCCTCACAGAAACCTGGGGCAGGTGCCCAGCAACTGCAGTTCTTTGGATTCTCTGCTGCTGGGGCATCTGTGGTTGGACACAGCACGGTTGATCCTTGGAGTCCTGTGTGCAGTTGTAGGCACCTGTTCTTCAGTCCCGGATTTACAGGGCAGGAAGGATTGACAGCACTCTTCCATTGAAGCACTGTGGGCACGTGAGCTAAACACATGCTCCATGGCCATGCTGACATCCATGGCTGGTCCTCAGCTGTGCCTTCCTAAGGTTTCTGAGGGGCCAGCTGCAGGGTTTGTTCAGTGCTGCCAGTTCTTCTGAGTGGCACTTAGAGGTAAAACTAGATCCAGTGGCTGGAAATTGAAGCTGGGAAAACACATATTAGAAATGAGACACATTTTTAATAGAAAGGGTAATTAATCTACTAGTTAATTGCATCTTAGAATAGCTTATCACGGTGGATGTAGATTTCTCATCTCTGGCTTTTTTAAAAATCACTGGAAGATCTGCCCTATCCCAAACCAGAATTTATCCTGCATGGTGCTCAGCCCAAGTCCCAGGGAAATCAGTCTGCTTAATTACAGATCTATGATCCATAGTCCTGTCACTCTTCCACACTGGTCTAACACTGGCCTCTGTCACCGCTGGGACTGTATTTGGCCCCAGGGTAATGAAACAGTTTCATGTTTCCCTTGATAGCGCTGCTCACTTCACTGATACTTCACTGATGTCTGTAACTTCCCTTATTTCCCTTCATTTTGTAACTACTGGTTTGTACTGGCTCTATTGGCTTCCTTGCTCTGAATTTGCTGCCTGGACTGGTTTCTGAAAAAGACATTCTGAAATAAACAGTGATGCTAGTTTATAATTTTATTTAAATATTTGCTCTTATTCAATTCCTCTCACAAGCTTTAGGTTTGAAATTTCAGCCATTTGGAAGCACTGAGCAATTTCACCCTGCGACTGGGCAGTGTTTGTGGATTGCCAAAGGACATCAGGGCTGGATGTGACACACAAAGGCAAACTCCTTTCGCTAGTTCACCAGCACATGAGGATGATCCACCTGATGAGAGACCCCAAGGGTCTCTGACTCACAGCAGTCAGAGCCTCAGTGTTTGCCCCAGTCTGCAACCCCATACAGCAACACCGCCTCTCTTTGAGTAGCCCCATGCAGAGCTCTGCTGGACCGACTCCAGGGGCTGGTTTGGCCCTACAGCAGTTCTCCTGGTGCCGAGTGCTTCTGGTATCTCACCATTAGAAGCATGACTCCAAATACGTCCTGCACATCTGTTTCCATCTAGATGCTCTGCAGCAGATGCAGATGCTCCTGGGGTACCATGCTCTGCAGGTGAAATGTGGGGGAGCACACCCCTGTTGTATAAAGATGCTCTCTGGGGCCTGTCAGCCCTGCTCTGTTCCTCCAGCTCATCACCAGATGTCAGCAATGCTGCTCACATCCACTCTGTCCCATCCACCTCATTGCTCCTGGCTGCAAGGCTGTCCCTCGGGCTTCTGGGCCACGTGGGCTTGGTCCAAATGCAAGCACATGTTTGATAGTAGCCTGTGACTTCTTAAATTTGCTCCTATGCCTGGCCAGCCTTACTCTGATTCCTGAAAAATACTGCAGGAAATAACTGAACAATTTGTAACTGCCTGGATACATGCAGAGTTGGTAAGACCAATTCTATGTCCTTCTGTCAAAGGGCCTGTGGGAAATGAACAGAAAGAGCAGATGTTATGTGTCTTAAGTATCTTAATTTCATGCTCTTTCACATAAGATTCTCAAAATTAAATTAAGACAATATAGAGTGAACTATTATTAAGTGAGAGCAGGATTAATCAGAAAACCCTACTCGGAGTCAGTTATCAGTAGTCATATTGCAGTGACACATAGAGGGTGTTACCTGGAGGTGTGTCCTGCACTCTTCCAGAGTTGTTAAAGACTTCCATGGAGGAGTAGACATTAGGCTTATTTAATCTGCAACTGTGCTGGTTGAGGTTACAACCCCAGCTGCTGCTAAAGGCAAGCAGCACAAATACCAAGTTCTCTCCTAGAACCAGCAGAGCCCAGCTGCAAAAGCCTTAGTAAGGCCTGACCTGCCAGAGATGGTGCAAGATGAGATGTGCAGGGACAAACATACCACATGGTGCCCATGACCAGCTGCACAGAAAAGGCACAGCTGTCATGGCATGCACAGATTAGAGACTGATCTGTAAAGAAGTGCCACGCTGATCTTCTCTTCCAGAGGTCTGGTGGCCACAGCATAGAGGGCAGGCTGCGGTGGGAACAGAGGACATCAAGAGTGATAAGAAGACAAGGAAATGGCCAACAAAAAGCACCTCAAGCATCTGGAGCTGTATATTTGGAAGAAGAGAAAACTGAGTGGTGACAAAATAACAGTATCTGAACATGGTCCTGGGCAACTGGCTGTAGGTGGCCCTGCTTCAGTGGGGGGCAGGAGTGGACAAAATGACCTCCAGAAGGCCCTTAGATCCTCCACCATCTCTGTGTAGTCCAATAGTAAGGTCTGTGCCTGATATGAGCCTTGCCTCTGTCAAGACAACATCACAGCCAGCCCATTCTCTAGATTTTCTAACTTCGAGTAGATAATTTTGCAACATTACCCTTGCTTTTAATATGTTTAGTAGCTATATTGCAAGAATGCCTAGAGGCCGTGACTAGATTTAGTCCTGTTGTGCCAGATTCTGCATAGAGATCTTAAGTGGAGCAGGTAGAGGCATAAAGTTAAGGTTGCATAGCAGTTTCCATTAGAAAGACCTGCTTTCATTTGCCAGTGAGTTATTAAACTTTAACTGTTGCCGTTGTGGTTTGCCATGCTGTGTGCCTGTCGCAGACTGAACTTTTCCCATTACAGCTACAGCAAAAATTAATTGGCCTCTACTTAGCCAACAGCCTGTGTACCAGGAATATGCTTTAGACTCCCCACCTTGGAAGAGCAGCTTACAGTGCAGGAAGGAAAGCTGGCCCAGATGTTTCTTCTTCTCCCTAGTAGCATGGGATCACCTTTTCCTAAATGACCAGCCTCTGAGGATCCCATTTTGCATGTACCAGGCAAGGACACTTTTAGAGGCTGATACTTTTCTCCCAGGAAGCCTCTGCTGAGCAGTTTGAAGTTATGCTAGATCCTCCATGCTGACCAGACAGGTCATGTACCATCTTCAGCATAGACGCTGTGTCCAAAGTGCCAAGTGTTGAGTACGAAACTTCACAGTCTTGCCTATTGACTTTTCCATGCTCACATCTCCAGCAAGGAACAGAGGAGGAAGAGGATGAAGCTTCAGCAGTTCTAATGCAGAAAACAGGCAAGAAGAGGGCTGGGAAACAAAGGCAGCTGAGGAAGGAGGGCCAGCTCAGGCAGTGATGTGATGGAGGAGATGGGACAGGCTGGCCTGTAATTGCTTAAGGGCACTGCTTGCAGAGACTGGACTCGAATTCAGTGCTTGGGGCCTGGTCTGCAGAGGCTCAGGACCAAGTGCTGAGGCTGATAAACATGGAGCTATGACCTAGCAACCTCAAAACAGAAGGGAGAGAGCAGGTCTCCTCCTGAGACTCTTTTGTACCTCAGTGTCTCATAATGTATCCAGCAAGGTCCTGAGAGGTCCCTCATTGTCAACAGCTGAGAGTGCAATGAGACCAGGGGCTTTACGAATTGCACATGCAATTAATATTTCTCACATACCTGGTGTGTTGGATGGTGTATCTTCAGGCATGTTAAGGGAACATACCAGCTACTTGCAAGTGGGGGATGGAGCCTGATAAAATGGCACAGAGTGGCTCCCACAGAGAAGGCATGTGGAGAAGGAGAAACGCCCAGGGAGCGTACTGAACAGCAGAGGTCTGAGCCTCAAGTGGAAGCCATGGAAACTGCATTTCCACTAGACAGTGAAAAACTGTGGAAGATTAGATACAGGATACAGAAGTTGGGGAAGCCCCCAGAGGCCTAAGGGGTGATAAAGTTATCATGTGCAACCTAGACCCTCACCCTTCCAGTTTGGCTCATCCTGCAAGGATGGTGGATGTGGGAGCTCTCAGTCTGTGTCTTGTTTAATGTACGTACTAGAGTACAGTATTTGCTTTATTTTGCCTAAAACTCTCCTCCTCCCACCCCCATTCCTTCAACCTTTTCTTCTCTGGATCTTTGCTATACAATTTGCAAATGAATTTCTACCTTACTTTACCGAGACAAAGTAAACCAGAGCAGAGTAAGTTGGCACGACCCTGAGCACATTCCCCTTCTCCTGTGGGTTTGGCTCACTGGGGTCAGGGCCAACTTAGATAATGTCTGTCCTTGCGGAACCTCAGCAAGAGCCCTTCTTTGGCTGAGGAGCTGCTTTTAAGCTCAGGCTCTGAACCTTAGTCTCTGCCTGAACTAAGCTGGAAGCACACATGATCTCGTACCTCCCTGATGCTGATAGTGATCCCAACCCACTGATTTGACTTTCTGGCTTAGCCTTGGACCTGCCTCAGCACTTGGAGACCTGTTGGGTGATCACTGGACTATTGGTGACCCTGGTTACTGTCACCAGATCTGTTCTGCTCACCTCCCTTAAGTCCTGTGGGACTGCGCCCTTGTCAGTGAAGACACTGCCCTGCCTGCCTTGCTGCAACTCTTGCTTCCTGGCCCCCCTTCCCTGTCAGAGCAGCCTCCTCTTGCTTCTCCCAGCATTGAACTGACATTCAATGTTTGAAGAGAGATAGGGGCTGTGGGTAATGCAAGTGCATGATCAAGTAAGCAGAACCTTAATCTTGGAGACATACATAGGGACTTGCAGGGTACAAGCTATTGATTGCAGAGGCCAGTATGGAAGCTTGTGTTATTGGCTTTAGAAAGGACCTGCTGCTTTGGGCACAGGCAGTGATCCTTCCCTGTGGGAGCCGTAGTTTATTCCCCAGCTTTCTCAGCTTCCCCAGCAAGGTCACTGAAGATAGCACTTTCTTGTTGCTCTCACATATCTTACTAACATATATGAGGGTGCAAGGTGTGGGTTGAAGGTTACATGTAAAAGGCTCACTGAACAAGTGATCAAATGGCAATTGCTCAGGAGTTCGGAAGTTGCTTGCACAGCCTTGATTTGGACCCTTCTGAGGACAGGTCTTGAGATCCAGTAACTTACACATGACTACGCTTCATTTTCTCCATGGTCTAACATAGCAATGTAATGAACCCAAACTGTGTGCCTGAAGTTGACTCCAACCTGAAGGTTCCTTTCCCACAGAGGCATTTGGTGGATGAGACAGGAGGGCTGGGCCAAGGGCAGACAGAACACGGATGCTGACCTACAGACCTTGAGTGTGTCCCTTATCATGTCAAAACTGATTCTTAAGGTGGGATTCATCCAAATGCTAGTCACTGCCAGCTGCCTTTCCAGCCTGAAATCTGGGTCCTCACCCTAGAACAGGGTCGAAATGGCCTATGCCCTGTAAACATCCACATCTCTTTCTCAGTGATCCAAAGGACATCAGTTTATGGGACACATCTGCATCAGAGTGGTGAGAGGCCTGAGTTTTATGATTCAATATTTGAGACTAGACAATTATTTTAACATTGACTTCACACCTCTGTTTCCCTGGCTGAGGGTAGGGCAGCTTTTGCCACAGAGGGTTATTTCCCTGCAAGGATGTGCCATAGAGAATGCCATAAAAGATGTGAAAGAAAGGGGAGGCTCTGTGCAGGCCCTTTGTACTAATATCACAGCTGGATTCAGATTGTGCCTGTTTGGTGGAGGAAGGCTGAGTACCGCACTGTCAGCCTGGTGGGCCCATTTGGCCTGATTTACATGCTCCACACAGGATTCAAGCATCCAGCCCCATGGCTGGACTGTCATGTACCCCACAAAACACATGATTAAAGGCTGCAGCAAAGTGGTGCCCCAGAGGTCCGTGGAGAAAGAGAAGGTGGTGGTGTTGAAATCTGCGTGTTCAGGGAGCCTAGATAGCTAAGCAACCAGAAGGACTGCATCCCTGGTCAAAGCATGAGTGCAGGCAGGGGTCCTGAGAAGAGGACTACCCCTAGGCGAGAGTTGGAGGTCACTGAAGATACAGCTGGAGTGAGTTAAGACACAAGTTCAGCTTTGGCATTTCTCAGCTTCCAAGTGCTTTACATGCTAATCTAGATGCTGATGCTCTTCCGAGGCAGGGCTTTAGTTTGCTCGATGTTTAGCGTATTACAAACCCGGTAAGCATCTAATTGTGGACAGGAGCATAATGTAAGCTCTCCGTTTCAGCCAGGCCGTGCACCCCAGGATGCGCAGCAGAACAGGGCAGAGCTCTGGAGCTCTCGCCGCAGTTGAGAAGCAGTCGGCTTGCGCTGGTCTCACTCGCTCTGTAGACGGAGTGATGTGCATCGGCAGCCAGTCGGGGTACACGTCTGTCACTCGAGCACCGCACCGGTGGGAGGGCAGAGCCTAGGGGCTTTGTGCAGCTGCAGCGCAGGCAGGTTCGCAAACCCTGGCCCCGGCCGGCCTGGGGCCGCCCCGCTAGTGGGCAGGTCCGGGCAGGCAGAGCCGCCCGGGCGGGGGCTCCCCGGTGCCCCAGGCTGCGGCCCCGCTCAGCCGGGGCTCAGCACCGCCTGCCCGGTCTGCCCCGACGGAGCCGAGCACCGGGAGCCCCCCGCGGTGTGCCGTGCCGGGGGAGCCTCAATCTCCGCTCGGGCTTCAGACACCCGTTCGCGCTCTGGCCCGAGCGCGTCTCCGGCTGGCCCGGCAGCCTCCCCCGGCCCCGCAGCGCCCTCACCCGCCGGCTTCACGGGGACCCCGCTCCGAACCCGTCACGGAGGCTCCGGGGAATGGGCTCCGGGGCCTGGAAACGGACATGCCATACCCTGCCCGACGCACCCTCCCCGCGCCCCGGACGGAGGCGGACGGTATTCCGACACAGCCCGGTAGCCCTGAAGTGGTGGGGCCGCGCCCGACTGCTGGGCCCGGTCACTGCCCGGCGAGGACCGGTCCGTCGGATCGCTCTGTCCCGCCCGGCGGCCCGTCCCCCGGCTGCTCCCTAACGAGCTCGGCTATCAGGAGCGCCGGCCCAGGCCGGCTCACGGGAGCCGGTGTGGCTGCTGCAGAGCGGGCCCGGCTCGTCCCATCCGTTGTCCAGGACCCGCGGACAGCCCGAGCAAGGATGTGCCAACCGATGCGGCCCCGTCCCGTCCCCACAAAAGCGCCCTTGTGCTGGCCCCGTAATTGCTAATCATCAATCACCATTAATAACAGCTGATGAGGCGGGAGGGGGAGGCGCCTTCCCAGGGGCCGGCCGCGCCGGGGGGGAGCGGGGAGCCTTGTCCCGCCGGAGCGGGTGCTGAAGGAGGAACTCGACCGTGATGTGCGGAAGATGGATGAGAGCAGAGGGCGACACCCCCGCCCGCCTTCCCTTCCCTCCCCTCCCCTCCGCGGCCCGGCCCGGCCCCCCCGCGGCGGGGCGGGCGGGCGGGCGGCTCCGAGCGCGCCTCCACTCCGCCGCGCCGAGCCAGCGAGCGGGCGGCAGCTCTCGCCGGGCGCCGGAGCCCACGGGAGGCGGCGGGAGCGGGCCGGGGCCAGGGCCGCGGCAGCGGCGGGGCCCGGCGGCGGCGCGGCGAGTTGGCGGCGGCCCGAGCTCGCCGGAAAGTTGGTGCCGGCTGAGCCGGCGGCGCCCGCTCGCCATGCAGAGACCCAGCGGCCAGGGGACTGCCTTCTCCATCGATTCGCTCATCGGGACGCCGCCGCCGCGGTCCGGGCACCTGCTCTACACCGGGTACCCCATGTTCATGCCGTACCGGCCGCTGGTGCTGCCGCAGGCGCTGTCCCACGCGCCCCTGCAGTCGGGGCTGCCGCCGCTGGCGCCGCTGGCCTCCTTTGCCGGCCGCCTCACCAACACCTTCTGCGCCAGCCTGGGCCAGGCCGTGCCCTCCATGGTGGCTCTCACCACGGCCCTGCCCAGCTTCTCCGAGCCCCCCGACGGCTTCTACCCGCCGCAGGAGCTGCCTCCACCGCGTGCCAACCCCGACGCCGGCTGCCGGCGGGGCGCCGAGGGTCTAGAGGCGGAGGAGCTGCCCCCGGGGCGCGACAAGGGACCGCCCGAGCCGCCGCTGCACTTTCCGGACCCCTTCCCCGGCCTGGCAGGTAAGAGCGGCGCGGGCCAGCCCCGCCCGGCGGAGAACAACTCGTCCGCGGCGAGAGCCGGCCCGCCTCGCCCCGCACTTCCGCAGCCCCGAGGGGCTCCGCGGCGGGCAGCGCCGCCCGCCCGGCCCCTGTCCGGGCTCTCCCCGCCGCCCCAGCGGAGGCTGCCGGCGGGCGGCACCGTGCTCGTCAGGACAACAGCCGTGGAGCCAGCGGCTCGGGGGACCGGTGTACGGCGGGGCCCCGATGGGCCGTGGCGGCGGGACCTGGCCACGGCTGCGTTCCCGGTGTGTCCCGTCGGGCCGAGCCGGGAGCACGGGGCCGATTCCCCTCCGTTCCGGGCCGGCTCAGCAGCGCCCGCAACTTTCGCGGGTGGCAGACAAACTCCGCTCTCCTCGCCCGGGCCCGCGGGGCAGGAGAGCCGCCGGAGCCGCCGATCGGGGCGGCCGCCTCGGCGGGGCACGGACCAGAGCGGCGCGGGGCCCCGGAGCTGGGGACGGCCCCGGCGGCGCGGAGCTCTCCGAGGTCCTGGCACCCGGCCCGGGGCTAACGAGGACTGCGCGCAGCCCTTCCCGCCCGTCCCGGTACCGTTCGCTGCAGCTACGATATGAGGCTGCGTCTTGTCCCCGGCACGATGCCGCGTCCCGGGCGGACCGCGAGGCTGGGGGATCCCTCGCTCGCCAGCAGCCCGCCCCGCCCGGGTGCCGTCGTGCTGCGGCTGCCGGCGCTCCCAGCCTCTCCGCGCCGCCCGGAGCCCCGCTCCCCTTCCTCTTGGTCCGCCGCCCCGCGCTGCTGTGCCTGCTGCCTCCGCACTGGCTTTGCCCGACGGCGCGGGCAGGCGGCAGCTCTGCTCCCGCGACCTCCCTCGGTGCTGGCCCGGAGCGGCTCTCGCTGCTTTAGCGGGGTTGCGGGGTCCTCGCCTTTGTGAGGCAGGCATCAGGCTCGGTTACTTGTTGCTCTGTATTTCTCAGCCAGCTCCAGCTCTTGCTCTCTTACACATCTGCTCCTGCAGCACGGGGCTTGAGGTGTCCTTTCTGCCACGAGACTGAGACAAACCAACATCTGGTTCTCTCTGATGTGGCCTGTCCTGAGAGCTGTCTCCCCTGGTCACCCCCCTGAGATCCACCTTTGTCTCAGAGGCTTCCTGGCATGTGTGCCGAGATGTCTCTGCTGCTTTTTACAGTGCTTGGCTATTTGTTCTCCATCCTCCATTTAGTCTCTCCTGGATAAGCCCGGGTTTTTTCCTTGCCCTGCCTTGTTCTTTTCTCAGAAGACTGTTCCCCTCACTCAGGCACCTCTTGAACCTTTTCCCTTAGCAGGACAGCTGGGGCATTTTGCCTCCCCATTGCCTTTGTGGGTTATCAGGGCTTTTGTGCTCCTCTGGTGTACTAGACCTCTGTCCTGAGTCAAAAGCCCAGTGCAATCTCACTTTCGTTGTGAAAGTGTCCTCAGGGACAGAACTGTCCTGACCAAAACCAGCTGCCTGTATGACCACATCTTCCCAATCTCTGGGGAAATGAACTGCGTTGTGCTTGATCTCCCTCCATGGCTCCTCCATGGCTAAGCCAAACATGGTCTCTTTTCCCGAGGGACTCAGATGAACTGTCCAAGCCATTTCTGGTATCGAGAAATCACCTCTCTAATACTTGCCCTGTTGTGACTGGCTCATGTGATGGAAGGAAGTATGTCTTGCTGCTGCTCTTCATTTGCTGCTGCGTTGCTTGCTCTGCAGCCAGGAAGGATGCTTTTCCTTCTGCACAAGCATGTGCCCATGTGGACCTGACTCTGTGGGCTGCTCTGCCCAGGTCCAAGAGGATTTGTCAGGCCAGGTGTGCCCACCTTCTCCTTTACCTAATGTTTCTCCTGAATGTACCAGCTGAGGCCCTTAGGGATGGACAATAGGGTTTGTTTTACCAATCATCTCTGATGAAAGCCAGGATAGTTGCTGTGGGCTTTCTTCACAAAAGAGAAAGATGATTCACATCAACAGCAGGCATCAAAAACTATAATGCAGTTTGCATTACCACCCTATCTGTGGCCCTGGCCAAAAGCAATTGTTCAGGGAAGAGCAAGAGAGCACAACCTTTGCAATACTTTTTAAAATTACACATAAAATTGCCTACCATCCAACCACCTGCAGTTCAGGAGCTTTCTGAGCCAGGTGTTGTTTCTGTATATTTAGTAACCTTTGGCCAGTTCCTCTTCTGTGACCTTATCTAGTCTCCCCTGGAGTCCACCAGAAAGAAGAGATAAACTTGGCATCAGCCACATCCTGGGGCAAGGTGTTCCACAGATCTCTTATCTGTAGAAGAACCATGTGAAGAAGAAATGCCTCCTTTTGTCTGTTTTGCTGACATCAAGTGAGTTATACCCTAAAGTGACTATTTCTGTCCCTGGGCTCCATTAGTATCTCCATCGTGCAGGTGTCTATGGAGACAAGATCAGTTGCTTGCCGGATCAGCCAAAAGAGTCAATGCTCTATTTTAGGGCCTCTCTCTGCATCTACTATGTCTCAAACTTGCTTCCAGCTGTTGCTACACTTCTTGAGGGGGGAGAAGCATGTGGGGGAAACTGGTGGTAAGAAGCAGCAAAGCTTTGAGTCTGGTTTGTTACTACAGCTGCAACAAAGACTACAACCCTCAGGATAAAGGTACTCAATACCCCCAGCTATCTACACTTCTCCTGAGAGCATGTTTGGTCCTAAGCTGTACAGGTCTCCACTGAGATCCAAGCAGCAGCTTGAGACCCTCTCTTGGGTTGATGTAGTAACAGCACATTCAGTGAGGGACAGGGTGAAGTTTCATGTTGTTCCCTATGATCATGACAAACAGCTTGTGTGTGCTTACCAATGCAGGGCTCCTCTGGCTGTCACAACACACATTCTTGAACCAGGACCCCCTGATCCTGCTTGAATAATTTTGCCGCCTGTGACACCCAGCTCTCCTCACCATGCTTACCAAGTCCATAATCACAGAATCATAGAATAGTTTCAGTTGGAAGGGACCTTTAAGGTCATCTAGTCCAACCACCCTGCAATGAGCAGGGGCATCTTCAACTAGATCAGGTTGCTCAGAGCCCTCTCCAGCCTGACCTTGAATGTTGCTAAGGATGGGGCATCTACCACCTCTCTGTGCAACCTGTGCCAGTGTCTCACCACCCTCACTGTAAAAAATGTCTTCTATCTAGTCTGAATCTGTCCTCTTTTAGTTTAAAAACATTGTGCCTTGTAGTATTGCAACAGGCCCTGCTAAAAAGCTTGTCCCCAGCTTTCTTGTAAGACCCCTTTAGGCACTGGAAGCTGCTCTAAGGATGCTCTGGAGCCTTCTATTCTCCAGGCTGAACAAGCCCAGCTCTCTCAGCCTGTCTCCATAGCAGAGGTGCTCCAGCCCTCAGATCGTTTTTGTGGCCTCCTCTGGACTCCCTCCAACAGGTCTATGTCTTTCCTAAGATCAATGAACTGGGACTTTGTGAAGAACAAAGCAATGGGTCGGTCCTACTCTTCATCTCCTGCCTTCTTGCTGATTTTTTAAAGTCACAATGCTTTGCTTCGTGACAGCTTCACTTCCTGTTCAAAGGCCTTTAAAGTCTCAGTAAACCCTCCCACCAAATGGGTGGGTTCCCCTGCCTCCATTACTTCCTCAATGGGGACATACTAAATGACTAACAGACCAACATACCAATTTTCTTTGTGAAAACCTCTGGTTTAGACACTATCATCCTAGAATTCTGACTTCCTTAGTGCAAACCCAGCCCTTTTATAAGACACAAATGTGAGACATGTTAGTCTGCTAGAGACCATCTAAAATGTGGGGTCTGGTTAAGAAGAATGTATCCAGAGAGAGTACCTGTTTTACAAAGTGCCATGTTGCAGCTGGTAGCTCAGACTTCTTCCAATCTCTTGGAGCACAGTCTGGGCCTACAAAAGCTGACTGCCCCACCAGCACTGTTTCATAGTGTGGCTGCTGGGATGCTGCCCTCCACCACTGGGGAAGGGGAAGGTCAGGACCTATGAGTAACTCCTGGTGAAGACACTGACATCCTCAAAGAGCTCTCTTGTCAGGCCTTATGCTCTAATGGACAGGTGCTACACAGAAATGAAAGCTCTCCTTTGGCAAAGTGCTTGCATGAGACTCTGCACTGGCAGCCAAAATGGCCCATGCCGCCTGCAGCTAATCCTTACCCCCACAAGTACAGATTCTCCGGGTCTTTCCTATACTCCCTACACCTATGGGAGATTTCTTCTCCCGCCTCTGACCCTCGGGAAGAAAGAGGTTACCATCTATTCTTCTGCAGCAGAATAGAGACTAAGGCGTTTCTTTCCCCCTGCATGAAGCAGGAGGAGCAGGGAAATGATTCCAGATCTCCAAAGCCTCCCACTCATTCTCAGGAAGTCACAGACTTGCTGCAGAACCAGCAAAGGATGTGGGAGCTCCACAGCAACCAGACTCCTAAGAATGTCTCCTGGGCTCAAGCAGTTTCTTGCAGTAGCTGCTTGTGCAGCTTCAGGCATCTGAGGGCTATTCTGCCTTTCCCACTGAGGTGAGGTGTTCAGAGACCCAGTGGCCCAAGGTGCACATACCTGGACACTGCTTAGAAGCTTGGAGAGCTGCTGCTTCTCCTTCTGCATGTAGGATTACATTGAGTGGCATTGCTTGAGGACCAACTCATTTCAGCAGCCATTCCTGCTCTTGGGTCAGACTTGGAGCATTTGCTAGTCTCTTCTAGTCTCAGCATGACAAAAAAAGCTTCATCTGCTGGTGCATAGCTGGGGGTCCTCTCCCTGTCCGTGACCCCTGGCTATGTCTGGGAGCATCTTCTTGCTTGATCTTCTGGGAGGCCTTTGTTTGAGCCCTTCTACCAAGGAAGTGACTGGCTTCCAGGCCTCTTTCCTCCCCACTGTCTCCTACCCATGTTCTCCCTTGCTCCATGGCTGTTTAATCATTCAGGCAGCAATCGGGGACACAAGAAGCTTGAAAGAAGGAGATTCATACACCTATACCTGATCAGTATCCTTGCAGGCAATGCAACAGAGGTGCCTGCAGGGTTCAAGCACTGCCTTCCTGAGAGGACCTTCTCCGAGGCCAATCTGTTGAGTAATGTTGGAGGTCTCTATCCTGCCCCTCTGCACAGACTGGTATGGGGAGCTGAGCCCTGAGCATCAGCTGCCTAAGCAGCTTGTTCCCTGGCTGTGCAGCTCTGCTATAGTGTATCTTGGGGTTAGGGAGGGAGTGCTGGTGGCAGGACACCCCATGTCCCGTAGAGCCCTGCAGGAAGGTTTGCTGGGCTGAAACCTGGTCTGGCTGCTGTTTCCAGGACCGTCCTTCAGCTCTTCTCGGCTGGCTTCCTTCCGGCTTAACAGCATCGTTGTAGTGCGACAGGACCGAGGGAGGGCTGAGGTGAGGGGCAAGGTGCAGACTTTCTTTCCAGATGCGGAGGTCTGGACAAGCCCTGGAAGCGGGGCTGAGCTGTGGGATGGGGATGGCGGCAGCGGCTGTGGCGGCTCACACCCCAGGCTGCGGGGGTGCTGCCCCGTAGAGTCGGGCAGGCTGCGAGCAGTGCGGAGCAGCCCGCGATGGGCTCTGGCACGGCAGCAGCCGGCGCTGCCTGCAGCGGGGCCGAGATCGCGGCTGGGGCCGGGGCCGCTGCTCGTCTTGCGGGCGGCCGCGGGGCTGCGGGACCGGGCGGGCGAGGGGGAGCCTCGGTCGGGTCGGGGCGGGGGGCGGCGGGCCGCGCCGGCGGGCGCTGACGCTGTGTGCCCCGCAGACGGGAAAGCGTACAGCTCGGACGAGGAGAAGCTGGAGGTGAAGTCGGCGGCGACACCGTGCAGCGAGCGGGAGGAGGAGAGCTCGGCGGGCGACAGCGAGGAGGAGCCCTTCCTGGACGGGGCAGCCGCCGCCGCGCTGGGCGCCAAGGGCAAAGGCAAGGGCGGCCCCGCGGCCGAGCAGACCCCGCCGGGTTCCGGAGCCGGGAAGAGCCGCCGGCGGCGCACGGCCTTCACCAGCGAGCAGCTGCTGGAGCTGGAGAAGGAGTTCCACTGCAAGAAGTACCTGAGCCTGACAGAGCGCTCGCAGATCGCGCACGCCCTGAAGTTGAGCGAGGTGCAGGTGAAGATCTGGTTCCAGAACCGCCGAGCCAAGTGGAAACGCATCAAGGCGGGCAACGTGAGCAACCGCTCGGGCGAGCCCGTCCGCAACCCCAAGATCGTGGTGCCCATCCCGGTGCACGTCAACCGCTTCGCCGTGCGCAGCCAGCACCAGCAGATCGAGCAGGGCGCCCGGCCCTGAGCGCCGTCGGGGCTCTCGGACCCTGGGGCGGGCGGGCCGCCGGCAGCGGAGAGGGCCGGCGCGGCAGGGGCGCGGCCCGGGCGCCCGCTCGCACTCCTCTGTACATGTCCCTTATTTATTCCGTGTAAACTCTGTACATACGGCAGCGTGTCCGTCTGTCCGTGCCGCGGAGAGCGCAGGCCGCCTGGCCCCCGCGGGTCCCGGCCGCCAGCCGCGCCGGGCCGGGGCCGGGGCCGCGCTGCCCGCGGGCGCCCGCCCATGTATAGCTGTGATTTCAATAAATTATTTTCTATGGAACGAGGCGACCTTCTTCCGCGGTGCTGCCCACGCGGCTGCGCTGCAGGGACGGGCGGCCGTGGCCAGTAGCGCCTCCCGGCCCCCGGCCCCGCAGCCACAGGGACAAGGGAAGGGGCAGAGACTGCGGGCAAGCGGGCGGCCGGGCACGGCTGGGGACGGCGGGAGGCTCCGGGGGTCGCCCGCTCCTCGGCCCGTGCCGGTACCGGCGGCTGTGCGGGGAGCAGCGGTGGCCTTGCGGGCTTCATCGGCCCCGGTCCGGTACTGGTGCTGAGGCACGCGAGGGGACAAAGAAAGGGAGGAGCTGGGAAGCGCCCGGGAGCATCTCCGGGGGTCTGTGGCCGGGGCCGTCTGTCGCTGCATCCCGCAGCCTCTGCCGCTACAGCCTGCCCGAGGCCAGGAGCGCACCCCGGGGTGGGAGGGACGTGTGCGCTGCCCCCGGGCTCCTGACACGGCTGTCTCCTCTGCCCCGCCCCGGGACAGCCGGCATCCCTAGTCCCACAGGCCCTGGGACAGGAGCGACTGCCACCTTCCCCCCCCCCCCGTTCCCCTCGAGGTCTGCTCTGCACAATGGCTGATTGTCACCTCCCTAAAGGCAAAGCCCTGCCCATCTCATGCGTCTCATGCCAGGACCTGGCTTTTGCTGGCCGTGGGCTGAGGCGAGGTCTGTCCCCGCAGCCACCTCGCTCCTGCCCGATGCAGGCAGGATGTTTGCCTGCGGTCCCCGTGCTGCCCTGGCGCGCTGTGCCAGCTCTAAGCACACTCAGCCCCACGTACCAGCAACACTTCTGAGGTCCAGTGATGCAATGCGCTCCAGCTCTTCAGGGCTGGAATTCCTGCTAGAAGAGACCTGCCTCGAAGCCTTTTCCCCCTCCCTTAGCCCCAGGGAGCACACCCCAGACCACAGGGAATGAATGGAGAAATTTTCCTGCAGCTCAGGTGCCTTATTGCCACTGAATCCTGAGGGGAAGGTAAGGGTTTTGCTCTTCCTTGGAAACCTCAGCCTGTCTCACCAGTACCAGTTGCTGCTTCTCTTACCACACTGCCAAGGCGCTGCAGCTGTAAGCAGGGCCAGGATGGATGAGGCACTGCTGGTACCAAGTGTCTCCTTGCCCCAGCCTGGAGCAGCTGCTGGGTCTCACTGCACTGATGCAGGAGAGAGGTTATAGGCTTCCTGAGCAGAGGCTCTCACATCTAGGCCAGCCAGAGCAGAATAGTCTGCTCTTGAGAGCTATTGCATGAGACACTGCTTCTGAAGCCATTCATCTCAGATGGCTGAGCCCAGCCCCTGATGAAGATCCAGTTTTGCACGGTACACAGCTGCACGCACAATGCCGAGTTGACAGTGCAAGGACCATGTGATTTCAATGCTGAGTGTTCAGCCATGAAAGCCTCTGTCCCTGGTTTGACCAACACCAGCCAGCCCAGCCCATGAGGCAAGGGAGCTCATGCATCTGTGCTGTAGTAGCAACACCACCAGAGGTTCTTGGACAAGGAGAATGTGTTCTCCAAGGGTGTGGGACATGGTGCTGCTTGCACACTAATTGCTCCGAGGTTTGATATGGAGTTTGGGTCACACAGGGTCCAGTTAGGTGTTGGCACCCTTCCCTGGGAGACAGGGCAACATCCCTGACAGCCAAAGCTGACTTCACCTTCCTAAGTAAGTGCCCTCCATGATGCCACAGCAAGGGCTGCCTATCTCCATGCTGCCTGGGGTGAAGTGCTCCCTCCCCATGGCCCTTGCCTCTTAGGCAGGTGTAATCTGTTACTCTGGAGTGTGGACCTGTGCTCAGCTGGCAAAAGTGAGTTCTCCTGCAGAGCTCTGTACCCTCAGAGCACTGGTGGGTGGCCCTCCCTGCCCATCGTCTGCTGGCCTCAGTGGGGTCAGCCACAGCTCAGAGCAGAGCAACTGTCAGGACAAAGCTGTGCTCCTGGATGTCCTAGGTGGGTGCTTCTTTCCACAGAGATGTTTGTTGCAGGTCCCAGCACAGTTCCGCAGGACCCTTTCATGACCTGGCTTTCTGAGCACCTGCTGGGGCAGCAGAGCACATCTGGCTTCCTGCAGCCACAGCAGGACAGCTTCTGCCTCTGTCCCCTGCACCACCGGCCTGTAAGGAGAAACTCTCCAGGAACTGCCTGGTTGCTCACAGCATCCTCAGCGTGGGCTTGGCCTGATCAGGTAGCAATATCTACTGGCATTCACTCTGGATATGGGGAGGTAAATGTCCTCTGGCAGATGACCCCAGGTGTCCAGCCCTCAGAGGAGCTGGCAGTTCCCTTCAGCATGCAGGGGTAGAGCTGCCTGCACGTGAGGACTACAGCTCAGGTATTCCCTGCTTCTCCCTCCTTGGGTCTGGGTTGTTCAGAGGCAGAGACTGTCAACTTACCTACACACGGCTGCTAAAGGGGATAACATGCCAGTTGCAGCAATTGCAATAGCTCCTGCACATGAGCTAATGCACATACCTCTGGGCCAGCTCTGGGGAGGGTGTGCGGAGGGCAGGGGAGGCAGGATGAAGCAATTGTGCAGCTATAAGCAGTGCTCTGTCACTATAAATGTGTCCACATGAGGGGTCTGTGCCACTACAACCTAGCACAGCACAGCAGTACAAGATTAAGCACAGCACTCTGAAAGATGTCCACAGCTCCAGGGCTGGGGCAGCGACACTGAGAGGAGTTAGATTTTATTTTAGGGTCGGAGAGCCCCCTTGTTCTCATTTGGCATTTCCAGCTGACACTGTGGTTTGATAATGCCCTGCTCCAGTGCCAGCATCAGTTTATTGTGTTCTTAACGCATCACACCACCACCCCCCAGCCATGCACACCACTGCCAACTTGAACCCTGTGTGCACATTTGTTCATGGACTGCTGGGAGAGTGGATTGGAGAACTAGAGCTTTCAAGCTTCTTTCTTAGGAGTTATTTGGGGTTTAGCTTTTTTTTTGTTGCTGAGTTAGATCAGCCCCAGAGCCAGTGCAACAATGCAACCCTACAGACGGTCATGTTAATGTAACTCCAGATGCTGCAGCTCAGCCTGGTGCTGAGGAGGTGACAGACTCACTGCTGTCACCAGGGTTGCTGGAGAGCACTGCAGAATAGCTCCTTGTGCTGTGCGGAGCAGAGCTCCCCTGTGGACCTTGTGCATTGCAATGAGCCTGATGCCTCCTGCATGGCACAAAGTGCTGCAACACACCAGTGAGTGCAGTGAATGCCCACACTGCAGAAGGGGCTGCAGCACCTCCCCAAATAAAAGAGCTGCTGGGTAGAGAGCAGCATGCCCCATGAGCTAGAGCAATAGGTGCTGCATCATTTAGACTGGGATGGGTGGGAGGAGGAGAACAACAATGAAAAACTGGGCAGTAAAGATAGACCCTGCCATGACAGAGCCATGCACATGGGAAGGGACCTCAGGAGGTCTCTGGTCCAACACCTGCTCAAAGCTGGTCCTGTTAGACTTCAAGGATCTCCAAGGATGGCGATCCCACCTCTTCAGGCCCCTGTTCCAATGTCAGACCACCTTACTTGTATTTTTTTTCCTTGTATCTATTTGGAACTTCCCATGTACCACCTTCTGTCTGAGTCCTGGAGCCTACTCCCAGTCTTGGAGTAGAAACTAGAGTAGGGAAGGAACTCATGTGGAATCCCAAATGCACACACTTCTCAACATACAGAATCACAGCATCACAGACTGGTTTGGGTTGGAAGGAACCTCAAAGCTCATCCAGTTCCAACCCCCTGCCACAGGCAGGGACACCTTCCACTAGAGCAGGTTGCTCCAAGCCCCGTCCAACCTGGCCTTGAACACTGCCAGGGATGGGGCAGCCACAGCTTCTCTGGGCAACCTGTGCGCATGTGTGCACACACACACAAAGTAAAATGTAGATAAAGATATGTACATATATGGACATGCATTTATTTATATGTATGTTTATACATACATCTTTATATATATCTATACACGCATACATATGAACAAGACTTATTTTGCCCTCATGAAGACAGTTTCATCATTTACAAGAGAATTCTCTCTACCCAGACGTGCCCACTCATATACCTGGACAATGGTTCTTAAAGAACTCGGGAAGGAGTAGTGATTGCATCCCATGGGGTATTTATTCACTCAGGGATCCCCTCTCAGGAAAAGGTTTTCAGCGCAACAAAGGTGGCTCATGGTGTTCTCTAACAATGGGCTTGTATGAAGATTTGGTGGGCCACCACATGGTGCTGGTGCTTCTGTTGTTCATGAGTCAGCCTCTCTGGAACTTGCTCACATGTTTAGCTGATCTGCTAGTGACTCAGAGCAGTTCCCCAGGAGGTCACACTGGGCTCTTTTTCCCAAAGCCGGTGTGCAGCGGTGGCCTTCCGGCCCTGGTAGGAGCAGACTCGAGGCAGGGCAGAAGAACACCATATGCTGCAGGGGAATCCATGGTGTTGGGGGTTGCCTTTAGGGAGCAGCTCACCATACGCTTGGCCTTGGTCAGAAGTACCATGCTGGTGTCATCATTGCAGGAATCCTGCAATGCGATGAACCTGTACCCTGGTGGGAAGAAGTTGGCTCTGAGTGCATACGGGCCCAAGAGACACAACCTTTCTTCCCACCTGGGAAGGGTTATGAGCTTCCCCCAACCTCCAATTCCTTTACAGCCAGCTCCACAGCAGCACACAGAATTCAGGGTGAAGGTACAGAGGGGATCCAGTAGCTAGTCTGGTCATGATGGCTTCAGCAGCAGAGTTCAAACTCCTGGTGGGACTATCTTCAGTGTCAAAGGAAAATGACACAAGACCTGAAAGAAGTTATCAAGGGCAGGCTGGATCTGGGGCTTGGGAGGAGAGAGGGATTGTAGCCACACTCTGCTGTGCTGCTGCTTGCTCAGGTGCTGGGTGAGTTATGAAGCACTTCATGAGAATGCAGTGCTTGATGATTCCTTCCTATCCAGGACTTCTGAAGCCCTTCCCAAGCAGTGGGGTCCCACTTGCCTGCCTATGCTGGACCTTGCACAGCATACTAGTTCATGCTAGTGTCCTCAGCTGCGAGGCTAAGGTCTCCTCAGAGGGCTCTGGAGGACCTGTGCTTTGGACTTCTGCAGACCAGATACCGAGACGTGAATGGGCATAGGGTGAAGGTGCTGTAGTGGAGCATATCGGTGCCATATCTTGGTAAGCACAGGCCAAGAGAGCTGAGACATTGCATCACACCTCTGTCCTCTCTTTCAAACAGGCAGGGCTGATTGGAAATGCAAAAGTGCAGACCAATAGTGTTGATCTCTGCTCTGGCCATCTCCTGTAAAAGCACCTCTGCATGTACCCAGCGTGTGGTCCCCACTGCCTCCCAGCTGGCTAGTTCTGCCCCATGCCATGGCTGCTGCCCCCCTGGAGGCTGTGCAAGCTCAGCTAGGGCTGTGAGAGGGTTCATGGGGCTTGTCCTGGCCAGCGTCTGCTGTGCCCAGACTCTCTGGGAAGTGTTGCAGACCTGTGATATGGCTGGTTTCCAGCCTAGGGCTGCACACCATGGATGTGCTCATGACACGAGTCTGCACTCCTTGCTCCTGCCGTGCAGCACCCACACCCTGCTGCAACCACTGCTTCAGCTTGGTGGTGCGAGTGGTGCTGGCTGGCTGTGGCAGGGTCCTTATGGTGCTGCCAAGGAGTTGGTGTGGTCATCGCTGCTGCTAGGGGCTGCGTCATGCAGGGACAACCCCCTGTGCTGCTGCCCTGGCACACTCCTGTGGTGTACAGAGCAGAGCAGAGGGTCTGCCTGGGCCCTCCCCGGCACAAGCCTGAACACAGACACAGCAGCTCCTGCCCCTAAACATGGACGCAGTAGCTCCTGCCACAGCATGACCAGGCCCAGGACCATGTGAAGCCATGCAGGCCACAGTGGCACTGAGATGTGCTCGACCAGTGGGATAACACTGGGGCAGGACCAGAGTGCTGCTGCTGGGGCCTGGCCCTACTGCCAGATGGGGGCATGCTATTTTTCCTAGCAGGGACGCTGTTGTTCAGTGCAAACCCATTCCTCCTGGGGACAGGAATGACATGCCCCAGCCCAGAGGCTGCCTGTGCCCAGCACAGCACAGGCCCTTGCACTGGGACGGCACACTGGTATGGGGTGGCAGTGCTGCCCCCCTTAAGAAAACGAGGGCCACTTGTGGTGCCAAAGCCTGCAATGGCCTTTGCTCGCTCAAGAGCTGGAGTAAAGGGCTTTTTTCTTGGCTCTTTGGAACCATGTCAAAACCCACAGAGAAGCTGCTGGTGCTCCCTTCCTCTGGATGCAAGCAGAGGGGAAGCCCCTGGATCCACAGCATCCATCTGGAAGATGTGGGCAACAGCAGGGCACTGGGTCTGTCTCTACGGGGCTATGCGCTGGCAGTGGTGTCACCACCAGCAGGACCTGGCCGGGGCTGTGGGTGCCCCGAGGGGGGCTGGACACCCCCATGGGCATCATGTAGCTCCAGGGCTGTGCTCACACTGCTCTTACTGGCACGGCTGCTGCTCCCAGCCCCAACGCTGGGGCTGACCCCTAAGGCAGAGCATGGCTGCAGGTGAGGGGTTTGAGTGGAACCCCTAGCTCTGGGACTGGGTTTGGAGCTGGGTCCAGGTTGTGCCACAGGCCGGGGGCATCCCAGCGGGTCAGAGCAGGGCAGGGCAGGGCTGGGATAGGAAGGGAGGCGCCAGGGCTGGGCCGGGTGGGATCCCACGCGGGAGATGATGTATGGGCAGATGTATCAGATCGCACAAGATAAACAAGCAGTGAATTTCATCAGGGCCCATCATGGCTTTAATTTGGCTGCCTAATGAGTCAGATCCAGCCGCGCAGATAAAAGTTGTCAGAGCCGCAGCCCTAATGAATTTCTTGCCACTTGTAATCAAGGCAGCTTGTCTGAGGGGGATGATTAATGGGCCCCAGAGGAGCTGCCGTCCCTCGGCTTCCATTCCCGCTAATGCAGTCGCCAGGAAATTAACCAAGCCCAGCACCGGGCTGGGGCTGGAGCCGGAGCCGGGGCTGGTGCAGGGCACCTATGTGCGCTGTGAGGAAGAAGGGGGCGAGGCATGAGGGGCAGACATGGGCATAGGCAGGGAGGGCTGGGACTGGGGCCAGGAACGGGATGGGGACCACAACACTGGCACATGCCGCTAGTACATGGAGGTGAATTAAGGGACTAGAGGGGTTGGGGACCCCATATGCAGCCACCATAGGAGAGGTACAGGGAAGAGGCAACAGGGGTTTGGAGCAGACTGCTGAGGGGTATCTGTGGCAGGTGGGGTGCCAGGGATGAGAGCGGGGTCTCTTGGTGCCTCTTTTCCTTACAGCACCACCACACAGGCTTGGGGACCAATCCCTGTGCCCAGTCCCAGTGCAGCACAGAGCCTGAACCCCGGCATGGTAAAGAGGGATGCTGGAGCACCAAACTGTCACTTGTGGTGTGGCCTTGGGTCCAGCTGGTGGAGAACTGGCAGCACTGGCCCTTGCTCAGCCAAAAGCCGGGAGAAGCTTGTGGGGTCGGGGGTGGTGGAGCAGGGACCCATGGCTCTCTTCACTGCCTGCGGCTGTCTGCACGTTGAGGCTAGATGACCCCAGTCTTCTGCAGCAATCTTTTCCTCAGGCAAACTACCCAGGCTCCTTGCTTGCTGGGACAGCCCATCACTCCCTGTCCATCTCTGCTTCACCCCCAGCTTCAAACTCACTGTACAGTGCACAGGGACCAGCTGGCCCCACCACTTCCGACCCGGTGTTTCCTCTGCCCAGCACACACCTCATCCCACCAGAGCCGTGCATCTCTGGGGCTGTGTCCCTACATTGTCTCACAGCACCTGGGGTTGACACATCTCCCCACCCCAGCACTCTGCCATGTACACCAAGGGGCCCATCTCAGCACGGGATTGCTGTTACCAACTCCTCAGCAGGAGAAAGGGCTGAATATCTGTCAGTCTGGGATGGGAATCCACCAGGTGCCCCAGAGCAGGCAAGAAGCAGACTGGAGGCTGCACTGGAGGCCCAAAAGGAAGCACACAGAAAAGCTGGCCTGGCAGGAGGTGGGTTGCTTTATTGGTCTTTATCTCCTTGGCTGCAGATAACACACACAGGGCAACTCATGGCGAAGAAACAGTATATACAGAGTGTCCATATAAATATTTCCAATGTACATTTTATACACAAGTGACAGAGACGTTCCACAGCAGCGTCCAAAGCCTTGGGGTTCCAGCACTCAGCTGCAGGCTTGGCCCAAAACCAAAGGGAGACGCTTGTCTCCACTCTCTTCTTGCTCAGCCGGAGACCAGCCCCGCCTGGGCAGCAGCGGGAGCCAGCGGGGATGCTCTGATGGAGACACTGTGTATGGCTTTGGGGCTTGAACCTGGAAGGACAGTGACTCTACAGACAGACAGACACAGCTGGGGATCCCGGGGTGGCCATCCTCCTCCCGCTCTAGGCCACCAGGGAGGCTACGGGCCTTTGTCCAGGAGCTGCATGGGAGATGCACCCTTTGCATCAGCACGTGGGGAGTGGTACAGCGAGCGGATCCCTCTCTGCACTGGCCAGAAGCAGAGAGGGGTACGGGGGTGTAGTGGACAAACAGGCACCTCCTGCTGCCCCCCACCTCCCCATGGCACCAAGGGGGCACAGTGAGGCCGACATAGGTGGGAGGGCAAGAGGGGAGTGCCCAAACTGTTTGGGAGAGGCACTGCAGCAATCACCCTCCCCAGTACCGGCTGTGCAGGGCAGGGCCACACACCTCACCTGCCTCCAGCCCTTGTATTATCTACATGTGTGTGTGGTGGGGGCACAGAGAAACTGCCTCTCCTCCCCCTGTACCGGTCATGAGAATGGGGTGTACTGGAGCCTCCCACCCCAGTGGCTGTGAGGGAGCCCTCCGCAAGCTGACAGCACTGGGTCTGCACAGCCCCATCCCGTCCTCCCTGCAGGTGCATGGGGAGAGCCCACAGGAACTGGCGCAGAGGAGCAGGCTGCTGGCTCCCCGGCCTCTTCCCAGCCAGAACAGCGGTCCCAGTGAGGGGCAAGCACAGCGGGTGGCCCGGCTGTGCTGCCCTCAGAGCCGCTCCTGTGGCCTTGGTCCCCTGGCAGGGCTGGAAGGCGGCTGTACGGTGAGCAGGAGCTACACAGCACTGGGGCTGGAGCTGAGCTCAGCTGGCACCACGGCGCAGGCATTGTTGTTGGCGTTGGTGTTGCGGCGGGGCAGGCTGGGGGTCAGTGTGGTGACGGCACTGTCGCTGGGGCACCCATGCTGCAGCAGGATGTCGATGCACTCCTGGCTGCCAGCTCGCCGGGCGTAGGCCAGAGGGGTCAGGCCCCGAGCGTCCCGGCTCTTCACATCCACCCCGTACTGTGCAGGAGAGAAAGCAGCTGGTCAGCAGCACCCTGTGGCCCCATGGGCACTGGGGTGGCACAGCAAGAGCACGAGCAGAGGCAGAAGGGCTCTGTGGCACAGGGGCAGGCAGGGAGAGGGAGATGGGAGGGTGGGCAGGGCAGTACCAGCAGCGATGTGGGGCAACCTGCAGGAGAGGGATGGATGAGAGGAGTCCCGAAACCTTGGAGCAGGGAGGTGCTGCATGGGGGAAGCACTGGGATAAGGCCAGAAGCACTGTGGTGGAGGTTGCGGGGTCCTGTCTTACCCAGATGAGCAACTGTGTGAAGACCACGTTGGCCATAGCGCAGGAGAGATGCAGCGCTGTGCGCCCATCTCCATCCCCGTAGGTCTCGTTCACTTCCTCCTTGGTGCCATGGGCAAGGAGCGTCACCACGAGGCGCAGGTCATCCTCTACCACAGCCCGCAGCAGCTGCTGCCCCAGCGGGATGTCCGACTGGGGCAGCGGAGCCAGGAAGAGCTTCTGCTCGTACTTGGCCCGGATCCAGCGCTCCTTCTCCTCCCTGCCAGATGGGACACTGTCACTGTCACAGGTGGGCCAACCTGCCTGGGCCCCACATACAAAGGGGCATGCATACCAGCACTGCCACCCTGAATGCACCCCATGTTAGCAGTGAGCATTTGTCACACACAGGCGTGCCTGGTGTGTGCCCCTGCTGGTGACACCTCACTGCTGTGCCCCCCCATGACATGGCTGTCACCGGGGTTCTGCCACGCTGCTCCAGACACACACTTGTCTCTCTGCACCTCCTTAGAGCTTCCTATGTACACTGTGTGCTTACATCCATGCACGCCAGCAGAAGTGTCATGGAATCATAAAATCACAGGCCGGTTTAGGTTGGAAGGGACCTTCAAGCTCATCCAGTTCCAAGCCCCTGCCAGGGGCAGGGACACCTTCCACTAGAGCAGGTTGCTCCAAGCCCCGTCCAACTGGCCTTGAACACTGCCAGGGATGGGGCAGCCACAGCTTCTCTGGGCAACCTGTGCCAGGGCCTCAGCACCCTCACAGGGAAGAACTTCTGCCTCAGATCTCATCTAAATCTCCCCTCTGCCAGTTTAAAGCCATTCCCCCTTGTCCTGTCCCTACCTGCCCTTGTCAAAAGCCCCTCTCCAGCTTTCTTGTGGCCCCTTTAGGCACTGGAAGCTGCTTTAAGGTCTCTCCTGAGTCTTCTCTTCTATCCCAGACCTCACACTTATCACTGTGCAAAGGGACACCCACGCCTCCATGCTAGTGCCCCTACACACTCTCCTGTGTGCCCATTGCATGGCAGTGCGGGGACCGTCTCTGTCCCCTGCTCGTGTGTGGGCCATGGTCAGCGGCAGGAAAAGGTTAGCTGCCGCACACGACAGCCCAGTGCCATGGGAGGCACGTTATCACTGCTGCCGTCTCGCCTGGTGCAAACAAAGGCTGCGGCAGCGTCCGTCCCGCCTGGGGCTGCGGGGCCGGGCAGATCGATGTGTGCCGTGCTGCTGCTATCTGCTGCCATTCTATCCATCTGCATCTGGCAGGCGGCCATCAATGCCCTGCATGGAGCATGCTCACTCCCGCCGCCCCCTGACCCGCTCTTATCCGTTGATAAGCCGCAGAATGGGCTCTTGTTGGGATGAGTGACAGGAGAGTCGCTCCGATAGGCACAGACAAGGGCCTGAAAGGGATGCACCCTTGAGACCCGTACAACGCTGCCAAGCCATCTCTATTAACCCTTTCTGCTTTGCAGCCAGCCACGGCTCCAGCACTCACTGCATGGCCACAGCCGGCCATGAAGTCCCACTGGCCCACCAAGACAGTGGGAGAGGCCTCCAGTGCCCAGAGAGCAGGCAGGACCCCAAACACTGAAGTACCTTGAAGGTTCCTGCCCACCTCTCTGTCTGACTGGATGGCTGCCCCCAAACTCCTGTGGTGCCCTCAAGCCTCCTGGTGTGTCTGTCTGAGAAGCATCTCCGCAGTTCCCTATCTCTCTTACCGACTGCTCTCCGGGGTGGGCTTGGGGTAGCCTTCCACTGTTCCTTCCCAGACAGTGTTGGCCAGGGCGTTGCCGATGGCTGTCATGACCATGAGAAGCTCGCTCGGCCAGTCGTCCAGGTCCAAGGAGCGCACACGGGACAGGTGGGTGCCCAGGTTGCGATGGATCCCGGAGCACTCAATGCACATAAGGGAGCCCAGGTTGAGACTTGCCCAGTCTGGATCTGAGGGCAGCAAGATCAGTGAGGGAAACTTAGTAACAGCATGGACTCACCAGCCTCTTTTCTATGATCAAGGAGACCCATATTTGCAGCCACCCGCCCCCCAGATCCCTTCCCAGACTAGTGCCCCAGCAGCACAGAGACAAGGGCCCCAGGATGGTCAACAGGGGGCCATGGACCAGTGTGGCAGGTTGGGCAGTATCCGATCACTGATGAACAGGTCCACTGCAGGAGAGGATGAGACAGCCCCACAGAGCAGGTCTCTTTGGGGTAGGAGAGGATGTGGCTGGGGTGGAGCTCCCCTCCCTGGGTGAGCAGCCCCACTTCCCAGTGCAGCACTTCTTACTCGGTGCATCGCAGTCCACACAGAAGCTGTTCCCACGTGCAGTGCGGACGGCCTGCATGGCCTGTGCATCGCCCTGGCTGCCCAGCCGAGCCTGAAACAAAATGCACGGGAACCCCATTTACTGAAGGCCAACTGCCCCACCATGTGTACTCTCAGCAGCACCCCAAGAGCCTGTCAGGGAGCTGCCAGCACCTCGCTCCAGCAGGCACCCTGCAGGCTCTGTTGCAGGAGGGGTTCCAGCATGGGAATCCAGAGAACAGGGTCTGGAGGGAACATTGGTTCATAGCCAGGTATGTGCCAGAGGAACAGGGAATGTTGGGCCAGAAGGGGAATGAAAAGGTAGAGCTGTACAAGGAAGAAGTGGACAGCACAGGATCCTGTCCTGGTGGGCGGCAGAGAGCTCACTGGGGCCAGAGCCAGGCTGGGTAGAGGACAGGGAGGTCAGAGAGGTGACAGGAAACCCAGTGGGGAGCAGCACAGTCCCAGGGACAGGATTCAACCTGACTGGGAGCAGAGGAATCAGGATGGGCTCCAGCCTGGACAGAGAGGGAAGCATGGGACCAGGATGGATGCAGCAAAGCAGATGCTAGGGAGGAGGGAACAAACCAGAACTCAGCCAGGGCCTCTTACCTTGTTTTTGCTGCTCTCACAGCCCTGCAGGCTGGCCAGGATCTGGCTCTCAATAGCCTGGACCCAAAGCTCTCGCTCCTCTGATGTTGAGGCTTCAAAGAGCCATGTCTGGCCCGTCAGGGAAACGATAATGAACTCAAATGGCTCATCTGGTTCTGGAAAACAAAGGTGTGCCATGACAAGGGTCAGGGAAGACTGCTGGCCTTGCAGGGTGTGAGCACAGAGACTGATCCCTGCGGGCCACCGCTGTGACCACACACGGACAGGGTCACTGGCAGCGGTGGTCCCAGGATGCTGGACAGGGAAGCACAGGCAGCAAGTGTGTGCAGGGAGGAACCAGAGCTGGGTGCCAGCCTCCTGCTGCTTACACAACTCCCTGCATGCCAGCTCCACTAGCATGGGCTTGCCCTTCCTTCAGCACACGAACATCCACAGCCTCGTTCACCCACCATCCAGACCAGGAAACCCAGAAGGCTGTGGCACCAGGAAGCCGCTTGTGCCCTGCTCTCCATGCCCTCTATGTCCCACCCTTGGAGAAAGCTGCTGACCTCTTGAGCAGTGAAATCAGCTCCTCTGCAGAGCTAGTGCCCCAAGCAGCCTCATCACTCCCCAACGGCCCACAGCGTGCTTGGTGCCTGCCAGTGAGTGGCTTTAGAGGGAAAGGGCCCCACACACTGCATGAGGAGATGCAAGGAGGGTCTTTGTGGTGGGCTCAAAGGCACCTCTTCATTGGCCTGTGCATCAAGAAGGGGCATCACCACCAGCTGAGGAGCACAGCAGGACAAGGATGCTGCCTGGGAAGCCCTCGGTGCCCGGGCACTCCATGGACCCACACAACAGGGCACAGCTGCCGTTTTCCCACAGAGAAGCAGTAAGTCTCAGAGACCCAGGCAGGAGCCATGGAGAGGCAAGAGTGATGCCTCTGAGTGATTCTCAGCTCTGGCAGCTCTCAGTGACCTGCTGGGCAGGCAGCCTCTGGCTCCCAAACCTGGGAAGCTGGTGGCCACGGGGGTCCCTGGAAGCTGGCCAAGTGGAGCTGCTTCCATGAGGCATGTGGATGGCAGCAGGGACATGCACAGGGCAAAGTGCCCAGGAGCACAGGGCCAGGCGACCCGCTCCTCAGGTGCCTCAGCTGCATCTCTGCACAGCACTGGCATCTGTGCCCTGCAAGCAACCCCAGAAGATACAGCCTCAATGTTAAAGCAGTTATCTGAGGGCAAATTCTCAACTTTCTGTCTTCAGGGAAGGTATTTCTGGTGAGCGCCAGGGGTTGCTCAGCCAGGCACTCAGAGGCTGGGTACAAATTGAAGCGTTAGCACCCTACAAATGCAGTCTGCATGGTGGGTTTCCAGGAAGGGTGTCAGAGCACAGGCACCTCTGCACTGGGTGGCAGAGCCCGCAGAGAGAGAAAGGGGACAGTGAAAACATGTGAAAGCACCTCAGGTCTCCTGGGCCTAAGAAAACAGCCCCAAAACAACCAGAAGCCTGCTGAAAACCAAGGCTTAAAATGTGGTCTTCCCCTCTGGCTACTGCTCCCACTGCTGTAATGCCCTCCCCATCTGGGCTGTTGGGGCTGTCTCTGCTTTGCCAGGCCATGCCATGGACCTCAGACTTACATGGGGTGCCCTGTCTCAGCTTTGCACCCAAGCACCAGCATTTACCTTTTATTGCCAACTTCAGTAGTTAGTGCAGTAAATGACTTAACTAAGCGGGGCCTGAATGGAATGACTAATAAACGTTATGTCACAGCACACGCTTCAGCTCATAGCAAAATGATTTGTAATTACCTAATTAGCGTTATGCAAATAACACCCTCATCTCCATAATGTGCCTTCCCAGCTCTCTATTAAAAGCAGGGAGTCAACTGCACCGCTCCAGAGACAGCAAGGAGGCCGAGGGGCCCAGCCTGGTCCACAGCAAGGCAGAGCTGTGCTGGCCTTGAGCCTGGCAGGGTCCTGTGCCTGCTCAGGCAGACATGGGGAGGCGAGTGGAGGGGGTCTGGAAGGGTCCCTTCCTCTGCCTGACTCCCCCTGCAAGCTGCATCCGAGGAGTCTCTCACTGCAGAGGGAAGCAGCAGGAGGGCAATGACTGAGGAACCTGCTGCAGCCTGCAGCACCCCAGCAGAGCTGATGAATGGGTGCAGAGGCCACCAGCAGCGTCCCACCAAGGGCATGGCCAACCTCAGCTACTGCTGGGCTGCCTGGCACCAGCGGAGCAAGGCTGTGGCCACAAACACTCCCCAAAATGGGTGCAGCCACAGGAAGTCTCCTTGAGGAAAGACAACTCCGGTGGGGGTGGTGGGAGCACAACCTTTCCTCTCTTGCAAGTGCTCTTTCCAGGCTCCCGCTTCCTTTGCAGGCACTACCACCTGCATTAACAAGTACCGGGCACAGCACCCAACTCTCTCTCTCTCTGTCACACACAGCTGCTAACCCCAGAACAACCTGAGGGGAAAATGCTGTTCCTGCTACTGTGCCATAGTGGAGAGTGTCATGCTACTCACACAGCAGGCTCAGGATCTTGCAGTTCATGGGGGTTGAAAGTATGAGTGACAGCTGGCTGGAAAGATGCCTGCCCTTTGCCATTGCTGAGAGCACTCCATGGTGTGCCCTGAACAGATCCCATTAGCAGCCATGGGGGCTTGGAGATCATCAGCGCTGATGAAATGGACTGGTGCAGGAAGGCAAGGCTTGGTCTCCACACCAGCAGACCCTCAGGAGGATGGAATGACTCCAGGATGAAGGGCTCCCCAGGTGAAGTGCTAGCTGGCTTGCCTTTTCCAGATAGGAACTGGAGGCTGTTTCACTCATTTCACCCTAGAATCAGCTTGGCACTCTTCCTCTGGGGAAAGATGTCTGCAACTTTCAGAAACTGCAACTGCCTTTCTCCTGCTGGGAATGAGAAACTCTGGGGCATGAGCTGATCTAGCTGAAGATGTCCCTGCTCACTGCAGGAGGTTGGACTAGATGACCTTTGAAGGTCCCTTCCAACCTAAACCATTCTACGATTCTATGATCAGGAGGACAACAAAACTGTAGGGTGTGGGCAGTCATGCTGCTGGACTCTTTCCCTCTCTGTGATGCACTCGCGTAACTGGGACATCACTTTGCCCTTTCCTCCAGCTCTCAGCCATGAAGAGACCCCACGGTCCCCACTCTGTGGAGCTCCCTGCAGGCAACATGCCTCCTACCCTAAGGACGTTTGTTGTGGAGGCTTCAAGGACACCAAATCCCAGCTCAAAACCAAGACTCTTGCAAAATACACAGCTGGTAACTTCTGAATAGCAGGAGAAGAAATAGCCAGACCACAGCCAGGCTAATAGCCACTGTCTCCTTGGCTAGCTGGCACCAACCTCTTTGTGAGTGCTGCCATTATGCTGGGCATGGGCAGGGAGCACCCAGCCACTGATGGCAAGTGCAGTCAGGTGATACAGGATCCTGCTACCACAGCACTCAGCTGGATCTGCCCAGTGCTGCTCAGATCCAGCCCTCTCGTGAGCCAGCAGCAGCCCCCACCTCTTCCATATCCCTGACCCTTGACTGGGATCTGCCAGTCCAGGGGCTGGAGTGAGTGACAGTTCCTTCTGCCACTGCAGGAGGCTACAAGAGAGCAAGGATCAGGCCCCTGGCAGCTGCAGAATCATTTGCTGCCCAGGGCGAAGCATTAATAGCCAGGAAGGAGAAAGTGGCATTTCCTCCCAGGGGGCAGTGACTGCCCAGGTGCTTGAGGGAGCATTTGCAGCTCCCAGAGCTCAGATCAGGCCACACTGTTGGAAAAGCCACCAACAAAACCACTCCTGAGGCACCCCAATATATCAGATATATGAGAACAGTGTTTATCCTCCTTAAATCTCCCCCATCCTCGGTCTGTGTGACCTGTGGCTGCTGTCAGTGTGCTGCAGAGCCCCGCCGAGCCGCTTGGACCTGGGAAGTACTGGATGCACTTCAAGTGCTCCCTACTGCTGAGCTGCTTCTGCTGCCACTGAAACAGCAGCAAGCAGGTCAGCACAGTCCTAGGGACATGGTGAGGATTCACGCCATAGGCTCACACGACTCCATTACCCTTGTTCCTTTCTCTTGCTTGCTCAGTACCTCCCCACCAAACACACGGGCAGGAATCCCAGCCCAAGCCTTCCTGCCCAGTATGCTTCCCAGTAGAGATGTGGCAGCAAATGCCTGCCCTGCAGCGCCTGCCTTCTCCAGGGCTCCCATGCAAGTCTCTACCATGTGTCTCCCAGTCTCTGCTCAGGATGCTCACCGACGATGGGCTGGCAAGTTCCCCCTGAGTCCCTGCTGGGCTGCCCACACCTAACCACAGGCGAACAGCAAGATTTCTGGGGCTCCAACCCCACTCAGATGGACTTTCCCACTGTCACAGCTCAGGGGCATCCTGGAGCCATGGGGCTGCCCCGTTCCAGCCCTGGCAGCCATCCCAATTAGACCAAAGCCCCAGTGCCAGCTTTGCAAGCCACAGGACCTCCACTCCCTTTCCTCTTTTGTGCCTCCTGCATTCCAGCTTTACTCTGAACAAAGGGCCTGTTGCTCTCAGCAAAGCCCGGGAAGAGCTAACAAAGGACAACAGCCTTTCTTCCACACTAAGGCTTCTTTCGCAAGCAAAATCACTACCTCTCTTTCCCTGCACGCAGGAGACGGCAGTGCAGGGCCAGACCTCTTTGGAGGCTTGAGCGTGGCATGGCTATGGCAGGAGAGCAGGAGCTGCAGGATCATGCCATCAGATTCCCACACAGGGTTTATCAGAGCTGGGAAGGGAATTGAGGACTCAGAGCAGCTTTGAACGGCGTGCAGACCCGGCTTCTTGGATGGTACGGGATGAGCTCGTGTGCTCCCTGGGGGGCCCATACAAGTTGACTCAGACTCAAGTCATAGCTTTAGGGAAAGTATGGGTCTTTCTCAGATTTTTGGGGAGAGAAGCACAGATGTCTGATGTGTCAGGGACATTTCTGGCCAGATGAAAGGATAGCACAAAGCAGGTTACACAGGCAGAAGGATTCAGACCAGCTGTATTGAAGCAGAGTTGGTACAACACCCTTCCCTGCACCACGCAGGGCATAGACTCCTTCCTGGTGGCCACTGTGGCCAGAAGAGCCCCAGAGCTCACCATCTCATACTTCAGAGGGCTAAGGTCCCGGAGGAAGCCACTCCTACAGAAGTGAGAAGCCCTTTCCAGCTGCCTCGGGGTAGAGGGGCTATCCCAGGGCCAGAAGGCAGAGCCTGTCTCCCTGGCCCTGCAGCTGCCTGCAGGCGTGCTGGTGGGAGTCCATTATGCCAGCTCCATTAGAATTAGTGGGCAGTGGAAATGAACGCGCTTGTCTCTCTCTCTCTTGATGATTTTTTGATGATGTTTTAAAGACTGAGCTCCGTGAAGAGTTGCTGAGCAGAGTTCGGTGCGAGCCGGCTCTGCTAATGGGCGTTAACCCCCTGACCCAGCTCCAACGCCGCCCAGCAATGAGTGCTCCAAATGAGAGCAAAATTAGTGAGGGCACTGCACAGCGGCCAGGATGGGCCAGGGCTGTGCTGCACTCAGACCCCACCAGCAACTGAGTCACCACGCTGAGTGGGCTCGAGGACTCCTGCAGCAACCGCAGCAAGGTGATCAGCCCTCGTGGAATGATCAACCTTCACTGGCCCGCAGTGCTGGAGAGGGGGGCAGCCCGCAGCCCCCATTGCCTGATGGTCTTTAAGGTCCCTTCCAACCCAAACCATTCTGTGATTCTGTGTTGAAGAGGAGAAGCAGCAAGGGGGGGAAGGGAAGCAGTGGTGTCCCAGGAGTGCCCTTCTCTGCTCTCAGTGGGAAGAAGCGCAGCTTTGAGCAGAAGTGGTACAGTGGGGTGGCTAAAAGCACCGCCGCTTCAGCACACGGCTGGGTGCAGGGATCTGTCCTGCTCCCTGAAGGGCTCAGACTACACACTGCATCAATGCAGAGGAGGCCTGCCCACGCGCCCCACTGCAGGGGCCTCAACACGGAGTCCAGGGAGTGGCACTTTCCACCTCATCTTTCTCCACAGACATCCTGCCCTGCACAGAGGATGGTGTGGGACACCTTTCCCTGCAACCCAGCAGGTCCAGGAGCAGGATCCTACTCAACATCAGCAAAGTGAGAAGCAGAGCTTACACTGAGCCATGCCCTGCTTTTGCAGCAGAAGTCTCCTCTTTCACCTCCGCTCTCCCCTGGTTCCCAGTCACATTCAGTATCTCCCTTCTCCTGCTTCCATCCTTTCTCCCACTTTGAGCTGGCATAGCAGAAGTGCCTCTGGATGCCCTGGTTAGGGGATGGTCACACAGGGAGGAGGTGGGGGGATGCTTCTAGTGTGTGGGGTGCATGGCAGGGAGCCAAGGGCTGGTCCTAGCCTTGGTGCAGGGAGTCCCTGGCCCACAGCTCCACTCTCTTGCTGCTAAGTCTGTGGAGAGTGTCCAGAAGCAGGGTAGCCACTGGGCCCCCCAGCCTCAGGATGCTTGTTTGCAAGCTGCCACTGTACCACATCATTATGAGGTGTTCGGGATATCAACAAATTAGCAGGCATCTGGGAAGAGAAGGATGCAGCACCATTCGTAAATGTCAGCTCGCTGCCTCCTCATTTTGCAGATCATTAAACCCAATATTCCTAACCTGTATTAGTGCAACGGGGACAGGCCCCCTCCACAGTGACAAGCCGCCAGGAGAGCTGCAGCAAGAACATTGCTATGGAGACCCCACAGCGCTTTCTGTCCCAGTGCCCCCAGACCCCCAGAGTGCCCCAAGCTGAGCTGGCACATTCCCACCACCCCGTGCTGCCTGCTCTGCCTGCAGGCACATGTGGGACAAGGAGGAGAGGGCTCTGAGCAGCAACCGTACCACACAGGACATGCTGCGGGGTGCCAAAAGTGGGCATGCGTATGTGAGGAAGGATAGTAAAGGCAGTTGAGCCTGTGTGTCAGGAAGAGAAGGTGCTCCCAAGGTACACTGTGAGGTGCAGGGGGGGTCACCACAAGGGACAAGAGTGCCATTTCTGTGTGTATGGGGGGGAAAATACCATATGGGGTGCAGTGTGTGCCCACCACGCAGTGGGGCTGGGAGGCAGCAGAAGGGCCGTGCAGGGTGTGTGCATGCACTGGGGGAATGGGGGTGACACTGCTGGCACAGGAGAGAGGTCATGGACAGCACAGGCTTCACGGTGTGCTTGCTGCAAGACACACCAGCGGGCTTATGGGTGTGTACACAGGGGTCTCTGTGGGGCAAAACGGAGCTCTACAAGGTCCTCCTAGGAGCCACAGAACAAGGAAGGTGTGGAGCTGATGGAGACGGGGGATCAGCTGTGGCGTGGCAACACCCAGGCAGAGGCTGCTTTTCTCCTGTCAGGATAGAGCAGGGAGCTGGTGGGGTCTGTAATGAGCAGGACTGACTCGTTAGCACTGAATTAAGAGGCTTGGTTGAAGGAAGCGCACGGGTGACACGAGCTGCGTGGGGCAGGCGGGAGCTGAGCAATAGCAGCTGGAATCCCCAGCAATCTGGTAAGCGCAGCTCAGCCTCGCACTCCCAGCTCGCTGAGATCGGCCTCCAACAGCCCCTGACAGTTGGTATTAATCACACACATCGCCCCAACACAACTCTTTACTGGCCATCAATTTCCCGTGGGTTTTAAAACTAAAAAACAAAGACAAAACCGCGTCGTTTGGCCGCCACTGAGAAGCACATTAAGGGGCTGTCAGCTTCTCGCCATGCACCCTGCATCACTCTTTAAGCACATGAGAAGTTCATTATCCCTGGAGCTCTGGCAGCCATGGGGATGCTGGCGTAGGGAGCATCGCGAAGGTGCTCCTGTGTCAGACATGCCGGGTGGCTCCCCACAGCCCTCTGGGATGCCTGAAGCAGGAGACAGGGGTCCCAGGCACACAGGCACGGCTGCAGTGCGGGCTCTGGGCTTGCCTGTGGCAGGACGGGGCACTGCTGGCCACCGAAGTGCTTTGATCCAGCAGACTTCCTGATGGTCCCTGCAGGCTGACGCTGCAGCCCCACCACTGTGGTGATGAGCGCTTCCCGGGGCTGCTGCGACATCCCCTGACAGCCTGACACCACGTTTGCCAGCCTGTGGGTGCTCCCTGACAGCCTGAGCCGCACTCTCTGGTTTGGTGACATCCCCGGCAGCCCAATACCACGCTTGCCATAGTTTGCTGATGCTCCCTAGCAACCTGACACTGCGCTCTCTTTAACATGAGCCCATGTAAAAAAGCAACAGCTCGTTTGATTTATGATACTTCAGAACAACTAAGATTCAATTGCTCCGCACGTCCCTGGCTCTGATTACCTCCTAAATGAGATAAACTGATGGCAATTTATCCCCAGACCTCACCAACTTTCCCAGGATGCTAACCTGAGGCGCTCGTGCCCTGCACACACAGGCATGGGCTGGGGCCATCCGAAGGCAGCCTGGCTGAAGCCCAAGCCTTAGGCTGCCATCTGCTCCTGCCTGGGAGAGATGCTGTGACCAAGGGCTGAGCCCGACACCGTGCCTGGCCTGAGGCAGCTGCTGAGGTCTCCTGATAGGAGGCTTTGGGGGTGCCAGCAGTAGCACTCCCCACACCATCACGGCAACACCGGCGTGAGCTAATGGACAACACACCCCATGCTTCCCCCATGCTCCTCCCAAGATGGTGCACCCTCGACAGTGGGATGAGCACCACAGGGAATGGCAGCTCCACCACAGAGCACGGCAGCCCTCCTCGCTGCACAGTGATTTTTACATTTTCACCATGTTGACTATGCAAAAGCAAAAAGCTCAGATTATCCTGCTGTGAAAAAAACCTGCTGTAACTGTTCAAAAGCATGAGGGAAGAGTCAGACATACTTATGGACACCAGTCCATGACATATGTCATCAGCTATGCCCATGATGTGGGGCAATGCTCAGCCCCAGGTTTCAATTGCTGACCATTAAGGCACACGGTGGGACCTCACAGAGAGGCTCATTATCTCGTATTTGCTTGCTGCCAGTTTCCACCTCTAATGCAGGCTGCCAGGCAGGACAGTGACCTGGCTGTGACTCCAGCCCAGTGCTCTCTCCAAGCGTCTAGAAAGCACAACCCAAGCATCAGCCCCAGAGTCACTCCTCTGCATCTGCCCTGGGCTGCCTGATCCTGGTGATGATCTGCCGTGGTGTCCTGAGCTGCATCAGCCCTTGGGAGCAGGAGAGACAAAATGATTTGCCCAAGGAGGGCACCACAGGCAGGGAGACCCAGCGCCAATCAGAGCTATGGCAGGCAAGGGATCATCTGCCTGGAAAGGAGTTCGTGATTCAGCTCTGCTATTTCTACTGAGCACAGGGATGTACAAAGACCCTTTCCAGACAGAGATGCCCCCCTTTCCCCAAAAATGGGGTATACAGCTGTTTGCTACTGAAACATCACACTTGGCTACACCAGGACCAAACTCGGAGCCCAGTGCCGCTGTCAGGATGCTGCCCGCAGCCCTGCAGCACACACAGCCTGGCTTCCCCAGGAGGTGCTGGTGCAGGGTGACCTGGGAGGATGACAGAACTGACCCGGCCTTTGGAAGCCAAATTTTGCCAGATCAGTTTTCTAATACAGTAGATGACATAAAAAATAAATACAAGGTAAGTTTTTGAAAAGCCAACCGAAAAGCCAACCAAAAAGCCAGAAAACCCAGCATACAATACCCCACGTGGAAGACAATGCATGAGACCACTGTGACTCAATGTGAGCCTTGGAGCAGCAGTCTCTTGTCATTTCTGCGTGACAACAGCGTGCTGAGCCAGTGGGTACTGCACCCATTTACCAACTGACGGAGAACACAGGGACTTGGAAAGATGGGATTCAAGCTGGAGATACAGAAGCTAGATTGCAGAGCACAGATGCCCCCTCTGCTTGGCCATGCTCTCCTAAGCCCTTGCTGCTCCCTTCCCACTGCTGCACTGGAGCAGGCTGAGCAGCCTGCTGCCACATGTCCCAGCAGTGGCAGTACTGCGGATCACTGGGGAGGTATTCTTCCTGCTCCCAGTTCTGTGCCAGAGGCTTCTGGCAGCAGGAGGAGCAACTGTGTGCAAGGTCTGTGCAGTGACAAATGAACTTTGGGAACTGACACTTCACTGGCAAATGAAGTTCCATGTTGATAAATGCAAAGTAATGCACATTGTAGGAAAAAAATTACATTACTTCAGCACCTGAGAGGGCTCTAAATTAACTGTATCAACCCGAGACAGGGCCTGGATATCACTGCAGATACCACAAGACCTCTGCCCAGGACAACACCATGGTCAAGGACCAGGGCGAGGAGTAACAGAAAATATTCTGATGCCCTCATACACATCACATGGCACCACATCGTCACTATGTGCAGCTTTGGTCAACTCCACCTTCCAAGGATACTGCCAAACAGGGAAGGACAGCAAGAGTGAGCATGTGTCTGAAAAAAAACCCCTATGAAAAGACAGAAAAACTGGGGTGGCTTAAAGATTAGTGGACTGGGCATCCAAGGAGGACGGTGATGATCATCTGGTCTGCCCACCTGGATACAGAACGCAGTGAATTCTGCCAGAGGCCGGATAGCACATGGCTTGTGGAAAAGTACCTAATTTAATTTTAAGACTCTGTGCAGTAGTTAGGCCCCATTACTACTTCATAAAAGTGTTCCCACGTTTAATTGCCTTTTCCACTAAGAAATTGTATTCAATTTTGTGTAACTAGAAATCCCAGCCTCTGCACCTCCTCATGTCCCCGTCAGCTATGCTCAACAGCCTTCCAGGACCAGACTTCTTTCTCTGTAAGCGCTGAAAACATCAGTCCTCAGTCTCCATTCTGGTAACCTGAATACCTTAACATCCACATCATAAATACATTCATCAGACCCAAGTCAGTTTTGCGACCTTCTTTACAACTCTTTCCAGTATTTCCACACTCTCTTGAAGTATTATTTACAGAAAGGGGGACAGTACTTTCAGCACGTCCTTTCTTAGCCTTACATATAGGTGCGAAGTCATGCTACTCTTTGGTATCCCACTTTTCAGAAACATAAAGAGTAATTGTCTCTCTGTTTGTCAAAGCACTGGACTGAGAACTGCAAACTGAGAGCTGACGTGGGGAAGAGCAGTAATGTGTCTGAAGAGTCAACATATACCCATAACGAAGAATGCATCCATTTTTTAACAAATTGTAAATACATATACTACTTCATGTTTTCTGTGAGACTCAAATGATGCTCAAGATACTTGAATAAACCACTGCAAAGGGGAAGTCTTTCCCAAACTCAGTGGTTTTCAGATGAAGATAACAACAGGAAAGTCTGAACAACAGAACTGCTGAACTCCTGCACAGATCATCACCGCAATGTTTCTAAGAGAGAGAATATATAAGGAGTTGTTCTGCCATGGCCAACCTGGGCTGCTGGTCTACAGGCTGGCCTGGGATTTGGAGCAGGATGCCAGGACAGCCGCAACACATAAGATAACAGCTTTGTTATGTACAGGCTAACAAATGTATAGGCTAAAATTTTCTGGTTTGTTTTACAGTAGCATTAGTTTTGAACACTTGTACCTAACCCCTCTACCCTGCCTTTAGTCATCTGAATTAAATCTTTATTTTGGTTTACTACAAAAGCTCATTGAAAACTGTGGGACAGGATGACCTAGGATGAAGTCAAATCTTAAAAGGCTGAGGACCACTTTTTCCACAGAGGCTAACCATAGGTGCAGGCTTTGGAGAACATGGTTGCCAGGCTAATCTCTACCTGGACAAATCTGCATAACTTTTCACAGCAAAATGTACTTCCCTATGTCTTTCAGGCTCCCTGCCAAGCTTTGGGTCCCTCTTGAGAAACCCCTGAGACACCAAAATCTCTCAACAGAAAAACCATCAGTACTTCTAGCATAGGCAAAACAATGTAGGCAAAACAACTGGTTTCCTGAAGCAGATAAACTTTTCCAAAAGACCCTTGGCTTGAGACAGATAGCCAGCATAATCCTTTTAAATGATAAAAGTTTGGAAAATTTACAAGCCAACAGAAAGGCTTGTGGCAGAAAGTGTCTGCACACCTTAGGCATAGTTAAACATACCTTAACTATACGGTGTGCTCTCACGTCTGCTAATATAGTTAGTAATTATTATTACCACTAATAGTATGTGCAGTCAAGGGCATGATGGCAGTCCTGCTTCTGCTGCAAGTGAGAAACCAAGGGCAGATCAAGACGGGCTGGTTGCTCATTTCTGCTTAAGCACAAGCTGGCTTGGATGAGGAGAGCTCCAAGCCCCCGGTCCCTGATGAGCCCTGGCAGGACTCCTGGGTGCCCAGCGCCCCAGGCAGAAGACCTTTCCTACCTTCTGCTGCCGTGCTGGGGCCATCAGGCCGAGTTGTCCCTGTACTCTTTTTCCTGCGATGCTTCTTCCTGTTGGCATGCGGTGATGGAGGTGGCTCCAGCTTCGGGCTGGCAGCACTGGAAATGTTTGGGCTGGAGCTGAGAGAATCGGCAGTACCGTTAGCTGGGAACAAAGATAGAGAAAGTAATGTACAGCAGGACAGTGACAGTCTGGTCTTTCTAGAGACAACCAAGTGTCCTGGAGACAGCACCGGTGCTCTGCCTGCCTCAAAATGCACAGCCCCATAAAACAGAACAGTACCCATGCTCAGCCCCATCGCATAGGGCAGCTCCAACACCCACTCCAGCTCAGGGCTGGCAGGCACCTTGGACAGGGTCAGGCTGGGCACGCTCTGGGATTGTGATCATCCCAGATTCACCTGGGATGATCACACAAAGACAGCGCTGGCATCTAAGTAGCCGGGACAAGCACAGTGGCATCACTGGGGGCAGCCTGACATGCCAACCCATCAGCACACATCCCTGTGCGTACTGCTCAAGTCGCAGTGTCCTCGCAGGGTGATGCATGCATTTTGGGAAAGGACAGTCCCAGGAGGTGCTCTTGGTCCCCCCCAGGCACAGATCCAGGTCCCGGGATCTGCAGTGCCACTGCAGAAGCATCACTCCCCCCCGGCATTGCTCTGCCAGACGAGGTGACTGGGGTTGCCACACTTAGGAACCTAAGCATGATGGTCTCAATAGGCTTCCGATACGGAGCTGAAGAAGCTGCATCCCCAGCAGCAACGCACCAAATTTATCCTCAATCATACTGTTCCTTACAATTAATAGCAGAATTAGAAACAATCAGGGAGCTGCCTAATTACTGTCAATTAGAGTGCGCTAATCAAGCTCCGATCACACACACACACGCTGCCGCTGCACTCACCATTAAATGTCAAATTTCATTAGAGACCAGCAACAAAATCAAAAGCCTGACATTCAATTTCAGCAGCACACACAGCGCAGGCTTCCAATCAGCATAAAAATGCAGACTCCGGGGAAGGCAACGAGGCGCAGGAGCCCTCGCTGCACTGTTAACCCTCTCCTAAATACACTCCTGCCTCTCCAGTGTCCACCCACCCACAGGGCATGTATGGCAGCGCCGCTCCCAACCCGCTTCTGTCCTGGGCAGCTCGCTGTCCTCTCTGCAACAGCCCAGCATCTCCCATCAAGTCCTACCCTCCAATTTCCATGTTTCATGGCACCTGAAATTAAGAAAGCAATCACAGCATCTAACAAGGGCAGCACCCTTCAGCAGTGGGGACTGCCTGTGAGTTGGCAAGTCCTCCTGCTCCAGCCTAGCCTCTGCTATCCTGTTCAGCCCAGTTCAGTCAGCCTGGCTCTCTGGGGCTTGGTCTGTCTCTGTGTGGCAAGACAAACATCCATCAGTGGGATGGAGAGGGCTACAGGCAGCGACCAGGAGCTGCCCCATGCAGAGGTCTGGCATGCAGCCCGTGCCCCCCTCACAAGGCTAGGAGAGAATGCCGCACCAGAGCTCTTCCATCTCTGGTTTCTACTACATTTGACACACACTAGTAGGGTGTTTCTACTGCTATTTATCCACAGGGAAATAGCTCACCCTTGACAATTAAGAGAGATAAATCTAATAAAATCAGACTCCAGTTTTATAAATATAAATTACTGATACTGTTCAACGGGACTACGCTTAGAGCAGGTGTGAGGCACCTTCATCTCCCAGCCTGGATGTCCCAGGGGACCTGAACTTTCTCTTCTGAGGCTCCACGTGGTGCATCCATCCAGCATACCTCTGCTGCCCACCTGCTCACTAGGATGCCTCCCGGGCCAAACCACACACTGCTGGCATCCTGCCCCCCTCCAGGCTCAACTGAGGGTTCGTGTGTTTCTGCAGCTCCCACCAACGCACCATCAGGCTGCAGTGAGCCTGATGCCTCCTGCTCCACAGACCAGAGATTACTCACATCTCTGCTCTTCTTACTGCCCAGCAGCTAAAGCCACAGAGCTGGGGTCCTCCATGGCCGCCAGCAGGATGGGGATGGAACTGCGGTGGGGCAGGGGCAGAATGTGAATCACGCTCTCTGTACAAGATCAGGTATTGCTTGCTCTCCCTCTTTCCCCAGCAGGACAGAAGTGAGCTCCTCTGACACACACAAGGACTTCCACATCCTCATCTCACCACAGGAAGCCTTCTGCAGGCACTGCCTGGTTCTTCTGGTTAGCTGCAGCAGTCCTCCCATAAAGGACAAACACAAAATGTGCTGGAGCATGTCTACATAACCTATACAGCCCACCTCACCCCTCTTCCATGTGCTCTCCAGGGCACAACCAGAGGAGGCAGCTGTCTCTAGGGGCTGTGAGGACACCCTCTACAAGTCTGCTCTGAGCAGAGAAATATTCCTCACCCTGCCCCACCATTTAGAGCTGGAAACATAACAGAGCACTCTGACCTGGGCTGCACAGTGGGGTTCAGGCGGGGGTGTGAGGCACGCCTTCTCAGGCTCAGCTCAGCCCCGCAGCAGAGGGGTGAGACGTGCTGTTCAGCCTGGCATTCCTTGCCGCATGGGAAGCACTGCCTGCCCCCCAAAAACCCTCGCCTTCGTAACGCTGTGACCCCACTTTTTCTGCTGGCTACGCAGGGATGCAGCTCAGAGATCCAGCCTGGCATGTGTGCTGCCCAGGGCTGCTCCAGCTGATGGCAAAAGGAGCTCAGGGAGCTGTGTGATACCTCCCGGGGGCCACTGTTTTGCTCCAGGCATTCCGCCTGCCCCAGCCCTTCCTTGACAGCCCAAGTGGTTCTGTGGACAGGAGACAGATGCTGGGAGGTATGAAATTGCTGCTCTCCTGGCCAGCACATGGCGATGGCGCAGCGAGCTGTGAGCTGGGCGACAGACTGTGAGGCTGCTCCTTGGACCACTGGGCTGGTCGCCCCTCGTATGCTATGGGCCCTTTAGCACAGCTGGCCCTGTTACGTGTCTGCAGACCACGAACACAGGGCAGAGCATGGCAGGATCGTAGGACTCAGCATCCTACACAGTGCAGTGGGACCTGAGAGTGGACAAGCAGCCATCAGCGATCAAGACACGCAATTAGCACTGAGCTGACATCTCACCCCTCCACGTCGTGGAAAGAAGCAGCAGTATCTCAGCACCCATTTTGTTTCAGCCTCCAGGTTACTTTGCAGGAAAGAGGTACGTTGCTTTGGGTGGCCGCAAGTGCAGCAGGCTCCTCCCGAGGACAAGGAGGAGATGCTGGCTTGCTCTCCTGTGACGCTCAGGCCAAAACCAGGGCAAGCAAAATGCACAGCGTGCCCACACCAGGCTCCTGGGCTCCGCAGCAGGGCTGCTGGGAGGTGGACCATACCTGCCACTGATGGTTCCTGGGGCGGGAGGCCATCCAGGCAGAGAGCTGCTGTCCAGAGGGCTGTACCACAAAATTCACCTGTGCAAAGGCAACGTGTGACTGCAGCACTGCCTGTCTGCTCGCTGGCATGAGTGTGTGCAGACCCCGTTGCTGTGTGCACAGGGGTGCGCCGCATGCACAGCTCCCATGGGCAGGGCATAGTGCTGCCTGCAGTGGGGCTGTGTGAGGGATCAGACCTGAGCATCCCAGCAGATGCGCCCATGTCCAAAGCGGTCCCCACCTCGCAGCCCGCTTCCTCCAGTGCTGGAGGAGCAGAGGCTGCCCCGCTGCACCCCGTGTCCGAGGCGAGGAGGGGGGCTGCCGGCACATTAATGCTCAGAGCTGCACCCTTCCGCTCCCATCGCCTGCGCTGCCCCATCAGCAGTAACAGTCTGATTAATTCGCTTCCAGCAGGGAGCTGATGGGGCCAATGATGGAGCCGCTGCATCAGGCGCGCTGAAATTGATAGTTTTTCACAGTTACAAATGAGGAGCCTCCTCAGCTGCAAATGGCGCCCGCACAGTCGGACTCCGGTAATGATCATAAAGAGGCTCTCTTTAAACTGCGAAAGCCCCTGGGACCGAGCGGGGGGGCGGCTGCCGCGCTAATGAGAACTACAAGGGGCGAGCAGGCATGGAAATGGCTCCTCCACTCTTGATGTGCATTTAACTGCTTTTTTAGTGCGGCGGCAGAGCCAGGAACGAAGGAGTGATGAATGCAGCACAAAAGCATTTATTTTCCAATTCGGCAAAGTGGCTACGTTGGGAAATGTATGAATTATTTTAATTCACTCAACTGTCCTGAAACATCACAGAGAGCGAGTGAGCGTGGGGGGAGGGGGCGGGCCGCGCTCAGTGTGTGCTCCAGAGCCAGGAATTACTCCTATTCGTTCAACTGCCCCAAAATCTGGGAGCTGGGGGTGCTGACGAGGAGCAGCGATGGGGGAAAGCACTGGTTACCCCTCGCACGGCGAGCTGAGAGTGGGGCAGGAGGAGAAGAGAGGCCAGAGCAGTCCTGCTGCAGAGCAGCATCCCTTGGCTGGAGGGAGACTGTGTTACCGTGCCCGCGGGAGAGCTTCTCCCCCCAGTATGGACACTGCCAGCTGACCCTCACGAAGGTGGACGCTCCAGCAAGGTCCCAAAGGCTGTGTCTGACACCCGTGAGCAAACTCTGGGTTCGCAGCCACAGGGCAGAGCTCAGGACTGCCCCATCACTAAAATAAACCTCCCCAGGTTCTGCTGCTGAGGGGAGCGCGGTCAAAAGTGCTACTTACAGGGGTTGGGGCAGCTGCCGGGGATGGCCACAGCCTCGTTCCACTGGTCCGCACTGGAGACAGAGTAGGAGCGCTGGTGCATGCCGTCCGGCTTCGAGCTGAAGCCCACCAGGTTGATGCCACTGATGGAGCGCTCTGAGTGCAGGGAGGTGCTGCTGGTTGAGTGGGGAGCACCTGCAAGAGAGGCATGCATTGAGCATGGACTACCTGCTCCTCTGAAGCATGGGGGAAGAAGGAAAAGCTGTCTTGCACATGATGCAACATGGCCCTGCATGAGGACAGGCTGTTTGGCTCTCCTCTCACAAGGGATGCCAGTGCATCACCCCCCTCAAAGGTGCTGAGAAAAATGCACTGCCCAGCACACAGCACTCCTCAGAGGGACACCCAGCTCAATGGATTTCAGCACAGCACCCCAGGATGCACAGCTAGGCACCGTGGCACACAGCTTCCACCTCCAGCCAGATTTTGCAGCTGGAGTTTGTGCTCTGCTCACCATTTTCACTATAGCCCCAGGCTATAGTGAAACAAACACAAAACCACCCCATCTCACCTCATCCTCGCTCCTTAACTTCACTCCTGTGTGTCCCTAGCAAGAAACACAACCACACTGGAGGCACTAGGAGTAAATGGGAAATCACATGGAGGATGTCAAAGGGACAAGCAGGGGAACAGAGGTCTGTAAGGTGGGGATTGTGAGTGGAAATGCCTCTTCCCAGTAGCTGGAAACTCCTGGAGCTGAGCCCAGCAGCTTGAACCCCCAAGAAAAAAGAGTGTTCTGGGGACTAGAGACCGTCACAGAAGACAAGATCTCTCAGTGATTCAAAATGGGTCAAGTGTTTCTAGATTACAAGAATATCCAAAATTTCCAGAATAGTAAATAGAGCAATTCTGACAGGGAGCAAAAATCTTGCCGTTCAAGGCTGCAGGCAATCTGTTAAGGAGGATGACGCTGTCCTAGAGGGATTACCCTGCACCTGCCCACCACGAGCACTTTCCTACACCTTCCCTTAGGGCATTCAGCTCCAGCCACAGTAGAACAAATGCTCTGGGAGCTTGCGGGCAAGAAAAGGGTTCTCATTCCCTACCCTGAAACTCCCTCCCTCCATGCCTGCAGGTGCAGATGCTGAGCTGTGACTCTCACAGCAGCCCTTGTGGCCATGGAAGACGGAAGGACCCATTGAACAGCTCCAGCCACAGTGTGCCAGGCTGATGAGACCCACAGCTGGACCCATCTGCTTGCTCCAGTCCTGCTAGAGCCTACCACCCCACAGCCACGCAAGGAGCCAGGCTAAGAGAAACTGAGCAATTTGTTTCACAGGACTGGCATGTAAGTGGGATCTTTTCACAGAAGCAGGCTGGAGAGCAGATGGACACCTGCAGGAGCAGGTCCCCAGGTGGATCTGCTACAGCCAGGACAGCTCAGCTGACTGCATCTTCAGTGCATAAGACCAGCCTCATTTTGCTCTTGCAGAATCCCAGCATGGCTGAGGCTGGAAGGGAGGTCTGGAGGTCACCCTGTCCAACCCCTGCTCAAGCAGAGCCACACAGAGCCAGTTGCCACAACTGTGTCTGGACAGTGTTTTTGTTTCTCCAATGAAGATTGCACAACCTTGCTGGGCAACCTGTTCTAGTACTCAGCTACCCTTCACTAAGAGTAGAGCCCTATAAAACCCCATGTGGAGGCCCAGAATTTGTATATAAAGGTAAGTTTCTGTCCCTGCTGTTTCCATGAAAACCTAAGAAATGTGATTCGAATGTCACTGGTGCCTGAGTGCTGCCTGAAGCTGCAGAGTGCCTGAAATGACTGCTCAAGAAGCCCAGATCCCCCCCTACAAAAGGTGGATCCACAGTGTGTGCTGAACAGAGAGGTGATGTGGGTCATCATCCCTACACCATGCATGCCTGCCGTCCATGAGCACTTTCCATTCATTGCCAGCACAGCAGGTGCCTCCCACCCTCCTCTTCATGTGCCCACCCTGGACCAAAAACCCTTCCATAGGATCACAGAATCCCTTCTCTGCTGCACTGTGCTGAGACTCTCTGTCAGCCTTGCCTGCAGATCCTGCCTGCCCTGGCAGTGCCAACACAAAGCTTGCAGGGCTGCTGATGCCCTGCATCTCCAAGCTGCTGGGGCCCCTGCCCGTGGTGTAGGAGCAGGAGAGGCGCTGGTTTGCCTGCCTCCAGCCCGGCTGCTGCACGCTCCCCCTCCCTCTCCTTGTTCAGCGCCACAGAAACACGTGTAAAACCATGACACTGACTTTGCCTCTAATTAGCCCTTAATTTACAAGACACACTCGGAAGGGTAATTAGCTGGCGCTCCGCTCCTGACTGCTGCATCCATCTCCTCTCGCCTCCTCATGGGAGGGAGCCTGCTGCCACTGGAGCAGGGACAACGCAGCTCTCCTGGGACTGGGAAGAAATGGGTCCTGGGGACCATGCTGCTGGGCTGGGACAAGACAGGATGGGATGGGATGGGCCGTGAACCAGGGTGCACATGCAGCACGTGTCTACTACCACAGACATGGAAGAGAGGGAGGCAAATAGCAGGAGAGCAGAGTGCCTGGGAGAAGCAAAAGGGAAAGTCCTGATGAGCCCCAAGGAGCCCAGATTTGCCCTTGCACCTCCGTGCCAGCCATGCTGGGCACATGCCCTTCCATCACTCCTCCAAGGAGCAGTGTGAGCTGCCACAAAGTGCCCCAGCCCTCACCAGAGACAGGGACATGCGACCTGCTAAGGCACTCTCCAAACCTGCCCCCAGAGAAAACCTCCTTGGTTTTGTGGCATGTGCAGTAGGCGAGGCTGGGCAGCAGGAACTGCTGCTAGCAGGAAAGGAAGGCTGCTGTGGTCAGGCTCACAAAGCAGCAACCCCAGCACCTCGAGAGCCTGCCCTGCAGTCCTGCTCAGCTTTGGCAGTGGCTGCTGCAGGAGCATACCATGGTGCCAGGGCAGGTGGCCATAGCTGTGCTGTGACCTGCGCCAGGCCTGCAGGACACCCAGTGTGTGCAGAAGAAGAAGTGCTTTGAGAAAGCCACTGACATGTGCTCAGAGCCCACACCGACCACCTAACCCTGCACCAGCACCCAGCACGAGTGTCCCAAACCTGATGCCTGCCTTGCCAGCAGTGCATGCCATGAAGAAGTGGTGCCAGTTTGAATAGCTCATTTTGAAATGAAACAGAGCTGCTAAGACTTCCAGGAACGGCTTCTATCAGCCTCTGCAGTCTCCAGGAGCTCCTTGCACTTCACACCAGCTGCCTGGAATCACTCAGCTGCACAGAAATGTCCTCACAGCCCAGCCACTCCCTTGTCCCAGAGATATGCGAGGTGGTCCCAACAAGGCTGGGGCTCTCACGAACTGTGCTCCTTTGCTGGATACATTCCCTTTATATTAGGCAAGCAAAGTGAAAGGTGAATAAAAGGTTACATGTAAAATACTGCTTCTCTGAGCCAAAGCCTACAGGAACTGAACTCTCCCTGACCCTGCCTACAGGCTCTCAAGCAAAGCTTTCCCAATCACTATTTCCTCAAAATCCCCAAAAAAGAGATTCATGTAGACATGTTAGTTTGTCCCCACCAGCAGGCAAAGCTTCGTGATGCCTTTTGAAGTAAAGCCTAATTGATGACATAGTAGTAAATGGAAAATGACCTAAAAACAGAACGTCATTTTGAAAAGCGAGCTAACAAAACTACTATAAAATTTATTTAGTACAAAATGCAAAGACAGGTACTCTGGAACTAATGGGCCTGATTCAGAAAATCCTAGGAAGGTACATACTGCTTTCCATGGGATTTGGATTGCACCCCAATGACAGTAACATCTGCACTAGACTGGGACTTCTAACCGGGATCACCAGAGAAGGAGGAATTCTACAACTATTGCCTTTTCAGCATCACTGAACCACACCACCAATGAGGCTGGAAAGTCAAATGGGATCCCACATGTACGAGATGAGGTATGTCTTTTGTAACACTTCCAGCACAAATCTGGTGTGATACCGCACCTAGATCCTCATGTACAACCTACCACCTTGAAAAAAACTAATTTAAGGTGGAATGGGTACAGAAAACAAAGGTGACATTCCATTCCTGCTCATCCTGTTAGCCCACCTGCACATGTCCTACCACTGGCAGTCCTGAACCCCTGCAGACTGCCAGCAGTAGCAACAGGATGCATATGGACATGCTAAGTTAGCTGCATATTATTTTCACATGAGCAATATAGAAATATCTACATTCTTGACAAGTTCACTGAGGAAAGGACTGCTCCCTTCTCTTCCTTGAACATAAATAACCTGACTAGCACTGAAGAAACCAAGCTGTGGTACATCAGCTCTACCTCCTACCACCAGCATCCGACACCTACTCTGAGCAAGCTCCTGGTGAAGCTGTATGTGTCCTTGACACACATGTCATGGGTGCCGAGTGTCTGCACTCGGACATGGAAGATAGATGTCCTTCTTCCAGGACATGGAAGAGAGACTGCTTCAGTGGCACAGATGGATACTCTCTGTGCACCGACAGCCAAAGGACAGATACCAGTGATTATGGCCCTGGGCTAATCTCTGCTGTATTTGATGCTGTCAGCCCAGGAATACTGCAGTTTCAACATGAGAAAGAGGACTGGGTCCCAAAGGCTCATCCTCCTTTGGCCAATGCACACAGCAGACTGCAACACAAAAAAAATCCCCCTTGCTTCATGGCCAAGGTCAGTTTTTTTCTCTAAAGTGCCAAGCCTTGCTCTGGCACTGAATAGGGCTGCTGCCACCTCGCTAGAGACTGCTAGACATATCGCATGAGATGGTGATGGAGGTAACCCCAGGATGGGGTGACAACACCCTGGCATGAAGCAAACCCTATTTTCTCTTGTCCTGCAGCCAGCCAATAGCACACTGCAGATTAATGCTATTCACTATCTGCCAAACCACGTCCCAAAGAGCCATCAGTTACCACTACCCATTAACCAAAACTTTAAGGTATGTTGCCAACCGATCATCATTTATTCCCAAGTCAGAGTTACTGCAAGTCACCTCAGTGCACTGACTCTCATGTACTCTGGTGGTGTTGGCAGCCAGAGCATGTCTCAAAGCTTCCCTGGAATCCGCACGCGTGGGGCAGCCGTGGCTGCTCTGGATCCCAGCACACTGCTCCTGGGCTGTGCGGCGCAGGCTGGACGGGTACCCACCTCCAGCTGGTGGGAAACTCCTCTGTGCTGAGGAACCAACTGGTTCTTGAGGGGAGGTGAGAGCCAATGAGCCTGGTTAAGCTGACTGCCTGTGAAATCCCTGCTGGTAAAGACATAATTCACCCCTCTCCATCAATGGGCGGTCAGCTGCCATGTACACAGGAATGCAGCTGCCCTGGGAGCACCCTGCCGCTGCCTTTCCCAGAGCTGCCCCCACTCCCAGAGCAGGACCAGAGCCAGAAGAGTCTCTGTCAGGTTGGTTTTCTAAATGAAGCATTCTGCTTTGCTGGACATAGTTGGTTCCTTCCTCTTGAACAATTCCCACCAGTACAGAGGCCAAAAAATGTAGGCTAGCTCTTACCAACCAGAAGCACCAGGATGGAGACATGTCATTTGAAAGACATCAACTTTCAAGTTCTCCTTGGGATATGGTAACAATGCCGACCACCTACAAAGCCCCACAAGCATGGCAGGGCATGTTCTGGGATGACAGATGTTCTTCCCAGCTCTGCCAACAGCGAATGTCTGTGTGAAATCATGGATCCAAACCACAGGCGACTGAGGTTTCCCAGCCCTGTTTCTTAGCAAGGCCATCAGGATCTGCCAGCTTGCACACAGTGGGAGCCATCGCCTTTCACTGGGCCTCACAGATGCTCTGACACAGGGGAATCTTCCTCCTTTCTTAGCACTGCATTTGGAGAGCACATTTTTGGACATATGTGCATGGTAAGTGACTATATAATACCCTGGCTCCTACCAAAGCTAACCTGTGGTGGGTACAAACCACCAAGAGAAACAGCTCCGTGTAGTCCAGACATCTCCAGGAGGACCGAAAATGAAGCTGCCTGCAGCAGGATGGGAAGGGCTGACCATGACATGGTAATCATTTTGTACTCCCATCTCCCAGCCAAAACTCAGGGGCACAGGAGATAAGCCAAGGCATCTCAAGCTGACACACCAGACTCACCTCTGGTTCAGATGGTGGCTGGCTCCACAGACTGAGTTAGCAGGACCCCAGCAAACCAGAGAAGCCTGCAAACAGGTGATGTCTGACCCTCTAAATCCTCAGGCACCGAGAGCATGCTGACAGCCCGGGGACCACAGGCAGCCAGAGATGCTCAGTCCTCCTGAGCCTGAGCTCTGCCTGAACCACGCACCCATGCAGAGCCCACAGAGCGTGCTGGAGCACACCATGCCCACTCACCCTGCAGCTCCACTGCAAAGGAAGGGTGGCCAGAGTTCTATGGGGAAGAGGCAAATCCACCAGGAGAGCAGGCGACAGCACATCTGGACAGGGAGTCAAAGCAGCCAGAAGGGCCCCCGATTGTCTGATCTTTTCTGCACAGCCTAAAATTATACCATAGGTCTTCCACTAATTTACTCCTGTTTGAACCACAACGTACCTTTCAGAAAATCTTCTAATCTTGATTAGAATATTGTCAGTGACAGAGAAATCACAGCAACTCTTGATAAGTAGTTCCAGTGGTTAATTACTCTCACCGTTGAAATTTGCACCTTATTTCTAGTCTGAATTGTCTTGCTTCTGCTCCCCGTCATTGCATCTTGGTATATTTTTATCTGATAAAGAGCTCTCTATTACCAAATTTTTGTTCCTATATAGGTACTTGCAGATGGTGTTGAAATAATCTCTTATGCTTCCCTCTGATAAACTAAACAAATTGAGCTCCTTGAATATTTCACTACAAGATGCATTTTTCAAGCATTTTGTCGTTTTTACAGCTATTCTCTGAGTCCTTTCCAATTTATCAGTTTCATTCTCATACTGTGGACACGTAACACCCATGAGCTTCAGCCCTCTAGAAGTCCTCTCCACCCCAAAACTGACAGTCACCATCAAGACGTCAGAAAGACCTTGACCACATCTTCTAGAATTCCTGAATTAAATAATTCAGACTTGCTGATTCAAACACGTCTAAATCTCCTACCTGCTGTTTAATATGCTTCCTAATTACAGTTGGAATATGAAGAATTCATCATTCTGTGATAAGATGCATCATCTTGCCTCTTCCCAGACAACAAACAGAAGTGTTCACTGAACACTTATCTTTTTTTTCTTTATTAACCATTCTACTATTTCCATACTGTAATGAACAAATGCTGGTTTTAGGATTCATTAGTTCCTAATAAACTTGGAAAAAAATACCCTTTTAACTGCCTTCAACTCTGCTGGTTACCTTTTCTGTGTTCCCTTGTGCAACCATGTTAATGTAGGCTCCAGAAACTAGCCAAGAGGGGGGAAGGTGAGCTGGGAAATGAGCTTCAGATACTAAATCCATCACTTTCATTTCTATGTTATGTCGAGTCTCCATGGAACACGTAAAAGTTGAAGATTAGGAACTTGGTAAGATACATGAACAGTGACTATTCTCATGATCCACAGGCTAAAAATGCTGTCAAACAATGACCAAGATGCTGTGGACACGGCAGCCACTTCAGCAGAAGCTCACCAAGTACATGGCACAAGACTAGTGTACAGTTAAGACACATTGAGTGGCAGTGAATGGGACTCTGCTGCATTTCCACACTGCGCCGCTGAGACCAGAACAGAAAAAAGCACCAGGGAGGACACAGGAGCTGCTTTGAGCTCAACACCTGGATCTGTGTTGGAGGAGAAACAGAGATGCAGGATTTGTCTTTTTTTCAAATGAAACAGCTCTGAGAGAAAAGAAAATAGAGGTTTCCCTCTAGGAGAAAGGCAGCAGAGATGACTGACTCAGAAGTCCACAAACTAAGAAGCTCTCAGATGTGGCATCTTCCCATCAGCTGAGGCACTGATGTCCCTATGGAGAATGGTGGTGGGCGGCTCTACTCAGCAGCTGTGGTGTGCTGGTGTTCTTATCTCATTGGTGACTTCGTTTCCAAGTTCTTAACAGCATAACTTGCTAAATGTATTTAGCTTCTTCCCTAAATGTGACTGGTACTAATCATGGTCTGGGGAAGTTGGGCAGGCACAAGGTGCAAGACTGCTCCACAAGCAATGAACCCAGATAAAGCAGTGAAACAAACCCTTTGTGCGGCTGTAACCAGAGCAAGTCTGGGAACGTCAGGAGCTGGAATGCTTCCCACAAAGCCAAAAGGGTCACTTTGAGGGCTGCTCATAATTAATCACTCACGGCGGATGTTAGTCTGTGGAGCTCTGGCAAAGGGCTAAATGGCAGAGAGAGCCTCTACCCGTGGTTCCAGCTGGCCATGCAGGACCACACTGGTGTTATCAACTATCTACCTACTGCAGCTTCCAACTGCTGCTCGATACTTATCGATTACTTTATTTGTTCCTGCTATTTTTATTGCTTTCTATATACACACAGATACACAGATGTACAAAATACATCAGCACAATACAGCTGGCTCCCCTCCACTTTCTTTTGTTCCTGTGCATTCTTCACTATCTGGATAGAGAAAGAGTGAATAGCTTATGTCTCCTCTTAACCCAGATTAATACATTTTTAAGAAGTGCAACCTTCCTTTTGATTTTAACTTTCTGGTATTCAGTAAGATGCTCTTTAAAAACCCCTAATTAGGCTTCACTTTTTTTTTTTTTTTTTTAAGTTCTTTCTCCCAAATGATCTGGTGCATAATTGCTTTCAGCTTTGTTAAATTGGCTTGGATATATATTTTTGCGTGCGTGTGTCTGTGCATGTGTGTGTTTAATACTCTTTATTTCTGATTTGAATTTTATTCTGCCTGAACACCAGTACAATGAAGTCAAGGTTACTTTTGCCTAAGCCATTACTAAAGTTTAGTTTTGTGATTCATTCTCCTCATCTGCTTTAGATAAGGGTAACTACGGCACTCTCCATGGGGTTGCATTGCTGCTTTGAACCAGCAGGATTCAGAAAGTCTGAGGAAGCTTTAGTGTCACTTGGCTAAGTCCTTCAGTGACTATCACCACAACAGTGTAATTTACCCTCCCACATGTTACAATGAAATACTTCTGAAACTGTTTCTGAGACATGCAAACCAAAGTGCTGGGAATGAGCAGTGGGGAGTGGATGAAGGAAAAAGAGTCCTTGTTTTGTATCTTACTCCTGCCAATATGACCAGAGGTGTCACTTAAGAGTCTCTGCAGAAACCTGAAATCATAAGCTGCAGAAAATGTACAAGTAATACTGCTTAAAATACAAACCAGAGAAGATACTGTGCAGCTGAAAAGTCCAAAAGAGATCACCAAGATGGCGGTGGGAGACAGGCTGCCCAAGGAAGCTGTGAATGCTCCATCCCTTGGCAGTGTTCAAGGCCAGGTTGGACAGCGCCTTGGGCAGCACAGTCTAGTGTGAGGGGGGTTGAAACTAGATGATCTTAAGGTCCTTTCCAACCCTAACCACTCCATGATTCTACGACAGGTTGCATCGATACATATCGCCATTTGCATTTACAGTCAGAAACAGGAAGCTGAGTTTGATATAAAACTGCAGGAAGGAAAGAAGCAGACCCAGAACTTTCTGGATTTGCTGCACAAGTGTGGACAAGTATTGCAGTGACTGATGAAAACCCAGCATTTCCACACAGCTCACAAATCATGGTGAGTTGCTCATGGTAGCAACTGAAAAGGCCATCCAGCTTACGCTAGAATTGTGTTATACTGTCATACCTAACTTCTGTTTCTAAAGCTATTCAGCCATAGCATGTTTTATACACCCCTGCTTGCTTTGCCCACAGAGACTGCCTGGCACACAGCAACACAACCACCCAGTGTGCACAATACCAAGACAGACCGTGGATGAGCCTGAAGTTCTCCACAGGGCCCTAGGAGGGGACAGAGCAAGCCTGAAACAGGATGACTCTATCCCTTGCCTGTTAGCAATGGGCTTTTACACCTTCCTCTGGGGCATCTCACTGTCCAGTAACAGAATGAAGGCCCCAGCCACCAACCCCATGCACCTCTAGTGCAGAGCAGCAGAGGAGAGTGCAGGAAGGGGGACTCAAACCAGGAGTGTCAGCCTGCACTTAAGAAGGGATGAGCTAGCAGGAAGACTGGGTGACAGCAGAATGGCCACGAGTTTGTTGCCTGTAACAAGTTGCTCCCCTGCCCTTCTCTCTCTTGCAGCACAAGTGTGGTCTGTATGGAAGAGAAACCATGGTTTTTTGGAAAAGGTCCTCAGTCCACCCCAGGAGCATACCAGCTACCCTGCTGCCCCAGTCTTCCTTGGCAATGTGGGGCAAGTTATTTACACTGAAATTTTCACAGGTGGCTACTAATTACTCCCTCTTCATTTTTCCAGGTGCCCTGTGCAAGACACCCAGAGCCAGATGTTCAGAAATACAGGATGCTTATAACTACAACTGCAGCCCATGGGTCTGGCTTGCTGCCCCTGTGTGATGAAGCTGTGTGCCCATCTGGCTTCTCTCAGCACTTCCATCATCCCTGCACTGGGCTCTGATCACCATAGCGTTCTCTCCGCCTTGTTCTTTTCTCCTCTCTGTTCCTCTCCTCCTCACTTTCTCTGAGGCCTTTTTTCCCTGTTCAGCCCTGCAATGCACAGCTCCTTTAGTGTTCTAGCAAGTAATAAGTATATCAAGTCCCAGTAATTATCTCTAATTAGGGTTAGTGATTATGCTGTTGGGTCGGAGAAAATCAATCTCTGGTTTCCCATCAGGGAGGGCAGAGAGAGTCGTGGTGGGGAGGGGAGGAAGCATTGGCAGCTCCCTCCCGTGCTCTGACTCCTCCCTGCCTGCACTGCCAACAGCGCTGCTGGTCCTGAGGACCAGGACCTCCGTGTGGGGAGATGGGTCCGAGCAATGGAGACTTCTCCCCATGCTTGTACAGAACTCTGGTCACTCGGCAGGAGCCAAAATCTCATTTTCATGGCTGGGCAATGGCTCCTAGGAATGGTGGGAGCAGGCAGCTCTTCTCCCAGACAAAATTCCTGGCTCAGTGACTCTGTAGAGGAGACATGCTCTGACAATGGGAGCATGAGGCCCTTCTGGAAACCAAGCAATAGATGAAGCTACTTAACACACTCAAGATAGCTGGGTCATCAACTCTCTGAGAACAGCAGCATCCTTGCAAACATCTGCAGAGTCACCAGTAAAGCTGGAAAATGATACAACAGTTTTTCTGTATGACTGAATAGGCTACCAGTACTTTCGCATAATAGCTCAAGCACAGAGAAAATGGTCTTTGGATGTAATGGGGACAGGCTCTGGAGGAAAGTGGACTGGCAGGCAAGGAGCTGCTATGGACTGTGTACAGACTGAACTGAATCCAAGTTGTTTCTTGCTGCTCTGCCTCACAGATACCCCACATCCCTCCCCTCTCGGCTGGTGCAAACACAATCCAATTTGCACAACTCAACAACAACTATGCATATTCACGCAGAGTCCAGGAGATCTCAGCTGGGCAGCTCAGTGTGCCTTTCCACTTTACAACCAACACATCAGCAGTTCCAGCTGATGGGCCACAGCATGCCCCAGTTCAGACCTGCAGCACTGCTATACACCTTTGCTGCTCCAGAGAAACCTCAAACACCTCAGTGTATCTGATTTCATCCCTAGTAAAAAGCATCTCCTTCCTCCCACAAGGGCAGACTCATTACGGAAAAATCATTCCACTGCCTACCTACAGGCTAGAGTGGCTCAGCTGGCCACCTAAAAGGAGACAAAACTGCGGCAAAACCTAAGGATGTTGCAATACTGTAAATATCACTGCCACCATGACATGGCAAGTCCCAGTAACACCCCATGACAGCACCTCTCTGATAGAGACAGGCTGAGAGAGGTGGGCATGGAGAAGGCTCCAGGGACACCTTAGAGCAGCTTCCAGTGCCTAAAGGGGCCACAAGAAAGCTGGAGAGGGGCTTTTGACAACAGCTGGTAGGGACAAGGCAAGGGGGATGGCTTTAAACTGACAGAGGGGGATTTAGATGAGATGTGAGGAAGAAGTTTTTCCCTGTGAGGGTGGTGAGGCCCTGGCACAGGTTGCCCAGAGAAGCTGTGGCTGCCCCATCCCTGGCAGTGTTCAAGGCCAGGTTGGACGGGGCTTGGAGCAACCTGGACTAGTGGAAGGCGTCCCTGCCCGTGGCAGGGGGCTGGAGCTGGATGAGCTTTAAGGTCCCTTCTGACTCAAACCAGTCTGTGGTTCTATGATTTCCTGCCCACATGAAGGACAGCGGGCTGGAGATGAATTGGCAGACTGGGCAGACATGCACCTGAGGATAACAGGGATGATGAGGAGTGAGGTGGCCTGTTATATTCCAGACCTCTGAAAGACCTCTTGCAGGATCAAGGTGCCCAAAAGAACAATGCAGTAGGCAGGAGGGAAAGCAGGGGCAGCCCAAGGCTAAGAAGCTGAGTATTTCCTTTGGGGACATGGGATCTAATCTATACACTGCTGCAAAAATCCCAGAACTACTGTTCAAGTCACTTATACCGACACTTGTCAAAACCAGCCACTAATAATGTGTTCCTCCTGTTCCAAGTGCCCAGGTGGAGACTCTGAGCACTGATAAACAGGAGCTCACTGCTCACAACTACACTTTAAAGGGCTAAAAAAAGGCTAAGTTCTTAGGAAAGAAAAAGCAATTCTTAGGCTCTAAACTGGGGGCACATAGTTAGCAGATGCTTTTGACAATTTTGGCTTTATCTTCTCTTTGCTTCAGTTTTTCTTCTATAGCAAGAAATAATAATAGCTGAGAGAACAAAGCTACAATGCTTGGACATATGAAATCCATCCTAACTCTAGCATATGCCTCGCAAATAAAAACCTCAAGCTGATTCAGTATTTCTCGGTGCTTCAGGCTTCTGTCCACCACAAGAACCGGGCACCAACGTTTGCTGGAACTGTCCTGCCTCATGTCATTCCTTCAAGTTCCCGATGCACTACTTCTCCCCCCCATGAAGTCCTGACAATTTCTAGCTTCTACTCAGTGCAAATCCTTGAATGCAATGGCTCTCCAACCTCACATTTGGATTCATCCTCCTACTTCAGGCAGCCAGATAAACATTCGTAAGATGTTACCATATGAATGTTATCATGAATTTATAATATTTATAATATACATATGAATTTGCAGTATTTTATACATGATTCATGATGCAAAATATTAATTACAGATAAATTTTACTAAATCTCTGATCTCTGCTTCATCTTCAGACTACAAACAACCCTTTAACATATTATTGGGAAGAAGAAAGGTCCCAAACCGACAAACACCACAGACCCTCACCCTCGTCCTTTCAGCTTCAGCATCCCCATGTCTGAGTTCCAGTCCCTTGGCTGAACAGTAATTAATGTGGAACTCTTCCAGTCAGAAGAGCAAAGGATGCAAGGAGCACTGAAATACAAAGCAGAAGCTGCCCTTTCCCATAAGGAAGGAGACTGTGCAGTAGCACGTCTGGATGGAGGGCAGTGTATCCACATCTGATACTGAAACAGCTGTGCAGGGGTATTGCACCAACCCTGGTCCTGGGCAGATGCACTGGCTGACGTGGCAGGTCTGCAAAGACTGCTCTGGCTTGCTTTCTGCTAACTAGTTCACAGGCACCAAAACAAAGAGAGCAGTGTTACAGGATTCCTGCCTCAGGGTAGGAAATACTGAAAACGAAGAGAGGTAGCCACAGATTTTGAGAGCAGGTCCTGTGCTCCATGCGGGGAACAGACCAGCCACAGGACTATGAGCAAATCATGGGGGCAGCAAGCTCGTTTTGAAGACCACACTCTGATCAGCCTGCAAAGTGTGTGAGCACATGTGCACACTGGGATGTCCTTGGTGTTCTTGGAAACCTGCCCTGACAGGGTGAGATGTGCTGCTTCTGCACCCATGGGCTATTTGTAGGGTGGGGAAGGCAACTTTGTTCCAGAAGCAAGAGCTGAGCTCTTCCTCCCCAGTACCCAAACACCCACCTTTCATAGGAGATTAATAACCCTGCTCTGACCTGAAAGAGTATGGTGTGCAGCTACAACCAAGAGAAAGGCACAAGATGATCCCACCAGCCTCCTCTCTGCCATGACCTGCGCCACCCTGCTCTCTGCTGCCTCTTCTTCCCTCAATGTCATTGTCCCCCATGGCGAGCAGCGGTATGCCAGGGAAACAGGTTTTCCCTTTTCTTTGTTAATTCTTCCCTCATTACATTTGAAATTCCACAATCAGTGTGCACTGTAATTGTCGAATTTGATGCTAATGATTAATGAATTAAACATGGATCCATCAATTAGTCCTCAGAGAATAATTCTGCATAAAGCAGCGGATAATGTAATTACAGTAACAAAGATAATGAGATGTTAACATCGACGGAGCCCGACGTGACATGATCACAGCAGGCTCAGCAACCCCGGCCTGGGGGAGCCAATCCCTCACTCTGCGGAGGCAGAGCATCGGGGGGCAGCGCACACGCACCGGGCCCAGCAGAGGGGGGGCCCCACTGCCACCACGCTCCCCCAGCACCAGCGGCCAGGCAGGCACCGGCAATGGCAAGGTGCTCCCCTCCTGCCTGCCTTGTGCAAACATACTCCTGGACTATCTGCTCTGGAAGCAAGGATGAGGCGTGCTGCTAAGCATCAGCATGAACCCAGCAAAAATCCTGCAGCTGCTTGGAAGCCCAGCCCCATCGCCAGCCCTGGCTGGGCTCCCAGGCATTTTGTTGGGTGACTGAGACCAGCACAGGCTCCCCATCACCCCATCTGGCACAACAGCCAAGGGGAGAGGCAAGCGATGCATGCACAGTGCATCAAGGGCTCCCCTGCAAGTGCCTGAGGAGCCTACCTGGCTGTCTCCAGCCAGTGGAGCTGTGAATTAACGTAAGCACGCAGAACCTGGGAACATGTTGCCCAGAGAAGCTGTGGCTGCCCCATCCCTGGCAGTGTTCAAGACCAGGTTGGACGGGGCTTGGAGCAACCTGCTCTAGTGGAAGGTGTCCCTGCCCACGGCAGGGGGTTGGAACTAGATGGGCTCTAAGATCCCTTCCAACCCAAACTACTCTAGGATTCTATGACGATTCTAACTCTGCCAGCAGACAGCTGGACCCTTATCACTTCAGCGAAGTGACAGCATCAGCCAAGACACTGCACCCCAATCAGTGCCTCCACCACCACAGACAAACTTAAGAAAACGCTCTCCCTTCGCTACAAAGCAATCCAGTAGCAGGAAGAGGAGGGCTCACACGCTGCCTGCCCTGACGCACGTCAGACCATGCAGACTGTTCCTCAGGGCAAAGGCAACCAAGCATCATCAGCCCCTTCCAGCTCTTCCCCATGTAAAAGACTCCCATGCTTACGCTCACGCCCCTGAACTGAGACCAACCCAGCTCATTCTATTTGGCCTCCTCTACACAAGGGACACTGGTGCAATCTTCACTCTCCTGCACCGCTTGGCAGCAAATACCATGGGAGAGGCATGGTCCTCAGCAAGCTGCAGAGCCCCACATGAGCCCCCGCAGAGACAGGCAGAGCTTCCTCCTTTAACCTCCTCCCGATACCACACTCCTCTGGCTCTCCCTTGCTTTGTTTGCCCTAACCTAACCTGGCTGTCTGTGTGATGCTGGCCAGAACATCTCACTTGGGACTGCTGCACTGGCTCAGTATTTCTCGCTGAGGTAGAGCATCTGCACGGCTTCTGCCTGCTAGATCAGACAGCCTTCTGCTGCCGGAAACTGTGCCTCCATGCAGCTGCTTGCAACCACGACAACCCCAGCAATCTGCTGATTTTTCCTTACACTTCAACTTCTCAACTGAGGGCAGGTTTTCCAGCGTTCAGCTGCTCAGCTTCCTCTTACACTGCTCAGCTGCAATGCAGTGTCAAGGAACAGGCTTGTGTGCTGTGTGCATGGCCATGCATGTAGGCCATGGGCATGTAGGTACATGCACAGGCACCACAGACCATGTTTTCAAGCGGTATGCTTAATGCCTTTTTCCCCTGTGTTGACTGCGTTGAAGTAGGTCCCTTCAAACCTCTGCTAGGCAAGAATTCAGGGCTACAGCTGTGCTGTGACCAGTCTCCCATGCTGACTGACACTGTGTTCACATTTTTCTTGTGCTACCATCTGCCCTCCCCCAGTAAAAAAAATCCTTTTCATCCAGTCTGCACTTTGAATAAGAGTTGCCCTCATTCTTTAAGCCAGAAACACACACTGAATGAGATGCAGATGGGGCAAAAAAGCAGAAAGGGTGAGCTTGATGAACTGCAGCAAAAACACATCTCGGGATTCCTGAAGAATAGTGCAAGAGAAGCGATATTCCAGTGGGAAGAGGATGTGCAAGGATCTGAAGTGGACACCTGAACCAGCCCTGCCACTTGTGCAGTGAATACACGCCACCAGAGTCCATGCTCACAGCATCCTTAGGCTCTGGCAGCAAGATATGCACATCATCAGCTGGTGAGGTGCTCGAGTCACCTCCTGAAGCTATGTGCCTAAAGCTCACCTGGGGCACTACTGGGCACCATCTGCTGCAGCTGCGGTTGACAGATGCTGCCCATGCTCAGCAAGCCTAGCAGCTGGCCCAGTCTTGCTCCAGTCCAGAAATCCAGAATAACACAAGTGTTTCCATCATCGGGCCACAACCAGCACTATCTCACCTAACCAGGGATTCACAAGACCGAGCAATAATTGCCAAGAACTTCTCAGCTTTCTCCAAAGGCCAGTACCCACTTGTGCTCTTCCTTTGAGACTTTGGGAGTCTCCACAGTTCCCACTGCTTGTGGAGAACTTCTATTCATAGTTTCAAAAAAGCCTTTTAGCAAGTATCACTGTCCTTTTAGGACACATCTGACTCAGTGACCCAGACACAGGGATGCTCTGATCAACCTAGGTGCTTTTGGTGGTCTCATTTCTACTTGGGGAAAATTAGACAGACAAGCACAGATGGATCCTTCAAAGTCTTTGGGAGTCTTTGACATGAACATGGTAAGTATATGTGGTTGTTCCTATGCAGCCTGAGCTGCACTACGAGCAATTGCTTCTCCTGGCACCCGAAGCTGCTGTAGTATTAGTTTTGGGGAATCCAAACACTAGGACACCTATTCTGTACTGATGCAGCCCTTCACCAGCTGCCCGGCAGTGCTGATGAGGAGGAAAAGTGAACAGGGGATGAGGTTGCTGGTGGGAGAGGCAGGCGGGAATTGCTGGGAGCAGGAAGAAGTGAGCAGAGGAGGAGAGCACAGGCAGAAGAGAGGAGGTCAGGAATAAAGGAGCCATATCTCTGCCATGACAGCACCCTCCCAATTGCCCATGGTCCCCTCTAGACCCCACAGCAATGGAGCAGGTGCCTAACAGCACCAATGCCAAAACTGTCCCTAAAAGCTCCAGCTGGCGCCAGAGAGGCTGAAGTGGCTTGGATGCTAAAACATCTGACTTCACTCTAAGTTCAGTGTTCTAATTGTTACAAAGAGTAAAAAACCATGTAACACAACCTTAGTGTCCATCAGCAAGATCACTTCACATCTGCATCGCTATCTAGCTCCAAAAGCTGGGGTTCAGCATCCACAAGACCACCCCCTCCATCAGAGAGCTAACTGCTCCAAACGCTGAAGCTGACATGGAAGCTGACAACCTGCCTTACCTCTGCCATGGTGTGCTTCCCCTGGTAACCTTAAGCTGTCCGTGGTGCATCTCTCCTACCAAGGCCTGCCTTGCGCCCATTTCACGCCAACGCAGTAACAGTTTATTGAGGCACTGGTGCCTTTGCTACTCAAAGCACTTCTCGGACTTTTTATATGAAGATTAACACTTGTTTATATCTATATGCGTGTACCACTTACACCTTTAGCATATTCTTAGCCTTCATGCACATCAGTCACAATATATTCTTATCTAAGTGATGAGATGTTTTGTTCAGGCATACTCATGAAGGCAAGTTGTCCTCCCTCCTCCTTGCGGCTTTCCAGGCATCAGTGTTACGTCTCCCTTCTTTCCTGCATATCTTCCAGGATAAGGTCACTCATCTTCCTGACATAGGATGCTTGGCCCAAAGAAGTCTTCTGCTCATGACTATGGAAGGTGGAGCGCATATACCCTCCCACCCCAGGCAAAGGAGGGATGGCTTGACAGACAAGTGATTTCATCACTGTCCCTGACCACATCTGTACCACTAAAGGGATTCTTTTTACAGTGGAACACAGGAGCCAGCAGGGCCCATGCTTAAAACCCTGTATCAGCATGGGGTACCAAGTGGGACAGCACCATGCACTGGGGTGGGCTCCTTTCCTGGCTTGCTCAGTTCACACCGCACCTGGACCTGTGCAGAACCTGGGGCTGCGGTGTTTGCACAAAGCAGCCCCAGCGCTGCTCCCCCATGGAAAGCTCAGCCCATAGCAGTGGCCTGGCTTGAGAGATCTCTCTGGAGACATGCACACTACCACCACCACCTCTCAGCCCTGAGACCCTCTGGCACAACTAAGCTTTTGCCTATACCTGGTAACTCTCCCCAGAAGCTGCACCCAAGCTGTGTGCCGGCCTGCACTGCTCCCTTGGGTGCTGCCCAGGAGAGTCCCTGCTGTAAGCCAGAGCCATGCCAGGAACACCCAACAGCTCAGTAGCCAGCATGGCTGAACCATAATGTCAAAGGATCAAGTGGTTCAAAGGCACTCTGCAGCAAGTCTCCAAAGAAAACCTAGGGGACAAGGAGGTGGCAGGAAAGTGCCACAGGAATATCTGGACATACAAGAGATGCTTCTAGAAAGCATATCCAAAATGTTCATGAATGAGCTCCCCTTGGCTGGCGCTTCCCAGGAGTCCTCTTGGTCCTCCAAGACGTAACTGGGGAGATGGCAAGCATGATGTGCAAAAGCAAACAAATCCTGCATTGAGACGTGGATGAAGAACACGCCACTCAAGCGCAGAGAGACCCAGGCATGCAACTAACATATCTGGCAAAGGCAACATGAGCCAGGCACCTGCATTTAGGATTTCCTGATGTTGGAGGGCTTGACATAGGGCTCAGATGTACATGTTGTACTAATGCGGTTATTTGCATTTAGTTAGCTCTAAATCTGTTACCAGAACCTATGCTTGATCTCAGTGACTCTTCCATCTCTAGATAGCCTCTTTAGCAGTAAAACTGCATACAAGAGTAAGAGGAGGACATTACATCTGGAAAGTGAAGAAAAAAAAAAAAACACAGAAAAGCACAGACCATTCTGCCAGGAGCTCTTGACAGTCCAGGAGGAGATTAGGTGCTCCAGAGCTTCAGTAACCAACTTCCAAAATGTTGGTCAAATCCCAATATATTTTCCAAGAGATAAAGAAAAAAAAAAAAGTTTCTAATTAAGGACAAACTCCTTCTTCCAGGAGCACCATTTCTGCACCAAATCTCTACAGATTTACAGCTCTTGGAGACAAGTTTTTAATACTGATAAGACAAATCCCAGCATGCCTGAGGTTGGAAGGGAGCTCTGGAGGTCGTCTTGTACAACCCCCTTGCTCAAGCAGGGCCACCCAGAGCCAGCTGCCCCAGACTCTGTCTGGATACTTTTTGATTACCTCTGAGAAGGGAGACTGCAAAACCTCCCTGGGCACGTACAACATCCCATTTGCATGTATGTTGCACAAAAAGTAAGCCCTAGGTGGACATAAGGCAGCTGCAAAGTCTGACAACGTTCTGCGCCTCTGATAACAGGGCTTACAACGGGAACACATGCAACCCAAAATAAAACTGTGACTAAATAAGGTTGCCTTCTTCAATGGTTTAAATACCATCATCCATTGAGCTCAGAATCCCACAGGTTTCACAAGTACAAGCTCCTTCCCCATTCTTGCTTTATTTAGCTTCACGTTGTACTGTCTATGCCCACTTTGGAAGTTATTTTGAGTCATCACCAAAGTGGCACATTATGTATTTTATCCACACGGGGCAGTGTGAGGTATTTTATCCTTTTTTTCCCCTCCTCCCCTTCATCTACTGCTTCTTTTTTTGCCCTTGGGTAAGGACTGTGCATGTAGTGGACTTTTATTAGCACACTCACTTACCTTGGCAGAGCTCACGTCAGAAAGAAACCATGGACCACTTGCTTTGAACTCTAAACACAGGCCGTTTGGTTTTACCCAGATACTCCTGGTATAAGACAGCAAACCATTCAGGTCTCCAAAGCTCATGTTCTCTGAAGATTAACTTGTGCACTGGGTAGAGAACTGGGAATTTTGAGGTGCTCTCTCTCCAGCTACCCAGAGCATGGATTAAATGAGAGATGCCAGTGGACTCCTGCAACAGCCCCATCCCTAGCCTCAAAGGCAGCAAAACTGCAAAGTCCCTTGTAATTCGAAGCAGGGCAGATTCTTTACCGACCCCAAACCCAGTACTCTGCATTACACAGGGATATGAGCAAGTCACCTCAGAGGATTTTTACCATGGCAATGCACTTACCTCGGTGACTGCATCGTCAGCTGCAATAAGTCTTGGAGACATCACAGCGAGTTGAAAAACTCCTCAGGAAACATCATACCATTTGTGTAGCAGGAGAAAAAACCTTTCTGACCAATGCAGACAACCACCCAAACCAAGACACATAAAATCTGATTAAGGTTGCTGTCTTAATGCTGAGCCCCATGCTGATGCATGTGCTCTGGGTAGTGCTGTTCTGCTCACGGGCCCAGCGAGAAGACAGTGACCAGGGGATCTCAAATTCACATATTCTACATGAGAAAAGACTATTGTATCCATCTAGGTTGATCTCTGCACATATGCATGCAGCAACACACAAGTGAGCTGGATGAAAGCGTATCTTGTAGAAATATAACTAATCTCATTTTAAGGGCTTCACGCAGTGCTAAGTCCACCAGCTCTCCAGATAAACTATTCCAACATGTAATTACCCTCCCTGCTAGGAAACGACATCTCATCTCAAGTTTAAACTGCTCTAACTTCAGCCTCCACACACTGAGCCTCCTCAAGCTTTGTCAACCAGATTGAAAGGCCTCGCACGGTGCTCACTTCTAGATGCTGGTTTTCCAAGCAGCAGTGATCAGTAATCAAGTCACATCTCAGTCTGCTCTCGTGAGCCCAACATGACTGAGATGACTGTTGAAAGCAGGATACAGGGTTATGTGAGCATTTGGTTTGACATCAGCATAAGCTTTTCTGTGGTTTGTCTTTGAATTCATCCTACAGCTCCGATAACCTTCTCTGAGCAGGAGCTCAGACAAAGCACCCTAGAAATGCAAGCCCAAGAAGTGCCTCTGTGTAGAGGCAGGAATCATTACCGTGCTCGGGCATGCTGAAGGTGTACAATGGTGGTGAAGACATGAGTGCACAGTGGAGAGCAATGGCAGGAACCAGGCAGAGTTGCACATCCCTGGTCCACAAAGACTAATTGACTGGCAGTTTCTCTGTCTGCAGACTAATTCTGACTCTAAGAAAAAGAAGTTTGGGTTCGGAAGGACTCATTACGTTAGCATGCTGCACTCCCTGTATTGTGTGTGATTCTGAGGACCTCAGCTAGCCCCTGGCATTCACTCCAGCTGCACCCATCTCATGAGTCCTCAGCTCTAGAAAGCTGTGAAGCACAGTGCTGACAGCACCCAGACTACAGGACACAACCGTGTTGCAGGGCAACACAAAACAGAAACCAGGATCTGGCTCACTCTCAGAGGCACTGCTGTTATCAGCAGCATTAGCAGCACTCCTTTGTTATCGCAAAGAGTGGAGAGGTACCCATAACCTGCTATACTAGATTGCTGTCAACAGTTGACTGGAAAGAACACGTGTGGAAACTGCCCATCCTGCCAATGATACCAACCCAGAGGACAAAATAAAAGCATGTCAATGCCCTGGGAAACTTGGGTAGGAAAACTCCAAGTCCAACAGCTCCCCATGGCGAGATACCTCCTGTAGCAGGAGAAGCAGTAAGCAGTGTGGCATGAACTCCATGAGAAACCAGAGAGCTTCCTAACCTCACCCCTTCTCAACATTCTCTGTACCAGCTGCTCCTCTCCAGTGTGTACACAGAAGAATAATAATTACAAAACAAGCCCCTCACATTATTATTTCTCCAGGGGAAAGTGAGGAGAAAAAGGGGGAGGGAGGATACAAAAAAAGGAAAGAAACAGAAGAGAACTTGCCAGAGATCAAGACACATCCCTGTTTGAGGTTTCCTTTGTTTTGGGAAGCAACAGCTGCCCCATGCACAGCAACTCATCAGACTCAACTGTTTACTCTCAGGAAGTTTACATCACTAGTTAAAAGCCCTTCTACACCTTCTTCTGTCCTGGACACTAACGAGCATAAAATCCCATCAGGAGCTTACCTGAGACCCGTACAGAAGTGCCAACACCCAGTGAAGGCACCCCCGAAGAGTAGTGAAAGCAAGAAACTTCAGAGCAACTTTCGTTTCCAGCTCAGTAACACAAGTCACCAGAGGGAAGGATGGCCACAACTCTTACCTGTGCCTCCCGTGAGCTGAGTGCTGCTCCTCTCCTTCGCAAGCCCGTTGGCTTTGGGGCTAGCACTGGGCGCTGCTGCCGTTGTTGCCCTGGGAAGCCGCTTGCCCGGTACCTTCACTGTAGTTCTCAGCAGATCGATCTCCTTCCCGTGAACGTTCTGCATGTAATCCTACAGCAGAGAGGTAGAATGGTTTGAGATCAGCTCTGCGCCGGCTCACCACTCTCGGCTCCCCTCTCATCCACATAATTAAAACTAAAACCCAGATCCATTCATCCACGTGGTAACTGGTTACCAGACAGATGGTCAGCCAGCAATTTGCGTGCTGGTTTCTCTTGCGCTATACTGAAGTCTCATGTCAGGTGGGTTAGAGGTGGAAGACCCTACAACTTCCCCAGTGTCCACAGCCAGCTGTTTTCTGACAACATGGATGCAAAGCCTTGACTCCAACCTCCCTTCTTCCCATGACTAGCTGGTGCCTTACAACTGGCCCCAGAGAAGTGCCAGGTCTCACTTTCAGTGCCCAGAACTAGTCAGCTCTGATATGAGTAATGTCGGGATGTTGCCATGGGCAGTCAGATGCCATGACAAGCCCATTTGTGAAAGCCTGGCTGGGGATCAGAGATTAGATGGAGCAAAAGACCACGAAGGCGGCAGGCAGTTCTTCTTCCCTGTCATCTGTTGTCTTTTTAATCATAGCACTCAGCTGTAACAGCTAATAATATAATATAGGACAGTGTAAGTAATGGGATACCTGGAAATTCCCTCTTGGGTCACAGCAAGGGTAACTCAAGCCCAAAACAACACAACTCGGGATAACTCCCTCGTACATTCACCTGCGTAGCTTTACATTATTCAAAACTTGGTGCTTGCCTTTTCTTCTGGTAGACTATTCCTCAGCCAAAAACTCCACGTGCAGACTGTTAGTATCATTCTGCCCTGTCTCGTAATAACATCTCCTCTTTTGATCAAAGTAAGGCTGCAGACCTCTAGCCTCTCCTGAGAGCTGTGTCTTTTCCCATGTCGTCACCCCATCCCTGCTCCACAGGGCACTGCAGCTCTCCCCTAACCCTCTCTGATGTGGCTGGCTCTTCCTTGGGCCAGAAGTGGAAGACCCAACCAATGTGATTTCCAGAGAGACGCATAGAGGAGAACTTCCCTGCCCTGTTCTTGGGCAGACCTCAAGGGAGCAGAGACTGAAAGCTATGCTAAGATTCTGGGAGGAATTGTGACATGGGTACATCTTCCCCTGGCTCTCTGCACTGGGGATGTGCACTGCAATTGGGAGCTGAGTGGCAGCAACAGTCCAGGGTGAGACTGCGGCTGCTGCAGGGAGGCTTGCGTCTGCTCCAGTTCACAAGGAGGTCACAGAAAAGATTAACTCAGAGCTGGCCCCCGTCTGCTTCCAGATCCAAAAAGATAAGGACATGAACAAGACCAGTTTGAGAGCAACCATTCTCCCAATCCTTGGCTCCAAGAAGCAGGTGAATGGGAGCTGTAGGGGCAATGCTCTGTGGTCTCAGAACACTACTACCTGCAAGGTTTATAAACTCCCAGCAGCACCTCAACCCATAGGTTTAAACTCTTCTCTTTCCGCAAACCCCAGCGCAGGCATCCAGTCCTCACAGCACACCCAAGAGATGGGGGGCAGTGTGGCAGCACATGCTTCTGTGCCTCCAACTTCTGCATGACTTGACCTCAAATGACACACACACACACAGCCCCTTTGGTGTCCCAGGGAATTCCTACATAACCAGCCCAACCAAACATTGCTCCAAGCTGTCCCTGGTTGGGTGGGAGCCTGGTGGCACCCCTGGGCAGGGAATCTTAGAGGGGCTGGAGGATTTTCCCTAACTCAGCACAACTGCTGCAGTAGCCGGCTGCCTGCCGGAGAGAGCGGTCACCAGCGCACTGCTTTTATTACATGCTATAAAACAGCAATTTCTTCCCAAGCCTCCTCGCTAATTACCCAGCCAGTTCTCTCATTTCATTTTATTACTGGAATTAACAACGAGTTCAAAGCGTGGAAAGCTATTAAGATGTGTGATTAAGCCACATTCAATTAGTTTCTACAAACAATTTAATTGATGTTGCAGATAGAATTAACAGAAGGTGATTGTGTGAATGGCTCCACTGGCTGCAAAATGGGAGATGCTTTCTCTCTAGCTCTGTGCAGCACAGCACAGCCTGGCCAGCGAAGCTGGGCTGAACCACATAACGCCTTCCTCACGAGCAGAAGCATGTACTCTCCAAGGCTTTGGGAAAGTGATAGGAAACGACACTGGTTTCTTCATAGAAAGAAGAAACTCTTTTCTGTCTTTTCCTGTCACTAAACACACTCACAGAAAGGTAAGAAAAATACAGATGCAACAAGGAAAGCAGTGCTGAATCTGGAGATCAGGCCCTCGAGCACTCCTGCTCACGGTCTCTGGCTGTTCCAGAGAGGAGGCAGAGGTGGCACCTCAGAGCAGGAACGCACAGCTCTGTAGGACCCAAGTGCAGGTCCAGGCTGGCAGTCAAGGAAGATACACTTCCATCAGGGAGTCACAGAACACTTGATTTCAGGGCTGGACCCAGCTCATTCAAGGCCAGGCTGGATGGGACTTTGAGCGACCTGGTCTAGTGGAAGGTGTCTCTGCCCATGCAGGGGGTTGGAACTGATGAGCTTCAAGGTCCCTTCCAACCCAAACCATTCTGGGATTCACTGGAGCACTCTATGTAAACCTGTGACTGCAAACCACCAGTTTAAGCCTGACTCCGAGTGAGGAAATTTCAAAGTGAGGCTGGAGGTGCTAAGATACAGATCCAGAAACAGGTCAAATGACAAACACCAAAAGCAGATGAATAGCCCCGCCAGAAAGCTGGTAAAATCAGAACTATGACCTAGCCAGAGCTACACCGTTATCTTCATCTGATGTGGCACAGGCATATCTGGGGCAGATATGTCTACTGGAGGAAAAAGGAAGAAAAGCTACTGATCCCTGCGGTACCTACACCCATCCCAAGAGTGACAGGGAGAGAACATAACAGAGATGCAAGAAGAGAGAAGTCTAGGCAGGAACTGCCCTGAATCATGCCAAGGAAAAGCCATTGGGAACATAAAACCAGCAAAAAGTACTCTGGGGCTTGAACTCCTGTGAGGGGTTGGGAAAGCCCCTCTTCCTGCAGTGCTCAGCAATGCCCCCAGACACCCCTCTAGTGCACCAGAATTCTGCCATCCCCCAAACATGTGGCAGTACAGGCTCACCCTGAGCGAGGCAGGGGAGAAGCCGGGACTTCACATCTCAAGGAAGGAACTTGAGGATGTCAAGTGTCTCCTTGATTGAGGATCTGCATACTGTTCTTGCCAGTAGTTACCTCATCATGTGCCTGCTGCCCTGAGAGCTGCTTGCCATGAATGAAAGTGACAAAGAAGCATGTGCCCTTCCACAGGAGCACAAGTTTCATTAGTTCAACCCTCATGTGCTCTGCTTGTGTCATCCTGTGGACATGGGACCTTACTCCATGGCACAGGAGACAAATCCGGTGACAAGCACACTGCAGCATTTCCAAGATGAGAAGGTGAGGAGGCGAGGCTATAGAGGGACCTGCTCTTCTGAACCACCTCTTCCTCCAGGCTTCCTTCCTGTCTCCTCCAAGCAGGTCGTAAACCAGATATCCAGAGGGAAGGCAAGGCAAGACAAAGTGGTTTTGCTAAGCAGAACAGCACACTGCTCACCAGAACCTTTGTCAGCATCACAGTAAAAAATCTAATGTGATGGTAGGTTCTCAGGGAGGCAATGTCATGGAGGGAGCAGGCAGACTCCCTCATCCTTGCAGAGGTCAGAGCTGGGCAGCTCTGTGATCTGCAGCCCATGTGTAATCACTCCTTGTTGTAGGTCAATATAGGGCAAGACAACACCTATCTTGGGCACAAGGTTCAAAGTTTGCAGTGAAACCTGGGGGAGAAGAGGGCCATCTTGTACCTTTCGTAGTAATGGGCTGTGGATCACAGGTAGAAGCAGACCAGATTTTTGCTTGGGGCAACATAGTAATGAAATAAAATGCTGAAGAAGTGCAGTAAGGAAAGCAAGCGACATCAATCTAGATCACCCCCTGAGGAAGAAATGGTGTAAAAAGGAGAGAAACCTAGTGTGTAGCAGCATCATCTGAAAGCGGTTAAACATCATCCCAGAAATTGCTCTGCCTCGACAGCTGACTGTAATAACGGCCTATGATGTCTCTGATGGAAATGTGATAAACTCACACACGCGTGTGAGCACACACGCAGAGCAGACAGCAGTAGCAGTCATTCCCTCCCAGTTTGGTTCTCTAAAGACCAAAAAATGGGGTTACAAAGTTAGGGAACTGCAGAACCAAAGTATGGTACAGGGATCAAAGACTAAAAGAAAGAAGAAAGTGTTCTTAAAGGTCCCACAAATTAAGGCAAGGAATGAGTGGCTTTAAAGTGTAAGGACAGGGGGGTTAAAAGGCACAGCAGCTCAGGAGCCAGTTGACTGAGCATTGCAAGCCCATGAGTTAGAGACACAGGATTAGAAGTGAGGAGAAAGACTCTGAGGCTCAGGGCACTCCAAGACCTGTGTGTCTGGGGAGATTTGACAACACATCGAGGGCCCAGGAGCTTTAGGAAGCACAGGAGCAGCAACACCTTGCTCTTCTCCCTTTAGCCCCGGCAGGCCCTCCAGCATCCTTGTGCCCAGGCCCTACTTCTGCACTCCCCAGCCACTGCCCAGCTGTCCTGCTGCAGCACGTCCTCTGCAGAGGGTGCTGCGGCCCTGGTGTCACAGGTGTGCCTGTCCGCAGCTCACTGTCTCAGCAGCAAACTGTGCTCAAGAGGGAATGGGGAAGAAGTCATTAGCCCCACAGTGGGGAGGCGACAGAGATGGATGGGGAGGCAGCTGTGCGCCTGAGCCAAGCAGTGAAGAGGATCAGAGATGCATCGAGTGACAGCTCAGCTCGGCAGGCTCTGCACAGGCACCTCATCTCCATTACCCAATACCTAGCAGCCAGGAAAATTATTCCACACCCAAATGGCACCATCAGCCACGGCTGCAAGGAGTTCTCTGCCTGCTCCTCACCCCAGATGCAGGGACGCAGCAACCCCTGCTTTAATGGACTGAGCAAGGGCAACTGAGAAAAGATGCATTTACTTAGCATAATTCTGTGCAGAGCATATTCCTACCGGTTTTTCCCACCCAGCCTGGCACTGCAAAGACAGCCTTCATGAGAGGGAAGAGGTTTCCTCCAGGCCCTGGTGAAAAACAGCTCTGCTGCATATGCCTGCTCTGTCAAGGGCTCATGCTGGACCTCCTGCACTGGGCTCTGCCCAGAGCTTTCATCTGCTGCCAAACCCTGTCCAAGCAACTCTCTGTGACTGTGGCATCTGCAGAAGGACCTGCATCAGCAGGAGGACACTGCTCCACCTCACCCCGCTCCTCATCCTAACCCAGATCAGTACTTACATGCAGGCTGGGGTGGTAGGTGAGGACTCCGTTGTCACACAGCGTCACATACTTCTTCTTCCACTCCTTGTTGAGAGACTTGCCACTGCGTTTGAGGAGAATTCCCTGAAAGACAAGTGTCAAGAGCCTCAGACCTTGTTTGGTCCAGGAAACTCCCGCTCAGCTCCAGCACTGCCCCTTGTAGGAGACCAGTCTTTTTAAAAACACAAAGATAAAGACACAAGAAACCATCTTCTATGTGGGCCTTCCCAACAGCGTTTTCCCTGGGGCTGGTAGGAAAAGGGCTGCACCCCTTTCCCCATCAATCCCAGCATGTCTCCATGGACAGCACCCCCCTTTCTCAGAGATGAGGGTCTCCACATGCCAGTACTGATGCCCAGATCCTCTGAGGGACCCATAACACATTCTGCTGTCCCAAATCACTCCACCCTGGGCAACTATTCTTGTGCTGAAGGACAGTGCCAACACAAGGCAGAAGCCAACTCCACAACCAACCGACACTGCTCTGTTACCACAGTGCTCCCAGACCTACTTCCGTCACTGAAAGCACAGCAAGAGGGACGGTCAGGGCAAGGACAATTTGGGACAGGCAAAGGGCAATCAACAGAACAACACTCAAGATACAGATCCCACAGGGGATGTGTATTCTCTTGCCTGCTTTCAACTCTTTCCTCAAGATGCCAACAAATGGAGCTAGGGACACATGTCTGGGCAGTTGAGGGGTCAGTTTACCTCCTTTCCCTATCAGGATTTACATAAGACCCATCCGATCGTCTTCAGGGAAAGCACACTGCTAAGGGCCTGAAAATGATTGTGCTCCCATGCCCTGAAGCTCCTTCTTCGCACCACCCAACCCAGAACTAATCCAGAACTAACTTCCATTGATCTGAATCAATGCTCAGAGCTTGGACACCCCCAACCCCTTCCCCACCCAGTTCTGCCTCCCCAGGAAAACTGCTTCTAGCAGCAATTCATCACGCACCAGGTAGGACCAGAGGTGGAAAGGGAGAAGGTAGACAGGATGAGAAGCCAGGCACAAGGGCTCTGGAGCAGGGACTGGGAAGAGAACATCAAGTATTCTCTGTTATGAATAACAGAGTCTGGGAAAAAGCTGGATCTACCAACTGTCGGGCCTGGGCCCTCCAAAAGCCCTGTCTGGACAGACATCCAGACTGGCTGTTCCTAACACGGCAAAAATCTGGGCCCCAGGCCAGCACCTCCTCAAAAAACCTGGACAGAAAGTCTCTGTCCTGCCAGCCTCAGCATATTTGGGGGCCCCGTCCCACTGCCTAGAGACAGAGGCTGCTGTGCCTGCATGATGGAAGAGCACAACAAAAAGTTGTAGAGCTTGGCACATGCTGGAGTAACAACACTGCCAGACATGACCATGAAATCGGCAATAAATGATGCAGAAAAGGCAGAAGTGCTCCATGACCGCTTATGTTCAGTACTTGGGAAGCAAACAGTGTGAAAGGGAAACGCCTCCTACCCGTGCAAGGGAGAGAAAATTAAAACAGAGCAGCAAAAGCTAAGCTGTGTTGGTGGCAGGATCTGGTCCCTTGCCTTCAACAGCTCAGAGAGAACTAGCTGAAGAGCTCACTCAGCAGCGGTTAAAAGGTGCTGATTTTAACATGCCTCGGAACATGGCAGCAGTCTGAAAGCTCAGGCTTTGCCAAGATCTGCAAGGGGAAAAGCAATGACCCTCGTAATTACGGCCATTTAGCTGGACACTTACACTGGGCAAAACTGTGGAAAACCACCACAAGAAGTGATCAGCAAGGAACAAGGGTACAGTAGCGGAACTAACGCCAATCAATGCAGAAATAGGTCATCAGGGAAGTTTGATCCTACTTTTGGTAAGATGGCAACACCTCATGACAATGGTCACTGTGCCGACACAGCATTTTTAGTTTTCTCTCAGGATTTTAACTCGGCAGCACACATCATTAAAAACCAACTATACAAAATCCACAAAGCCATTAATATATGGAGTAAAAACTGGTTAAGTGAAAGATCTCAAAACATAATCATAGGTGAGTACAAGTGTAATCATAAATGGCAAATCCATGTCCAAAAGAAATACTTATATAGAGGTCCTGCCAATCTGCATTTGATTCACGGGATTTAACCAATGTCTTCCCAAATGAGCTCAGAGAAAGCAAAAAATCAGAGAATTTGAAGGAAACACAGAAATTTCACAGCTAAGTCACTGCAGTGACTGGTCGTTAACACAAACTGCCTCGTACAAACTGGGCTCCTGAGTACAGCATGGATTTTAGTTCAGCTCATGCAAGGTCCTGCTCCAGGGACAGACCACCCAGCAGGGTGGGCTCTCAGGGCTGGAAAGCACCATCACCGAGAGGTTCCTGAGCTCCCGGGGTTCAGTGAGGAAGGCAACTCAACCTGGCAGGGGATTGTCAGGTTGGACAAGGCAGACGGTGTTACCTCCAGGTGTCATGTTATCATAGAAAGCAGAGCTGGAAGTGTCCGGAGGTCACCTCGCCACACCCCTCCCCAGGGCAGCTCAGGTGGACCCACATCACTCCAACCTCTCCGTAAAAACCACCAGTGACAGAGACTACGTTCCTCCCCACCGGGGATCAGACCCTGGCATTTCCTGTGCCTCCCCGATGAATCACAGACCGGTTTGGGTTGGAAGGAACCTTAAAGCTAATCCATTTCCAAGCCCCTGCCACAGGCAGGGACACCTTCCACTAGAGCAGGTTGCTCCAAGCCCCGTCCAGCCTGGCCTTGAACACTGCCAGGGATGGGGCAGCCACAGCTTCTCTGGGCAACCTGTGCCAGGGCCTCACCACCCTCACAGGGAAGAACTTCTGCCTCAGATCTTATCTAAACCTCCCCTCTGTCAGGTTAAAGCCATTTCCTGTCCCTACCTGCCCTTGTCAAAAGTCCCTCCCCAGCTTTCTTGTCAGCCCCCTGTGGCGGTGACCACACAGAGCAGTCCCAAGCCCTCTGCAGCAGCCTTTAATGTGATCTGAAGACTGTGATTACATTTCTGTGCACTCTTCTCTCCTCTGGACTTGCAGCCCCAAGTCTGTTACTCCCATGCCGCAGAACATGCTCCTAAGAGCATTAACCTGCTCACCCTGGAGTCCCTGGCTGTCCCAGAGCTTGAAGGGCAGTGACCTGACCAGCACAGGCAGCCCACTCGGGGCCTGACTGTGCCAGAAGCACGACTGCTTCTCGGATCTCACAAGCCATCCTCTCATACAGAGTGAGCGGTACCTGTGTTTCTTCAACACCAGACTGGCTCCGCTCTGGTTTTGACCATCACAAAATTATCTGCTCTAGCACCACTACTGGGCCATGCATTTCCCACACAGTGTATGAAAGTGATTCTTCCTCCTCACGTGTAAAGACAGTTTAATACTACACTAAACAAATGGTGGATTCTCTGTAGTTGAGAACATTTGCTTGATATCTTTCAAACAAATCTGCTCCAAGCCAGGCTGAAGTTACACATTTGGCTCAAAGTCACTGGGTAAAACTCTCTGGCTTCTGGGCATAATGATCCCTTCTGGCCCTAAACCTGGCTCAGTTCTGCAGTCTGACCTGCCAATACATACTGCAAAACAATTCTGGCTGCCTCTCCTCTCCTTGATGTGCCTTCGACTTGATGCACCTTGGTGCTGCAAAATACCTACTTCAACACTTTCAGGCTGCTGCATCTTCTATCAAGCCCCAAAAATGTGTTGTCTGCAGAGAAGAGACCAGCTGCAGTTAGTTCAGCTACAAATGTGGAACTTCGCAAATTGAAACACCAGCAAAACCACAGCTGGAAACGGAGAATCAAGCACTGGCAGCCCACTTTTTCAAGCCAGAAGGCACAAGAGTCCAAAATTGGGAGCAACGACACAGTCTAAGTAAACATCTAATAAAATGGGAAGGGGGGGGGGAAGGGGCCCTTAAGGCCAAACATTTTCAAGAACACAGCTGAATTGAGGGATAGAGCTCAGTTAAACTTATTTGCTGCTGTACTGGAGATTAAGAGGCACAGGACAGAAGCCAAGAGGATTCCAGATTTTAACGGTGCTACTGTGCTGACTGCCTCAAGTTACAACTCTGCAGCCCAACTCCTTCTTTTTTGACGGCAGGACGCAGGGCTTTGGCCCAGAAGCATCCAGGGAACTCTGGTTTTCCTGGAGGGAGGAAGGCCCCTGCAGCAGCTCAGAGAGAAGTGAGAAGGGGCAAGGAGGACAAGGACACATGAAATGCTGGAGGCAGCTGAACTCATCCCCTCCATGCAGGTCCTGGGTGTGCTCCTGCACCTCAGCGTGCCTCCAGGCTGGGCTCCTCAGGATGATGAGGCCCCTGCTCACCCTGTCGCACCTCAAGCTCCCTCTGCTTCTCAGGGAAAGATTTACAATTAACTCATGGTTCCGTAAGTTTCTTCCCAAGTCATGCACGAAAGGAAGAAGCTGCCAGAGGTGAAAGACAAGAAAGCCCAACCCTCTTCCTCTCCTCACTTTTCCTTTCTTTCCCGGCATTTTGTCGGCCGGCGCGAGTGTCTGTTGTGTTTGGATTGTGGTGGTGCACAGTAAAAGCAGCAGCAGCAATATGCAGCGTAATGAAGCAGGGAGCAGCGATGGCCCCCAAAGGACTCGTTTACTCCAGAAATCTCCCTTCCACTCACTTTTTGCTAAGAATTTTAACACCAAACTTAATTGTAAAGTCGCGTATTGATTGGAAAATGCAAATGGCAATTTAAATGTAATCTAAGCTCCCAGCATGATCCCAGCTCCCAAGGAGGAGGAGTCACCCGCCTTGGGCCCTACTGGAGTGCATGGCCCAAACTGAGCCAGGCCAGGGACCTGGGGACCCCCGGGCTGCCTGTACATTCAGCACAACCTTCCCAGAAAGGATCTGGTACAAGTTCAATTACGACTTCATTCCTAGTAACGAACAGCTGGGGAAGCTTAGTCTCCCGGCCTAATTAACCCACTTCTGAGAGACAAGCGTCCAGCTATTAAGAAGCTCTTCCAACCTTGCAAGACCATCTGAACCTACATAGCCCCAAAACGACATCACAGCAAGGGGATCCCAAGTCCATGGTGTGGAGCAGCCCCAGCAGAGGCACTGACTACTCCCGCAGCCTGGAGGAAGAGGAAGTGCTGCCGAAGGCGAAGAGGGGCCCCAGCATCCATGGTCTCGCTTGTCCCAATGGGGATTTCCATCTTTTCTAGGTGTGCAGGGTGCTTAAGGGACACAGAGCAGGTCACCCAGAGGCGCTGTTATCAGGTGTGCCGGAGAAGGTGGTGACAACCGGCAGCCAGCCACGACATCTCCGTGGCAGCATACGTCCCTTCTTCTCCCAGTGTTTCTCCTTTCTGCATCACCTAACCCAGCCTCCCACTTCGTGGTCAGTCTTCCCAACCATCCCAACTCGGCTCTGTGCAGGAACCCACAGCACCGAGTACCAGCAGTCCCTAGTGCTACTTCCCATAGAGTCCAGGAAGAGATCATGCACCCATCAAAGCGATCACAGCCACAGGTTTCATAGAAGGAGTCTGCGGGGCAACCACCCCTACTGCTGCCCCTCATCACCCACTGACTTCAGCTATCTCAGGCAATTTAAGCATGCACCAGTCTTGTTCTTCCAAGCAGAGGAATCAAACTGCTCCCAAGGTTACCCACCAGTGGCTGCAGCACCCCCAACACAGCATTTGCTGCCATCAGCCCAGCAGTGCACATGCTGAGGGAAGCGAAGCAGTCTGAATCTGCCCAAGCATCCAGGCAGAAGATCCTGCATGTTTGCCACTCTACAGCCCTCTGAATGACTGGCTTCTCTGCTGGTTTATGGCTGAGCAATACCACCAGACCATGTGAGAGTAAAACTAACTAAAGGCCCTGCTCTTTCGCTGCCCTTCAAAGAGATAGCAAGCAACTAGATCTCCATGATCTTCCAGAAAGGGCAGATCTGTATCAGAGAACAGAGCAATCATTGCCAATCCTGAATCTTTAGGATGTGGAGCTACAGCTGCTGAGAGTTTCTGCTCCTTTTCTCATTGGTGGCATCAAGTCATTGGTGCCTCTTGGAGGCACAACCCGGCAAAGGGCTGCAGCAGGGACAGTGCAGAACTGCAGCACCCTGCTGATACTCTGGATCTACCACACTGCATGTTTACACATATAACCTACAACCTGCAAGTGTTCAAGGCCAGGCTGGACAGGACTTTGAGCAACCTGGTCTAGTGGAAAGCATCCCTGCCCATGGCAGGGGTTTGGAACTGGATAACCTTTAAGGTCCCTTCCAATCCAATCCAATGCTATGATTCTATGTGGATACTGGCCTGCTTTCTCCTTTAGGATCAAAGCTCTGTGCCTTCCTAAGATGCTGCAGTACAACTGTTGAATTCAAGCAGTGGGAGGGTAGCAATTTCAGAGTGCCACAGTATCTCAAGAGACAGGTCAGAGCAGCGCTCTGTGGCCTGAACATTGCCACAGGGCCAGCAACTCCATTACGGTGTAAGACACTCAGTCAGAGCCCAGGGATGGAGAGCCATTTGCACAGACTGGTGCCTACCTTTCTGACAAGACACTGCGTCCCCCAGTGTCCGTACATGTTCCTGTAAAAAGACTGCCAGGATCTCCTCTGCAGAATCACTTTCTGCAGCTTTGGCTACAGGAGGTGCCAGTCCTGAGCCTGGGCATGGACCCAGGTCTCACAAGGTAACGTTCTGCTCCAGGATCTCCTGGCAAGCAGCTGCTGTACAAACTGGTCACTTCACTTAAGTCCTGCACCAGGCAGGCAGTTTGGCACCTACTTCCTCTTGCAAAGCACAGGAATAATGTCCAAGCTTTGTTTCACAGACCTAGACCTTCTTCTGTCTCAGTTCTCTACCTGTTGAACTCAGTAATAGCACTGCTCTGCCTAGCAGAAACAACTTAATAATTACACTAAACCCTGTGATCTCCAGCAGACTGGACAAGGCCAGGCCCAGTTAGCAACAAAGAGAGACAGAGGAGCAGGTAAAGAAACCATCTTGCTCTGCTGAGTGAAGGGAAATAGCAGAAAAGGCAACCCAAAGGTCCAGAAACCAAAGGCCATGGAAATGCTTCCACAATCAGACCTCTTAGCGCCAGCAGCATGGTTTTGGTCAAGGTCCAGTTCAAGGCTCCAGTCGCTCTGCCCTCAGCCTCCCTTCATCACTGCACAGCCACTGCGCACTGTCTCCCCCACCTGCCATGCTGGCTGACTCAAAACCAGAGCACGCCAGCGCTGCCACCACAAACCATGTCCCCACCACACTGACTGGCAGCCAAAAAGGCAGCACACGTGGCATGGAGGCAGGGCCTGTGATGCTCAACTTGCAGCCCTCTGGTCAGTGTTGGGTGGTGCTGCCATAGGCATGGCCATCATCTCCAGCACACGGCCCCTACCAAGTATGTGCAGAGGCAGCCAGGCCTGTGTGGAAATGAGAGGAGAAGTGTGTACAGAGGTGCAAGCACCCCAGCAACAGAAAAGGTGTAAGAAACAGTTAAAGGAGCTTTGATCCCTGCTCCAACCAGGAGATCAAAAACAAGGACCTGTGCCGCAGGGAGAGAAGGGGCATGACCTGGCATGCAGCTGATAAGCCCCTTCCTACTGGGGCTGTGCAAACCTTTGGCACTCTGGAAGCAGAGCCCCCACATGTGAGACCCCACAGCCCCTACCCCAGCACTGCTCCCATCCAGCCCCCATGCTGCCCTCCAGCACACTGCCCTCCCAAACACAGCCCAGCACTGCTCCACTGCATTCCCCTGTCAGTGGCACTGACAACAGCCCTTTGCAAACCTTCCATGCTATTACTACATGGACTGGAAAGGGCAGGAAGCTTTGGGAGCTGCAGCAGCAAGCAGGGTCTCCCTCTTTTGATCCACCACCCCATTCCCCTGTCAGCCTGGTCTCACCGAAACATAACCAGCCTCACGTGCACAGCAGTTCAGCTCTGGCAGTGTGCAGGCAGATGGTGCATAACAGAAGCACAGCACGTGCTGCAAAGCAGTGCATGGATGAGCCTTGCCAGTAGTGCAAGGAAAATCCTGGTGGAAACACAATCACACCATCAAGCCAATCCATACCACTTGGCTCACTCAGACATTACCCATCACTGCTTTCCAGCTGATGGACACAGGGGTAGGTAACGCTCAGGGTCAGTTCCAGGCAGCTCAAGCTTCCCTGGAAGCCAGGAGGCAGGAGTCAAATGCCCTGCTGAGAGAACAAGTGGCTGCCTCCCTCTGATGCACAACACTCATGGCGTGGGCTTTTTGCTATTGCCCATGACGAGGAGAGGAGAGCTTCCCTGTCCTGCTGGAGGGCAGCTGGGCTGGTGTGGAGCAGAGCAAAAGCAAAGAGGTGCAGAAATGAGGAGAGGCGAGAGGAGAGAGAAGAGAGGAAAGAGGAAAGAGGAGAGAGGAAAGAGAGGAGAAGAGAGAGAGGAGAGGAGAGCAGAAGAGAGAAGAGCGCAGTGCTGCAGCGGGGGCTGCGTTGGGGCGCGGATGCAGGGTGCGGATGCCCTCTGCTGGAACCGCTCCGCCAGCCATCAGAGCAGCCCTTGCTCCGCGCCCAGCACCCGCACATGGATCGGAGTCCATGCCAGCACCCCCAGCACAGCGCTCCAGGGCACCCAGTGAGCCAGGCCCGAGGGGCACCCAGCTCCTCCATGCTCTCCCACACAGAGCGAAGGCACCCCAGTCCACCATAAAGCCTCGTGGCACCTCCCCAGGGAGCCTGCTCGACATGGGGGTGAAGGGAGGAGGATCGAACCTGCTTCATGGGAATGGCCCGCCCGCTGCCAATACTGTCCGCTTTACACTCCGGCACCTTCTTCTCCCGCTCTGGGTCCGCGCCCTTTCGAGACTGGAAGAGAAGAGACATAGGTCCGTTAGAGATGGGGGCACAGGAGATGGAAACACATGGTCCCACCATCCCCAGCAGGCTGCCAGACCAGACCAAACTAGACCAGACCACTCTCCCCCAGGCCAGGTCTCCCAGCGCATGGAGCAGCCAGCATCTCACCCGTCCCCTCTAGGGACACTCCAGCCCCAGTCTCCCCCCAACCTGTCCCCTGGCAAGCTGCCTTCTCCCCCCACAACTGCAAGCAGAGCTGTCCTCCTAGCAGAACAGGGCTACCTCTGACCCTCCCTCCCGCAGGGGCACACAGGACATGGCGACAGACAGAAATGGCATGGGATGCAGGTGGAGCATGGATGGAAGCAGGAGAGGCTAAAGGCAGTGAAGGAACTCACACCTCTACTAATCCAACAGATTTATTCTGTTAACACACTTGCACCATACAAAGTAGCACAGGTCACCGGGCAGAGAGAGATACCAGCCCCTTACAAAAGAGCATGGACAATAAATATCTATCACACGTCTAGAGAGTTGAGAGCAAAACCCGCCAGCCCCCGAGGGCGGCTGCGGTGCGAGCAAACTCCAATAAATACAATATGAAATATACAGTCTGTTGAGCAGAACTCATTCAAAGTGCTTAGGACAGAGGAAAATATCAAGTCATACACGGCATGGAGCACAATCAATACATTCAGAATCACAACAATGGCAGAAGGGCAGCGGCAGCGTCTCTCTGGAGCGTCCTACACACCCCCTCAGTCCGGGAGCGCCCCATGTGCTTTGGATCAGAAAGGGACACGAGCCCCACGCGCCTGGGACACCGATTCACTTGCTTTTGGGCCCAGAACAAAACAAAGAGATTGAAAGAGAAGAAAACTAAAGAGACATAGATGGCTGCTCTGCTGCGAGGAGGAAGAGGAGGAGGAGCAGGAGTCCATGCAGGCTGCAGGAGGTGCAGTAGGGAGGAAGGAGCTGAGTGCTAGCGGCAGGCGCTAACAGCAGCTCCCGCAGGCAGCAGCAAAGCGTCTTTTGGCCCATCCAGCTCCACTCGCTGCTGTCGCCCGGTCCCGGCGGGTCTGCAGGTCTTCCCATCCCATGAGGGTCGTCCGCCTGGCATCCCCGAGCATGGAAAGTGCCTAGACAGCATCCAGCAGGCCCAGAAATGTCCCAGCTTAAAGTGCAGGCGCAGGCCGTCTCAGCGCTTCCTAGACTTTACATTGGGGGGATTTAAAAGGCTCCTGCGTGTCTCCGAGGGGGGGACCCATGCTGGCTGGAGGGCGGGCGAGCCTCTAATCTTAGATCAATCCCAGTGCCCATCCCTTATCCGGCCCTGGAGAGGCAATGAAAAGTGAGAGAATTTGTACAGAGGTGCCGTGTGTAACCACCTGGATCTTCTAATTTGGAAGGAGTTGGAAAGGCCTTTTTGTTGATGAAAAGTTGGAAACAGTGGCACATATCTGCAAATATCGAAAGAATAAAGAGTTTGGCAAGTTATACTCAGAACACGGACACGAGTCTGTCAGCGATGGGCGCCAGCGGACGGACAGACAGGCCACGGAGCGGGCACTGGCACAGCAGCAGTCGGGGTTTGGGCTCCAGCTACCGGGGACGGGGCAGGCGCCTCTGGGCAGGGTCTGTCTCCACCAGGCAGTCCCTGGCATTCAGACCCCCATGGGTGGTGGGGTGTGACCCAGTGGGGGGAGCAGAGGGGAGCAGGAAGGGAGCAAGAGCAGGAGAGGAGGAGGAAAGGAAAAGGAGAAGGACTGCACCAAAGGAGCCAGGCACAGCTCGGGACTGGGGCTGCAGCTGCTCCCGGAGCTGAGCAGAGCTGGACCACAGAGAGGCCCGTACCCACTGGGAACCCCACAAGGACAGGGGGCTGCTGGTTATACCTACACTGCCTACCTGGGAAAAGCTAGCGGCAAAAAAACAGCCTTCCTTCCCATCCCATCCCTACTCATCCTGGCCCTGGCCCACTGCGGGAGGAGGTGTCGGGAGCTGCTGCTGCTGCCACGACCAAATGGGGTGAAGACTTCAATGTGAGCCATGTATGTGCACCAGCACAAGAGCAAGCAAGTGAGCGTGAGCCCCAGCACCACGGCGAGTGAGCGCAAGCCCAGATGAGCACAGGTGAGCCCCACAGCGAGAGTGAGCAAGCTTGAGCCCGGAATGAGCGAGCAAGTGAGAGCCCTAGACGGATGATGACGTCCACAGCATATAAGCGTGAGCCCCACAGCAAGCCGCCCTCCTCCTCCCCCCATGAGCGTGGGCCCACACCAAGTGAGCTGAGCATGGGGCTCCAGGAGGAGTGAGACAGCGTGAACATGAGCTGACGGCGAGTCCAGAACCCGTCGGCGCGCAGGCGAGCAGAAGGATGGGTGGCAGTGCATGAGCGCCCGCGTGCACTGGTGCACAGCAGCAAGCATGAGCAAGAGATACGGCGGGGAGGGAGGCGAAGCATCCATCAGCACTGAAGTGCAACAGAGTAAGCATGACCATCGACAACAGGAGACCTACAGGGCATCTTTGAGGGAGGTGTGAGCACATAGAGGAGGGGAGGGCTCGTAAGGTAACAACCATGCGTCAGGAGCAGTGGATCTGCTGCCAAGGGAGGTGTGTGCTGCAAGGAGGAGGTTGGTGGGGACAGCCTACCTGCCAGGCAGCAGAGGGAGCGGGGGCAAGCACGTACGGGCTGGGAACATGTGCATACAGGAGCTGGGAAGTGTATGAGATGCGAACGGTGGGGAGTGCACCAAGCATTCAGGACATCAGAGCAAATGCTTCTAGGATGTCAGAAGCTGGGGGAGATGGGCATACTCCCAGCACCAGGAGTCAGGGCAATCTGGGATGCCAATAGTGCAGTGAGAGGGATGGGGCATGGGACGTTGTGGATTTATGTGGTCTCGGTCCAGAGCAACGGCAGCTGTTCACACAGGGCAACATGGTGCAACACGTACAAGGACTTTGTGGTGGCCAGTTCCACAGACAGCAGACACAAGTGTACTGAGCAATGGTGGCTGGAAAGCACATTTAGATGGGGAGGAGGACAGGCCTGAGCCCAGCACATTTACAGGGGCACCAGGGGAGAGGAACACATTTACATGGGGAACAGAGGCTATCTATGCTAGACATGGGGACTTGGAAGTATGTGTGTGCTAAGAGCAAGGGAAACTCATGGGCTGTGCTAACAGCAAGGGTGTGTGGGCAGGATTGTGTGTACCGGTGTGTGCATGGTCGGAGAGCGTGCTGAGAGGCAGGCTGCAGCTCAACCAGCAGAGAGAATAGCTGCAAACATACCCTGCACCACCTGGGGCCCACCGCTTTGCTGACTCCCTAATGCCCCCCTCCGTCCATGTCCCAGAGCAGTTCCCAGGCGCGCTGCTCAAGTCACACAGATGCCCAGTTTGGGTACTGGAGAGAGGGAAGCCCAGTGCCCAGCACTGGGCTCTGCACAGCACCACCTTGCACAGCACAACTGGCACCAAACAGGAGGCCCAGGAGCCAGGGGCTTCGTGCCACGCACGGGGGCACAGCCCCAAGGAGAGGAACGGCAGAGGTCACTGCTGCTGTGCATACACAAAGTGCAGCTCTCCCCAGAAAGATCAGGGAGCTCTGCTCATACACATGCACACTATATACACACACACACTCCTACGTGTGCAAGGAACAGCTTGCTCTCAGGTGCTCCCCCATGCACACACACACGCACCCACCAGAAGCAGCTCTCAACACCACGGTCCCTACACACTCAGAAGGCTCCCTCCTGCACAATCCTGTGGGGAGACCCCCCCACCATGCACCCACTCTGCACCCCCTGCCACCCGTCCCTCCCTGGCTAGCACAGCAAGGTTCACCTAGAGACTAGTGCACGGAAGCCTGTGGGGCAAGACTGCTGTGGATCCGCTCCCTTCCCCTCCTCTCTTTGCCTGACCCTCAGAAAACCCATCCCAAAGCTCCTCCGACCCCAGTGCGCTTACCGTGAATATGTTGGAGCGCCGCTTGGACTGCTTGCGGATGGGGGTGGGTGTGTTGGAGGCAGCAACGGTCTCAATCCGCAGCTCCCGCTGGCTGATGCTAGGTGTGGAGGGCACAGAGGAGGAGTAGTCACTGAAGGCTCCTCCACCATTGGTAGCCTAGAGCAGAACGGGACAGTCAGAGACAAGCAGATGCCTGGGGGCATGACTGCAGAAACACCTTCCACCTACGCAGCTTGGTGCAACAGGGGCAAGGAAGTGCAGCACAGGACCAGAATAGGGGAGACATCCCACGCCATGCACTGCTCCTGCTCAACAGGGGATCTTGGGAAAACCCTTTGCCTTCTTTATGCTCTAGTTTTTCCACTGATAAGATGTTATAGTTCTGAAATCAACAGTGAAGAGCAGCGAATGGACAGAGCGCCCTGACTGATGGCTGTCAGCCGGCAGCCAGGGAAGCCCTTCCCGACAGAGGTCCGGAGCAAAGGCATGGAGGCAGCAATGAACCATGCAGCGCTGAAGAGCAGTGGCTGGCTCTCTTCTCAGAGGGGCATGGCAGGGGATAGGCCAGCATGCTCCCTCTCCAAAAACCAGGACCAGTACAGTTATCCATCAGACAGTCTGCTGGTGAGAACCCTCCTCTCCACAGAGCCCACTGTGAAGCTGTGAGGCAGCTTAGAGCCTGCCTGGCTCAGAGTCCCACTGGGTCCCTTCCTGTGTCATGATGACAGTTACGATACCAATACGTATGATACAGGGATGTGTGTCTCCATGACTTGAGCCTTCACCTTTCCAATCCTGAAGCGCAAGGTGCCATAAGCTAAGATCACACTCTGTTTAACGATCTCTGCTGCTGGTTTTGAGATTTATCCAAGCAGACCCCAAGGGTGTCACACACCTCTTGTGCCTGTGGACCATGGTGGCCTTGGCTGTAGTCGCCCACGTCTGGGAATATGTGGGACAACATGCTGCATGCTGCATCTTCACTAACAACTCACTTGAGGGAGAGGGGAAGATCCAACGAGGCAGTTTGTGCAGCCACCTCAGCAACACTTTTTTCTTTCAGACGAGGAGCTGCTCACGCTCATTCTGCTCATGTAAGCTCTGCGGGCAGCGAGCTGGAAGTGAGCTTCCAAGAGGTCCCAAGGAGCAACACCTACGCAAAAGCATTTCAGATCTGCAGCCCAGGACATTTTACTACGACAAGGCACGTGGCAGTCTGCGCTCTCTTTGGCAGTTCTGCTGATCTTTGAACAGTATTTCAAATATACATTGAAGAAGTTGGCCTTAGATTGCTCAGCAGGCCTTGCAAAGAGCAGCTCACCTGCTCACAGAGCAGCAGCATCCTGCAGCCCCGGGACTTCCTCTGCTCCCACCTACTGCTTAGAGCAGAAAGACAAGCACATGTGGGATGAGGATCTGCGAGAGGTGCTCCATGAGAAGACACCCATGTGCCCATGACATCAGACTGCCCCAAGCCTGTCCAGAGACAGGAAAACTTCTGATGCCCTAAATGCAGAACAAGTGGGAACCTGGTCTGCTCCTACTTTTCCATATGTATAAAAGAGGCAGGGCACTCTGTCCAGAAACATGACCAGGCTTCTCCAAGTGTTGTCCAGCTGACGAACCCTGTGCTGAATGAGGGAGTTCTGCTGCCATCTCGCAGGGAAGGAGGGATCGCCAGGGACAGGGAGAAGCAAGCAGTGTGCCACCCTGCCAGTGACTTCTGAACCTCTAACAGAGAGATCCTGCAAACCTTGGATTCAACACTGCATGAAGAAGTGTTCTACAAACACTGTGATGAAGGACCGAGTGTGACATGCAGAAAGCTAGGGCTACTGAGTCAAAGAGAATTTGCTGACACTGCTCAAGTTTAGGATCAGGCATAACAATGTGTGTACAGTCACTATTTAATTGATGCATAATGTGTGAACCATGTCAGAAAAAGATTCAAAGCATGAGGGAAGAGATGGCCAATGCTGCAGCACAGATAACCTGCTACCCAGGAAGGTGGGCCAGGCAAGGCTGCCAGGAGTCCAGAAAGCACTCTAAGGCAGTCTCCTGGCTGAGCAATGCATTTCAGTAACCTGGCCAGGACAGTTATGAAGCTATGACTGTGGGAAGGATTCAGTTCCAAAGAGGCTGTAGAGTCTGGGCTCCTGCCATAGCAGCTGGGACAAACCCCATGGATGTTAGGGGATGGATTCTAAAGCTCCCAGGAAGAAATCTTGCTAAATTGTGGTTTATATTTTACATATTCCCTGTAATCTTGTTCATAATTTTTGCCTGGCCAGAATAAGTTTCTTTAGCCTGTAAGTGTGACTAGTGTTGGAGACAAGTCAAGGTTACTACCTGTCTTGAACAACAAAGGACACAAGCATTTGAGCCTGCTGGTGGCCCACAGACACCCAAACCTCAGGAAAGGTACTGGGGCTGAAGGATGTCTCGCACCAAAGGCAAGTGTGAGGGATGGTACCATCCCATGAGTTCAGGGCAGAGGAGAAATTCCCTCAAAGGCTGTCAACAGCATAGCCTCCAGCTACACAGGCAATCCTGAACCACCACACCTTTCAGCTAAAGCAGGCTGCTCCCGGACCTCAGTAGGGATCCAGAACAAACCACAGAGATGTGGGAGAACCCTGACAAGATGACAGGTCTGGGCAAAGACCTTATTTTTGCTCCTGGCAGCTACTTTGCTGATCCACCTGAACAACAACCTGCAGTTGCTACTGGAATCTAAGAACACAGCGGAAACTGAAAACTTAGTGAAACACATACGGGACAAATCCTTCCCATTAGCATGTAATGAGTGAGTATCGTGAACTTCAAAGAAGATCCAGAGGGTGCCTGAGGAGGGAATAACTCAGCTGAAGTTAAGATGTAGTAACTCTTGGTATAAAAAGACATAAGCCAGAACAAGGAGTTAGATTTGGGAAAGGCTCTGAACAGAAGAGGGCAAACAGAACAGAACAGCAGCCACTGCCTCAGTGCCCGCACAGGGACAGGGAAGAAGCCAGGAGTGTACAGACCATGAAATGGAGGGATCATGAGCTGAGCAGGCTGCAGGACGTGGGCTTCCACGAGGAAATACAAATGTCTGTTGCTCCAGCTGCCAAGACACACGCTAACTGAACCCTGCTGAAACATGCTGCAACAGGCCGGGAAGCACTCATTACCCAGCAGAAGTGAGCCGCAGTTTGTGTTTCATTTCACTTGCAAACTTTAATTTTCCACCTCTTTCATCTGCTCTCCTACTAAAGTCTCCCGAAATGTACTTCCCAGTGTCACAAAGAGCCTGTGCAGGACGGCAGCCCAAGGCCATCAGTGAAGCCGTGACACCAGGCCACCCATGCCAGTAGGGCAGCTGAGCCCAGGCAGCACCTCCCAAGGCCCAGTGACTACACAGTGCACTCCACCAGCCTGCAAGGCTCCGTGGGGGTGCCTGTTGTTACCTCCTGCCAGCTGCTGGGAACGAGTTCCCTGGCAGAAAGACAAACTTCCACCCCACAGCAAACAGGCAGCAGTGACTCATCCCACAGCCTGGGGTGCTCCTAAAGGCATCTCAGAGTCCCTGAAGAAAGATGGAGAAAGGGGTAGCAACAGTAAGGAAATCAGGTGGAATAACTCCACAAGTACTGCAAGCATCCACTGGCCTGAGAAACTCCCACCCACACCCTGCAGGCAAGGGACAGGCAGCTCCCAGAAGGGAGCAGGGTGGAAGTCAAGGGCAAGCCAAGGAACAGGGCTCCCAAACCCATCTAACCTGCTCATCCAGTGACGGGTGATGGCAGGATGCAGGAGAGGAGAGCCTGAACCAGCAAGCAAGCAAGAGCTTTTCCTCCGGAGCTGCAGGGCACTGGGGGATCTGTGGTGTCTGTTCCAATGGGTACAGATCCATGCCCCACATGCTGCTGGAAAGGCCCACTGGTGTCCCCAGGGAGCATGCAGGACTACTAGGGCTGGCCCTGGCTCGTATCACACCAGAGGACCAGGGAGATGGTGAACACGGTACCCAGGGTCACACACCTGCTGAGCATGTCTGGTGCACTTGTGAGTGCTGGTGGAAAACCCTGACCACAGCTGACCTGCTACTACAGCTCCCCTCCCCTCCACCTTAATGGAAGAAGCATCCTTTGAGGCACCAGGCTGCAGAATAACCCCAAAACTCTCAAAGACAGAAATGAAGCCAGGGTCTTTGGCTGGTTCAAGAACTGTTAATAAAGACGACCATCCACTGTGCAAGGACATCAAAACACCTCACACAGCCATCACTGTCTCAGAGCCCTACCAGTCTGGAAACCTTATACAATTACAAAGGTTTGGAAACCAGACACGACCTCACACCAGGAGAAGAAAGTCCTCCAGACAGATGGGTGACAGCATCACCAGGGTCCTCTGGGGTCTCTCCTCTCCCAGCAATTGCAATGGACTGGCCAGACTGTCAGGAGACAAGCGGTGGCCATTTCCAATAAAGTTATTTTGACTCAAATCGTAGCATCAAACTACTTCCAAGAAAGATGTCCCCAGGTCTAGGACAAGAGGCAGGGCTGGCTCCCAGCTCCTGCCTGCTGTAAGCAACCCCTTGCAGGGACTACTTGCTCCCATTTCCAGAAGACAAGTACCTTCTTCACTGCCAGCTCCAGCAGACAGAGCTGGCCCTGACGCACAGGCCAGGGGACCAGGCACCAGGCAGAACATCCTTCTCATCTCAGACAGCACCACCATTTCTCCAGGCACAAAGCTATGAAGGGAAGCAGATCTCAACCATAGCTACCAGCAGAAGAGGGATGATCTAGGGGGTGAGGATAAGCTGTTGCTAACAGCTCTCAGAAAGGCAGCCTGCTAAGGGGAACAAAATGCTGCCCAAGATGTCATAACTGCTTGGAAGGGACATAGCACAGTGCCACCACGCATGGCCAGCAGCTGCAGGCAGCACCTCTCGACACCCACAATCAGGCCCTGTGAGGACAGAGCAGTGCACAGGCTCCCAGAGGCTCCTCCTGGCCAATCACTCACTATGCAAAATGCCAGTCCCGCTGTTCCTACTAACGGTACTGAGAAGAAAAAGAGATCCTTCTGTCCCAGTGTGTGCCTTGAACACCAACACCTAGCTGCAGTCCAAGGCAAACAAAAGCTCCTAATTCTATTCTTTGCCTGGCTTCTTTCCATCTCATCTCCATGTCAAACCCTGTGTACCCAAACCCTTCCTTGAGATCCTTTTCCATGCCAGTTCCTGCTCCCTTACTTGTGAAGGCAAGCAAGAAACCTTGGCGAGAGCCCCATACCCTCAGGTAGAAAAAGACAAAACACAGCACTACTCTCGTTCCTTCTTCCTGACACTGCAGCCTGTCCACCTCTTCCCAGAGTTTCCCCACTGAGTATCTCAGGATACTTAGTGCCAGTAACAAAAGACACCTCCCAGGAGCAAAGCCACCATCACCCAGCCCCACGAGAGGCTCTGGCACTTCTGCAGCCCAGATCTGAAGAGCAGTGCCCAGTAGGACTCTGGAGTTGCCTGCACCCAGCACTCCCCTGTCTTAGGGACAGCTGCTCCAGCCCATGCCGGAGACCATGCCTTTTGGGGTGTCCCCACCATCACAGTGCACTCCTGAGCAGCGACTCTGGGCTCTTTTGCATCCCTGATCACTGGGTCACTGCCTCACTATTGGATGTGTGGCCCCCAACATGGGCAGCAAGCCCATATGCACCAGTATGTGGGTTGCTCTGCCCAGTCCGTATTAGAAACACTAGCAATCAGTGAATGTGTGTTCCTCAAACCAGTTGGATTTTCTCTAAGGACAGTGGGAAGCAGCTCAAGAACCTCATTCCTGAGCCCAAGCAAGAAGGGGGAAATACTTCACAGCATTTTACACTTACTCACCAGTTCCATTACTTCATACTCTATTTTCAGAAGTGCTTTTTGTAATGGAAGAGAGATGTGTAACCCACAGCAAAGATTACTGCAGCAAGTCACTGGGAAACAACAGGGTTTGTGGTTGAGCCACAGAAGACCCAGGGAACAGAAATTAACTTTGACCCTCACTGTGGCATCCAGGTTTGCTCTGCACAGGAGGGACATGGCATTAGAAGGCATAGAGCATGTGCAGGGAGGGAAGACAGAGGGAGGAAGCTCCAGAAGGATTACTGCTGACATTGCTACAATCCAGGCAATCAATAAATATTTCTTGCTTAGAAAGACCTTACAGTTAGCTGCACTATCCTGTTAGCTGCATGCTGCTTTACCTCCCTTTAACAGTGCTGCTTTCCCACCAGAACTACCTACGTCCCTCCAGCAAAGCCCCAGGAGCAAGGTACTGAGAGTAAGGGTCCTGCCTCAGAGCCAAGGAGCCAGCATTCACTTCTACACAGATGCCATCTGCAAACCAGGCTGGAGGAAAGGAAAGGAAAGTAGGCAGGTTTCCAAGCAAAAGCCTCTAACAAACTCATGACAGGCAGTTAGAAACCTCTTCTGATGCCCAAACTTTGCTTCCTCATGACCAGTCTCAAATCCACCCCTTTTCTTCTACCACCTTCTTTTCTTAAAAGGTTCTTTCATTTCACAGCTGTGTATTTTAAAGGTCAGGTTTGGTCCATTTCAGTCTTCACTTTCCTCAGCTAAACAAGTCAAGTGCTTAACTTCCTCTTGCATTAAGGTCTCTTTCGTCTTCCACTTGTTTTTTGCTGCTCCTACACCAGTTTCAGTGCATACTTACATGAGTGACTGGAATCCACCTGGGAAGTTTGGTATCCCTACACCCCACACACAGGGAACACATTTTTAGCTTCACTACAAACATGTTGCCCAGCACAGCGAGTGCTGTTAGTAGTTAGTATGTATTTGTTAGGACCTTTTTCTCATACTTGGGACATTGAAGAAAATATCAAACAAGTGTTCATCTCCTCCTTGAGGAACACTGCCTGTGGCCATCTTCACACTGCTCCCCTTTCCATACAGACTGCCTCTCCTTCCCAACCAGTCTCTGACTGTTTGTAGTTTGTCTGCTAATTAAATCCTCAAATTACCAGATACACTCAAATCTGTATTTTCCCTGGATTGTGTCTCCATCCTGGATGCCTGCTATCGAACTCCTCAGAAAGCACCTATATCCAGACACACTGCGGGGCACGGTATAGGTGTCTATGTTCTGCACGCAGCTGTGCTCACCCTGCTTGTATCCCAAGCTCGCTGCACACAAGCAAGCTCTGATCAGAAAGCCATGCAGCTTCACCAGGCAGCTCTGCCTGTCAGCAGGGATCAGCCTATTTACTTGCACACAGGGGCTTCATCTGAACTCGCTGGTGTCTGGGTGACCTGGAGCACCAGGCACTGGTCTCTGCAAAAATCTGTGCACATCTATTTGCTTGTACAGCTTTAGAAGCCTGTACAGTCAGGTATAACTTCACATGGGTATGTGAAAATTCTTGATGTAAGGGTCCAACCAGGGGCTGCAGACACTACTCAGGTTTCTACTGGAAGAGTCTCCCCTGTGGTGGTGTACCAGAAGTCCTCCTGGGTGTGAGGGCTCAGATACACCCTAAGGTTTAAAGCTAATACCCCTATGAAAAAAGTGTCAGTTTGCCTTTTCTTCAGTCGTACATGCTCCTTAGCTGCTCTTTTCCTCAAAAACAATTTCAAGCACTGCTCACTGCTGCGGCAGCCAAGGAGCCCACAGCTGCTCCAGCCATGCCATATCCCATCTTCCATAAACCCAGCTGCTACACTTGCTGTTACTCAGTCTGACAGCACCATGACAGACAGACTTCCTGAGTCCTTGCTACAGCTCCTGTGATTTCATATGCCAGTTGCCTCAGAGCTGAAATCTGTTGGCTTGACTGCCCCTGAGAAGCAGCAGAGCCCGGTATCTCACTCTCCTCATCAGAGAGACAGATCAGCATCTATGTGGGTGCTAGAAACTGCAGCAAAGCCCTAAGGCAAATGAGGCAGCTGCCCAAAGGATCTCCTTCACCAGCTACTCACCTCCCTTTGCTACTCCTTCAACACTAAATTTGACTGCACAAACACATTCCTTATGAAGCCCACCTGAGTACGCATGGAAGACCATCAGCTTCCCACTGCCAGAGAGAGCAGGACTGTGGGCAGCTGTGTCCACCCAGGCTTGCCTGCCTGGCCAGGGCAGCCAGACTGAAGCCCCTTCCGCAGACCTGCTCTGCCCAGGAGCTTCCCTGCAGACCACTCCCTGCTCCACTGGGGGTGGCTGTACAAGCACCCCACAACTGTTGGAGACCATGAGCCAGACCAAATAGTTTAGATACAAAGCTTGACCTCAGGGCAAGAATCAAGCCATTCTGGGGTACGGACTGAAGTGCCAGGGTGATAACCACTCTGCTCTTCCCAAAAGCTACTCTAGGGTTCTAGTATGAGCCTAAGGCTAGGCTAAACATGTTGTGTTTTAAGTGAACTGAGGAGGGGATGGAGAAGCACATGGGGTCCCTGGCTTTTCCCGTTCTCATTTCCCACCTGGTTGATGTGAACAGAAGGAATGGAGGCTGCAGAGACAGACGAATGGCTGGGTGAATTGGGCAGGGACTTGCAGGGGCCGATGGAAAGCTGCTGTTTCTTCCGTAGAGCCACCACCTTCTGAGCCACTGGAAGAAGGGAGAAAGGACAGGTTCAAAGTATGGAAAGCAACCTTCTCCACCCGCAGATTTTGGGGGGGCTTCTGTGAGACCCCAACCCTTCCTCTAACTGATGCCAACATCTGGGGCTCAAACTGCACCACCCTGTCTTGACAGGGAGGATTTCTGCAGAACACCCAACCTCACAATCCCCACTGCCTGCCACTGTCACACAACCCAGCTGCAAGGGACAGTTTGCCTGTGGCTGTTCCAGCAGGCAGCAGGGCAGGCTGCCCATGCTGAGTCCCCAAAGGCCACTGGATCTCTTGGGTCTCACACAGAGCAGTGACTTCATATGGACACCAAGGAGCCACCCAGAGCCCTGGGCTGCCGCAGAAGAACCCCTGGGCAGCCAGAGTTACTTCTTGCTCACCCCCTCACAGCAGCTACAGGAGCCAGTTACGGAACTGAATAGCCTGGGCAATGCCACCTCCATTAGCCTGGGCCCTTGTGACCCTCACAGTATTTACACGTTCGAAAAACTAATGTGAAGAACAACTCTCCCAGTTCCTGTGACCTCACTGTCTGATGCCAGCAGCCCCAAATTGCATTTCAACCATCCCAGTCTCCCGCCTTTTCTGGAAATAAACATCTTGAGCATTGTCAAAGAGCATGAGGGCAAACAAGCTGTTGGGGAATGCAGCCAAGAACATGACCATTCCTCATTTTCTCCTGCACACTGACCAGGTATCCTCCCCTTCACAGAAGGAGGAACCCTTCAGGTGAATACAAGTGAAGGCACTGGGAACATCACAGTTCCAACCCAGCACGCCTCATATCGTGCACCCTTGCAATAAAGGAGCTGCCACATTCCCTTCCCAGATAGATGTTGCACCACACACGTGGTGTAACCAAACTCATTTGGAAAAGTCAAATGCTGACAGCAACTGCAAATCCTGCTATCTCACAGCTGCAGTGCCTTGTCCTATACGGAGACAGGCAAAGGCCGCTGCTGCTACCTGCTCATCCAATAAAGCTTGGAGCCTGTCCAGACTCCCAAGCTAAACATTAGTCCCATAAGCAGCAGGAACCCCTTCTAGACCCACCAAACAGACTGAATCAACCTGTTGGTTTTTCCTGCTCTCCTCCCCCCGGCCAGCTTCATGCAGTGTTCGCTGTGTGACCCATCTCTCCTCCAAACACTGGCCAGGCCCATTTCGAGCTCAGGCACCCCAGGGCCAGAAAAGATTCAGACAAACTCCTCAGCAACTGCTGTCCCAGGCAAAGAGCCTGGCAGAGGCTCTGCCTCGTCACTCATCCTGTACCATTAGCAGTAACAATGGAACTGATCACAAGGCCAGCAAGACCACACCTGTGGTGATAAAATCTCACCAACCCTTCACTGAGGTATCCTGAGGCGGCCTTCACATTTCTGCTTTCCAGGCAGAGGTTCTTCCACGTCCTGAATATCAGCCAGACTTTTTCGAGGATAATTTCTGTCATCCCTTAAGCCAGTCTTTGGGATCACTTGCTTATCACTGTCTCTGTGTGGTGCGGCTGACACACTGGAGGGAAGGGATCCACCCAGAGGGACCTGGACAGGCTGCAGAGGTGGGACAGTGAGAACCTCATGGAGTTCAACAAGGCCAAGTGCAAGGTCCTGCACCTGGGTCGGGGCAATCCCAAGCACAAACACAGGCTGGGGGAGACTAGACTGAGAGCAGCCCTGAGGAGAAGGACTTGAGGGGGTTGGGTGGCAAGAGAGGTGCAGCATATGCTCTGTACAGCACGGGCAAGCAAGCAAACCTTTGCAAAAAAAGCAAAGACCACCGCTTGGAGAAGTCTTCCTGTTTCTGCAGTGGAAAGTCAACACCTTCCCCTGCCTGCATGGGGCAGGTCTCCCATGATCTGGCTGAGTAACATGTGCTGGAGAAACCATATAAAGATGAGGTCTGTCTGGTAATTGGATCGCACGCTGGGCAAGCTCCTCACACAACCCATGACTCGCAGCACTCCAGATCCCAAAACAGATGCATCAGGACCCACCAGTGCTCACTGGGAAAAGCCTCTTACACACTTGGAAAGTGCCGCATCCTGTCAAGTCAGCTTGGATCCTGGAAATCCCTGAATAGTTCTGAGATGCTGGTGATGTCTGCAGCTCAGCTCTCCTCCGCTGCTCCTGCCCGGTTCTTTCCCTGCCACAGCAGTGCTCAGGAGCACCTGTGTGGTCCTGCAGTTGAGCAGGCAGGTAAGAGCATCGAATACCTGCGATTTACTCCAGATCTCCTATAAGATGACAAGTCCCTCTACTCCATTTGTAACTCCCAAGCATCACACTGCTTTCTCCAGAGCTCCAGGCAACACACTCAGCTAGGACACTGGTACGAGCATGGCAGAGGCAGCCCACTGCAGGAAATATGGCATGGCACAGGGAACTGCAGCAACGCAGACAGTTCTGGCATGCACAGACTCGAAGGCCAGAAGGATCTCTCTGGCTGAAACAAAGGCTGACCTCTGTATGCTGCCAGCCATCAAACTTCACCCAGCCTATACTGCACCACTCATCTGGGTGAGAGTCTCCTCCACAAAGGGACATGGTCTGGATTTGGAGAAAGTACGAGATGCAGCATACAGCACTTGCTTATGCATGTTTTCCAACGGCTCATGAAAAGAGGGCTACTAAGAAAAAAAATAAAGATTCTTTAAAATTTGAATTCGACTGGCTTTGGCTTCTAGCACTAACTCTCTGTGAGCCTGCAGAGCCTCACTATCTGAGGTTTTCTCCCCATGTAGATAGGAATGTAGTTACTCTTACACTGTGATCAAGTCACCTCTCAATCGTGTTTTTGATTTACCGAATGGATAAGCCCTTTTAGTGAATCACTATCAGGTATTTTCTCCAGCCTTGACTAATTTTTGTAGCTATTTTTTTAAACTTCTCAGTTTCTGTGTCCTTTTCAAGTGCTGAGACCTGAGCTCAACAACATTCCAGCAATGGTTCTCTTGCTGCCCTGTACGAAGGCAAGAAGCCATGTGGACTTGCACTCGGTGCTCCCCCGCTTACATGCCCAGGGACAGCACCGGCCCTCCCAGCAGGGCAGTCCATGCTCCCTGTTCCAGCATTTGCTCAGACTGACATCAGTTTTGTTTGAATACTCTCCGATTAGCACGTTCCTTGCAGTCTTGTGGATTTCCTCAGCCTTGCTGCTCCTCACATGGACAAACCTGCTCCCTTGCCTCCTTCCTGACCACATGTACAGCCTGTAAGCCCAGACAAAAGATGAAGCACAGCACTTTGCTCGCTCCTGAGCCTCCGAGCAGCAGCCCAAGGTCTCCCAACAAGCTTGCTAAGCAGTGCTGGCACTACAAGTTGCATCCCAGTCTCGCATGAGAGCCTTCATCTCACACATCGCATTACTTCAGATTGTGTTGTCTCTGCTCCCGGGGTCAACAAAGAGAAAAAACAACCCCAGAGCACAATTCATTCTGTCTTCCCTTTAAAAAGGATGAGAAGCAGCCTAACAAACAGCAGCTCCTAATCCTGCAGTGACTTCCCCAGCCCCTTCCCAAACCTTCCAGCTGCTGTTCTTCACTGTATTGTCCTTCAGAGAAGGGACACACAGAACCAACGTGAAGGACTAACCTGAATAAATTCAATGACACACAGTGCCAAATGCTTTCCAGAAGCCAGGGACAGCTCTGCACAGAGCCCACCTGCTGCTTCTCTCTTCAGACTTGCCCTGCAAACCTTTAAGCTGGTTTAGCAGATCCTCCCCTTCCAGGTGTGCTGCAGTTTTCACTATTCCCAGTTGTTCCTTCCCACCATTCCTCCACTACTCATAAAGGGGAGGAAAAAGGGAGAGTCAGAAGCAACCTGCCCAACAGAGTCACCCTAGTTTCCCCTGGAATACCAAACCAATGCAGAGGCTGCTGGATGCTGAAGGCTTCCTGGCCTGAAAGGTGGAACAGTTTGAAAGGTCACTTTCTGGGCTGACTTCTCAGTCTCAGAGGTGGACAAGCAGCAGGAGAGGAGAACATCTCTGCATGTTCTGCATAAGAAAAGCTGTGCTGCAACTATGATCCTCAGCTCCGCAACAGGCGATTACTGGCAGGTCACAGACTTAAGCAGCGGAAGGGGGATCAGCAGTTCCAGCTCAGAGGGAGTAGGCAGCACTTAAAGCTGCTGGCAGGCTCAGTCCTGCATCTTGCCCTCAGCCTATCTTGCTGTGCTGCGATGGACAAAGCTGGATTTTTGCCTTCAGGCGGTCCTACTGCACTGTGATTTCCAAACCTTCTTCCATGTGCTTGTTCCACTTAAAAACACTACCAGCACAGCTCTCCTCCTTTCCATAAGCAACTCTGTCCTGCCCAGCTATTCAGCTCTGCACACACCCTTCCACATGCACTGAACAGTTTCCCTGCTGCACTCCTCAACACAAGATAGAGAAAGTCAACAGAGAAATATGCAGTCCCATTACAGGACAGGGTCCTGGTTTATTTAAGCAACTGCAAACTCCTAAGACATGGTGTAGGTTCCCTCTCCACCCTACAGCATCACTGTTATGCAGACCTCCCTCCAAGTCTAAGCAGAAATGCTCTTCCACACACTTCCCATGAGAACAGCTGCCCCATCCCATCATTCAGTTGCTGCTCGCCTACCTCTAACACCCAAAGGTTCTGCTGTGCTTCCTCCTCGCCTCCACAAAAGGCAATCAAACCCGTCTTTGAAGCCTAACAAGTCCTCTGCAGGTTCATACAGACAGCTTGCTGCACAGGCCCACCATGGGGGTGCAACCATCCCCTGCAGCCTCTCTGCTCTCTGGAACAAGTGGCTACCCAGAGGGCAGCCCCTGCAAGAAAGGATCTGCTGGGCCCTGCACTGCGGTCCCTCATGCACATCCACGTGCAGTTCCTTCCACACACAAGAGTATATCCTACTTCTTGGAGCAGGTCTGCACGTGTGAAGCAACAGCACTGCACACGAATGTGTGCCTATCCCCCTTGGCCTCCTGGCTGTTCTAACCAAGAGCTGCTGGTCTAGGTGGTGTAAGCCCCCTCCGTGGGACAGCACTGCTGCCCTGTCTCGCCTGGACACCCTCCAGGCTGCAGTTACCATCCTGGAAGACTCTCTCCACGTTCAGTCCATAGGTGGCACAGGTCTCGTAGTAGGTGCAGCGCTTCAAATCATTGGAAAGCTTCCGTGCCCGAGAATCATCAATGACCCGGGGGTTCGTGGCGCTGATGGCATCTGGAAAGCAAAGGGAGAGGAGGTTAAAGAGCAAGAACCAGTGTCACATCTATCCACAGGTCCCAGGGCACACTTCTGGTCTCCCTCCCTCCCTTCACACACTGAGATACCTACTCTCTGATTAATGCTTTAAATAACAAAGTCCCATGTTTGCAGAAAAATTGAATTGTTAAATGAACCTTTTTAAATGAACCAGTTTTAAAATGAACCCTATTCAACTCCCCTAACCATCCAGCCACCAATGTCTCCAAAGACAGGGGGCTAAACCAGTGGGAGTTGTGGATGGCAAGGCAAGGCAGCCTCAGCTGCAGAGCAAATCAGATTTGCCAGTCTCAATTGGTTTAGGTCTCATGGCCTTACCCTACATATTAAGGAATCAAACGGGAAAAAACATCCTCAGTTAACCGGGAGAGACAGCTCTGCCAGGATGAACTCACAGATGAGGCCTTGGTGGACAACACTTAAAAATAGGCTTAATCTGTATCCCAGACGGCTGCTAAGTGCTTGCATGTTTTGGAAAAACTATCTTCCCAAGAGGAATCCAATCCTTGAAGACATGCCAGGGACAAACAGCGGCTGTAAATGAACCTTCTCAGGAGAAGCCAAGGGAGTACTGGGACTCTCACTGTAAAGAAGTCCTCTTCGAATTCTCCAGTGAATTGCTCAATGTGACAGTACCAAGGCTGTGACCTCACCTCGCTCTAAGTCTGGGACAACGATCACCAACCCCTCTGCCACTCTTCCCCTCTCCTGAGCCTCCACAGTATATGCCAGCAACCCCAGCCCAGTCCTGAACCAAGACCACTCAGTCCTAAAACTAATTCCACAATCTTTAAATACCCAGAGTTTAACAACCTTGTTTTACTCTTACTCTGGGGCCCAAAGCAGACACCCCTATGATTCCCCTCCTGCTGTCACCACCTCTGTTCCCACCCTCAGTTTCTCCTTTGCCAGGAACTGGGTCCTACCAAGACATTTTTCACTCGCATCCTCCCGCTTTCTGCTGTCACCCTTAGACCCACACAATGTCTGCAGCCCCAGGCTCCCTCCTTCCTGCACTTTACCATCCACAGGCAGGAAGGATGGAGCTCAGTCACCTGAAGCAATGCCCTCGTTGCTGCCCCTCCCTGCCTCCTGGGCACCCGCAGCAAGGCTTTTGGAGGTGAGGCTGCCTTCAAGGCATGCTGTGCCAGGCAGGAGTCCCGCTAAAGGGCTGCCCTCTCTCCCAGCAGCCCCTCTCTATTGGCAGCTCCTTGCCCAGGCATGCCTGGGGTGCCCAGAGGGTCTCCGGGCCCTGTGTCTCCTGCCTCCTCTGCTGCCTGCACCCACTGGCAGCCTCAACTGTGGTTTCATGACAATTCCCTCACAGCCTCTGCCCCTGCCCCAGCTCATTCCAGGCCCAGCACTGCGGGGAAGAGGAGTCACAGAGCAGCTCTGGGTTGCTGCTGCTCTTCGCCACATCCACATGTGACCTCAGGGGAGACAGCGCTCCAAAGCTCAGGCCTCCTCTTGGGGTTGCAAGTTGGGAAAGCAAGTTGCCACCCCCCCCAAAAGCTTGCCTGCTGCAGTTCACCTCAGAGGATGAAGGGCAATGCACCAGCAGAAAACCCTCCCACACTCAGGTGCCTTCTTTCGAAGAGGAAAGTGGCTCTGTGAAGAAGGCAGCTCTCTGCAGGGAAGCGAGATGGTCTGAGAGGGAATTGCTCAGCTCCTCCAGGGCCCAAGACTAGGGACCACAGCATCACCCGGTCCCACATACAGCTTTACAGACTGGGATCCCTGGCCACTCACAGGGCTAATGCCCTGTGCTCTCTCACCAGTATGGACACATCACCAGTGCTCCTGACCAGGGTGGGGAGCATGCAGGGAGGAAGAGAGCCCAGCTGCCCCGCTCTCACCCTGTGTGCCCACCAGCACCATCGGCACCTCTGCTGTGTTCCGGTAGCTGCAGAGCCGCAGGTAGTAGTTGTAGACTGTCTGGAAGCTGATCTCATCCTCCAGGCTGAAGACAAACACCACAGCATCGACCCAGGCAGCAAACTGAGGGAGACACACCAGCTGTTACAGCCCAGACAGGCGCCCTGGAGCCCCAGCACATGCCCCAGGCCCTGTGCCATAAGCTCCCCAGCACCGTGGGGAGGCCCTGGGGTCAACAGTCACTACACGGGTAGCCCCTCCTCGGGCCTCACACCCCTCATGTTCTCTCACAACTGGGCTCCAAGAGGCAGCTGGGTAGGTCCCTTCCCAGGACAGGGTGGGAAAGGACAGCTGGAGGTATAGGTCTCCTACCTGGAGTTCGGGAGGGCCCCCTTCATCTCGAATCAGCAGCAAGTAACTCTGACCATCCACTACGATCTCCTTCTTAAATCGGCCACCTTGGGAAGGGAGCAAAGCAGCAGTCAAGTGAGAGCGGGGGGCAACCAGGGGAAACCCCTAATTAAGGCCAGGCAAGGCTGCAGAGCCCTGCAGTGGTGGCAGATGAGGTGCAGAGACTTGGGGTCACCTTTAGAGCAGAGGACCCAGACCACCCTCCGGACCTACCCTCTGGAGACTCCTCCTGCACGTAGGTGCCGGTCAGGTAGCGGTGCACGAGGGCTGACTTGCCACTGGACAGGTTCCCCACAATGCCCTGAAACAGAGGCACATGTCACCCACCACCCATGTGCCCCACATGTCTCCCTCTACATGAGGCCACCCCCAACATGGCAAGACCACCATTGCCTGGGCACACACACATGGGGGACAGAAATGCTCCTGGGAGGGCAGAGGGGATGGCGGAACCCAGCCCAGTACTTGGTGAGAGGCCTAGGGGAATTAACTGGTTTCAATTGGGCTGACAGCAGCAGAGACTGGGGCGCAGGCACCCAGATGAAGGGTGGTGAGGACCCCTGTCCCCAGCCCCAAACAGGCGCAGCCCTGTCACCACTGTGTTAGCTCTTCCCACAACCCTCCTGCTCCTCAGGGGAACACTTGCCCTTCCAAGTCACAGTACTTAGAAGGAAAAGAACTCTTCTCCCAGCCCATGCATCCCAAATTTTGGTGTGCTGCTCTTGACAGCCCCTGCCAGAAGCAGACCAAGAGCAGAGACTGGCTCTGTGTTCGGTAGAGCTGCTGTTTCCAATGCCAGCAGCAAGGTGCAGCACTTGCTCCTCGCTGCGGCAGTGACGCTGCTGCAGCAGAGCACACATTTCCCGGTGGAGCAGGCTGTGCTGCCTGCACAGAAAGACATCCAGCACCACTCTTTAACTGACTGAAAATAACGACACCTAGCACTGATTTTTAACTAGGTTGAAGCACACTAGGCTAGGGGTCTGTCAGCCTGGATCACCCCACAAATCCACTACCAAACAAACGTAGCTGTCCCAGGACAGGTCAGCCAGAAAACCCAGTACTTCTTAGTGTCAGCATTTTCCCAACTCTTCAAAACGACTGCAGTGCCTCAGGGCTTGCAAGTGGCCCTGCCTGCTGATGAGAGAGCAGCCCTGGGGTGACGGGGCACCTTCTTCCATCGTTGCAAAAGACCTAGTTCCAACTGGTCAACTCTACCCCACAGCTACTCTGCACAGCTCTGGGGACAGGACAGCTTGCGGAGCGGGCTCTTGCATGACCGAGCATCCTGCCTTGTGCTCCTCCAGTGTCAGCTGCTGTGTTGCTCTGATGGAGCTGAAGTAGAAACACTGGGGCAATGTAGAGGTGCCCTCAGCCTGCAGTATGCTCTTCTACCTCCTCCCGATGCTCTAGGCCTGTGGAGAGATGCTCTCGGCCAAGAGCCTAACTCACTTCTTCCACAGGCCTATGCACCTCAAAACCCTGGCAACCTCCTACCAGTTCGCCATGCAGAGCCCATGAAGCGCACAGAACAGGCAGTCCAGCCCGGCACTTGTTTGCAGTGTTATTTTCAAAGCCGCTCAGTTGCTGGAGCAGGCCAAGCACAGCCACACCAGCGCTGAGAGAAGGGAGGGTGAGGAGAGGAGTAACTGGGAACACTCAAGCTGCCTCTGCCACCAAAAAGAAGCTTATGGCTGACCTTTTCCAGGTAAAGGGATGAGGTTGGTGAGTGAGTCACCACCAGGCAGGTTCTCCAGCTTTCAGCCAGGTGCTCAAAAGCTGCTGCTGCACTGGTCCTGTCCCAGGCAACCTGCACGCTCCTGCCAAGGGGCAGAGATGAACCAGTCACGCAGCAGTGCCATTCAGCCGGTGGCAGACCACACTACAGGAGCTCAGGAAACCCTCTGGTTTGCCAGCATCTCTTGTGCCCTTGCCACATGGAGCCAGCATCCAGCAGGATCAGGGTGCCAGGAGCCCAGGACTAGGAAGCGTGGATCACCGCACTCCCATGGGCATGCCCAGGCTGAATGTATCGCTGCCAGGTCTGTCACCCGCAGCAGTAATTACAGCTCATACACAGCGCGTTTGGACAGATGAGAACACGTACCAGACTGCACCTCACAGGTAACGCACACGTGCTTCTGGAGCCAAGCAAGCTGCAGAGTTGGAAGGGCCACACGAGCACTGTAGCGTGTGGTATGAACGAAGGCAAGCCCTTCCTCCGGCCACTGCTGCACTTTGATGGCGGCATGTGCAGCCTGGGGTATGAAGGGGTGGAAACAGAACAAACTGTGGATACCATGGTGCAGAGTGGGCAGCTCAGAGTCTCAGCTCAGAGCCCAGTGCAGCTTCAGTCCCCGGACAACTGTAAAACAGAGCAGCTCCCGGAGGCTGCCTGGAAGCCAGGACCCTATGCAACATCAGACATTAAACACTCCAATCATGTTTAGCTCTCTAAAACTTGGATGGAGGCTGCATTTACACTTTGTTTATACTCAAACTCCTGTCCTACGTCTTGCTGAAATCCACTTCTGCTTTGTCTTATCCTTGAGCTCATCCGGTGTTATAAACAAGCTCAAACAGAACTGACAGTCTTGAGGAACATGACCCTTCAGAGGCACTAAACCGAAACAAAACATGGTGTGTAGGCACCATGGAAACCTCTGTATCGAGATACGTTGGGCAAATGAGGGAACACAGCCTGCCCCTGTGCTGGCCAGTGAAGGGCTGACATTGCCCTATGTCAAGTCCATGGATGAGTCCCTGCCAAGGGGCATCATTTGTGCCTGTCTGCAGGAACTGCTGCCATCTCCTAGACACAGCCTCCTCTCAGCCTCCAGCAGATAGACGAAGCTTCAGGATAAAATTCAGGTGGGAAAAACTGCTGAACATAACTTAAATACATAAAGCTATTACAAATCCTTAGAGAAAGAAAGTACACTGACCACTTGTGGTGCAAACAGCAACGTGAGCAGGGAAGAAAGCAGCAAGATCCTGCCCTCTGGCAGATGAGGTGAAGGAAACAGTTACTTCCCACAGAAGAAGGAGGGACACAAGCTGTGGTCAACATGACTTTGTGGTAACCTGGGAGCTTGTCTGTCTGTAGAGACGTGGGGAGAAGAGCTGGGCCCTGCAATGGATGGGGACAACAGCACCACTGGGAGCTGAGGATGGGAGGCATGGCAGCACCGGTGCACCCATGGGGCAGCCAGGGCTACGACACTGCGGTGCAGAAGAGATCCCTTGACACGCACTCGAAAGCTCAGGACCTCCTGGCTCTACTCATCCCCACTGGCTGAGCATCACCCCAGATGCAGGCAGGAGCAGCTCTGCTGCTACATGACGCCCTTCCTTTCACAGCCACAGACAGAAGAAATTACCCCAGAAACCACCACTGAACACAGAAAGCTCCGAGACATGACGGAGGAGGCTCTCGCCCAGCAAGGCCAGGACTGAACCAAGACTCTGAAAGGCCTCCAGGCTTTTAGGAAGAGCTGCATCGGCCGGATGAAACCCTGGAGCAACAGAGATCCCCAGAGGTCATGGAAAACATGGGAAAAGGATTGTGCTAATTGACGAAGAACTAAAAGCTTTAGGTTTGTTTCGCTCACAGCACCGTTTTGGAGCCTGCAGAATGTTACTATGTCAGAAGGCAGTACACAGAATAGCTGCAAGGGTATTTTTGAACAGACACACATTTTACAAGCCAAGCTAACAAATGAATATTCAAAAGTTTGTTTTAATTTTCACTTAGCAGCAGATCAGAAGAATCGCGGCAGCATGCTGCTGGTATGTTCTGCAAAAAGCCTTCTTGCTTCTCGGAGTAAGACTGACAAAGTTCATCTTGAAAGGGCTGAGGGAGACATGCCAACAATCTTCAGAGGGAGTTCAGGGCTGCCATGGAGAGCCCGGGAAGAGTGGAGTGGTGGAACAGATTGTGAGGTCCCCAAGAACACCCAGCCAGATGCTCGGAAGCATGGGCAGCCTCCTGCCCACCAACATCCCCTCCTGCACTGCTGACCTGCACCAACTCACAGACGGCCCTGGTCAGCTGGTGTGTGGCCATCAGCAACAGCAGGCCATGGGAAACAACTCCATCTCAGAGATGCTGCACCCCAAAATCAGGACCCCTCCCTCACAACCTTATCCCAAATGATCGGGCTGTGTCAGGGGTGAGGGGAGGCAGAGGTAGCCCTCACCAGAGACCTTATCCTACAGGTAGGTGATGAATCCTGGTAACAGCACGTCCTGTGAAACACATCATGTGCTGACAAACCAGAGGAGCTTCCTGCCCTTTGCTTGGCAGAACAAAGCACCAGAGGTGACAGTTTTACCCACTGCCCTCCACAGCAGGGACACCACGGGGCACTCATGTCTGGGAGGTGGCCAGCAGAGGCCAGGGAAGCCCCACTGTGGAGCTGCAGTCAGCGAGGTTCCAACGGAGAGGTGACACCTCCCACATGGTAACTGGCACACTTCCACAGCAGCTCTGAGGGTGATGATGGCAGATGCATGCCCGACCCACCGCTCAGGATCTGCCCCTGCTTCTGCTACGCCTGAAGGTCTAGCCCATGCAGCAGTACCTGATCAAGAATTGCAGCTCTCCCGTGGCCAGCAGGAAGGGTGAGGTGCTCAAATACCACCTTTTGACCTCCATGTCTGAGTGCTCTCCAAGATCAACACCCTCTCACTTATGAGTGTGAGCCTCCAAGAAGCCTACGCCTGCCTTTGCCTTCCTCTACTCCACTCTCATGAGATCCACCCCCCGCAGTCCTGTGTCCAGCTCTGGGACCCCCAATATAAGAAGGACGTAGGGCTGCTGGAGCAAGTCCAGAGGAGGCCACAAAGATGCTCCAAGAGCTGAAGAACCTCTTCCATGGAGACGGGCTGAGAGAGCTGGGCTTGTTCAGCCTGGGGAAGAGAAGGCTCCTGGGACACCTTAGAGCAGGTGTCCCTGCCCATGGCAGGGGGTTGGTACTGGATGAGCTTTAAGGTCCCTTCCAGCCCAAACCATTTATGATTCTATGATTCCCCCAGCACAACGGCAGCTCCAGCCCTTTTCTCCCCTTAGCAGGGCTGAAGTCTCTCTGCATTTCCACTTGGCCACACTAGAACATGGATTTTTCTTAGGGATTTGGAAAACATCAGAGAACAAGCAGTATCCAAGGCATGAGTCGCAAGTACTCACCACTTTCAGCTCAGGCACTGAGCGACTCAGGGTCCATTCCTGGCTGTTCACAAACGAATCTGCAGAACAGAAAAGAGAAATCATCAGGTCACTGTGGTCTCTCCCTCAGACCCCAGCAAGGATCCTGCCACGCTCTCCCTGCTCACTCCAGGCAGATCTGTGGCTCTTCCCTCCCTTCCTCCTCGTTCAGAGACAAGAAGCTGCACGAGGTCCTGATGCTGCCCATGCCGATGCAGCTGGACTCCGGATGGAAAGGAGCATCCCAGTCCCGGGCAGCAGGCAGCACAGAGCCCATGTACTGCAGGCTGGGGACCCTCCCTGCTGTCCTGCAGTAGCACAAAAAGTCCTGAAGCATTCCCTTCCTCAAGACACTTGGGACAATGGAAGCACCAGAGACCAGATGGGGGGGGGCATGTGCTGTTAAGGACACCAGAACTGAGAGCACACACTAGTGAAAGCAGTGCCCTGAGCACTGCACTTACATTACACCACCAGTGTGTCATACACAGTGCAGATAAACAACTGAAGGCACCCTATAATCTATGTTAACGATTGAAAGTGAACACAATTAATTACGTGTATGTTATGTAATTTGCAGAACATTGTAGTGGGCTTAAGAAGGTTGTAACAATCAGGCATGGCTTTGAGCGGCGCAGGAAACGCCCTCTCTCCTGCCACAGAAATCACCAACACTTCATTTACATCCAGACAATCTCCAGGACCCGGTCAAACAACAGACTTCCCAAATAAAACCAGACTCACCAGAGGAGGAGCAAGAGCCTGGGGAACACCTTGATTATCAGAAGTAGCCAGCAGCCACTCCTAACAAAACTAGACTCCTTCATTTACCTTGGATGAGGAAGTGCATCCTCCACCCAAAGCCAGATGGCTACAGGGTAGGGGGCTGAAACAAAAGAGCAGCACTTGCTCTATGTTAATTGCATAAAAATAATAAAGGATTTTTGGAGACAGGAAACCTGTGGGAGCACTGCTTCTTGAAGAACCTGTAATAAACTTGTGAATTCACTGCCACAATGAATGGAAATCTCACATGGGTTCAAAAAGAGAAGAGGTGAACCCATGAGACCTGACCATGGGCAGTGACTGGGCCCTGGCACAGGTTGCCCAGAGAAGCTGTGGCTGCCCCATCCCTGGCAGTGTTCAAGGCCAGGTTGGACGGGGCTTGGAGCAACCTGCTCTAGTGGAAGGTGTCCCTGACTGTGGCAGGGGGTTGGAACTGGATGAGCTTTAAGGTCCCCTCCAACCCAAACCACTCATGATTCTATGATTAAACACAACGGCCTTGGTGCTACTGTTGCTCAGATGTCACCCAAGGCCGCAGGGGGACACCAGACCCGAGGGAAGGACGGCTCTAGACCTGCCTTGCTGCCCCGTCCCCACAGTGGCCACCCCACAGCTCCTCCAAGCTGCCCCTGGCAGCCCTGACCCCACCAGGGCTTACGGTGCAAGCCCTGGCTCTCGGTGTCTGCACCAGCACTGCCCAAACCGGCTGAGTGAGCTGGCGCTGCAGCTCTCTGCCAAGTAGGTGTTTCATCCGGGGCTGTGCCAGCAACCGCAGCCTGAAACCAGGGCAGTGCAGGAGATGCTGCCAGGCACAGGCAGGATCAGAGGGCAATGACAGGCTCTTCAGCCCTGCCAGTGCCAGTCAGTGGCTATCTTCACCTCAGTTAACGTTCCTGTATCTCCCAGGGCAAGGCTGGACACATGGCAGCTTCAGCCCCCTCTCTCTCTAAGCTACTGCCTTGTCTCATCTCTACCTGCCTCACCCGGGGAACCAGTGGGAGACACGCAGCCCAAAGCTGGGTGGGGATAAGCCCACTACTGTGGCCAGAGGGCTGGCAGGGACCCTGCCCTGCCTGCCTGCACATCTGCACACTGACCCGCTGCTGCTCAGTGAGCATGAGGGGAAAAAGATATGATCCACCATTATGCCTTCATCACGGCACTTGTGTGGCCACCAGCTCCTGCAGGCCACAGCATGTCTGTTCGTCGTGTCAAGAAGAGGTAAGAACACAATGGTCACACCTAGAGTTTACCATTCACACACTAACTTAGTTACACTTCTTTATCAGAAGCTACAGACAAATAAAATATGAGTCTGATGCAATAACACAAAGTTATTTATAACCATCGTGAAGGTTCTTAAGAGGAATTGTTTCTCCATGGTACCTTCCACCTATCCTTTCTTTTTTTAGGCAGAGGTATTACAACCACCAATAAGTTAGGAGGAAAATGGTAATTTCTTGTGCCCTTTCACAAAGGTAACAGCACACCTGTATTTCCAACTGCATTACTTGGTCTAAAAAAAGCTGCCACCTCCACTTGTACCTTCCGCTCCGCTTAGTCCCCTTGCCAGTCCACTGAGATGGCTGAAGCACCGTCCGTGCCTTCTCCTTTTGATTAGACAAGGCAGTGTATGGGCACTGCTTCAACAAACGCACCTTGTTCTTGAATTACAGAAAACAGGCAAAAACAGAGCAGGTTTTTCAAGGGGTTCTGAGCAGAGCATGAGTCAAATGCACTCCCTGACTGGGCCTTAAGAAAGAAAAGACAGGTCTCTCTGAGACCTGGAGAGGGCAGGCTGTTCTCTTCTCTTTCTGTTCTCAGATGCTCAGCACAGAGAAACTCTGCAGATTTTCCATAGCTGCCTCCTGTGCTAACTGTTCTAACAGATCTTTGTGTTTTAACTAAGATTCAGGTTAGCACCAGTTTGACTTCTGATTTGCTGCAAAAGCCTTTAAGTAAATCTTAACAAACACTAAGAGCACCACCATGCCAATTCAACTAACGTTCAGCCATACAACACATCAAATTAGTAACTTCCATTAGCACACTTAACCCGAAACACCAACGTACAACCTGCACACCTCTGCTTGTCAATCAGCTCCCAACGTGTGCCAATGCTCAATTCCAGCCCAGGCCACCAGCCAGCCCTCGTGACCGACCTGATGTGTCCCAGCCTGCACATGGCACCATGAGTCCACAGGTCTTGGTGTGCTGGGCTGCACCCACATCATCTATGCTCAGCAGCACGTGCCAGGGCGCTGACACCTCTCTGCATGGCGCAGCCCGAGCTCCCGCCACCGCAAATCCCTGCACCCAAGTGACAGCCTCACTGCTGGGAAGGAGCAGGATGGAAACACCAGCAGCAATGCTCTCATGGTCACTGTTAACGCCTGTCCCACGCTGCAGCACGGAGGATGCACTGGTACCTGCTGACTCACCACACTGTTCTGGTGTCCTCTGGGTGTCCTCAGCCCATGCCAAGGGGTTGCTTACCCTCCCTGGGGGTGGTGGGGGCTGCTTTGCCAAAGCAGCAGCTTCTGCTGAGAGCAGAAGGCTGCCCAATGTCACTACCTGAGAATGGCCATCTGGATTCAGACTGAGGGTCTATCCAGCCATGTCCAGCATCAGCTGGCATGTGGAAGCCCAGGAGGAGCAGGAACAATGGTGAGAGTACATGACACTGACCCCACGTGTTTGTGGCTGCTGGCTTCTTCAGCTCAGGGATCTCCTGTGGTTTGTCTATTTGGTAAACCACAAAAATCTCTCCTTTGAGTAATTGTTCTGTCTCTCTTAAAACCATACAAAATTTCAGTTCCACATTTCTTTAGCAAAGAGTTTCAGCAGTATAAATACCCATTCCTCGAAAACCCACTTTCTTCTATCTTAGGTTTGATTACACCAGATGCCCCCAGCTCCAGTACCAGAGCTGATGAGCTAACGTAACATCCCTAGTCAGCCTGACCACCACCTCCATCTTTCACCACAACCTCTCTTTTCCACACTGTGGAGTCCCAGCTGTTAGATCACTCCTTGTACAGAAGCTCTTGTGCACCTTCCACCCTCTCTGCTGTCCTCCAGTATCTCCTGTTTAGCAGAAGAGGACATGTCCACTACATGTGTCACTGTGTAAAGCATCTCACCTGCAATAGGAGGAAGGCAGGCAGCTGCAGCAGAAGGTCCCATGTTGCTCCTGTGACCGAGCCTGCCCAGACCACCCAGCAGAGCCAGCTGTAATGATAAGATGCTCTATATGCAGCATTTCAGGGTCGAGGTACCCCAGTGTAAGTGCTCACAGAGGTATGGATGAGCCCACTCTTATTCCAGTACCCGGGAGGGTAAAAGTAAGAGCTTACAATGTTACCAAAGGAACAGAGACCAAGGTCGAAGTGGCCTTGAAGACAGCCACGAGATTCCTTCACAATCACCTGGAAAAGTTACTGAGAACAGATCTCAGTTCCCTCTATGGCTGCTTCCAGAGCACTCCCTGCAGACCACAGGGAGAAGCTTAGCTCTCATAGTCAAAAGGAGGAAAAATAAATGCCTTTAGCTGCAGCAACCAGCAGCCTGTAGCATCTCCTCCCACCCCGGAGAGCAGGCTCCAGAACATGTGGGAGTTTCTACTGCACCTGAAGGATCACCACTACTAAACATGAATCCTTGACTGACACCATTCTCACAGGGTACTCAAGACCACCAAGACCATCAGCTAGTTCAGGAAAGCCTGAGGATCTGGAGCACAGCCCACTCTCACATGTCAGGCTGGAGTCCATGCCACAACTGAGTCCTTCAAATCTGCTGCTGTTACTGGCCCTCAGTGCATTTTACACCCCTGCTGCTCTGCTCCCAAGACACACCGACCCCTCCTCTCTCATCACGCAAGGGTGATGCCCATGCACGCCACACTGACACCTGGGTGACCCACACCTGGTCCTGATGCGCTCATTCACAGGCCCCAACACACCTCGTCAGTCAGCTCTCACGTCACCCGAAGCCCCCGCAGCCTGCAGGGATGCAGGGACAGCTCCATCACTTGGTTTCCAGCTCATTCCCCAGCACAGAGCCCTCCCCACTGCCATTTCCTTGCACTTGCTCTCCTCCTCCACCAGCAGCTTCTCGCAGGAGCGAGCACAGCAGCTGTGTGCAGGCGGGTGCAGATGACACCCACAGAGCTGTCAGAAAGGCACCTCGAGAGCAGTTTCTCAACCACCCAGAACAGCCACAGGCCAAGTACCTGGCTGCCGAAAAACGCTGACACAACTCGCTGATGTCAGCTTCGTCCACCCCGAGCGCTGATCCTTTGCTACCAAAATGCAACATAGAGCAATTTCCTGCACCTCATCCATGTAAATTCTGTTAAATATTGTACACTCTGAGTGTCTGTGCGGGGCATTACACAGCCAGATCAGTGCAAGGAAGGTCCACGTACCCAGATCAACCTGCAGGAGGTTGATCTGGGTGTGGGAATCCCCCCTCTCCACCACTGCACCGAGCAGTGCAGGGGGTGACAGCAGCCACTTGGGCACCGCTCCCCACTGGAAGAGGCACGGGATCCCCATCTTCTCCTAGGGAGGAACACTGACCATGCAGAAACACATATCAAGCCACCAGTGACCTATCCTGATCTAATGCACTAACTGAAATCCAGGCATCAGCACCTTCCCTGCAGCGCCAGAGCCTTGGTACGAGTTTGTTTAGCAGAGATCGCCTCCAGCTCAGGCAACACCTTAATGAACTCCCTCATCATTAGGGTTCACGTAGGCATTGGGGAGTAGCGACCCATTTGACCAGCTTTGCTGCTGGACTGGCTGTATCATTGGTTTTTCACATTAAAACACACCCCCAGTCACTTCCTCTCTCTTCTCTTTGTTATTTAGTAATACAAAAGGGACCAGACTCTGAGTGCTGTGGTTCAACACCTTCTCCAGGCACATGTGACCTCAAAAGCAGAAGCAGTGGACTCACGGCACCACTTGCACACCATGAGCCTTAGCACAACCAAAGGGGCCTTGGCTCCAAGACACAACCACACAAGAGAGACAGTCAGTCTGACCTGTCCTGGAAAACAGAGACTCCGGCCAAGTTTGTCACTGCCCAGAAGCTTCTGCTCATGGAAACTTTCATGCAGAAGGTGGAAACCCATATGGAAGTTTGGAAGTTATGGTGGATAGAGTCTCCACTGTGAAGAACAGCAGATATGGACATAAAGCAGGCACCCTACATACATAGCTGATGTCCCTCGGTCGGTCACTCATCCTGGACACCTTCAGTGCCCCCAGATCAGACCACAGTTGTGGGATGGGCAGCATCACACGCAGGAGGCAAGACCAGAACCCTCCATCTCTGAGGCTGGACACAAGAGCCCCCTTTGCCTCTACAGACAGCTCAGAGGGAATTCAGCCACGGCAGCATGGCCCCACTGCGGCCTGCATCCATGTGCTGCTGCAAAGCTGGGAGCAGGAAGCGGCTGTCTGAGCAAAACTGACTGCTCACCCAGGCTTCTCCCTTCATAGGATGAAGCATAGCAGGTTCATCTACCTTGTGCTTCAGAAGCACTAGTGCTAGACACATTTGGTCTCCGCACACAGCAACTAATAATTAACCGACTCATTATCCAAGCCACTGTGGAACTGACTTGGACAGTGAAACCCTCGACAGTAAAAGCAGGCCTGAAACCAGGTCAGAGGCTGAGCAAATACAGCAGTGCCCACACAAACCACATTCTAAAGTACCCATCTGCCCGCACACGCAGATAAAAGGGCAGCAGAGCGCAACGTGCCTGGGCAGAGCCACCTTTTCCTGGCCAGGCTTGATAAAGCCTCAACCCTGGCAATGCTGGCAGGAAGAGAGATTTCTCCAGGTCAAGGACCAACATGGCAAGGCTAGCATTCCTGTCACAGGATTACCCAAGGTGGACACCCGGTGTAGGACATGGCCTTAGCAAGGATTACCTCACCAGAGCTTTAAGTACTTTGCAGCAGTGAAAGGAGAGATCTTTCCCAGAGGATCTCTGGGAAAACAGATCCTCCGGCGATCACAAACTGCCACCCTTGCTCCTTAGTACACCACAAGCAGCAGCAGCTGGTGCCATCAGACTACATATGCTGTGCAGGGCACAGACTTTAGCCATATATTAAGCCGCTAGCACCTACAACTTGCCAATCCACATCTGAATACACACAGACTGAAGAACTGTACCAAATTCTCTCTGCTCTGATGGCTGGCCAGGGTCTGCTGAAAGGGACATCCCAGCAGAGCTGGTGATGTGAAGAGACATAACCCACTGCCTGCCCCACACCAGTGTTCTGTGGGGACCTATCTCACTGGTAAAAACCTGTTCCAAATTTGTCTGACCTCAGCTGTAACTGTTCAACCCCACAAACAAAGGCAGGTTAAGATGAAAAAGACACTGGTTTTTGAAGCTCCCTCTTCCTACAGATGCCTGTAGACTGTAATCAGAACACCTCTGCAGCCACTGCACACATCTCCTCTGATCTCGTTCTGAGGATGAGACCGTTCAGATCAGTGTCCCAACAACTCCTTCCTCGATACCTTCCAGACTTCTCAAGTTTTTCTGAAGCATGGACACCAGATGGGATTCAGCAACCAAGGCATGGTCTCTTAAACCCATCATGGCATCTCTGTTTCTCACCAACTCTCCCAGCTAAGCTGAGGCAGGTACCAACAAGAGATGATGCATATCATTATCTACTCAGTTCTCTATGCAAACTTCACCTTATTAATGTAAAAACACCCCCCTCTTCTCCCAGTAGTCTCCTCTCACACATGCCCTACACATCAGTGCCTGCATAGATAAACACCAGAGTAAAGGGAGTTACCTTAACCCACCTTAGAAAGCAAGGCACCTTTCTTGGGAGAGGGAAATGTGGTTGTGAGAAATACTTTCTGAGCTGTCAGAGATGCTGTACCCATTGCATGAGCCTTCTATGCACAGGGAGAACTCCAATCCCAAACCAGTCCAGTTTTTATATGCCTGTGCCTATCAGAGGGCTTCTCAGAACTGCACCAACTGATACCTTGATACCTAGACATGTTCCTCTGAACCACCAATGATGACTATTTGTCATCAGGCCAAGCTGGCTGGACTCTGGTTTGACTTTGTTCTCTAGGTCCAAAAGGCTCTTGCCCTCCCTTGGTGCATTAACACCCCGTTGGCCTTCATCCTGCCACACAAAGACCAACTCTTTTAAGTCTTTTTTGGGTAACAAACTGTGTTCCCCTGATCACCTCTCTCTGTGCTGAGTCCTGGCTGAAACCCTCCATCACAGGGAATGAATGTGGCTTACGGGAGAGTAAAGGGAGTTACCTTAAACCACCTTACAAAGCAGGGCATCTTTCCTGGGAGAGAGGAATGTGGTTGTGAGGAACACTTCCTGAGCTGTTGGAAATGCTATACCCATTGCATGATCCCTCTATGCACAGGGATGGGGGAGCAGTGCTGAGACCATCCTCATGGCTCTCTGGTGGAATGGGCTTTTTAGCCTTTGGATATGTATACATGGCAGCGTGCAGCACTGGATGGGTATCTCAGCTTGCTATAAACAAAAACTCCAGGTTCTAGAAACAGGGTAGCAGTGTTGGCTTGGATCTCTGCCTGGACTCATATATCCAGCTTTTCCAAAGAGCTGATAACCACAACTGCAGCTGCACCACCTCGGAGGGCGTGTTGGGACTGTATCAGCAGCTCTCCTAGGGCTAAGGTGGGCAGCACTAGCATAGAGAGCATCGAAGCTTTTGAAACTTAGAGTGTTAAAACACTACTGGCCTGCAAGCCTGAAACAGGAATGGGGCCAAGATCTCTTCGAGCTCCTGCATCCAGCAAGCCCATGTTGGAGCAGTTACAACGTTGTGCACCTCCAGCCTGTGATGTCCTGGCTTAGAGGCTCACAGCTCCTACTGGGGCGAGCCAGAGCTCACAGACCAACATGCTGAGTAAAGAGACAATGGGAAACAGCACCTAAGACAGGACAAGCAACAGCAGCTTTGCTCTGCACGCTTCCCTGCTGCTTCTTCACATTTCGTTGACCCCAGGAGGACACTGTTTGACCGTGTACAGAGGCCTGTACTGCGTGTACTGGGTACCAAGCAAATAATAGCAAAAATGGTGTTCTAAAATAAGACCAAACCAAAGCATGAACTTTGCACCTCCAGCAAGCAGGGCATGCTCTACCACAATAAGCCACAGTCCCTGAAGCAGGCCAGAGAGCACATCCCTGAGCTTGGGCCTCCAATATGACCCACGGTGGCAAATGCTAACCACCCTGACAAGCAGTGGTCTCTAGTTGGCTGCAAGCCCCCTCCATCGCTCCTCAGCAAAGCCTTGGAAGGTTCTGCAGCAGATCATAGAATCACAGAATCAACAGGGTTGTGAAAGACCTTCAAGATCATCAAGTCCAACCATTACCCCAGGACTGCCAAGACCACCACTAACCATGTCATTAAGGGCCTCATCTACAGTTTTGAACACTTTCAGGGCTGGTGGTTCCACTACTTTCCTGGAAGCCTGTTCTAGTGCCTGACTACCTGTTTTTCCCAATATTCAATTTAAACCTCCTCTGGAGCATCCTGAGGCCGTTTCCTCTTGTTCTATCACTTGTAACTTGGGAGAAAGGACCAGCCACCTCCTCGCTCCAACCTCCGTTCAGGTAACTGCAGAGAGCAGCCAGGTGAGGGGCGAGGACACCACCACAAGCACTCAACCTCAGCTACTCCCCTGGGAATGCAGCCGCCGGGCCGGCTGCTGCTGGCGCAGCTCCTGCTGGAAGCCACTGGCAAGCAGGAACAGGCCCCCTGCCGCACGGGCAGGGCCCGGCCCTCCCTCCCCGGATACACCCACATTCCCCAGCCATGAGCGCAGCCTCCCCTCGCCTGGGAACCTCCCGCCACCCAGCCAGCACCCAGCACCCGGCCCGGGCACCCCAGCCAGCGGCAGGGCCCCCTGGGAGGAGCACACCGCAGCAGCAGCACCCCGTCCCTTTGCCTCAAAGGCAGCCTCGGCCACCCACCCAGAGCCTCCAGGACCTTCCCCAGAACACAGCGAGCCCTGGGGACGAGGGGAGCTGGCAGGAACAAGCTCCTTGAGCTCCCTGTGTGGCAGCAAGGCTCAGGCTGCCAGCAGCACTGCTCCTGCGCTGGTCCCTGGAGTGCAGCCATCCTGGACAGCATCCTGGGCACAAAGCTGCTCCAGCAGCCGCTGCCTGGGGAGCATGCAGATTCCTTGGGGAGCCCACCAGCCCCATCTGTCCCTCTGGCACATGAGCCAAGTCAGGGAGCTGCCTCCAGAATGCCTGGGCTCCAGAGCAGGGTGATGGAAACCTAGAGAGGCTCCCAGGGGCCCGAAAGAAGCTGCCCTGCCTCCCTGAGCGCAGCAGGTCCCAGCCAGCCCAGCCCCAGCTCTGTGTGTGCAAGCCAGTGCTCAAGGCCTTCAAAGCCTGTGGATGCTGTTCCAGACCCTGCTTGAGGACCCGACAGGGGCTTCGGCTGCCAGTCCTCATCACATGCCCAGCCCCCGTGCTGGTCCTGTCCCCCCTCCACAGCCAGTCCTGCCTCTGTCCCACAGTCCCGTCACTCGGGATGCCATCCCTGTGCTCCACAGGCTGCTCTGCACCCAGTGAGCACGACCGCTCCAGAACACACACTCCTGGCCTCCATTTGGCCCCAGGGCAGACTCCAGCAGATCATCATCCTGACAGAGCCTGGCACCAAGGAGCTGCTTACACGAGGGAGGTACCGGCACACTCCTGTGCTCCACAAAACTCCCCTTGCTGCTCCGCACCTCCGCTCTGGCAATCTCCCAAACAGTTCAACCCTTGCTCGGGAGCCCACTAACAGGAGCCCTCCACCCCTCCCATGCAGTTTCAGTTGCCTCTGCTCCCCCAGTGATGCAGCACAAGGCCCAGCTCTCCCTGCCCTTGCTGGTACACCACTGTGGCAAGAACATGGGACACATGTGCTCAGCTCCCAGGTCTCCAGCCGGCAAGGAAATCCAGACACCCAGAGAAGCTGTGGCTGCCCCATCCCTGGCAGTGTTCGGGGTCAGGCTGGACGGGGCTTGGAGCAACCTGCTCTAGTGGAAGGTGTCCCTGCCCATGGCAGGGGGTTGGAACTGGATGAGCATTAAGGTCCCTTCCAACCCACGCCATTCTATGATTGATCTCCTCCAGCTAGCTACGCTGCAGCTCCTTCAGCACCAATGACGATGGTGGTGCCCACAGCCACTGGAGTATGAAAACAGCCCCATGAACACTCACACCACTTCACTACAGCCAAGCTTTGCTAAGCGCAAACCCAAGAGCACCAGGACAGAATCGGGTGCCTATGCCCAGCCCAGGACCTCAGCTGGAATAGGCCACGGCCACCCATCCCCACAGACCCCATGTGCGCAGAGGGACTCTCGCTAGGCCAGCACCGCTCCTGCGCTCACTTACCCAGCGCTCGCAGCGGACCACTGCCCAGGAGAACAGGCTCAGCACCGCCGTGGGGGTTATTGGGGCATGTGCTGCTGGTGCTGCCACGCTCTCGCCTTCGGAAGCGGCTCGTAAGGAGTTTCCACAGTCCCCCGGGCTGCCCAGGGTCAGCATGCAGTCTGCCCCCGACCCTGGCCAGCTCCGGGTAGAGCAAGTCCCGCTTGCTGGGGCAGGTGTGCAGGGAGCTGGCGTCCCCCTCACTCTTGGTGCGGAGACGCGCGGGGCGCAGGAGCCCCCCAGACTCCGACCTCCGCAGCTCATGGCCCCGCCGCAAACGGAAGCTGAAGCTTTTGCGCAGGGAGCTGAAGTTCTTCCTGGGTCCGGGACTGCTCCATCCACTGCCTCCAAAGAGATTCCATCGGCGGCTGCCCCAGAGGGAGCCCCCCCGGAGGAAGCCGGGGCTCTCGGCGGTGTGCGGCTGCCGGGCCGAGGGTAAGAAAGTCATGCTGCTGGGGCGCGGGCGCTGCGCCCCGTCGGCCCCGTCGAGCAGGGACACTGCGCCCGCGCCCTCGCCCTCACCCTCTCCCGCCGGGCCGGGCTTGCGGGGCGAGCGCAGCCTGAAGAAGTCCAAAAGGCTGCCACGGGCCCTGGCGGGGGGCGGCGGGGGGAGCAGGGCCCCGGCCGCCAGCCCGTTCCCCGCCGCGCAGAAGCTCTTGGGCCGCCGCCGCTGCTGCTGGGCGGCCTTGAGGGCGGCCTGGACGGCGGGGACGCCCTGCAGGTCCAGGGACTCGCAGACGCTGACGGCGCGGCGGGGGCTCGGCCGCGGGGGGCCCCGGCCCGCCTCGCTCCAGCGCCAGCCCTCCGCCATCGTCAGCTGCGGGGCTGCCCCATGGCCCCGGGCCGCCCGCCGCTCTGGGCCGCTGCCGGTGCGGGCGGCCGGCCCCGGGGAGGCGGCGCAGCGGGGCCCCGCACGCCGCCCGCTGCCTGCCGGCTCCCACGCCGCGCCGGCATGCCTGGGCCGCGCTCCGGCGCGCCGCCAGCGCGGGGCTGGGCCCGCCCCGGAACGGGGCCGGGGCCGCCCCGCCCGACCGCGCCCTCCCTGCGCCGCCGCGGGCACCGAGCGCCGGGCGGGCCGGCGCTGCCCTTCACCCGGTCCCGGCCCCGGGCGGCGGCTCGGCTGCAGCCCCGGGGCAGGGCCCTGTCACTGTCTGGCTGCTCGGTGCTCGCAGCGGCAACTTGCGCCTTGCACCGGGGAGCGGCGGCGCTGTTGGGCCGGCCCGCACCCGCTACGCCGCGGTGCTCGCCGCGCGGCCCGGCACCCGCCAGGGCAGCGCTGGGCAGGGCTGTCCCCGGCCGCCCGCACCGCCCGCCCGGGCCGGCGTCGGTCAGGGTCCGGTCTGACCCGGGAGCGACCCCCCCCCCCGGCACGGTGCAGGCCCGGCAGTGCCCGCCAGGGGGCGCGGCGCTCCCGCTCGCCGCTCTCGCCGGTCGCCCTCGCGCGGCTCCGGGAGTCAGCGCCGGGGGCCCCGCGGGGCCGGCACCGGGACTCGCACTCACACACACACTCACACAAACCGGGCGGCCCCCTCCGGCCCCTGCCGGTCACCGGGCAGCCCCCGCCCCGGGAGCAGCGGAACCGCCTCAGGCGGAGCTCGGCTCCCGGCTGGCTCCAGAGCAAAGCGCTCTTCCTTTACCAAACACGCCATGGCTTAGCTCTGGCCCTCCTTTCATGCTGTTTCCTCCAGAATCCCCCACTGCAGCACCCGCTCCATTTCCTCCCCAGCACTCCCACCCGCTGCTGTCTGCAGCAGTCCACAGCAGCCTCCTCCCTTTTCCCAATGCATTTTCCCTTTCCCTGGCTTTTCTCCCTCCCAGCACAAGCATGATCTGCTATCCCTCTGGGGAGGAGGGAAAAAAAGATGCTTGAATCCCCCTTGAATTATTTTTTACATTATATCTACCTTTCTGAAAGCTCTGACTGCTAAACCAGCCTAGGTCGTCTTCTGCCTCTCGAGGCCTCTTCAGGAATGACTTCGTACCAGCACCTCATTTTTTCCCTTCTTATTGAGAAGTCTTCGACTTTACTTGCCTTGACTCTTCCAAAATCCCATCATCTTTTTGGACTTTGCCCTCTCTTCGATCCCTCATCCTCCTTCACAGTATGTCCCCACCATTTCCTTGAGCAACACCCCATCTCATGCAGTTCTCTGTGGATGCGCCCAGGCCCAGTCATTGCCCACAACTAAATCCCACCTCGCCACGAATCACCACCAGGTTCAGCCTTTCCCCTTCTCCCCACGGCACAGCCAACACCCCAGCCAAGCCCCATCCTCTCCCTTCACCATCCTCTCCTAAGCACACAGGTTCCACCATCACTCCGTGGCATAAGCAGAGCTGTCACGCAGCAGCCTCCTCCCTTGGCTGGAGGTCCTTTTCCCTGGACTTGTTGGCACTTTCCAGACAGTAAAACCTATACACCCTTCCAGCTACGAAGTGCTGGGCACACGGAGCAGCTGCCCACTCCGAGGAGCAGCTCAGAGCTGCCTGTCCCCACACTGTGTCAGTGCTTCTCGGGCAGAAGACTGGTGCATCCAGCTCCCCTCCCTCCTAAGCCAATGGGCACCGATGTCTGAATGCAAGCAGAAGGCGCCTGACAACCTGCCAAAGCCACAGCTCTGCCATCTGTGCCAAGGTCACAGGAACACGCGAGCTGCCAGACTGGATCTGACCCTCATCCACATCATCTGCTGTCCCGTCTCCCAGGAGCAGCCGCACTGCAGCGAGGAGCGAGGAATTCTGCAGAAAGCAATTATGATGGAACGTCTTCCAAAGAGCGCCGAGCACTAGATGAGCCTGGCTGCAGGGACCACAGTGTCTCTGCCACCAGAGATGTCAGAACCGATCACACAGATGCCTGTCAGGAGCAATCCAGACACAGGTAACCAGCCCGTGGGCAGGGAACCAGACCCATAACCTCGCAAGCTCCTTCCCCGCCACGCTTTGCACAGCTCTGTGCTCCCTGGGATTGGAAGTTGTTGCTGTAATGAAATGGGACTATCTATATTCATCTCTTCCTAAGATTCTGGGTTTAACTTTTCCTCTAACAATGCCAGATGGTACACCTTCTATGTGAATCTCATCTTTTTTAAATATTCTGGCAAGTTCTGGGCTTTCGGTATCACTGAATCACAGGAATATCTCCTGGAAGAGACGATGTACCACACACTCCGCTACTGAGACAGGACTAGACGTGTGTGGGATCACCTCGACAGGCGTCTGACCCGTCCTTCACGGCCTCCCTAAGCCCACTGCAGCACTGCACCATCCTCACTGCTCCCACTCCTCCTCCCACAATCCTGTCCGGATCCTCTTGCCTGCACACAATGACAATTACTTCTGCAATACCCGTATAAGCTGTGCAGGAGAGCAGGCTCCATTCTTCCCCACAGCCTCAAACATAGTGGGAAACAGACAGCGTTCCCCTCAACTCTCAATGTCTCCTTCCCTGTCCCACCGAGGATTGCATTTTAAAAGCTATTAGTGCTTTTAATGCATTCCCTTCAATCCTTTACAGTTTGCCTACTACCTTTCTCCAAATGCAGTGCCAGAACCTGGGCACAATACTCAGCTGGGGCCTCCAGCAGCACTCAGAAGAAATACATGTACAACATCCATATGGCTACATCCCAAAATGATATTGGTCTTTACTACAGTAACAACATAATGGTACTTTTACCTAATTAGCTTGTTATGAGGCAAAGGTTTCCACATGCTACATACATTGATTTAATTCCCTTGGCATTGTTCCTACAGAAAGAACAAAAGACGTAAAATAAAAAAGAACAAAACGGAGCCTCAGATAAAACGTGTGGTGGCAGAAGACTGCAGGCAGGGTGCTCGCACCCAAGAAAGGTCTCAAACCCCACCAGATCTCAACAGCACGTGGGCTTTAGCTGCCTCTTCAGCCACCACGGCTGAAACAATGACTGACAGAGGAACTGTTCTGAGAATGAGACCAGGAAACCAGAAACCACCGGTGTTTAAAAAGAGCCACCACTGAAATATGCCCTGCGCACCTTTAAGCATCTCTTAGGCAGTTTACTCTATGACTACACCAGGTCTGACTGGTGCTGTGTGCGTATCTAATGCAAATGGGAGGTTGCCGTTCCACCGCCTGGTGGGAAGGCGGCTGCTGGAGTCCCCTGTGCCACGCAGAGCTCCGGAAGCAGATGAGCTCCAAGAGCTGGGATGTAACAGGGACATTGTGCTTTTGCAATCCTGACCCAGGGCAGGTGCCTGGGGACAGAAGCAAGTTAGTCTCTTACCAGTACTTTTATGAGTCACGCTCATGTTACAAATATTATAGCAATGAACATCTGACTTAGATTAACAAAAAGCCATGAGAAGCTAAACAACAGCTGCACTGGAAGACAGTCCCAAAGTCAGGGAACTTTCCACTGCTGGCTGGTCCCCAGTGAGAAGGCCAGGGTGGAGCCCAGAAATGGAAAAGAAGTCTGAACCGTGACTGGTCAAATGCTCCACTGCACTCCTCCAGACCTAACTGGCACTGGTATTTCTGCTCCAGCTGTCTGCAGATACAGAGGTTTTGTTGCAAGGGGACGTTCAGCCTGGAGGATGGGATGGCTGCATTCACTCTCTCCCCTGGGTTTGAAGGTGCTGTTTCTCTGCAGAGGGGCCTAAGACTGGGTGACCCACTGCAGCAAGGCACATGGCCAGCACAGATGAGGGACTGTGACTGCAGCATCTGAGAAAACCTCAGCAGTCAGAGATGGAGGGATGAGGTTCTCAGCACAGATGGAGCCGTAAGTTCTCAGTGCCCTGGCACCACGCAGGACCACGCAGGTGCCAGCAGGAGCCAGGAGGACTGGACAGATATCAGCCAGCCCCGGGACCTATATGCCCACAGACCTGTGCCAGCAGTCGGGCCATGGGCAGGAGACCAGGCTTAGTGCCACTGCACAGGCAGTGCTGCCAGGAGACAAAGACAGAACAGGGCACGGTGACACCACACTGCACCTGAACCAGGCTGTGGGATGCCCAGGACCCACAGTACACACTGTCCAGCCAGACCCATGCAATCTGGGCGTGAGGCTGGAGCAGCAGAGCAGGAGGGCTCCATGCAGTGCCACCGGCTGAGCCCATCCGCAGCTGCAGGAGCGCCCCAAGCACAGTGCCAGGACCGCGCCAGAGCTGCCAGGCTCTGCAGACCAGCTCCAGCCGGCTCGGCCGCGCACCAGGAATACTGATGAGGCTCTGCCCAAACCGGGAGTATCTGGGGGCGCGGGCTCCGCTGCCTGGACATGGGGTGTGCAGCGCCGCAGCCCCGCGTCACAGCCCCGCTGCCAGCGCGTCAGCAGCGCGCCACAGATGTCCTTCGGGAGGCGGTGGTGGGGGCAGACCCCACAGGAGGAGAGCGAAGGAGATGGAGGCGGTTCCCCTGACCCCGAGCAGGGGGACACTGTTCATAGCTGAGTTCAGCCACAGCTAGGCTCTGGGCACAGCTGTGGGGCTGAGCATCCAGCACAGCCAGAGATGTAAATCACAACAGCTCCACTGCGATAACCCCTTCTGGTCACCCCAACCAAGCCATTCACAAGAGACAACATCCTCACCTCTCCACAAAACATCCAGCAGACACCCACCCCCCACCTCCCCCCCAGGGTCTCAGACTGGAGAAATGAGGCATTGTTCCACATCTGACCTCTGGTAAAGCCCTCAGTTCCCTGCCCGTGCCCCCTTGCAGCCCTGGAGCCCTGGCTTGCCATGGCCTCTTGGAGAGAGAACTCGGAGCAGGCTGGTACCTACAGTTTCCATGGAGAGGGAAGAAGCAGGCCCAGCCAGCAAACAGTTAACAAAAGCCAGGAAGTAAACAGAAAAGGTACATGAGAGCCTGATTTCAGCATCAGCTCTCTCCCTCCTCCCACACACGCTGCACACCCCCAGCTCGCTGCACACCCCCAGCTCGGGTCCTGCCTGCAAACCTGCCACTGCTGATGAGGAAATTACCACTTTCTCCGCACTGGGATTCACAGAGATGAGGCAAAACCATCTCCTTCCCACACGCCATGAGGTCATGCCCATGTCACCCAAACCACCCCACACTACGCACGCAGGACACTCTCTTGCCCACCAAGGGAAGCTGAGCGCCAAATCACTGCCATGCTACAGACCCTGCAGCCCCGCACCAACACACACTACAAGACGGATGCAGAGATGGCTCTTCCTAAGCTGCTCCAGACCCCAGTGCCACAGGGAAGCCCTGCAAGGTAACACTCTGAGATGTAATCTCCCTGGCTATCTTCCTGGCGTAATAGAAGATCAAGGCAGCAATCACTTCTGCTCGTTAAACCACCCCCCCGGGCACTTGTGCAAGCAGGGATGTTAATACCAGTGTCCTGACTAAGTCTCAGCCTGTGCTTAGCTGCAGTTAGGCTGGTACCTCTGCTCCAAGCCAGCCTCACCAGTGCAGGCACCAGGCTGTTCCCAAGCTGTACTTACGCAGTCCTTTATGCTCCTCACTGGCCTCACTGGAGATGCTCAAGCAATGGCTGCAGGTATGAGCAATGTGATTAGGCTAGATATTGTGAAATATCCTCAGTATTTTGAAATCCAAAGAGAAAAGCCCATGGGAAAAGTTGGGATGAGGACTAAAGGAAACATCTTCATGTCCTCAAGCCCAATCCTTGCCCTGGCTTTGAAATCCCTCCCATAATCACAGAATCATAGAATAGCTAGGGTTGGAAAGAACCTTAAGATCATCTAGGTCCAATCCCCTGCCATGGGCAGGGACGCCTCACACTAGACCATGTCACCCAAGGCTCTGTCCAACCTGGCCTTGAACACTGCCAGGGATGAAGCATTTACCACTTCTCTGGGCAAGCCTGTTCCAGTGCCTCACCACTCTCACAGTAAAGAACTTCTTCCTTATATCAAACCTGAACTTCCCCTCTTTAATCACCGTTTACAACAGTGAAAATCCTCTAGCTATTCCAAAGCAGCAGAGTAAAGGAGAAATGAAAAGAAAAATGGAATCTGCTCGGAGGATATAAGCCAAGAAGTCTCTCAAGGAGGGAGCTGCACAGGGAGCAGCTCCTCTTGCTGCTTCCCCACCAAGCAGTGGGCTCAGGGTGGTGCTTCCCAGCCTGACTGGCTGGGATGGAGCATCGGGACACCCACACAAAGCACTATGTGCAGGGGAGGGAACAAAACCCTTCCTGGGTACGAAGAACCTCAAAAATCAAAGAGTCCTGCTCCACAGTCGGGGCAAACCATGTCTTTACACGTGACTGCACCACTGTCACCTTCACACACCCCATGGATAAGGGACATTCCTACACCTATGTGAAAAGCCCCCACACTGCCAGGTCTGCACTGACCGGACAGACCCCCCCCATCCTCAGGGCCTTATCATTCCATTGCATGTGGCATTGCTCAGACACCACAAAGGAAATGCACTGGAATTATAGGAACAGCAAATATGGGCAGACGGTAAGAGTGGGAAGGCACTCGGCTCTGCAGAAAGGAGAGAAGCCCAGAATCCCAAAAGGGATGTTCCCAACAGAGCTTCCCAAAGCCATCTGACAACAGTCCTCTCTGGGAAACATGCAGAATAACGACACTGTAGAAAGCCATGGAAAGGTCCTGTTCTTCTCCCCTGTTCCCTCCAGGCACCTGCTCAAGAACAAGAGAGGAGGTAAAGAAAGTGTTTTTGAAAAACAAGCTAAAAAGCCGCAGAGACTAGTAACAACCCGAGATGCTCACATAGAACTAAGCACCCCAACAAATGCCTTCAAATACCATTTTACCTCATGATTCTACCTTGTCATCCTCCCAAGGAACAGAGCTCAGTGACTAAGAACATCAGCACACAAAGGCAGAGATTGTTTTGCCACAAACAACAAGAGTCAGTGGTGAGAGCAGCATTAGTAAACTCTTCTGTATCACACCTGGTGCAGGGTTATCACAGTGTTCTAGCCCCCAGAGTTCTCTAGAAAAGAGAAAAATCAGCCTCCTCTCTGTAAAACAGACCCCAAAGAATTTTAGTTTAAACTCTCATCAACAATTGTTTTAGAAAAGGAGATGTAACTTTCAGGATGTCAAAAACATAGATGTCATCCAGCATACAAAACTAACATTTACAACAACATGGTATTGCTGAGAATACGCATTTCATTAAACCCACTCACATCTACAGCTGGTGCAACAAGGACCTTGGAGCAAGCCAGAGCCAGCCTCCAGCACTGCAGTATCCTGCATCACGTGCCGAGCCAGAGCCCCTGATCCAGGCTGGACCAGCGTAGATGTCTCCTCCTGCTCCCGCCTAGGTACAAGTGTCCCAGGCTCTGGCATCATAAGCCCAGAGGCAGAATTCCTGCCCAGGTCTCCACCAGTGTGATAGCATCTCCTCCCTGGGATACATGGCTCGCTCACAGGGGCACAGGGCAGCTCCTTTGATGATCCATCGATGCTAACAGTCAAGTTCAGTTCCAATTTCATTACCTGCTTGCTCATTACTGAGCTCAACCTTAGATGGCAATCCAAACATGCACCAAGCTTTGCGATCATCAGCCTCAGTCAACAGAAAACTGTACAGTTACTTGCAGAACGTGACCTTCAACAAAACATTTCATACAGTGAAAAGGGAAAGACATAGCTAACATGAAGAAGGTGGATATTAGTGCACCAACTGTGAAGTTTTCATCTATAGATTAAACAGATCCAGTGCTTTCAGCGCATGGACCTGCCAACACTGAACTTTCAGTACCTCTGGTTGCTTATATCAGAGAAAACAGCTGAATTCTTCACTGCAGTTACAGGCTGTGACCCAAAACTGCCACCATGTCCAAGGACACAGGAGGTGGCAAACACAACACTGGTGTTGCGAAGCAGGTCAGGGAATCCTGGGAACTCCAGACCAGCCAGCTAACATGCATGATAAGAAAAATCAGTGAAAACGATGAAGAAGAACAGAGCAAGCAGAAACAGAGATACATGCAATCTCTTGGAAAAGAATCAGTAAGGATTTTGCCAGCAGCAGTCACACCTCACAGAAAGACATCGTCTCCTTTTGAATGATGAACAAAAACTATCTGAACCTGGGAGATGCAGCTGGTCCAGCTGCAGTGGGGACATCCAGCAACAGCCTGACCAGGTCCCTCCACCTAGCATGATCGAGTTTCTCTGGAAGGAGAAGGGGAGCCCTTGGGTGGGTAAACAGCTGGTTAAAGAAGGCAGCCACTGTCTCAGTGAAGGAGGTCACCAAGGTAGTGCCCACAGCTGTGCTTCTCCAGACAGCCACCCCTGGCTCTGGGGTGAACAGTGGAGCAATGGCTTCAGCAGGGAGCACTGCATGGCCACGGGCATCAGTCCCACACACCCGTGGGACATTGCTGCCCAGCCTCCCGGGATGAGCAGCGGGCCAAGGAGCAGCACTGGGATTCAAAGACAGCCAGGTTCATCAAAGACAAAACGAGCACCCTGACTTCATGAGCAAAATGAGGCAGCCATTTCTGCCCAGGCACCGGAGCCCTCGGCTGCGATGGGCAGCTTGGCCGCAGTCAGATGCGTAATGGCATGGAGGAGGAGGAACAGGGAATGAGAGAGAGAGCACCGTATAAAATCCATGCTTCACCCCCACCCTCAAAGCCATGTACTGGTCCCCAACGCAGCAGAAACAAAAAGAGCTTCCATGAAACAGAGAAGGATCTATCAGCCTGAAGAGAAAGCTAAGGTGGCTAAGACTCCCAGTCCATGATTTGATCTCCACAGCACCGCACAGGTAAGGAAGAGAATCTTCCAAGGAAAGAGCTGAGGAAAGTCAGATTAAACCGACAAGTTTCAAAACAAAGGGAGGCATTTCTTAGGATAGGATAATAACAGGAGGTTGTGGATACTCGAAGTTCACCCAGTTCAAAAGCAATTAAACCAAATCACAGAAGATAATCTAACCAGCACTGTAAGATGTGAACCCTGCCACTGGCACCAGAGTCCCTCAGCCACACACCACTGGATGCTGGGTCGACCAGGGAGATATTACTATATGCTCCTCTTGGTTTCACCTGATTCTCAAGGCATTTGCCTTCAGCCATCTTCTAAGCGGAGACTGGGCAAAACCAGACTTCGGTCTGAATCAGCATAATCTTCCTCAAACAGATCCTTGGTTCCTCTGCTCATCACCCCTATAACCCATTTCTGCTCCCATTTCCATCAAAGTCCTCTTCTCTGCAACTGGCATCATACGAAGGCTCCTAGAGGAAACCTGTGTCAAGCCTTACGCCAGGACACTGCTGTTTGCACATCACATACTCTCCCTATGTAGCCTAGGGCTTCACTTGGCATTTTGATGCCAAGTGCCACTCTAAGTCTCTTGCTTCAAGAAATGCCAAAGCCTAAACCAGCCCAGGCTACGACCTCAGAGTGAAAAGTGCAGCACAACTTGAAGGGAAAATAATACCAAAGATGAGAAAATTCCCATTGCATTTTATTAGCCTAGAGCTCTAAGCACACTTTCTCTGTAAGCCTGGGAGCCTCAGACCCAGCAGCTTCCAGGTAATGAGTTCCTCAAATCCGTCTGGCACTGGGGATCATCCTGCCCTCACAGCAGCAGAAGTTGGATCTGGGCTTTCCAGGAGAGATAGACCAGAGAGGGACGCAGAAGGAGCGTGCCTGGAAGATGGAGACTGCTGGGTGACTGTGGCCTGCCCAGAGCAGAGGAGAAGGAAGATGTGCTCCAGTGCCACAGCAGCACAGAGCTGTTACCATGCCCCACCAACCAAGGAGCTGCTGCTTGGCCAGGGCCCCTCCAGCAGACGGGTCCCCAGTCACCCTGAGACTCCCTGCAAGCACTTCCCAGCATCACTCCCAGCAGTCACCCAGACGTTAGAGCAGCTCCCAGTGCCTAAAGGGGCCAACAAGAAATCTGGAGAGGGGCTTTTGACAAGGGCAGGTAGGGACAGGACAAGGGGAATAGCTTTAAACTGGCAGAGGGGAGATTTGGATGAGATCTGAGGAAGAAGTTCTTCCCTGTGAGGGTGGTGAGGCTCTGGCACAGGTTGCCCAGAGAAGCTGTGGCTGCCCCATCCCTGGCAGTGTTCAAGGCCAGGTTGGACACAGGGGCTTGGAGCAACCTGCTCTAGTGGAAGGTGTCCCTGCCCGTGGCAGGGGGTTGGAAGTGGATAAGCTTTGAGGTCCCTTCCAACCCAAACCGGTCTGGGATTCTATGACCATGATGACTTTCCAAAGGACATGAAAGAGCATCCAGCACCCTGCTGCTGTTTGCGGCTGGCAGTGAGAGGAGGTGACAAACATGGGACCGAACAGGCATTTAGCTGTGCTCTATTTTTCAATCCCACTTTACTGTAATCAGTAGCGGTGTTTTAATTAAGATGTTTATCATGTCAGTCTGCGAGCAGACACTGACAGCACTCAAGAGCTAGCAGTTATTTTGCAGATCAACTCCTGGGGTCTCAGGAATGACCAGCAATGACTCAAGCAGTTCTGGAGCCTGCACCATTGCTCCAAGAACGGGAAGAATAACCCTGCTTTCTGGCTAAATTCTAGCTCATTAACCAAGCCTTCTGCAGGGGCAACTAGCCCAGCCTCTCACACAGTTCCCTCAGTGGTTTCCAGCCCTAAAGCAGCTCTCTTCCCAGCCAACTAAATAAATACAGCAAAAACACCACCAGTGAGCCGAAATCAAGAATGCATCCAGCCCAAGTCTCAGCCCAAAGCTATAAGCCATGCTTCAGAGACCCATCAAGCGCAGAGATACTGCCAGGGACCCTCCTGCGTTTCCCTGGGGCATCAGGGACAGAGGGGACATGCAGACGTTGCAGAGGCTGCTGAGGAGCAGCATAGCACAGCTCTCCAGCAGACAGCAAGTGGCTCAGGAGCACCCACAGCCCCCAGCCTGGTGCTTTGCTCTTCTCTCTGCCCCGACCTGGCAGCCAAGAAGCTCCCATGATGGCTGGGAGAGCAAACACGAATGCCTCAGAGACACGACGCCCTGCAGCACCGCAGAGCAAGCGGTGCGAGACCCAGCTCACTGTCAGCAACCGTCAGAGGCCAAAGCCCTTGACTTGGCCCTGGCTGCTGACCCCCCTGCTGCAGGGACCCAAGCAGTGCCCCCATGACAGGCAGTGGGAGAGGGGGACTCAGCAGCACTGGGCAAAGCTGCCCCAGCCAGGGCCACACACCAACGGAGCCCGCAAGGGTGGACATGGCAACAGACTAAGAAGAGAGCTGGGACACAAGGAATATGACCCAACCCTCACCTGCCTGCCTGCCAGCTGATCCACAAACCCATCCTTGTTCTATGCGGCTGCTCTGTCACCAAAATGAAACAGTCCAGCAACAGGGGATGATCTAGCCACCCAAGAGCAGACAGCTATGATGTAACAAAAGGGGGTATCCCTCCCTGTGAGCCCCAAAGCCCCTTCCCACCCCAGCACAGCACCCAGCTGCCGATAACCTCCACCAGGCTGGTGGGAGGGGACCCCACAGACACTGTTCCAGATGGGCTGACAGGGCCATCCGTGATTTTATTATGAGCTCATGATAATCCTTAATCACCCGTGGGCTGCAATGCAGCAGCAAGAGAGGAGCTCTGTATCCTTAAACTGATCGAGTGTTTGGGAGCTGGACACCATCGCCAGCGGATGAATGAGAGGCTACCACAGGCAGCCCTCTGGAGAAAGACGAAAAGAGTACCAAGGCCCCTCCAGTTCTTGGAGATGAGCTCCCTTCACAGTACCTCATTCCTAGCACAGCTTAGGCAAGTGCGTCGGAAGGTAATTGAGATTCAAGGGGAAGCGCTCGAGAGGCAGCAGCGCCCGCCCTGCTGTTACCCACACGACCTTACCTCAGGCCTGCGTGCGCGCGTTTTCATCCTGAGTAAGGCAGTGCTTTGTGGAAAATATACAAGCACATAATTAAAGGCTGCATCAAAACTCATATGCAAAGGAGCCCAAATTAGGATATAAAATGTAAATTTTCACAAGGTTGGCTTTTGGAACCAAAGTAATGTTTGCTTGGGTTTAGTGTAGTTTTCTTGCGAGCCATTTTGTATGCCTTTTTGTTTTATGCAGAAAAAAGATTAAGTTTTATCTAACTGTACCAACCCTTTTCGGACAACCCAGAGAGCTTGAACTACAGAACTGTGGAACCATGGCACAGCCACTGCCAGCTGAGCTGCGGATTTGGATGCTGGTCATTGGATGGGAACTGCAACCCAGGAAAACTGGCCATGCTGCCAGAGCCCCCCAGCTAGCGTATTCCTGCTTTATTCCCCTGTACACGGACCAGCTGCAGTGTGCCAGGCTGTCCTGGATGAATTCCACCCAAGCGCCTTCACTCCACTGCCCGCATCCCTGCTCTGCAGCGGCACTGCTTCTGCCTGATGCTAGGTGTCCAGCCTGTGCTCTGGTGGTAGGAGAGGCTCCGAAGCACATAGGTCAGTCCAAGTACTTAGCAGGCAGGGTACTGCATGCAGGCAGACCCTTGGAGCAGCGTCACCATGCCATTTGTATCCATCAGCACATGCCATTACACACACCAGCACCGAGGAGAGCAGAGCTCTGTCCAACACAGGCATTCCAAGCTTCTCCCCAAGGCCTCTGCACAAAGTCCAAACCATCATCAGGCAGGGAAAAGAAATAAACACCAAGCCACACACAACAGAAGGTGCTGGCCTCCCACCTGTGTTCTCACAGTCCTCCAGAGCTGTGGTTGCAGCTCCTGCTGCAACCACAGATGCCTCAGCCTGGGGATGGCTCATGCCCCCAAAGGGAGCGTGCGCCGCATGCCACCCAATGGTCCCCAAGGGAGGAAGCAGCCTGACATCGCTCTGCCCTATCTCACACCCGCCCTGCGAAGTCCCAGGGGAGCGTGACAGGTCCTGGCTGCCTGACCGCAGAGATGCGCACAGGAAGGCTTCAACCACGCTGGCACCCATGTGAACTTCCCGTGCGGTTGGGGCAGGAGGTGATAGCTTTGGGTGCCTCTCACCACACCAAAACTGGCTGCTCTTTAGCAGGAAGGACACCAGGATAACCAGCCATACCGAACCATACTTTGGGTCAGCAAGATGAACTTGCTGTGTTTGAGATCCCTCTTTATCCATGCACCCCATGCTGCTGGTGCCTCGTCAGTCCCACACCAGCCACCCAAAATATCCCTGGCATCCATGCCACAGGCAGCACACAGGACATCCTCTGCTCACTGACTTCCCACCAACCCGCTCCAGGGACTGGAAAGAAGAGATGTATTTATGCCCCCCTCGCCCCTGAATTACTGCCCTCACCTCTCCAAAACACATGCCTTATTTACAGATGGAATCTTTCAACTTCAGCCTCTAATCACCCGTGAAACAAAGGGACTGCTATCAAAATCCTGCTCCCTTAATTCAATCAAATAACCTCTCAACAGTCTCTGTGATACAGCAGGGCTGCTCAAGCCCCCTCCTGTGGATACATCCCACAGGCCGGCCACTAACTCACGAGTCTTTCTCAATCCCCCAGTTTCCCAATGCTTTTCCGCTGGTGTGCACACAGAGGACCCAGGCACTGCCCTAGCCAAACCTCTATCTCTCCCACCAGGTTCCCTACAGATAACCACACACATACAGAATCCACACTACCCCTTCTGTCCTCAGCACTGCGCTGGAAGCTCATTTTCCACCAAGAGCAGAGCCCAGTTCCTCAAGTCTCCCCAGCCCCTGGCTCTCCAGAAAAGCCCCTCCCTCTCCTTCACCAGATTCATCCACCTCACTGCTGGGATTCCTCCCGGTTTTGTCGCTTTACATAATCTTTATTAATTCAATTACCATTCCAGGCTACTTTTTTCCCCAGCAATCAATACAAATGCTAAATGCTACAAGGTGAAGAATAGCTCGCACAAAACCCACCACAAACACAACTGCTCAGATACCAGTTTTATTTACAACTACACACTGAGGTCCTAAATCTTACTCCGTTTCACTGGTTTCATGTTGACCACAGACTCTTGTTTCTTCACCAAAGTTCACTCTGTCCTAAACCAAGTATCATAAAGAAGTCTAAACGTATTATTTCATTATTAATACCTGTACCTAATCACTCTGTGCTCAGGAGTTGTCATCAGCGTTATGGAAAACAAATCCCATCAAACATGCTACTTGGCACTCATTTCCCCTCCTTTAATTCTTCATTAATTCAGACTGTGTCAGCCACTGTGCTCTTTCCCAGGGATCGATATCAAGCTAACTGTATCATAAATACCTGAGTCATCCCATTTATCCTGTTAGAGGCTGGCACAGCGTTAGCCTGCTCCAGTCGCAGTCATCCTCTCATGCGGGAGCCACCAAGAGGCCAGACATCAGAGAGTTCTGCAGCAGCTCCCCAGGGCTCCTGGCTGCAAGCTACCCAGAGCTGGGAATCTTCAATACCCGATTTTGGTAGCTGCTGCCCAACACTGAACAACCATTCCAGAGAAAGCATTTCATCTCCCCAGGCACGGGATGGAAATGCTTATACTGCACAGCTACCAACAACCCCTGTGTTTTAGCCAGCTATGGACCAACACTGTAGTTAAAAAACAAACCTCATAATTCCCAATTGCCACTAACCAAGCTGCATACAGACTGCTCCTTGTGTCTTACTCCATCAGTTCTCTCACTTGCAGTCTTGGCTTATGTTCCATAGTATCAACTTTTTCTCCGTTAATGATTAATTCTATGACAGTCTTAATTGTTCAGATGTGCCACCTCTTTTGTATGCCAGGCTGAATTCTGAAACAGCGCAGCCTTCTTCATTAATTGTGGGCTTTGGGTGTTTTGGGCACAAACAAGACATTCTTTAGAAATGAATAATTATTGCTTGCATTTGCTATTTATGTTCTTTCTCCTAAGTACTTCGGCTCATAATTTATTTATTTATTTTAGCTCTGTGACATCAGCCCTTCTAAAACAAACAGTAACCTGCGAGTGCCACACAAACACCATCACCAGAAAGAGCATCGCAACACTGCTCAACTGTCCTGGGGGGAGAAAGAGTTGGGGAGTTGCACTGTGAGGGGAAGGAGGGGAATGTCCTGCCCTTCCTTACCCATCCAGAGATGATCCAGTACTGAGGACAGTGCTGGCTGGCTGGCTCGAGAGAGATCACTTTGGTGGAGGTGCAGCAGGAGACAGTGCTGGGAACCTCCTCTAGGAATGCCCAAGGCTGGCACAGGACTGGTACCACTGGAAACGCCACAACACCAGACCTGGGAACTTTGGCATCCACTGTGCAATGCTGCTCACAACCAAAATTGCAGCACAAGCACAGCACCAGAACATTGTCTGGCACGAGCACCAGGCAGATGCAGTTGCGGTTCCCACCTCCACCTGCTCTCTTTATATCTCTGTCGATGTGGTTGGTGCTGCGCTGTGTTGGGGCCAAGGAGGGAAATGAACAGCACTGAGCCACCGAGGCTGGAGGGAGAGCGATACCAGGGAGGAGTGCAACCACTGCCCCATGACAAAACGGTTCTGAACGGCATGTGGGGAGGTTTGGTGGAGGGAATGGGGATACCCAGGGCTGGGTGCTCGCCCTGGAGGAGAGGCTGAGGGAATGTGGCTGGCTCATCCCAGAGAAGAGCTGCTTTCAGCTCCCCATCACTCCCTGGGGTGCTGGACATGGACTGAGCCCTGACCCTTCTTTGAGCAGGCAGGCAGACTATGGCAGGCATCCAGGCAGGGTTGTCATCGCAGTAAGTACTGCTGTGCTGCTCAAGGGCCACAGTGAGCCATACTTCAAGGACTGAGGCCCCCTCATTCCCTGCATCTGCCCTCAGCTGCCCTTCAGCTTTCCAATGCTGTGGGTGAGGACTCGGCAAGCACATCAGGTATCTGCTGCCTGAAGATATTACTGCAAAATTTGGGAGCTCCAGGTACTGAAGCACTTAGGAAAGCAGATCTGGATCCTTACATTCAGAACCCTCCTTTCCCCTGCATTGAAGTCATCAGAGCAAACGCACATACAAATACAACATTCGCTCCATCTTTAAACATCTTTGACATCCAAGGTCTCCCTGGCCAAACCACAAATCCTCCCTGAGCCAGTGAGCTGCACCACAGGCTCTGGTGCAGGCTGGGAAGTCCTTAAAGCAGGAGAGATCTTCTGCAGGGAGCCGCATGCCAGCACTGCTCAGCTCTCCCTGTGCATCCACCACCAAAACCTGCCACTTGTGTCAGGGAACAGCAGCACCAGAGACCACACGTTCCCCAGGGCCACAGCTTCCCTCTTGGAAGAAACCTGGGCTTAAAGGAGGTGACTGCACAGCTCTTGGAGAGGGAACATAAAAGCCACTGGAAAGGAACCGCAGTGGTGGCAGCACCTCCAGGACTGGGGTCCAGCGCACAGCGGGACCCAGCTGCAGGTCCTACAGCACAGCACTGCCGGAAGAGCAGCAAACAGGAAACCTGCCCCAGCCTCGGACACGCAGAGGAACAGCCAGCTGGTTGAAAGGAACTTCAGAGAAAGAATAAATTACATCAGGCTCAGACAAAAGGCTCTGGTTCACAGAGCGACCTTTGCTCAGCCGGATGGATGGAGCGAGTCTCTCAGCAGGCAGCATGTCCTCATTCTGCTGCAGCTCAGGCTGTGGCAGCCCCACAGCTTCAGGAGGAGGAAGGTGCTAGAACAAGTGCACTGTTTGCAGGTAAGCACAGAAAGAACAAAACAACCAAATGAAAAAAATCAGATCAGCTCCAAAGCATTAGTCAGGATGGCAGAAACAAAGAGAAAGCATTGTGAGAGGACCTCAAAATCCTGAGTAACTGGGTGACAGAACAGTAGGTGATCAATGTAAGTGGCATGCTCAGAAAAAAAAGTAATCTTATTTTACATATACAATAGGAACTCCAACTTCTTACCACTTGAAATCTGAAGGTTATTCTAAACATCTCTATGAAAACATCAATTCGCTGCTCAATAGCAATCAAAGAGCAGAGTTCTAGCAACTACCAGGAGGAGGATGAAGAACAAAACAGGGACCATTGCAACACTCTCGCCCCGATCCACAGCATGCCCATGGCTGACGCCTGTGCACCACTTGAGCGCTGCTCCTCACCCTCCCCAGCGCTTCTGACCCAGATCTCAGAAACAGATAGAAGGGAACTAGAAGAGGTACCGAGAAGGGCAGAAGCTGATCAAAAGGACAGAACAGCTTCTGTACAAGGAGCCTGAAAAAGGAAGATGGCAAAGGGGGAATTAAGTCTTCCATGTCGGGAGAAGAAAGCAGGCAGCCACGAGGGAACAATTTGTTCATTGCTTCTCCCAAAACACAAACTAGAGGACATCAAATCCAATTAATCAGCAGGCAGGTTCAGAGCAGAAAGAGATCTATTCATATAAAACATCACTAAGCAGTAAAACGCCTCATTGAGGGATGCAGTGATGCTAACACGCGCTCAGCAGATGATGAGGCAAATTCAAGGACAAAAGCTCAGTGCAAGGCTACAGAAACACAGAGACACTGCTTTGGGCTCGGGAAATCCATGACAGACAAATGGCTTCATGCTGGGAGAACGAACGACCAGCAGCCCAGCTCGCATCCCGGCCCCTGGGCAGAGGCTGGGGGGCAGCAGAGGACAGGGTGATGGGCTGAAGAGCCCAGGGAACCCCTTTCACGAGGGCACTAAGAGTGGACTCGCCTCTCGTCTCCCCTGTGGGCCTCTGCGTGTGCAGAGCTGCTGGCAGCATGTGTGGTTTCGATTGTCAAATAGTCACCGCAGCAGCTGAGAATCGGGGCCTGCAAACTTTGCCAAACTAACTATTCAAGCTGAAATTTTCCATGCTTGCTCTCTGCATTAGGCTGGTATTTTTAGAAGTTTCAGCAAAAGCAATTCAGACATTTCCAAAAATGAGGTTAGGGAAAAATAAGGTAGCTTTGCCAAAGCTGTACATTTTTCCAGCTTTGACTGAGTTGCTTGAAGAGCTGATCCACCTCCACAATCCAGAGCTGGAGCCAGAGCCGAGCGGCTGGCTTGGGGTCATCCTTTGTGCAAGATGACTTTTGCAGTCTGTGAATGTGATATGAACTTGGGGGAGAACGACCCCTTTGAGAGTTGCTGTTCACTTCTCGGTTTATGCTGCTGGATACAAAGAGACCCCTTGCTCTTATCATAGAATCATGGAATGGTTTGAGTTGGAAGGGACCTTAAAGATCATCCAGTTACAATCTCCTCTTAATTCAAACTAATACAGAAGGAACCAACGCACCAGGGAAGCAATTCAGCCGTTGGCTCCCAGACATCAACAGCTCAAGCCGAAGATGCACAACAGCCTCCACTTTAGGTTGAGCTTCGCCAAGACACAGGCTGCAGCACAGCAGTTTCTATCTTGATCTGCTAGATGGCTTCCTTGCTGACAGCCTTATGAAAAAAGAATTTAAAAATACAAAGAAATACAAAGGCGCTTTTGATTTTAGCACTTCTCAATTTTGAGTGCTTGATTTATAATTTTATCACTGTTGCTTAAGTTTATTTGAATGCAATCAAGTTGTATTAGAGATGCAGCCAGGCTTTTCAGCTGACATCAAGGACTCCTACTGAATCCTCTATATTTTGTCACTGATAACAATTACAAAGACAGCAGAGATCATCCCTGTGCCATTTAGCTGCACAGCACAGGTTAGAAAAACCCACTCAATAAATCCAGCATTAAAATCATCTCCTGTACCTGAGTTAGCGTGGACTTTGCAAAGAAACACCAGGCTTCCATTTGAGGCCTTGCGGGTGTTTACTGCATCTCTAGCGAAGTTATTCCAATGGTTAGATACTCTCTGACAAAAACAAGTACTTTAAAGCTAAATCTGTGTAGCTTTGGGCTCTGCCCAATGGGTCACATTCTCTCTTCAGCTTCTGAATTGATCTGATTGCTTTTAAAGCCCTTACTATTCTATTAGCCATTTCCCCCAGGCTTTAAATGATTTTATGGCGCTTTTTTCCCCAAGTATTCACATTAATAAAAAAAAATAGACATCAAAATTACATATTGTACCTGGTGATGGTCTTGTCAAAGCCATAAAATCATTAATCCATCCTTCCATGTCTGCAAGGTAAGTACCAACTCCCATTAAAAGCCTGTATAGCAGGGCCCCACAGAGCGTCTTTCCCAAATTAACACAACAATTGGGATCTTGCGCAATCTAAACACAGCCAGACTCAAACACATCTTCTGCTGGACTTTAAATGATTTATCATTTTATGTAATCCTTGGGATGAGCTGGAAATTAGTGAGGTATTTGTTTAATATCTTTCTTACATTGTATGGTGAATAAAATATTGTGCCAGCTTTAAAACTGCTGTGGCTACAGGAAAGGCAGTAAAGGTAGAAATACAGACAATCTAACTAAGGAACTGAGAGTTTATATGGGAGAGTTTACACAGAAGTTACACTTCTTACATTTCTGGGATGTCTCAGCACCCAAAGGAGCAATTCCCAGGGAGGAACAGACTCCTTTTCCCTTCTGACAATGCACCTCCACCCGCAGAAGACCACAGCAGCCGTGAGATCTCACTCCCGATCAGCCCAAAGTATTGCCTTGGACATGGAAACAGGAGAAACACCAAAGCCAGGGTACTCAGCAAGGCAAGGCAGTGGGAGGACCAGGGAGAGGTGGGCTGAAGGGACCAAATCTCTGAGCCAGCTAAGAACAGGTCTGCTCTGGAGATGCTGGTTTCCATGGGGTAGCTCTGCAGGGAGATGCTCTGCTGAACCCCACCAGCCTGAGTGCCCCTTCTGCACTAACACAGGAAGCTATCACAAAAAAAAAGTGGAGCCCATCACATCTTTTCCTCATCTTTTTTTCAAGCTGAACTGAAAGCCATCTGGTTTTGATACCTACATCTGATCTAGTCACCCTCGGTTCTCCTACAGTCAATGGAGAAAAACAAGCACTTTCAGCACTCAAGTCATGCAACCTACTTTGCACTCCCACTTCAGAGGAGCCAGAGGGAACTGACTCAGTGGTGTCACCTCCATTACAGCCACCAAACGCTGAGTTAGACAACTCCCCCAGCTTCTGGATCCCACACCTCCCTTCGACAGCCTGCTCAGCTGACATGGCATGAGCAATGCCACCCCTTGAGGCACCGGAAGATGTTTCTGTCAGGATCCTCAGGGACTAAGCAGGGTTCTCTGGGCCACCTTTCTGAGAGCGGGTACATATATTTCTGTGTAAAGGCAGGTTGCATCTCCCCTTGCAGTCCAAGCAGACAGACACATGGTACCTCAGAGCAGCAATCATGGGAATGAAGCAAGAGCCTGCAGCTCCAACAGACCGGAGTGCTCGCCACCCCAGCCTTACGTCTTAATCACAAGATCACTCCATTTCCATGGAAACAACAGAATTAGAGACTTCAGTTTAAAGACAATTACCAACATTGGGTATTTAACTGTTAAACCTGTCAGCACTCCTGTCTCCAACACCAGGAGAGGAGACATTGCTTCCCCACACCACCACTCCATCAAAGGCTGCATAGTGGCAACACAGCCAAGCCACTCTCCAGCCCTGCCACCATGTCCAGCCACACTCACGCAGCTCCATCTCATTGGTATTTACTCTTGCTTCACTTACCAGTCAAGCTTCCAGAGAGCTTACCCTGCACCAGTCCATTAGGAGATGAAGTTCCTGACTGACAGCTGTTGAATCCACTGCTTGCCTGTGCGTCGGCAGCTGATCTTGGCCGATGTACAGCAATCCTGCTGACCAAGGCTTCCCTGATGTTTCAGCCTAGGAAAAGGCTTTCTGTATTTGTGAGTCATTCCACTAGTTACTAGATAGCTTCAGGCTCTAGTAAGAGTATCAGGCGGCACAAGAACAGGCTAATGCCTCCTCTTTCACCTGACACAGCAAAGCACTGCAATTGTTATGGTCAACCTGAAGAAAGAGCGGTGTGGAGCCAAGGTGCTAATTACTATCGCTAGTAGAGGGTTACCCTGTCCAACTCTACTGTCATTACTCCACCTTGCAGCCACAAGCCTTTCCTGAAAACAAAGCCGAGGACCCAGGCAGCACCACAAGCCTTCTGAAACAAGTATCCTGGCTTGCAAAACATAACAAGGCACGACACTGGTGGCATGATCAAGGCTGTAGAGCTAGATCAGGGGAGCTACCCACACCCAGGAAGCACTCGCGTACACAGAGGCATCTCCCACGAGAGAGAAGAGCTGCCCCTCTGTGTTCTGCCCAGCCAGGGGTCCACTTCGAGGTGTCACCTCCCAAAAATGCTCTCTTGGTGCTCTGATGCCTTGGCATCGCTGCGGTCAGCATGACCGTTAGCTAACAGGTCCAGGGAGCCTCTCCTCTTGGCCATTACACCTGAGTCCAAGGACCAAAATTGCTCAGTCCAGCTCTGATCACATGCCACCACACAGACAAACATGCAGACAGTAGGTAACGTGCTATGGAGAGCAATTTTCCGCAACACATGAATTCTGCTGCCTTGCCCATGCCTGGAAGGCACCGGAAACCTGACCATGAGCCGAATTCCTGCCATGATTATAACCACACTCCTTAAGCCTCTCCTGCCAGGTCAGGACAGCAATGTCCCAGTCCCCAGGAGATCAACTTGTCACCCACAGAAATCCTAACTCTGCTCCAAGACAGACAGCTCCAAACTGGAGAAGATGGAGAGAAGTTATATTCTACAGGAGTGTGTGTATTGGCCCCTGCTCCAGCGAGAGCGCACATGGAGCCATCTCCACCCTTGTGCTGGCAAAGCTCCATATCAAGACACACAAGCATGGCTGAAAACTACATCTACAGCTGTAGAAAGCCAGGTGTGCTTTAGGCCAGACTCTCCATCAGCCTCTGGAGAGAACTCCCTGGGATACAGTCATACATGCCTGTACATCTGGCCAGCCAGGGCTGACACCCCTCAGTTGGTGGAGAGGAGTGGGCAGTGGGTGCCTCTGGCTGGCAGTGGCAATGAGTCAGGCACAGGCAGCACAGCATGTGGGAGAGTTTGCCACTGAGTCACCAGCATGGAGACAGGCTGACTCACCCTCGGACACAGCGCTGCGGATAGACGGATGGATGGGGATGCTGGCTGCCCGGCACATGCTGCCACAGCGGCTCCAGGCGCAGGTTTCCTCCCCAGCGTGCTGTGCTGTCCTGCTGCCAGCGGATCCCCAAGGGCCCGGTGTTGGGCAGAGTGCTGACCCAGCAGCAGTGTGAGCGGGAGATGTCCTGGGCCACCAGCAGTGCTTCAGGGACACATGCCAGTGTCCCTGCTGTGGTCCCCATCATCTGACCACATCACCAGGAATGAAGGCACAGGTCAGACAAGCCCTTCTCCAGCCTGGATGGGCACAAACATGGTAATGTGCCCCTCAGCGGGGGGACACACACCAAGAGGACCTCACCTACCTGGTCCCTCTGACTATGCTGCCCTCTGCAGCTGGAGGAAACTGCACACCACCTGCTTCAGCAATGAATTAACCTAAAATCCCATTAACTGTGCATTTATTTTAGTGTGCCACCTAAATCCAGCACCCGCCGCTGCCATTTGGGACTGTCAGAATTAGCTCAAGGAGAGGAAGGGACGTGAGGCTGGGATCAGTGCTGCTGAGGAGCCCAGTGAACCCGGCACTGTCCAGGATGGCCCTGGACACACAGACAGCCCAAGACAACGAGGAGAGCAGGAGCACAACCCACCACTCGAAAAGGAAACAGGGTGCAGTGGTGGGGGCTTCACCCACTGACATGGCCGCAGCCAAACAGCATGAAGGAAGACACTGCATGACCGGGGGCTGTGGGCACAAGAGCAACTTCTTCCCACTTAACCCAGAGAACAGAAGGCAGTAGCGGATGCAACCAGCTTTCTAAAGGCTACCAGGCACTGCCCAGGACCAAGAGGCTGTTGGAAATGGAGCCCACAACCCCCAGTTTCAGCTCTAGCAGTGCTCATGGCTGCAAACTCTGAGCCTGCTGGACCTTCACATGGCTCTCAGAGGCCAGCCGGGGTCTCTTCCAGCATCCCACTGACCAGGAGGTGCAGTGAACAAGTATCTGTGTGTTTCTGGTTGTCTTGGATAATGAATGTACTTACGGGACAATTTTACACTGAGAAAATGGGGTTTGGCATTCCAGGTCTGAAGGGACTTTATTTGGTTTTTCATTTGTTTGGGGCTTTTGTTGTTGCTTAGGTTTTTTACATTTTAATGATAATTTATCAGATAGCCAAAAAGCCAAAACTCTATAAAAAATAAAGATGACAACTAAAAGATCTGAACTAACTTAGAGGCTAATAACACCCAAAATACCTAAAAAAGGGTAAGAAATGGGGGGGGGGGAGGGGGAGGGGAAGAGGCGGAAACAGATGTCAATAAGATCTTGAACGTAGGAAGTATCAAAAATTGGTAGAGGAAGCTGAAGACTTCAGGAAAAGAAGTTTTCCAACAATGCTAAGTACAACAGGAAGCAGCTTTGCAAAATACAGTACCTCCACAGAGCTCCTGTGGGACAGACACAGCAAGAAACCACCACAGCAGATACCAGAGAGAAGATGTGGACCATCAGTCCCTCACACCCATGTCATTAAAGGAACAGACTGAAATACTCATAAACACAAAGACAAATGCGTTATTAACAAAAGAAAGTCATTAAAACAATTTTTTTTTTTAATTTAAAGGCACAAACAACTTCAATATAACAGTCTTAGAAAGAGCGAGATCACGGAAAGAATCACTTTCCCGCTTCTGCTGATTTTTAATGAATATTGAAATAATGGAGATACTCAGGAATGACTGAAACAGAGTGAAGTTACCTCACTATGCTGAAAAGAACACACAGACTCCTCCAAGCAGCCATCAGCTCTCTTGTTTGACATGAATCCCCTACAGAGTAAGGGGAAGGATTAAACGGAACTGATTTTTTTAAAACAGAAATTCAAGTTATAGATCTGATTTCATTCTTCCACGTTTAAATTGCTGCCGATAAAGACAATTCTATGTTTGCATGAAGATGTGACTTATGACTACACAGTATTTCTATCATAAATTCACACTTTGCAAAGTTAGTAATGACAAATGCAGTCAGTAAGAACTGACTAAATGACCGGTCTCAGAAAGAAACCAGAGAGAGGGACTTCACGCTACCAGGTAAGAAATGCTACCCAGTGACACTCTAGAGCCATCCTAGCAATATGGGGAAGCTCCAGACAGCTGGGAAAATGCTCCTACTATGCCGGTCTCCACAACATGAAAGGTCGCCAATGGCAGGACAGCCAGCTCCATGAGCCTCTGCAAGGACCATGGTCTGCATCCTTCTAGAGACCATTTCCAAACATGGGAGGAACAAGCAGGTAACCAGAATCTACCATGGTCAATCATCCACTATCAACCTGACTGCCTCATGGAACAGCTGAGCTGAGGACATACAGGCTTGACAACATGAGTAAGGGTGGGCAGGAACTGCCTGCACCACCAGGCTGAGGGCAGCAATCAATGGCTCAATAACCATCTGTCGGCCAGTTAGGAGCAGAGCAGCCTCTGGGTCAATACGGGGCCGGTATCATGCCATCATACCTTCATCGACCGCCCATGTAATGACAGAGTGCACCCCCAGCAATAATGCTGACCCAGGAGGGGGCAGGTGGATATGCTGAACAACAGAACTCTAATGCACAAATACCATGAAAAACTTGGTCTGGCTGATGGGAAACCTCAATGAGCTCAGCATGGAGACAGGCAGATGCCTGTGTTTGGAGCAGACCACATCCTGGGTCATGTCAGGAGAAGCATGGTCAGCAGACTGAGGGAGTCTGTCACATCTCTCAACACTGGTGAGGCTGCACCAGTCTGGGGCTCCCTAGCTCAAGAGGGATGCTGAAAAATCAGCAAAGATCCAAGAGATGGCCGTCAAGCAGTGAGACGCTTGATCTACACAGTGACACTGAGGAGATGGGCTTCTTCAGTCTGGCAAAGAGAAGGCAAAGGGGCAACCTAACAGTGGCCTTCAGCTACATGAAAGATGTAGTTGAACCCTTCTCAGCAACAGCAAACAGTACAACAAGGGATAGGAGCCACCTGTCATGGCTTTGGACCGCAGAGACCGAGTATCAAAAAAACTTCTCCACTAAGGGAGTAGCTACCGCAGAGACGTGGTATAAGTTCCATTCTGAAGAGTTTTCTAGACTCACCCAGAGAAAACCACAGCGAACCTGGTCTAGTGCTGGTGAGAGTCTGACTTTGAGTAGGGTGGACTGGAGATTTCCAGAGATCCAAACGACGTTTCTCTGATGGTAAGAACAAATCCGTATCAGACCTGATGCTATTCAACGCCTTCTCTATCTGATGCAATAATGCAAGTAAAAGAAAGATTGTGGTTGAAAAACATCTGGTTGATGCTGTAACTTGCAGAATCTAGGACTAGGATGTGACTGAGTGATCTGGATCACTTTGCAAGCTGAGCCCGTTCAGCTAAAGCATCTTTTGGTACCACCCAGGACAAGATGTTTTGACCAGGGATTACCAGCGATCACTGTAGGAAGGTGTTTGGAGCAAGGATTACCAGACATCCTTGTACGATGGTGGGTCAAATCCCAGGAAAGGTTCAAAGGTCCGAGCAGCTGAGCAGTTCACCATTAGTCCTCAATGCAATGCTGAAGCGAAAGAGCTAATCAATCCTCAGATACTTAAAATGAATGGTCAATAGAGGCAGGAGATGGAGTTACAGCAAATGTAACAGCAGTCGAATCAGACTATAGGCATGTTGCCTATATTCTGATTTTTTTATTATTTTAAAAACACTGAGTAATGGAGAGCCATAAAAGTTATTTGAAGGCCACAATAAATGTACTCACAAAGAGACATTTAACGAGAATTACATGATCAACTTTCCAAAAAGAACATCCAGACATATTTGAGTAAACTTTTCAGGGAATAATGTTCAGGTAACAGTTTTATTTAGTCCAATCTTAAGTAACAAGTGAAAAAAATGGGACTTAAAACCCGATTAATGTGAATTAGAAATTAAACGCTATTAGTAGCTAGAGGAATTAACACCTGGAACCACTGACTGAAGGTTGGTTTTAGCACCGTTGCCATGTGCTACTCAGCGAGGTGTGGAACCCCCATCCTTGGAGGTTTTCAAGACCTTTTCAACTGGCCAAAGCCCTTTGCAACCTGCTTGGATGGCAACACTGACCTCACATTGAGTAGGACGTTGCACTAGAGACCTCCCCATGTCCCTTCCAGCAGGGGCAGCTCTACCATTCTCCACCTCTTGATGTTTTTCAATCTGACCTACATGTTTGCCTGGGAAATGCTTCAGCCAAACAATTTATTAAGCTAAACAGTGGAGTAACAACACAGGTTTTATTAGTTCACAATACACAGCAAAATAATTGACACTCAAGTATCAAATTCTGTGCTGAAAAAACAAAACCCAGTTAACTGAGCTCAACGTACTTTTAGACATTTTCTTCTCACAAGAGGAATATACTCTAGTCTCACCCCTCTCATCACCACAATTTCCTCGTACCCTTCACCACAAGCGCACTGAATGTCTCATCACAGACACGTTGTGCAATCCTCTCACCAACAACCCACTTTCAAGCCTGGGCTCCAAGCAGAAGGGGATGGGCAGATTCTCCCACACCCATTCCTTGCTTGCACCAGGCCACGTGCCATTTTGCCCTCTGATTTTATCTTGCTCTTTCCAGCTTAATTTCTAGCTCTCACAGTCTACTAAAGCATCCTTCAGCAAATCCTCTGAAGAAAGCAGTCAGGAGGAGGCAGAGCAGAAAGGACTGTCCACAGGTTCTTATGCTGTATCAGAGGAAGGACAATAAACTATAAATAAGATATTCTGCCAAGGCAGACAGAATTACTGAATTCCATAGGCAGGATCTTATTGAAGGCAAATCCAAAAGGGAAAATAAAATAAAAATAAAGAAAAAAATTTAAAAAGGATTACAGAAAGCTGGCAGGTCCTCAAAGCAATGGTGCTAATGGCACAAACAGAAATTATGCTGGTGCAAATGAATAACAAGTGTGGTACGAGACCAACTTGGCTGACTCACATGAGCTTCTTATTGGTCTCAGGCACAGGAAGGCATGCATGTGGAAAGTGGAAATTAGGTCAGATTAATAAGGATGAATACAAAAGAGTGGCATCAGCACCTGAGACTGAACTGAAAACAGCTACACAAAGAAGCGACTAGCAATCGACAGCAAAGGCAAGAAGCAATTCTCATGTACATCAGTAATCAGCATAACAACATGAAAAAGACTGGTCTGTTACTCAGCAGACAGAAAAAGTAATTGAGAAATGACACTGAGGACAAAGTGGTTTATGCCTTTTTGCATAAGTCTTCACTACGAACAGCAAAAAGGTGTCTAGCATAAGGAGGAGTGGCCAAAGAATATACCTATGCTTTCAGTAAAAAAACGCAATGCCAGATTTCGATTAACTTGACCCTGGAGTGCTTCATTGCTGAGGTTGCTTCCACTGGAGCAACCTCAGAAGAGCTCTAGCCGCAGTAGCTCTCTGCTGATGGAAGGCACCTGCACCCAAAAAGGCAAGCGTAGTGCCCACCTTTAAAACCAAATAGAGAAGCTGAGAACTCACAGATCACTCCAATTCAAAACATCAAAAAAAGAAAGCAACAACAGCAACAACCTGTAAGTCCCTGCAGGACAAGGCAAGCATTAGTACATAGGGACAAATGGTGTCTAAGCAACACCATTTCCTTCTGCAGTGGGGTCACAGACCTTCAGCATAGCACAGAAGCAGATGTTAAACATCACACATTAAGTAATGTTTCTCACTCTGTTTCACATGGTGCTTTCAAAATTAATTTAAGAAAGGATAAATCTACTATACACTCAGAACAACACTGATTTGACAACTATTCTGAGAATATTTATCAAAGATAACCACGCAAATTGAAGTGAGTATCAACTTGCATTGGGCAAGGTTTCTCCTAGGTTCACCTCTATTAACCAACCAGATGATGGAAGAAACTATGCTCATTAAAATTGCAGGTGGCATGAAACTAAGAGTGACTGCAAAGATTAGAATCCTAAATGGCTTTGTCAAATTGGAGAAAGTGTCTAAAAAGGATTAAATTCCAAAGGGGCCGCTGTGAAGGTCTACACTTACACAGCATTAATCATTTGCCCAAGAACAGGACACAGAGCTGTAGAACAGCTGGATCCTCAGAAAAGGATCTGGGGGCCAAAATGGATCACAAACCAACAGGAGTCAGCAATACTGTATTGCTGAGAAAAGGCAACCACTGTGTTGAATCACATGAACAGACACAAGGCTGCAGAGTTAAGTCCTGCCTCGTGCTTAGGCTGAGGGCTGCATCCAGCCTTTGGGTACCACTTTTCAAGAGGGATGTGATCAAAAGGAGGGAGTCCAGAGCAGCACAAAGATGAACACAGGATGAGAAAATTTCACCAACAAAGACCTGAAGTTATTAAGCCTCAAGAATAGGATTCTGCTATAGTTTTCAGGTATGGGAAGAGGCTGATGCAAAGAGGAAGGGAACAAACTGTTCCCTTTGTCCTCGGTAAGTGGCTGAAATTGGGAACAAAAAAAGATTCAGGTTAAACTTTCTAAGGAAAGGACAGTTAAACACTGGAAGAGATTTCACAGAATTGCAGAGTGGTTGGAGTTGGAAGGAACCTTCAGAGATCATCCAGCCCAACACCTCTGCCATGGGCAGGGACATCTTTCACTAGACAAGAGCCCCATCCAGCCTGGCCTTGAACACTGCCAGGGATGGGGCAGCCACAGCTTCTCTGGGCAACCTGTGCCAGGGCCTCACCACCCTCACAGGGAAGAACTTCTTCCTCACATCCAATCTAAACCTACCTTCTTTCAGTTTAAAACTATTGCTCCTTGTGCTGTCTCTCACTAGAAGCCCTGATAAAAAGTCTCTCTTCTGGACCCTGCCAGCTGCTCCTTCAGTTAGGAAGCTAACTAGCCACCACACCTTGTCCTCTTTGAACCCAGCAATTCTCTTACTCTCTTGGTTCTCCTGCTAGTTCTTTACTGCTTCTTTCACCAGCCTCAAAAAAACTGTCCCCACCTTCAGCTCTGCTATTTTTCAGGTGTCTCACATGGCTCTACCCATAGCACCTTCTTTCTTTCCTTCATTCTGCTTCTAGCTAGCCTTATGTTTTAATTTAATACCATCTCTCAGCTCTATGTTGATGATTCATAGTTCTGCCTTTCTATTTCTGGACTGTCTCCTGTCCAAAATGAAGTCTCAGCTTATTTTCCCCTCCAGCATTTCAAGTGTGTACCCACAAGCCCAAGCTCAACATGATTAAAGAGAGCTGTTACTAATCCCAGCTTTGTCCCCTTTTCCCCCAAGCCCTTCCTGCTCAGTGCCTGGGGACATCACTTAGATCCTGTCTGTGAATTAAGGACACAATTCAGACAGAGAACAGAGTTCATGGACCTAACTCTACTTTCTATATCCTGATTGTCTCTAAACCCCTACAGAGCTACACAAGTTATAGTCCCTGAAATACAGCTTTTATCATCAGGCCACACAGTCAAAGACCCCAGGCTTCCACTCTACATCAACCATTATTGCACCCTTCCCCCCCAAAACTGTCTAACACACATAAAATCGTGCCTCATCTGTATTCAGTCAGAATGCTGCTGCTAAAATTATTTTCCTAACCTCTCTTTCTTAAGCAGGCCAACCCACCCTTTGAATCCCCCCTCCGGGTCCTCCTCTTCTGTCACGTCAACTGCAAGCTGCTTGTCTTCACCCTCCCAACCTACTCACATGCTAACGACGATCCTTCCTTCGCTGCTGAAGAGCTGACTCTTCTCCCTCCCAAACTGTGACAGCAATCTCCACTTCCTAGCTGCTGAATTTCAAGCAAGCACCTCTATTTTCTCCCATTTGTACTTTGTGTTTGAAAAGAGCTCTCTGTAAACAACCTGAAATCTGCTTTATTATCCTCTTTCAAATTGCTCTTTAAAGCTCTCCTGTGCCTCTGTACTCACCAGAAACATAAAAACCAGCACAGGTTAGTTGACTGGCATGTTAAGCCTATGTCCACAATGCAGCCTCCACTGTCCCACTGTCTCTGTGTGCTCTCTGCTTGCTTACTGGCATCTACCTCTCGTTTTAAAATAAGCCACAAGACCTCTGCAGCAGGGCTCTCTTTGTTGTGTGTTTTCGCAGGATCTTCTGCAGGAGGAACCTGATCAGATATGGCTCCAAGGTATGACTGCAATGAGAAAAACAGCAACAGAAGCAGCAGACTCACACCTAACATTCCCAAACAGAAATGCCAGGGTGCTTTCAACCCTGCAGCACCCATCACCCGCTGGGAACATCTGGCCAGCAGCACTGCTCTGTTCATGGATTTGCTCTCCAGTCATTCAACTGGAGATTGGGAAGGGACGTGTGCTCGCTAGAGGCTGATCTGAAGGGCAAAGCCCTCTTCATTAAGCACAGGAGTCACTGCTGGGCTAAATAGCAAAAGCTGTCAAAAAATCAACAGCAGGATGCAAGTGAGAAACAAACATGCTACAGGGAGGAAATGTCAGGGGCCGACAGCCCACATTATCCATTGCAGCAAGCTGAAATACAAGATGATGAGCCTGAAGCCAGTGGCTCCCAAACCTCCAGGACTACAGTATCAGCACAACACCATCAGGATTCTGGATGCAGCAAGCAGTTAGCTGTAGCTGAGGCTCAGTGCCCTCAATGACTGGGTGGATTTCATCACCACACAGATCACATGGAAAGAACAAGATCTCACACATAACCCCCGGCAAGAACTTCAAGAGTGACTCACACAAGCCAGAGTGGAGATGCAGCCCCATGGCAGCGAGCCACTGAGGACAGATGCAAACATCCCTTTCCCTCCCTGTGGCACCAGCTGGGCCACTCTGCTGTCTAGATACCTGTTTTCTTGGGATTTGCAGGAGTTCAGAAACAGCAGGGGTTTGCCAGGTTTGGTTGAAACTGGGCAGCAGTTCTTCAAGTTACTGGGGCAGGAGAGGCAAGGAGACATAGAAGAACAGATCTTAATCATACAAACTTCCTTTCAGTCTGGAAGCAGGCTAAAATTACCTTAACTTTTAGCTTTCCTGCCTCAGAAGACTCCTTGCTCTCACTACAACACTCCAGAAAATCCACCTGAATAGGCATACCTCAGCTTCAGTGCTACTAGTGATGCCCAGAGCATTGCAGAAGGAGTAAGATCATAGTTGCCTTTTTCAAGTGGGACACTGGAGGCAGAAATCAAATGGTCGTGGTTTGTCCATGCAGCTGTACAGGAGGCTCTGACTCACGGGAAGTCCTGGAGGAGGATTTAAAAGAAATCAGATGCCAAAGTAGGAAGGTGGGATCACAAAGATGAAAGGACGTCTCCTGCCCAGCGAGGGATGCAATAGAAGTATGATGGTGCTTGTCAAGGTTCAGAGCTCTGATCATAGGCACGTTGCTGAGGCAGCTCTTGTATCTCTCAATTTCTAGTAGTTAGGCTTTTGTATCAGCCCTTCAGCCCATTGCTGCTCCTTTGGAACCCATGCCCACTGCCCACAGCCATCTCGCATTCACCACCAGCCAAGAGTGTGATCGGGGTTTTAGCTACAGGGCTGGCACCCCATTGCGCAGGGGCACCAGGAACACCCACTCTTGCACATGCTTCTGATGAGGGGAGGAGATGGCACCCATTTCACATGAGCCAGTCCATCTGGAAACACAGTTTAAGGTACAGATCTAACAGAATTTAAACCTACTTGGGCCACCCAAACTAACCAGAAGTCCTATCACCAGCTCTGAACAGCCAGCCTGGATGCACAAACACCATTAATCCTCATCTTGGTGAGACTGCAGAGGCAAGAGCCAGCACTGCCCAAGACTTGACGGTCTCTGCACAGAGCAGACACGCTCCATCAGGAGCTTTAGGAAACCTCCTGAAAGCTGATGGCAAGATCACAGATCAACTGCCAAACACTAACCACACTTGAATTTCTCCTACTGCGTCCTCACCAGGCAAAGCTCTGGCCACTCCAGCCCGAGCACAGAAGGAGAGCACAAGCAACAGTCCCAACCGCTAACCAAGGCCTTGACCTGCACTGAACAGAGGCAGCTCCCAGGGACAGAGTCACCACAGCTGTCCCTATCCTGCCAGAGGCCGGGCAGCTGCTGGTCAGCAGGACATCACTGCTTGAAGCACTAGTCGGGTGCAGAACCATCCCTAAACAAGCAAAAGACTCTGTGAAACCAAACTGCGACACTCCCTGCTGGGAGAAACTGTGAGAGCTGTGAGCTTACGTTGGGTCAAGGAAGACTGAACAAGCCAAGGGAAGAGAGCCACCAAGGACTAAACAATGCATAGAAACCACACTGAGCTCCGGAAGACCTGCTGACATCTGCCAAAACACTTGGAGAAAGCATTCCTCAAACAGGCACTGGCTCCCATACTCCTCCCCATGCGCTTGACTTGTGCTGCTGTCACGGTCAGGATATTTAGTAAACAGACCTTTGCTGTAAGCTGTCTCACCCAAGCTCAGAATCAGAGGTTCATTTTGCCTTGCCCCCCAGCTCTGACCGTGCATTACCCCCTCCTTGCCTGTGCCCACACCCACATGCATGTGGTCACACTGTGAGCCCAGTGAGCAGCTCAGAACAGATCTACCAAACCCCAATGCAAAGCTTGGTTTCCACCACAGCAGTTCCCTGATCCAGCTCACCATAAAGCAGCCAGTGCTGGCAAAAGAAAAGGCAGGCAAGGAGCTGCCACGTGGGAAGAGCTACATGGTCCCTTCTAGCAGGAACCACACTTGTGTTGGATTTAGGTAATTGTGAAACCACAGCCACAGAAATCTCCAATGCGCTCGCTGAGGCCACATCCAAATCTGCTCTTTCCCTGCGGTGTACCTCCACATCCCCATCTTTTCCTCTTTAGCCACAATCTCAGAGTTCTTGCCCCTGCAGCACTGGAAACCTTCTCTTCCCTCACCACTGCACCTGTAACCTCATCCCACTCAGTCTTCAGCTGTCAAGATCATCCTCCGGCGTTCCTGCTCCAGCTTCATCACCTCTCCCAACTCCCGTCAATCACAGCATCAAGCAATTTCTTTTTCTGCTCTTCTGACTCTTCAACAAAACCTTGTCCTCGAGTTGTGAGCTCTGTGAGGTGAGACCTGCATCTTGCAAAGGTTACTGCAGATGATTTGGGACGCAACATAAAACATCATTAAAATAGTGGATGTATTTGTCCAAGCATGCTACAGGCCTCCTCCAGTGGTGTTTCTACTCTGTCCATCAACCTCACAGGGCCAAGGTCTCCCTATGAACCAGGACCTGCACCAGGCATCTCCCCACACAGACATTTCTGCTTGTGCCACTCAGTCAGCCCATCAGCTCTGGGAGATGTTGAGCAGTGCTGGCCCTGCCGACTCCTCTGCCACTTGCTGTGGGAGAGGATCCAGGGCTTTTCCTTGCTAGCACATACGGTGGCTCAAGAAGTACCACCAAGGAGGTCTCACCTGGGAGTTTTTGCCCTGAGATCCCAAACAAAACAACATGTGATCAGAACATTTGCCCAATATCTCACCTTTGAACTTAATTTCCAGCAAAGCTCGAGACTGCAGTGACACAGGAGCCCAGCCCCATTCCAGCACACGGAAGGGGCAGCATGGCAGACGACATGCAGTCGCCTGGGATGCCTGGCTCCAGACTCAGGGGCAGAGATGCACTGATGGCTCTCCAGTTTGCTGCTCATGGAGGAGATGGAGCCCAGCTCCTACCACTGCACCCCGCCACTATTCCCTGCGGTTTCCAAGCCTTCTGGAACTTAGAGGCACGTATAAACAAGGCAATTCTGCAGAGGTCATGGAATTAGCAGGAAAAAGCTAGCTAAGCAGAACACTCTCCTTCCCAAAGGGTGTAATTTACTTGAGGCTGATTCAGCTGAGCAAGGACATGCCGGCAAACCCTGCGTGCGGCCTGGCAGCCCAGGGCAACCCAGAACCACGGCAGGATGCTGGGACAACTCCAGAGAGCTTCGCTCTTATCTTCCTCAAGAAGATACTGCATCAACAGCAACTCCTGCCTCAGATTTTGCTTTGTGAATCAGAGCATCAGGAACCAGTTTTCAGAAGACACTGGAAAAGGATGCAGAACAGAGCTGTAAGACTGATGCTGGAAGTAAATACAATAGCAAGGTTCAGCCAGTTTAAGTCATCAGAGAGACAGGAAAGTGACCCCATTAATTGGTACAAGCAGCTTTAAACATGAAAATACCCAGTATCAAGGAAGTACTCACTCTTAGAAAGAAATGCAAAAATGAATATCCAGGATGTTGGAGATGTCTATCAGAAAAAAATATGCTAATTATTAACAGCAAGACAGCTAACAATGGAGAAAAACTCCTAAGGCAGCAAGGCCCTAAACTCTAACTGTATCTCAAAGATACGCTTTAACCAGCTGCCTTAGTGGGAAAAGGCTAAACCTGGGATGAAAGCGGTCACACCAAGTGACCCAACAGTCCGTTCCGGTCATAAAGCCAGCAGAACAGCTGGGACAATGCAAAGCCAACACTCAAAGGCAACTCCTGCCCAGCTAAAGCCAGATGCAGAGCCACAGTTAACCACCTGCCTACTAGCAGCAGATCATTCTCCAGGATTTTTTCATCCTGTGCCTCTGCCAGGGAAGCAACAGCTGAAAAATACAGAGGAAATCTTTTCCAAACTAATCCTGCTTCTTAAAATGCAGAAAGGAACCAAAATGAGTTTAGCAGTGTGTTGGAGGGGTGTGAAAGGATGATAAAGAGAAAAACATGCTCTCCAGGTAAAACTCTTGACTACTCATTCAAACAGAGAGATTCTTGCATCTGCTACCTGGCCACCAAGTCTTCTCACCACAAGCTGACAATCTTCTCCAAGCTTTTCCCTTGCAGCTCTAGGTGGGATGCAAGACGTGCATGATGGCTAACGTCAGGAAGATTCTGATCATTCAACAAAAGCTTGTTGCTGATGGATCTCACCTACTTCTCCTCATCTACCTTCCACCTCCTCTCCCTTGGCCTCCATTACTTTATGCACACAGAAGACCTACCTCTCTGTAACCATCTTCTCAGCCTCTCACCATGATCCTCCTTCCATACCTCCATCTTTCTGGCTGCTCCCTCCTGTGTGCCTGGGGGTCCATGGTGGCTCTTGGTGCCCCATGCAACCTGCAGTCCCCATCCTGTGCATCCCTCTGGCCACGCTCTGCACCATCAGCATCACTCTCCCTGCCTAGAACCTGCATTTTGGTCACTTCTGAAAACTCGCTTCTATGAAAGAAATTAAGTGCTGTGTGATTACTGTTCCAATTACAAACTCTATTAATATAATCCTGTCTATAGTCTGTTCCAGAGTAACATAGTTAGAGGTCACATTTATTACAAGCAGGGGTCACATCAACCTCAGAACTGAAGTTGTATACCATTTCGCTTTATGCATGTATAAAATCTTTTATGGAGCTCAGCAGCTTGCAGCAGCCTCTGAAATTTGGCAAAGAAACAAGCCTGGGATGAGGGAAGCGCTTTTTGCTAGCCCCCTGAAAATCTGTCCAAATTTGGTGGTTAGAAACTACTGAAAACCACCGGGTCCTGCCTGTGATTCAGCCGACAATGGCGACCGGCCAAGCCCACCGCCTTCCCCAGCCCTGGGCGCCCAACAGCACTCTCTCTTGCCGCAGCCTCTGAACGATGAAGCTCCAGCTACAAAGAAGAGACCAAAATAAAGCTGATTTCCCTTTCCTCCCCCAGCAACACTGAGCACTGCCTCCGGTCAGGCCCAGCAGAGGCCAACCAGCGAGCATCCACAGGTCCGTCCACATGCGGCTTTTGTCCCATCGTTGACTCCAAACTCTTCTTGTTTCTCCTCTCTCACCCATCAGAGCTACCAAGGCTCCCAGGGGCAGCAGCCTATCCAACTCCTTCTTCACCTCCCTCCTTGCAATGCTCGCTGCAGCACGAGCCACAAAACCACAAGGTTTCTGTACAGCATGCATTCTGAAGGGGAAAACCTGCACCGAAGCACTGGCCACCCCAGCTCTGGCCAGAGGGTTAGCAGCTTGTGCATACTGCTGCAGAACGGCACTGGCCCCTGCCTTTCTCCCTTTGAAAAATGAAGGAATTGCTTGCAGAAAGAGAATCTGCTAAGAGGATGTAAACAAGACTTGCAAGATCCAGCACTTGGTGTTAGGAAGCTGAATTTAGGATTTCACTGGCAACTTCCAAAACAGATTTTAGGACCAGATGCATTGTTATGGTCACAGAATCTGATCTTTGGATCAAGAACATAAACAAAAACCCTCTTCCAGCAATTCCTGTATCTAGCCCAAAACATGCAGTTTAGAAGGCTATTTCCTTCCCGATTTGGGCGCTTCAAGAGATGATAACATCTTCAGCAAAACTCTTCCAATGGTTAATTACCCCACTGTTAATTCAGCCTCCCACATATAGGTGGTAACGTACTGCAGGTAGCTGCAGAATCACAGCGTGCGTTTCACCACGATCACAATTCCACCCGGTGCTGAGCAGGTAAGCGGGGATAGCAGCCAAGATAAGGAATGCTGTGGGATTCCTGCTGAGCCAAATCCACCACTGGAAAGAAAAGAGGGACAAGGAGGGGAAGGGCCAGAAGAGACAGGACGGGTCTGTGACTGGAGCATACTGGTCACTCCTCACCCCTCACTTTTCGGGTTAAATGAGACCACTGCCATCCAGCTTTGGAAGGCCCTGACTGCCTGCAGCTGCGTGTGGAAGAATTTTGTTTTCACACCTTGCTTTGAGCAGCAGGAGAAAACGCGCACCACAAGCGAAGTTGCTAAGAGACGCACCTAAACGCCAACACGCTCGGCATCAGCTTCCCCATGTTCGCATGGCGCAGGAGGGCAACGGCTGAGCAGGGACACATGCACTCAACAGCCTGTGGTGGCCGGAGCGGCTCTGCAGCCCCACAGGGAGGGAAGCAAGGGCAGGGACACAGGGAGCCTGCGCTCTGCCTGCGGAGATATGGGTAGCTCCGGAGCAACACCCAGGTTTTGTACAGCAGTATTTCAGGTGGCAGCTTCTCCATCCCACAACATGGGAATCACAAGCAGGATCAGACCATGTCATCACACTTACCAGTCCCTTGGGTCTTCCACTGCAGCCAGCATTAGAGGCACAAGCAAGGAAGAGCTGCAGGAGCCCCCTGGGAACGGATGTGAGAGGCTCTTCCCCCAGCAGGACCATCCTGACCTCCCTGGTCGGAGCCCCAGCGCACAGGGCTTGGGCACTGCTATGGCCTGTGCACTCCCACTCATGTCTTGTACCAGTCTCTTCCCTCTTCACCTCATTAAATTTCATTAATTCAACTGCTTCCTGTGGCAGAAGACCTCACAGACCAGCCACAGAAGCGGGAAAAGCTCCCTCCCGTTATTGGTTCTACATCTGCCTCATTCTGATCCTACTGAGTGTCCTTTGTCCTTGCACCACAAGACAGATGAAACAATTTACATCCCCTTGACCATGCAAACCTTCAGACTTCTATTACAGTCCCTCTGACCATTCTTCCTTGCAAAGAAACCATCCCAGAGACAGAGTGGGATGGAGACACCTGGAGAAGAGCTCCAGGGGAGCCACCAGACCAGGCTGTCACTCGCTGTGGCAGCCAACACAGCGCCACTCCATTCCACCGCTATCCAAACCGGTCCCACGTGCCACCTGCAGCGACGTCTCTGGTGCGAGTGACTGGGAGCAGACCAGAGCATGCTGCTAAAACTGAGCAGAGACAACAAAAACCACGGCAGGGAAACAGCCACACTCAACAAGCCACCAAAGCCAACCAGGACTCCGTATGCAGACCAAACAGCACCCGTGGCCCTAGGGATTTCTCTGTTGAAGGCTGAAGCCTGGCTTCAGTGTCAGAGGGCTGAGGCTCACCAATGCCAGCCAGAGGGACCCCAGGGTGGCTGTGAGCTGCCTCCAGCCCACCCACCTCAACACAGAGCTGCGAACCTTCCCTTTCCCCTCATCCATCCCCTCACTCGGCTCCACCTCAGCATCTCAGCTGCGAGTTCCCTGGGCCGACACCGCGGTTTTCCGCATTATTCATTTTAACGGGCTCCAGCACAACGCACGCCCACCGGATTCCGCTGCCCGTCGATTCCAAGGACAGATCCCCCCTCCCAGCGCCCGGCACCCGGCCCGCAGCCCCCGATCGGGAGGGAGGACGAAGGCGGGCGGGCTCCAGCCCTGCGCAGGCCGCGACCCCCAGCGCTGCCCGCCGTGGCGCCGTGCCGGGACCCCCGGGCAGGGGCGACTGCGGAACACAGCCCTCCCCTCCCGCCTCCTCTTCCGCCCGGTTCGGTGCCTGCAGCCCCGGGAACCGAGCCCGGCCGGGCCCCGGTCCCCCACCGGGCACGGCTCCCGGCAGCGGTGGGCGCCGCAGCCGCAGGCCCCGGCCCGCCTCGGCGCAGGCCTCGGCCCGGCCCCGCCGCGCCTCCGGCCACCCCCGCGGGCCGGCGCGGCCGCTTCCCGCCGCAGCTGCGGGGCCCGGCGGGCAGGGCTGTAGCCGGGCCCCGCGGGCAGGCAGCGGGCGAGGCCGCCGCCCCCGGCGGGCACCGGGAGCAGGTGCAACGGACGGCGGGGACAAAGGGCAGCGGTGATGGCCCGGCCCGGCCCGGTTCAACACGGTGGGATGCGGCGTGGTCGGGGCCGCCGCGGCCCCGCTTGGCTTAGCCGGGCCCGGCCGGGCGCGGTTCGGCGCGGCCCGGTTCGGTTGCCCCCGGTTCGGTTCGGTTCGGCTGTCCCCGGTTCGGGCGCTCCGCTCACCCTCGATGGAGATGACGTGCTCGCGGATCTGGCTCTGCAGCGCCAGGTCCTCCACGCGCTCGATGAGGTCGTAGATGGCGTAGATGTTGGGGTGCACCGACTCGAAGCGACCGATCTCGGCCCGGATCGCCGCCGAGTTGGACAGACCGAACTGCGGCGGCGGTGGCCCGCCGGGCTGCGGCCCCGAGGGGCCGGGCACCGGCACCGGCACCGGCCCGCCCGGCGCCGCCAGGCTCTGCTGCTGCGGGCTCTGCCCGGGCCCGCCCTGGAAGTTCATGGCGGCGGTGGCGGAGCCGGTGGTCAGCGGCGCGGGGCCGCCGGCAGCCGCTGCATGGCCGCGTCCTGCGGGCTCCGCCGCTCTGCGGGCTCTGCGCCCCCGCCGCGCCGCGCCGACACCAGCCGCCGGTAGCGCGCCCCGCGTCACGCGCCGCCCCCGCCCCGCCCGCGCCCGCGTCACGGCGGCGGGAGAGGGACCGGCCCCGGGGCGGGGCGGAGCGGAGCTGGGGGGGGCGGCAGTTCCCGGCCCCGCGGCCCCACGTGTCCGCCGGAGCGGCGTCCCGGGCTCGCTGCGGACAGCCGCTGTGCTGCACAGCCCCCATCGCGGGGACACAGCCCCCCGTGCCCGCGGCTCCCGCAATCCCATGGCTCTCCATCCCCACTGCCCCCCATCCCCATGGTCCCCTATCTCTAGGTCACCCCATCCCCACAGTCCCCCATCCCCACAGCCTGCCACCCCTCGCCGTCCCACCAGGCCCCGCTTGCAGGGGCACCCCATCCTCAGCACTGTCATCGTGCTGCCTGCTCTGCCTGTGCTCCCACACGCAGACCGCTCAAACCCCAGGCGATGTCCCCAGCCTGGCCTGGGGACACCCCAGTGTGCCGCCCTCACCATCCCTGTCTCTGGCCCTGCTTCCTGACTGTATTTTGGAGGTGATATCATTCTGATTATCACACCAAGGTTATTAAAGAAGCCATGAAACACAGCTGGTCCCAAGAGGTCCCTGGGTGATCACCAGCCACTGCCCCACCGTGGTGGGATCCCCTCTCCAGTCCACCCCTGCCCACAGGGCCTCGCTGCTGTCACCTCACTCAGGTGCCCAGTACAAGCTGCTGCGGCGAGGGCCAGCATGGTGATGGCACAACCATCACAGCAGGATGCTCAGAGACCATGGGGCTGCAGAGGGCAGGACACAGGAGCAGCTGCTGGATCCATCCAACAGCCACAGGCTGCCAGCCCATTGGCCTTGTTGGGCAGGGGCTGATGGAGCTCACCCCAGCCATGCTCACCCCAAAAAACAGCCTGAGAAGGTTGCCTATGGAACGGAAGGGCTCCGGCAGCGCACTGTGTCCCGGCCTGCAGGCAGCTTGAGAGCCAGGAAACTCGCTGCCAGCCAGGCAATGAAGTTGGACAGAAACAAGACAGCATCCTCCAAAACACTGAGAAACAAAGAAAGGATCATAAACCCTGGCAGATTAAATGAGAAAGTACAATTAGGGAGATGAAGAAAACTGAAAAGCAGACAGCTGAGAGAATTGAGATCCTAATGGATTTCTCCCTTGGTCCCACTGGGATCAAAGCCCTGTGGGGTGGTGATGCCCCGGTGCCTGGGGGGGTTTGGGGGATGGCTGCAGAGCCGGCGTGGGCCATGCTGAGGGCAGCTCCTGCTTCAGCAGGGATGGTGAGAAGGGTTGGAGGAGAAGGAAGAGGAGGAGGAGATCTCCGGAGAGTTTCCAGGCAGAGACACCTCCCCAGGCTCAGGAATCCTCCAGGATGCAGCAGTGGGTGCCAGGGTGTGTGGGTGCAGCAGCACATCCCTGCCCTCTCTGTCTCCCTCTTTTGGGCTGCCGGGATTCCTCGAGAGTGCAGTGCCTGCAGCTTGTGCCGTGAGAAGGGGTTTGTTAGAAAAATGCTTTCATGAGGGTTTTGTCAAAAGCTTTATAAATTCCTCATGTATTACGGTACAAGCCTCATCACCTGTACGAGCGCTCAGCGACACTTCCAGAGACCCCTTAACGGATCTGTGAGTCATAACTCGGGCTGGCTCTTCCCCAGTACATCAGATGCACCGTGTCTGCGTGTGTTCCGCACTGCAGTCTCTGCTGAGGCTGTGGGCACACCAGTTGCACACCCCGGTCTGCAGCGCTGGGCCGTGCCCGCAGCCTTTTCTGGGGACTGTTCTTTTGTGTCTTTCTGCCCTTGCTCACAGCAAGGCAACAACGAGCTGGCTAACGGTGCCCTGTCCAAATCCTTCTGGAGGTGCTGGACAGGGGGCTCTGCCCCCACTAGCCCGCCCCAGAGCAATGAGTCTGTTTTTTGTGTCCTCTCCCAAGGACACGTCAGTCAGAGATGTTTCCTTGGATGGATTGACTGTATAAAACAGCTTCACACACGGTGCCACCCAAGTGGTTGGGTTAATTTCTTCAGAAACCTCCTGTGGTGTCACATGCTGAGGGTTTTACAGTCTATCCACACATGAAGGACCTGTTGGAGCAAGTCCAGAGGAGGCCATGAAGATGCTCTGAGGGCCAGAGCACCTCTGCTATGGAGACAGGCTGAGAGAGCTGGGCTAGTTCGGCTGGAGAGGAGAAGGCTCCGGGGACACCTTAGAGCAGCTCCCAGTGCCTAAAGGGGCCCACAAGAAATCTGGGGCTTTTGACAAGGGCAGGTAGGGACAGGACAAGGGGGAATGGCTTTAAATTGGCAGAGGGGAGATTTAGATGAGATGTGAGGCAGAAGTTCTTCCCTGTGAGGGTGGCGAGGCCCTGGCACAGGTTGCCCAGAGAAGCTGTGGCTGCCCCATCCCTGGCAGTGTTCAAGACCAGGTTGGACGGGGCTTGGAGCAACCTGCTCTAGTGGAAGGTGTCCCTGCCCATGGCAGGGGGTTGGAACTGGATGAGCTTTAAGGTCCCTTCCAACCCAAACCAGTCTGTGATTCTGTGATTCTATAGAGAAACAGAGCAATGTTGCCTTGTGGGTATCTCCCAGTTCCTCTAGTGTTAAGAGCATTTATTTCATCATCTCTGAATGAGAAAACCACTGTCATTGTTCGTCTGTCCAAAACAACTGCCCTGGGGCCTTTTTTCTGGTCTCCTGTCTCCTCAGAGGAGAGAGCCAGTAGAAGGCTGCAGGTCCTGGATGTTTCTGAAACCTGCGTGGCCCTGCACCATCACTCTCTGAAGGCTCCTGGGAAAGCAGTTATGTTTTCCATAAGGAGCACCTGGAGAGCATGAGGTATTGCAACCTGGGGAATTTCCAGAGATCCACAGGAAGATGCCTGTATTTCTGTCTCTAGAGCCCAGGTAGCAGGATTAGTCCTTTTGTTATATAAATATATGTACATACATATACACACGTATATATTTCAGTATTTTTCCTCTCTTGGAAAAGGAACAAGAGGGGAAAAAAAGGAAAATAATCCATTGCTTTCTGCTTTCCTCCTTATCTTTATGCACCTGCAGAGCACTGCAAGTGAATCTTGGGATCTGGTGCTCTGAACTGGACAGGTGCTGGTATAACCCACGAGGGGCCATCCTACAATAGGTGATCATAACAGGATTGCAACCAATCCAGACAAATAAGTGGTAATCCCAGCCAGTAACATGTTTATGTAGTGCTTCAAAAGACTTAATTTCTCTGAACAGAGGGAAGTCAAGCAAAATCACTGAAAAGGGAAGATTTGACTGAAAAAAAATGCGAATTTAAATGCAAACCCCAAGCAGAATTTCTTGGATGACCAAGAAAAAGGGACAGATTTGAAAACCCATCTTGAAAAGTCTGGCATCAGGCATCTAATTTGGGGATGTCTCACATGATGGGCTGGTTTCAGGCGATGTTTCCCTCTGCTCATCACAGCAACAGGGGCTGCTCTGTGATAGCTGATCCCAGAGGTCAGCAGGACATCTCCTGCCTTAGATGTGGTGGTGTCATCCCCAATTTATTTTTTAAAGCTTTGCTCCGTCATTTCCAATAATTCTAACAAACATTTTTAGCTGATTTTAAATTCTTCAGTCTCCCAAAATATATCCCAAAACTGAGGTTTGTTCTTTTTGTAAGTGACTTAATCAGCACACATGTCCATCCCACTGCTGCCCACCCGGATCCTTCGCTGCAGTGATGCTGTCTGTAAACCCACAGTGCTCTTCCTTTCCTTCCACTTGGGAGTTTCTTGCCTGTGGATGTTGCATTGGTCACCAGTTAAAATACCAGGTAGAAGGAACTGCCCAGCTCTTGTGAGATGCCAGGGGAGGGGGAGCCTCGCTGCCCTTTGCTGGTGAGATATCGATAAGGTATCTGGGAGAGCAGCTCACCGGCGGCTTTGCAGCTCCTCCCCAGTGCTGACACCCGCAACACCCTCTCTCTGTAATCAAGTCTCCACTCAACCTCTGCTCTGATGAGATTGTAAGGCTTACAAAGATCAAAGTAAGGAGTCTTCTCCAAACCTCAGGTGATTTTCATGTTTCTTTTCTCAATCCTCTCAGGTGTCTCAACAGCGCCTCAAAACACAAAGCTCTGGATGCTCTTTTCCAGCCCCAGCATCACCTTCGCTCCCACCTCGCACACATGTATCCGGGGGGGTCACCTACACCTCTGCCTTGCACACACCTCTGGGGAGGTTCCTTGTTCATCTGTGATCCCCAGTCTGTGATTTTCGCTGCAGCTCATCCACATGTTTTCAACACCCATGTTTTCCTGCTGGATTTTAGACTATTGAGTAAGGTGCTGAATGCCACTGGCACCAGCTGAGGTCTTTCAGGACGTTTCTAGGAACAAACTGGGACAAAAAAGAAATTCCTGTTGACAAACACGCTTTAAATTCACCAGTTAGCTTTTTAGAGTCAATAAATAGTTCTTTATTAGCACTAATAACCACTAAGTTTTAGCACTCTTAGCACTAAGTTTTAGCACATTATTAGCACTAATAAAACTGCTAAGTTTTTAAATCAAAATGTCCCATGGCACAAAGTTGATTTACCTTCTGAGCACATTCTTCAAACACTGAAGACAGGCTGTTGGAGAGGACAGTTCCCAGCAGGTTACCTCTCAGAGGAAAGCAGTTGGAATTGTTCCTGCAAAGCAAAATGGTGTGTTCTTGGTTACAAATTGGAAATGGAATTACTGAAAGAGGGAAACTAATCACCCCAGTACAGTCACCAAGGGTCCTGGGCACCAAAGCCCTGGCGCTCGGTACCGGGGGCACCACTGTGCCAAGGGCAGTGACCCAGCCTGGCTGAGGCTGCTGCTGGGTGCCCCACGGCAAGTGGGAAAAGTGAAAGCCAGGTGGGGGTCCCAGCCCCACGGTGCTGGGGCTGCTTGGGACTTGTTGGGACTATCATCCTGCTGCAGCTGTATGGGTCTCCTTGGCTCTGCCTTTGTGCTTGAGCTTACACAGCTGGTCAATGCAGAGGAGCAAGCAGGACCCTCCCCCTTCCCTTTCCCTTTCCCTTTTCCTTTCCTATTTCCTTTCCCTTTTCCATTCCTTTTTGCCTTTCCATTTCCCTTTCCTTTTCCCCTTTCCATTTCCCTTTCCGTTTCCCTTTCCTTTTCCCTTTCCCTTTCCTTTTTTTCCCTTTCCTTTTTTTCCCTTTCCCTTTCCCTTTCCTTTTTTTCCCTTTCATTTTCTCTTTCCTTTTCCCTTTCCCTTTCCCTTTCCCTTTCCCTTTCCCTTTCCCTTTTCCCTTTCCCTTTCCCTTCCCTTTTCCCTTTCCTTTTTTCTTTTCCTTTTCCTCTTCCTCTTCCTTTTCCTCTTCCCTTTCCCCTGCATCTTTCCCTTGCCCTTCCCCTGCTCCTTCCCTTGCTCTTCCCCTACTCCTTCCTTTGTCCCATCCTCTTCCCTTTTTCCCTTCCCTTTCCCTTTCCCCTTCCCCTTGCCCCTTGCCCCTGCCTCTGCCCCACCAGCAGCCCTGCTCCTGACACAGGCTGCTGGTGGCTACCACACACTCCCTCTGGCTTTGGTCACATTCCCACTGGCCATCATTTCCCTGTGGCGATGCCAATGGCACGGCTTCATCGCTTGAACCAGCCCCAGCTCTTCTTGGAAACTGGAGATCATGAATAACACAGAAAACATTCCTGGCACTCGCAGTGCTTCACCTGGCTGCCCTCTGCACCACCACTCCACAGCTTCAGCCACCGGTGGCACATCATCATCGTCAGCCCTGTGAGTGGCTGAGACTGCCTGGGGTGGGGGAAGCAGCCAGCCCCGCTACTGTGCCCCAAGCATTCACGTGCCGGTGAGGCAGCCGCTCTAGAGGGACCAGCATGGACTGGTGCCATTATCCGTTATCCCACATCTCCCAGGTAGCTCCTCCTGCACAGCCGTCACTGCTTCCCCGAGGATCTGTGGCATCATCAGGCACGTCATCCCTGCGTGGAAAATGAGTCCATCACTGCTGCCTTCCAGCGCAGAGGAGAAACATCAAACTCTCCTCCTGCTCCACAGCGTCACTGACAGCAGCGGTGCGCAGCCGGGCAGGCACGCTGCTGCTGACAGCTCCCCTGTTCCCAACGTGTTCTCACATCTTCTCCCCACTCCCCTCGGCAGGGCCTGACCCTGATTTCTTCCTGATGCCTCTCACTCCCCTTATCTTTTACTACTCCTCATGAATTCTCATTTACTGTGACTTCTGTTTCCTATTAGCTCCATTCGTTATGCATTGCTTTGTGTCCCGAGTTCCTAAGGAAACAACTTACAGATACTGCAGTGGTGATTACCCAGGTGTCTGCCTCTAACGGAGCTCTAACAAGCCTCCAATGTGCATTCAGGGGAGTTCATACAGCGGCTTCACCTTTGTGGCTCCTCTGCAGGGCCCAAATCCTCCTGCTCTCCCCACAATGACAGTTCCTGCTGTGGCAGGGAAGGCAGCTCCATTGGATCTGTTAACACCAAAGTTAGGCTCCATTCACCAAAGAATGAGGTCCTACAGTGGCTGAAAACAGCAGATTGCTTCAGAAGCCTTTCTACAACCTGATGGAAGAATCAAAGCCCTTCTTTAAGAAGGTGTAAATCCAAAATGCCCAATAAGTGGACTTCACTCAAACTAAAGGAGAGACCTGGCTTTTTGTCATCTTTGTCTTTAATTACTTCCTTAATTTTCTTTAATTTCTTCCTTAATTAAGGAAGAAATCTAGCAGGGAGGTTGGAACTAGATGGTCTTTAAGGTCCTTTCCAACCCTAACCATTCTATGATTCTATGTCCACCACAGAAGTGAGCAGAGGAGCTGTCACCAGGCTGGATGTCACAGACCCCAGCCCATGATGGAGACTGTTCCAACCTCCTGCTCCAACCCTCACAGTCCTTCAGCAGATCACCTTCTGCATTTCACCAGGCATCCCGCAAAGCAGAGCAGCTGCCTTACCCATTTGGGACAGACACATCCATTGTTCCCAGGGTGACAGATTTTAGCCAAAGTCACTGAAAGGAAACCTGCAGAAGCAGCAGGAGTTTGTGCCTCAGGGCACTGGGAGCCCTGCCATCTGTGCTGCCTTCAGTGCACCGGGGCCAGCAGGACCAGCGGGGCCCCATCCTGGCTGAGAAGCGCCTTGGTCAAAAGACAAGCAGGGGCACAGACGTAAGTGTTGGGATGCTGGGCACTGCAGCGGGGATGCAATGACCTGGCTTGAGACATGGAGTTATAGAATCTCAGACTGGTTTGGGTTGGATGGACCTTAAAGCTCATCCAGTTCCAACCCTTTGCCACAGGCAGGGACAGCTTCCGCTAAACCAGGTTGCTCCAAGCCCCGTCCAGCCTGGCCTTGAACACTGCCAGGGATGGGGCAGCCACAGCTTCTCTGGGCAACCTGTGCCAGGGCCTCACCACCCTCACAGTGAGCTGGAGGCACTCAGATGTAGTTTAAAATGGGTCATCCCTTCCCAGTTACTGGTGCAAACTCGAGTTTTCCTTCCCTTGTGTCTTACATCACTCCTTTCGAAAATGCTGACAGCTCTTGTGCTGGCAGGTTCTCATGAGACGGGTACCCGAGGGGACAGTGGGAACGTCTGGACCATGACATGCACCACCCGTTCGCCAGCACTTGCAGACAGCAAAGCCCAGAGCACATCTGACATCTGCCCAGGAAAAGTGCTGAGCTGGGGAGAAACGAGGGGAAAACGGTGTTGCAGTTCCCTGTCCCTTGTGCTGGCTGTGGGTTAAACAAGGAGACCAAGAATGGGAGAATACAGAGCACAGCAGAACTTCTCTTGCAAGGGGAATTTGGGGTGCTCCAAACCGCTGCCCTTCCTCCCCAAAGGAAGCATTTTGTGAGTGCAATAGCAAAAGCATTCTCAGCCACAGGCTGCCAGCAGGGAGACCCAGGCTCAGCAGCAGTGTCTCCTCCTCTGTCCTGGCACAGCGGCCTTATGGACATCCAGCCCAGCACATCCACAGGCGCCTCTACAGCACAGTTTGGCACCAGCCAACTTATTGCAAGTGAGGGACCTAAAACCTGGGGGCAGAAACCCAACATCTGCTTCTGTCTGAGCACTTTGAGCACAGTTTGATGCTCAAACTTGCAACCTACCTAAGGGAAATGTTTTCCAGTGGCACCGCGACCGTGGTTGAAGTTGACTTTTGAGAGAATGGCCTTGGTTGTCTTCCTTCAGCCTCACTGACACCGTCAACGAGAGGGGCTTAGGCATGGGCACAACACAGTATCCCCTGGGAATGTGGTGTCCCTGCCTGTCCCACCAGTGCGGTGACAGAGCTGGGGAAGAGCAGATGTCCCCACTCTGCCAGCATGGTGCGTGCAGCCAGGGCTGTCTGCAGCCACCATCATGGTGCAGACGTGCACCGAGACAGGCACTCAGGGAGATGTCTCTGCCTGTCCTCGGGCCTGATGCAGCTAACAGCAACATCCTCGTCTTGTGCAACTGCTCATTAAACACGCCTCCCAGACCTTGTCATTTGTGTTATCAGCACCCTCGGAGGAAGCAGGGATATCTTCAGCACAGATGCCTGTGCTTTTACCCAAGGGAGCCCTCCCCAGCAGGCCATGAACAACCATGTTACCTTTCTGACCACGGAAATCACTCGGTTCCACTGCCACCACCATCTGCCGTAGCAGAAGCATTTCCCTCAGCAGTACTGCAGACCCCAAATGCCAAAAGCTTTGTCCCAGTGTGCACTGGGACCACAAATTCCTAAGACAAGAGGGTTTCCTCGTGCGACTCAAAGCTACCCTTGGTGCTGTATCTGCACTTGGCCACCTCACCTCCATGGCATCAGGGATGTGCTTCCCACCATGCTGGGTGTGCTTCCCACCATGCTGAGTGTGCTTCCCACCGTGCTGGGTGTGCTTCTCAGCCTGGTCCCGAGTCAAGTAATAAGGGAGGCTGTGTGCAGGGAAAGCTGCTCAGTGGGTGTTTGCCTGCACCTTGACAGCAAGAACCAGTGGAAATGGAAGATGCTGGTCCCCCCCTTCCAGGGCCATGGACCCTTGTCCCTGCACTGCTGGGCAGTGCCTGATGTGTCGGGGAGCCTGAGTCATATGTCCCTCTTCACCAAGCACAAGTGCTATTGCTATTCTGAGGCCATGAGCAGCTTAAGAAACTGGTGAAACTTCAAACTTTTGGTGTTTTCTGCTTATTTTGAACAAAGCAGCTGGGGGCACAGCAGCTGAACATGAGCCCCAGCTCAAATAGGAGCTGTTTACAGGAATGGATTTGCTGGAGAGTGAACCACTGCCAGGAGGACAGCATTGCCTGCAGAGCAACCACAGGAGAGCCAGTCTAACCAGTGTTCTCATGGTAGGGATCTGCAGCCACAGTTAACATTGAATCAAGACACTTTGACTGCTGAAGCCAGAGCCAAAGACCAAGGCACCAGAAAGCAAGGTGGGAGGATGTGAAGGTGGAGATTCAGAGTGGAGGATGCAGAGGACTCAACTCATTCAGCTCTGGGTGCTGGCAGAGGAGATGCTGGCATTGGTGATGTCACCTCTACCATGGGCAGAGTGAGATAGGGGGAACCTCAAACTGAGTATGACAGGCAAGGGAGAAGCTGGAGTTGGCCAATACTTGTGATGCAAAACCAGGTCAGGGCAGCAAAGGCCGAGAAGGGACCTGCTGTGGGGGCTCAGTATGGTGGGAGGACACTGGCCCCCATGCTGCAGGCCAGCCACCAAGCACCCAGCCTCTAACAGCAGGAGGCAAAGGGGAGCTGGTAGCACCCATCACCCTTCTGAGCCTGGAGACCCTGCAAAACATCAGTGCTCCAAGACAGCGGGGACACAAGAGCAGAACCTCTCCATAAATAGTGGGGATGAACAGAAGGGCTGGCGTTTCATCACACCATGCAACAGCCCAAACCACTATGCACCATGGGACATGGCAAAGCCAGGGTTGTCAGCCTGTCGATGGGGACAGACAGACAGACAACAGATCTTCTGGGATGATCTGCACATTCAGCGCCACTTTAAAACATGATGCAAATGGAGAAAACACATGTGAAGGCTGAGCCAGGAAGGCAGATGCGATGAGTGGGGCTGGAGAGGAAAGGGGCAGCGAGCAGCTCCTGCCCAATATCAGATTTCCTGGCACTACAGACCCTGCGAGACAAGACCTCATCGGAATGGGGCATGCCAGAGCAGGAGCCTCAGGGCTGGTGACAGCAACTGGGGAAGCCCCGTTATCGAGGCATGTCCAGACCCCTGAGCTCTTGCTGCTCCCCCGTTTCCATTATGGCACGGTGTGGTTTTACCCTCAGCACATGAGATGAGAGCTGATTCCTATTCATCTTTTAAGTCTTGTCTGGTAAGACATCATCTAGGACTGATCATGAAATCACTGCTGATAAAATTAGTGGACTTCACAAAAATGGAGTGGATAAACAGCAGTTTCAGAGCGGACACACAGAGAGAGACAGCTAACTTGGCAAGCTGGTCCCGCTCAAATAACATGTATTTAAATAGTCAAAATGATCATCTCCCTGGTAATAAAACCTGTAGCCCCAAGCCAAAGAAACAAGGTCTTTGCTCTAGGAAGGAAAACATCCAAGAAGACTGCAGGGGTCACACAGTGACCAAAGATGGTGCAAAACTGCTCCAAGAGGGGCCAGCATAACTGCAAAGGGTTTAAAGGAGGGTGCGATGAAGAGCGGTGAAGAGATAAAGGCACAGGAGGTAGATCTTTCTTCCAGGCTCAGCACCAGCGAGATCTGTGCCGACACAACACCTCCAGCTCTGGCAGAGCCACTCTGAAGGGCGGAGAGGCTGCACAGAAGGGAAAAGCTGCACTGTGGAGCTGCAAAAGGATTTTCAGCTCGTGACTGAAGAAATCTGTGCCTGCGTAGCTTGTCAGAAATGTTCAAGAAGTGGCAATTATGGCAGACAAGCACATTCAAGGGAGAAAATACCGAGATGTAAGGGTTCCTCCTTTCAGAAGACTAACAAGAACTGCTGGCTGCTGTGGAAACAGCACAAACACAAATAAGCAGCAAGACGTATTTTCAGTCGTGGTTTAGGAAAGTTTGCAACCAAAACATCCTTAATACGTATAAATACAAACGGAGCTTTTCTGGAAGGCAAGATTTTGCCTGAAGGACAATTGGAAACCACATTTCAGTGCTGGAGAGGATGCTGGCTGTGCCACCCGGGCCCTGGCTCCATGCTCCTCCACAGCTTCACCACTGAACTTACCCTTGCTCGCCCTTTACCTTCTCCATCTTGCCTTGGCCAAGATAAACAGATTTGCATACAAACATACATTTTAAATATAAGCTAGTAAAATACTCTCTGTAAAAGAATGAAAAGGAAGAAGGAACTAGACAATGGTGCTGGAAAGGGCTGCAAAATGATGTTTTGGTTTGTCCCCTTGTCCCAGGCCAGGTTCCGTTATCTGACCAGGTTCCTGGGAATATTCATCCTGCCCTTACCAACTGCCAGGGACAGAGATCTGACACTTTTGGTCTATTCTGGTGCTCAGTTATTCTTAGAAAATTATCAGGCTTTGAGTTCCCTTTCTGGAGCTTCAGCTAATGATTCCTTTTCCTTTCTAAATTATCCCCTCCCTCTTCGTCAGATTTCTCCATATTTCAATATATGCAACGTCGTTGCAATCGTCTCCTTTCTCAGCTGAAACAAGCCGAAGCTTTTGCCCTTTCCCTGTGAACCTGGAGCTCATGGCCTCTGACCAGTTTGGCTGATCTTGTGTGGATGCTCCCACTTCCCCAGATCCCCAGGATCCTGCTCTCCTGGTGAACTCACCTGCAGGCTGTGGAATCTCACCCGATGAGACTCCTGCCTGCACACCCCACAGTGGGCCTGCAGCTTGGCCCCCGATGCACCATCGCTGCCATTGCTGCCATGCGACCTGCTCCCTCAGCCCTGCTCTTCACAGAATCACAGACTGGTTTGGGTTGGAAGGGACCTCAAAGCTCACCCAGTTCCAGCCCCCTGCCACGGGCAGGGACACCTTCCACTAGAGCAGGTTGCTCCAAGCCCCGTCCAACCTGGTCTTGAACACTGCCAGGGATGGGGCAGCCACAGCTTCTCTGGGCAACCTGTGCCAGGGCCTCACCACCCTCACAGGGAAGAACTTCTGCCTCAGATCTCATCTAAATCTCCCCTCTGTCAGTTTAAAGCCATTCCCCCTTGTCCTGTCCCTGCCTACCCTTGTCAAAAGTCCCTCTCAGCTTTCTTGTGCCCCTTTAGATGCTGGAAGCTGCTCTAAGGACTCCCTGGAGCCTTCTCTTCTCCAGCTGAACAAACCCAGCTCTGTCAGCCTGTCTGTTCCAGCAGAGATGCGCAATGCTCACCCCCTGCATGGGTGTTCACCAACCACCCCGAGCTGATGTCTCGAAGGTGCCAGGAATCAGATGAGCATCTCCTGGCCCAAGCCCCACCATCAGCAGCCTCTGCAGAGCAGGATCCCCCACTGCTCACGGCAGTCCCAGGCTGTGGTGCAGCCGGGGGCAGCTACAGCACCAGTTCCTGCAGTGCTGCTGGAGCTGGAAAATCAGAGCCCAAAGTTACTGCAAAGGCAGAGGAGATCAGGGAGAGAGGAGCCCACGTTCATTGCAGGCAAACAGATGGAGCTGGTACTTATCACAGATAAGGAAGAAAAAAACCATGAGAGAACTTAAATGTACTGAGAGGCCGCATCGCATGACTTCAGAACAGGGGAAGTGGGGGAGGAAGGCGAGAGCTCGTGGGGGAGACGAGCCTGGGGCTTTCTGCAATAAAAATTCACTCAAGGATGGTCGGATGGACACTTTCTGTGGACAGTGGCCACAGGGAAATGGAAACAGTTTTTCAGGGTGAACTTCATGCTCAGAACCCCAACTTTCTCAGCTCAGAGGCACTCTCCATCTGCCTCACTTCCATCTGACGCTGCCGTTCGCAAGTGTCTCAAACCGGCGCCGCTGCCAAGAGCAGCGATGCCTCCTCATCCTCCTCCACCTCCTCCTCCTCCCACCGCTCCCACCCCCAGACCAGCCGCTCCAGCATCTTGGTGGCCATGGACCAAACCAACTGGAAACTGCTGTGGCATAAGGAAAGGGTCACAGTCAGATTAGTCCTGGCTCACTGCATGGCCCTACACAGGTGCCAGACAGTGCCGCAGGCAGCAAGAGGGTCCCCAGAGCTACAGGGAGCTTTGGTAGAGAGCGACGAGAGCAGGGGGCTCACCGCTCTCTTCCAAACCCACTGGCGGCGGGGCAGCTGCCTGACCTGGTGAGGAAGCAGAAGACAGGCGTCAGCTCCCTGCTCAGCAGGCACAGCACAGCCTGTTTCCAGCCCTAAGACCCCAGCAGCAGGCAGGAGAAGATGGGCAAGGGGATGGAGCAGTGCAGGGCCCTTCTAGGGGCCCAGGCTGGAGCAAAAGGAGACAGGGCTGGAGAAAAGCCACTGGCCACAGACCCCCAAGTTCCATGCAGGATGCAGGGCTGGAGAGCAGCACCCTGTACCCAAGCTGTGGTGAGGGACAAGGCTGAGCTAAAATGGATATCCTGGCCCTGTGGCAGAGGCTGTGGGTCCCCAGTGGGCTCAACAGAGCTGTAAGGCTTCTCGGCGCCCTTGGGACCCTGAGGTGCTTAATCACTCCAGCCATTAAAATCCAGTGCTTCATCTCCGTGGGGATGTCACTGTCTGGGCAAGCTGAGAGACACTGCTCATCTTCCTGGAACCAAAGCAGGAGCAGGAAACCTCGTCCCCTCCCTATGACCACAGCCACGGGTGGGATCAGCCTTTTCCTGAACCCATAAGGACCTCGCTGCAGCTCCTGCTGCAAAGCAGGGAGTTAGTGACAGCAGCTTGGAGGGGAGGTGTTTAACGTAGAGATGCCTCCTTTGAGTCACAGTAGCTGTCCTCTTCAGGATAGGGATCAGGGCAAGAGCTTTTCCCCAGAATAGCTGCAGCTCTTTGATCTTCCCGTGGAGCTTGGAGGTAACCCCATGTATTAATCCCATCCATATCTGCGCCAAGTACAGCTGTCAGGCAGCAAGTGAATGGTAAATCCACAATACTTAATTGAGTGTATGAGGCTGTTTCACACCGAGACCTGCACAGAGCCTTACCAGTGAAACCGCATTTACCACTGCTGTGCTGACATTTTGCTATGGGTTTATTTAAGCACAGGAGATGGCCGGGGCAAGGCCGCAGGAGTGGTTGCAGTGCTGAGGACAAGCCCTCACCTGGTGAGAAGATGAGGCTGGAGGAGTGTGGGGTGAAAGAACCCCCAAGCCTGGCAAGGGGTGCCTGGTGCTGGCAGTGCGCTCCCATTCTGTTCCCCATGTGGGGCTGTGCTGGGAACGGATCCCAGCACTTGAGCAGCGCAGCTCCTGGCGAGCAGATACAAGCTTGGCTCTTGTTCGAGCGAAGTGGTGAACCATAGTTTGTCTTCCCTTCAGTGTCTGCGTCTCTTACTGTGACCTCTCTGTACGTGACCGGCCATCTCAAGACATCCCGTGTGTATCCTGTAGAGACAGGCTGGGAGAGCTGGGCATGTTCAGCTGGAGAAGAGCAGGCTCCGAGGACACCTTAGAGCAGCTTCCAGTGCCTAAAGGGGCTACAAGAAAGCTGGAGAGGCCTTTTGACAAGGGCAGATAGGGACAGGACAAGGGGGAATGGTGAAGTTCTTCCCTGTGAGGGTGGTGAGGCCCTGGCACAGGTTGCCCAGAGAAGCTGTGGCTGCCCCATCCCTGGCAGTGTTCAAGACCAGGTTGGACAGGGCTTGGAGCAACCTGCTCTAGTGGAAGGTGTCCCTGCCCATGGCAGGGGGTTGGAACTTTCCAACCCAAACCATTCTATGATTCCCAAAGGGCTTTGAGGAAAGCAGGCAGCCATGGCACAAGCAGAATGGCCACAGGAGAGGCAGCCAGTTTCCAAGAAGACAGGGTGCATCAGCAGGCAAGCATGGATGTCAGCTCCTGCCATGGAGGAGGTCACCGGTGTTCCTACACGGGCCTGGGGTCCTCAGCACATTCCCCAGCCCTTGGAGAGGGCAGAGCTGCAGGAAGGGGTCTCAGCACCCTCTGCAGCACCCTGTCCACCCTGACAAGCCCAGAGACCCCCCTGCTCCCATGGGCAGAACCCATGGCTCCAGAGAGGAGAGGGGCAGTTTTCTGACTCTGGGCTGACCTCCCCGAAAACATGTGGCAACCAGAACTGGGCATCGCTTTACACTAACAATATTTGAGATGAATATTGAAAACCCAAAGAGATTCTGCAAAGCCCCACGCAGAATGATGTGAGGGCTGGAGCGAGTGCCTTACCGCAGAAGATTTAAAGAGCACAATCTGTTCAGCTTATCCAAAAGAAGATTGAGGGGTGACTTGATTACGCTGTAGAACTACTATCACAGGGAAATATTAAATGGCTCTTTAATCGAGCCAGGAAAGATATAAAAAGACTCGATCTCTGGAAGCTGAAGCCAGACAAATCCACATTGAAAATGAGACACAAAATTTTATTGGTGAGGGTGATTAACCACTGGATAAAATGCATTAAATTTGAGCAGTCATAACCACTCAAATGATTTGTTCAGACACAGCTTATTTTCTGCGTCCTGGAAGCTATAAATCCTGCTTCTGCTTCCTACACAGCATATGTATTTTTTAAATCTGCTGCTTCCTTTGCATCCAGAACCCTCATATCCCTGGGATCTTCTCTCCTCTTGCACCAACCCAGCCCCAGCCTCACCCCTGAGCCCCCACCAGATGCCTCCAGGCTTTGTCCAGGGCTTTCTGCATCATCCTTATTGACACAGGGAAGGGGCAGCTTGTTCCCACCAGCTTCTCACCCCTGCACCACGCTTGCAGCCTGGTGCTGTGGGAGGGAGCAGTGCACCCACCCTGCAGTACCTCAGGGCCAGGGTCCTGCCTGCCCGCACCTCCTGGCCCAGCCATCAGCCCAAGCACCCTGGCACATCAAGCAGCATGACCTGCACCCATGGGTGCTGCCCACCTCTGCCACCGGGACCCCTGGCTTGGCCCATGTCTTCCAGCCCTGAAACCCCACCCAGCCCTTCCCCGTGAAGGACAGTGCTGAGCTGCAGGGTGACTTCCCGGGATCTTGCCACAGACCCCTCACTCGTGATGGGGATGGGGTCTCCCATAGCCTGGTTCTCACAGTCCTTTGTGAACGTGGATCCCCATGTCGCGATGCTGCAGCTCAGCATCCCCAACTCCCACTCTCCAGCTCTTTTTTCCAGCCCAACTTTCCCCACAACACATCTCCACGTCTGTGAGCGAGGCTGACACCTCGTGCTGTTGGTGGGAGCTCCTCAGGAGCATCTTCAGCTGCAGAGGCGTTCATCTCTCCCATGTCTCTCCTCCCACAGGCGCTGAGCTTCCCTGGAGGCACTAACAGGGGCTCCTTGATCCCACCAGGATGACGAAGGGAGATGCTGCAGGGAGAGGAGTCAGCTCCCATCACAGACCTGGCCATGTGGACAGCGAGCAGGGGTGCTCTGGTGTAAGACTGAATTCACAACTTCCCGCTCTGCGGCGTAGCTGCTGAGGCAAGTTACGTCAGGGGACTGCATCTCTCCTCTGCCAGAGAGCATTCCTCCCCGTGGGCTTCCAGGATGGCTGGGAAGCGAGGACACCAGGAACAGCCTATTTTTACATCCTGCTGTGCATGCAAGTGCTCTGCTCTGGCAGCCCCACTTTCCAGCTCCCTCGGTGCTGTTTGCAGGTCACCAAAGGCTTCCCTGCGATGGCAGGATGAGTTCTGCTCTCGAGTTCTGTGAGACAGCAGCACACAGAGAATAGATGTTCTGTCTGCAGTGCCTCCTGCTAGTGCTGCAATGACACTTGCGCTGCCTGCAGCCTCGAGCTCTCCATCACACATCCCAGCACCCTGCACTGCTGCAGCTGAACGATAAGCTGGGAGCAGCGATGACAAATGCAGAACAGGATGGAGGAGGCAGCTGAGAGAATCACCACCTCCAGCTCCATGCCCCAACTCTGGCATTGGCAGCAGGATCCCAGCATCCCCCAGCCCCACCGACCTACCTCAGCCTGACCTTCCCACGCAGAGCTCAGAAGGGAAAAGGATGAATTCCTGGGAGCCACCCAGCCCCCTGGAACCTCCCTGCAGATTGTGCACCTCCCGAGTCTATCATCCAAAATGGCTTACGCCATCAAAGCAATGGACCCTCAGAGGCAATGCCCTGGGGAAAGGGGATATTGTCACCCACAGAACCACAGACTGATTTGGGTTGGAAGGGACCTCAAAGCTCATCCAGTTCCAACCCCCTGCCACGGGCAGGGACACCTTCCACTAGAGCAGGTTGCTCCAAGCCCCGTCCAGCCTGGCCTTGAACCCAGGGAGCTCCCTTCAGCTTTGTTCCTTTATGGGCACCACAGAAAAGCCGGGCCTCCAGCATTAAGGCTTAATACCAGACACTAATCAGCTAAGAGGGATTTTAGGATAAATTATTTGAATAGCAAACCAAGTTGGAGACAAAAGCTGCTCCATACTGGTTTTTTTCATCTATCTTTCAAACTTCCCTTCTTCACGAAGCCTCCAGGTAGGTTTAAACACACCTGGGGACTCCCAGTCCCCCACAGGATCACTGGAACTCAGCCAGTTTTAGTCTTTGGCTTCTCCCACTCCCATGTTTTCTCTGTGCTGCACTTTCTGCTTATTCCCTGCCAGAGACCAAGTCTTCACCAGAGCACGGCTCCTCCAGCAGCTGGTGCTGCCTGTGGAATTTGCTGGATTGCCCACCTTGATTTAGCATCACAGAATCTTTTATGTTGGAAAAGACCCTTAAAGCTCACCAACTACAACCCAGCACTGCCAAGGCCACCCCTAACCCATGTTCCCAAGTGCCACATCTACATGTCCTTTAAATCCCTGCAGGGGTGGTGACTCCACCACTGCCCTGGCAGCCTGTTCCAGCGCTTGACAACACTTCTGGTGAAGACATTTTCCCTAATATCCACCTAAACCTCCCCTGGTATAACTTGAGGCCGTTTCCTCTTGCCCTATCACAAGAGACTACACCCCCCCCCACACCTCACATCAGGTAGTAACACAGTGATAAGGTCTCTCCGGAGCCTTCTCTTCCCCAGGCTGAACAAGCCCAGCTCTCTCAGCCCGTCTCCATAGCAGAGGTGCTCCAGCCCTCCGAGCCTTTCTGCAGCCTCCTCTGGACCCACCAGCACGTTTCCAAGGACATCCCATAAACGGGCAGAGGAGCAGCTGGCGAGCAGCCCTGCAGAAGGGGCTGGGCTGGAGTGGCTGGTCAGCAGGCGGCTCTGTGTGAGCCAGCCCTGTGCCCGGGCACCCAGAACCTGGACTGCATCGAACAGCAGAACCAGCTGGTCAGAGAGGGAACTGTCCCACTGCATTCAGCATCGGTGCGGCCTCGCCTGGAGCACTGTGTGCAAGTGCTGCACCCCACTGTTTGGGAGGATGTGAAGTTCCTCCAATGCACCCAGGGAGGACACAAAGCTGGTGGCAGGGCTGGAAGGCAAATCCTCTGAGGAGCAGCTAAGGACTTTGGGCTTGTTCAGTTTGCACGTCAGAATGCTGACAGGCAACCTCATGGCTCTGTACCTGAGGAGGGGAGGGAGGCGCTGATCCCTCCTCCGTGGGTTCCAGGGTCAGGATGCATGAGAATGGCTCAAACCTGCACCAGGGGAGGTTCAGACTAGACACCAGGAAGCATTTCTTTAACAAGAGAACGCTCAAAGCCCAGAACAGCCTTCCCAGAGATTTGGTCGATGCCCCAAGCCTGTCAGTGTTGAAGATGCATTTGGGCAATGTCCTTAACAACACGTTTTAGCTTTTGGCCAGCCCTGCAGCGGTCAGGCAGCTGGACCAGGTGATGGCTGTAGGTCCATTCCTGCTGACATAGCTTAGTTCAGCCCACCCTGTTCCATGCATCGCCCCCAGCAGCCATCCTTCCCTCCTAAGCCTTGCCAAGCGCCAACACGTCAATACCAGCACCCGAACCCTGAACCCAGGCGCTGCAGCCCCTTCCTCCAGCCACCGCGGACACCGCGCCTCCTCGGTCCGAGACCACCACGGACCAGCACCCCACGAACCGACAATGGCGGAGCAGGGACGCACCTTAGCCGAGGTGCTGGCGCGGGGCACGCCGGGAGCTGTAGTCCCGCCCCGGCCTCCTGCACGCCCAGAGCCACGAAGCAGGACTACAACTCCCGGCGTGCCCAGCGGAGGGACAGTTCTACGCATGCGCAGACTAGAACTACAGCTCCCGGCGTGCCTCGCGGGTGCACTGTGTTCATGTGCATTAGGACTACATCTCCCGGCGTGCCTTACGGCGAGGCGGAAGCGGCGCGATGGCGGCAGGTGAGGGGCCTGGGCCGGTCGTGGCTCCGGTCGCCTGCGGCCCGGCGGGCTGACGGCCCCGCTCTATGCCCCCAGGTCGGTAACCGCTGCCGCCGCCGCCATGACGCTGATCGAAGGCGTTGGCGACGAGGTGACCGTGCTCTTCGCGTTGTTGCTGGTCGCCGTGGTGCTGGGGCTGGCCTGGGCCTCCACCCGCGCCCCCGAGCCCGCCGCCCCGCCCCGCGCCGCCGCGCCGCTGCCCGAGGAGGGACCGAGCGCTGCCCCAGCCCCCGTGGAGCACAAGGCCCCGCCGGCGGCGGCCGCAGCGGCTCCCGATGGGCCGGGCGGGCTGGCGGCGGGGCTGCGGCCCCGGGCCGGCCCCGCGGCCTCGCAGGGCTCCCTCGGTGAGGGGGACGGCGGCCCCGCCGAGCCCACCATGGTGCTGCGGCTGAAGTTCCTCAACGACACGGAGCGCCTGGCCCGGGTGCGCCCCGGCGACACGGTCGGGGCCCTGAAGAGGTGAGGGGAGGGCAGGCCGGTTCTCCCGCGGCACCGCTCGGGGCTGTCCCGGCTGGGGGCGGCGTCGGGGGCGTCCCCGAGCCCTGCCGGCCGTTCCTGCCTTCCCTGCAGCAGCTGGGAGCTGCCGCTCTCACTCTTGTACGGGTGGTGTGCGCCTGCTGTGCCTGTGCCCAGCCTTGGTGGGGTTGTCCCGGTGCCTCCACTTCTGACCTCGCCTGTGGCAGCAGATGGTGAAGTGCGGGCACGGGGGTAGGCGGGTGGTCAGGGTGGGTGCATTCACCGCCTGCTCCTGGGGGGCTGGACGGGAGGGACCATGTACTGATGGGAGTGTGACATCTCCCTCCTTGCCCCCCACCACAGGGCCTATTTCCCCGGGCAGGAGCAGCAAGTGCGGCTGATCTACCAGGGGCAGCTGCTGCGCGACGACAGCCAGAGCCTGGCCTCCCTGCACCTCACCCACAACAGCGTCCTGCACTGCCACATCTCCCAGCACAGCCCGTCCCCCGCGCCCGCCGGCCCCCACGCCTCCGCCGACCCTGTGCACGCTGCCCTCAACGTGGGCAGCCTCATGCTGCCGCTCTTCGTGCTGATGCTGGCTGTGCTCTGGTACTTCCAGCTCCAGTACCGCCACGTCTTCACCGCCACCGCCACCACCTTCCTAGCCGGCCTCACTCTCCTCTTCAGCTTCATGGCCTTCACCATGTACCGCAGATAGCACAGCTCCGCGCCCCGAAAGAGCTGCCGTGCCCCAGAGTGCACGTGGTGCCAGGAGGGGGCTGCCTGCACTCCCGAACTGGGGGGCTGGCCCTGGACTGTGTGGACCCAGCGCTCCCTCCCAGGGGGCCGAGCCAGGCAGGGACAAGGGGGTTGCAGGGGCTGGAGCCGGGCTGCCTGTGGGGAGAGGGATACCAGCCTGGCCCCCATCCCACTCCTGCACCCAGTGGCTCGGATCTCCCATGACTGCTGCTCTCGCCTGGGCCGGCCGAGCCCTGCCCGCGGGGGTCCCGGTGTCACGATTAAAGAGGAAGGACTGAACGATCGCGGGCTCCCGGCTCTGATGCGCCTCCGCTGGGAGGGGGGAGGCCGGGGCGGTGGGAGGGGCGGGGCTCGGGCAGGGGGCGGGGCCAGCGCCTCTGGCCACGCGTTCCGCAGGGCCGCAGCGCGCCTGCGCTGGCGGGTCCGCTCCGCCCCCCTTTCGCGAGGCGCCCGCTCATTGGAGGGCGGGTAGCGGCCGCTCGCGGATGGCGCGGTCCCGCCCCCGGAAGTGTGGGCCGCGCGGGGGGCGGGGCCGAGCCCGCGGCCCGGCGGGGGCTGTCGGGAAGATGGCGGACTCGGTGTCCGGGCGGCGCTGAGCGGCCGGGGCGGCGGCGGCGGGACACAGCGCGGCCGCGAGCGCCATGTAGGGCCCGGCACCGCGGGGCACGGCTGGGCCCGGGGGGGCGGGATGGGGGAACCCCACGTTCGCGGGCCCGGCCCCGCGCTCCCGGTACCGCGGAGGAGCGCTCGGTGCGGCCTGGCGGTACCGGGCGGGGATCTGCGTGCGCGAGGGCTCCTGGGACAAAGGGGGTCTGCGGGGCCCGGGGGAGGCGATGGGGCGGTGGGGGGGGGACGTCGGGGTGGGGACACCTGCGCAGGCCGGGGGGCTCCGGAGAGGGGGGTCTGTGGGGCGGGCACCCCCGCGCTGAGGTGGATCCGGGCGGGTGGGGGGTCCCGGTGCGGGCTCCGTGTGCCCCTCACCGGCTGCTGCCGAGCTTACCCCCCTCCCGCCCCGCTCTCATCCCCAGGGTCTCCCGGTTCTCTGAAGCCTCCCGAGCCGCCCTGCCCTCGCCATGCTGCGCCTGCTGCCATGGCTCCGTGCTCTGACCCGGGAGAGCGTGTGGCCCGGAGTCCTGCAGGGCCTGGCTGCTGGTGACCGGAGCGGGGCCGGGATGTATCCCACCTGCTACTGTGCCGGCAAAGCGAAGCAGCGGGCCGTGCTGCTCCCCTTGGACCCCTACGGCCATGGGCTGCTGCACACCTTCCCCCCAGACGCCTACAGGACTCGAGGCCATGGCAAGAGGAAGAGCTGGAACTTCATCCACGAGAAGATGAGTTATGACACCTTCTTCACAATGAAGCGTCTGATCGAGCGCTCCCGCAGCGTGGGGGAGGTGCTGCGGTGGGTCACGCAGAACCCCAGCAAGGTGTCTGCCAGCCACTACCCTATCGCCCTGCACAAGCTGGGCCAGCTCTTGCAGCAGCAGCAGCAGGGCCAGGCTGCGGTGAATGGGGAGAGCCGTGGGCCCGGCCAGGTGCTGGAGCAGCCGGAGTTCCAGACTCTCTGTCAGGCCATCATCAGCGGCTGCTCCAAGTTCGATAACTTCAGCATTGTCAACTGCCTGTACGCTGCCGCTGCGCTGGGTGAGTGTCTGGGCGGCCGGCGTTGGCCTGTGTGGGGTCACCCACAGCAAATGGGAAGGTGGAGGGCAGTGGGGCAGCGGGACATGGGCCAGCGTGTGGTCTGTGAGGTGAAAGGAAAGCTGGCTTGTCCAGCTGCCGTGGAAGGGGGCAGGACATACTGAGACAGGCACTGCTGTCCGGGTTTGTGTGTGGATGGACGTGTGACGGCTCTGTGGCAGATGGAGCCGTGCCCTTTGAAGGAGGAGGAGGAGGAGGCTGTGCTTGGGGTTGGGAGAATGGACTGGCTGCTCGGGGAGGAGCTCAGCTGGCTGCAGCAGTCAGCCCGAAGGGAAGCCAAAGTGGTGGCCAGCGCTGCCTGGCAGGATGTGGGATAAACCACTCCTTGAGTTTTGTTCCAGCCCTGAAAATTAGGGAAACGTCCGAGCATCGAAGTGTGAGATGCGAGATCTTGGCTAAACCCTTTGCAAGCCTTGTGTCCTGTGTTGGTGGGCATTTAATATTCAGGAGAGAAGGTTCAAGCCGGTTTGGGTTCCTGCTCAGCAGCAGCCCCTGGGTGTTATGGAGCCTTCACTGGGCTGGGGACCCCCAAGGGCCCTGCGGATCCCCCTGCCTGCCCTGGCGGTACCAGGGTCCCTGGCAGGTACCCCATGGTGCATGCCCTCCCCACCCCAGCGGTTGCTGCCAGCCCCATGCATGCGTCTCCTGCCATGCTGTTTGCTTTTATCTTTGCCCCCACTGCCGCTGCACGCTGGGCTCAGGCCTTGGCTGAGCCGCCCGGTGCCGTCCGTGGGTTGATGCAGTAACTCTAGATCCTGCTGGAGGGGGGAGGGAAGAAGTTCCTGCTCTTCCCCGCTCTGTCTCTCGGCGCCTTGTGTTTGTTGACGCTGAGCCCTGGGCTGCCAGGCGCCTCTGCCCTCAGCCGGGCTCCCCCCGGCCTGCTGTGGATTTGACCCACACTTTGTTCTCTGTCAGCCGCCCTCCCCTGCTCACCACGCTCACCAGCTCATTAATAAAAACACTCACCCGCCTCTTCTTTAAGGAACAAAGCAACTGCTCAGACCAATTCTTCACTTTCCACCTTCTGGCTGATTTTTGATTAATGATGAAACGCAGCGACTTACCCCATGCTGCCTCAGTTGCTTTAAAGCCCTTTTGAAAACTGAAATCTTGTCAGCTGGCTCAGGAGAGCAGTGGGCTACCAGGGCCTCATACGGTGCCTAATGCTTCATGTGTCTCCTGGTCATATCTCTCCTGACACACGGAGGATGGCCTTTGCCTTTTTCCTGTGCGCCTGGCCTCTCGTCTTTCCCTGGTTGAATAATACACCCAGAGCTGGGGGCGAGCGTTTTCCCCAGGAGTCGGGTTTGAAAGACTGAAGCTACAGTAGGAAAAGGGAGAAGGCTGGAGATGTGAAAGGATTAGTTCCCATCACACAGAGACAGCTTTTATTTCAGTGATGTGCTGATTTCTTGTTTGTTTTCCAACCACAACTTTTTTTAAAGTACTTTTAGAGGTGTCTTATTTATGCTTAAGAAGTTGGAGAGTTAAGATATAAACCTCACTTTTGCAGATGAACTAAAGGACTTCCGTTTTGATGGAGTTGGGGGGAATAACCCAGCAGCTCCACGTGACTTTTTCCATGGTGCAGATGCCCTGATGTTGTGGTCAGGCTTTACCAGACCGTTCCCTTTCCCTTTGTCACCTTTGGTTTGATCACTGACACGGCAAACCTGCCCTCCTCCGGCTGTAGTCTCGTGCCTGAGCCCACGAGGACGGTTGTGCCTAGTGAAGACGAGAGGTGGGGTCTGGACATCCCTCATCCCTTCCCTGTCACAGGCCTGCCCGGGGAGTCGCCGCTGGTGCGAGTGCTGGAGGACGAATCCCGGAGCCGCCTGGGCCGCTTCAACCAGAAGGATGTCTCCATGGTGTTCAGCAGCGTGATGAGGCTGCACCCATCCAGCCCCCACCCCCTGGTCGAGTCCTGCCTCAGCAGCTTGGAGCGGCACCTGGAGAAGGAGCGGCACCCCCAGACCCTCTTCCTGCTCCTTTCCTACTACCGGCTGCGGGCGCAGGCGCTGCAGGGACACCCGGCCTCCGACCAGCAGCTGATCAACAACCGCAAGATCCTGCGCCTCGTCAGGCACACGCTGGGGCAAGTGAGTGCCATGCGGGAGCACGAGCTGGCCCTCTTGGACGAGATGCTGGCCCTGTGCGCCCAGGAGGCGAACAACAAGGCCCTGGAGGCCATCTTCAGCTCTCAGCTCTTCTACGAGAACCGTCAAGAGCGCTTCATCCGCAGCATGGCAGGTGAGGGCAGGGTCCATGCCCACTCTTCCCCCCTGCAGGGGTTTCCAGGCTCTGTCCATGCACTTGGCAGCCTTGGAGTCTCCTGTCCTGGCCCCAGAGGGCATCCAGGTTTATGACAGCACCAGCTGGGGCATTGCTGAGCACCAGGAGCTCAATGCCTAGGTGAGAACGGAGCAGGAGATGCTCTGTGCTATGGCAGCCCTGTCACTGACTTCCCAGCCTAGTTCTTCCAGGGTTGGGAGCCTGCCTTGCCTCGAGACTGGGAGCAGGCTGTTTTCGGTGGGGTTTCTACAGGAGGGACCCCATTCTGTGCACGTTCTAGCTGTGCCTCCTGGGGTGCACATGACTGGAATCTCCCCGAGCCTCTCACAAGCCACATAATGATATTTGCTGGGTTTCAGGAGAGATGGCTTTGCTCTGGGTCTTGTTATCTCCCACCTGCCTGCACTGCCTTTCCTGCCCTGGCTGTAGTGGCTCCTGGAGAGCTGCAGTTGGGACAGAGCCAGGCCTCTCTGACGGATATCCCGCTGTGGTTTGCTCTGTGCAGAGTGGCTCCCCAGGAAGGCAGAGAACCTCACCCCCTACACCATGGCCCTCATCGCCAAGTACGTGGCCCGGCACCGGCTGCGTGAGCCACGGCTGCTTGATACCATTGCAAACTTCCTCCTGAAGCGTGGGGAGCAGCTCGACAGCAAGGTGAGTGTTCACCCCAGCTTGGACGGATGCCTGGGGCTGGCTCCAGAGCTGCCTTGGTGCTGGGGGAACCACATCACTTCTCTGCCTTTGGGCTGGTTCATCTTGCTGGCACCAACCAGGATGTGCTCTGGTTCTTACAGGCTGTGAGAGCCTGTTCCTGCCCAGCTCTGGGCAGGTTTGGCCTGTCCTTTGTCCCGCTGCCTGGCCCAGCCCCACTCATTCTCCTCCTGCCCGCAGGTGATCCAGAAGCTGGTGTTTCCCTTCAGCCGCATGAATTACCGCCCATCCAACCACAGCGAGCTCTTCCCCAAGCTGGAGGCCATCCTGGAGCAGAAGGCCGGCAGCTCACCCCTGGCAACCGTCAACATCCTCATGTCCATGTTTCAGCTCAGCCATTTCCCACAGACCGTCCTGCACCAAGTCTTCTCCCCAGCTTTCATCACCAATGTTATGAGTATGTCGGGCCATTTCCAGGCGTTACAGCTCGGGGCTGGGGCGGAGGCGGGTTTGGGAAGCATTGGAGAGACCCGGAGCGTGGCTGGGGCAGGGTTTACCAGGTCCTGTCCCCGCAGGCAGCCCCTACGCGCTGATCGTGCGCCGCTACCTCTCGCTGCTGGACGCGGCGGTGGAGCTGGAGTTCCGCGATTACAGCGGCCCGCGCCTCGACCCGCGCTACCGCGTCCTCATGTTCGAGCACGCCCTCACAGCCGATGAGGCCAACAGAAAGTACAGGTCAGCGCTGGGGAGGGAGGGAAGGGAGGGCTGCCCCGGGGGGAGAGCACGGCTGGGAGCGCGGGGTGCAAACCTGACACTGCCAGTGCCACCTCTAAACCCCGTCCCTAAAGAGCCACGTCTACACGTCTTTTAAATGCCTGCAGGGGTGGTGACTCCACCATGTCCCTGGGCAGCTTGTTCCAGTGCTTGACAACACTTCTGGGGATGAAGAATATGCTGTTGGTGTAACAGTATTGAGGGGAGCTTTCCTGTTGAAGGAGCTGAAGCATGTCCCCGCCCTGCCCCAGAACAGCAGAGCCCAAAGCCTCTCCTTATTTCCCGCTCCCAGGGGCCTTCACATCTGCACAGATGTGCTCAGAGGGAGAACACAGGTTGGCAGTGCCTGAAGGGACAGGCTGGCGGCTCTCCCCACTGCATCTTCTGACTATTCCTTTTCCCTTAGTTACAAGGGGCTGGTGGCTGAGGCGTTGCGGCAGCTGGTGGGAGAAGAGTGCTATCGGCAGGACGAGGTGCTGCCCCCAGGATACTGCACAGGTAGCTTGGCTGCACTAGGGCAGCGCCATGGCTCGGGGTGCTGGCAGTGGGATGCGTGGGGCTGTGGGCACAGCAGAAGCCGTGCGGCTGCCTGAGTGCTTGAGGGAGGCCCGAGGGTGGGAGCTTATTCAGGGCAGAACTAGATTTGGCTGCTTTGTCACCACCTTCCCCATGATACTGCCTTCTCCCAGCACTTCAGGACAAAGCTCCCTGAGCTGTTCCACCACAGGAGGGCTCACCTGGTGTGGAGGTTCTCTCTGTGTCCCTGTCTGCTGGGCTGGCTGGTGCAGTCTCTCACTTTGGACACGCAGGGTCCCCGAGCCTATGTCACATCATTAGAGGGGTCTAAAGCCTGCTACTGATCCCTGTTCTCTCTCCGCAGACTTCCTGCTGTGGATCAACCGCTCGGGCACTGTGCTGCCTCTTTCCCGTGTTCCTGCAGCTTCCAAGGCTCCCTCTGTCCACACTACAACATCCCCTGCCGCCATCTCCTTGCGCTCGAGCGTCCTGGCCCTCACCTCGGACTTGCAGGACTTTGCCCCATTTGCTCCAGAGACGCCAAGCAGCCCCCCGGGCTCCCGGGAGAACAACCTGGCCGGGAGGTTCCTCCCCACGCTTTGCCCTGCCCCGGGGGGGCCCTGCTACCAGCCCCCCTCGGACTATTACTGCAGCCTGAGCAAAGAGTCTTCCCTGGAGAGCCAGGGCAGCTCCACGTTAAGCAGCCCTTCCGAGTGCCTCTCCGCACAGCCAGCTGGCACCCCTGACTGCTCCCCCAGGGGCACCTCCACAGCCACGCTCTTCCAGTTCCCTATCAGCAAGATCCTGGAGGAGGAGGAGGAGGCTACTGCCAGCTGCACTGGCCACGATCACAACTGCTTCCAGGGGGAGCAGGCGCAGGAGGAGACGGAGGAAAGGAGTCCCCCCCCCAGCGAGGACGCCTGCCCTCCACCCTCTCCGTGCCGGCCCAGCCCCAAGCGAGGGCCTGGCGATGGCCCACAGGGAGCTGAGGAGATTCAGAGGTACCGAACTGCCCTTCATCCCCTGCTGTCGTGGGGAGTTGGGTGGCACTGCTGCCCGTCCTGCCTGCAGGGTCTGTGCCATGGGTAACACTGTCCTCCTCCCCCTCTGTCCTCTGCAGGGTGGTGCTGTCGGTCAATGACAAGTGGCATTACTGCCAGAACTCCGACATCCTGGTGGGCTCGCGAGCCATGAGGGACAGGCACTTGCGACTGCTGGGCTACTGTCTGGTTCAGGTAAGTGGGGGGCTGCCCCCTTCCCTCCCTCAGGCAGAAACCACCCATGGCCCTGCGGCAAGATGGGCTAGAGAGCTGGCATCTCCACTGCATACACTCCCAATGGGAGCCCTCCTTCCTCCTTTCATGCTTGCTGTTAGTGAGAGGAAGCAGTGACTCATCCTCACAGCTCCTTTTTGCCTTCCTCTCCCCCCACCAAGACTTTTTCCATGTGACTGGTAGAAGGCAAGGACAAGGACAGCTCCTCCTGTCCACTGGTGCTGCAGGAATCCTGGACTGGAGCTGAGAGACAACCAGCTCACCAGGCAGGGAGGGGAGCAGGGCATGCTGGCTCAGCTTGGGCCCAGCAGACACACCAGCTGCAGTGCCTCTAGGTGGAAATGAAGTGGGGATGTAGCTCAGGCTGATACCCTGCACTGTGACCCAGGCTGTGGGTTCTGCAGCATGACTCTTGCCGCTGTGGTGGAGGTGAGGTGAGGCAAGGCAAACCTCCCTTCAGTGCTGGTTTTGGAGCCCTGGCCTCTTTGGGTGCAGCCTCTGGCTGGTCTGTGGTGAGAGCTGCGAATGGAGAAGGCCTCGAGGCTTTGCGAACACCTTTGTAATTGTCTCCAGACCTCTTTGGTAACTTCAGACGTTGTTTTGAGGTGTGCAGCTTCTGCAAGACTCTTTGTGGGATGATTTGTAATGGGAGGATGGATCTTTCTGAGGAAAACAGGCAAGCCTCTCATTACTGTTTACTTCTCCACTTCAGAGGTCACCTGAATTACAGTCATAGATCTATTAAGCAGTCCCATAACCATTTCTTAAAGCTCCTTACCTCCCTGCTGCTGACGGCGCTGTGTGCCAACACGAAGCTCCTCCTCATTTCACAATTTGCAGTGTACGTAGTTCAGAAGCCCTTTGTTTATGCATAGCTTCGGCAGTCCCGTGACTCACAGTGTGGTATTTCCTTGGAGATCCCTTGGAGATCACTGCAGGGCAGTGCAGCAGGCCCAGCTCTCCCATGCAGCCCACCCTGGGTCTCCCTTGTGCTGGGTTTTGGGATGGGCACCTGTGGGGCTGAGCAGCTTTTCTGCACGGAGGAGCGCTCCCAGCCGGTGCCACAGGCTCTCGCTGTGTGCCTGGGCTCCGGGATGCCCTTGGCTGGGGAAGGTGCTTGGCACAGCTGCCTCCACTCCCAGCTTTGTGCCACCGCGTCCCGGAGCTGCCCTTGCCTGCCTGCCCTGTGCTGCACAACAGCAGCCAGGGACTGTGCACACCCTGCCCGTGGCCCAGCTTGAGGGTCTGTGTCCTGTCTCAAGCTGTCTCTGGTGACCATTACATTACTAACAGCATCTCTGAGGAGCAAGGCAGAAGGGCAAGAGTGCAGGCAAGCAAGAGCTGTCCTGCTGCATGCCATTAGGTGTCAGGACCTGCATGACCGAGGCCATGGGAGCTCCTTCCTCCCCTCTGCTCAGCGTGATGGTGGGCCAGCTGCTGGTGTGGTTGGCTCCCTTTGGGTGTGTGAGGGTGGCCACGCTGGTCCCATCCCCTCTAGTCCCTCTCCAGCAGCAGACAGTGGCAGATGGTTGGAAAATGAGTGAAGTGGATCACAGAGAGCCTGAGAACTCCTGCACCTGCCTGGAGAGCTGTGTTTGATTGCCCCGGTGGACCTCTTCTCTGGGAGCTTTTTATTCCTCTTTGAGCCTGCTCGCTCTTCCACACCTGTGGCGTCCAGTGCCAAGCAGCTCCAGGCACTATCACCTGCAACAAGCCCTGTTTGTTTTAAACCTGTCAGCTCAGCTAACGCGTGCTGCCGGGTCTGGTACCACGAGGGAGAGAAGAGCAGCTCCGCAGTTACCACCTTCTATGTTTGTGTTTCCAGAATTGCTTCCCCTTGGCCACCCCTTTAAGATGAAGAACCCCAGGCAGTTCAACTTCTTCCTGAGTTGAAGCTGCTTCACAGCTTGCTGGTTGTCCTTGCTCATCTTGTTTGAGGTTCATTTCCTCTTCTTCTCATACCTTTACTGGATCTCAGAGTAGCTTAGATTGGCAGGGGCTGCTGGAGATGACCCCGTCCAGCGCTGGCTCACACAGGCAGGGTGCTCAGTACCATAACTGCTTGAGATTTGAATGTCTCACAGAGAGGTTGCTTTCTGGGTAACCTGTTCCAGGGTCAAGGCCAGTGCTGCTTTACCCTCACAGTAGAAGAGTTTTTTCTTACATTTGGGCAGGGGTGTGTGTGTAGTTTTTCCTTAAGTTTAAGTGGGGTTTCTGGTGGTTTAGGTTTGTGCCCTTGCCTCTATCTCTCTCTCACTGGGCACCACTAAGAGTCTGACTCTCTCTTCTTTATGGCTGCCTGTCAGGTATTTGCACATATATAAGATGCTGCTGTCAGCCTCTCTTCGCATATCACATGCTGTAGTCCCGTGATCATCCTCGTGGCATTGCATTGGATGTGCTCTGGCTCATCCATGTCTTGTTCTGGAGAGCTCATCACTGGACACTCTGATTGTGTCTCACCAGTGCTCAACAGCAGACAAGGATCCGCTGCCTCCCATAGAATCACAGAATGGTTAGAGTTGGAAAGGACCTTAAGATCATCTAGTTCCAATCCCCTGTCATGGGAGACCTCGCACTAGACCATGTCGCCGAAGGCTCTGTCCAACCTGGCCTTGAACACCACCAGGGATGGAGCATTTGCCACTTCTTTGGGCAACCCATTCCAGTGCCTCACCACCCTCACTGTAAAGAACTTCTCCCTTATATCTAACCTGAACTTCCCCTGTTTAAGTTTGAAGCCATTACCCCTTCTCCTATCACTACAGTCCCTAATGAAGAGTCCCTTCCCAGCATCCTTATGGGCCCCCTTCAGATACTGGAAGGCTGCTATGAGGTCTCCACGCAGCCTTCTCTTCTCCAGGCTGAACAGCCCCAACTTTCTCAGCCTGTCTTCATACAGGAGGTGCTCCAGCCCTCTGATCATCCTCGTGGCCCTCCTCTGGACTCGCTCCAACAGCTCCATGTCCTTTTTATGTTGAGGACACCAGAACTGTACACGGTACTCCAAGTGAAGTCTCACAAGAGCGGAGTAGAGGGGCAGGATCACCTCCTTTGACCTGCTGGTCACGCTTCTTTTGATGCAGCCCAGGATACGGTTGGCTTTCTGGGCTGCAAGCGCACACTGAAGCCGGCTCATGTTAAGCTTCTCGTCAACCAACACCCCCAAGTCCTTCTCCGCAGGGCTGCTCTGAATCTCTTCTCCGCCCAACCTGTAGCAGTGCCTGGGATTGCCCCGACCCAGGTGTAGGACCTTACACTTGGCTTGGTTAAACTTCATAAGGTTGGCATCAGCCCACCTCACAAGTGTGTCAAGGTCCCTCTGGATGGCATCCCTTCCCTCCAGCATATCAACCGAATCACACAGCTTGGTGTTGTCAGCAAACTTGCTGAGAGCGCACTCAATCCCACTGTCCATGTCGCCGACAAAGATGAGAACAGGATCGGTCACACCACCGATCCCTCAGGGACACCACTCATTACTGGTCTCCAACTGGACATTGAGCCATTGACCACAACTCTTTGCGTGCAGACATCGAGCCAGTTCTTTATCCGCCGGGTAGTCCGGTGCTCTTCCTAGCGCAGCCTGGGTTGCCACTGGCCTCCTTTCTCCAAGGGAGCACTGCAGACTGGTTTCTCCAGCCTGTTCATAAGGTCCTTCTGAAGGCAGCAGAACCATCTGGTGCATCAGCTTCTCCCCATTTTGTACATCCACAGCTTCACCAGGGGTGCACTCGGTGCCGGTGTCCAGGTCGCTGATGAGGACACTAAATGGTGTCAGGCCCTATGGTGACTCCTGGGTGTGCAGCTTGTGACTGGTCCAGCTGGACACAGTGCTCACAGCTCAGCCATCCTTACATTTAGTTTAGGGCCTTCTCTTGTTGGCTGTTGCACTGCCATGTGTCTGCTTGCCCGGCGCTGGATGCCTGGCGTGTCTGGCACGCTGCTAAGCTGTCTGGGTATGTCTGTGATGGTGCCAGGGCCGTGCTCCTTCTTGGATGCCATTGATCGTGGCAGTGGCAGGTGTGGATTTGTCAGTATCTCTGAGCAGGGCTTCCTCCCAGGAGAACCCGCTCCTGCCGTGGCACAGCAGGCAGGGGCTGCCTGTGGTGACTGCAGAGGATGCCAGAGAGGGACTCTTCATCAGGGGCTGTAGCGATTGGACAAGGGGAAATGGGTTTAAATTTAAACAGGGGAAGTTATAAAACCAGTTGGATGTAAGGAAGAAGTTCTTCCCTGTGAGGGTGATGAGGCACTGAACAGGTTGCCCAAAGAAGCGGTGAATGCTCCATCCCTGGCAGTGTTCAAGGCCAGGTTGGATGGGGCTTGGAACAACCTGGTCCAGTGTGAGGCGTCCCTGCCCATAGCAGGGGGGTTGGAACTAGGTGGTCTTAAGGTCCTTTCCAACCCAAACCAGTGTGTGATTCTGTGACATCACCAGGTCTTGTACCCAGACCCTTCCTTGCCTCCATCCTCAGGTAGACCTGTGCCTTGCTTCCACCCTTCTGGCAGGCTGGGAGTGCTATTGCAGGGTCACCTACCTCAGATCCTCCACTCTCCAGAGATGCTCTGGGGCTCACCCTTTCCAAGGTAGATGTTCCTCTCCCTGATGGTCCTGGCCTTTTATTGACAGCAGCTCTTTTCCCTTGGAAGTTTCTGGGTAAGGACATGCTCCTTCTTTCCCAGTATCCTGCCCTGAATAATGGCCAGGTTTGATGTTCCCACAAGCCCTGCCCTGCTCTGGCACTTCTTGCTTCCAGCCTGTTTGCTTGAAGGAGCTTTCTGTGCTGTTGATTCTTCCTTCGTGTCTGCAGGGCCAGCCTGCTGGGGAGGCAGACCCCATGGAGCTGGGCCATGAGGAAGGGAGCATGAAGCAGTGCAAAGAGGTGGCTCCATACCACAACTGCCAGAGGCCTTTGGTTCAGACTCCCTGCAGCCAGAGGATTTGGTTCCTTCTCCCCGTGCAGAGTTAGCAGCCGCCTTCACCCCTGGCCTGTGTGGGACTGGAGAACAGTGCCCGTCTGCAGCCTGTCCTCTATCCTGGGGGCAGCCGCAGTTTGTCTCTGTCCCATCCCACTTGCTCATCCGTGATGGTCGCAGGCAGGTCGTGGACCTTGTGTAGCACCCATGTCTGGATCTAGCCTTTCCGTGGGGTCCCTGGGTCACCTGTGCCAACTTTTCCCACCCTGTCCCTTCAGGATGCCTGCTATTAGACCTGTTTCTCAATGAGCTGGTGAGAAAAAGCTTCCTCTGTTGTAGGCAAATGCCTGTGTGTCATGATACCCCATGCGTGGAAGCTCACCTGCCCTCTCCAGCCCCAGGCCTGAGCACCTGAGGAGCGGCAGCTCTGGTGTCCATGGTGCACTGCAGCCTGCACTGAGATGGTGCCTGGGTGCCTCCATCCCTGTGTTGCTTCCTCTCTAAGCAGGATCTCCAAGCCTCAGGGAGAGCTTTTCTTGTACTTCCATGTTCCCAGGAGGGATGGGGCATTGTTCCTGAGCAGTGAAATGCACCAAGGGCTGGGCTGGGGTTGGGGTGGGTGCAGGGATCCTGTCACCGTGGTGTAGTGCTCTTTGCCCTTCCTGTGCTGCTGCATGGCTGTGTGGGTTGTGATTACCCTTGGTCCTGCTCCATGAGCACTGGTGCTGCCATCAGGAATGTCAGACCAGCAGTTTCCAGACACCCCAATGGATTCTGCCTGACACCCATGTGGAGGGAACACTGGTGGTAGCTGGAGTCTCCTCTTTGTGTCCCTGTGTATCCCTTCCCGCAGCTGCTGCAGTGCAGCTTTGCCTGGTTCCTTTGGTGCTCCTGGCCTTGTGCTGGGGTGGGCACGCAGGAGGAGCTGGGGCTGTCACTGCAGGGTGACAAGACCTGGGCCTGGAGGACCTTGAGCTGTGAGCGGAGGTTTTAGAGACCGGGGCCTTTTAGAAAAGTCCCTGCTGGGCTGTCCCCAGACAGCTGGCACCAAGGGGAGGGACAGGGCACGGGCCCAGATCCATCTGCCCTCCAACCCTGGCTGGGGTTCAAGGTTGGGGGTAAGGGTTGGGAGCTCCCCTAGCCCTGCATATCCTGCCTGTGTGTGCACCTTGTGTGTGCTGGACTCGTCCCAGCTGGCGTAGGGATCAGGATGGGGCTGCCTGTGCGTGCAGGTGCCAGAGTAGGCAACCAGGTGCAGGGGTGACATGCTGGGAAGGCATGTCCCTCACTGGGCAGTCCCCTCACTTCCTCTGCCCTGGGGGCAGCGGGATGCAGCGCTGGGGCTTGTCAGCTGCTTCTGCCTTCGCTCCCCTTGGAAGGAGCAGCGCTGTTCTCCTTCCCCAGGAAGGGGCCCAAGCCCTACTTCTTCCACCTTGCCACCACAGCCGGGTGTCCCAGGCAGCCCCAGGCTGGGTGCTGGTGGGGGGGGGCTGCTCTGACAGTTTCTCCCTGTCCTCTTTCAGCTGCCCTACACAGAGCTGGAGAAGGTGAGTGGCATCGAGGAGGCCAAGCACTACCTGCGGCAGAAGCTGAGGGAGCTGCGCTTCTGAGGGACAAACGTGCCGGGCCCTGGGCGGGAGGGGGCAGAGCGGGGAGGGGGCAGGCGGCTGCTGCAGCCCCTTTCCCCTGGTTAGGGGGGGACAGAGCTGTCCCCCATGCCGGGAGGGGTGTGTGGGGCCAGGCATGGGCACCTGCTCCTTGATGTGGGGCTGGGGTAGTGTGAGATTATTTATTGCTGTTAGCAGGGGAAGGGGTATGACTTGGGTGCGTAGGGGAGTGTTTGGGTGCTGGGGATGGGGGGGTCCCACGCTGCCCCCCCCAGCCCTGTCTGCAAGCATTGCTGCAGCGGGGCCTGGCCAGGTCTCCTGGCAGCTTTGGGGGATCCCTGTGCTCCCAGCACTGCTGTGGGAAGGGAGGGCTGGGCCTGGCCCCCACTGTGGGGTCCCAGGAGCCGTGACAGACCCTGCAGGGCCGACGGTTTGCACAGGGGGGGCTGCTCCCTGGGCCCTGAGCCGGGAGGAGGGGGGGCTTGGGAAGTGGGGGGTTAAATTTACAATAAAACCGGTGAAAAGTGTGCAAAGTCCATTCTGTTTATTAGTACAAGGCGGCGGCCGGCCCCCAGCCTGCGCTGGGCACAGCACGAGGGGACCCCCGGCCCAGCAGCCCAGGGCTCAGGCACCGGCTGTCTGCCATGGGGGTCCCCTTGGTGGTTGTGGGGTCCCCTCGGTAGCAGCACCTGGTGCCTGGGATGCTGCTGCCTGCAGCCCTGCCCTTACACAGCCATGGGGCAGGGGTGCATGGCGCTCCCCAGCGCCTCCAGCCCCAACCACCTGGCCACCCCTCAACCTGGTGTGCTAGCTATAAAGCTGTTTATTGCCATTTAAATTACTCTGTTAAATAAAACACAGTGGGATTTAGGCAACACCTGATTGTCTGGCGGGAGCCCGGGGCTGGGGGCTGTGGAGGGGCTGGGCCAGGACCTGCAGCTCTGCTGAGGGGTAGCTGGGGGGGCTCTGCCCCGTGGCGAGGTCAGGATGTGCCCCAAGGGGACCAGGGGCCCTGCATGGTGCGGGAGGGCTGCAGGGGTCCCGCCAGGGTGCGGCTGTGCGCCGGCATCTCTTTGGCAGGAGTCCCCCCCAAGGCACGGGGAGCGTGGGGTGCCTGTGCCAGCTGCCCCTGGTCCCGTGCAGGGCGGCAGCGCGGGGCCTGGCCGGGCACGTCCCCGCGGGTGGCTTTGCTGCTGGCACACGGTCACACCGGCATCGGCATTTCGTTGTACTCATCCACACCTTCCCGCTCATCCAGGATGGGCTCGGCCTCATCTGCGTCCAGCTGCGGGGAGACAGCAGCTGAGCGGGCAGCGAGGGCTCTGCCCATCACCCACTGGAGCATCCGTGGGGATGAGGGATACAGCGCAGGACACAGAGCGGGTACTTACACACTTCATCTCCCGGTCAGTGAAGATGCGGCTGAGCAGGCACATGCGGAGCGGCACCGTGAGGATGAGGATGAAGGGGAAGGCCAGGGAGGCCACGGTGGACATGACAGCCCAGAGCACGGCCAGGCACGCCAGCTGCAGCCCAGTGAAGAGGTGCATGCGCAGCGTGCGTACCTTCATGGGGACAGCCGTCAGTGCCAAGTCAGACCCCTGCATCCCCCTCCAACCCCAGCACAGCTCCCCACCCACAGGTCCCCCTGACCTTTTTGACATAGCTGACATCAGGGTGGTGCTTGGGGGGCATCAACAGCAGCTGCAGGCGCTCGTAGAACTGGATGCCATTGAGGGAGGTGATACCCATGTAGAGGAAGATCCCGAAAAGCACGGCCAGCGGGATCTGCCGCAGCAGGTCCCCAATGACAATGGACAGGCCTGTGACAGAGCAGGGTCAGCTGTGCTGCCTAGCTCACTGCCTCGTACCCGCCATGGCCATGCTTGGGGAGGGTCCTGCGTCACTGGTGCCCATGTGGGACAGGATGGCCACAAAAATTAGACAGGGCTCAGGGCACTCCACCCCTCCCCATGCTGCTCCCTGCACCACCACAGCTGCCCACAGCTGCTTGGAAACCCCCATGGCCACGCAGGACAGAGCAGGGCTGGCAGGGGACCCACAGCAGTCAGGGATGGGCTTACCCACGAGCACAGCCACCAGCAGCCCGGTGACCCGCTGCTCCTTCACCTCCTGGATCTTGGGCTTGTCCCCAGGCGCCACAGCCTTGCTCATGACAGTGAGGGCGTTAGCGTGCGTGACAGAGCGCACCGTGGCCGCGGCGAGCCACGGCAGCCCAAACAGTGCGAAGAAGCCACCCATGGCCACAATGAGCAGGAGGTCGAGGTGGAACCCGGAGCCCTTCTGCAGCATCCGCTCCTTCTTGCTGATGATCAGCCTGGGCACAAGGGCAGACCGTCGGCATGGCTTGACAGGGCTTGGCACAGCACAGCAAAGCTTGGCATGGCTCAGCCCGGCACAGCATGGCACAGCTTGACATGGCACACCCTGCCCCACTCGTGTCCCGCGCTGCCCTGCTGGGCCCCCAGCCCACCCCCACTGTGCTCACGTGGTGATCTGGGTCTCCATGAAGATGAGGATGAAGACGAGGATGGCAGGGAGGCCACTGGCCACCATCATCCAGACAGGGAAGTCGCTCTGCTCACCCAGGGGGTTGATCACCCAGCCCCGCTTGTCTGGGGCCGTCACCGAGAGCCCGCTGGGCACGCTCAGCTTCTGCAGGAGGGGGCGAGAAATGCTGGGGTGAGAGGACAAGCTCTGTCCCTGCCCCGTGGCTCCTCCCCAGCTCCCCGCTGGGGGCATGGGATGAGACATGGAGGCACTGGGACCCACTGCAGCCAGGCTCAAAGGGCTCCCGCCAAAGTGGGGAGAGGAAGACAGGCTGAGAGAGCTGGGCTCTCCAGGAATGTTCAGCCTGGAGAAGAGAAGGCTCTGGGGACACCTTAGAGCAGCTCCCAGTGCCTAAAGGGGCCCCAAGAAAGCTGGAGAGGGGCTTTTGACAAGGGTAGGCAGGGATAGGACAAGGGGGAATGGCCTTAAACTGACAGAGGGGAGATTTAGATGAGATCTGAGGCAGAAGTTCTTCCCTGTGAGGGTGGTGAGGTGCTGGCACAGGTTGCCCAGAGAAGCTGTGGCTGCCCCATCCCTGGCAGTGTTCAAGGCCAGGTTGGACACAGGGGCTTGGAGCAACCTGCTCTAGTGGAAGGTGTCCCTGCCCATGGCAGGGGGTTGGAACTGGATGAGCTTCAAGATCCCTTCCAACACAAACCACTCTGATTCTACAATTCTACGAAAAGCGAGATGCCAGAGCCAGCCGTGGCCAAGAGCCACAGCAGCCATGGTGGAGACAGATGGTGCCACGTGTGCTGGGAGCTGCTGACCTGTACCCAGGATGCAGCAGGCAAATGGGGCCAGGGCCCTGCAGGAGGGTGCAGGGTGGGGGGCTCTTGCTCCCCGGGCAGGGGGTGCTGGGTGCTGACCTGTGTGTAGGTGTCCTGGATGCTGTAGTCCACCAGCACCATCACCAGGATGGCAATGGGCACCCCGAAGTCCCCGATGAGCCGTCGGATCTGGGGAAAGAGCAGCATCAGCCCAGCCCCAGCTGCACTGCGCAGCCCGCCCCGGCTCAGCGCTGGCCCCAAAGCTGGGCTCACCCCAGGGCCCGAGCAGCACCCGTGCCGCTGTCCCACCTGCCCCACGCACCCGTCCGGGGAAGAACCGGCTGTTCTTGAACTTGCGCAGGAAGAAGGCAATGAAGAAGGTGCCGGCCATGAGCACCAGCGAGAGCAGCGCCGTGTTGGGCTGCCCTGTCACCTTGGCTGCAGCGCGGCTCGCGGTGCTGTTGGCTAGGGCCGTGCTGCTGTTCCTCCATGCATCCGCCTCTGAGCCGTTCGCCTGCACGCAGCTGTGCAGGGGATGCTCCTGGAAGATCTGTGGCAAGGCAAGGCTCAGGCTGGTCCTGCCAGCCCCAACCCCACAGACACCCTGGCCCTGGCAGTGCAGGCTCACCTTGGCCAGCTTGGAGAAGGTCTCGTAGATGAAGATGAGGGAGATGAGGAAGGCGAAGATCTCCTGGGTGAAGCGAGAGACGAAGCGCACCAGGAAGCTGCCCTCGAAGGCCACCATGACCAGCACGATGAGGATGAGCCAGAAGCCGATCCAGACGCGCCCCACCAGGTACTCCAGCTCATTGGAGGTGCAGAACTGCCAGCGCCATGCAGATAGAGGGACAGGTACAGACAGACACATCAGCAGGAGGGATGGCCACAGGGCTGGGGCAGAGCCCTGGGCAGCAGGAGGAGCAGCAGGGCTGGGGGGTGATGTCTGCCCCACAGCACCCGGGAATGTTCCCCCATCCTGCTCCAGGCCCCAGGGCTCACCGTGAAGAAAGCCTCCTCAAAGACGAGCAGAGGCCCTGAGAAGCCAATGATGAGCAGGGGCTGGGCGCCCAGCAGGCAGAAGAGCACGCCCTGCAGCGACGTGGAGATGATCAGCTCAGACACCCCGATTAGGTCCTGCGTCTTCTCCCCTGCGGGCAGGACAGGCTCAGGCACATCCAGCGGGACAGGGCCCTTTGCCCTCCCTCCTGCAGCACTGATGGGGCAGGACACGGCACCCACACCCCCAGCACTCACCCAGCAGCCCTCCAAAGGTAATGGCTGGTGACAGTGCAGCGAAGTAGATGAAGATGACGGCTGCAATGCACTGGGGGTCCAGCGCATCCCTGAAGTCGCTCAGGTACTTGGGGTACCGCCGCTGCACGTCCCGGATCAGCCCCCCAAAGGGTCGGCCTGTGCGCCGCAGGGGGTCGTCATCCTCCTCCTCGCCGTCACCCTCCACCACCTTCAGCTTTAGCAGCGCTGCGCCCCGTGGACAGACAGATGGACAGTGAGATCCTGTCAGCTGGTGCCCTCACCCTGCCCCGGTTACGCGCCACCGGCACCTTTCTCCTCTGGGGACTTCGGCTCCAGCAGCAGCCTTCGCTCCTGCTCCTCCCTCTTCTTCAGCATCTCGCGCTGGAAGTGGGCGACGCTGCGCAGCAGCTCCTCACCCTGCACCTCGGAGGGCGGCAGCACCACGCTGCAGTCCAGGAACTCGTTGATGGCGTTGAGGAGGTCATGGCGGTCATCGGCCAGGTATGCGGCCTCGTGGAATTGCTGGTGGGGGGACAGCGGGGTCAGGGTGCCTGCTCAGGGACGCTGCAGGCCCCCGAGCCCTGTGGCCCCAGTGGGGATGTGGCTCTCACCTTGTCAGACATGAGGGTGGAGATGGAGCGCCCGATCTCATGGTAGTCCATGTGGGTGCTGCTGGGCCCCAGCAGCACAAAGAGGAACCGCACAGGCACGGGCACCTCCAGCACCGAGTCCAGCTCCACTGCCTCCTGCAGCCGCACGAAGGCCATGGTGGGCTGGTCCAGGAACTCCACGCAGCCTGTGGGGCACAGGGGGTCATGGTGGGAGCTCGGCACGTGGTCCTCAACCCCTGCCCACCCTGCCCGCCCTGTGCCACCCCTCCATACCCACAAGCACCACTGTGGCCTCAGCATTGTCCGGGATCTTCTCCAGCAGCTTCAGCTCGTGTTTGGACTTGGAGCGAGTGATGCCGGCCGGGGGTGTGGGGGTGAGAACCTCCCTCTGCAGGGACAAAGGAACAGCGTGGCTGGGGTCAGGGCCCCTCCCGAGGATGACGGGTGATGCAGGCAGGGAGGAAGGCACAGGCAGAGGGATGGGGATGATGTGGCACAGCCACAGGAGCCAGGCTCACCTCCCGCTCCACATCAACCCGTGTGTCGTGCTCCACGGCATGGCCAGCAATGAGCGGATCAGTGACGGCCGGCTCACTACCCTCAGCTACGTGGTTGGTGCTGTGGTGGTGCACAAGCAGGGAGCCCAGGCTGCCCGCAGAGATGTTTCGGGGGAAGGAGAAGTCCTTCTCATCGCTTGGGTGGCTGTGGGACAAAGCCAGGGCTGTCTGGGGTGGCTCCGGCACAGCCATCCCTGCCAGTGATCTGGGGACAGCGTGGGCCCCACAGCTGCAGGGAGCAGAGCAAGCAGATGGGGGGCTGTGGGTTGCTGGCCCCTACATTCACCTGTGCTTGAGCAGCAGTGCCCGCAGCACATTGGCACGGTCCTCGGCCCGGATCTGGTCGGTGATGACCATCTGCTCCACTACTTGGTGAGCCACCCCCGGCAGCGTCTTCTGGTCCAGGTCAAGGAGCACGGCCCCTGGGCACGGGAGGGAGCGCTGAGACAAGCACAGCCAGGACCCCTGCACCCCCTCGGGGTCTGTAGGGCTGCCCCTGCCTCCCTACCGTGGGACAAGGTCTTGCGCAGTTCCAGGAGGCTGCGGAAGGACAGGGAGGCCACGTGCGGCTTGCCCCAGCGGTCCGTCTCCTCCTCCACGTCCTCCTCAAACTTGATCCAGCGCGCTGTCTCCTTCCACTGCAGCTCCTGGTTCTTGTCCACCACCAGCTCGTTCAGCTCCACAAATACCTGCCAGCACGGTTGGGTTGGTTAGAACCCCCCCAGGTGAGATGCACCCACCCAGCTGCTCCCCATTCTCGTACCACGTTGTGCAAGGTCCCCCTACCCTGCCCGACATCTCCCACTGGCTCCCCGCACCTCATGGGGCTGCCGGTCCTGCTTGCGGTGCCGTGTCATGAGCTCCTTGTGGTCCTTGCTGACATGGACCACTTGTGCCTTGGCACTCTTCCGGACGAGGTGCCGGCGCACCCCCGGCACATCCTCGAAGCGGTGACCTGTCAGGGACAGGGAGGATGGTGATGGTGAGCTGTGCGCTCCAAGTCCCAGCATGGAGAGGTCACTGAGCCTAGGCATAGGGAGCCACAGGCTGGCAGCCGGCCCAGGGCAGCTCGGAGCAGAGGGACCAAGGCCAGACAAGGACCATTGCAGCTCCAGGGTCCATGAGGCAGCAGGATGGGCACTGGTGAGGGCTGTGGCACAGGGGGGGGTCACCCAGTTGCTGCTTCTCTGGTGTCAGTGGTGACAAGCAGGAGCTGAGGCCGCTCCTTGCACCCGGGTCACCTGAGATCCCTGTGCCAAGGGTTGTGTGTGCCCATGGGCACGGGGCTCCACTCCCCAGGGAGCTCTGAGTCCTGGAAGTCCCAGAGCTGCAAATCACCAGGGGCTGGTGAGCACCCAGGGGAGGCACCACCACTGCCTGCAGCTCGAGCCACCTGGCACTGGCTCCTGGCCATGCTCCACGTAGATGCAGGCCTTTCCATGCCCGGCACCCTGGCAATGGGTCCCCTGCGGCTGTACCCAGAACCTGGAGTGGGGCCAGAGCCTGTGCGCAGCCCAGCTCTGCTGCAGCAACAGGGTGTCCCAGCACTGCCCAAGCCCATGGAGCACATGGCTCGGCTCCAGCCAACAGCCACTGCCAGGGTGGTCCCTGGGGCATGGGGTGCCCCCCACTCACTCTTCATGTAGTCCAGGTCAGCCGAGGCCAGTGTCTGGGCCTCCGACTCGTCTGTCGGCATCTTCTGGTACTGGTCCTGCTCCGCGCCCGTCATGCTGCCGATCCGCCGCCGCTCGTGCAGGTTGTAGCTGCGGTGCCCCGGCTGCGACTTGGGAACGGGGCGACCCGGGGAGCCGGCCTCGGCGGTGGCAGCCGCTCCCTCCACCACTCCTCCCTCCTCCGCACTGGGGCTGCGAGGCAGGCGCCCACCTCAGAGCTGAGCCCCGACTGTGTCCCCCAGTCCCACCGTGGGGCAGTCAGAGGGGGCTGCCAGCCCCCCAAGCCTCAGGTGAGCCCTAGTGCCGCCCAACCCCACTCACCTGCCTGCCTGAGCTTCCCTGGGGGATGTGGACCCACGGGGCTCCGGGGGGGAACCAGGCAGCACTGGGGGGGGCACCGGATCCTCTGCCCGGTGTTCGGTCACCTCATCTTCCTGCAGGAAGAACTGAGACGGGGCATGGGAGGAACCGGCTGCTGTAGAGCCGTGACCCCTGGCCACAGGCACCACCGGCTCTGGCACCTTGGTTGTGCACCAAAAAGCCCCAGAGCTGCCCCCCACACCCAGCCCTGGCCTCACCTGCACTGCCTCGGGTGGGCCAGGTTGCAGGAGCTCCTCTGCCGACCGCTCAGTCTCCGTGTCACACGCCTCGTCCTCATCCTCTTCAGCCTCCTCGATGGTGGGGGTCTCGCCAGGGACAGAGGCTCGGGGGTGCTTCTTCTTGCCCTTTTTCGGCACCCCCTTCTTGCGGCGGGTGTCGGGGGGTAGGTGCGTGGACAGCGGGTGGTGGATGTGGTGGGATGACTGGCGGTGGTCTGTGGGGGACAGCGTGGGGTCGGTGCCCTGCCCGCTGCCTGCCCACTGCTTGCCCACTGCCCCGGCCCCACTCACACTCGAAGTCCTCCTCGCCATAGCTGCGCCCGGCCTCCTCTGCGTTGCGAGGATGCGTGTCGCTCAGGATCTCCTCGAAGCGCTCCACACCCAGCGCCTTGTTCAGGTCCTTCTCCTCCTCTTCCTCCCCGAACACGGGCGAGCCGGCGCCCAGCGCCTCCTGCTCAGGCTGTGGGATGGCACAGGGCTGAGCGGGCACCCAGCACCGCTGCCCATCACGCCACCAGCACCCAGTGCATGCTGATCACGCAGTCCTGCACAACAGGCGCCACGGACAGTGTCTCTCCAGGGTCCCCAATGGCCCTGCACCCAAAGGATGTGCAACCCATTGTGCCCCTGCCCAGAGCACCCCCTGGCCTCAGCACTACACTCCAGTGCTGTGGTCTCCCAAAAAGTATCCTAGCACCCCAGTGACCAGCTCCCCGACCGGCATCCTTGGTGACACATTCCCCCACATGTGCCCCGGCACCCTAATGCTGCACTCCCCAGTCAGCCTGGACCCAGCACCCCAGTGCCATGCCCTGGTTCCATGCACCCCCAGCACTATACCGTGCTGCTGTGCACCCCTATGCACCCCCAGCACCCTTAGTGCTGTGCCCCCACCTCATAACCCAGACCCTGCACTTCCCGTGCCCCGGTGCTGTACCTCCATCCCAGAGCTTCTGGGTGCTGCTGGTGCGCCCCAGCTATGGGTGTTGGGGCGCAAGGCGGGGACTCCCGGGCTGGGAGGAGGGGGGTGCCGATGGTACAGGGGGTGCGGGAGTGCCGAGGTGCGGGGATGAGGGGTGCAGCGGGATGGGGTGCAGGGGGATGGGATGTGCAGGGGGATGGGATGTGCGCGGGGGGGCAGCGCGTCCCCGCCCGTCCCTACCTGAGTCATGGCGGAGCCGCGCTCCCGCCGCAGCTCCCGCAGCGCTTTATCGGGACGGCGCGGCCCGGCCCGGCCGGGGATGGGGGCGGCGGGGTGGGGGGAGACGGGGGGCGGCGGCTCCTTCTCCGGCCTCGCCAAATATTGACGGAGCCGCCCCGCGCCCGCCTCAAGGTGACAGCGGCCCGCAGAGGGCACCGGCTGCGCCCGCAGTACCGGCGCCGGGCCCGGGAACGGACCGACCCCCCCGGCCGAGCTCCGGCCCCCCGGGAGCGAACAGACCCCCCGTCAATGCACGGCCCCCGGCACGCACAGCCGCACCTCCTCCGGTGATGCACGGGCCCCCGGGAACGCACCGACCCCCCCCGCCGAGCTCCGGTCCCTCCGGGAATGCATCGCACACCCCCTCCCCTCCCGGCACTGCTCTGACCCCCCTCAGCAATGCACGGTCTCCCGGCCCGGCTCCGTCCCGCCCCCCGCCAGGCAATGCACCATGCCCCCCGGCACTGCACCGGCTCCCCGGGAATGCATTAACCCCACCGAGAACGCACCCCCCCCCCGGAATGCATTGACACACCCCACACACACCCGGTATCGCACGGGAACGCACCACACCAGACCTGCTCGTGGCCGCACCGTGACCCCCTCTCCGGTGCGCACTGCACCCCCCCCGGCGGGGCTGTATGAGTCGGGTCGGCAGCCCCCCGGTAACGTACGGCCACCCCCTCCCGGTAAAGCACCCCCGTAAAGGCGGGAGCGTTGTCCTCCCACCCTGCCTGGCCCCTGCTGGGGCTGCGCTGCCGACCCCCCTCCCGGTCCCTCAGACCTGCCCGCAGTGCTCAACCACGGGGGACACCCCCTGCCCGGCACCTCTGTGACCCCCGGGACCAGGTAGGTCCCAGACCCCCGGGTGGGGGGACATGGGGCTGGGGACACCGGGAGAAGTGGGACGGGGAGGACGGTGCCACCCAGTGGTGGCCGGGGTGTGGATGGGGGTGCCCCGTGTACCATCCCCTGCTGGGGACACCCTCAGGCAGCAGCGGTGGGGGTGCCACCCCCCCTGGGGACAGCCCCACAGCCCCCCATACCCCGGCACATCCTGGCCCAAGTGTCACATCCTCGTCCCCTTCCCACCATGTGGTGACCCCAAAGCCCCCAGCCCAGGATGGGGTACACGGTGGAGTGACAGGGAACAGGCAGACCTGTGTGGTCCCTTCACACCCATAACCCCACAGTGTGAGGCTGATGTGTGGCGATGGCAGTGTCACACCATGCTCCTGCCATGTCCTTCCACTAACCCCTGCAACCCGCTCCCGACACCCCATGGCCCACTGCGCTGCACCCCACAAACCCACCAGTCCCCATCCTCCAGCCCCGGTGAGGCAGCCCCCCACACACCCCAAACCTCCCTGCCCCCATGCCCCAGCCCCAGGATCCCGCCATCCCCAAAATGACCTTGAACTCCCCACCGTGACCTCGCCGCACCTCCCTGCCTCCCCTATGGCCTGGCTCCTCCAGAGCAGTGCCTGCAGTGACACCCGGCGCCACCTCATCCCCAGCCTGGTTTACCGAGCTCCTCCAAGGCCAGCTCCCCATCCCGGGGCAATGCCCCATGTTCCCAGCATACTCCCTCGCCCGCGGGACACCCAGGCCCAGCTTCAGCCCTGGGAAAGGTGGGAATGTGTGTTTCTGGATGAGGGATGTGCCAGCCGGGCAGCCCAGACGAGGCCGCGGCTTACCCGGGAGTCCAGGAGGAAATCCATGGGTGGCGGAGCCGCAAGGAAGGGGCCACAGGTCCCATTGCCGGTCACGTGCGTGGCAATGGGGACTTGCCCAACGGCACCGGGCAGTCGCGCAGCGCAACGCAAAGGGTTAATCATTAACTCTGCTCCAGGAAGCCCCACGGACCCACACTGCAGTGCTGGCACCATGGCACCACGCACATGGCACCGTGCACGGCACCAGCAGAGCTGTGCTCCATCAAGGGCACCCACCATTGGCTGAGCCTACCCTAGGGTGGCTGCTGTGCACGGCCATGCAATGGGGCAGCACCCCACAGCACAGCATGGTGGGAGGGCCGTGCCATGGCACCCCTTGCCCAGCCGGGCAGCAGCAGGGGTGCAGGCCCCGCAAGTTCCTCCCCCAGCAGCCATGTGGCCATGCCTGCTGCCCGCAGCACTTACGCTCTGGAAGGCGGAGGAGACGATGTGGTGGATCTCAGAGGATACCTGGGAGTGGGTCATGATGCTGGCGTGGTGCCCCGGGGAGCCGGCTTAGCCCTTCTCCTTCTCGCGGGGGCTCAGGGGATGCTCTCGGGGCAGCATAACCTGTGGGCAGAGACGGATGCTCAGGGGCACAGCCGGGGATGCTCCGAGAGGCTGCTTCACCCGAGTGCCACCGCTGCACCGAGGTCTGCCCGGAGGAAAGCATTGGGCTGGCCCCAGGCTGGTTTGTCTTGGCTGATGGCAGGAGCAGGAGAGCAGAGGCCAAGACAAACGCCAGGAGGGGAGCGGAGCCGGGATAGCAGGAGGGGGCCCGGCGTCCCCAGCAGGACCCCAGGCATGAGCCCAGCCCCGCAGGGTACAGGCAAAGAGCCAGACCCGGGGGGGCAGCATCCACAATTGACCCTGCCACAGACCCCAGCACCCCCATCCTGGCCCCCCACACCTGCCCACTGGCCATCTTCGCCCCACACTTGCCCCTCGGCAGCTCCCTGGGCACCAGGCTGACCCCTCCGGCACTGGTGTGCTGGGTTTATTGCTGCAGGAGGTGGCCCCACGTGATGGTAGGGACTGAGGAGGGTGGTGACGGATGACTGCGTCTCACATGGGTGGCTCACCATCACCATCCTTGTCACCAGCACCCCTTCTGCCATGCTGTCCCCCATGGGCACAATGGCTGTGGCCAGGCTCGAGGAGCTGCGGACTCGGCATCCGCCGAGTCCGCAGCTCCTCGAGCCTGGCCACAGCCCTGGATCATCCCTTTTCCTATGTGCAGTGCTACCAGACTCCAGCTGCTCCCTAATCCCCGCTCCCCATCCAGAGCCAGCACATCCACATTCCAGCCGAGCGAGCGCAGATTAGCTGACCTGCCACGCCACTCTCCCAGAGCACCCGCCAAGCCGGAGCTGGCAGCCGAAATTCCCCCCCTTACTCAGAACGGGGACCCCCCCACACCCCATTTGCACACCAAAGTGCCGTGCCCCTCACCATGGCAAGGGTAGCAGGGAGTTGATGTGGCACAGCTCCACTCTCACCAGTGCACCTAATGCACTGGAAGTTGGGGGGAATAAACCAGTGCCTCCACTCCCCCTTCCCAAATGGAGCTGGGACCCCCAAACTGCCTGTGCTGGGTGATTCAAGGTGGGTGCTGTGGGGTCCCCTCCCTGCACAGGGCACTCCGTCGGCTGTGTCCCCCCCCCCAGACCTAAGAACCTGAAGACTGGGACCAGCAACGGCTCCCTGGTGCCAGTGAGAGCAGTCATTGGGAATTGGGGGGCTCTGGAGCACCGGACTGGGGGGCAGAGCCTATGGGGAGGGTCAGTAGCATTGGACACAGCCGGAGCCTTCATGCCATCCTGGCCCCGCCATGGGAGTCTTACCAGCATCACTCCTGTGCCAAGCTTCTCACAGGATGGTGCTCCCATCATCCAACCCAACCCTGGACCACCATGGCTGGCAAGTGCCAGGGCTCCGGCATGGGAAGGCACTCATTGCTCCTGGCTTTAAGCAGCTTTTGGGTTTAATCCCGTTGGCAGCTCACAGGGATTAGAGCCCCAGGAACACACTTGGGATTGTTCTCTGAGAACACCAAGCTGGGAAGCAGCCCCAAGCCACACTCTCACCATCTCTCAGTATGGGGAATCTGGGTGCTGGCCCATCACCCAAAAAGGGGGGGTCCCAGCCCGCTGACCCCCAAGGCCCCACCAGCCCAACACCCCCAGTGCCACTGTGGGTCCCGGCAGGACGGTGCAGGGGGCACACAGCGCCTGGGAGCCTGTGGCCTGACCCTGCTGGAAAGGGTGACGGGCACCCGGGGCGGGGGGGATGGACAACTTCTGCTTTCCATGGTGGCGGTGGTGGCTGAGTCACCCCGCAGGCACGGCTGGGCAGCCGGCCGGGAACGGCGCAGCGGCTCACGCCAGCCCTGCGGAGAGGAGCCTGGAGTCAGCCCGCACCGGGAGCTCCCGCGGCTGCCCCGGCCCCGCGCTGGGTCAGTGCCCGCCTGCCCCGCCGTGTTTGTGTTCCCTGGGATGGGGGCGGCGGCGGGACAGGTCCCGTAAACCGCATGTCGGTGCCCGGGACGACTGCGGTGCCGCCACCCCAACAGCTCCAGGCGCAGCCATGGGGCGGGAGGGTCGGGGCTGTCCGCACGGGGCCGTGCCGGCGGGTGGACTGAGGTGTCAGCGGCGGCGCCCGTCCCGCCACACCGCGCCCCGAGCGCGGCCTCCGCGGGCCGGCGGCGGAGCACAATGGCCCCTTGTGCGAGGGAACAGGCCGCTCCGATAAGCGGGGCAGGTCCGCGGATACCTCCACGGGCTGCCAACGCCGCGCCGCTAATTACCGGCTGGCTCCGATCAGCGCCTGTGCGCCAGCCGGCTCGGCGGCTCCCACCGGTGCCGGAGTCGCATTCCTGGGACCGGCCCTGGCCTGCCTGCCTGATCCGCTGAGGCGATTAGAGGGCCCGGCCTTACGACCCACACCGCTATGGGGGCTGCCCCACGGGGCTCGCATGCCCCCGGCACCCTCCCGCGCCGGGGCCCACCACCGGCATCGCATGGGCTGGGAGGGGAACCCGGGCTGCCAGCGGGTTGAGCAAGGTGGGAAGTGAAGCAATTCCCGGGCAGCCTGTCCGCACTGGGCATCCCCCTCCACGGCACGGACCCCAAATCCCGCGAGGGGTGCAGGCGCCAGCTGGAGCCTGCTGCCCCGTGCTGGTGCCACAGGAACCCTGCTGCCATGGGCAGCACCGCGCCTTGTCACCCCATGTCACCTTGGCTGGGGATGGCAGTGACGGGAGCAGGTCCAGACATGGGATCTCGCACACACACAATGTGCCATGCACATTTGTGCCAACAGCAGGAGGCTGACAGTGACCACCGCACCACATCTGGCCAGAAGCCAGAGCCACATTTGCCACCCCCTGTCCACGCATGGCCGGGTGACACTGCGGTGACAGAGAACATGCCGTGTCCCTCACTGGCCCTCTCGCTGTCAGCCATCCCCCAGGAACTGCTTGTGGCCAGTTTCCAGGTGACATTGCACAAGGGTGAGCCTGGTGGGGGTCAGGCTGTGCCCATCACGCCGGGTGGACGTGTCCCGCGCTCCTCAGCCTGCCCGGCATGGCGAGACTGTGCCCTGGCCCCATGGAAGGGGGGAGCCAGGAACCCTGGCCTTGCAGCCCAGTACCAGATGGGGCCAGCTCCCCCAGGGGGGCTCTGCACCCCCACACCTGCCCCACTGTTCTGCTGGAGAATCATAGAATCTTAGAATGGCTTGGACTGGAAGGGAAGGGACCTTAAGGATCATCCAGTTCCAACCCCTGCCATGGGCAGGGACACCTTCCACTAGACCAGGTTGCTCCAAGCCCCATCCAACCTGGCCTTGAACACTGCCAGGGATGGGGCAGCCACAGCTTCTCTGGGCAACCTGTGCCAGGGCCTCACCACCCTCACAGGGAAGAACTTCTTCCTCGGATCTCATCTACATCTCCCCTCTGTCAGTTTAAAGCCATTCCCCCTTGTCCTATCCCTGGTCTGGCATAGCCACACTCACCCCACTGCTCCTTGGGGTGCTCACATCCCAGGCGTGGGAGCCACAAGCCAGCCCTGGCAGAGCCACCCAAGCACTGGCACTGCCCCGGGGCTGCACAGCATCTGCTCCCCAGTGGTGCCCCATTGGGTGCAGGGAGCTATGCCATGCTCCCTGCACCACTGGGCAGTTCTGGCCAGCACTGCCAGCACCCATGGTGGCCATGCACTGGATCCCCACCTGCACGGACAGAGCACGAGCCCCAGCTCCCTGCATCCCAAAATGGTCCTCAGTGCTGGGGGGCGGGAGCATCAGTGTGCCCCGGCTCCCCTGCTCACTCCTGAGGACAGAGTTGCAGAGATCACCCAGAACCCCTGCAGCCCCTCACTTCTTGGGCAGCACCCATGCCCCATGCCTGAGGCTGCCAAATGTGGGGTGCTCCAGGGGGTCCACATGGCGTAGTCCAGCTGCTCACACTCCCTCCTGCCCGGCTCACCTGGCTGCTCTGGGACACCCCCAGGAGACCCTGCTGCCCCGAGCACGTCCTGGGTGCCCACCCCATAGCGGGAGCTGAGGTCCCACACCCCATGATCACCACTGTGGGATGGAGCTGGGCTGGGACACGGCTGCCCACGGCACAGCTCCCACCCCGGCAGAGGTTTTCTAGACACTGTAACTTTAGAAGCCACCACCAAAAATATCCTTCCTCATCCCCACACCATGACCTCGAAACCGCCGGATCTGGGAGATGAATCACGGCGCTGCGCAGCTCCATACCCACACCCACACCAGTGCCACCAGCGTGGGGAGGGAGGTGACAGCCAGGGCAGGCATGGCCACCCCAGTCCAGGGCTCCCTGATGGCTGACAGCCCCATCGTGACCCCTCTGCCCAACCCTGGAGAGGCCAGGACCCCCTGTGCAGCATCAGACCCACCGTGTGTCCCTGTCCATGGCAGGAGGGTTGGAACTAGATGATCTTATGGTCCTTTCCAACCTAAACCATTCTATGATTCTATGTGGCACCAACACCCAGGACGGCACAGGACCGCCCGTGTGAGGCTCCTGGCGGGTGTCCCCACCACTATCTCCATCCCAGCCCTGGGAAGGGGCAGGCACAGCTGCCTCTCACGAGGGTCTGGTGCCCCTGTGCCACGGTACCGGGCTGCATGTGTCACCCCAGGCACCCACCGGCACTGACCCGTGGGTCCTGCTGGCTGCTGTGGGGGCCCTGGCTGTGGGGTGAGCTGGATGCAGCCCCACACCACCACCCATGGAAGGGCTGCGGGCTGTGCACTCACCCACCGCAGCTGCCGGGGAGGTGTGAGCCTGGATGCACCATTCCCTGTTCCCCACCGGCCCCGGCATGGGCAGGCAGCTCTGCCCCACTCACCCCATCACCCGCCGGCCCGGCAAGGCTGCGGCTCCAGCTGCCTTCCCGCTGCCGCCGCCTTCCCACGGAGGCTGCCGGGCCCGTGTCCCCGGGATGGGGACCTGCCCCAGCAGAGACTGATGCGGGGCTCTCGTCCAGCGCGACCCTCTCTCCCGTGGGCCACCCCGTGCAGCCTGGTGTGGGGCAGTGCGCAGCCGTTCTCTGCCCTACTGCGACGAGAGCTGCCGGGCGCCCGCCGCTGCCGGGAGCTTTTGTACCGGCGCAGGAGAAAAAAAAACTCGGCAGCGGCAGCAGCGCTGAGTCTTTGTTTCGGCAAGCCTGCACCAGGCCACTCTATCCAAACAGAGCGGCCGTGCCAAGTCCGGGAACGGCTCCTCGGGCAGCCACACCTCTGCACCGCGGCTCCCGCTGGGCACGGGGGCAGCCAGCGGCGAGCGCCGGCAGCCCGGAATGGCCAAGCGCCAGCGGAGAGGCCGCGCTCCTGCCCCGTGGAGCAGCCAGCCACGGGGGGACATAGGGGAGATGCAGACCACAGCTCCACGGGTGCAGGAGCGGGCATGAGGGCTTCGCCTGCACAACACTATGCTCAGTGTCCCTCAAGGGCAGTGCCACACGCGAGGGCTGTGGGGCAGGAGGATGTGGGGCAGAGAGTGAGGAGGAGCTGGGGGCAGCCCATCCTCCCCCAGCCGGCCCCGGCGCCCCTGGCAAGCCCCAGCGCGGCATCCTCAGGCAGCCAGCCCGGTCCCTGCGGCCACCCGTCCCCTCTAATGATAGGGGTGCGCTTGCGGGGGCTGCGCCGGGGATGGCAGCCAGACCCCCCCCCAACCCCACAGCCTGGCACGGGGACCCGGCCAAGCAGCAGCTCCCACGGCCCCCTCCCTTCCACCGGCCGGGCTGGTGTCCCCGGGCAGGGGGTCATCGGGGGGCCACCTCCATCCCATTCCTGGGAGCCCTGAGCCCACTCCGCAGCTCTCACTGCAGCAGCACGGGGCACAGCAGGGCAGGGAGAGGCAGCGAGATGTGGGGTGTCCCTCACCAGTGCGGGGATCCCTCGGAGCCGACCCCACCATACACCTTCACCTGCAGACACCCACAGCAGCGTCCCTGGGGGGCATGAGGCCAGGCAGGACGCAGCACCCGGGGTGGGGAGCAGCGAGGGGCACAGGGCAAAGGCCACCCAGCACAGCCCCTGCCCGGGCTCAGGGCCAGCCCAGCTCCTGGCCCCCGGTCCCCGTGGATGCCCGGACAGAAGGGCTGCCCACGGTGCAGTGCGGATATCGGTGCCAGGAGGGTTGTTAGGGCAATCACATCCCACGCTCCTGGCAGGCGCTTGAAGCGGTGCAGTGACCCTGAAAGGCATGACACCCCACGGATCCCACAGTGGGACCCTGCAGTCCGTGCACAGAGCCACTGCATAGCGGGGGAGGGGAGGGCAGGGCACTAACCCCTCCCCGCAGCCCTGGGACCACCAGCGAGCCGCCAACACAATTCCCTCCAGGAGCAATCCCGTGTCCTGACACCGGATCAGAGACCACAGGGGTGTCTCCAAGCAGATGTGTGGGACGGCCCCGTCTGGCCCTGGGGACCAGCTCTGCCCGTGTCCCTGCCTGCACCAAGCGAGTCAGGGGCTGCCATGGGCGCTCCTGGTGTCCCTTAGCTCTGCTGCCCCCTCCCCATGGACTCGGGGCAGCGCGGTCCCCGCTCCGGAGCCATGGGAGCCCGCACCAGCGCGGAAGCGGGAAACCAGCAGGGGCTGGACCTGTGCCCGGCGTTGCTCAACCCCTGGCAGCGTTTCGCAAGCGGGCAGCGCTACTCACCACCCCGCACGGCACATGGCGGGTCCCGGCAAGCACCGTGCCGGCGGGCGCCAACCCTCGGTGACAGCTCTGCGACATCCATGGGGACACGCCTGGATGGGGCAGAGCCACAGGATGCTCCCTGTGCTTGGAGGGAGCTGGTGGTGTGGGATGGATGGCTGCGGCCAGCGATGGGGTGCTCCCAGCCCCATGTATCTCACCTGCCGAAGGTTGCTGCCGGACTCAGGAGCCGGAAGGGAAGGGCATGGAGCTGCCTGGTGTCGCGCCGGTACCCACTAGGAAATAAAGAGATGCCAAGGGCTGAAGCACAAGAGCTGGGTCTGGCACAGCCTCATGTGCGGGTCCAGCCCCAGTGGTGCAGCTGGTGGGTGCAGTGGCAGGGTGAGGCCGAGGTGCGACGCACCGGACAGGGGACCGTGGGTCCAGCAGGTTGGCAGGTCCCAGGGTGAGGGGGTCCCAGGGGTGTCCAGAAGTCCCAGGAGGGTGCCAGTAGTCAGGGGTGCTGCTTCCTCCCCTGCCACATGAGCTGGGGGACCCAGGAACGGGCATCACCGAGTCCCCTGGCCCCCCCAATCCCAGGCTGAGCCCGTCGGGATACCCGAGGTGGCAGCGGGGGAAACGGGGCTGCGGCCGCGCCGGTACTTGGGCCCCGGGAGGAGCCGTCGGGCCTGTGCAGCGCCCCAGGGTCCCATCCCGGGATGGGATTGGGGGCGGGACCGGGGCTCCCGCAGCCGGTCGGGCCGTGCCCGCACGGGACGGAACGGGACCGACGGGCAGGGGCTCGGAGGCGCGCCGGGAGCGGGGAACGGGACACGGGCGGCACCGGACGGGCAGCACCGGGACCAGACCGAACCGAACCAGCCCCGCCACCTCCCGCTCCTGCTCCTTCTCCCACCGCTTACCGGAGAGTCCCGTCGGGCCGGGCGGATCTGCGCGGCCCCGCCGGGAGAAGCGGCAGCGGGAGTGCGCCGGGGCGGGGCGGCACCGGCTGGGTCGGCACCGGTCCCTGCTCCGGCGCCGTCTCTGGCAGGCGTGGTCACCGTCTCTCCTCGGGCCCCACGGGGGACCCCGTCGAGGCCGGGCCCCGTTCCGCAGTGCCCCGGGGCGGGAGAACGGGCGGACCCGGGGATCGAACCCGGAACCACGGCGGGCGCGGGGGGGTTGGGGGAGAAGGTGTGGCGGGGGCGTGGCCAGCACCGGGAGGTGTGGCGGAGGGGGCGCGGCGGGCGCAGGGGATGCCGGGAGGTGTGGCGGAAGAGGCGGGGCTGCCGCGGGGGCTGCCGGGAGGTGTGGCGGCGGCGGGGCCGGGACCGGGGCCGGAGCTGGGGCCGGGGCCGGGAGCGGGGCCGGAGCCGGAGCGGCGGGGCCGGAGCGGATCGCGGCGCGATGCAGAAATACGAGAAGCTGGAGAAGATCGGGGAAGGTGCGGCGGGGCCGGGCGGGGGTCCCGGGCGGGGGCCCCGGGCGGGGGTGCGGGAGCCGGGAGCCGGGAGCCCGGTGCCGGTGGCTGGCGTGGCAATGACCCGTCCGCCCGCAGGCACCTACGGGACCGTGTTCAAGGCCAAGAACCGGGAGACGCACGAGATCGTGGCGCTGAAGCGGGTGCGGCTGGACGATGACGACGAGGTGAGGGGATCGGGGACCGGCGCCCGGAGCTGATACCGAATCCGGTTCTCCCCCATCACTCCCCTCTCTCGGCAGGGAGTGCCCAGCTCGGCGCTGCGGGAGATCTGCCTGCTCAAGGAGCTCAAGCACAAGAACATCGTCAGGTGACAGGGGCTGTGAGGGTGGGGGGGGCTGCTTCCCCTGCTCCGGTCCCGCATCCTTCCCCCTCTCTGGTCCTGCCCTTGCTGCCTGGGCTCAGTCCCCCCTCCAGTTTGGGGCTTCATGGTCCCCCTTCCCCTCGCAGGCTCCATGACGTCCTGCACAGTGATAAGAAGCTCACCCTGGTCTTCGAGTTCTGCGACCAGGTGGGTGCTGGTGCCGCAGCAGTGCCAAGGCCAGGTTGGGGTCGCTGTTCCTGGTCCCTGCCACTCCCCAACATGGCTCTGCTCGCTTTCTTCAGGACCTGAAGAAGTATTTTGACAGTTGCAATGGGGACCTGGACCCAGAGATCGTCAAGGTGTGTCCAGGGGGGCTCTGGAAGCCCTCAGGGACATGGTGCTTGTCCTGTGCTGGCTGCGGCATCACCACAAGAACGGGCATCACAGAGCTGATGTGTCCCGCTCAGGCCCGTGCTCTTTTCCACAGTCGTTCATGTACCAGCTGCTGAAGGGCCTTGCGTTCTGCCACAGCCGCAATGTCCTGCACCGAGACCTCAAACCCCAGAACCTGCTCATAAACAGGGTGAGCGCCGGGGCTGTGTGTCTGTGTGAGGTGCAGGCGGCTGGCTGTCCATCTGCCGCTTGCCACTGTCTGTCCCTTGTGTTTCTGGTCAATGGGAAGGGGTGAAGGAGCAGCAGCCGCTGAAGGGTGGGCAGCAGGACAGGGTGTCCCCTCTGCCATCTCCTTCGCTGTCCTGTTGACATGGCGCTTTCACTGCAGAATGGGGAGCTCAAACTGGCTGACTTTGGCCTGGCCCGAGCCTTCGGCATCCCCGTGCGCTGTTACTCGGCAGAGGTGAGCTGGGAGGTCTACCCACTGCCTTCTCCTGGCCGGGGGGCTCGGTTCCATCCCACAGCCGGCTGACCATCTCCCCACCCCTCCGCGCAGGTCGTCACGCTGTGGTATCGGCCCCCAGACGTGCTCTTTGGCGCCAAGCTCTACTCCACCTCCATCGATATGTGGTCAGCCGGCTGCATCTTCGCAGGTAGTGCCGGCGCAGGGGGGCTGCGGCACAGGGGGCTGCTGGGGCCGTGGGGCCTCGGGGCCCATCTCCTCTCTGGTTCCTAGAGCTGGCCAATGCGGGGCGGCCCCTGTTCCCGGGGAACGACGTGGATGACCAGCTGAAAAGGATTTTCCGATATCCTTACAGTGCCACAGGAGGGGGCAGCCCCTCTCCTGGGCAGGGAATTGAGGGGGCTCTGCCCGAGTTGGGGGGGGGGCTGGGGATGGCTGACTCTCACACTGGCCGCAGCAGTGGCCCTTGACCGCTGCTGTCCCCACGCTGCTGGGAACCCCCACAGAGGAGCAGTGGCCGGCCATGGCCAAGCTGCCAGACTACAAGGTGAGGCAGGGGCAGGTTGGGGGGGCTCGGGGCCAGGGATGGGGGTCTGATGCTCACCTCTCCATCCCCAGCCATACCCCATGTACCCGGCCACCACCTCCCTGGTCAACGTGGTGCCCAAGCTGAACGCGACCGGCCGGGACCTGCTGCAGGTGAGCCTGCACCACGGGGGCTTTGGCTTCTTGGGGTGCTGCCCTCTGCCCCTGCAGCCCCACAGCTCTCTGGGGGGGCTGTGGGGCCCATGGTTCACCTCCCAGCCTCACCTCCTTCCCCCAGAACCTGTTGAAGTGCAACCCAGTGCAGCGGATATCAGCAGAGGAGGCTCTCCAGCACCCCTACTTCACAGACTTCTGCCCCCCATAAGGACTCCAGACGCCCACCCAGCCCCACGCTGAGTGGGGGGCAGCACCCAGCTCCCGGCACGCTCCCAGCAGTGGTGGGGAGGGGACAGCCCCCCACGGCAGGGGGGGGCACGCGAGGTGAGGAGCGAGATGCCAGCACCCCGGAAATGCAGCCTCCCATTCCCCTTGCCCCTGTATTTATTAGGTTTTTAACCCAACACCAGCCCGGTTGTGGGGTGCTGGAGTGGCCCCACCAGCCCCATGGCGCAGCTGGGGCTAACCCTGGGGCTGCCCCCGAGCGCATGGAGCCCCCCCACGGACACGGGACCATGGTGCTGGTGGAGGGGCAGGACCCTCTGGGACCAGGCATGGGGACCCCAAGGGGGGCCCCCCATGCCCCCTCCCCCTGCTCCCTCCCAGCCCCTCCCCTGGCTGGGTGGGGGTCCCAGGTGCCAGCTCCCCTGGGAGGTGGGGGGGACACCCCATTTCTTTTCTACCGTGCTGCTGTATGTGGGTGATTTTGCGTGTTTGTTACCTCCATAAAGAGCTTCACCCTTCCCAACGCCTGCTTCTCCTTCCTGGGGCACTGGGGACCCCCCCCCCGCCAACCCTGTCCCTGTGTCCCCCCAGAGCACAGGAGCTGGGGCTTGGGGCAGGTCTTTAATGGGGTGGGGGACCACAGCAAGAGGACACGGCATGTACAGCGCAGCGGGGAGGGGGGCGTGGGCGCAAGCAGCACATGCAGGTACATGGGAGCAGGACGGGGGGGGCCCCGCCACCCCCAGCCCTCCGCCACCCCTTCGAGGGGGAGCACCCCGGGGCCCGGAGCCAGCCCCGCAGCCCCGTGGGGTGCCCTGGTGGCGGTGGGGACCCCCCCAATCCCCCGTCCCGGCCGGGGGGCGCGGGGCCGGGCCCTCAGCAGGCGAACTCCTCGAAGGGGCCTAGAGCCGGGTGACGAGGTAGCACGTTCGGGGCGAAGGTGAGACTGTCCGTGCGGCAGCGCAGGGGGGCACAGGCGCCCTGGGGACAGGAGGGGTGGTTGGGGGCAGCCGGGAGTCCAGGTGGTCACTCCCCCCACCCCATCATGCTGCAGCCACCATCCTTGTTCCCCTGCGCTTGGCTGTGCTGCAGGGCTCTGCCCCATTCCCCCTCCCCACACAACCCTCAGGCCCCCCAGATCTGGGGATCCCTCCTGCCCTATGGCATCCCAGAAGGGGTGGGGTGGCCCCTGGCCAGGCTAGCCTGGCTCTGGGGGAGCCCTGGGCCAGGGAGACCCAGGGGACACAGTGCTGGGAAGTGATGCATGAGGATGGGAGCGGAGCCGGCGGGGGGGTGACCCCATAACCAGCTTTGGGGATGATGCCAAGAAAAGCCTGGGATGGAGGGAAGGGAGGTGCAGACCCTTGGGGCCTGCCAGCAGGGGAATGGGGGGGTTGCATCCTCCTTGCTGTGCCCCAGCCAGGGACCCCCATCACCCTCCCTGGGGGGGCAGCCCCATGGCCCCCCATGCTGGCAGTGCCAGGTTTGGGGGCTTAGGGATGCTGTCCCCCCGGTGTGGAGCTGGGATGTCTACCTGGGCCCCGGAGGGAGCGGGACAGCGGGGCTGCCCGGGACTGCTGGGTGCTCCTGCCAGGCGGTGGGGTGCAGGACGGACGGACGGATGGACAGACGGACAGAGAGGAGCGAATGAGCGCACAGGGTCCGAGCGGGAGATGGTGCCGGTCCCGGGCGGGATGAGGCCGAGCAGCAGATGGGTGGGATGAGGTGCGAGGCCCCCCCTTGCCGGCTGTGCCAGGGGAGGGGGGTGGGGGGTTGTGGGGGGGTTACCAGGGTGCTGCTGTCGCTCCTGGGGGTCTTCTTCTTCTCCTTGTAGAAGCTGAGGAGTTTGTCCCGGAAGACCTGAGGGAGGCGGGTCAGAGCCCCCGGCCATGGGGCAGGTGTGGGGCCGGGGGGATCGGGGGGGCTCACCTCGTACAGGTAGTCAAAGATCTCCAGGATGGTGAGGAGGCTGGCGCCGATGAAGAGCCCCATCTGCCCCCCGATGTCACCTGGGCAGCGGGGTGGCATTAGAGGGGGGCTGCCCCCCTGGACATCCCCCCCCCCCCGCCCTAGTCTCCCTGGTCCCTCACCCAGCAGCCCAGCCACCTCGTACGCCTTCTTCTGCTCAATCATCTCATAGTTCAGGGCCTCAAAGAAGATGTCCAGCACCAACACGTTGTCCCTGGGGGGGGACAGATGTGTCTGGGATGGATGGACAGATGCGCCATCAGGCAGCACACTCAGCTGGGGGTGCTGGGGGACTGCATTGTCCCACGGCGGGACAGGGCGGAGGAGTCTGCCCACAGCTGGGGCGGCACAAAGATGTTCTGTGCCGTGCTGTGCCATGCCGGGTCTTGCCATGCTGTGCCGTACTGTGCCATGCCATGCCATGCTTTGCTGCGCGATGCTGTGCCAGTTCGCTCATGCTGGGGGATGTTGCATGGCCATGCTGCGCTGTATCACACCGTCATAGAATCATAGAATTAACTAGGTTGTAAAAGACCTTCAACATCATCAAGTCCAACCGTTACCCCAGCACTGCCAAGACCACCACTAAACCATGTCACTGAGGGCCTCACCTACATGGTTTTTGAACACTTCCAGGGACGGTGATGCCATCATGCCATGCCATGCCAGTTCATGTCTGCTGGGGCATGCCCTGTGGCCGTGCCATGCCGTATCACACCGTCAGGCCATGCTGTGCCACGTGCTGCTGGGTCTGCGGTTCAGCGCAGCGGTGGTGGCACTCACGCGATGTACTGCTCCGTCTTGTTGAACTTCTTGGCCAGGTACCTGGCGGAGGCCTTGCTGGGGATCTTCACCATGGAGAGCTCTTTGCCGTAGCGCACCATGGCGCAGGGCGTGCGGCAGGCGCAGTAATCGCTGTCCTTCTTCACCAGGAAGTCTGGGGGGGACGCGGGTGGGACGGGGACCACAGGGACGCGTGGCCATGACACCCGCCCATGTGAGGTTGGGCTGCTCTGAGGCCAAAGCCCAGGTGGTGGTGGCATGGGGCAAGCGTGTCTGGGGTCTAGGCAGGCCAGGACAGGCACAGGGACACTGGTGCCACATTCACAGTGATGGAGCCTGGCAGGGGGTGGGGGGCGAGGGGTCCCGGGGGTGATGCTGTGGGTGTCAGGGGATGGTGGTCTCTGGGGTTAGACCCAGGATGCGGGGTGGTGGCAGGCAGGGTGCCTCCGGTACGTACCCAGCGCGGGGTCAGCGCACTCCTTGTACTGCTCCGGGGTGCAGACGTTGGCGTTGCCTGCGGGGAAGGCGGCGGTCGCAGGGGCAGGAGGGTCTCCCCACCGTCCTGGCCCTGCAGCAGCCGCCCCCCGGCCCCAGCCCCGGCCCCGGCTCACCCGGCATGTGCACCATGCGGCAGTTGCAGTTCTCGGCCAGGTAGCGGGTCTCGCAGTCCAGGCGGCAGGCGGTGATGCTGTAGTTGGTGAAGAAGTCGGACTCGATGGGGGTGGCCTTGCAGTCCCCCCATGGCGGGGGCAGGTACACCAGCTGCCAGTCGTGGGCTAAGGAAAACACAGCGTCCATGGCGTCCCCAGTGTCCCATCCGCCTCCCAGTCCACCGTGGTGCTCTGTCCATTGGGAAGAGCCCATCCCACGCAGCCAGCGCTTGGGGCTCACCCCGCTCCCAGCCCTGCCCTGTTTGCTGGGCACTGGGATGGGCTTCAGGGCCAGTGGCATCACACCCAGTGGAAGGGAAGGATCCAGGCGAGGTCTGGTACATGGCACCAGCACGGGCCCCAGTAGTCCCAAGGTGGCCAGCAGAGCTGTGCCATGGCCAGTGCAGGTGCATGCTTGGTGAGGCAGCAGCAGGGCCCAGCACGGCACCCACTGGTGCCAAGGGCCATATTCCCTGCTGCCTGCGCCATGAGAGCCAGCACAAGTGGAGACACCCACTCGAGGCACCTATATTTAGGTGTCTGGCTGCGCGGGTTGGATGCCGCCCCTGCCAACGGTCTGTTCGGCAGGAGATGGGGGGTCGCTGCCAGAGCCAGTGCCTGCGGCAGCACCGTGGGGCTACCCCACACCATGCTGCGGTGCTCCTGGCTGTTGCAGAGCTGCTGCGCCGGTGATGCAGTACCCGCTGTGCGGCATAGGATGTCCAGTTGGGATGGCTGTGGCTGTGCCGGCACTGCCTGAGCCCCAGGATGGCTGTGCCATTGCCATGCATGGGATACCCGCTGCTGCTGGCAGGACACGAAGGTCTGGAAGCCGGGCGCCACACCGAATCCCAGCTGGTCAATGAAGGGGGGCTCCTCCTGGCTGTGGATCTGCACCTTCACCCCCGCCTCATAGGAGGTCTCATCTGCAAGGCAGGGAGGGTGTCAGGGGCACGGGGTGGTGGCTGGGCTGTGGGCAGGGCTGGAGGGTCCCTCACCCGTGTCCCCCCAGACAGGCAGGTATTCCTCTTGCTGGACGTTGAGCATCAGCTCCAGGCCGTTCCCCGCGCCGCCCTGCAGCGTGGTCAGCACCTCCCGGCCTGGGCCCCCCGAGTTGAAGGTGTAGCACTTGCCGAGGCGGGTGAAGATCTGTGGGGACAGGACTGGAGCCTCAGTGCCCGCTGTGGGGCCACCTGTGGGACGGCGGCATTGGGGGTGCTGGGGACAGGAGCTGGCCCCCTTCCGCCCTGCACCCACTGAGCTGGGTTGGGGGCAGCACCCGGGGGTCCAGCCCAGTCCCAAGGCAGGAGCCCAGTGCCCCCAGTGAAAGATCACAGTGCAGAACCCCAGCACCCCCTCAGTCCATGCGCAGGGAAGGGGCTGGTGCATCCATCCCTTCCCCTTTGGGACGAGCATGGGGCTGTGGATTGAGTCATAGGGCAGCCACTGCTGTCCCTGCCCCAGCATGGTGTCCTCAGCTCCTCTAGGCCCCAACACCCTGCAGGATTCCCCCCTGCCACCATGTCCTGCCTCACATCCTGCCCCACAGGCCCACAGCGGTCCCCATGGCAGAGGAAGAGACCTTCTCCAGCCCCACCAGGCGGGATGCAGGACCCCAACTCCTGGGAAGGCACCTGCAGCCCCTGCTTGGGGCTGATCTACCTCTTCCCGCAGCCCCACAGCATGGAGAAAGCCCCCACAGGCCCCTGTGGACACTTGGGGACACCCCTGACCCCAACATGACATCCTCACCCCCCTGCCCCACAGCTCCTGCTCTCCAGTGGGGAGCAGTGCTGAGAGCTGCACACTCCAATCATCACCCCCTAAGCCTGTGCTGCAGCTTCAGTCCTGCATCCCCCCATGACTCCACATCACCACCACAGCCCCACATCTCCCCACGACCCCGTGGGTGCAGAGTGGGCAAGAGGAGCCGCACTGGGGCAGCTTCACTAAGCCCGTGGGGGTAGGGGACAGTGGAGTGGGCAGGCACTGTGCCCCCTCCCCACCACTGCCCCACAGCCAACCACCCCACAGCCTGCACAACCCATTGCCCCACAGCTTGTGCACTCTCACAGCTGACCATGTGCATCCCATGGCCCCAAAACCTGCTCAGCTCTGGGGGTCCTGCCCAAGCCCTGCCCAGGGCAGAGCCAGCCATGGTGGTGGCCACAGCCATGGCAGCGGCACTCACGGCGGTGAAGTTCTCGGGGCCGCAGTCCTGGCCGCGGAAGCGGCAGCGCAGCAGCATCTCATGGATGGGGTGCCCGGCGCGCTGGTAGAAGGCGCCCAGGTCGTAGCTCTTGCTGGGGAAGAAGCCGTCGAGGTTGGGGGTCCGCCCCAGCGCCCGCAGGTAGTGGGGAAAGTCCTCAGTCCCCACCGCCAGCAGGTCCCCCCCCAGCCAGAACAGGTCGTTGAGGGTGAGCTGGGAGCGCCGGATGCGGTTGTAGTTGCAGAGGGTGACGGCGGGGAAGACGAGGATGCGGCTCTGCGCCTCGTCCAGTGCGGTGATGTGGGGGTACGCGGCATAGTGCCGCACCCGCTGCCCCGCCTGCAGCAGGAAGGTGCCCAGCGAGGCCAGGAAGGCGCCAGCCCAGAGCAGGCGTCGTGGTGCCGGCGCCCCGGGCACGAAGATGCGCCCCAGCCCGTGCAGGGTGCAGGAGCGGGCAAAGGCTGCGAAGCTGGCTGCCCCCCGCGGCCCTGCGCCGGGTCCCGGTGGCTCCGCAGCCATGGCGGCCTGTCCTGACATCCCTGCTGCTGCTCTGCAGGGGGATTGGGTTTCAGCTCGGCGGCGGGGGACACAGGGCGGCAGGGCGACACGTGAGCAGCCAGGGTGAGAGCCAGGACCGGGGTTGGCTTAGCCACAGCAGGAGAGGCCGTCATCCACACCATCATCCCACCAGGACACAAGGGCCTGCCCTGTGCCAGCCCCACAGAGCCACCAGGGACCAGCACCCACAGCCAGGGACCAGCACCCACAGCCACGGACACTAGCACCTACAGCCAGAGACCCCAGCACCCACAGCCGGAGGCCCCAGCACCCAAAAATCACCATGGACCAGCACCCATAGCCAGGGACCCCAGCATCCACAGACTGGGACCTCAGAGCCCAGAGCCCCCAGCACCCAGAGCCCCCAGCATGACCCTGAGCTGAGCAACCCTGAGCTGCTCCCCCAGAATCCCCCAGCCCTGCAGTCCCTTCTTCAGGTATGAGGCGTTTCCCACCCCACAACCAGACCCCCACTGCCTCCGGCCTCCCCCCCACACCCCAGGGCAGAGCCATCTCATGCCCCCACCTCATGGAGGGGCTGCACTGGGGTGCAGGGTGAGGGTGAGCTACAGCATGGTCCCCCAGTCCTATCACTGACCTATGACCTGGGGGGGGTGGCCCAGGGGGGCCCATAACTGCCCCATGGAGTCATGGCCCACCCGCCATGAGGTGTCCCCTCTGGGTGTGATGTCCCCCCATCTTGCCCCATGGAGGGGGGGGGGATGCTGCTGTGGCAACGGGCTGCTCCCAAAAAGGGGAGCCGTTGCCATGGCAACGCGCTGTCCAAGGAGGAAGGGGGGGGCGACTGCCATGGCAACGGCTGCCCGGCACAAAGATGTGCTGGGGGCCGATGGCTAGCGGGGGGGGGGAAGACGACAGGAAGGACACAGCAGGGACAGGAGCACAGCCACAGCACTGCCAGCCATGCTGGTCCCCACATGTGGGGTAACCCACCATCAAGATCCCACTGTCCCTGCTCCCTATGGATCCTGTCCCCACACCCAGAACCCTCCTGTTCCTGAGTACTCCTTGTTCCTGGGCCCCCAGCCTGCCCCATCCCTGCCAGTGCTGGGGGGCACAACTGGGGCCACAGATCCATGCCGCATGGCCCTGGCTTTGCACACCCACCACATCCAACACCAGGGAGCCCAGGGCCGAGGCCATGTGCACGGCCCCAGAGCGCAATGCCACCAGAAAGGACGTGGCACCGGGAGCTGCCGGCTCAGCACTAAGTCCCAGGGCAGCGGATCATAATCCCTGACTAAACCCTGGCATTAGCTCCATCCTTTTCATCGGCAAAGTTGCAGTGTGTGCAGCTGGAGGCAGGGCTGGGCCTCCCGGGGGGCCGCGTGTGCCGGGGTGGCCACGGCTGCTCGGGCAGAAGTTTCTCACCACAGCCTGTCATGCGGCACATGTGGGCAGAGCCCGGCAGCATCACAACCCCGGGGGCAGCCGGAGCAGCGCAGCATGTGGATCATCGGCACGGGAAAGGAGGCAGGCACCCGCACAACCCTGGGGCAGGGAACAGTTCAATCACACTCCCCAGCAAGGTGCTGGCTTTCAGGCTGCAGTGAGCCTCCGTGTGCCACCCTGGGTCCTGCCCTGAGGACCCTCAACTCTCACACCGGTATCCCACCCCTCAACCACAGGGGCATCAGCAGAGCTGCTCCAGCAAAGGGCCCATGGAGCTGCTGCCCTAGGGATGCTTTTCAACTGAGGAGTTAATTTTCCTTGGGAAAATTAATTTTGCGCACTAAGAGGCTTAAGCTGCCGGTAATTGCTGTTGTGATAGCGCAGCCACGGTGCCGGGGATGGGGACTCAGCAGAGTCGTGCACGGCGGGCGCAGGCGGCACAGCTACCACAGCACGCTGCTTCCCCGGCGCTGCCGCAGCACGAAGGACGTGCCCGTCCTGTCCGCACCACCACCCTGCCTGCACCACCTCCCTGCCCGTCCCTCACTGCCCAGGCGGGCGCAGCACAGGCTGCCCATGGATGAGGTTTGCCTGAGGGAGCCGAGTGCTGAGTCAAGGGTCCCCATGCCCATCCAGTGCTGCACGGGGCAGGAAAAGTACCTCCGCCTTGGGCCACCCTGCTGCCCACACCTGCACAGGGACATGGCAGTGCTGCTCCCCCCACCATGCTCTGTGAGCTCCCCGCAGCGCAGGGGATGCAGCTTGGTGCTGTGCAGTCCCACAGGCACACTGCTGGGGAACCGTAGGGGTGGTGAGAGGACACAGGCACTGGTGATCACCTGGGTTGGGAGAAGAACAGGCGCAGCCCCCAAGAGCAGCACTGGGGCTGGGTGGCTGTGGGGGGACATCTCGGCACAGGGAACCCCTGCCCATGCCAGCGCAAGTGGTTGCTGCTGCTAGTGCCCAGGTGGTGTCTGGGGCTGGCACAGGGGCAGCGGGGACATGGGCTGAACCCATGAGCATCCTGCACCCACCAGCATCCCATTCCTGAGTGGGTGCTCGCAGACAGAGCCGCCCAGGCTGGCGCAGGCCTCCAGCACAGCACAGCTCCTGCCCGGGCGCTGTTCCCAGCTGCCCGGCACCCCTGCTGCGAGCATGGGGTGGTGACACCCCTGGCTGGCAGCCGGCTTGCCACAGCACACATGGAGGTGGGCAGGGGCTGATGTGCTGCAGGTGGCCCAACGCACTGGTAGGATGGTTGTGGGCTCACCCATGGGTGCCATGGCAGCCCCAGCAGCGCCAGTGCCTGACCCTGGCGGGACAGCCGCACCCATGCGCGGTCACCTCTATCTAGGCACTGTGGTCGGCACTCACCACGGTGAAGTTGCGTGCGGTGCAGTTGACGCCGCGGAAGGAGCACTGCAGCAGCATGTCAGACAGGTCGTGGCCAGTGCGGTTGTAGAACTCGGCCATGCTGAAGGGCTTCGCCTTGAAGTTCTTGAAGTTGGCCTTGTCGCGCAGGGCGGCCAGGACGTGGGGCTCGGCCAGCTGTGGGTTGCTGATCTCGTAGCGGTCGTTGAGCAGTGCCAGCAGCTCGCCCACGTGGTACATGTCGTTGCGGGTGATCTTGGAGAAGCGGAACTCGTTGAGGTTGCAGATGGTGATGGCCGGGAAGGTGAGGTTGTGGGCAGCCACCTCGTCCAGCTTGGTGACGTGGGGGTAGGTGAGGAAGTAGGCGACGCGCTCGGCGCACACCAGCAGCAGCAGCCCCAGCGAGCCCAGGAAGAAAGCGCCCCACAGCACGCGGCGCAGCGACACGGCCCCGTAGGCGAAGACGTGGCTGATGCCGTGCAGCGAGGAGCTGTGGGCGAAGGCCCGCAGGCTGGAGAACCCCTCGCCCTCCCCACTGCCCTCCGAGCCCGACCTCATCCTGCCACCGGGCCTCCACGCTCCCCACCGCCCTTAGCCCCCTGGTCGCCCCATCGCCGTACTGGGCTCAGGGTGCAGCAGGCAGGGTGGGCAGGGGATGGCAGGCAGGGGATGGAAGTAGGAGATGGCTTGGAAGGGCTGGCAGCGAGGGGATGGTAGGGAAAGGTTGTTAGCAAGGGGTGGCAGGCAGGGGATGGCAGGGAAGGGATGGCAGGGAAGGGGTGGCAGGCAGGGGATGGCAGGCAGGGGATGGCAGGGAAAGGATGGCAGGGAAGGGATGGCAGGGAAGGGATGGCAGGGAAGGGATGGCAGGGAAGGGATGGCGAAGCTGCGCTGGATGAGCAGGGAAGAAGGCAAGGCAAGACTGGTCGCTCCCTCCCCGCACTTGCCGGTGCCGCGGAGCCACCGGTCAGTGCAGCCCCATCTCCGGCCCCATCCCCATCCCCGGCCCCGTTCCCGGCTCCGGCTCCGCTGCCGCTGCCGCGGCGCAGCCGCTGCCGGTCTGCGGCCGCCCCCGCCCCTCCCGCGGCGGCTCCACCCGCCGCCGCCCCCCGGCGAGCACGGGCGGGGGGCGCGGAGCCGGCCCCGCCGCTGCCCCCGGGCACGGACCCCCTCCGGGCCCGGCACTGCAAGAGCCCCCCTGGGCCGTGCTGGGGCCCCTCCACCGGCGGCTGCGGAGCGGGCCCGGCCCGGAGCCCGGAGCCGGCAGCGGCGGGGCCGGGGGGTTGGGATATGGAGGAGGGCTCAGCAGGCAGGTCCCTCCCTCCCCGGGGGGCCCAGGGCACCCCCATCCCGGGGGTCACGCAGGGGACTCCCAGCCCAAGAGAGTCACACACACACAAGGGTCCCCACGCACAGAAGGTAACAAAGGGGTCCCTCTAACCTGAGGGGCAACACAGGGTGCTCTTCACCCCAGGGGATGATGAAGGGGTCCCCCCCTCTTTGGGAATGATACAGGGGTCCCCCCACTCCAGGGGGTGACGTAGGGGTGACCCTCCACCCCAGGACAAGATGCAAGGGACCCCCACCCTGGAGGCTGACACAAGGAACCCACAACCTGAAGGGGGTCATACAGGGGTCCCCCATCCCATAGGGGTACCTCCCCTGCCGCCTGGCCTGGTCTGGTTTGGTCCCCCACCCGGCACCACACCACAGAGCAGAGCCCTGGCAGCCACTTTCCACCCCTGGTTTATTGGAGAGCACCAGGGGGGCAACACCGGGTTCAGGTGTGACCCCCCCGGGCTCTGCCCCACACTCAGGACTTGTCCTTTGTCTGCCTGCGGATGAGCTCAGCATAGAGCCCACCCCGTCGCAACAGCTCCTCATGGGTCCCTGCCTGTAGGGACAGTGGAGATGGAGTCACCCGTGGTGCTGTGCAACCCCTGCCCCACACCCCCACCCCACAACCTCCCCCCGCACCCCTCACCTCGGCCACCCGTCCCTGCGCCAGCACCACGATGAGGTCTGCCCCGCGGATGGTGCTGAGGCGGTGGGCGATGAGCAGCACGGTGCGGCCCGAGGCGGCGCGGTCCAGCGCCTCCTGCACCACCTTCTCCGACTGGGCATCCAGCGCGCTTGTGGCCTCGTCCAGGATGAGGACAGCAGGGTCCTTCAGCAGGGCCCGGGCAATGGCGACGCGCTGCTTCTGACCCCCCGAGAGTGCCACGCCACGCTCGCCTGATGGGCACAACCAGGGATGCCCTCAGTGACATGGGTTAGTGCTGGACTTGGCAGTCCTGGGGTAATTGCTGGACCTGATGATCTTAAAGGTCTTCTCTGACCTAGTTGATTCTATGATGGTGCCACACTGGCTGGGAGACCCCGACCCCAACGATGGGAGTAGAGGGGCACAGCCATGCTCCCACCCCAAGCCCAGGACCCCCAGGAAGGCAAGTACCCAACCACATCCTCCCCATGGGCAGCCCAGCACAGCCTTGTGCCAGCAGTAACCAGCAGCCGATGCCCCCGAGGGGACTTGGGCCACCCCAGCCAGGGTCTCATGCTCTGTCTGTCCCGCGGTACCCAGCCCAGCACATACCCACAACGGTGTTGTAGCCCTCAGGAAAGCTGCGGATGAAGTCGTCAGCGTTGGCGAGCCGTGCCGCAGCGTACACCTCAGCATCAGAAGCTCCTGGCTTCCCGAAGCGGATGTTCTCCATGATGGTTGTTCCAAAGAGCACCGGCTCCTACGGCAGCATCTGGCCTTCAGCATGGAGCCCCAGATGGGGCCACCTCCCACCCCTCCTCTGGGGACAGTGTGGGGCCACAGGGTTCCATCCTGCACCTGGGGGAAGTGCTCCAGAGCAGCCCAATGCCCCATGGCAGCCCCACACCTGGCTGATGAAGCCGATGACCTGCCCTCGCAGCCAGGAGGGGTCCAGGGAAGAGATGTCATGGCCGTCTAGGGTGATGGTGCCCTGTGTGGGCTCGTAGAACCGCTCCAGCAGTGCTGCCACTGTGGACTTCCCTGTGGAGGGGAGCCCCTAGCCCCATAGCACCCCCAGCCATGCATCCCCAGGACCCCAGCATCATGCAGAGCTGCTGAGTGGTGCATGGTGGCCAGTTCCCGGTCCCTGGCACCTACTGGGCAGGAGGATGCACCCAGGGACCAGCGAGAGGCTGATCTGGCATCCCTGGGGTGCTGGGAGAGCTGGGGGGGCCATGGCCAGGCCAGTACCTCCTCCAGATGGTCCCACGATGGCCACAGTCTTGCAGGGCGGCAGGGTGAGGGTGAAGTCCTGCAGGACCAGGTAGCCAGGGCGAGTGGGATAGCTGCGGCGAGAGGAGTGGGGCGATGTGGGACCATGGTGCCAGCCCCCAGCCCCCAGAGGGGCCTGCAAGAGGACTTACCTGAAGGAGACATGGTGGAAGCAGATGCGGCCGAGCAAGGAGTGGCTGGGGATGGATTTCCCGCCCCGCAGTGCCACGCTGGGCTCCAGTGTCAGCAGCTCAAAGACACGGGCACCGGCGCTCAGCCCTCGCACCACCTGCGGGGATGGCAGTGGGAGCGCTCCCAGCCCCGGCTCCACAGCCCTGGGGGGCAGCAGGACCCCCACCACCACCTACCTGCCCCAGCAGGATGGACATGTTGGCCATTGACCTGCGGTGCACAAGAGGAGAGGCCGAGCTCAGGGCTGAGTCATGGGTATGCCGGGTGCCAGGGGTGCTGGCATGCCCGACCCTTCCCTGACCTTTGCACCGTCTGCGAGGCCACCAGGAAGGACATGAGGTCCCCCGGCGAGAGCTCATCCCCGGCCATCAAGGAGCCACCCACGAAGATGGTTCCCAGGACGATGCCTGTAGGATGCAGGGCAAAGATGTGACCTGAAGGGGGTCCTGCCCCATGGCGCCACTAGGTCCCACCCCATGGCAAACACTCACCATTGAGTGCCAGGTTGGAGAGCCCTTGGAAGGCGGCGATGCCCAGCCCCAGCCGCTCATTCAGCCAGCCAGCACGGTCCACCTCGGCGCAGTACAGCCTGCAGGCAGGGATGGGGCTGAACCCCCTCCGGGCCCCACACCGCCCTCGCAAGGCAGGAGCCCCTGCGACCTCCTTACCCTGCCTGCCGGTCCTCCATGGCGAAGGCGCGCACAGTCCGGACGTTTCCCAGTGCCTCATCTGCCACCCCGGTGGCCTTGGCCACCTGCAGGGAGAGGGATGAAGAGGGTGAGCAGGGGAGGACACCCCCTGCTCCAGCCCTGGTGCGATGGATAAGCGCAGGGTTACCTGCTCCTGTGCCCTGCGGGAGAGGCTGCGGAGGAAGGCGCCGATGAGGGCCCCGGCAGCCACCAGCACGGGCAGCGCCACGAGCAGGAGGCCGGTGAGCTTCGGTGAGAGCAGGTAGAGTGAGACGAAGCAGCCGGCTGTCTGCGTGCTGCTGCGCAGGCCCTGCGGATGGGAGCAGGAAGGGGTGGGTGCTGGGGCCAGAGGGACTTGTGGGGAGCAAGGTTGGGGGTCAGTGCCACCAGCTGCTGGCTTCACCTGCGAGATGGCCAGCTTGAAGGAAGACTTGAATTCCTGGATGTCGGCCGTCAGCCGGTTCACCAGCTGCCCCGTCCGGTTGGCATCGAAGAACGCCACGTCCTGCCTGCCAGTGGGGAAGGAGGTGGTGGGCTGGGGCAGTGGGTTGGGGTCCCCCTGTGCGCCCCATCCCCTGCTGCCCTGTGGGGTGTCTTACTGCAGCAGGGATGTGAAGAGCGCCTTGCGCATGCTGCCAGCCACCTGCTCCCCGACCCGTGCCAGCAGTGCAATGTACCCGAAGGTCAGCAGCCCCTGCAGAGGAGAGGGGCTTGGAGGAGCATGGAGAGGGAGGGGAGCTCTCTGGGACCCTCTGATCCAGCTCAGCACCCACCTGCAGGCAGTAGACAGTGAGCAGGCGCAGGGCTGGGTGCCGGACCTCCTGCAGGTAACTGGAGATGTGGCCGCGGGTGCAGTGGGCCACCACGTTCACCAGCTGCCCCAGCAGCACCGGGATGTGGACGTTGAGCAGGGCTGCGCCCAGAGCCAGCTGCAGGGACAGCGGCCGTCATGCCATGGCATGGTGACAGCAGGCATCACGCCATGGCATGGGAACCACATGTGTCGCACCATGGCACAGCAATGGTAGGCGTCACACCATGGTACAGGGACGGCAAGTGTCATAGGATTACAGAATGGTTTGTGTTGGAAAGGACTGTAAGATCAGCCAGTTCCAAGCCACCTCACACTAGACCATGTTGCCCAAGGCCCTGTCCAACCTGGCCTTGAACACCGCCAGGGATGGAGCATTTACCACCTCTTTGGGCAACCTGTTCCAGGGTCTCACCACCCTCACAGTAAAGGACTTCTTCCTTATATCTAACCTGACCTTGCCCTGTGTAAGTTTAAACCCGTTACTCCTTGTCGTACCATTACAGTCCCTGATGAAGAGCCCCTCTCCTGCATACTGTGTCATGCTGTGGCACAGTAACAACAGGTGTCACACCACGGTATGGGGGCAGCAGGCATCATGCCATGGCACAGGGACAGTGGGGACAAGGAAAACCACAGCCACCCGCCTGCCCCTGCTCACCACCACTGCTGCAGAGAGGGCCAGGATCTGGGGACGCAGGAAGGTCCAGAACACCGACCAGTCAAAGGTGGGCTCTGGCCGGGGCTGCGCGGGCTCAGGGACAGCGGGGACAGTGGCCTCCTGGCAGCGTGCGGCTGTGCCCAGCAAGCCAAGCACCACACAGCCTGCAGCAGGGCCGACCAGGAGCAGGCAGCGTGGGGCTGGTGGCGTGGGGCTGGGGGGCAGGCAAGGGGGGCTGGCCAGCCCCGGGCGGCCCCCCCCATACCTGAAACTGGGGAGAGGAGTGAGCACAGGGTGCCCAAATCAGGGGCCAGCCCCAGGGACATGGGGGGCCCGGACAAGGGCCGTGTCCCCCCACGGCACGGCCAGCCCCCCCCATGCCATCCTGGGCTGTCCCAGGTCAGGGAACACCCTCATTCCCCCCCAGCGCTCCCGGTGTCCCCACTCCCGGGCTCACCCCAGATGACCACCAGCGCTCAGACCCATCCGACTCTCCCCCTGGTTCCCCCACACCAGCGTTTGGGATCCTCCCGCCCCATCCCGACCCCAACCTTGCAGCCCCCGGGAGCCCCGACCTCCCCGCACCCCGACACCCCGCAACCCCAGACCCCAGACTTCCCCTCCGCACCCCGAAGGGACGCAGGGGTCCGGACAGCCCCCGCCCCACCTCGAACGGCCCTGGCCCCCGGTCGTCCCCGGCCCGGGACTCCCCGGTACCTGCGCCCCGGGCCGGGGGCGGGCCGCAGCGCGGGGAGAACCGAGCGGAGCCCGGGCCGAGCGCCGACCGTCCGCAGCAGAAGCCGCACCAGCATGGCGGGCAGGGGCGGACCCGGGGCGGGCAGGGGCGGACCCGGGGCGGGCGGTACCGACAGCGGCGGGCGGAGCCTCAGCACCGCGGCCCGGGCCCTGCGCCGGCCCCGACCCGCACCGACCCCTCGGCCCTCCGGGTTCCGCACTCTGACCCCCTTTCCCCTCAGTGCCCGCACCCCCGTTCTCCCCAGAGCCTCCTCCGGCACCGCGGGCCCGCCGGGGCTCTCGCTCCTCCCCGGGCCCCGCTCCGGGAGTCCGGGCCCTGCACCGGGACCCGGAACCCCGCACCGGGACCCCGCACCGGACCGGGTTCGGACCCCGCTCCCCACGGCGGGGGACCCCGCCGAGTCCCCCGTCCGTCCCCCCGGTGCCGGTGCGGCCATGCGCGGCGGCGGGACGCGGTCCCGGTCCCGGTCCCGGGGCAGGCGCGGGGCTAGGTGAGACCCCGACACCGGGATCACCGGGACTGCGCCAGCACTGAGCGGCCAGGTGAGCTGGGACGGGGGTACCGGGGGGCTATGGGGGCCAGGGCATAGAGCGCCGGGGCCGGGGGTCACCGGGAACCAGGGACACGGGAGCAGCGGCCACGGCGTGGCCCCAGATGGTCGCTGTGCCCCGGAACTCCCGGTGCGGAGTCACCCCGCTCCTTCCCGCTGCCCCCGGACCCCCCATGGCCACGCGTGACCCGGCCGGGGCCACCGGCTGCCGGTGCCCCACGTGGGGCTGTCCACGCTGGGTCATAGGGGTGCCCGTGTCCCCCCGTGTGGGCCTGTGGGGTGCGGGTGACACGGTCTGCGTGACACCCCTGGGTGACAAGCCATGTCCCTGCGGGTGTGTGTGTCACCGCAGTGCTGTCGGGGTACATGTCACCACGGCGTGTGTCACCGCGGGGCTGTCATACTGCCTGTGTCCCCATGCGGGTGTCCGTGTCCCTGCGGGGTCGGGGGGGTCCCTGCGTGACACATTGTCCTCGCAGGGGTCACCGGGGCCCTTGCCAGGGCCTGTCCGTCCCCACGGGTGTCTGTGTCCCTGGAGGTGCGTGGGGGTCGCGGGCTGCCCTGCCGCGGCCTGGGAGTCCCCCCGTGACCCTCGGTCCCCGGCTGTTTATGCCGCTCGGGCTATTTTCGGTCACCCCGGCCGCACGAGTATTTTTGGCTGCCCGGTGCGGGGCACGTGGGGGCAGGGCCGTGCCGGCGTCACCGGCCGAGACACCCGATCCCGGGGGACACGGTGGCTCTGTCCCCAACGGGGAGTTGCACAAGGCCAGGGGTCAGCGCGGGGGGACGGTGTGTCCGGTGGCACCGAGGTCTTGTCCGGCCGCGGCCGCGTTCCTCCTGCTGAATCACCGCCCCGGGGCTCCGGGACTCCTTCGTGCCCGCGGCCCCGCCGTGCCGGCCCCGGTGCCGTGAGTCAGGCCCCGGCATCGCCCGCGGTGGGGAGGGGCCGGACGGCATCCCCTGGCTGGGCACTGGCACCGGGCACGGGAGGGGACAGTGGTGACAGCTGCGGGAGCACCGGCCGGCCGCGGTAAGGGGAGGGCAGCGAGGATGGGCGAGGGGGGTCCCATCCTGCCCCGAGGGTCCAGGGATCCCTTCCTGGCCTGGGAACCGGGGGTGCTGCCCTTCCCCAGGAGCAGTGGGGGTCCCATCCTGCCCCAAGGAGTTGGGGGTCCCAAACTGCCCCAAGGGAGTTGGGGTCCTGTCCTACCCTGTGGGGCTGAGGGTCCCATCCTGCCCTGAGGGCCCAGGGGTCCCATCTTTCCCTGGGGCATGAGTCCCATCCTGTCACAAGGGGAGGGGGGTCCTGTCCTGCCCTGAGAGTCCAGGGGTCCCGCCCTGTCCCAAGGTGCCCGGGGTCCTGTCCTGCCCTGGGGAGATGGGGGTCCTGTTCTTCTCTCCCTAAGGGGCTGAGAGTCCTATCCTGCTCCAAGGGTCCAGGGGTCTAGTCTTTCCCCAGGCTGGGTTGGTGTCCCATTCTGCCCCAAGGGGTTGGGGGTCCCAAACTGCCCCTAGAGAATTGGGGTCCTGTCTTTCCCTAAGAGGCTGGGAGTCCCATCCTTCTCCAAGGGAATTGGGGTCCTGTATTACAGGGACCTAGGACTCCTGTCGCAAAGATTTGGGGTCCTTCCTGCCCCAAGGCCCAGGAGTCTTGTCCCTCCCCAGAGAGCTTGTGGTCCTGCCCTCCTCTAGACCCAAAGGTCCCCAAGGCATTAAGAGGCCACCGGGGCTCAGGAGCTGGCCCTGAGCTTGGTCCTGCACCCTGGCTGCTGCCCTGGCTCTGGTCTGCTCACTGCCCACGGCACCGGCCCCAGGGTGGGCTCTGTGGGGAGGGGGTCCGTGGGGATGGGGGTCTATGGGGAGGGTACTCCATGAGGATGGGGGTCCATGGGGAAGGAGGTCTCTGGGGAAGGGGGTCTGTGGGGAGGAGACTCCATGGGGCTGGGGGTCTGTTGGGTGGGGGGTCCATGGGGATAGGGGTCTGTGGGGAAGGGAGTCCATGGAGATGGGGCCCATGGGGAGGGCTGTCTGTGAGGATGGGGGTCCACTCCACCCAGATCTGGGGGGGGGGGGCATGCAGCATGACCTGAGGGTGCACGTGGGGTGAAGTGGAGGTCTCGGCGAGGCCGGGCAGGGGTCTCTCCTTGGGGAGCTCTGTCCTTGTGCCAGGGGGGCATGTTCCAGCACTGCCAGTGCCCCAGCCGGTGCGCCGGGCCGGCTGGCGTTGTCCTGCCCGGGACCGTGTCTGTGACCTCGGTGCGGGAGGCCAGCTCAGGCCGCCTGAATTCGGGGCACGCGGGCGGTGCGGCGTAACCTCGCCAGCATTTCCGGCTGCCGACCGCGGGGCAGACAGCTCACCCCGGCTCGCCCTGTGCCCCACGGCGCGGCTCCCCTGCAGCCGGGTGGGGGTCCCAGGGCCATGACTGCGGGTACCGATGAGTGTCCCCGGCAGGCATCACGGCGGGCGATGGCGGAGCAGGGGGAGTACCACCGCCTGGAGGACTTCGAGGAGGACTCACCCCCGGGCGAGGAGGAGCTGCTGGTGCACGTCACCGAGGGGCTGCAAGGTAGCAGGGGTCCAGGCCCTGCCCCACAGCCCTCCGGCTGGTCACAAAGCAGGGAATGTGGGTCCCAGGCTGGGGTGCCCCCAGGGTGCCGTGGCGCTGGCTCAGCCCCTGCTGTTTTTCTCTCCTCGGCAGACTCCTGGCACCACATCAAGAACCTGGATAATTTCTTCACCAAGATATCCTTGCAGGGCCCCTGCCTGGCCGTGGCCCAGCCCTTCCCGTGCCAGGACTGCGGGGGGGGAGGGCGGGGGGACCCCGGTGCTGGGGAAGGGGTGTGAAGGGGGGGTCCAGCAACACAAGCACACGCTCCTTAATGCAGCCCCAACATCTACCACTTCCACCAGAAGAATGGCTTCGCCTGCATGATGCTCTCTGATGTCTTTGAGCTGGTGTAAGTGCCGGTGGGACACCCGCCCCTACCCGCTGTGCCATACAGTGCTGTATGGTGCCATGGGGCGAGGGGCTGTGCTGACCCCCTGCCACCCCCCAGGCAGTTCCTGTTCGTGGTCACCTTCTCCACCTTCCTGCTGTGCTGTGTGGAGTATGATGTCCTCTTTGCCAACCGGCCACTCAACCACACTGGTGGGGCAGCCCCCGACCGCAGCAAGGTGACGCTGCCCGATGCCATCCTGCCTGCCCCACAGTGTGCCCAGAGGTGAGGAGCAGGGCTGGGGGCTGCCGGTGCAGCCACACAGGGGTCCCTCAGCACCCGGTCCCTGCCTGACACGTGTCCCCTGCCAGGATCCGGGCCAGTGGCTGGATCATCTTCCTGCTTGTGATGGCAGCCGTGTTCTGGCTGTACCGGCTGGTGAAGGTGCTGTGCAGCCTGCTGAGCTACTGGGAGATCCGCACCTTCTACATCAAAGCCCTCAACATCCCCTCGGTGAGCGGGGCTGCAGGGATGGTGGGTCTGTGCCATGCCAATCCGTGCTGGTGCCAATCGGTGTGTCCTTGGTGCAGGAGGGGCTGTGCAACTACAGCTGGCAGGAGGTGCAGGCGCGGCTGATCTCGCTGCAGCGCCAGCAGCAGATGTGTGTGCACAAGCGGGAGCTGACGGAGCTGGACATCTACCACCGCATCCTGCGCTTCAAGAACTACATGGTGGCCATGCTCAACAAGTCGCTGCTGCCCGTCCGCTTCCACCTGCCGCTGCTGGGCCCCATCGTCTTCCTCACCCAGGGCCTCAAGTACAACCTGGAGCTGCTCCTCTTCTGGGGACCCGGCTCCCTCTTCCAGAACAAGTGGAGCCTGCGGCCACAGTGCAAGCGTGCGGGCGCCCGTCGGGAGCTGGCCCAGCGCCTGGCGCGCACCATGGTGCTGGTGGGGCTGGCCAACCTGCTGCTCTGCCCCTGCGTGCTGGTCTGGCAGCTCCTCTACGCCTTCTTCAGCTACGCCGAGGTCATCAAGCGGGAGCCGGGCAGCCTGGGTGCCCGCCGCTGGTCCCTCTACGGCCGCCACTACCTGCGGCACTTCAACGAGCTCAACCACGAGCTGCAGGCGCGGCTGAGCCGCGGATACAAGCCAGCCACCAAGTACATGAACTCCTTCACCAGCCCGCTGCTCACTGTGCTGGCCAAGAACATCGGCTTCTTTGCCGGCTCCATCCTGGCCGTGCTCATCGTCCTGACTGTCTATGACGAGGACGTGCTGACGGTGCAGCACATCCTCACTGCCATCACGCTGCTGGGGCTGGTGGTCACTGTGGCCAGGTGGGTGTGCTGGGCTGTGCCGTGCTGTGCCGGTGGGCACAGCAGGCTGTGGGGTGGTTGAACGGGAGGTGGGACGCCTGCCCCCTGCCCACAGGTCCTTCATCCCTGATGAGCACACAGTGTGGTGTCCGGAGCAGCTCCTGCAGCGTGTCCTGGCCCATGTCCACTACATGCCCGACCACTGGCAGGGCAATGCCAGCCGGTCAGAGACGCGCAGCGAGATGGCACAGCTCTTCCAGTACAAGGCGGTGAGCGTGGGCATGGCCGGGTGGTGGGACCGCCCCTAGGCCCCCCTGACACCCCTGTTGCCTGCAGGTCTTCATCCTGGAGGAGCTGCTGAGCCCCATCCTCACGCCGCTCATCCTCATCTTCGCCCTGCCCTCCCGCGCCCTGGACATTGTTGACTTCTTCCGCAACTTCACGGTGGAGGTGGTTGGGGTTGGTGACATCTGCTCCTTTGCTCAGCTCGACATCCGCAACCATGGCAATCCCCAGGTGGGGTGTCTCAGGGGTTGGGGGTCCCAGGGTGTGGGGTGCTGTGGGATTGGGGGTCCCAGGCATGGTGACCTCACTCACCCCCTACCCCACAGTGGCTGTCGGCCGGGCAGACGGAGGCCTCCGTGTACCAGCAAGCAGAGAATGGAAAGACAGAGCTGTCGCTGATGCACTTTGCCATCACGAACCCGCGCTGGCAGCCGCCACCGCAGAGCGAGCTGTTCCTCAGCCAGCTGAAGGAGAAGGTGCAGCAGGATGCGGCCGCCGCACCACCCGCCCAGCGCATCCTGGCCGAGGGGCCGCTGGGCGCATCCCTCCTCTCCGACGACTCAGCGGCAGCAGTGAGCGGGACGGGCACATGGGGTTGCAGAGAGATCCGGGGGTCTCTAACTGGCACTGCCCTGATGCCTGTCTCCTCCACAGCCGGATGGTTTGCTGGCCAGTGTCCTGGCACGGCCCATCTTCTCGGCCAGCGGGCTGGTGTCCCGGGACCGGCGCTTCGCCCAGCCCTGCAGCACTGCCAGCACCGCCGCCAGCGTCCTGGCATCCCTGGCGTCCCCCCTGCCCGGGCCGGCACGCGGCCCCGCCGCCGACAGCCCCGGCTGCCACAGCGACCGCCGGCTCCCTGAGGAGAGGTCCTGGTGATGGGGGGCTTGGGGAGCTCTGCACCCCCTGGGGGGCGCTGGGGGGTGATGGAGCAGGTGTGGGATGGGGTGTTTTGGCGAGGCCTCATGTGCTCACCGGCTCTGCCCACAGCCTGCTCCTGAGTGAGTCGCGGCTGCGCAGCCTGAGCCGCTCGGCGCTGATCACCGAGGTGGCCTCAGCCGAGATGAGCCTCCACGCCATCTACCTGCATGAGGTGCAGCCCCTCTGCCCACATCCCTGCCCACATCCCTGCCTACATCCCTGCCCGCATCCCTGCCCGCATTGCTGGGGGTGGCTGCGCCCATTCGGGTGCTCTGCCCTTGCCTCCTGCCCACCACCCCCATGGGTCTTGCCTGGCCCTGGCATCAGTCTCCAGTTCCCAGTTGCATGCCAGGCTGGTGGCAACAGTGGCATACTCTCCTGAGGGGCCCTCCCTGCTCCCCCATGGGGGAGCCTCCCCCCCATGGGAGACTGCCATGACAAGGGTCTCTAATTGCCTCCTTGGGAGCTCTGACTACCAATATGGGGGGCTCTGCTGTGATGGGGGGGGGGGCTCAGGCCACCATGATGTGGTCTCTGAGCACCTCTCCCACCCTTCTAGCTCCACCAGCAGCAGCAGCAGGGCCCCGGGCCCCAGGCCGTGGGGGTGTGGATGGCCACAGGGGCACCCAAGCCACCCTCCATGACCACAGGTGAGCACCGTACTGGAGGTCCCAGGGGACTGGGGACACGTGGTGGCCCCTGTGCCCCCTGGGGCTGAGCCTGGAGATGGGACAGCTAGGGGGTTCTGAGGCCTGGGACCCCGGGCTGGGGTGGCTCTGATCCCGCTGTGTCCCAGGCTCGGCTGCCAGGGCCTCACAGGCTCAACACCGGGAGATGCCGCTGGGTGGCTGGGCTGAGGAAGAGGAGGAAGAGGAGGACGAGGAAGAGCAGACAACGACCTAGCTGGCCTCAGCTTTGGTGGGTGAGGGCATGGCATGGCCAGGGAGGGTTGGTGAGCACCCCTGTGTGCCAGCATCCCTGCTGCCACGGTCGCTGCTGATGCACCGTTTCCTCCACAGGGTCCTGGGCGTGCTGAGAGCTCCCGGTGCTGCTGGGCCCGGTGCTGGGAGAGCTGCCAGGAGGTGCTGGCTGGCAGCAAGGGCCTCGCTGCTGCCCACCCCGCTGCCTGGGGGCCGGGGCGCAGGGGGTCCAGCCAGCCCTGCCCGGCCACAGAGCCTTGCTGGTGGCCCTGCCATGGCACACGGGCCAAGGGTGCTGCCGGGGCAGCCAGCCCCCGAGGTGCTATATTTATGGGGGGTCACAGGGGGCCTGGCCTGCCCCTTCCCGGGGCTGGTGCCATCCCTGGTCCTGCCGCCTGCCCAGGCTGCTGCTCTCTGTAGTGTCCTGCTCCGGGCACTAGACACATCAACCTGCCATGGGAAATAAAGGTTTACAGAGGGGCTGTGCCAGTGGTGACTGCGCCTGGAGCCAGCAGGAGGCTGGGGCCACGCCAGGGAAGAGGGGGCTGCACTGGGTGATACCATGGGTGGCATCTCATAGCCAAGGTCAAGGTGTTTGGGGCGTGGTGCTGGGGCACATGGGCAGATGGCGGTGGGGGTACCAGGTGGTGCCGCTCACCTGCAGCCATACAGGTCACAGCCATGGGCCTGTGTCCCCTTACCCTACCTACAAACCCAACCACTGTTTCCCACTGCCCCACGTCTGCTCCATCCATGGTCAAGCAGTGCTGGGTGATCCCATCACAGTGCAGCTACAAACCGTGACCCACCCATGTCCACCCCACTGGCCATGCTCGGTGCCAGCGGTGCCACCCGGCACACTGGGACAGACAAAGCACAGGGCCGGGGTTATCAAAACTAAACCTTTACTGGGAAGCGGCACTGCCTGCAGCGGGACGGGGGGACCATCTGCGGGGGTTCCCCTGCCCCGGCACACTCAGGGGGCCGGGCCTGGCTGCCGCCGCTCCTGCATGGAGAAGGACTGGCTGCGGATGCGGAAGGCCACCTCCTGCGTGCGGAAGGTGAGGCCGAAGATGTCCTCATGGTAGCGGTTCTTGTCCTGGGGGAGCAGGCGTCAGGGCGGTGTGCCGGGGCACGGTGCTGGCACCGGTGTGCCGCGTGTCCCCAGCCCTTACCCGCAGCTCGCTGATGAAATCCCCCGCCTGCCCCAGCGTCATGCCGGCTTGCTGCACCAGGATGTGCTGCACCGTCTGCAGCACCTCAGTGGCCATCGTCACATCCCCACACACGTACATGTGCCCGGCGCTCTGGCACAGCACCCGGTGCACCTCCGCAGCCAGCTGCGTCCGCAGCACGTCCTGCACGTAGGTCTGGGGACATCGCGGTGGGCTGGCCACTGACACTGGCACGTAGCCACATGTCGCCATCCCCACCCTGCCTCTATCTTCATTTCTGTCCTACCCTTGTTTCTGTCCCACCCTTGTTTCTGTCCCCATCCGCATCAGTGTCCCCAGCCCACCCCTGCCTCCATCCCTGTAGAGGCATCCTCCACCCTTCTGTCCCCCCACTCCACCCCTGTCCCTCCCGCCTCTGTCCCCATCCTTGTCCTCATCACACTCCTTGTCCCCATTATACCCCTGGCCTCAGCTCCATCCTTGTCCCCATCCCATCCCCATCCCTGCCCCACCTTGGGGGTCCCTGGCTCGCGGGAGAAGGCAGTGAGGACCTGGCTGAGGGCCCCCTGCTCCTGTGCCTCCTGCATCTCCTGCCGGTAGATGTGGTCCAGCGCGGAGGAGCGGCAGCCGAACACCAGCACCATGCTGCCCAGGGGGCCGCCTGCAGCGGGCAGTGGCTGGGGCATGTTTCTGCAGCCCCTTGCACCATGTCCCCTTGTCCCCACACCCTGCATCACTGTTTCCCCATGTCCTGTGGCCCACACCATGTCCCTGTGTCTCCTGTGTCCCTGCCACCCTGCCCCCATACTATGCATCCTTGTGTTGCCCCATCCCATGCCACACCGTACTTGTGTCTCCATGTCCCCAGCCTTCATCCCTTTCCCCTTGTCCCCACCCCTGTGCCCCACATTCCTGCACCACCATGCCCTGTGTCCTCATGCCGCATCCCGCCATCCCTGTGCCCCTTGTCCTGCATCTAGGTGCCACCATGTCCTTGTGCCTCCATGCCCCTGGCCTGCATCCCCTTCCCTATGTCCCCGACCCTGTGCCCCACATCCCTGCATCAACATGCCGTGGATCCTCATGCCGCTTTGTCCTCATGTCCCCATTCCCCATGTTGCAACCCTCCATCCATCCCTGAGCCTTGTCCCTCATCCCAATACCACCATGTCCTTGTGTCCCCATGCCCCCAGCCTCCACCCTGTCCCCAGCCCCATGTGCCCCTGCTCCCCCATCCTCGCCTCTGACCTTCTGTCTGCAGGTGGTGCAGCCGCTGCTGCCAGAAGCTGCGGAAGGGCGCGATGCCGGTGCCGGGTCCCACCAGGATGCAGGGGGCCTCGAGGGTGGGCGGCAGCCGGAACGAGGGGGCCCTGTGGACAGCGGGTCACCGGGGAGTGGGGGGACCCCGGGGCAGCGCCCGGGGAGGGGTGCAGGGGGGAGCAGGGCATGTCACGAGATGTCCTCTGGGGGGGAACCGCTGGGACATGCCGGTGGGGGAGGCAGGCAGGCAGGGGACAGGCAGGGTTATCCCTTACCCTCGGATGAAGGCAGGCACCGTGTCCCCGGGCTGCAGCCGTGCCAGCCAGGTGGAGCAGACACCGTAGTGCAGGGGGCCCTGTCCATCTGTGGGGACCCAGGGGGCTGGAGGGGCTGCGGCAGGCAGCAACCCCCAGCAGGGAGCCCCCCATCGGCAGAGGCGGGGACACCACCATCCCCAGGCAGGGATGGGGGACAGGGGACTTGGAGCCTGGGATGGTGAATGGGGCACTGGGGGGTGTCCCTGGGGGCTCCATCACATCCAAGTGCAGCACCCGGCACTGTGTGATGGGGCTGAGTGGAATCTTGGAGGTGCCTGTGGGGGCCTGGAGATGCCCTGGGGACCCTGAAGGTGCCCTGGGGACCCTGGAGATGCTCTGTGGGACCTGGAGATGCTCTGGGGACCTGGAGATGCCCTGGGGACCTGGAAGAGCCTGAGGGACGCTGGAGGTGCCTGAGGGACACTGGAGGTGTTCTGGGGACCCTGGAGATGCCCTGGGGGATCCGGAGATGCCTGAGGGACCCTTGAGGTACCCTGGGAACCTTGAGATGCCCTGGGAACCCTGGAGGTGCCCAGGGGCCATGCTTGCGCAAGGGTGCTGGGAGCAGGCATTGTTGTGCCCATGGCAGGGCAGAAGGTAACAGCTCCCAGGGCCCCACCGCCTGTTCCCATCCCTGCTCCTATCTCCATCCCCACTCACTCTCGCTGTGGTAGGTGACAACGGCCACGGTGAGGTGGATCTCCCCGGGGCTGAGGCCAGGTGCGGAGCTGATGGAGTAGTAGCGGGGCTGGAGCAGCGGGAGCTGGGTGAGCAGCAGGGAGGCCGGCAGTGCAACAGAGGGGAACTCCTCCAGCACCTCCAGCAGTGTGGGGCATCGGAACCATTTCCAGTCCTCGTACAGCCGGGCGTCCTGCAAAGCACCCAGCTGCGTCATGGCCACCACGCCAGCAACCCCAGCTGCCTTCCAAGCCAGGGAGGGGACCAGCATCTTAGCACCCCAGCATCCCAGCATCCAGCAAGGGAGGGGCCCAGCGCCCCAATATCCCAGTATTCAGCCAGGGAAGGAGCCAGCCAGCATCCAAATATCCCCGCCAGGGAGAAGCCCAGCATCCCAGTATCCCAATATCGCAGCCAGGAGGAGCCCAGCAGCCCAGTATCCTGACCAGGGACAGGTCAGCATCTCAGTATCCCAGCCAGGGAGGAGGCCAGCACTCCAGCATCCCAGTATCCAGCCAGGGAGGGTTCCAACACTCCAATATCCCAGTATCCAGCCAGGGAGGGTCCCAGCATCCCAATATTCCAGCCAGGGAGGCTCCCAACACCCCAGTCAGCAGGGACCAAGCCCCCCAGCGCCCCCATCCCGCACCTGGCCGAGCTGCTGCAGGCGCTGCTGGTCGCCCGGCTCCCGCGCCAGCGAGGCCAGGAGCTGCAGGAACTGGGGGCTCGGGGGGGCCGCCACGTCCAGGAAGAAGGTGAGCGCCTGCGCCAGGGTGCAGGGGGGCAGGCGGCTCTGCGGCACCCAGGGAGGGGGGCACCCGCCTGCGGGACAGCGGGATGGGGCGGCATGGAATGAGGAGGGGATTGGGGTGTCATGGGGGTGCCACCCATTCCCCTTCCCTTTCCTTTTCTCCTTAGCTTTCCCCTTCCCATTCCCCTTCTCTTTCCCCAGCCTCTTCCCCTTTCCCTTACCACAGCCCTTTCCTTCTCCCTTTCTCCCTTCCCCTTCCCCAGCTCCTGCTCCCTCCCCAGCCCCTTCCCCTTTCCTTTCCCTTTCCCTGTCCCCTCCTCTTCCCCATCCCTTTCCTTTACCCCTTCCCTTTTCCCTTCCCCTTTCCTTTCCCCTTTCCCAGTGCCTGCTCCTTCCTCTTCCCAGCCCCTTCCTTTCCTCTTTCCCCTTCCCTGTCCTCTTCTTCGTCCCTTTCCCCTTTCTCTTTCCTTTTCCCTTTACCTTTACCTTTCCCTTTCCTTTTCTCTTTCCCTTTCCCTTTCTCCAGCTCCTGCTCCTTCCTCTTCTCCTGCCTCAGCCTCTTCTTCCCTTTCTCCTTCCGTGTTCCTTTCCATGTACCCTTCCACTTCCCCTTCCCTTTTCCCCAGACTCTTCCCCTTCGTCTCCCTCAGCCCCTTCCCTTTCCCCTTTCCCTTTTCCCTTCTCCTTCCCTTTCCTTTTCCCCAGCCCCTTCCCCTTCACTTTCCCCAGCCCCTTCCCTTTCCCCTTTCCCTTTTCCTTCTCCTTCCCTTCCCTTTCCTTTTCCCTTTCCCCAGCCCCTTCCCTTTTCCCTTTCCCGCCTTCTTCCCCGCCCTCTTGCGAGCCCCTTCCCCTTCCCTCTCCCCTTCCCTTTCCCCATCCCCGTCCCGTTCCCCGGTCCCGTACCGCTGGGGTCCCCCTCCCGGCTCTCCACGCGCACAGGCTGCTCGGCGGGCGGGGGGTCCTGCACGCGCGCCAGCAGCCCCCGGACCAGCTCGTCTCGGTTGGCCGGGAACACGCCGAGGTGGTCCCCGGGCTGGTACCGCAGCTCCGCCTGCCCCGACGAGCACAGCCGCACCAGCAGCGTGGCCCGGCTGCCGCGGGGGTCAGCGCGGGGGAACCCAGCATGAGGGCGTCCCGCGGGTCCCGGGGGTGCGGGGTGGGAGCGGGGGTCCCGGACCCAGGGATGGCGGTGTCAAGGGGATGGGGGTGTCACGGGGAGGAGGGTGTCCAAGGGGTGGGGGGAGTCCGGGGGTTCCAGGGACGCCAGAACGCGGGGGGTCCTGGGGATCGGGATGTCCAGGCATGGGAATCCCGGGGTCCCGGGGGTCCCAGGGTTTAGGGGGTTCCAGTCCTAGGGATGGGTGTGTTATGGGGTTGGGGGGATCCCGGGACGGGGAGATATAGGGGGGGAGCCGGGGCTCCTGGAGGCGGTGTGTCCAGGAGGGTGAGGGGGTCCCGGAGGTGCAGGTGAGGGAGAGCGGGGGACACGGTGGGGATACGGGAGGAGCGGGAGGGTTCTGGGGATAGGAGTGTCCGGCATGCGGGGGGAATCCAGGGGGTGCGGAGGGGTCCTGGGAGTCCAGGACCCAGAGGCACGGGGGGGATCCCAGGGGTGGATAGTCCCAGCGGTGGGGGGGTCCCGGGGATGGGGGAGTTCCGGGTTGGGGGGTCTCACCTGGACTCCTCGCTCTGCAGGTTCTCCACGGAAAGCACCGTGCAGGGAAACACCCGGCGCTTGTGCAGGTGGGACAGCCCTGGGGGGCGGAGTTAGGGAGGAGCTGGGGGCTATAGGATGGGCACAGGGGGGCTGGGAGAGGCTGAGGGGGGTGGGAGGTGACAGGGTGTCCTGTGGGGAACTGTGGGGTTGTCACAGGGGCGCTGCGAGGGGATGGGGTGGGGAGTCACGGGGGTCACAGTACGGCTGGGGAGTGACAGGGAGTCCGGCGGGGGGTGTCTGGGAGGGTCACGGGGTGGCACAGGGGGGCTGGGTGGATGAGGGGGTGACGAGGGACCTGGGGGTGACAGTTCGCCTTGGGAAGGTCATGGGGGGGGGCTGGGGGAGACTCTCAGTAGGGTGCTGTGGGGATCCCATGTTTGCGCTGGCTGTGGGTGTCCCGGGGGTGCTTTGTGGTGGCCACCAGAGCTGTGGGTGCAGAGGATGTCCCAGGAGGTGGCATGGGGAAGATGCCGGTCAGAGGTGGAGGGTGATGCAGACGGGCTGAGGGAATCCGGAGCGGGTCGGAGGTCCCGGGAGATGGTGGTACCTGCGAGGGTCTCGGTGGCCTGGGGCTGCACAACCAGCCGGTGCCTCTGGCGCTTCCAGCCCTGCGGGGGGGCAAAGAGCTCCTCGGCCCCCCCAGCTCCATCCCCCACGCAGAAGGTCTCGCAGGCGGCCTGGGGACACAGAGGGGGGCCCGGTGGGTGCCGGGGGGTCAGTGGGTGCTCCCCCCCGCCCCTTGTCCCCTCCTGACCTGGAAGACGAGGCGGGCCCACGTGCGGAAGGACTCCTCCTGGGCACAGAGCTCGTCGCCTTCGCCCATGGGCAGCACCCGCTCCCCCCCAAGCTCCTCCAGCCGCGTGTCCACCGCCCGGGCGAAGGCGCAGAAGTGGGGGTACGCCCGCGAGCCCAGCCCGAACACCGAGAACCTGCCGCCGGGGGGAGGGGGGGTGTGAGTGCGGGGACCCCAGACCCCGACCTGCTGGTGAAGGAGTGGAGAATGCACCGGCGGGGGGGGGGGGGGGGCACCAAGGGCTGGGGGGACGGGGAGCCAGGGCTGGAGGGGATGGGGATACAGGGCTGGAGATGGAGGGCAGAGAGGGTTGGGAGGGGGATGCTCAGGGTTGGGGGGGTGGGGCACACAGGCCTGGAGGGATAGGGACCTAGGACTGGGGTGGGGGCACAAAGGGCTATTTGGGGAGGATACTCAGGGCGGAGGGTCGGGGATTCTCAGGACAGTTGGGAAGGGCACCCGTGGCCAGGAGGAATGGGGACCCAGGGCTGGGGGTGGGGGCATCCGGGGCTGTGAGGGGACAGAGACACAGGGCTTGGGGGAATTGGGTGCCAGGGCTGGGACTGGGGTTACCCAGGGCTGGAGAGGACAGGGAAGTAGGGCTGGGAGTCAGGGACGCCCAGGACTGTAAGTGGGGGACACCAAGGGCTCAGGGAAATGGAGACCCAGGACTGGGGATAACGGGCACCCACAGCTGGGGGGAGGATGCTCAGGGTGGGGGATGATCAGGACTGTTGTTGGGGGGCACCCAGGGCTGGTTGGGGGGAATGGGGACAGAGGTCTGGAGGTGGGCTGACTCAGGTCTGGAGGGAACAGGGGCTCAGGGCAGGGGGTAGGGAGCACTGGGGGCTGAAGAGGATGGGAGCACAGGACTGGGTGGATGGAGCACCCAGGGCTGGGGACACCCAGGGCTGTGGGGGGGATGCTCAGGACTGTGAGTAGGGGGCACCCAGGGCTGTGGGTCAGGGTGGGAGTTGTGTGTGGGGGGGGTGTCTGTGTGAGCAGGGGTTGGTCAAGGCCATTACAAGCAGGGTTCAGGGTTGGGGCAGCTCCTGCCCCCTCCCGCAGCCGCAGCTGGTGCTGCCAGTGCTGCCGGTGTCAGGGCCGGCGCCCACCGCAGGCTTTGCCCCATCCCCACCATCAGCTGGACCCCCAAGAGGGCACCCTGAGCCCCAGCAGGACACCGAGCTCGGGCAGAGGACCCATCCCCATGGCCATGGCTGTGCCGGCAGTACCGCAGGGCACCCAGAGTGCCAGCACTGTCGGTGTTGCTCAGTTGCCGCCGCTTCTTCTTCCAGGAGGAAACGAGCTGGTCGGACTGCGAGATGCTGTTGAACCGCAGCTTGTAGCTCCTGTGTGGGGTGGGAGGGTGAGGGCAGGCCGAGGGCAAGGGGGGCCCCTCCCCAGCCCCAGCCAGGCACCCCCAGTCTCCCCGGGTGCTCACATGGGTGGCTGAGCCTGGGAGGTGCTGGTGTACGGTGAAGTCATCTCCATCAGCGCCTTGGAGAAGCTCTGTTGGGGGGCAGCATGTCACCAGCACATCACTACCCCATCCCCATCACATCTCATCCCCATTCCCTTCCCATCCTCATGCCCATCTCCATTCTCATCCCATCACCACCTCCATTCCCATCCTACCCCCATTCCACCCACACCCCCATCCCCATACCTATCCCCATCCCTACCTCCATCTCCATCCACATCCCCATTCCAGTTCCCATCCCAGCCACACTCCAACCCCATCTCTATCCTCATTGCACACCCATCCCTATCTCCATTCCCATCCCAACCCATCTCATCCCATCCCACACCCATCCTTATCTCCATCCCCATACTGTCCCATTTCCATCCTATTCCATCCCCATCCTTATATCCATTCCCATTCCACCCCTATCCCATCCACATCCCATTCCTATCCCCATCCCATCCCCATCCCCATCCCCATCTCCATCCCATCCCCATCCCATCCCCATCCCACCCCCGTCCCATCTACTTTCCCCCCTAGCAGCCCCTCACCTCTGCACACTCAGGGGGGTCCCCATTGCCAAAGGTGCTGGTCACCACCAGCACCAGGGTCTCATGCTCCAGGGACACCACGTCGTACTCATCCATGCACAGCACCTGCATGGGGAGCAGGATATGGGGTTAGGATGTCGGCATGGAGCTGCAACCAGCCCATTGCAGCCCAGGCTGCTGCTCCCCCCATCTCCCCCTACCCACCTTGGGGTCGAAGGCACGTCGGAAGAGCTGGCAGAGGTTCCAGGCATAAGTCCGGGATTTGCCAGTCTCAGTGGCATAGAGGATGGTGGCCTTGACGCGTCGTGCCATCATGTGTCCCATCAACTTGGCCGAGATCTTCACTGCACTGCGATGGGGAATGTGCGATCATTGGGTTAACATCCAGCCCCAGCCTGGGGACCCATGGGCAGGGATCCTCCCCAAAGACACCCCCCAAAGGTGGTCACCTACTTGGCCACCTCCTTGAAGGTCTTTCTCCTGGTGACAGTGGTGCCTTTGGACACATAGACTTTCCACGCATCAGGCTGTGGGGCAGGCAGCGGGTCAGCCATGGGGCTGTGGGGTTGTGGGGCTGTGGAGGTGGTGGGGCTGGGCTCACCTGATAGCGGAAGGTTGGGCAGAGCTGGTAGTTGACCATCTCCTGGTGGAAGACTGGGGTGAGGCTGCCCGAGATGGGGGGCACGATCCAGACCCAGTCGGCTGGGCATCCGCCTCGTGTCCGCAGCTCATTCTCCATGTGCTTCACGAAGGACTCAGTGGCCGCATGGTGGTCCACAATGGTCACCTTGGCCACCTACGGGTGGGGACAGAGGGCTGGGGGTGCTGGGAGCCCTGGCATTGTGGCGGTGCCGGTGTTCCCTTCGCATGATGGTGCCGGTGTCCCACCTGGTAGCTGTGCAGCACGGCAATGTTCACCTCCACTGCCGCCTTGTCCTTCCAGAGGGACGAGGTTGTCCGTGTGTCCAGCCCCATGCGCAGGGCCACCTCCTGCCAGTGGCACAGCATGGCATGGTATGGCATGGGGGGGCTCAGCCTGGCTGCCCTGGTCAAAGGGGGTCCCAATGTGGGCTTGGGGGCTCACCGGCAGCAGGTTGTAACGGTGGCTGTCGCAAAGGTTCCTGGTGCCGATCTCGCTGCTCATGTACCAGCCATTGAAGGGGGCCGCCGGGAATTCCAGCCCCCCAATCTCCAGCAGCATGTTGGAGACGGCCGGCAGCGCATACCATCGCAGCCCCAGCTCCTTGAACCACGCCAGCCTGCGTGGGGAATGAGGGGGGAATTCCAGCCAGGGACCCCCATGCGCATCCATCCCAAACCTCCATCCCAGCCCCACTCCCATCACTCCAAGGGCACCCAGCCCCACAGCCATGAGGGATGTCCCATGGGGGCTGGAAGGGTCCTGTAGGGCCATGGGGAGCAGGCAGGGCCCGGGGTGGGGGGCACAGCCCCACTCACGTGGGGTGCTGGAGGGGCACCTCGAGGACCAGCTCCGGTGGGAGGGGGAAGAGCTCAGGGGGCTCCTCGGGGCTCTGCAGCAGCAGCGGCAGCACGTCGAAGCGGCCGTTACCGGGGGTCCAGCCGTGGTGGACACAGAGCTGGGGGGCAGCAGCGTCAGATGGGGGTGACACAGGGGGGATCCGGGTGTCTGGGGGTGCTGGGGGGTCTCCCCACCTCGGTGATTTCAATGTTGGCCGGGTCCCCCAGCACAGAGCCATCGGGCTGCCGGTACCCGGCGTAGCGGATGAGCTGCGTGTTCCAGATGCGGAAATCGCCCCGGCCTGGCGTCCGCTGGGGGAAGATGGTGATGGCAGACCTGGGGGGCCGGGGCGGGATGTCACCAACACCCCACCACCTGCGGGGACGGGGGGGTCCTGCCCCGGAGGAGGCCCGGCGGCCGGGCAGGGCTCTCACCGAATGTTGCCGCGGTTGGTGGCATACTGGATGTGGGTGCAGAGGAAGCTGAACATCTCCCCAACGTTGGCACAGTCCCGGGCATCGAACACCTGCGGGATGGGGTCAGGAGGACCCAGAGGATGTCCCATTGCCCCATGGAGCACCCACCCCGGGGTGACCCACGGCCATGGGTCAGGTGTGAGGTCAGGTCCCCACCTGCAGCTTGTTCCACTGGATGCGCCCCACACAGCGTGCGGCATTGCGCCATGCCTGCTTGGCACCAAAGACGAGCTCTGGCTCCAGCAGCTGGTAGGTGCCGGTGGCCGCGATGGCGGCTTCAACCTCCCGCAGCCTCTGGGTGTGCGCTGGGGAGTTCTCCCTGCAGGGACCCTGTGTCTCAGCCCCTTGAGAGCTCCCCTGCACTGCTGTGGGATGCCCCAGGCAGGGATGTGGATGGAGGTGCCCTGGGGCACATCTGGGGCTATGGGGTTACATTAGCGTAGGGATGGGGATAGGGGGTGTCCTGAGGCAGGAGTGAGGATGCACGGTGCTCTAGGGCTATGAAGATACACTGGGGCAGGGATGGGGATGGCGATGCCCTTGGGGTGGAAGTGGAGCTGAGGCTATGGAGTTACACTGGGACAAGGATGAGGATATGGGGTGTCCTGGGTCAGGGATGGGGATGGGGGTGCCCTGGGGCACTGCTGGGCTTAAGTGGTTACATTGGGGCTTTGGGGTGTTTTGGGGCAGAGGTGAGAATGTGGGGTGCCCTGGGGCAGGGATGGGGATATGGAGTGTCCCAGGGCAGGGATGGGGGTGCGGGTGCTTTGGGGCAAGGATGGGGCTTTAGGGTGTCTGTTGGGCAGGGCTGGGTTGTGTCCTCGGATAGGGCTGGGGCTGTGGGGTGCTTTGAGGCAGCTCGGGGGCCGTGGGGTGCCCCCCCTCCCCGCTCACCGCCGCAGGGACACGTAGTACTGGGTGATGAAGTCCCGGGCCAACCCCAGCAGCTCCTCGGCGGGACGGGCACCCTCGGGGACGGGGGCCGGCAGCGGCCGCGGTAGCACCAGCGAGCCCAGGCAGCGCTGCCCCGAGCAGGGCAGCTCCTGGGGAGGGGGGCGGTCACCCAGGGGCCCTGCCTGCACCCCTGGTCCCAGACCCCACATCCCTGCAGCCTCATCCACACGTCCCCCATCCTGTGCCTGCCAGCCCTGTGCCCTCCAGCCCTGCACCCCCACCCTCATGGTCCCCAGCCCCACACCCCCAGCCTTGCATCCTCCGTCCCCGTGCTCCATGTATCCATGCTCCCCATTTCCACGCTCTCCATCCCCATGCCCCCATTCCCGTGCCCCTCAGCCCCCCTCACTTGCAGCCCCCCATCCTGCACCCTCAGCCCTGCACCCCCGCAGCCCTGCAGCCGCACCCTCATGTCCCCATCCCCACGCCTCCAGCCCCACATCGCCCATCCCCGCGCCCCCCACCTGCAGTGCCTGGGCGCACAGCGTGTCGTAGCCGATGCTCCCGGTCTCCCAGTTCTTCAGCCGCGCGAAGCGGGGGGGCTCCGCCGGGCGGGTGGGCGCCGAGCTGGAGAGGGGCAGCCCTGAGCCCAGCCCGGGCACGGGGAGGGGAGGTCCCAGCCTGCTCTACCGCGTGGAGCACCCCTGGAGGTCCCGGGTGGGGGGAACCCCACTGCACTTGCTCCAGTGGCTCCAGCACTGGGACCCTCGCAGCACCCCAGGGTGCTGGGGACCATAACCCTCGGAGAGGGTATGGGAGGGCAGTGGGGCGATGGGCTCGGGGGGCTGAAGGGGGGACTGAGCTGGGGGGGTACAGAGGATGTGGGGGGCGTGTGGCGTTCCTGGGCCTGATGGGTGTGCGTGAGTGTGAACAATGGCCGTGAGTCAGAGCGGGCGCCCGGCCACCGACGGGGGGACCCACCTCCCGTCCCTATGCCCGTTCCCTCCAGGCTGGGGTGTCCCCACACATCCTGGCACTGCTCCATCTCCCACCCCACGCCACCCCACACATCCCCTCCCCTTATATCCTCATGTGTCCCATCCGCCCCAGCACGTCCTGATATCCCAATGTGTCCCACGGGCTGCTGGGGGGCTGACGGCACTGCAGTGGGGTTGCCTGGGACACGCCATGGGGCAAGGGATAGCAGAGTGATGCCACAGAGCACTAAGGCGGGCGGCACAGGGCTCTGCTGCACCACATCCTACCCCGGCGAGCTGCACATGCCACCCCAGTGGGGGACATCTCTGGTGGGCTCCGTCCGCGTGGGGACATCCCCATGAGCCACAGTGGGTCCAGGCCGGGGGTGACCAAGCGAGGGGTCCCCATCAAGGCACATTGGCCGGTAGCCCCGGTGTGCGCTGCTGTGGGTGCCGGTGCCGCATGCGCCACCATCCACCCATCCAACCCCGCCGTAGTCCCCGCGCACCCACCTGCCCCGCTCGGTGCCGACGCTCTCCTCGGGCACGGCGCTGATCTGTCGGGAGCAGAGGCCGAGGCCGCAGGACCGTGCGGCGCCGGGCAGCACGGCCGGCAGGTTGCCCATCCTGCCGCCACTGAGCCGCCGGTGCCGGGAGCGGCCGCTTCCTCCGGCTGTGGTGGGAAGTGGTGACCTCGGCCTCCCGCGCCTCCGCCCCGCGCACAATGGGCGCCCCACCACCGCCACCACGCAGCCTGGGACGCGCCGGGGACCCTGCCGTGGGGCGGGAGAGATGGGGGCTTCGGCCCCGCTGTGTCATCCCCCTGCCCCAGCAGGCGGCTTGGGGGGATGCAGTGACGGCAGTGACAGGGGGTGGCATGCACAGGACCCCTAGCACGGCCACGGGCCCTGCACAGCCATGGACTCCAGTGCAGCAATAGACCCCCAGCATGGCCATGGGACCCCCAGCATGTCACAGGGTCCTGACACAGCTATGGGACACCCAGCATGGTCACAGGACGCCCAGCATGACCGTGAGACCCCTGACACAGCCATAGGGCCCTGGCATGGCCATGAGACCCCCAGCATGGTCATGGGATCCCTAGCATGGCCAAGGGACCCCCAGCATGATCATGAGGCCTCTGGCACAGCTACGGACTCCCAGCATGGCCCCAGCCCCCCAGCATGGTCATAAGGTCCCTGGCATGGTCATGAACCCCCAGCACAGCCATGGGCCCCCCGGCACAGTCGTGAACTCCCAGTGTGGTCATAGAACCCCCAGCACACCCATGGTCCCCCAGCACAGCCACTGGACCCTCAGAATGGTCACAGCACCCTCCCACCTCCCCAGTGCTGCCCCTCAGGGGACCACGAGGCAGTGTGCCTCCCCTTCAGGGTCCCACGTTTGCACCAGGAGGTTGCGGGCACCATGAGGGTCTCAGGCCCTCCCCGGGCCCCACCCGCGGTCTGTGGGGCGGACGTCCGAAGCGAGTCCCCGGTTTCCCCCGGGCTCCCCACCCTGCCCGGGGCAGCTGCTCCCCACCCAGTTCCTGCCTTTGCTGTGCCAGGCGCTCCCTGGGGACCCCCGGCCGGGCACCCCGGGGGGGGCTGCACCCCTGGACCCTGCCGGGGGGGGATCCTGGGGAGAAGGGGCGGGATGGGGGGGTCACCCTGGCTATCGGCTGGGCTGGGGTCCCACGGTGACCCTGCAGGATGGGACAGAGGTCCCGGGGGAGGCCGGATGGGGAAGTGGGTGCCGGGGGGGGGGGGGATGCTCGGGGGGAAGCGGGGCAGCGGGTCCTGCCCCGGGGGAGAGCGGGGTCCCCGGGGCCCTGACGGGGGGTCCGGCCGTTCGCCGCTGGGGAGGGGGGGCGCAGCCGACGGGAAACCGCGCCCGGCCCCGGCTGTCGGCGGTTCCTTCCTGCGCCGGGAGGAGCGGGGCGGGGGGGGCGATGGGGCGGGGGGGGGTGACGGGCACCACGGGGATGTGGGGGACTGAGCAGGGGGAGCGCCCCGGGGTCCCCTGGTTGAGGGGTGCACAGACCGGACGGGCGGGGAGCGGGAGAGCGGGTCCGGCCCTGCGAGCCCTCGGATGGGTCCTCGTGCGGCCCCACGACGAGGTCTCGGGTCCCCGTCCGGGTCCCCAGATTGTTCCCCCCCAACCGGGATATTCCTCCCCCCCCAGCCGAGACCGGGCCCCCCCATAATGATCGGCGGGGGCGGTGCAGGCCTGTCCGTCACTGCAGAGCGCCCACCCGATTGGCTACCCTTCCCGAGGGGCGGGGCCTCGGCCTTGGGGCGGGAGGGGCTCAGGGTTTGTCCTGCCCCACGGCTCGGCCCCGCCCCACAGCCCCCCCTGCTCCACAGCCCCCCTGGCCCCATAGCCTGGCCCCTGTCCGGCCCCACGAGTGTCCCCCGCGGGGCAGCTGAAGGACACTCAGGGCTGGGCTCAACTGGGATGGGATGAGCTGGGGTGGGATGGGCTCCGCTGGGCTGGGCCGGGTGGGATGAGCTGGACTGGGCTGGGCTGGGCTGGGCCGCTCTGGGCCCGGCCGGGCGGTGCCGCGCTCTCAGCCCCGCCGCGGGACCGGGCCGGATCCGGCGACTGTTTCAGCACCTGGGACAGAGCCCTGCGGGGCGGTGGGACCGGGACCGGGCTGGGATTAGAACTGGGACTGGGACTGGAACTGGAAGTAGGACTGGACTGGGGCTGGGACCAGAGCTGGGACTGGGACTGGAATTAGGTCTGGGAATAGGATTGAGAATGGGACTGCGACCAGCACCGAGATTAGCATCATGGGAAGGACTGGGATTTGACTGGGACTGGGACTGGACTGGCACTAGAATTTAGAGTGAAACTGGGATTGGGACTGGCATTGATTCTGGAACTGGACTTGGTCTTGAATGGGAATGGGGACTGGGACTGGGACCAGCATTGTGGTTGATAGTGCGATTGGACTGAGACTGGGACTAAATCTGGGACTGGATTAGGATTAGGTCTGGGATGAGGACTGAACTGGAACTGGACTGGGACTCCAAGTGGGGTTGAGATTGGGCTGCACTGGGCTGGGACTGGCACTGGGCTGGATTGGGACTGTGAGCAGAACTGGGACAGGGACTGGACTGGGAATGTGATTGGGACTGGGACTAGGAACTGGGACTCCACTGGGACTCAGCACTGAGACCAATACCAGGACTGGATCCAGAATTGGAACTGGAACTGAGAGTGAGACCGTGACTGGGACTGAGAATGAGACTGGGACTAGGATTAAACTGGACTAGCACAGGGAACTGGAGAGGAACAGGGACTGGGCTGCATTGGACTGGATTGGGACTGGGACTGAACTGGTATGAGGACTGAGGCTGGGACCGCTAGCAAGACCAAGAATGTGACTGGGACTGGGATTGGGTTGAGACTAGGACTGGGACTGGATTGGGATTAAATTGAGCTGGGACTAAACTAGGACAGAGACTGGGACTGGTCTGGGATTGGGACTAAACTGCAACTGGACTGGACTGGGACTGTGACCAGCAGTGAGACCTGCACCATGACTGGGACCAGGATTGGACTGAGATGGGAATTGGAACTGGAACTGAGACTGGGACTGGAGTTGGGTCTGAACTGGGACTGGGACTGGAGCTGGGGCTGAACTGGACTGGGGATGGAATTGGGTCTGGGACTAAGACTGGGACTGGGACCAGCACTGAGACCGGCATCATGCTTGGGACTGGGATTGGACTGAGGCTGAGACTGGGGCTGGGACTGGACTGGGACTGAAACTGAGACTGGGACTGGGATTGATTCTAGGACCAGACTGAGTCTCAACTGGACTAGGACTGGACTTGGACCTGTATGGGGACAGGGATGGGTACTGGGACTGGGACCAGCATCATGGTTGGTAGCGGGATTGGACTGAGGCTGAGACTGTGACTTGGAACAGGAGCAGGACTAGGATTAGACTGGGACTGGACTGGGCCTCCAGGTGGGACTGTGACTGGATTGGGATGGACTGGGACTGGGGCCGGGACCAAGACTCGGTCTTGGACTGGGACTGAACTGGGATCAGGACTAGAACTCTACTGGGGCTGGGACAGAGGCTGGGGCTGGTCTGGTCTGGAAATTAATTGGATTGGATTGAACTGGGACTAGGACAGGAACTGGGCTGGGAATGGGACAGAATTGGAACTGAGGTTGGACTGGGATCAGGACTAGAACCCTACTGGGGCTGTGACAGAGACTGGGACTGGTCTGGTCTGGAAACTAATTGGATTGGACCGAACTGGAATTAGGACAGGAACTGGACTGGGAATGGGACATAACTGGGACTGAGACCAGCACCACGACCAGCACCATGATTCAAACCAGCACTGGGACTAGAACTGGGACTGGGACCCAGCACTGGGATTGGGACCACGACTGGGGCCAGCACTGAGACTGGATCCAGGACTGGGACTGAAACTGAGACCAGCACCAGAACTGAAATACAACAGTAGGACTGGGAGTGGAACTGGGACTAGGACTGGGCCATACTGGGACCATACTGGGAGCTCTGGGGCCCGTTCCAGCCATTAAGCAGGATGGGGCACCGGGGGGCGGCTGCTGCTGCTGGGGTGAGGGGAGGGAAGGGGGAGAAGTGAGTGGGGGAGCAGACGGTCCCTGTGCACAGTGGGGCTGAGGTATCCCCAGTGGAGAGCACCCAGCACAGGGGGACACAGACCTGTGCTCCATGGGCCCTGCCCCAGCCGGACCACTCAGGCCTCAGGGGGATCCCGAACCCAACCGTCCAGCCGTGCCCTGACCCTGCATGACCCCACATGACCCCACATGACCTGGCTGGCACTTGAGTTGTCCTGGTGTCCCAGCATCCTGACATCCCAGTATTCTGGTGCCCAGGCATCCTGGTGTCCCAGCATTCTGGTGTCCCAGTATCCTGGTATTGCAGCATCCTGGGATCCCAGTGTCCCAGTATCCTGGTATTGCAGCATCCTGGGATCCCAGTGTCCCAGCATCCTAGTGTCCTCGGCATCCCAGAGTCCCCACATCACGGCATCCCAGTGTCCTGGTGTCCCAGTGCCCTGGTGCCCCACATCACGGCACCCCGGCACCCCAGCATCCCAATGTCTCAGTGTCCACGTATCCTGGTGTCCCAGCATCCTGATGCTCCCATATCCTGGTGTCCAAGCATCCTGGTGTCCCAGCATCCCATTGTCCCAGCATCTTTGTATTGCAGCATCCTGGGATCTCAGTGTCCCACCATCCTGGTGTTACAGCATCATGGCGTCCTCGTCATCTGAGTATTCTGGTGTCCCAGCATCCTGGCATCCTTGGCATCCCAGTGTCCTGGCGTCCCAGCATCCCAATGCCTCAGTGTCCCAGCATCCTGGTGTCCCAGCATCCTGGCATCCTTGGCATCCCGGCATCCTTGGCATCCCAGCGTCTCCACATCCCAGCATCCCAGTGTCCTGGTGTCCCAGTGTCCCACCTGCCGGGCTTGTGGCCTTGCTGAAGGAAGGGCGGGCGGGGAGCGGGTGGGGAGCAGGCGGAGGGCAGCAGGAGCCGGGGGGGGTCAGGGCACGTCCATGGGCAGGACTGGGGGGAGCCTGCGGGGGGGGAAGCCGGGGGACACCCGGGATGGGGGGACACGATCGGCGCCCGCGGGCCGGGCGTGGCACGGGGGGGCACCCCCGGGCTCCCCCCGCCTCGGGGCCCCCCCCGGCGATTGGCGGCGGCCGCTCTCGCCCCGCCCCGCGGGCCCGGCTGTCAACACGCAGCGGCCGCCGCCGCCCGCCGGGCCGGGCCGAGCCGAGCCGAGCCGAGCCCAGCCGAGTCGGGCCGAGCCGGGCTGAGCCGAGCCTAACCGGACCGAGCCCAGCCGAGCTCAGCCGAGCTGAGCCCAGCCGACCCGAGCCGAGCGGGGCCAGGCGGGGCGGGGGCTCCATCCCCCCCCCCCCAGCCGCTCCGTGACTAAATAAGGCCGATGCGGCGCGCACCGAGCGGGTAGAGCGGGGGGGCACCGGCACCGATACCCGCACCCGCACCGGTACCCGCACCGGTATCCGCACCAGCGCCGGTACCGGCAACCGCACCGGCACCGCACCGGGCGGGCAGGGTCCGGGACCGGCGGGCACTGGGCGAGGGGAGGGCCCAGCTTTAACCCCTGCGCGCCCGCCCCGCATCCCGCCGCCCCCGGGGCTGCGCCGGGGCTGAGCCGGGCCCGGTGCAGAGCCGAGCCGAGCCGGGTCCCGCAGCCCTCCCCGCGCCGGAGCCGCCCCGGCGGCGCCGTCCTTGGCTCAAGGGCAGCGGGACCCCCCGCGGCGCGGGGCCGCCTCCCCGCTCCCGTTCCGTTCCTTCCCCCCCCGGGGCCCGGCGGCGCGGAGCGGGCGGCGGCGCTGCCCCATGGGCCGGGCAGCATGCCGGTGCGGCGGGGGCACGTCGCCCCCCAGAACACCTTTCTGGACACCATCATCCGCAAGTTCGAGGGGCAGAGTGAGTGGGGCTGGGGGGGGGTCGGAGCTGGGGCTGGGGCTGATGGGGATGTGGGGGGGGGTCGGGGTGGGTTTGGGTGCAGGTGATAAACATGGCTGGGCGCTGCCCCCTGGGAGCCCCCAGCAGCAGTATCAGGGTGCTATGGGATCTGCCTGGTCTCAGGCGAGTTGAGCCCAATGGTGATGGAGCCTCGGCTGGGGGACCCCCGGCTCACCCCCAGCCTCGCCAACCGTCTGCGCTGAGCAGCACATTGGGCCTTGGCAGGGAGACACTGCTTTCCCTGGGATGGGGGGGCCTGGCGCCTTTCGGGGGTCAGCCCTGGAGCATCCTGGGTGGGGACAGGGGAGTGTCACAGGGGCAACGACACCCCATGGGGTCACCATGCTGGGGGACAGACCATGTGCCAGGGGCACCACAGCAGCGTCGTGCCTTGGGGAGGGCTGTCTAGCCCAGCCGAGCACCCATAGGTGCAGTGGTGGGGTCCCGGTGGTGGGGACCCCATGGTGATGGTGGTGGTGCTGGCAGCTTGAGGGCTCTCCTGGGGAGCAAGAGGGGTGGTTTGCAGGATGTTGGGTCACTGGGAGCCCAGAGCTGTGGATGGACGGATGGATGGACAGATGGATGGATGGAGCAAGCCCCCTCCGTGGGGTGCGGGCTGGGGGTGCCATGGCTGACCATCCTCCGCTCTCTCCCAGGCCGCAAGTTCATCATCGCCAACGCCCGTGTGGAGAACTGCGCCGTGATCTACTGCAACGACGGCTTCTGCCAGCTGTGTGGGTACTCACGGGCGGAGGTGATGCAGAAGCCCAGCACCTGCGACTTCCTCCACGGGCCCCGCACCCAGCGCGGTGCCGCAGCCCAGATCGCCCAGGCGCTGCTGGGCGCCGAGGAGCGCAAGGTGGAGATCTGCTTCTACCGCAAGGACGGTAGGGACCGCGCCGCCACCGCCGGCACCGGCGGAGATGGACAGTTATTTGCGCGGGGGGATGAAGGCGGCCGTCCGTCATGGGCAGACAGACCCTTGAGTTAAGGACCTGCTGAGGCAGGCGGCTGCGCCGTGCCCATCCATCAGCGTCACGGGTAGTGTGTGGCGCTGCCGTGCCTGGGAGCCCAGCAAGGGTGGCTGGTGCCTCTGTGCCCAGGGGCAGCGCTGGGGCTGCACATCTGGCCCCGGGGTGGGGGTTTGTCCTGCAGCACCAGGGGTCTGCAGCCCTTCCTGCTGCTGTGATGGTTCCCAGCAGGGATGCGGCACTGGGGCTGCTGGTTGGGGTGCTATGGGGCTGTGGCTGTGGGGTGGGAACAGCGTGCTGTGACCTACAACGGGGCACTGCAGTTGGGGGGGTGATTTGGGGTGCAGGGGCATCATGGTGCCTGGGAGCAAGATGAGGATATGAGGAGCAGTGGGGGAGGCACGTTTCAAGGCAGCATCATCTGGATGTCAGGGAGAGGGCAGCTGGCACCCACTCAACCTGCACTGTCTTGTGGGTCTGGCTGCCCCATGGCTGGGCAGGAGACGGTGCTGCACTGTAAGCAGCCCCAGTGCGAGCCAGTGTCATGGCACTGCCATCCCGGTAAGGGTGCATAAGGAGGTCACCAGCCAGGCTGGGCACCGGTGCTGTCCTGGGGGTTCCTGGCACTGGGTATCTGTGCCAGCAAGTGGGTGCCAAGCCCTGTGGAGCCCAGGCTTGGCACCGGCAGCCCTGTGTTGGCGATGCAGGGGCTGCCCCGCGCCGCGGCCGCGCCAGTGCCTGCACCAGGTGTCCCGGCTCTCGCAGCAGCTGTCTCCGGCTCTCGGCACCCGGCCTCGGTTCCGGCACTCAGAGTAAACAAAGCTGGCTCCCAGCTGCCGGCACCACGCCACGTGGAGCCGCAACGGCTTCAGCTCCCCAGAGCCACCGGCCTCTGGAACATGAGGTGTTGGGGGGCCCAGCTGGGGCAGGGGGCTTTGGGCAGTGAGCAGGGCTGGGGGCACCCGTTAGTCCCGGCCCTGGCCCCATCCTGCCGCAGCTGCTGTGGCTCAGCACACCATGATGTCTGGCACAACCAGGCAGTGAGGTGAGTGCATCTGGTACCGGTGTCCTTTGGACCTGTGTGTGGCACCAGGAGCTGGCAGGGTGCAGGCAGCGCATGGCAGCCCCCAGCCCCACTTGGGCAGCACTCGATGAGCCGTCATTAGGGCCAGGCTAATTGCCCTACCAGCACACGTGTCAGCAGTCGGGATCAGGAGCTTATGCTCCTGCCAGGCCCTTGCTGGCATCCCCATGGCCACCACGATCCCAGGCAGCATCCATGGCCAGCTCCTACCTGCCTGCTGCCTGTGCGTCACAGCTCTGGGCAGCATCAGGCAGGAGGGCTGGGCGTGGGGGGAGCGTTTGGGGTGCTCTGCCCCTGATCCCCCCTCCCAACCTGGCAGGGATGAGGCATTGCGTCTCCAGTCCTCCATGGGGGGTGAGGGTAGGAATGGGCTCTGTGTCCCCAGGCCCCCTGCCCCGGCCTGGGCCCCTTCCCCTCCCTTGTGCTCCTGCATCCCCCAGCCTCCTCCCCATCACTCAGCCTGGGGGGGGCCAGCTCCCAGGGCAGTGGTGCAGGGCAAGAACCCCAGCACCCCCCCAGAGCAGTGCAGGGGCTCCAAGCACCCAGCCAGCCCCCACTCCAGCCTGGGCTCATGGGTGCTGCTGTGGGACCCATGGGGAGGTGGGATGGAGGGTCCTGGGGGTGATGCAAGGGCGGGTCCCGGGGTGCAGCTCCATCCCACCGCCCCGGGGTGTGCGGGGGCACCCGGGACCTGCGGCAGCGGGTGCTGGAGGGGGAGGCTGGTGCTGCGGCAGCGCTGCCCGCGCCGCGTCCCTGGGGAGTGCGGAGTTTCCGATGGGATATTTATAGGCAGCAGCAGCAGCGGGTGCATGCGGTGCACAGGGAGCTGGGGTTTCACCTTCCCTGGTGCCACTGGGACCTCCTGGGATGGGGGGTCTTGGCAGGACCTGATTGCACTCACCCATGGGGCAGGGGAGCAGGACCAACTGGCAGTGCCTGATCCCTGGGATATGGCGTTTTCCTGCACCCACAGATCTGCCCCATGGCTGGGGGCTATTGTGGGGGATCCTGGCTGCCATGGTGCCCGGTGTGCACAGCTCTGTGCCAGCCATGTGCTGTGGGGCCAGCATGGTGGAAGGCTGCCGGCTGTGCTGTGAGAGCAAATATGGGTGCTTGCGGACCTGCTGCATAGGGGACCCCCGCAAGCAATGGTGGGACAGGGACCCCACTGCTACAGGCTTCATCCTTGCAATTGAGCTCCAGCATGTCCCCATCACAGCTACCATCACTCATCCCACCAGTGCCCTCATGCTGTGGTACTGAACCCCACTCCACTGCCCCAGCAGTGCAGCCCCCCACCATTGAGCCCCCCACCGCAGCACACATCCATCCCATCTCATGCCGGTGCTGCGGTGCACGGCAGTGCTGTGCCGCGGTGAGCAGCTGGGCCCCGCTGCGTTGCCAGCCGCTGCTGCAGCCATTAGTTTTGCACGACGTTGTTTATACAGCCCCGGCGCTGCCGGGGACGCCGGAAGGTCGCGGCAGCCGCGGGGGTGCGTGTCCTGCAGGGACGGCCTTGGGCAGCCGCCGCGGTGCTGTGTTGCGTCTGTGGCACAGAGGGGGCCAGGGAGTATACAAAGACCCCCCACCGCTGGTGGCCTTCGGTCACCTGGGGCCGGCTGCGGCACTGTGTGTGCCCGGACGTCGGTTGGCACAGGCTGGAGCCAGGAGAAGTCATGAAGGAGCTGGATTGGGTTCCCGGTGCCCTGCCCAGCACGAGCTGGCACATGTCGTGCTGGACGGGCTTTCCCGGCCGAGCCGTGCCGGGGACACCGTGCTGGCACCGGCGGCCACGGGCTGGTGAGGAGCAGTGGGACGCGTTTGCTCCCACCAGCGCTGCTGGGGTTCCCAGGCAAGGTCGTGCCCTCACCACAGTGCTGGAGCCATGCTGGGCGCTGGTGGTCTTGGTCCTGTGGGGCAGTGGGCAGTGTGCCAACAGCAGCATGGGGCGTGCCAGAGGGTCCTGGGGGGATCCCAAGCCTGCGGCAGCACAAGACAGGGATCTTGGCAGGGGTTATGTGGGACAGTGTGAGGAGCAGTGATGTATCCGGGGTGCCCCAGCCTGCCTGGCCCTTGAATTGCAGCACTGGGGTGAGGAGTGGGGGGTCCCACTTACAGCACAGTGGGGACTGTGCTGCTGGTGTGCACACAGGGAGGGGTGCATGGTGTGGGCTGTGCTGTGCTTGGGGGATCTGGTGGAGTGTGGAGTGTGGGGCACAGGGATCGGAGCACACAGTGCAGGGCAGGCTGCAGGGTGTGGGGGTGCAGGGTGCGACGTGGGGTGCAGGGGTGGGATGCAGGGTGATGTGCACAGTGTAGGATGCAGGGTGATATGCACAGTGTGGGGTGCAGGGGTGGAGATGCAGGGTACACAGCATGGCACAGGGTGGGGTGCAGAGTGTGGGGGTGCAGGGTGCGCATCATAGGCACAGCACCGTCATGCGGTGCGTGATGTGGGGGTGCACTGTGAGGCGCGTGGTGTCGGGGTGCAGGACGCGCTCTGCAGGATGTCGGGGTGCCCGGGGCAGTGTGTGTGAGGATGGGGTCACCCCCCGACTCCCTGGTGCCCCCCCCGGTGCTGCGCCCTGGCGGTGGCGGGGAGCAGCGCAGCCCCGGCTGGAGCGGGGCTTTGGGGGTGCGGGGGGGCAGAAGAGGTTGGGGGGTGTGAGGTACGTGTATGTGTAAGGTGCAGGGAGAGGGGCTGTGGATGGATTTGGGGTGCAGGTCTGGCGGGGTGTCAGTACTTCTGGGGTGCTGGGTGCACCCTCAGCAGGAAAGCCCCCCTCCCTTTCTCCCTCCCCGGGGGGAGACCCATTCGGCCCCTATCACTCATGGCCAGGGTACCCGGCTCCAAAGGGGGTTTAGGGGTGCAGGACCCCCATTCTTGAGGGCGGGGGGTGCTGTTCCAGGCTGGGCAGGGTGCTGGGGGGTCACAACCGAGGGTGGCATTGCCAGGGGAGGAGATGGGGTGTGGGGTGATGTGTGCTGAAGAGGGGTGCTGGGGGGTGCTGGGGGGATGCTGTGGGATGCTGAGGGCAGCAGGGGGCTCAGCACATCCCCCGGCCATACCGCACTGCAGGTGAAGGTGGGTCGAGTGTTTTGGAGCCTCCAGCCCTTCACCCCACCAGCACATCCCCCATCCCCATGCACACCACCACCCTCCTGCCCCCAGATGCCCACACCCCATTTCCCCACGGGCAGCCGGTGGCGGGGGTACACCGGGGCTGGCCGGTGGCCGCGGGGGCCGGACCGGGACCCCGGGCCGTGTGGCGTGGCGTGTCCGTCCCGCGGCGCCGGCGGCTGCTGCCCGCAGCCATATTTAGGCATAAAGCCGGCGCGGCGGCGGCCGTGCCAAGGGCCGCAGCCCCGGAGCTCGGGGGGGGCGGCCGGGGGGTCCCCTCCAGCACCCGAGGCCTCGGCCGGGCTCGGGCCCCCCCCGCTGCCCCCGGCCCGCCTGGGGTGGGGGTCCCCATGCCCGCAGCCCCTGGGGCGCGTGGGGTGGGGGCCATGGGACGCTGACCCCCAGCCCAGAGGCCCCACCAGCAGCAAGGTGAGGAGCGAGCACCCGGTGCGGGGGTCCCGCTGGATGGGCTGGACGCCGGTGCAGCGGCGCTGGGAGGGTGCCCATTGCCAGTGGTGCTGTCGCGTGTCGGGGGATCAGCAGGATTAGTCTTTCCCGCGGGCGCCGGGTGGGCGAGGATGAAGCAAAGCCGCTGCCGGCAGCACCACAGCCATGTGTCGGTGCCACTAATCCCCCCGCAGCCGGGGACTCCGCTGTGGCCTGTGCCGCGCCTCCCGCGGTGCTGGCCCCCAGCCCGCAGCCCCACGTGCGGGCCAGGATTCCCCACGCAGGGATGGGGCTGGTGCCAGTGCCAGCTGGCGGCCGACGCCATCGTGCCGGGCTCCCCAGCACATGCTGGGCCCATAGCCAGCCGGGGGGGTGATCTGGTACCCCAGCATCATGTGCTTGTCCCCCTGTCCCCTGTCCTGCTGTGGCTGCTGTGGGTGCTGGGGTGGGGCTGCGGGTGCTGTGGGGCAGGGCGACTGCGGTGACACCTCCCTGCAGCCCCCAATGAAGATGAAGACCTCACGGTGAGGGGCACTGAGTGGGGATGCAGGATGCTGCCCCATCCCTATGCAGGGGAGGTTAAGCCTGGCTGCCCCCGGCCCCCTCATCCCAGCTGAGCTCCAGATGCAGGATTAACGCTGCAGCTGTTAACGAGTCCTGAGCGGCTTAAGCCTGGCCTGGGACCCCGACTGCCCCCAGCGCTGTCCCCCCCCAGCCCCTGCATGGTTCCTGGGGTGTTTGGGGGGGGTGGGGAAACAGGGACCTTTCCACCCTCTTGTGCCTCAGTTTCCCCCCATGATGCTGCTGCAGCGGGGCTGGCACCTGCTGAGTCAGCAAGTTCTTTATCCCCCCCATCTCCAAGGCAGGGGGCAGGAGGGGGTACCCAGCAAGGATGGAGAGCTGTGCCACTGCGGTGCTGAGCCCCTTTCCTCCCCACAGGCAGCTGCTTCCTGTGCCTGGTGGACGTGGTGCCGGTGAAGAATGAGGATGGGGCTGTCATCATGTTCATCCTGAACTTCGAGGTGGTGATGGAGAAGGAGCGCCCGGGCTCGCCCGACAAGGGCACCAACCACTGGGTCACCCCTGCCAACTGGTTCCCCGCAGGTAGGGCTGGTGCTGGGGGGGGTTGTGCCAGCACCAGGACTGCACTGAGCCTGCTCCTGCAGACCTTGCATCCCGGGTGCCAAAAGCACTGTGCCACATAGCACACGGTGAGGGGAATGGGTGCCCATGGATGGGTTTGGTTGACAGACCCCAACCCTGCTCCCTCCTCTGCCCAGGGCGCAGCAAGTCCTTCCGCCTGAAGCTGCCGGCGCTGCTGGCGCTGGCGGGCAGCAAGCAGTCCCTGCCGCAGGAGCCGCCCGATGCCGTGGTGGTGGACTTCTCCAAGCAGAGCAGCGAGTCCGGCCCCGAGGACGCCCCGTCCTCGATGGAGCCCAGCTGCGTGGTGGGGAGCCAGCCCGAGGACCAGGCGGCGCTGATGGGGGACGGCCCCATGGCCGAGCCCCCCGTCACCCACTCCTCGCCGCGCACCGACCGCCTAGCCCTGCACGCCGCCTTCTCCAACTGCAGCCTGGCGCAGCGCAGCCGCTCCCGGGAGAGCCTCCACAGCGTGCGCAGAGCCTCCTCCGTGGACGACATCGAGGCCATGAAGGGCGAGGGCGACAAGCGCTGCCACAACCGCCACGCCAGCACCGGCGCCAGCATGCACCGCGGCTCCAGCACCGGTACGGCGCTGACGGCGGCACACCGCGGGCATTGGGCGCGCACCGGTGCAGCGTGTGGCCGCGGGGTGAAAGCGATAGGGCTGGCAGCTCATTAGAGCCAGGGCCGTCACGGGCACTGAGGGAGCCGCCGGCAGTGCCGGCACACGGCCGCTGCGGCACTCATCACTGTCAGGCCCCTCATCGCTGTAATGCTACACGCCGGCGGCGGCTCCGGTGCCTGATGGGGCCTCCCCATCACCTGGTGTGGGTGAGCTGGGGCAGCCCTGATCCCCACACACTGCACTGAGCCCCCCATGGCTGGTGGGTAACCCACAGCTACCCTGGTGCAGCCACTCTGCCCAGTGTGCACTCCTGCCTGGTGGGGTTGGGGGGCTCTCCCCTCATCCCCCAGCCCATTCACAGCTCCCTGTTAGGGGAGGGGAACATAATTATATTAACATAAATGATAGCATGATGCTGGGTGTTGCAACACCCAGATGGGGGGTCCCCCTGCTCCAGGGCTCCCCGCTCCCCTTGCCTGCCATGGGACCCTTCAGTCCTGGAGCCCCGCTTACCTGCCAGGGGAACCCCCTCTAGCCCCAGGGCTCCCCTCGCCTGCTGTGGGACCCCCCCACGGCTCCCCGCTCCCCTTGCCTGCCTTGGGACCTCAGCCCTGGATAGCAGCAGGGCCATGGCCCCCCCGTGGTGACGGTCCCCCCGCCCAGGGGCCATGACCACGGTCCGGAGCGCCCTGCTGAACTCCACCTCGGACTCGGACCTGATGCGCTACCGGGCCATCAGCAAGATCCCTCAGATCACCCTCAACTTCGTGGACTTCAAGGCGGATGCATTCCTGGCCGCACCACCCGGCGAGAAGGAGATCATCGCCCCCACCAAGCTGAAGGACCGTACCCACAACGTCACCGAGAAGGTCACCCAGGTGAGCCCGTGGGTGCCCGGTGGCCGATGGAGGTGGTTGGGCAGTGCTCGGGGTACGGCTGGAGCCCAAAGGATGCTCTCCACAGGTGCTGGCTGCCCGAGCTTACAGGGAGGTGCTGGAGCATGCAGGATGATGCCAGAGTTCATAGGATGGTGCACAGGGTGATGGATGCTGGAGCATGCAGGATGATGCTGTAGCTTGCAGGGTGATGCTGGAGCTCACAGGGCGATGATGGAGTGTGCAGGGAACTGCTAGAGCTCACAGGATGCTGGAACATGCAGGATGCTGGAGGTCACAGGATGGTGCCAGGAGCTCGCAGGGCGATGCTGGAGTGTACAGGATGATGCTGGAGCTTGCAGGGAGGTGCTGGAGGTTGCAGGGAGGTGCTGAAGCTTGCAGAATGATGCCAGAGCTCACAGGAGGATGCTTGGAGCTCACAAGATGATGCTTGAAGCTCAAAAAGTAGTGCTGGAGCTCACAAGATGATGCTTAGAGCTCATAAGGCAATGCTAGAGCTTGCGGGATGATGCTTGGAGCTTGCAGAGTGGTGCTCGGAGCTCGCAAGATGATGCCTGGAGCTCGTAGAGTGATGCTTAGAGGTCACAGGATGATGCTTGGAGGTCACAGGATGATGCTTGGAGCTTGCGGGGTGATGCTGGAGCATACAAGGCAGTGCTGGAGCTCCCAGGGCAACCCTAGGGGCTGCTGGAGGGAGCTGGGGGCACGGCTGGGTCCCCATGGTGCCCCTACCCGGGGGGGCCAGCTCATGCAGGGCATGCTGGGGCTGCCACTGGCTGTGCCAGGGCCCTTGTCCCCCATCCCCTGGGCTCCGGAGGGTCCCTCTTGCTCCCTTTGGGGTGGCCCTGTGGCAGGGTGAGGGGACGGGTGCCATGGTGGGGTGGCACATGGCTGGGACAGGCCCCATGCCACACGTAGGGTCCCCAGCGTGTTCCCAGCGGGAAGTGCGGGGCAGGCCCCCCCGGCTGGGACATCCCTCAGCCCTGGCTCCATCCCAGCGCAGGCACAGGCCCCGGTGTCACGGCAGGCTGCCCGGGGGTGCCAGGGGGCTGCGATGGTGTCTAATCCCTGGCACGTTGTGTAACTGCCATCTGGCTGTGGGGAGCAGGCGGCGGCTGCTGCTTAATTACACTCTGATTCTGGCTCCCGCTAGAGGAGGGCTCCCAGGACCCCCATCCGTCCATCCATCCATCCATCCATTCATCCCTAGTGCAGGGCTGCCTCAGGGATGAGGCATAGGGGATGGGGAGTAGGGAACCCCCCCTGCCTCATCCACATCCCCCCTAGGGCAGCCCCACTTCTGTCATCACTCCTCCCCGGGGTCCCCAGCAGCTGGCAGGGGCTGGAGCTCCCCGGTGCATCCATCTGTGCTCCAGTCTCTGGGCAGCCCCGGCCCCCCCCCCGCATCTGCTCACACACGTGAGGGAGACCCATGTGGGACCCCAGCTCCCATGGGGACCTCGCAGCCCTGCTGCTGGGGGACACCAGCCCCGCTCCCCTCACCAGCGGGGACCCCTGTGTGGGGTGGGGGATCCCAGTTCGATGAGTGCAAGTCTGAGTCCCCCCAAACCCCCTTCCTCACCCCTTGCAAGGCGTCGCTGGCCTTCTGCTCCTCTCCGGCACACTAATGAGCAGCATCCCGATTGCCTCTGCTGTGTAATTAATTCCGATGCTGTGCTGGCAGCCGCTGGGCAGGCAGCTGCCTGCACCGGCCCCAGTCATCCCCTCCTGCCTCTAACTGCTATCACCACGCAGTACCTGGTGAATGGGGGGACATGGCTGCCCTCGCTCGGTTGGCTCTGCCCCATGGTGCCAGGATGGGGGGCTCGGCTGTGCCACGGCCACACTGGGCTCCCTGGGGTGGGAGCACCCATTGCTGCCCGCAGCTCCCATCAAGGTCACCACGCTCGTGGGCCCACTGCCTGGCCCCAGCCAGCCGTGCTGTGCCAGCCCAATGGGGACAGGCATGGGATAAGGGCCTGGTGTGGCTGGGCCAGTGGCTTGTGCTTGGTAACATGACCAGGTTGGCACAAGGCCCCGCTGCCGCGCAGGGATGGTGATGCTGCAGTGTCCTGATGTCCCAATGGGACCCCTACCCACAGTAGGGCAGGATGGTGCTGGGGCTGGATGATATCAGCACCATGCTGGTGGTCTGCAACCTGTTCAGGAGCTGGTGTCTGGCATGGCGTGGTGGTGTGGAGCACAGAGGCTGAGCTGGGCACATCTGGGGAGCCCCCAGCCCCGCTCAGGCTGGCGGTGCCCACAGTGCCATTGGCAGGGACAGGGTGTCACCGGGAGCCAGGGTTTTACAGGCTGTTGGTTGTGGGTGGATGTGAAGGTGGAGGTGCAGGGAAGCCTCTCCTTAATGGAGTGGGTCCTCCTGTGCCCCAGCCCGGCTGGGTGAGGCTGCAGCACCCCAGGGTCCCTCCTCTGCAGGGACACATTGGTGCCAGGCACAGTGTGTCCCGCTGCCAGGGCTGGACAGTGGCCAAGGACACTGGGAGCTGTGGGGCTGGGAGTCAGCCTGTGGACACCTCGTTCCCATCCCTATCCTACAGAGCTGGAGCTGTGTGGCCCCACCTCGCCTCTGGGGATACACAGAGGCTCTTGGGGGGCCCTTGGGGGCTCTTGGGGGTCGGGACTCTGAAGGCAGCGGCTGACAGCCTCGGGACTGGGGGGGGCAGCGGGGACACGGGCCGGGGGTCCCCAGGGAGCAGCAGAGGTGTCCCCCGCCATTCCCCCCCCTCCGTGCCTCAGTTTCCCCGCGGGGGGTGTTCCCACTCCCTCCCCGCGCCGTGACGGCCCCGCGGGGAGTGGCAGAGGCTGGAGCCGCGGGGGGGCCGGGGGGGCGGCGGAGGCGGGCGGCGGCGGCGGCGGGGGGGGCTCGGGGTTGGGGGGGGCGCCGGCCCCGCTCCATCTGCCGCGATCTCGGGGCCGTGCCGGGACGGGCCGTGCCGGGCTGGGGGGCGGCGGCAGCGGGGGCAGCGCGGGGCTCCCCCCGCGATCGCGATCATGGCCCCGGCGCGGCGCGACAGCGGCGACCGCCCCGACGGGGAGCGCAAGGGCGGCCGCGTCCGCCGGGCTGTCCGCATCTCCAGCTTGGTGGCACAGGAGGTACCGGGGGAGGACCGGGGGGAGCGGGGGGAACGGGCCGGGGTCCCCTCCGGGGGGAGCGGGCTCTGGGGGCGAGCAGGCGCGGAGTCCCGGGGTTTCCCATTTCCCACCTTGGGCTGGAGCTGGGAGGGACAGGGGCACGGAGTGGGATGGGAGGAGGCTCAGCATCCCGGGGTCCGGTGGGGCTGGGAGCCGGCACATCGGTTGTGCTCCAGCCAAACGCCGTGTGTGCTGGGGCAGCGAGGGGCATCACCCACCCATGGGCACCCTGCTGCCCACCCGGCTGGGTGCTGCGCTGTGACCGTGGTGAGAGGGTTGCTGCATAGTTGCTCGTCGAGGTGCTGCAGCATTGAATGTTGTGGTGGCTGCCATGTCCCCAGGTGGTCCCCGTGGGTGTCCCATCGACGGCAGCTTGTGGCATGGTGGTGCGGCCGTGGTGTGGGGCGGTGTGGGTCAGCACCGGTGTCTGCGTCAGCAGGTGGGGGTCGGGTGTTGGGGCGTGCGCACCGCCCCGTGGGGACGTCACCCTGTCACAGGGCTCGTCACCCCACCCTGCCGCCGGCACCGCAGGGTGTAGGTGCTGCCGCCGTGCTGTCGGCAGTGGGGTGCCTGCATCGCCTCCGGCCCGGGGTGGTCGCCTGTCCCCGGTGTCCATGTCGGGAGGTGCTGAGGGAGCTGCACCACTGCCGCAGCTCAATGCTGTGAGTACCAGCCACTGCTGCCACAGCGGGGACAGTGGGGCGTTGCGGTGTCCCCACTGCTGCCGTGCACGCTGCCTTGCTGGTGGTCACTGCCTGCCACGGTGGAGAATGCGTTGGGCTGATGCTGACACTGGCACCCACAAGGGTGTCATGGCTTGGTATGGGGCACCAACACTCATGGTGCTGCTGCGGCTTGTGGAGCACCCTTGGGCCTGCGCATGTTGGTGTGGCTGTCCTGCTTTGAGTGTCCCCAGGGTGCCAAGTCCCCCATCAGTGCTGGTGTGGATGCTGCTGGCACTGGGCAGTGCTGCTGTGTTAGGTACTGCGGATGCCGGGGTCAGTGCGCGGTGGGTATCTGTATCCTGGTGTTGGGTGTCCGGAGGGTGCTGGAAATCTGCTGGTGGTGGTGACAGGATGGCTGTTGGGTGGCTGTCGGTACCTGTGTTGGGTGCTTGTGTTTGCACCGGTGTGGGGTACCTGGGCAAGTGTTGGGTGGGTGCTGGCACTGGTATTGGTGGCTGTGGCAGTTGGGTATCTGCCAGTGTGGGTGTACAGGTGCAGGGTGTCTGGTTTGGGGTGTCTTTCAGTGTGGGTGTTGGAGTCTGCGGGTTTCTGTGGGGTCTGCACTTGGTGTGCCGGGTGGTTTCACCATGGGTGTGCAGTGTCACCACAGCACTGGTGTCAGCACAGGCCCGGCTGCCATGCCAGAGGGTCATGGTCGGGTGCTGGGTGCCGACAGGACACCGTGGGGTCTCCATGCCCGGTGGCTGGGGGTGCTGGGGTCAGGGGTATTTGCAGCAGCGAGGGGGCTGCGCCCCGTGGGTGCTGGTGTCTGGGTCACGGCAGGTGCTGTGCCGGGTGTCTCCGGGTGTGCGGGATGGGTGTTGGGTGCCAGTGCCACAGCAGGTGTCGGCGTACGTGTCACCGTGAGCGCGAGGTGCCGCGTGCCTGCGCCGGGGCGGTGTACGTGTCACTGCGTGTCGGCACCGCCGGTATCTGTGTCACCGTGACTGATAGGTGTTGTGGCACCAACAGTGGTCCCGCTGCCTCTCGGCATCACCCAGTGTGCCATCGTGCCCTGTCAGGCCAGGGTCTGGGCTGGGGGGTTAGGATGCAGGTGTGCGGTAGGCACCAGGATGTGTGGCTCACAGGTACAGATGCCCCAGCCCCTTGCCGTGCCACCCTCAAGCCGTATGTGGTTGAGGGGGTTGGAGGCTGTCCCCATAGCTGGGGGGAATGGGGGGGCCTGGGGGCTGTCGCCATGGCTGGGGAGGGCTGGGGCTGTCCCTGTGGCTCAGGGGGGTCAGGGAGGGCTTGGGGCTGTCCCCACATCTGGGGGCCACAGCCAGGGACACGGCAGGGGGCACGGCAGGGGGTGCTTTCCCCTGCAGTGGTGCAGCACTGGGGGTGTCCCAGGAGCTGCCCCCCCGGTACATCACAGGGGGTGTCCCGGGGCTGACAGGGCTGTGTGACATGTGGGGACAGGGCAGGGTGTCAGAGCCCAGCATGGTCCCTCTGACCCCCCTCCCCTGCCATGCTGGGGGTTCCCGGCTGTGCCCAGGGCTGGGGGGGTGGCACCAGGAGGTGGGATGCTGGGGCTGCCCCCCATAGCCACGCATCCTGGGCGGGGGGGGGGGAGGGTCCGAGGGCCTCAGGGCTGGGACGGGGCCGCATTGGGGGTGGGTATCCAGATGCTGGGGGGGGGCCCGGGGCACCTGCCTGCACTGCCCGTCCTGCCCGCCCTGCCCGCGCTGCAGGCAGGGATTTGTCCCAATTTGGGGCGGCAGCTGCGTTAATTTTAGAGGCAGGAGCCGGCTGGTTGCTGTAGCCGCCCCCCCCCGTCACCCTCCCGTCCCCCCCCCCCCCCCGCCCCGGCTAAAAATGGAGCCGGGCTGGCAGAGCTTAAAGGGGCAGCCAGGATGGGGCTGGGGGACACCACCGGGACCCTCAAAGGGCTCTCACCTGCTGCGTGGGGTGCTGCAGCCCAGAGGGTGGCTCTGCCCTGGGGTACCCCTGCCCCGTTGTGTCCCCGTGGTACCCCAACCCCCTGTGTCCTGCAGCAATCTCATCCTCTGTCCCCAACCCGATACCCCAACCCCCTGTGTCCCCACGGTTCCTATAACCTCACGTGCCCCTGTGGGAGCGTGACCCCATATGACACACCAGCAGTGTGACCCCGTGTGCCCCTGTGGCACCCGTCACCCCCTGCCCGCGGGTGGCACATTCGGGACACACAGGGGATGCTCACATGCAGTCCCCCGGGAAGGGGCATGCAAACAGCCCCCGTCCTGTGCCGGCACCACCGGGACCCCCCACCACAAGTGCCACACACATGGCCTCATCCCAACCCATCACGCAGCGCATGGGGATGCAGTGCCAGCGGGAAACCCCTCCTGTGGGTGGCAGCGGGTGACTCAGGGCCGATGACAGGAACCGTCATTGTCACCACGTGTCCCCGGCACCGCCACCGCACCAGCACGGCTGTTCCCGCAGCGCTGCGTCACTTTTTTGAGCTCTGCCGTGGGCACGGGGACACTGAGGAACAAGGGGTGTCCCCCCCGGGATGTCCCCCACTGTTTTGTGTCCCGATTTGGGGAGGTGGCAGCGGTGGGGGGATGTTTTGGCTGAGCCAGCAGGATGGGAGCAGGATGAGCACCATGCAGGTGTATGAGCGCTGATGGTGTGTTCATGGCATGCTTATGGTGTGCTCGCATGTTCATGGCATGTATGCACACCATGATGTCCTGCTCACCACCATGGGGCTGGGCTGTGTCCCCCTAACACCATGCGCAGGTGCCCAGACAGCCGAAGGGGTGCCAATGGTGTCAGGACGTGGCAGCTACCATCGTGGTCACTGGTGGCTGTGCCAGTGCCCCACGCCGTGCCGCGGCACCGAGCCCCGTGTGTCAGTGGGGTTAATGTGCAGCGTGGAGGGGGAGCCCTGGCTCTGACTGCCAGAGCGGAGCAGGCTGGGAAACATTTCCGCCCTAATAATTTTCCCCTGGCTGCCGGTGGAGCGTGGCTCCCGCCGCTGGCGCCGACCCGCCGAGGGCTGCCCGGTGCCCGGCCGGGCCGGAGCGGCGGTGGGATGGGTGCAGGAAGCACTGGCGGGGGGCTGTGTGCCCGGTGCCCGCGGGGCAGCCGGCGGGCGGGCGGCGGGGGGTGAGAGCCACCGGCACACCATGGGCCGGGCCCGGCCCCACGGGCGGCCGTGAGGATGCTGGCGTCGCTCCTGCAGCTGCTCCAGGAGTTGCCGGGGCCCCCCGCCGCGGCCCCCCGCGCCGGAGCAGGACCCATGCCCGGCATCTCCCTCTGCGGCACCTGCTTGGGCCTCGACGGCGACGGTGACCGCGCCGCGGGGCAGAGCCAGGAGGAGAAGGTACCAGTACCACCAACCCGGGGAGGGCGTCCGGCATGGCTGTGCTGCGGGGCTGCTCCGGTCAGGGTGGTGGGTGCTGCCATGCGGGTGACAGGAGGGTGTGGGCACTGTGCCCACCCCAGGGGACCCATGTGGTGGCCGTGGGTGGGCTCACACTCTGTTCCCCCCAGCTCTTGCGGGGTGCTGGGCGGGGGCTGTGGGTCCCCCCGGTCACCTCACCTGTGCCTTGGGGTGGTGACTGCAGTGTGGGGAGGGACCAAGGACCCCCCCCAGGGACCCCCAGGTCATGCTCACCGGGCTGTGCCGCTGTCCTGCTGTGCGATGATGGGGGGACATGGCTGCATTGGCATCACCCCAGCTCCTGCCTCTGCCCTTGGGTATCCCAGGCTCCGTGCGGAGCTGCTGCAGGCAGCTGGTGGCCATCAGCCCCGGGGTGTCTAAGCCCCACAGCCTCTCTGAGCAGGCACCATGGGGCCAGTGCTGCGCCCAGGATGCTCTGCTCTAGGGGGCTGCCCGCCATGGGGCCCCTTGCCCCATGGCACTGCTCACCTGGTCCCTATTTCTGGCTGATGCCCCTCATCCCGTGGCCGGTACATCTAATCCCTGTGCCGGATGGATGGGCACAGCTGCTAGGGCATGGCGGTACCCCCTGGACCCTCCCGATTGTGTGTGCGTGCGCACATGTATGTGCACACATATGTGCACACATGTGTGTGGCGGGGGGGGCAGCGCTGGGGGCAGGGGGATCCCTGGGGCAGCGCAGGCAGCACCGAGGGGCTGGCACGGTGACAGGCTGTGGTGCCCGTGCCAACCCTCAGCTGCGTCACCATGTGCCACTGGGGCTGCCAGACCCGCTCCGGCAGCAGCTGCACCAGGATCCCGCTGGAGCAGGGTTCAGCATGACTGGGGAGCCCCGGCAGAGCTGCGGGGGTGTCACTGGGGGGGGATGCGGGAAGCACTGAGGCAGCATTGGGTGTGTGCAGGGAGTGCAAGCGTTTGCTATGGGGCTGGAGGGAGCTGTGGGGCAGCTCTGCCGGTGGGGTGGCTTTGTCCTGGCCGTGTGTGCCGGATGTCCCCCCCCGCACCCCTAGTGCCAGCCACAGGGAACCACAGGATCCTTTCAGTTGGAAAAGACCTTTAAGTTAATTGAGTCTGACCATTAACCCAGCAGTGCCGAGGCCACCACTAACCCCTGTCCCTCAGCACCATGTCTACACGTCTTTGAAATCCCTGCAGGGATGGTGACTCCGGCACTGCCCTGGCAGCCTGCTCCAGTGCTTGACAACACTTTTGGTGAAGAAATGGTTCCCAATATCCAATCTAAACCTCCCCTGGTGCAACTTGAGGCCGTTTCCTCTTGTCCTATTGCTTGTTATTTGGGAGAAGAGATCAACCCCTACCTTGCTACAACCTCCTGTCATGTAGTTGTAGGGAGCAGTGAGGTCTCCCGTGAGCATCCCTGTTCTGCCAGCACCCACCAGTGCAGCTTCAGCCCAAGGGTGCTCTGCCCACAGCTGTTGGGTGCAGGCTCTGCTTGGGGACAGGGGTTTGGGGAGCTCAGCCCCATGACAAGGGAGAATGGCTTTAAACTGACAGAGGGGAGATTTAGATGAGATCTGAGGCAGAAGTTCTTCCCTGTGAGGGTGGCAAGGCCCTGGCACAGGTTGCCCAGAGAAGCTGTGGCTGCCCCATCCCTGGCAGTGTTCAAGGCCAGGTTGGACGGGGCTTGGAGCAACCTGCTCTAGTGGAAGGTGTCCCTGCCCATGGCAGGGGGTGGAACTGGATGAGCTTTAAGGTCCCTTCAACCCAAACTAGTCTGTGATTCGATGAGCTGAGCCCTTGCCCACCCCCAGGTGCTGTCGCTGGGCGCCGACGTGCTCCCGGAGTACAAGCTGCAGGCGCCGCGTATCCACAAATGGACCATCCTGCACTACAGCCCCTTCAAGGCGGTGTGGGACTGGCTGATCCTGCTGCTGGTCATCTACACAGCCATCTTCACCCCCTACTCGGCCGCCTTCCTGCTCAACGACCAGGAGGAGGCCCAGCGCCACCACTGCGGCTACTCCTGCAGCCCCCTCAACGTGGTCGACCTCATCGTGGACATCATGTTCATCATCGACATCCTCATCAACTTCCGCACCACCTACGTCAACTCCAACGAGGAGGTGGTCAGCCACCCCGCCAAGATCGCCATACACTACTTCAAGGGCTGGTTCCTCATTGACATGGTCGCCGCCATCCCCTTTGACCTGCTCATCTTCGGCTCCGGCTCTGAGGAGGTACCTGCAGCTGTGCCAGGGTGCTGACATGCCCTGGCTGGGCTGGGTGCTGTTTCAGTGATGGTCCTCCTGCGGGGTGGTGCTTTGGGGTCCCATGTGTGCCCCCAGGCTGGGGCTGGGTGCCCATGGTGCCACAGTGGGTGCTGGGGTGGTGGGTGCTGTTCCGTGGGTGCCGGGTCTTCTCAGGGGGTCCTATATGCACCCCCAAACCAGGGTCAGATGCCAGTAGTGCCATGGTGGGTACCAGGATGGTGGGTGCTGGAGCAGTGGGTGCTGTTGCCTGGGTGCCAGGTCCTTCTGCCGGGACATGCCCATTGGTCCCATGCATATCCCCAAGCCAGGGCCAGGCATCCTTGATGCCAGGGTGGTGCTTGCTGTCCCCTGGGTGCTGGCTTCTCCTGTGGGTTCATGCTCGAGGGATCCCACATGCATCCCCAAGCCAAGGTCAGGTGCCTGTGGTGCCATGGTGGGTGCCAGCGTGGTGGGTGCCAGGGCTGTTCCCTGGGTGCCAGCTCCTCCTGTAGAGTGATGCCCAGGGATCTCACCACATGCCCCCAAGCCAGAGCAAGGTGCTGTGGTGGGTACCAGGGTGGTGGGTGCCAGGTCTGTTCCCTGTGTGCTGGGTCCTCTCACAGGGCCATGCTTGGGGGGTCCCACTCATGCTCTCAAACCAGGGCCAGGCATCTTTGATGCTGCAGTGAGTGCCGGGTGGTGGGTGCCAGGGCAGCGGTTGGGGGTCTCCACTGCAGCATCCCTGAGTGACCCCCATTGCGGCCCCATCTGTGCAGACCACCACCCTGATCGGGCTGCTGAAGACGGCGCGGCTGCTGCGCTTGGTGCGGGTGGCCCGCAAACTGGACCGGTACTCGGAGTACGGGGCGGCCGTGCTCTTCCTCCTGATGTGCACCTTCGCGCTCATCGCCCACTGGCTGGCCTGCATCTGGTACGCCATCGGCAACGTGGAGGGGCAGCGCATCGGCTGGCTGCACTCGCTGGGCGACCAGATCGGCAAGCCCCTCAATGCCAGCAACCCCCTCTACGGCCCCACCATCAAGGACAAGTACGTCACCGCGCTGTACTTCACCTTCAGCAGCCTCACCAGCGTCGGCTTCGGCAACGTCTCCCCCAACACCAACTCCGAGAAGATCTTCTCCATCTGCGTCATGCTCATTGGCTGTGAGTGCCCTGGGCGGCGCGGGGATGGGGTGCGGGGGGCTGCACGGGGGGTGCGTGTGTGAGCACACGTGTGTGTGTGTGAGAGAGCATGTGTGTGAGAGCGTGAGTGCGCATGGGGGGGTGCATGTGTGTGTGTGAGCATGCGTGTGTATATGTCAGGAGGTGCACGTGAGCACACATGCATGTGTGTGAGTGCATGAGTGCATGAGCATGTGGGGGCTGTGTGCGCGTGTGTGTGTGAGTGTATGAGCAGGTATGGGGCTGTGTGCATGTGTGTGTGTGTGTGTGTACAAGCAACACATGCATGTGTGTGTTTGAGCATGTGTGTGTGGACATTTTGTGTGAGTGCATGAGCGTGTGTGTGTGCACATGTGAGCACACATGTGTATATATCAGCAGCGGGTGCATGCACGCATGTGTGTGTGAAAGCATGTGTGAGTGCGAGAGCAAGCATGTGGGGGGTGCGTGCATGTGTGCATGAGTGTGCATGTGTATATGTCAGCAAGAGATGTGTGCAAGCACACATGCATGTGTGAGAGAGTGTATGCGTGTGAGTGTGGGAGCATGCATGTGTGTATGAGTGCATGAGCATACATTTGAGCATGAGTGTGCTTGTGTAGGGGTGTGCATGTGTGCATGCATGAGTATATGTCAGCGGGGGGACTTGAGTGAGTGTATGCATGTGTGTATGAGTGAGAGCGTGTGTGTGTGCATGCGTGTGTGCATGTGTATATATGAGCACGCATGTGTGAGCGTGAGCATGCATGTGCGTGTGATATCTATGCAGGCATGCATGCGTGTGAGCATGCATGAGTGTACATGTGAGCGCATGTGTGTGTGTCAGTGTACGTGGAGGTGTGTGTGCATGGGCACATGCATGTGTGAGCATGGGTGTATGTGGACAAGCATGTATCTGTGGGTGCATGAGTATGTGTGGTTTAGACTGGATAGTGGGAAAAATTCTTCCCCGAAAGGGTAGTCAGACATGGGAACAGGCTTCCCAGGGAAGTGGTGGAATCACTGTCCCTGGAAGTGTTCTGAAACTGTATAGATGAGGCCCTCAGTGACATGGTTTAGTGGTGGACTCGGCAGTCCTGGGGTAACAGCTGGACTTGATGGGCTTAAAGGTCTTTTCCAACCTGGTTGATTCTATGATTCCATGTGAGCATGAATGTGTGTGTGAGTGTGCATGTGAATGTGTGTGTGAGCACGTGAATGCGTGCACATCCGTGTGGGGCTGGGGTGTCTGTCTGTATGCGTGTGTCTCCGTGTGCGCTCACACACGCGTGCAGGGCTGCTGGGGCAGGGGCTGTGTCTGGCGGGTGCCCTGCTCCCCGCGGTGGGTCACGGTGCGGGTGCCCGGTGCCCTCATGCCGCTCGCCCGCCGCAGCGCTGATGTACGCCAGCATCTTTGGGAACGTGTCGGCCATCATCCAGCGCCTGTACTCGGGCACCGCGCGCTACCACACGCAGATGCTGCGCGTCCGCGAGTTCATCCGCTTCCACCAGATCCCCAACCCGCTGCGCCAGCGCCTCGAGGAGTACTTCCAGCACGCCTGGTCCTACACCAACGGCATTGACATGAATGCGGTGAGTGCCCGGCCATGCTCCCACCACCACCACCACGGCACCCCACAGCCCTCCCTGTGACACCCTGTGTCCCATAGGTGCTGAAGGGCTTCCCCGAGTGCCTGCAGGCTGACATCTGCCTGCACCTCAACCGCAGCCTGCTGCAGAACTGCAAACCCTTCAAGGGTGCCACCAAGGGCTGCCTGCGCGCCCTGGCCATGAAGTTCAAGACCACGCACGCCCCGCCGGGGGACACGCTGGTGCACGCCGGGGATGTCCTCACCGCGCTTTACTTCATCTCCCGCGGCTCCATCGAGATCCTGCGCGGGGACGTGGTGGTGGCCATCCTGGGTGAGCCCCCAGCAATGGGGTCCTATAGTCCCCACCATGCCCGCCATGGCCTGACCCCCCTCTCCGGTGCGCGTATTCCAGGGAAGAACGACATCTTCGGGGAGCCACTGAACCTGTACGCGCGGCCCGGGAAGTCCAACGCAGACGTGCGGGCGCTGACCTACTGCGACCTGCACAAGATCCACCGCGAGGACCTGCTGGAGGTGCTGGACATGTACCCCGAGTTCTCCGACCACTTCTGGTCCAGCCTCGAGATCACCTTCAACCTGCGCGATGTGAGGGGCTGCGGCGGTGGGGGGCAGTATGGGATGCACAGGGGGCACATCCTGCTGTGCCTGGAGGTCCTGGGCAAGCTAGGGGGTTTCTGAGAAGGCCAGGGGATGCTGAGCAAACTGGGGAGTCATGGGGAAGCTGGGGGGTCCTGAGCAAACTGGGGGTGCTGGGCAAGCCAGGGGTTGCTGGGCAAACTGAGGAGGGTGCTGGGCAAAATGGGGGGGTTCTGGAGAAGCTGGGGGGGTTCTGGGGAAGCTGGGGGTGCTGAGAAAACTGGGGTGTCCTGCACAACGTAGGGGGTCTTGGGTATCCCTTGCATCACCCCCAGCAACAGGTGCTCAGGGCTTGGAGACAGTCACCCTAGGGTGCCCCCCAGCATCATTCCCCAGCACCAGCACCATGCAGCTTCCTGCTGCCCCCATCATGCCCAGGAGGGGGGGTCTGGCTGCCCCCCAAGCCCCCCCATCCTCCCCGCAGACCAACATGATCCCCGGCTCCCCGGGCAGCGAGGAGCTGGACGGCGGCTTCAACCGCCTGCGCAAGCGCAAGCTGTCCTTCCGCCGGCGCACGGACAAAGGTGGGTTCAGGGTGGGGGTCAGGGGGGGTCCGGGCCCATTGGGACCGTGGTGACCCCCGTCCTGTCCCCCCGCAGATGCCAGCAGCACCGGGGAGCCACGGGGCGGGCCGCAGGCGCTGCGGCCGGGCCGGAGCTGCCAGGCGCCCGGCGCCCCACGCGGGCCAGCTGAGTGGGAGCCGTGGCACTGCGGGTCCCCCCCCAGCTCCCCGTCCAGCGACGAGGAGGAGCCCCCCGAGCCCGGGCCGGGGGCCGCCGCCCTGTCCCCGTTCCGCAGCGCCCGGGCGGGCGGGCAGGCTGCGGTGCCCAGCGAGGCCGAGGAGCGCGAGGGCAGCGACATGTGCAACCCGCTCTCAGGTGGGGACGGGCGTGGGGTGAGGGGGATGTCCCCAGGTCTCCTCACTCCCTGCTCTGGGTTCTGCGGATCCCCAACAGCTCCTGGACCCCCCCATCCCCGCAGCTCTGCCTGCGCCTGGATCCCTGGCCTGTGCCCTGCACCTTCCCCAGCACCGTCTTCTGCCTTTGCAGCCCCGTGCCGTGCCTGGGGGGTTCCTGCCCACTGTGGTGCACTCATGTTCCATGCCTTCTGGGATGTCTCCTTGCTTTGCTCCCACTGGGATGTATCACTGCTCCCTGTTCCATGCCCATTTGGGATGCATTCCGGCTCCCGCTCCCCTCACCATGTCTTCTGGGATGCCTCCCTGCTCTGTGCACACTGGGATGCATCCCTGCTTCCTGCCCCATGCCTATTGGGATGCATCCCTGCTCCCTGCTCCATTCCTTCTGGGATGCATTCCTACTCCCTGCTCCATCCCTGCTTTGTGCCCACTGCGATGCATCCATGTTCCCTTCTCAGTGCCTGCTGGGATCTGTACCTGCTCCATGCCTTCTGGGATACATCCTTGCTCCATGACTGCTGGGATGCATCCCTGCTTCCTGTTCCATGCCTGTTGGGATGTATCCCTGCTGCCTTCTCTGTGCCTGCTAGGATCCATCCCTGCTCCCCTCACCATGTCTTCTGGGATGCCTCCCTGCTCTGCGCACACTGCGATGCATCCCTGCTTCCTGCCCCACATCCGTTGGGATGCATCTCTGCTTCCTGCCCTGTATCTGCTGGCATGTATCCCTGCTCCCTGCCTTCTCGCATGCATCCCCACCCCCTGTTCCATGCCTTCTGGGATGCATCCCTGCTCCCTGTTCCATGCCCATGGGGATGCATTCCTGCTCCATCCCTGCTCTCTGCCCACTTGGATGCGGATGTATCCCTGCTCCCCTCACCATGTCTTCTGGGATGCATCCCTGCTTCTTGCTCTATACCTCTTGGGATGCATCTCTGCTCCATGCCTTCAGGGACACCCTAAGGTCCCTGATGTTTCCCACCTCTTGCCCTTACAGGAGCCTTCTCGGGGGTCTCCAACATCTTCAGCTTCTGGGGGGAGAGCCGGGGCCGGCAGTACCAGGAGCTGCCGCGTTGCACCATCCCAGCTCACGCCGCACTCAGCATCCCACTGCCGGCCATGAGCCGCCGGCAGCGCTCCGAGGTGGAGATGCGCCTCGACCTGCTTCAGAAGCAGCTCAACAGGTACTTGAGAAGGGGCTTGAGGGGCAGCATGACCCCACGGGAGCCCCCCAATCGCCCCATTGGGGCGATTGGGGGGCTCCCGTGGGATCATGATGCCCTACAGCGTTGCATTGCGTTGCACACACCCCAACACACGTGTCCCCACAGGCTGGAGACCCGCATGGCCGCAGACATCAGCTCCATCATGCAGCTGCTGCAGCGTCAGGCCGCGCTGGTGCCGCCCGCATACAGCACGGTCTCGTCCCCACACCAACCCCCTGGCCCCCCGTGTCCGCTGCAGCCCGTCCTCCCCATCACCCCCATCCAGCCGCTCGCTCAGGTCAGCACAGCACGGTCCCCGGACCCCCAAGTGTGGGGCAGCACCTCGCCTGTGACACATCATCCCATCTTGCAGCCCCACTGTGGGTTGGGGTCACCCCTGAGCCCCCCAAGCTTGGGGCAGTCCCCTCCTATGCACCATCACCCCATCCTCTAGCCCCACAGTGACCCCCAAGCTTGGGGAAGCCCATTAGTGCATCCTCCAGCCCCACTGCACCCCCGAGGCCCCCAAACCTGGGGCAAACCTCTCCTGTGCCACATCGCTTCAACCTCCATCCCCATGGAGGGTTGAGGTCATGCCTGAGCGCCCCAATCTTGGGGTAGCCCCTCTCCCCATCCCTCAGTCCCAAAGTCGGCTGGGGCCACCCCTGAGCCCCCCAAGTTTGGGGCAGCCCCACTCTTCCAGTGCTAAAGTGGGTCGGGGTGACCCCTGAGGCCCCCAAACCTGGGATAAACCCCTCCCATGTCCCATCACTTCATCTTCCATCCACTCTCTGGGTTGGGGTCACCCCTGAGCCCCCCCAGTCTTTGGGTAGTCCCTCTCCCCATTCTCCAGCCCCACTGCAGACAGGGGTCACCCCTGAGTTCCCCCAGATTTGGGGCATCCCCCTCCCATACCCCACCACCCTGTCCTCCAGCACCATAGCGCATTGGGGTCTCCCATGAGCCCCCCCAGTCTTGGGGTAGCTCCACTACCCATTCTCCAGACCCTCTGCAGAATGGGGTTGCCCCTGCGTTCTCCCAAGTTTGGGACAGCCCCTCTCCTGTGCCCCATCACTTCATCCTCTATCCCTACTGTGGGTTGGGGTCACCCCAAGCCCCCCAGGCTTGGGGCAGCCCCATCACCCCATCCCCACTGCCCGCCGGTGCTGCCCGCAGCCGGGGAGCGCCGCACCGAGCCCCTGTCCCGCCCCGGCTGCCCCGGTGACACCGGTTGTCCTCTCTCCCGCAGGTTCCCAGCTTCCCGGTGCCGCTGGAGCTGCCGCGTGCGCCGGACACCCGCCACGAGCCGCCGCCGCCGCCGCCGCCACCGGACGTGGTGCTGCTGGTGGAGCCGCCGGCCGCGCCGCCGCGCCGCCTCTCGCTGCCCGGGCAGCTGCCCGCCGCGCCGGACACGCAGCCGCTGCACAGACACTGCTCCGACCCCGGCAGTTAATGCGCAGGGACGGGGCCGGGACCCCCGGCGCGACGGGACGCGGGATCCCCGTCCCCAGGACGCTGGCCGGGCCGGCGGGACCCAGGCCGCCGTCCCCCACGGACAATCCTTCCCTTCTCCCTCCCTCCCGCCGCGGGAGCCCCTCGGCACCCCCCGTTAGCTGGCCTAACCCGGGGGGCCAGGCCCCCCCTGCCCCGCGGCTCGGCTGGCCGGACTGTCGGATGCGTGCTGCTCTCCGCCTCCCCATCCTCCTCCTCCTCCTCCTCCTCCCGGTAGTGCCGCAGCCCCTGCCCCAGCCAGACCCCCGCGGCCAGAGGCAGCGCGGCGGTGGGGGGAGGTTGCACGGGGGTGCGCACGCGTGTGTGTGCGTGTGTCATGCGTGTGTCATGCGTGTTTACGTGTGCTGCGGGTCTGCCTGCCTGCGCTCGCCCCATGTGCGTGCATGTGTGTTTGTGTGCGTGCCCGTGTCCGGGGGGGGGCCTCAACCTGCTGCTCCCCTGTGCCCCTCCACACGTGTGTGTCTGTATGTACGTCTGCCCCAACCGCGCTTCCCGCCCGCCGTGGCACGCGTGTGCATGCATATGCAAGTGCACACCGCGTGCGCTGAGCCACAGCACGGGGCGGGGGTGCCGTGTCCCCCCCTGTCTGTGTCCTGGCTGGGGTGACCCTGTAGCTGGGGGTGTCTGTGTGTGTACCTGGGGCAGTGGCGGGGTCCCCTCCCCGCACCACCCACCGGTGCCCCCCAGTCCCCGGCTGCTCCCCAGCACAACCAGTGGCACAGGGCAGGGGGTGCAGCCCCCCAGCATCGCCCCAGCTCACGTGCCACTCCACGCACAGAGAAGGGGACGCCGCGGTAGGGAGGGGGCACAGGCAGGGCCGGGGTTGGGGGGCTCCTGCCCACCCACCACCCATCCACCTCCCCAGCTGCTCGCCCCGTAGCGTGTGCCGTGTTCGTGCCGTTGTCCCGTAGCCGGGCGCCGCGTGTGCCCGCCCCGCCGTTTCACACTGCCCTGCATGTTGCCTTCCGCGGTAGGTGCCCCCCCAATAAACCGGACGGACACCCCGGCTCTGTGTGCGCCTGTGCCGCAGGATGGGGACACGGCAAAGCTGTGACACCGCCACGGGGACGGGATAGGCAGCACCCCATGGGAGATGCAGGATGGGGGCATGGTGCCATGGAGTGACACCAGTGCACACCCCCTAGGGGACAGGGACAAAGGCCAGGAGCATGGTGCAGGGTGGGGAACCTTGAACGATGGTGGAATTAAATATTGCAACAGCCGATTGGCGGGATGTGATGTTCCCGGTGCCCAGGCCAGCTGCACTGCCCACGGCAGTGCCAGGGCTGCCGTATGGCCCATGCAGGGATGGGGCCAGAGGAGGTGGCATCGCCTTTACTGAGCCCAGAACACGGCAGGTGCTGCACTGCCTGATGTCCCCGTGGCACAGGGTGTCCCCAGTGCCGCCACCAGTGCTGTGGCTGGTCACTCCTGCCGGTAGGTGCCATTGTAGGTGAAGGGCTCCGGCGCGATGCAGGGGCCGGGGCTGGCGGGTGCCCAGCGCTGGATCTCAACGTGGGAGAAGGTGGGGGGGTCCAGGGGGCGGACGATGACGGGGCTGCGCGAGGCCACCGAGGGGTCCTCGTCAAAAAAGTTGAAGGGACGCAGGAAGAAGCCAACGGCGTTGCCAGGCGTGGCCGTGTTGGGGATGTCCTCGGCGTGCGGGATGTGCAGGAAGCCCACGGTCACCCAGGCCACCAGGTCCTGTGTGGATGAGACCGTGGACATCAGGGGGGCACAGTGGACCCCCCATGAGTGCCAGTGGGGCCTGGCAGCCCCCCCCAGCTCCATCCCCATGTTGTCACCTGGTCGTCGATGTTCTCGTTGTCGCGAATGAAGCCCTCGAAGTTGACCAAGGGCTCCCAGGGATCGTTCTGGGCATAGATGCTGCTGCTGCTGGGCTCGTTCTCATGGTGCCTCGTCACAGCCAGGTGGTACCTGAGTGGGATAGGGCAGGATCAGGCCCCTCAATGGCACTGAGGGCAGGATCCATCTCCCACCCCTGCCTGGGCCACCCACCATACAATTGCGTTGGGGTACCCAGGGCTGACAGGGAGTCCTGGCATGGACCAGCTCTTGGGGGCTTAGTGTGGCAATGCGCACTGGTGCGGCTACCGCTGCATCCCCGCTGTGCCAGGCGAGGGGGCCCCAGCCCCCACAACTGGGGTGCTCATAGTGCCCCTTGGGTGTATGTTGCTGCCTGCTCTGGGGTGCCATGTTGGGAATGGGGGTCTCTACTGGGGTCACCCAGCAGTGACCATGACCATGACCGTGACTCCTCAGCCTGCAGAACTGGGAGCGGATGGCACAAGGGAAGGTGCCAACACTGTGGCCACGACATGGCTGGGCAGATAGTGGGTCTGGCCATAGCCATATCCTGGTTCTGGGGCCCCCACCTGCCCCAGGAGACTCCCTCCTCCTCCTGCCACCCGCGCGGCAGCACGGGCCCGGCATGGGAGCTGTGCTGGATGCGGTAGCTGCGTGCATGGCCCCAGCGGTTGCGCCGGCGCGGGTTGTAGAAGAGCAGGTAGCGTGGCAGCACCGTGCCAAAGGGGAAGGCGGCCTGGCGCTCTCTGTGGCGGGGCTGCCGGTGCAGCCAGGGCTGCACCACGCGGGCGCCTGGGCTCCAGGGGTTGGAGATGTTCTCGAAGCGTATGTCCATCGTCTCGAAGCTGTTGCCGGTGCCTGCAAGCAGAGAGGCTGTGAGATGCGGCTGGGACCCCGCAAAGGTGCCACCATGGCTGGGGGACACCTTCAGAGGGTCTGTGCTGTGCCCAGGCAGCGGCACTCCCCTGGGATGAGCCTCCCAGTCCCCCAGGTCAACACGTGGGGTCTGGTCCCACCACCCAGCGCCCGCCCCATAGCTGGGGGGCAGCGGGGTGCTGCACCTGCTATGTCCAGGTCCACCTTGTAGTGCACAAGGTGGGTGTGGAGGTTGCCCAGGACGTGGCTGTGAACGCGGCTGCCGTAGCGCCGGCCCCGTGGCGTGTAGAAGGTGGCGTGGATGAAGCCGGTGGCATGGACCTTGGCCTCCATCACGCCGTTGGGGTAGAGGAGGAAGTCCCAGATGTAGTCATAGTTGTAGACAGTGGAGGTGGTGCGCAGGACCAGCGCATGCCCCTCCAGGCCAGCGTAGAAGTGGAACCCCCCCTGGAAGTCACTATCGAAGTGGCGGCGGAGCGGGACGCCGGTGGGCAGCTCAAAGATGCATATGGCACGCGGGAAGCGCACGGGCCCATCGGCATCATAGAAGTGGTGCACATCCAGATAGGTGGCCGTCTCGGGGCAGTCGATGCCACGGGCCAGCTCATAGGTGACGGCGCCCATGCCCCAGCCGGCATCCATGTACTTGGTCTGCATGGCGGCCGGCGTGTGGCCACCGTAGAAGGCGATGGCCTCCTGCACGCTCACCTCGTAGGCCAGGCGCTCCCCATTGAAGCGCAGGTCGAAGAGCTGGAGCCCGGCAGAGGAGCGCAGGCGGAAAGCCATGCTCCATCCGCTGTACTCCAGCTGGTTGCCGCGCACCTGGTACCGCCGGCCCTGGGGCTCGCACACCTTGGCCCCATGCACCCCGGTGGGGGTGCCGGTGGTGAAGCGCCCGCGAGGCTCGTAGCTGGAGAAGAGCTGTCGTGAGGGGGGCTCCGGCAGCCGCACCACCGCCAGCGTGCCGCGCTCATAGCGCTCAGCCAGCTCCTGCGGGCTGGAGAAGTAGCGCCCGTTGTACCAGAGCCGCTGCACTGCCCAGAGCTGCGGGTCGGGGTCCCGGTGGTCCACCAGCACCTCCAGCCCCACCGGGTGCAGAAAGAAGCCCTCCACGAAGCGCTGCAGCACCAGCCAGCTCAGGCGCTCGCCAGACGCCAGCCCCCGCGGCGCGATGTCCGTGAAGGTCAGGCAGCGCTGGGAGCAGTTGTGGAACCAGAAGCCAGTGGTGTCGCGCAGCAGCTGGTGGAGCGGCTCCATCGCCTGCGCCAGCACGCCATGCAGCAGCTCGTACTCCAGCTGCGTCATGGGCCGTGCGGTGAAGGGGACGGTGCGGCCGCCCTTGAACTGCAGCGGCCGGTACGAGCTGGGCCGGGGCAGGGGCCCCACAACGAATTCGGTGATGTTGGGCTCTGCTTGCCCACCAAAGAAGACGATGGCCCGAGCCTGGCGCCGGGGCCGGGGTCCACCATGGTCCAGGTAGCGCAGGGCCAGCCGCTTCTTGGGGGGCAGCAGCTCCACCAGGAAAAGCGTGTTCTTGGCCAGGGGCCCTCCGCGGCTCGGGGACAGCCCCAGCTCTGGGCGGCTCATGAGGAAGGTCCGCACAGCATGCAGCTCTGCTGCAGACAGGTCAGCGAAGATTAAAGCCTTGTCTGGAGGCAGCACGGTGGGGCCAGCACTGGGGTTGGGGCCAGAGCCGGCCACCATGCCCAGTATGGGCAGTGCCCAGGTGAGTCGGAGCAGCCACATCCTTGGGGGACCTGGGACAGAGGGAGCTGTGGGCCGTGGGGCTGTGGCCTGCCTGCGGCCGCAGTGACCAGTGCCAGCCACGGCACAGAGAGCAGGTGATCCCACATCCCTGCTGCAGACCAAGGCACTTGCCCTGGTTGTTCCCCACCAGCAGCTGCTGGCAGTGCCAAACCCCAGCACGGCACATGCTGTCCCATCCTGCAATGCTGTGCCAGTGAGGCAGGCCATGCACCATGCCACGCCGTACCGGCTCTCCCGTCCCAGGGAGCATGGACCCCTTTGAGTGTGGCACCAGTCTCATGGGAGCCACCAACCCCTAGGGATACTGGGGGAGCCATTGTGATCCTGAGGGTCCTCTCCACCAGCACCCCATTCAGTGCCCACCGTTCCTCAGGCTGAGGGTGCTTGAGGCAATGGGCACACGGTAACACCCCAAAATGGCCAGAGCCCACCCTGATGTGGCAGCTTTGGCTGGGGGGGTCACTGGCTGGTGGGTCAGGAAGGCATGGAGGGGGCCTGCCCTGTTCTGGGACAGACGGTGCCTCTGACCTCAGCCGTCAGAACCACGGCACTACTGAACCCCCATGGATGCCACCGCTGTGGGGCTGTTCCCCCCAATCCCACTGGTTACCAGACCCCTGTGTCACTCCAGAAGCAGGTTGACAGCAGTGGAGGCCCCGGGGGGGGGGGGGGGCGCCACCTTGCAGGGCCGCTGCGGGACCCCGACCCCGGATTGAGTTCCCTCCCAGTGCAGACAGTGCGAGCCCTCGGGTGGGACCCCGGGGTCCCGAGTCCCGGAGAGCAGCTCCCCCCGCCCCCCGCGACCTCCCGGTCCCCCCCTCACCTGCCCGCGCTCTGGAGCCCGGCCTGTGTGCACTGCCCGCCCGTTCCACTCCCCTCCGTCCCGTCCCGTCCCGTCCCGTGCCGTCCCGCCCCCCCGGGGTCAAGGCTGCGGCCGCCCGTTCCCGCCCCCTAGGGGATCCCCCCCCAGCACGGGTTTCCCACGCCCCCCCCCCCCGTTCTGCGCCCTCCACTCCGCACCTGCGCGTTCCAACGCCGCTCGCCGCCGCGCTCCCGACACGCCAATGCGGGGGGGGTGTTGCGGGGAGGGGCCCCACGCGTGGGGTGGGCGAGAGGTACCCCGGGACCCGGCACTGGGGACCGGGCAGACCCGCCTCAGCACTCCGAGGGTTCCCCCATCCCCCCCGCGCTGGGGATGTGGGTGCTGCCCCCCCCACCATCACCCCCATGCGTGGGGCTGCAGGCTGGGCCCTTGCAGGTTAATGAACACCCGGCGCAGCCCCCGGCCCCGCAGCCGCCCGGTCGTTACCCCCTCTCTGCCCCAGGATGCTGCTGGTCACGGCCTCACCGGGATCAAACTCCAGGGACAGGAGATAGTGGCACTGGGATGGACCCACGCAGGACCGCAGCCACAGTGCCCCTCTGCACAGCGGTGTCAGACCCTGCCCAGCATGGGGGGACACTGGAGGGTGGACCCAGAGCTGGGATGCATCCACCGAGTGTCCCCCGTACTCCTGGAGCTGTGCTGTAGAGCGAGGCCATGGCATGGCATGCCACGGCATGGCATGGCACGGCACAGCATGGAATGGCATGGAATGGCATAGTATGGTGCAGCATGGCGTGGTACAGTGCAGCATGGCATAGCAAGGTGCAGCATGGCATGTCAAAAAGTGCTCTGCAGCACCTGATTTTGGGAAGAGCTGCTGGGCACTGGTGGTGACAGTATTGAGAGTGCTGGAAAACATGGTGGTTTGGCTTTGTGCCAGAAGCTGGACTGGGGTCACTGCCCCAACAACCCCTGGCATAGTGGGGAAGGCTGTCATGGAGAAAAGCCAGCCAGCCAGTATTGCTGGGCTGCAGGGAAGCCAGAGGAAGCTTGGGGACTTCCAGGGGTGCCAGTGCCAAGGGGCCACGTCTAAGCATGGAGTGTGGAGCTAGCATGTGGCACCGGACCCCTGGCCCTGGGGCGGCTGCAGGTGGCTCTACACCATGGTGAGGCCTCTGCTTGTTCCTCCTATACCCATCCCCATGGCAACGCAGCCTATATCCCTCTGGTACCCATGGCTACACCCCAACCCCCATGGCAATGCGTACCTGACCCCCCCCCATCCCTACAGCAGCACCACATCCTCATAGCAACACACTCCCCACCCTTCCAGTGGTACTCGTGGCTGCACCCCATCCCCATAGCAATGTCTCCATGACTCCCCATCCCCATGATTACATCCTGTCCCCACGGCAACGTCTCCAGGACCCCCCCATTCCTACAGCGACACCCCATCCCCATGGTAACGTACCCCCTGTCCCGTCACTCCATCCCCATGGCAACGCGTCCCTGCACCGCCACCTCTTCCCCCGCTGTTCCCATGGCAACACCTCCCCTTAGCCCCGCCCCCCCAACAGCAACGCCTCCTCGGTCACCATAGCAACCACCCCCCCCAATCGCACCGCTCTCATTGGCCTGGCAGAGCGTCCGCCGTCGCCATGGCAACCCAGCCTGAGCGGGATGCGGGGTACCCCGGGACACCCCGGCCCCGGGGCACAGCAGGAGCTGGGCTGGGCTGTGCACGGGAGGGCCGGCCCGGCCTGCCCGCACCCCGCCATCGTGAGCGAGGGGCCCAAGGGAGCAGGGAACCCCCTCGCCCCCCCACATCGTTCTCCACGGTTATCACTGGGAGGTGTAGGGTCACTGCAGCCGTGGTCCTTGAGGAAGGACAGGAAACGCAGGGAAGTTCCTGGGGGGGGTAAAAGATCTTCCTTGAAAGCCAGAGCCCCAGAAGGCACCAGCGAATGTGGCAGACAGGCTGGGTGCCATCGCTGGTGACACAGGAGGGCACAAGGACCCCTTCCGAGCAGAACGGCTTCACCAGGAGCATCTTGGCAGCGACAGAAACTCTTCCTAAACCCACATGGCTGTTAAAAGCATCGTCTTTGCGGTTTTATTGGCAGTACCAAGGCAAAGCCGTGGCTGTAGAGTGCTTTAGCAGCAGCTTAAAAACAGAAGTGCAGAGACAGTAATTCCTCATCAGTGACCCTGATTGCTCCCAAAGCATGGGATCATTTATCATCGCAGCTCCAGCAGAGCCACTGGGTTATAAACTCAGCCTCCCTGAGGATTTGGGAACCTGTTCTTGTTTTAAAAGAAGAATTCTTCCATTTCTATAAGAGGAAACCACACGGGGATGCCTGGAATCAAAGGAGCCTTTGAAACAAAACCTCCGAGCGGGTGTTTATGTCTCACAGCGGATTATCAGCCACACGCAGAGTGTGGCGCAGATGATAAATGGCTGTGGGAGAGCAGAGGCCGGTGCTTCCTCTTGCTGGGCAGCAACCGGGGCAGAGCTCGTGGCATTGACGCCAAAGGAGAGGCAAGAGGAAGGCTGAGAGGTGAAGGAAACAGCTGAGGTGGCTGGATAAACCTGATAGCTGAAGCCTGCGGAGGTTAGGGAGTGTGCTGTGGTGGGAGGGGTTTATCCATGCAGGTTTTATCCTTCTCTATCCAGAAACAGGCTGCAGGGGGGATGTGTAGAGCAGGAAACCATGTTTCACAGTGCAGCCAGCGAATGGTTCCCAGCCTCCTGCACACCCCAGCAGCATGAGCAGACGTGTGATGGGGTAACCCGCGTCCTCGATGTCTCCTGGATCAGCGGTGGGGAGTCAGGAAGAGGGTCTTGAGCCATCCATCATGGTCCCGCACTGCACCTCAGCAGCTCACCCTCAGGCATGGCGGGTGTAGGTGTCCTCCCCAGAGATAACCTAGGGTGCCCTCCTGCAGGAGGAGGAACCACCAGGGAAAGGATAAGAGAATCCATCGGTGTTGCACGTGTCATCCACATTATTTCTGTCCCTGGGGAGCACGACGGTGCCGCTACCATGACGCTGAACCGGCCCAACACCTCTTGTTCTGTTTCTGAAGGCACCAATCAGACACCCAGGTTGGACGGGGCTTGGAGCAACCTGCTCTAGTGGAAGGTGTCCCTGCCCATGGCAGGGGGTTGGAACTGGATGAGCTTTAAGGTTCTTTCCAACTCAAACCATTCTGTGATTCTACGAACCTCCAAAGCTTCATGTTCATAGGGGATGTGTGGTCTGGCAGTGGCAGGAGTTGGAGAGATCCACCCTGTGCTGGTGCCTTTGGGATAGCCTGGCTCTCTGGAGGACACAGCAGCAGTCCCATAGCTCCCGAAGGCCATCACTTGTCATGGAGACGGCTGGAGATACCCAATTGCTCTGCAAAAGCTCATGATACTACTGGAGGCACCTGGGCACATCTCTGGGTTCCACAAGGTGAGGCTCATCCGCTGGTACTCGCTCTGCATTGTTGTGACTCCTAACATCTACCTCGGGTTTTGACCTCCTCTTTTATGCCTGTGGGCTGTCTCCCAGGCACACTCTGGCCACTTCTCACCCATGAGACGGGGCAGGGAGAAGTCATACATTTCCAAATGTGAAGTGTGGCCGTGCCCAGGGGCTCCAGCAATATCAGAAACCAGAGCAGCAATGTGCTTGCTGTGACTACACTGCCACCCCTTCCCCTGCGGGAGATCCCCCAGCAGAGAGAGCACTCCTGGAGACCTGTACATGTCAACCCGGGGCCTCTTACCACTGAGCCAGAGGCCAGTGCTGGCAGCATGCGGTGCCTGCGCCCAAAGCGAGCAGGTCCCTACCCCACATCCCACGTCCCGGAGGATGCAGAGCGGTTGGTTTATCAAATGTGGCATCCCAAAATAAACCCCTGCAAGATTTCTGTGGCCTCAAGCCGCCGTCCTGCATTCCCAGACACCCACGAGCAGGGTGGGATAGGGGGAAAATGTGTGTTGAAGGTTTCTAGTTGCAGAGGGGCTGCTGGGCTGCGAAAAGCAGACACAAGCGCTGGAAGTGTCTGGAAAGCTTCAAGCCTGTTTCCACAGCTCTGCTGTGCCTCTTGGGAGACCTTTCGCTGCGTTATTTCTTAGCAGAAGACCTGCTGCTTCTTTCTGAGACAAAACAGTTTGCTGTCACCCCCCTCCAAAGCTGAAGCAGCTGCCTGGAGCCCGGGTGCCCCCTGAGCAGCAGAAATGGGAGCACTTGTCTTCCAAACATCTCTTCTCCCTAAACCTCCCATTCAGCCTGAGAAATGCCCGCGTGGCATGAAGCAGGGCTGATGGTCCCTCACCGGCATCACCTCGTCATGAACATCAGGTGCTTCTGAAGCACGGAGGCGTGAAGCTGAGCTTTGCAGCCCTTCTTTGGTGCCCATCCCTCCACTCGTGGTGCTGTGGCTGCAGTTCTCAGCTTTCCTCCTCAGGGGAGGGTTTGAATTGCTCCAGCTGGTGCCTTCACACCAGATGCAGGTTTTTTTCCGCCTCTTCCATAACTGCAGACAAAAACCTCGTAATCAAAAGAATAACAAAGCACACAATGGCCCCATCAACTCCCTCAGCCACCGCTTCCGCCAGCTGCTCCTTTCTTTTAAGAGAAAATCTTCCATTACTCAACCCTTTCACGAGTTCATGCTTCTTTTTGGGGCCTGGATCCGGTGTTTCACCATGGGGGTGTTTCCTTTCGAGGCGCAGAGGGAAGGGAAGTTGCTAAACCACGGAGCCAAGCAGCACTCTTGCTGCTGGGGAAATCGGGATACACGGATTTAAAAGCCCAACCTTCCTGTCCCTGTGAGTGCAGCTTTCCCTGCCGGCTGCTCTGGGCATCCACAGCTCCTCCACTCGCATCCGCAGCTCCTCTATTTCACAGCACAGAACCACGTCCCCGCTGGAAGATCAGTCCAGCTCAAGCCTCGGGCTCTGAGCCTGCCCCTTCTCTCTCCCCTTTGGGTGCCAAAGGACCTGCAGAGCCTCCTGGTTGCATCTCTGCAGCTTCTGGAAAGAACCTGTGCACTCCAGGCTGCCTCCAGCCTGCTCCTGTCCCCGTCGTCAGCTTCCCCAGGGTATCTGCACCCTGGTGTCAGCACCTCCGTCCTGTATGCTGGATGTGTGCTTGCTCTTAGTCCTGTTGTTTGTCACTAACGGAGTCCTTTATGTCAGCTGTGGTGACTGGATTGTTTTACCGATGGAGTGTAGCTGGTTGTCTCTGAGAGCAAAAGGCGCTCTGTGGTTCCCAGGGGATGCCGCCAGGCTTCAAGTTCAACAGAGCCTTCCTTCCCTTGGCTTTGTCCATGCTGTTTTGGTAAAGCAGTGCTTACGGCCGGGGAAGCTCCGCCAAGGATTTCATAGGGAAATTTCTTTGTATGCAAATGAGATGGAGGTTGAACCTTCATCAGCCTCTGGCCGCTGTGACACCCTGTGTCACCCAGGGGTTTTCATAGTCTTAGAATCACAGAATGGTTTGGGTTGGAAAGGACCTTAAAGCTCATCCAGTTCCACCCCCTGCCACAGGCAGGGACACCTTCCACTAGGCCAGGTTGCTCCAAGCCCCGTCCAACCTGGCCTTGAACACTGCCAGGGATGGGGCAGCCACAGCTTCTCTGGGCAACCTGTGCCAGGGCCTCACCACCCTCACAGGGAAGAACTTCTGCCTCAGATCCCATCTAAATCTCCCCTCTGTCAGTTTAAAGCCATTCCCCCTTGTCCTGTCCCTACCTGCCCTTGTCAAAAGCCCCTCTCCAGCTTTCTTGTGGGCCCCTTTAGGCACTGGAAGCTGCTCTAAGCTGTCTCCAGAGCCCTCTCTTCCCCAGGCTGAACAAGCCCAGCTCTCTCAGCCTGTCTCCATAGCAGAGGAGCTCCAGCCCTCGGAGCACCTCTGTGGCATCCTCTGGACCAGATCCCCTCCTCCCTGTGCTCCCACCCCAGTGCTGAAGCCCCATTGCTGTGGCAGGGACAGCACGCAAGGACTGGCTGCAGCAGGAAGATGAAGCCTGCGGCTCCCAGTTCCTCCTCTCAGGACAGAGATAATCACGTCCCTCGCAGGGATGTGGTGAGCCTGTGCCTGCTTCACGTGGGTACTAGCGAGGGAAAAGAGGAGGCAGTGTCACAACCAGCAACAAAAATAGATCAACTGGATGAAAAATGGCTCAGCTGTTTGAAAACGCTTTGTCGGGTATTTTTGGCCAAGGATCACGCTTTCCCGCCTCCCTCTGTGAGATCTCAATTGACCTTTCTGTAATTAGTGTTCCCCAGAAGATGAAGCTTAATTAGGTGAGTAGCAACAAGGGGATGCAGGGCACATCTTGGTGGGATGCCGTGGAGCGTAGAATTGCATGGGCACACCACCTCCTCCTACTTGGGGTCACGGCTCTTACATCGGGAGACTTCCCTGCTGGGAAGCCCCAGTGGATATTGTTCCCAGGATGAGCAGTGCTGCACAGAGAAATAGCGTTGGTGCTCCCAGCATCTCTGAACCAGCTGCTTCAGTAATTGGATTTCCTTGGGAAAGCTGGAAGTGGCTGCAGGAAGGCAGCTCCCCCCTGGGTCGGGGCCTATCCCCAGTGAACGGAGTGCTGCCAGGGAACGCTTGTGATGTAACCAGGGACTCTGCCACCTACCTCAATGCCACTATCCAGCTTTCATCCCTCTAGGAATGCTGAACCTTTCCAAACCTGTCCCACCGACCTCCCCGAGATGGGGCTCTCTTTCCAGCCAGCACCAGCCCGGTGATGGTCTGATTTTTCAGTGTATGCCCCTTTCCAAACATCACCCCATGCTCGAAGAGCCTGTGGGTCCTTCTGGGTGACCAGCACAGCTCAGAATGGCTCCACAGACACCGGGGCTGCGCCATGGGGCAAACGGCCTCCAGTGCTTCCCTTCGGTGCAGCCATCACCATCACTTCTATCTCTAAGCAAGTGCAGACCCAGGAATCTGTGTCTTTAAGGGCAGTAAGCAGAGGATGATAGACACTCATCAGTGCCTTAACACCCCCCACCCCAACTCCCTCCAGCTCTGGGCTGATGCCAGAAAAATAATTGGGAAATGTCTCCCCGCCTCAGGAATTCATTCCGAACGGTAAAGGAAGAAGAAAGTGAGTTTTGGCCTTTTCATGGGATTCAGAGCCGTGAAGCACAAATGAGTGCTGACGTCCGCAAGACCCCCCCTTCACGGCCCTGCGCTCCCCGGCGCCCCCAAAGGGGGCCGGCGCTCGGCCTGGATCCCAGCACCGACCCACGTGTGAGCCCGGCACGTTGCGGGAGGGCGGCGGCACAACTAGGGCATCCCAAAAAAGCCACCCGGGGCTGCAGCAGCGGGTGTCACACCCGGAGGCGACCCAGAAACTGGCGGGAGGGGAAGTGTCTGTGTGACAACTGGCACAAACCCCCAGCGGCCGCCCCGAGCGCTGGCCTGGAAACGCTCCTCCTGCGCTGCGGCAGTGCAGAGCACCACCAGCATCTCCTGTCCGACACCCCCTGGAGCGTTCGGGAGTCACCGGCACATCAGAATCGTTATGGTTGGAAGGGGCCTCTGGAGATCACCCAGTTCAAGGCAGGGCCACCTACAACACGTTACACAGGAATGTGTCCAGGTGGGTTTGGAACGTCTGAAGACTCCACAACCCCCCTGGGCAGCCTGTTCCAGTGCTCTGCCACTCTCAGTGCACAGAAGTTCTTCCTCATGTTGAAGTGAAACTTCTTGTGTTTTAGTTTATGGCCATTGCTGCTTGTCCTGTCGCTGGGCACCACTGAAAAGAGTCTGGCACCATCCTCCTGGCACCCGCCTCTGAGATATTTATAGGCATTAAAGAGGTCCCCTCTCAGTCTCTCGGACTCCAGATGTGGCCTCACTAGGGCCGAGAGATGGGGGGACACCTGCACAGCCTCCTTCTTGATATCATACACACGTGTGAATGTCCTCAGCGTGTCTCTTGGTGCTTCTGGATGCTGGGTCTTGGATTCCTCGTGCCCCAATACACTGAGGCAGCCCAGGCTGTGCCCACGCCACTCTCCCCAAGGCACAGCCCAGTGTCTGTGGAGGCATTTGCAGAGCACTGGTCACCCAGATGGATCTGTGGGCTCCTCCAGGGGACACGGCGATGGCCCAGAAGGACGTTCCCTCTGATTCCCTCCTAATACTCTGAAAAATCAGACTGTCACCAGGCTCGTGCCAGCTGAGAGAAGTCAATCTCCGGGAGGTCGGTGGGACAGGGTGGGAAAGGTCCAACATTGCCCTGGCAAGGCACAAGCAGACGCTTCTCCCAGGACACCCTGCTGGATGCTCATTCCCTCCCAGAATGTGCCAGTGGATGCTTATTCCCTTCTGGGACACGCCAGTGGATGCTCATTCCCAGTACAACCTGCCTGGTACGGATCTTAGCTGCCAATGCAGCGGCTGGGCTGGAATTCCCCCGGGGAGCACTGGAGGGGTGTCCCTGCCTGAGGCTGGCGCACCCAGCATGGGGCAGAGGAGCAGACACCAAACCTCATTCTACCCAGGGAAGTTCCCACCTGCAGTTCCCCCTGGATTCAGGCTTGTGTTTATGGGCTTGAGGGCTGCCCCGTGTCCCCAGCCAGGGCATGGCAGGCTGGGGGGGACCCGGCAAACTGCATGTGAGGGCATAGGGAGGGCAGGGAGAGCTGGTGGCCACCGCCACGGGTGGTGGCAATGGGGGGAGGGAGTCGCGGCTGGGAGCCCTCGGGCCCTGCTTGTTCCCCACTGTCCCCCCAGTGTCACCAACCGCACGAGGGGCCCGGGGCTGTTGCCCCCTGGGGCTCCCCATGCCCGGGGGTGATGCTCCCGGTGCCCGGGACCGATGCTACCGGTGCCCGGGACCGATGCTCCAGTGCTCCCCACCACCGGTGCCGACGCTCCGCCCCTCCCCGCCGCCCGCCCGCCCATCGCAGCCCTGGTCCCGCCCTCGCCATCTCCTTCCGGGCCCGCTCCAGCCGCCGTCGCGGCGCTGGGGCTAGGGCTGGGGCCGGGGCCCTTCCGGGGAGCGGCGTCCGCCCGGGTAGAGATGCAGCGGGTAAGGCCGGGCCGGGTACCCCGGGGCGGGGGGATGACCCGGTCCCATTCCTGGACCCGTTCCTGGTCCCGGCGGCAGTTCCCGCCCGTGGCTTCCGTTATCCCTGGGGCCGGAAGGGAGGAGCAGGCTGGGGGGGGGAGGTGTGTGCGACGAGTCCCGGTGCTGCTGCGGGACCCCCCTCCGCCCGTCTCGTTCTCAGGGTGCGGTGGCCTTCGAGGACGTGGCCGTGCACTTCTCTCCCGAGGAGTGGGGGCAGCTGGCGCGGTGGCAGCGGCAGCTCTACTGGGAGGTGATGCTGGACAACCGGGACCTGGTTGCCAGCCTGGGTAAGGATGAGTCCTGCACGGAGCTCATGGGGCCCGGGGGCTGAGCTGGGGCTCCGGAGGCTTGGCTGGGGTCCACAGCCAGGTCACAGCCCAACCTGCCGAGCCTGTCCCGTCCCCAGTGTGTGAGGAGTTAATGGCTCCAGGTACCCTGCCCCTGCTGCTCCACATCCTGGTGCACCCCAGTTTGCTGCCACAGCTGGCACTGGCACCAGCAGCCCCCCTGGCCCTGCTGCTCTTGCAGCCGGCAGCCCCCTGGCACAGCCCTGGTGATGGTGACAGTTGCACTCCTGGGGTGGCTTGGGGGCCACTGAGGGTTCTCTCTTCTGCACAGTCTCAGAGTCCAAGTTTGTCTGCAAAATGGAGGCTGAGGAGGAGTCGTATGTGGGGGACCCCTGCAGCAGAGGGAACAGTGGAGCTCCTGACACCTCTGGAACCTGTAAGTGGCTGTGGGGACACTGGCATGGCTGGGGCACTGGGCTGGGAAGTTGGTGCTGATTTAATAAGTTGGGGTGAGGCAGCCACCGAGGTGACCCCCTGCCAGGTGTCCTTCCTGGTCAGGGCATCCTGCCTTGGCCCTCTGGCTCAGTTGCCCCATACGTATTGCGGGGGATGCTGCGGCAGGCAGGGGGCTGGTGCCATGGGGACTGTGCTGGGGGTGTCCCCCTGACGTGACCCCCTGTTCCCAACAGCTGCCTGGGATGTGGCTGCTGGGGAGGAGCTGTCTGAGGAAGACAACCAGGGATGCTGGGTCCCGTGCACGGCGCAAGCCAGGGCGGCCAAGGTGTGGTACCCACCGCTCTGCTCCAGCTTGTGTAACGCAGAGACCTGGGACGGAGCCTCTCCCCGGGGGCTGCTAGGGGGCGAGGGGGTGCCGGTGTCTGGGGCCCTTCTCATCTGTGGCATCTGTGGGCAGAGCTTTGAGGACGAGGCCCGGCTGCACGCACACCAGGGCGAGCACCTGCGCCCGGCACCCTCCTACCAGTGCACGGCCTGCGGCAAAGCTTTCCGCCACCACCGCAACCTCCTGACGCACAAGAAGCACCGGGGCCGGCACCGGCACGTCTGCACCGAGTGCGGCAGCACCTTCTGCTTGAAAGGCGACCTGCTGCGGCACCGGGCGAGCCACGGCGGCGAGAGCAGCTACTGCTGCCCGCTGTGCGGGGACAGCTTCCGCCACAAGCGCGAGCTGCAGGCGCACCGCAAGGAGCACGGCGCCGGCGACGCCTGCCACAAGTGCCCCGAGTGCAAGAAGCGCTTCGAGGACGAGGCCAGCCTGAGCCAGCACCGGGCGGCACACAGCGAGGAGCAGCCATTCCGCTGCGGGCGCTGCGGGCGCAGCTTCAGCTGGAAGGAGAGCCTCATCATCCACCAGCGCAGCCACGCGCAGGAGCGCTCCCACAAGTGCCCCGTCTGCGGCCGCAGCTTCAGCCGCAGCGGGAACCTGCTGGCGCACCAGCGCGTGCACACGGGCGAGCGGCCCTTCGCCTGCGCCCAGTGCGACAAGTCCTTCTGCAACAAGGCCAACCTCATCACCCACAAGAGGCTGCACCGCCGCTACCGGACCTTCACCTGCTCCCAGTGCCGCCTGAGCTTCAGCTCCAAGAGCAAGCTGCTGCGGCACCAGCGGGAGCATGCGGAGCATGCCAGGAGCCAGGATGCCAGGAGCCTCAGTGCAGAGGACAACCCGGTCGGCTGCCAGCAGTAGCTGTGGCTGCTATGGAGCACAGGAAGGGGTTTATCCCCACGTGGAGAGACCAGAGGAGCCTAATCCTGCCTCCAGGACCTGACTTTGGTGGTGCAAAGTGCCTTCTCCCCGGTGCACATCCAGGATTTTTGATCCCTGTGCTCCACACCCCTGTGGACATTGGAAAATCCCTCCAGGGCACCTCATTTTCCCTTCAGGCCTTGCAATATCTCTCCAGAGCACTTCCCAGTTCTCCCAGTCCCACCAGTGCCCTGCCCCTGTGTGCAGAGTATCTCCTTGTCTGAATTTAAAGCAGAAGTGAGCGATATGAGTGTGGGGTCTGGTCTCTTGTGGCAGCACAGAAGGGCCAAGGTCGTGGTGGCAGCTCATGGCCAAAGCCCTTCACTTTTCCTATTGCTCTCCTCCTCAGAGTGGGGCTGGGGACTTGGGGGGCCAAACACCACCAGACCCTTTGCCAAAACCTGCCATGGTTCCAAGGCTCTCGAGGGCGAGGATATCGCCTGTGTTCAGAAGGTGGCTGTGCTGCAGTCCATGGTTCTAGTGCCGGGATCACTGGCTGAAAGGGGAGGAGGTGGGGGGGCCAGCAGGTTAGTGAACACCTAGCGTAGAGTGTCATGGATCCCCCCATTAGCACTCGGCGCCTTTGCTGGTTGTGCCCCAGGTTTTGGGGTGCAGCTCTGTTCTGAGGGGTGGGGGGTGATGTGCTGTGCTTCCCCTGTGGCCCCTGGGCTGGAAGCAGATTGCAGCGGTTGTTGCTGGAGGCTCTGGCTCTTGTGTGTGGCTCACCCTGCTCCCCCTCACTGGCTCAGCTGGTGGCCATCGCTGCTTGGAAAGTGTCTACCCTGTGCTGCAACTGCCCTATAGAATTATCACAGAACCATAGAATGGTTTGGGTTGGAATGGACCTTAAGGCTCATCGAGTTCCAGCCCCCTGCCACAGGCAGGGACACCTTCCGCTAGAGCAGGTTGCTCCAAGCCCCGTCCAACCTGGCCTTGAACACTGCCAGGGATGGGGCAGCCACAGCTTCTCTGGGCAACCTGTGCCAGGGCCTCACCACCCTCACAGGGAAGAACTTCTGCCTCACATCTCATCTAAATCTCCCCTCTGTCAGTTTAAAGCCATTCCCCCTTGTCCTGTCCTACCTGCCCTTGTCAAAAGCCCATGGCAAGTCAACAGTGGCAATGGGGGCTGCAATCCCTAAGGTCCCTGGTTTGGTTTACCCCCATGTTGTGGCCATGAAGAACATCCCAGCAGTAAAAGCTGCCTTTCCAGAAAGCAGGTTTCCCAAACTGACACATTGTGCGGCCCCATTGTCCCATTGCTTGTCTGGGTGGGCACCCCTGGCCTTGTGAGCCCCAGCGTGGGGACCGTGGCTGGGTCTGGGGCGCTGGGGTGCCAGTGACCCCGAGCACAGGCTGCTGGGCCAGCAGCTCTTCCCTTGGTTTGTGGCCATCAGCCCTTCCCTTGGGCACTGCTGCCACTGGCTCCCCAGTCTCAGGTAAGCATCTGTGCGTCCTAAGTCCTGGAGCACCACGGCGTCCACAATTCCTTGTAGGTTAATGAATCCCTTTGTCAGGAATGAAAATGGAGGGACAGCAGGGGGGGAACAGCAACTCTTGGGTGGCCTCGGGCTGGGGGTGCTGGCAGTGGGGGGTTGCCCTCACCCTCTTCCACCTCCTTGCCTTCCTCCCCTGGTGCAGCACTGGCTGCCAGCCCAGCCTTGCCCAGGCATTGCTCAGGGAATGTGGATGCATCCATTCTCAAGGGCTGATGGATGAGGTGCAGTTGGATTGGATGGTCGGTGGAGGTCCCCTTAGGCTGGAATTTTCACTTCCCTTTCCCCTTTCACCTTTCTGTTTACCTTTGCCTTTTCCTTTTCTCTCCCTTTCCCTTCCCTTTCCAATTCGGGATAACATCACTCTGCCCCTCTCCCATCCCCTCCCTGCTCTTCCACACATCTGGGGCTGATGGCTGAGGCTGTGCAGGTGGAGCAGGGAGGGAAATAAACATGTCTGTGTGGGATTGGTGCTGCCGTTCCTGGTACCGGCAGTGTGTCCCAGTGCCAAGGGCTGGGACAGCCGAGTCAAACATTGCCATCCTGCAGGGAATCCAAATCCATCTGGGAGGGGATCTGTCCTACCACATCCCCATGTCCATGTGTCCTCATGTCCCCACATCCGTGTGTCCCTGTGCCCCTTGTCCCCATGTCCCCACATCCCTGCGTTCCTCATCCTACTGCAATCCATCCCCCATGACTCCTCCATGACCCGACGTACCCAACATCCCAGTTCTATCGCCGAGCCCGGTGCCACGGTGACGGTAACAGCTCCCGCTGCCCCAACCAGCTCCGTCCTCCACTGCCCGCTCCCGCCCGGGACCCCGGAGCACCTCCCGGCTCACCGGAGTGCCCGCCCGTGACACCGGCCGGGGGGGGCGGGCCCCGGACCCGGACTACGGCTCCCGGCAGCCCGCGGGGCCGCGGCCCTTTGTCTGCCGCCCCGCGCGCCGCCGCCGCCCCGGTGCGCTCCGCGGCCATCGCCGGTGAGAGCGGGGGGGGGGGACCGGGACGGGGTGCGTGGTGCGGATGGGGGACACCGGGGCAGGAGGGGGGGACACCGTCGGGGCGACCGGGACGGCAGGGGCATCAGGGAACGGGGGGACACACACCGGGACAAGCGGGGGGCGCACCGGGACAGGCAGGGGACACTGGGATGGGAGGTGGGTACCGGGACAGGCGAGGAGGGACACCGGAGTGGGGGGCACCGGGACGGGAGGGGGCAGCGGGAAGGGGATAGTGGGGCAGGCAGCGTGTCACCGGGACAGGCGGGGACACTGGGGGGGCACCGGGACAAAGGTTGTGGACACTGGGACAGGTGGGGGGGCATCGGGATGGAGGGCACTGTGGGGGGAGCAGGGCAGGGACATACCGGGGAGGGGACACCGGGAGCAGGGAAGTCCCGTGCCGGGGGGGAAACGTGCCCCAAACCCTGTCCAATTCCCAGTGGGTGCAGTCCAGGGAGCAGGGATGGGCTTTGGGGACTGTGGCTCCAGAGGACGCACAGCCAGTGGTAGGGGGCACAGAGGGTGCAGGGCTGTGGGGGTCCAGCACCCCACAGGAGGAGCATCCTCCCCATGGCTGTGGGGATGCCCCCCAGCCCTGTATCCTGTTAGTGATGTGATGGGTGCAGAGTGACAGGTCCATGGTCCCATGGTAAGGTGCCCGCTGTGTGGCTTCAGCTGGCTTCAGCCACGCTCACCTGAAATCCCTGCCTGGAGGTGATCCTGTTCCAGGGCAGCCGGAGGAGAGGAACCCCCAGAGCAAAGCACTCCCGTTCGGAAAGGGCCGAACCCCATCAACCCCTGAGCACCCTGGTCCTGCCACCCCAGTGCTTGCAGGGATCCCTCGGCACCACCATTGCCCCGAGCAGGGTGCCCTTAGAGTGAGCAGAGCAGCCAGGCAGGAGGAGGAGGAGGAGGAGGAGGAGGAGGGCAACTTCCACCTCCCAGAGCTGGAGGGTTGCTCTGGTGGCCCCCAAGCTGGAGGGAGCCAGGGAGCAGGGACCCTGCACACCCATGCTGTTCTGGTGCCAAAGCCACAAACTGCGGCCCTGTGCTGGGGTTCACTTTGCTCCCACCTGTACCCCACCTTTGTAGCCACTGGGCTGAGAGGAGCAGCCGGGGTGGCTGTTGAGGTGATGGTGGCATGACCTGGCACCCATGCTGGAGCAGGGACCCTGGGGGCTGGCATCCTCTGGAACCCCGAGGGATGGGGGGCGCTGGCAAGAGACTCTCCAATGGCTCCAGCAGGTTCTGGTGGGACCCCGGCGATGGAGCAAGAGGAGAAGCCGTTTGGGGGGAGCACACTGGACATGAGACTCCGGGCAATGCCCGACCCCCATGGCACAGGTGAAGTGATGTCCTGCAAGTCCTGGCTGCTCTGGCACCCTGGGGACATCACAGCCCCCATGCCCTGGGATCCCTGGGGCTGAGGTGCCACTTGCACAGAGCCCAGCACGGTGCTGGTGCTGGTGATGCCGTGCCCAGCACTGGCTGCTGCCGTGGTTGTGGTCGGGTGAAGGTCCTCACTGGGCAGCCGGGAGGGATGGATGGGGTCCAGGGCTCAGCCCCCTGCTTCCCTCCATAGTGCCCCTGTGCCTGGAGGGAGTATGGAGCCCGTGGTGTCACTGGAAGCAGTGCAGTGTGATGCAGCTTTGTCTTCCTCAGGAAAGGGCTGGGATGGTGCAAAGGGCGAGATCGTGGTGAAAATAGAACCAGAGGATGAATACTACATCGGATGTCCCCAGGGCCTGGAGGCCACTGGCCCCAGTGTCCCTGGCACTGGTGAGCAGAGTGGATGGCTGGGTGAGGGCTGGGAGCTCGGCAAGAGCTGTGGCCCTGGGGATTGAGTCCCCTGTCCTGGATCAAGTACCCTGTCCCATACTGTCTGCTCCGGGTGGCACCTTCCCTCCCTTCCTCCTTTCCACAGGCATCAAGGCTGAGGTGGTCGGGAAAAGCGAGGATGAGGATGGTGCGTATGGAAGTTACAGCCCTGGCTCCCCGGGGCAGGATGTGACCCCCCTTGACACGGCCTGTGAGTGGAGTGGGGCACCCAGGGGACACAGACGGGGATGACGGGGGGTGGTGAGCTGGGCAGGGGGTACCAGTCAGGCATGTACCTGGGGAAGTCACCCCTCTTAATCCCCTCCGAGTGCTACTGGGGACATGGTGACACTGTCCTGTGCCACGCTGGGGACACGAGCCTCAATGGGTGCCCATGTGAGCCCATCCCTGCCGTTGCTGCTGGTAGCACTGCCAGCTGGGGTGTGAAGCCCATCTGCATCGCCTCTGGCCCCACCGGCACCCACCCAGCACCGCACTCTGCTCTCCAGGCGATGCCAAGCCCGAGGTCATTGTGAAGGTGGAGCTGGAGGAGCTGCACATCGGGTGTCCCCCAGGAGCTCCTGGCCAGCGCAGTGGCGCAGGTGAGCACCGGGGCAGCTCCGTGGGTCTGGCAGGATGGGGGGATGTTGGGGTGAGTGCCCTGGCTCGTTGGGCATGGAGCAGGGGAGGGCTCCTCAGCCCGGCAGAACAGGATGGGTCCTGCTGAAATGGACCTTAAAGCATCATCTGGTGATGGGTTTCTCTGCAACATCCTTGCGGCTCCCACGGGAGCTCCGAGGGTTCCTGGATGGGCCCAGAGCTTGTGGCAATGCCCTTGGTGGTGGTGAGATGCTGCATGGGAACCCCATTCCCATTGTGCGCTCCAAGTGACAGGAAGAGAAGGAAACCCCCTTCCTGAGGGGTTGCCGACCCTGGGGGTAGTGGGTGCTGCTGGTGGCTGGCATCGGCTACAGTTGCAGATGGGGTTTCCCCTTTACTTTTGCAGCTTCATTCAGCACTTTGGGTCCTGTATATCCTCACCACAAGCCTGGCTCGTGTGGTTTGTGGTGGCGGGGCTCTCCCTCAGCCGTGAGGTGGCTGTGGGCATGGGGAGGAGATGGGCAGATGGAGATGGCCCCATGGGTCCCACTGGCACCTCGTGGGTCCCACTGGCACCTCGTGGGTCTCACTGAAACCCCATGGGTCCCACCAGCACCTTCTGGGTCCCACCGCAGCCTCATGGGCTGCCCAGTGACCTTGTGTCAATGCCACCGCTGGCATTCGGTGGTCAGGGAGCAACAGTCCCTGGGACTGGGGCTGCCCCCACCACAGCTCCCACTGCACCCATAGCCCCCAAGTCCCTCTCCCAGCCACGTCCCAAACCCAGCAGAAAGCCACAGGGAGGGCCAGTGCCACCACCAGCCATCCCGGCAAGCCACTTGGTGTGTGGGCACTGCCAGAGCATCATGCTGCTCTTCCACAGGTCCAGGCAGCCAGTACACATGTGAGCATCTCCCTGGGGTCAGCCGCAGTGATGCCGCCCTGCTCATGGTGCCGGGATGGGGACAAGGTGCTGATGCGCTAATGACAGGGCCAGCGGGTTGGAGTGCTGCAGTGGCCCTGGTGCCGTGGCTGCACCGTGCCTGTGTCGATGAGCGCAGCTCTGGTGGTGCCCAAGAACGTGGCTGTGGGTCCTCACAGCAGGTAACTGCGGGGTCCCCTTCTCTTGGCAGGCACTGGCAGCGAGCGGCGTCCCAAGGAGGAGCCGGAGGAGGTGAAACCAGGGTCAGCAGAGCCGGAGCGGAGCCCAGGGGCTGCCGGGGGGGGTTCCCTGGGGCTCCAGCCCTGCGTCAGCCAGTGGACGGTGCGGCAGGCGCAGGGCGCTGTGGCTGAACTCTGGCGCAGCCCAGCAGTGCCTGGGGGGCCGCGGGTCACCCCCAAGCCGCGGGGGCTCTGCCTGGTGACGGGCACGGCTCCGGTGGTGCCGGTGAGTGGCACTGGGCAGGTCCCCCCCTCTGCCTGTGGGATGGGCAGCGCTGCGGCCCCTGGCACCGAGCTGGTGCGGCGACCCTGCAGCCACGCATCCGGGCGTCCCTTCGCCTGCAGTGAGTGCGGGAAGAGCTTCCAGCACCGGGGGAACCTCGTCACCCACCTGCGGGTACACACCGGGGAGAAGCCCTTCACCTGCACCGTCTGCGGCAAGAGCTTCAGCCAGAAGGGCGACCTGATGCGGCACCAGCGCATCCACACCGGTGAGAAGCCATTCTCCTGCACTGTCTGCGGAAAGAGCTTCTGCTCCAAGCAGACCTTCATCCTGCACCAGCGCATCCACACAGGAGAGAAGCCTTTCTCCTGCACCGACTGTGGCAAGAGCTTCAACCGCAAGGCCAACTTCCTCACCCACCAGAAGATCCACCGCGGCGAGCGCCCCTTCATCTGTGCCGAGTGCGGCAAGGGCTTCTGCGCCAAGAAGACCTTCATCCTCCACCAGAAGATCCATGTTGGTGACCGGCCCTTCGGCTGCTCTGAGTGTGGGAAGAGCTTCAGCCGCAACGGCGACCTGACACGGCACCAGCGCATCCACACGGGCGAGCGGCCCTTCGCCTGCACCGACTGTGGCAAGAGCTTCAGCCACAACGGCGAGCTCATCAAGCACCAGCGCATCCACACCGGCGAGAAGCCCTTCACCTGCACCGAGTGCGGCAAGAGCTTCAACCGCAAGGGCACCCTCATCACCCACCAGCGCATCCACACAGGCGAGCGCCCCTTCGCCTGCGCCGACTGCGGCAAGACCTTCAACCTGAAGACAACACTGATGAAGCACAAGCGCATCCACACGGGTGAGCGGCCCTTCTCCTGCCTCGAGTGTGGGAAGAGCTTCAAATACAAGGGCAACTTGCGAACGCACCACCTCACCCACACCGTGGAGCGGGTCTACCCCTGCACCGAGTGCGGCTGCGTCTTCACCCACAAGAAGGAGCTGACGGCGCACCAGCGCGGGCACGCCGAGGAGAGGATCCTCTCCCGGTGCCGCGAGGGAGAGCCCTTCAGCCCCTTCCTCCCCGCGCACCCGCTCCTCGTGCCCTGCACCCAGCGCCCCGTGCCGCTCTCCAAGTACAAGTAGGGGTTGGTGGCTGTGGGGACAGCGCGGCGTCCCACCCATGGCATGTCCCTGCCAGTGGGGTGGTGAGGAGAGGAATGAGACCGTCACCAGAGCCTTGGGCCTGCTGCAGGGCTGGCAGCACGGTGGGGTCAGTGGTTTTCCCAGCTGCCGGATGCCAGGGAGGAGGTGCTGGTTGGGGATGCTGCTGGCTTTTGGTAGCACCCTGCTCCGGCTGGGATGCAAAGCTGGTGCTCTGGCCTCACCTGATCCCCAGGTCATGGTGGGGTTTGTGTTACAGCCCAAGCCGGTGTCCCCTACATAAGAGCTGCTGCTCAGAAACATTCCAAAAGCGGATTGTGGTGGGAGAAGTGAGGCCGGGGGTCCCCGTGCCAGGTTTTCTGTCCCTGACCCTGTGTCTGGCACTGCTCCTGGCATCACCTCACCATAGCCAGGAGCAGCGGGCAGAGGGACCAAGGTCCTCCCAAAGCTCTCTTTCATTCCCCTGGGAATTCTGGGTTCCTCTCGGCATCTCCAGCCCCATCTGCTCCCCTGCAGACTCCTCTGCCCTGTGGCTCGAGGCCCTGGCATCAGTTTTCACATCTGTAAAACAGGGCAGCACCCAGTGCTGTGGCTGCCCATGGGGTGGTGGGGGGTTAACCCCTTCCTGGCTGTGCGAGGGTGAGTGAGGGGCTGGGGGTGGCTGCTGGACACACGTATTTATAGCTCCTTCTTTTTTATTTCCCACCTAATCTAGAAACTAATAAAAAGTGGAAACCAACGTTTTGCATTATGGGTGAGGAGAAGCTCCCCATGGCCCGGCTGCAGTGTGCGCTTGTGCCTAGAAACCAACCGTATCCTGGGCTGCATCACCAGCAGCGTGACCAGCAGGTCGAGAGAGGGGATTCTCTCCCTCTGCTCCGCTCTGGTGAGACTCCTCCTGCTCTGGAGCCCCAACATAAAAAGGACGTGGAGCTGTTGGAGTGAGTCCAGAGGAGGCCAAGAAGATCCTCTGAGAGCTGGAGCACCTCTGCTATGGAGACAGGCTGAGAGAGCTGGGCTTGTTCAGCCTGGAGAAGAGAAGGCTCTGGGGACACCTTAGAGCAGCTCCAGTGCCTGAAGGGGCTGACAAGAAATCTGGAGAGGGGCTTTTGACAAGGGCAGGTAGGGACGGGACAAGGGGGAATGGCTTTAAACTGACAGAGGGGAGATTTAGATGAGATGTGAGGCAGAAGTTCCTCTCTGTGAGGGTGGTGAGGCCCTGGCACAGGTTGCCCAGAGAAGCTGTGGCTGCCCCATCCCTGGCAGTGTTCAAGGCCAGGTTGGATGGGGCTTGGAGCAACCTGGTCTACTGGGAGGTCTTGCATCCTTGTGGGTGGGGGTGAGGGGGACACCCACATCTTTGCATCTGGATGAGGGGGGAACCTGCATCACTGGGGAGGGGGTCACTGGAGGGGGCGCCAGCATCCCTGGCGGGGAATGTGGGGGTTACCTACATCCCTGCAGCTGGATGTGGGAGGGGACACCTGTATCCCACAGCTGGTTTTGGGGGGAAAGGGGGTCACCAGGGTTGGGGCCACCCCATCCCTATGGATGTAGGCGAGGGGAGCGCGCACATCCCCTCCGCACCCTCCGGACTACAGCTCCCGACCTGCACCGCCGCCGCTCGGGGCTGACGCACGGGCGGATCCCGGCGCCGTCTTTGTCCCCGCCCGCGGCCCGGCCGGCGCAGCCCCGCAGCAGGTACGGGAGGGGCGGGGGGCGGCCCGACGCCACTGGGATGGGCGCTGACACCCCCGGACACCCCTCGCCGGGCAGCTCCGGGAGGGCCCCCCCGCTCCCCGCACCCTCTCACTCCCTCGGGACCCCCCGAACCTCCCGGCCTCAGTCGGGACTCCCCACTCCGTGTCCTACCCACCCGGATCGCGACCCCCCGAACTCCCCCGTCATCTTCCTCCGGCTCTTCCCGGATACCGGAGCCTGGTTCGGGTGCCTGGGGGCTCCCCACATCCCATTTCCCTTGTTTTCATTGCCATTTGCTGCTCTGGCTTCACTGTGGGTGATGCTCCCAGCGTCGCTCCCTTTGCAGTAAGTGCTCCTTTGGCCCCTGGATATTCCCCACATCGCTGTGCTTGGCAGCGATCAGCGTCCTGGAGCGGCTACACGTGGAACTGGCATCACCAGCAGCGTCCAGAGCATTCCACCACCATCTGCCTGGATAAACATCGCCCGTGAATCCATCTGCCTGCGACAGGCCAGGGTCAGGCTGCTCCGGCAAGGTGGGGGTCAGGCACTGCTGATGAACCAGCTCCAGGGCCCAGATTCCCGTGGTTGGTGCCATTGGTGTGGTTGTGGCACAAAGCCAGCTGCCCAAGGAACCATGGCACGGGCACAAGCGTGCCAGCTGCTGGCCTCAAGCCAAGCCTCATGTCGCGGCGCTGTGCTGTGCCCCTCCCTGGCACGGGATGCTCCGAGCTCTGCTGGTGCCCTCAGGATGCTGGAGCCCCAGTGCTGCCCAGCAGGATCTTGGCAGAGGTGTCCAGCCCAGCCATACTGACCCAGTGCGGTTCCCGCTGCAGATGCTGGTGACATTCGAGGACGTGTCCGTGCACTTCTCCTCCGAGGAATGGGCCGTGCTGGCCGGGTGGCAGCGGCGGCTCTACCGGGAGGTGATGCTGGAGAACTACCAGGCGGTCGCCTCGCTGGGTGAGGAGTCTCCTGGCACTGCCGGGCCGGGCTGAGCTGGAATTCATGCCATTGAGTGCATGGAGGACTTAGGAGGGAAAATCCAGCCGTGGCTGTTGCGGCCTGTGTTGCGGTGGGCATGGGGAGGGTTTGTCCTGGTGGTGCCTCCTGCAGAGAGTGGTGCCGGTGGGATGCGATAAAGATGGGGATGGGGTGAGGGTGAGGATGAGATGGGGATGGGGTGAGGATGAGATGGGGATGGGATGGAGATGGGGGTGGGATGGGATAAAGATGGGGACAGAGTGAGGATGGGACGGGGATGGGATGGAGATGGGGTGGGATGGGATAGAGATGGGGATGGGATGGAATGGGATAGAGATGGGGATGGGACAGAAAGGGTATGGGAATAGGCTGGGAATGGGGATGGGGATGGGTTGGGGATGGGACAGAATGAGGAAGGGGATGGCATGGAGATGGGATGGAATGGCATGGAGATGGGGATGGGACAGAATGGGGATGGGGATAGGATGGGATGGGGTGGGAATGGAATGGAATGGCTGCAGGAAGACAGGCACTGTGGGGAGGCACAGCTGCAGACAGGTTGGGGTGAGGGAACAGAGCTGGGGGGAGCTGGGGGCACTGCAGGAGCGGGGTGCTCTCTCTGCCGGCACAGGCTGGCTCACCATCAAGCCGGAGATCATCGCCAAGATGGAGCGAGAGGTGATGCCATGTGCGGCATCCCTGTCCCTGCCACGGCGCCGGCGCAGGGCTCCTGCACCAGGTACTGGGGTGCAGCACCCCCTGCCCGCAGCCCCAGGTGCTCTGGTCACCGCGGTGGGCTGGGGTTGCCCATCCTGGTGGTGACCCCACATCTCCCCAGCCACCAGTGCTGCCCACGTGCGGCCGGGGCTCCCCAGGGTGCTGCCAGCACCCACCGCCCGGCTCCCGGCGGTGCCTGAGCACAGCAGGAGGCGTCAGCGGGGTCTGACAAGGGCGAAGCCGCTCTCCACGTGCCCCGAGTGCGGCCGGAGCTTCCGGAGCCGAGCAGCGCTGGACGTCCATGCACGGAGCCACTTGAGTGAGCAGCCCTTCACCTGCGCCTGCTGCACCAGGGGCTTCCCCTGCTCCAGCGATCTCAAGCACCACCAGCAAAGCCATGTCACCAAGATGGGCCCTCGCACTGGCTCCCAGAGCCCCAGTGCCTGCGCCGAGTGCGGGAAGAGCTTCAGCAAGAGCCGGGAGCTGAGGCAGCACCAGCACAGGCACCGCGGCCACCGCTTAAGCCAGAAGCGCCGACCGGTCACCTGCCGGCGCATCCACAGTGGGAAGCGGCCCTTTGCTGCCGGAGGGGCTTCCACAGCAGGAACACCATCACCATCCACCACTGCCGCCATGCTGGTGACAGGCCTCACCAGTGCGGTGGATGAGGCAAGGTCTGCAGCCAGGGGCAGCACCTGAAGAGCCACCAGTGGGTGCACCGGGGCTGGACAGTGGGATGTAAGGGGTCCGTCTCTGAAGCCCTTCCAGTGCGGTGGCTGCAAGAAGCGGTTTTGGGATGTGGGGGTAATGCTGGCTCACCAGAGCACCCACAGCACCCCCAGCCCGTGACCTGGCACCCCCAAAACTGCTGCCCATGTTGGCTCCACCAGAGCACCCATGTGTGAACTGAGAGCAAATGGCAGCTCTTCCATCACCGACTGCCCTAAAGCATCCACACCGGATCCTCCTGAGATCCCCTGAGCAGCTGCGGTTGGTGGGGGGGTCATGGGCACCCATCCCCGCTGCACCAGGCCCCTGGGAGAGCCGGGGGCACCCAGAGTGGGGGAATGCAAAAAACAGTCATGGTGCAGTCGGGATGGTGCATGGGGCTGGGGTGGGGGAAGGTGCCACTTTATTTTCCCTGGATAGTGAGTAAAAAGCTCCTGGGTGGTGACGATGCAGCAAGACCACGGCAGTGCAAGTGCCCTGCTCGGGGCTGGTGTCCCCTCGCTCATCCCTAGATCCCCATCTCCGGTGGGACATGGCGAGAGGTTGGGATCTGCCTGGGGGCTTCCAAGAGAGCTGGAGGGGTGTGGGCTTGTCTTGGTGTGAGGTGCTGCCCATTTTGAGGTGCCAGAGCTCACCAGAACCAGCCCCATCCCATCCCACCCCCATGGCCCTGCCTGGTGGAGCTCCCCAAGCCCCTGCTCCCGCTGTGGCAGCACGTGACTGTGCCATGGTTGGCACAAGTGATGCTGGTTCCCAGGGTGAGCAGGCACTGGTGCCCCCCGGGCACCCCCCATCCCGCACCGCTCTAATGACCAGACCACAATTAAGCAATTGGCAGCTTTAATTCAGCTGTAGCCTCGTGCCCCGTCAGTGCCAGTGTCCCTGGAGAACCCTCAGCTCGTGGGGCAGGGTGAGGCTTTGCGTGGCAGCGGGAGAGAGAGGAACATGACAGCCCCTGCACACCAGGGCTGGGCCTGGGCCCCCCAGTCACCCCAAACCCTTCCCTCTCCCTCCCAGGTGCCCCCCAGACCTTTCCAGTCCCCCCTTGGCACCCCATAAGCCCAGTCCCTTCCCAGTTCCCCCAGTCCCTTCCCATCCCTCTCTAGTCCACCCCCCGAGTGCCCCCATGTCCCCTCCCAGTCTCTCCTGTGCCCCCTGAGCCCTTCATGGTCCTTCCCAGTGTCACCCTCCATCCCCAAACCCCTTCTGGTCCCCCCCTGCTCCCCCCAGTCCATTCCTGATCCCTTCCCAGTCCCCCCCGGGCCCTCTTGCCACCCTTGAGCCCTCTCTGGTCCTCCCCAAGCCCTTCCCAGTCTGTCTCCATCCCTCCCTGGTGCCCCCTGAACCCTTCCCATAACCCCCCACTCTCTCTGGTCCCTTCCCAATCCCTCCCATTCCCGCTCCCGATCCTCCCCAGGCCATTCTCAGCACCCCCCAATCCCCCCACGTCCCGTCCAGTGTCCCCCTGGTCCCTTCCCAGTTCCCCCAAGCACCACCAGTCCTCCCCCCAATCCCACCCAAGCCCTTCCCAGTTCCCTCTCAAGCCCTTCCCAGTCTCCCCAGTCCCTTCCCAATCCCTGGCGCTGGCTGTGGGGGCTGTTCCCGCAGGTTTATTGCAGAGAGGGGCAGGGTCTGGAGCACCCCGGAGGGGTCTCAGCGCCGGGAGAAATCCCCACCTGTGGGAGAGGGGTGGGGGGGCTTTGGGTGCTGTACCCCATGCTGGGCAGGGGGTGTGGTGGGCCTTGTGTTCTGCATCCGCAGCCAGGCAGGGGGCATGGGGGGCACAGGGGGCTGCACCCATAGCCGCGTGGGGGTCACGGGGGGGCATTGGGTGCTGCACATGCAGCCAGGTGGGAGTGCAGGAGCGCCGGGGCGCTGCCCCCGCAGCGGGGTGGGGGTCGGGGTGCTCACCCTGGCAGGGGCTGCACTGGCAGCTGCGGATGACGGGCAGCACGACGGGCTCGCTCTGGCCGCCGGGGCAGGGCAGCCGCAGGACGCGCACGGGGCCGGTGGGGTCCAGGCGGTAGCTGCAGCACTCGCACACGCTCTGCAGGTACGGCTCCTGCCGGGACACGCTGCGGCTCACACCGGGTCCAACCGCGGACCCCAGACCCCCGCCCCGAGCCTCCCCCGGCCCCGCTGACCTCGGGGGTGACGGTGGTGCGGGACGGGCAGTGCCCAGCACAGAAGGAGACCTCGACGTCGCGCAGGGCGCAGGGGCCCTTGGCGAAGGTGCGCAGCTCCGTGAGGCGCCGGCACGTGGCGGGTGGCTCCTCTGCGGGATGTGGCACAATGGGGGGGACACCGCGATGTCTCGATGCCATGGGGTGAGGCCGTGGGGTGCTGGTGGGTGCCTGGACCCACCATGGGGTGCAGGGACCTTACCCGGCCACTCCTCCCGGCACACGGGACAGCAGCTCCCCGGCTCCCGAACCTTCACTGTGCCCTGATGGGATGGTGGGGTCAGATCCCTCCATGTGGAACCCCCAAACCATGTGTGACCTGCGCCCATGGGATCTCCCACCTACGTGGGACCCCCAAACAAGGGACCCCCTCCCCATGTGTGTCTCCCGTCTGTGAGACCCCCCACTCATGTCCCCTACCCAGGAGGGCCTTCTCCCCACGTCCCCTCCCTAGACATGCCTCCTCCCCATGCATGCTACTGCCCCACAAGTGCTCTTTTCCTCACACACATCCCCTCCCCATCTACATCCCATCCCCACGTGTCCCTTCCCTATGTGTGACCCCTGCCCAAGTGTGCTCCTGCCCTAAATGTGCCCCTGCTCCAAATGTGCCCCTGCTCCACACACATCCTTTTCCCCACATGTCCTCTCCCCACACGTCTCCTCGTGTGTCCCCCCACATATGACCCCTGCACACCTCAGGGCAGGCCAGTGGGGCGCAGCCAGCAGCACAGGTCACTCTCCCATCCTGGCATTGGCACATTTCGCACCCATCCTGCCACGTGCTGCCAGCCTGGCGGACACAACACAAGGCTCAGCCCGGCCATGGGGGGACACAAGGGACCCCCAAACACGCAGGACACCCACCCGCAGCCCCCATCACTGCTGACCTGGCGCAGCTGCCCACGGTGCTGGCACTCGCAGCGGGCAGCCAGAACGCAGTGCCCGGTGCTGTTGCGGTAGTGCCCGGGCTGGCAGGCGCAGCCGGGGGCCAGGGGGATGCTGCAGTTGTGCCGAGGCTCTGCAATGTCCCTGCAGCTCCGGTCGCAGCTCTCCGGTGCGTCGGGGTCCTGCCAGCGCTCACCCGCAGGACAGGCTGTGTGTGGCACAGGGACATGGCACCGGCGCCGTGTGGTGCAGGATGGCGCCTTGGTGTGCCGACGGCAGGGAGTGGGGCCGGGGCACTCACAGCAGGGGGGCAGGCTGCAGGGGCTGTGGCGCATGGCAGGCCCCCGGCACTCTGCCCCTGTGTGCTGGCGCTGCCGGAGCAGGTGCCGCTGGGAATGCCGCTCACCCGTCCCGCAGGTCACCGAGCAGGGGGACCAGGGTGACCATGGGGACCACAGGCAGTCCGCTGTGGGGAGATGTGGGGCTGTGCTGCAGGGACTGCAGCATGGCGGCATGGCACAGGGAACATGGCACAAGGGCTATTGCATGGGCACCACGGCACAGGGAATATGGTGCAGGGAGCATGGCACAGGCATGGGGACCACAGCATGGGGAACATGGCACAGGGACCATGGCATAGGGAGTGTGTCACAGGCATGGGGACCGCAGTGCGGAGACCATGGCATGGGCATGGTGACCATGGCACAGGGACCACCACACAAGGACCATGGCATGGGCACCACAGTAGAGGGGCCACAGCATGGCGACTATGGCACAGGCATAGGGACCATAGCACGGGGACCATGATGTGGGGGCTGTGGCAAGGTGACCATGGCGTAGGGACCACAGCATGCAGACCAGAGCACAGGGACCGCATTGTGGCGACCATGGCACAGGCACCACATTACAGGGCACATGGTATGAGTATGGGGACCATGGCGCAGGAACCAGGCACAGGCACCATGGTGTGGGCACGGGGCTGGGGTATGGGGTCTCTCACCATTACATTCCTCCTGGGAGCAGTTGAAGGTGCCGTGGATGCAGACACTGTGGACAGCGGTGGGGAGTCAGCACCCGCCTGCCAGCCCCCGGCCCACTGTGACCCCCCACCCCATCACTCACCATCGGGTGCAGCCATGCTGCAGGCTGGTGCCCGGTGCCAGCTCTGGTGCCAGGGAGAGGTTGTGCATCGCGGCCAGGGCAGGGGGCAGGCGGCAGCGGCACAGCGCGGGGGGGACACAGGCTCCGTCCTGCAGCACCTGCAGGCACCAGTGGGGACGGGACACGGGGACCCCCCTTGGCTGGACCCTGATCCCGAGACCCCCACCCGGGTGGTGGGGAGGGCAAATGGGGTCCCCACGGTGGGGGGTAGTCCCCAGCATAGGGGCAGTGCCTGGGGTGGAGGAGGTTCCCTGGGGTGAAGCGAGGTCCCTGGGGTGGAAATGGGTCCTCAGGGTGGCAGGGGGTCCTCAGCATGGTGTGAGGTCCCTGTGGTGACAGTAGGCTCCCTGAGGTGACATTGGGGTCCATGGAGTGACATTGGGGTCCCCAGGGTGAGGGGAGTCTCTGGGGTGACATTGGGGTACTTGGGTGGTGGTGGGTTCCAAGGGCAGGGAGGAACCCCAGCCCCAGGGTGGTGTGGGGACTCTACAGGGACAGTGGCATCCCTGGGGTGACACCGGGGTCCTCAGAGTGGCAGGGGTCCCAGTGGTGGAGAAGAGTCCCTGGGTGGCAACCGGGTCCCTGGGGTGGCAGTAGGGAACTTGGGGTGCAGTGGTGTCCCTGGGGTGATGGGGGTGGGTCCCTGGGTCGTGGGGAGTCCCCATGGTACAGTGGTGTCCCTTGGGTGGCAGTGAGGTCCCTGGGGTGCTGTTGGTTCCCCAGGATAGTGAGGGGTGCCCAGGGTAGCAGTGGAGTCCCCGGGGTGCAGCAGGGTCGCTGGGGTGGCAGCAGGGTCCCCGGGAGTCGCGGTGGTCCCGGTGTCGGTACCTGTCCGTGCGGGCAGGCGCAGCCGCGCTGGCAGCTCTGTGTCGCGCAGCGCGCCCCGGGGCCGAGGTGCGCGCAGTGCCGGGGGCAGGCGCTGGCGCAGGGACCGAACCGCTGCCCGACGGGGCACTCTGCGGGGCGAGCGGCGGCTGCGGCACAAGAACCGCCCCCCGGCCCCGCGCCCCCCGCCCGGCGCCCCCCCTCCTACCCGGGGAGCAGTTGTGGGCGCTGCAGACGCGGTGCAGCAGCAGCAGCGGCGGCGGCAGGAGGGGACACGGCTCCCCCGGCCCCGGCAGCGGCTCCCGGCGGCGCTCGGAGGTGCCCCCACCGCAGCTGGTGCTGCAGCGGCTCCACGGGGACCACGGGCTCAGCCGGCAGCCACCTGCGGGGAGCGCGGTCAGCGATGGGTCTCCATGGCCACCGTCCCACGACCATCCCCCCATCATCCCTCCATCGTTCCGCCATCATCCAACTGACCCACAGTCCACCATCATCCCACCATCCTGCTTTTTCTTGCCGTTCATCGTTCCGCCTTCATCCAACCATCCCACCATCATCCCACCATCCTGACATCATCCCACTGTCCCACTGTCCCTTGCCATCCTACTATTCTCCTGCTGTTATCCCGCCATCGTCCCACCATCACCCAGCCACTGTCCTGCCATCATCCCACCATTGTCCCAGCACTGTCCCACCACACTGGCACTCACCAGGGCAGGGCTGCAGGTTGCACTCCGCCATCTCCTCAGTGCCGGTGGCACTGCAGGGCTCCCCCCCGGTGCTCTCCTGGCACTCACGGTGCCGGGACATGTTGCCGCCACCACAGCTGCGGGAGCAGGGGCTCCACGGGGACCAGAGCCCATAGATGGGACATGCCAGGGCCGGGCAGGCAAAGGTCCCATTCCTGCAGGTGCTGCGCCGGGAGTGACACTGGCATCAGCCTCACACCATGGGCTGTGCTACGTGGCACAGGGCACCCATCCCACTGTGGTTGCACCCACCAGTTGTGGCAGCCGCGCTCGGCCGCCTGCCCTGGCCGCAGCTCCCGGGTGCCGTTGGCAGTGGGCAGACCGCAGCGGCACTGGGCCACCGGCACACACAGCCCGTCCTGCAGCAGCTGCCCCGGGGGGCACCGGCACCCTGTGGGCACAAAGGGGCAGGGCTGGACCCATGGGTGCTGCGGGTGCTCCCAAGGATCTGGTGGGCCAGGAGGGCTCCACCATGGGGATGTACATGGGTGCACTGGTGGGCAGCAGGTGCTGTGGGGCAGGGGGTGATATGGTGGGGGGTCTGCTAGGGTCAGGGGGCATGCTATGGGGTGGGGTATGCTATGGGGCAGGAGCCATGCTATGGGGTGGGAGCTGTGCATGGGGGTGTACTATGAGGTAAGGGCTGTGCTATGAGGAGTGTGTTATGTGCAGGAGGCCATGCTATGGGGAGTGAGGTCTGCTATGGGGCAGGGGAGCATGTTATGGGGCGGAGAACGTGCTAGAGGGCTGGGGGTGTGCTATTGGTCAGGGGGCCATGCTATGGGGCAGGATGCTGTGCTAGGGGGTGCGGAGCTGTGGTATGGAGCACAGGGCTGTGCTGCGGAGTAGGGGCTGTGCCATCAGGCAGGGGACTGTGCTATGGGGTGGGACACCACACTATGGGTCAGGGTCTGCCGCAGCTCGGTGCACGCACCCGGTTCGCAGAGGCCCTGCAGACACTCGACGTGGGGCCAGAGGTCGGCGCAGGCGCGGGGGCACCGGTTGGGGCAGGACGTGGTGAAGACCCGGCCCCGCTCCTCACACCCCTCGCCTGGGCACATTGGCAAGTGTCAGGGCACAGCGCCGGCACCAGCACTGGCACCACACCGGCACCGGCACCGGCACGCACCGTGCGGGGTCCCCGGGGTGCCGGGGCGGGCGTTACCTGCGCAGGCAGCGGTGTTGCAGCTCTGGCTCTGGGCATGGGCGCCGCGGCACTGCCGGTCACCCGCCGGGTGCTGGGGCTGGCGCTGGCGCAGGCGGTAGCCACCGCTGCATGGGTCCTGGCAGGGTCCCCAGGGCCCCCAGGGCCCCCAGAGGCAGAAGTCTGTGCAACATGGGGGTCACTGGCACCGCGGGGACCCGGCCTGGCCCTTGTCCCCTCTCTGCGTTCAGTGTGCAGTGGGGGGCACTCACCGTCACAGGGAATGTCCTGGCACTGGATGCCCTCGGGGGTGCAGGTGCTGTGGAAACACGGGTGGGCAGCTGGGTGGGCACCTCGGTGGCCCCCATCCCGGTCCCCATCCCCATCCCTGTCCCTGTCTCCCCATCCCCATCCCTGTCCCCGTCCCCCTCCCAGTCGCGGTCCCGGCACTGACCATCGCCGGCAGGGTCCCTGCATCCAGCTCTCCCCCAGGCTCCCGTTGCCGCCCTCCCGCGGGCACAGGGCCGGGCAGGGCCCCTCGGCACAGTCCCGGCTCTGCTCCTCCGGGTCCTCACATGGTGCAGCACCTGCCACCGCGATGGGGATCCTGGGGGGACACCGGGGTCACTCACTGCATGGGGGCACAGGAGTGCTTGCCCAGGTGCTGTGTGTCCCCTCTCAGTGCCCTGTATGTCCCCCACGTGCCATATCCCCTGGGTGCCACGTCCCACCCAAATGCCACGTGCCCTCTCAGGTGCCGTGTCTCCCCTAGGTGCTATTTATCCCCCAAGTGCCGTGTGTGTCCCCCACATGCCATGTCCCCCCAACCTCAGGTGCCATACATCTCCTTGGTGCCATATCCATGGGTGCTATATCTCGCCCCAGGTCCCATGCGTCCCTGGATGCCATAAGCCCTGGGTGCCGTTTCTCCGTTGGATGCTGTGTCTGCCATGTCCCTCCTGGGTGCCATGTCCCCTGAGTGCTGTGTCAACCCTCAGGTGCCATTCCCCCCCCCCCCCCGCCCAAGCGCCATATGTCCCCTGGGTGCCATGTGTGTCCCTGGGTGCTGTGTCCCCCTCCAAGTGCCATTTCCTGCCATGTCCCCGGGTGCCATGCCCCTCCCAAGTGACACACACAGTGTCATCCCCCCACCAGTACTATGTGTGTCCTCCCCATGCCATGTGTCCTCTCCACCATGTGCTATGTCCCTCTCAGGTGCCATATGTCTCCCAGGTGCCATATCGACGGGTGCCACGTCCCCAAGATGCCATGTGTATCCTGGGTGTCATGTGTGCCCTGTGGGTGTCACGCCCCCCCTCCAGCCACCATTTCCCCCCCCCCAAGTGCCATGTGTGTCCCTGCAGTGCTGTGTCCCCCACAAGTGCCATATGTCTCCCAAGTGCCATACCCCTGGATGCCGTATCCACTGGGCACCATGTGTGCCCCGTGAGTGCCGTGTCCCCCCCCCTCCAAGTGCCATACCCCTGGCTGCCACGTGTGTCCCCCCGGGTACCATATCCCCTGCGGGTGCCATGTGTCCCCCCCGGCCGGTGCCACCTGTGCCTGTGCTGCCGCCCGTGCCCGCAGGTGACGGTGCAGGGCGCCCATCGGCCCCAGGGGCCCCAGCGGCAAGGGGGCTGCGGGCAGCCGTGGCGGGCGCAGCGCAGGCGGCCGCTCTCGCACACGCAGCTCTCGCACCCGTCGCGGTGGCGGCTCCCGGGCTCCCACCCGCGCCCCGCCGCGTCCGTGCACTCGCAGCGCGCGAGGGGCACGCAGCCGCCGTCCTGCTCCAGCGCGCCTGCGGGGACACGGGCACGCGTGGGGACTCGGCCCCGGCGCGGGGGTCCCGCCGCCCCCAGCGGCGCCGCACTCACCGTTGGGGCAGCGGCAGCCGGGCCGGCAGCGCTCCTCGGGCCCGCAGGACAGCCCGGCCCGCAGGTCACCGCAGTGCCGCGGGCACCGGTTGGCGCAGGGCACCAGCACCGTGCCCGGGGGACAGCTCTCCCCTGGGGGCGGCACCGACAGGCACCGGTGAGAGCCGGTGAGCCCAGCGCCCCCCGGAGTCCCGCGGTGATCCCAGCGCCCCGGTGCCGCGTCCGTACCGCAGGGCTGGGGGTTGCAGAGCCGCAGGTGGTGCCGCTCGCCGGGGCAGGGCTGACCCCCGTTCTTGGGGGGGGGCCGGGTGCAGGAGCGGCTGCGCAGGGACCGGCCCCCCCCCGCACGTCCGGTCACACCGTGACCAGGGGCTCCAGGGAGACCAGGCGCCATCCACTGCACCGTGGCGGGGGGGTGTCAGGCGGGGGGCAACAATCGGGACCCCCAGACCCACCTCCTGCCCCCCCAGCCCCCTCTGACCCCCCCAGAACCCGCCCAAAGAGCCCAACAAGCCCCCAATCCCCTCCAACAAGCCCCTCCACACTATGCAAGCCCACCTCAAGCACCATAACAAGCCCCACAAAGTCCTCAAAGACCCCCAAACTCCCCCAAGAAGCCCCCCAATTGCCTCCTGAGCCCCTCAAGAGGCCCCCAAACCCACCCTGAGCCCCCAATCCCTCTCCAAACCCTTCAACAAACCCTCAATCCCATTGAGACCCCCCAACCTCCCACAAGCCCCCCCCCGAGCTCCCCAAGCCCACCCCAAGCACCCCAAGAAGCACCCCGAGACCTTCCAAGCCCCCCAAGAAGCCCCTCAATCCCCACTTTGACCCCCCCAAGAAGCCCCCCAGCCCCACACCAGTGCAGGGGCGCAGGCCGCAGGCGCGGCGCTCAGTGCTGGCGCTGCCAATGTCGGGGCACCAGCGCCCCCCCGGGCCGGGGGGGGTGTACGCCCGCAGGCGCAGCTGCAGCCCCCCCCCGCAGCTGCGGGAGCAGCCGCCCCACGGGCCCCACGGCGTCCACTGGCAGTCGCAGGCTCCACCGGGGCAGGGGGGGGGCTGTGGGACCCCGACACCCCTGAGCCAGGGGGCAGAGGCACCCCCATAGCCCCCCCCCCACAGTGGGGCAGGGTTCCCCCCCATAACCCACACGTTCAGCGGTGCAGGGACCCCCATAGCTCCCCAGTGCAGTGGGGTAGGGTGTCCATCTCCCCACAGCATAGCCCACCTTTGCAGTAGGGCATACCCTGTCCCCATAGTGCAGTGGGGCAGGGTGTCCCCCTCCCATAATTGACCCACACACTGGGGCAGGTTCCCCCCATAGCCCACCCTTGTAAATGGGGCAGGTCCCCTCTCCACAGCTTCCCTGTGCAGTGGGGCAGCGTGTTGTGTCCCTCCCTCCATATGCAGCGGGGCAGGTTCCCCTCGTAGCCCACCCTTACAGTGGGGCAGGCCCCCCCAGCTTCCCTGTGCGGTGGAGCAGGGTGTCCCCTCCCAGCCCTCGCCCACCCATGCAGTGGGGAAGGTGTTCCCCCCATAGACCCACACAGGGTGGGGCAGTTCCCCCCACGCCGCACCGTCGCAGTGGGGCAGGTTGCAGGCCCGCTGCTGCTCGCTCTCCCCGCCGCAGGCCCCGGCGCCGCTGCAGGAGCGGTTGCGGCTCTTGGTGGCCGGAGCCTCGGGGTGGGTGCAGCTCCTGGAGCAGGGAGTCCAGGGGGACCAGGGCCCGAAGCCCCCCTCGGCCTCAGCGCCCAGGGATGTGGGGCTGGGCCCCGGCGTGGGGCTGGGCATGGCTGGGGGGGAGAGAACATGGTGACACCCCCAAATACCCCCAGCCCCACTGGGGTGGGGCAGTGTGACCCATGGCCCCGGGGGGCAGATGGGATGGGGATGGGACCCACAGAAGGGCAGAGGCAGTGGGGCTGGGACTCATGGGGATGATGACATGGGGATGGAGATGGGGATGGGACCCATTGCAGGGCAGAAGGGATGGGGCTGAGACCTATAGCCTGGCGTGATGGAACCAACAGCAGAGGGAATGGGGATGTGCCATGACCCACAGCAGAGGGACAAGATGGGGCTGTGACCCATGGCAGAAGGTCTGGGATGGGCCATGACCCACAGCAGAGGGGCTGGGGCTGGGCTGTGACCCACAAAAGAGGGAATGGAGATGGCCTGTGACCCATGGCAGAAGGTACACATGGGGCTGTGACCCATAGCAGAGGGGATGGGGGTGGGCCATAACCCATGGTAGAGGGGCTGTGACCCACAGCAGAGGGGACAGGATTGGGCTGTGACCCACAGCAGAGGGGCTGTGACGCACCAGGGCAGTCGGGGGTCCGGCAGTACATGGTGTCAGTGCGGGCTCCGGTGCAGTTCCGACCGCCATGGGCCGGTGTGGGGCTGGTGCAGCCCCTCCGTCGGGTGCTGAGCCCCAGCCCCCCACATGTGGGTGCACAGGGGCTCCAGGGGCCCCAGGACCCCCAAGCCCCATCCTGCCGGCAGCCCCCCAGCTCTGTGCAGTGCAGGTGGCCATGACGGCACGTGCTGGGGGACAGCGACAGGGCTGCTGTGGGGCTGGGGCAGGGGCTGGGGGGCAACAGGGTGGTGGGGAGGGCAATGGGGTGCTGGAGAAGGGGAGTTGGGTGCTGGGGGAGGGTGGAAAGGGGCTGGGTGATGGGGGGGGAAGGGAAGGGGGGTGCCAGGCTGGGGGGAAGAGCAATGGGTGGTGGTGGGGAAGGGCAAGGGGGTGCCAGGCTGTGGGGAAGGGCCATGGGGTACGTGGCGCTGTGCGCGTTGGTGCGGAAGAGGAGCTGGGTGCTGGGTGCTGGGAAGGACCATGTGCTGGGTGCTGGCGCTGCGCAGGGGCCGTGGGGCGGGCACCGGCTGTGGGTCGCGCTGTGGGTCACGGTCGCTCACCAGTTGGCGCAGGCCGTGCGCACGGTGCCCCCCGCGGGCAGCTCCTGCCCGGGCAGCAGCCGGGGCTCGGCGGTGCCGGTGGATCCGTTCTGCAGGTCCCGCAGCAGCTCGACCGTCAGCGCGCACGGACACTCCTGCGCTCCGGCACCGCGCAACGGAGCACCGGGAACACACCATGGGCATGGGTTCCCCCAGCGCCCCACGGAGCACCCACCGTTCCACAGAGCACCCAACGAGCTGGGGATCCCCCAACATTCCCAGGGGCACCCATGGCCCTGCAGAGCACCCACTGTCTCATGGGGCACCCACCATCATGGAGCACCCATAGTCCTGGGAGCACCCACTGCCCTGGGGAGTACCCGAAATCCAATGGAGGACCCATGGACCCAGGGAGCACCCACCATCCCGAGGGGTCCCCACAGACCTGGGGAGCACCCAGCACCCCACGGAGCATTCATGGACCTGGGCATCCCTCAATATCCCATGGATGACCTCATGTTGTGGGCTCCCCCATAACCCCATTCATCCCCATTCCCATCCCTATTCATTCCCACCCCCATCCCCATCCCATTCCCACCCCCGTTCATCCCCATCCATCCCCATTCCCATCCCCATCCATCCCCATTCCCATCCCCATTCATTCACATCCCCATCCCCATCCCTATTCTTTCCCACCCCCGTTCATCCCCATCCATTCCCATTCCCATCCCCATTCATTCCCATCCCCATCCCCATCCATCCCCATTCCCATCCCCATTCATTCCCATCCCCATCCCCATCCCTATTCATTCCGACCCCCGTTCATCCCCATCCATTCCCATTCCCATCCCCATTCATTCCCATCCCCATCCCCATCCCTATTCATTCCGACCCCCGTTCATCCCCATCCATTCCCATTCCCATCCCCATTCATTCCCATCCCCATCCCCATCCATCCCCATTCCCATCCCCATTCATTCCCATCCCCATCCCCATCCCTATTCATTCCCACCCCCGTTCATCCCCATCCATCCCCATTCCCATCCCCATCCCCATCCCCATCCCCATCCATCCCCATTCATCTCCATCCCCATCCCCATCCATCCCCATTCCCATCCCCAACCCATCCCATCCCCACTTCCATCCCTATCCCCACCCCCATCCCCATTCATTTCCATCCCATTACCACTCCCATTCCCACCCCCATCCCCATTCCACCCCATCCCCATTTATTCCCATTCCCATCCCACCCCCATCCCTCCCCATCCCCATTCCAATCCCGTTATTCCCACCCCCATTCCCGCCCCGCCGGGTCCGTCCCGCGCTCACCCTCGCGCACTCCCCGCGGTGCAGCAGGGTCCCCGCGGGGCAGCCGCAGCCCTGGGCGCAGGCCCCGCCCCCGCAGCCCACGCGCCCGGACACGTGCGCGCAGCTGAACGGGCAGGCCCCGCCCACGCACTCGCGGAACACCCGCCCCCGCGGGCAGCCCGAGTCTGGGGGGCGGGGGTGTGGGGCAGGGTCATGGGGCAGGGCCATGGGGCAGGGGTGTGGGGCAGGGGTGTGGGGCAGGCCTAAGGGATAGGGCTACAGAACAAGGGTGTGGGGCAGGGCAATGGCCAAGGGCTGTGGGTCAGGTCTAAGGGACAGGGCTATGGGTCAAGGTTGCGAGGCAGGGATATGAAAAAGGCCTAAGGGGTTAGGCTATGGGACAGAGTTGTGGGGTGTGGGTATGGGCCAGGGGTATAGGGCAGGGCTGGGGGCAAGGGTATGAGTGAGGGCCATGGGGCAAGGCTGTGGGTCAGGGCAGTGTGGTAGGGGTATGGATCAGGTCTGAGGGACTGGGCTGTGCGGCAGGGCTGTGGGTCGTGGGTATGGGCAGGGGTATGTGTCAGGGCAGTAGGGCAGGGCTGCGGAGCAGGACATGGGCTAGGCTTAAGGGATAGGATAATAGAGCAAGGGTGTGGGGCAGGGCTATGGGGCAGGACTAAGGGGTTGTGCTGTGGGATAGAGCTGTGGGGTTTGGGTATGGGCAGAGGTATGGGTCAGGCCTAAGGGACAGCGCAGTGGATCAGGTCCATGGGCCAGGGCTGTGGGTCAGGGCTATGGAGAAGGGTCATGGGGCAGGTCTAAGGGATAGGGCTATGAGGCAGAGCTGTGAGGCACGGGTACGGGCAGGGCTACGGGTCAGGGCCATGGGTCAGGCCATGGGTCAGGGCCAGCACTCACCACGGCACACATGGGTGTTACACATCTGGCTCTGCAGGTCCAGCCCCACACACTCCGGCTGGTGGCACCGCCGCCGGCGCAGCTGCTCGCCACCACCGCAGGAGACACTGCAGGGGCCCCATGGCGACCACGCGCCCCACGGCGCCTCTGCGGCACATGGGACGGGGCCACCAGCTTGTACAGTGACACCCCAACACCCACAGCCCTCGGGGAAGGGGCCTTGGGGGGGCTCAGCCCCACGGCACCACATAGACTTGAGGCCATACATGGCACCGCGTGGCACAGGTCGGAGCCTGGCACGGTTCACGTGTCCCCCCATCACCCTGTGACCCCCACGCCGGTGTCACCAGGCCGGTACCTGTGCATGGCTCCGTGCCGCACACCATCGCCCCGGCCGTGCAGGTGCTGCGGGAGATGTGGGTCAGCGCCGGCGGCGTCAGCCCCAGGCGCGGCCCCCCCGGCTGCTCCCGCACCAGTTGTTGCAGGCGTCGCCGGCAGCGGCGGTGTCCCCGGGCCGGAGCAGGCGGCCGCGGTGGTAGCAGGGGCAGCGCGCTGGCAGCACACAGCTCCCGGCGTGCAGGAGGAGCCCCGGCGGGCAGGCGCAGCCGTCGCGGCACCGTGCGGCGCACTCCACACCCGCGCCACGGTCCAGGCAGAGCCGCGGGCAGGGCCCCCCCGTGGCGCGGCACTGAGCCGCCGTCCGGTACAGCGTGTGCCCCGGGCACCGCGCTGCGGGCACCAGGGTGCGCGTCAGCGGAGGGGCTCCCCATCCCCAGTGCCCCCCAGTCCCGGTCCCCCACAGCCCTGGACCCCCATCCCTTGTACCCCCCCCATCCCTAGTGCTCCCCCAAACCTGGACTCCCATTCCCAGTGCCCCCAATCCCAGTACCCCCCACTCCTGGTGCCCCCCAGCTCCCCAGGCCAGGGCTGGCAAGTGTCCAGCTGCCACAGGGATGGGGAGCCCCGAGCTGGTGGGACCCCAATCCCGGGGTGTCTCCCCATGCTGTTCCCCTCCCTGCCCCACACCCCCAGACCCACAGCACACTGAAACCCACAGCACACTGTCCATAACACCCCAAAACCCACAGCACACAGCCCACAGCACCCCTGATCCCACAGGTCCCCAATGCCCACAGCATCCCAAAGCTCAAGGCACCCTGAAACCCATGCCACCCCCAAACCCACAGCACCCCAAAACCCACAGCTCTTCTTAATCCATGGCACCCAGCCCTCAGCACCCCAAAGCCCACAGCACCCCTGACTTTCCAGCACCCCAAAACCCCTATCACCCAGCTCATGGCACCCCAAACCAAACAGCACCCCTAATCCCACGGCACCCAGCCCGTATCACCCTCAGCCCTCAGCACCCCAAAGCCCACAGCACCCCTGACTTTCCAGCACCCCAAAACCCCTATCACCCAGCTCATGGCACCCCAAACCAAACAGCACCCCTAATCCCACGGCACCCAGCCCGTATCACCCTCACCCCACAGCACCCCAAAACCCCCAGCAGTGGGTCAGGTTGGGGGTCACCCACCATGGCAGGGCTGGGTGTTACAGTCCCGTGTCTGGAGGTGGGGGCCGGTGCAGGACCCCCCCTGTGCCGATGCGGCGCAGGCCCGGTGCCGCCTCTGCTCGCCGGCACCGCAGGACACAGAGCACTCGGACCAGGGCTCCCAGGGGCTCCAGGCACTGCCGGGCTCTGCGGGACAGACACACGGACATGTGGCGATGGAGGCGTCACCACGGCAAAGGGGGGGTCACTGTGTTGGTGTCACCCACCGGTGCCGCAGGGCTCGTGGCACTCGCGCAGCTCCCGCGCTGCCCCGGTGCAGGGCGCTCCGCCGGCGGCTGCAGTGGGGTTGGTGGGTGACCTGCGGGAAGGCACCACGTGGCCGCCCCATCCGTGGGGTACAGCCGCCCCATGGCTGTGGGGCAGAGCCCCAGCCCCACACCTGAACCTCTCCTGTGTCCCCGCGCCGCAGCCACTGCTGCAGTGGGTCCACGGTGACCACGTGGACCAGCCGCAGTCCACGGCGCAGGCCACATCCTCGCATGTCACCGTCCCGTTGTGGCACACGCTGGGGACCGGCACCAGGATGAGCCGTTGGGACAAGCCAGGGGCACCCCAAACCCCTCAAACCCCTTGGGGTGCAACACGGGGGTCACACTCACCATCGGCGGCAATCCTGCAGGAACACCTCGCCAGGCCGGCGCTGCTCACCGGGCCCGTGGCACCGGCACTCACCGGCATCGACGCAGCCGCCATCCTGTAGGAACAGCCCCGGCGGGCACCAGCACCCTGCCCCGGGGCACCCTCAGCACCGGGCCCCGGCACACAGACCCCATCCGGGGGTCCCGGACCCCCTCCCATCACTCACCGTCCTGGCAGTGCTGCACGCAGGTGCCATTGCCACCAAGGTCACCACAGCTCCGGGTGCAGGGGGGGTCCTGTCCCCCCTTGCAGTCCTCAGCCCGCACAAGCACCATGCGGGGGCCACAGGCTGGGGTCGGGGGGCACAGGGGGTGCTCAGGGATGCGGGGGGCACCCGGTGTCCCCATCCCCATCCCGGTGTCCCTGTTCCCCGCCGTACCTGGGGGGTCCCCGCAGGGCTGCAGGTTGCAGGGCTGGGTCTGGAGGTGCCCCCCTGGGCACGGAGCACCCCCGTTCTTGGGGGGGGGGTCGCTGCAGCTCCGCGCCCGGCTCCGCACGCCCCCCCCACATGTGGTGTCGCAGGGGGACCAGGACCCCCAGGCTGCCCACCCGCCCGGCACTGCAGGAGCCAGCGGCATGTGAGGACCACCAGACACCCCCCCACAGCCCCACAGTGCCCCATGGCTCAGCCACGGCCCTCCCCATGCGAGGGTACTGGACCCCTGAGCCCCGGGCACTGGGGGCCCCCAGATGGCATGGGGGTGCCAGGTGTCCCTGGGGGGATGGTACCCGGGGGGCCCCTGGGGTGGTCCCAGGGTGGGAAGGGAGTACGTGGGGGTCCCAGGGGTGGGGGGGTGTACCCGGGGGTGGGGATGCCCGCGGGTCCCAGGGGTGTGGAGGGTTCCCTGGGGGTCCTGGGGGCAGGTCCCTGGGGTGTCCCTGGGTGTTCCTGGGGGTACCTGGGCAGGCGCGCAGGAAGCAGACGCGGGTGTCGGGGGGGGTCCGTGCGCAGTCCCCCCCGGGCAGGGCCTGCCGCAGGGTGAGCCCCAGCCCGCAGGAGCGGCTGCAGGGACCCCAGTTCCCCCACAGGGCCGGGGCGCAGGTGGCTGTGGGGGGGGGCGATGGATGACGGTGGGTCCCCGGCCCCCACCTTTGGACTCAACATTGGATTCCTCCAGACACGGTGCCCCCCAAACCTGGACCTACATTCCTGGTGCTCCCCATCCATGGTGTCCGCCAGCACCAGCACCCCCAAACCCACAGCACCCCAAAACCCATGGCACCTCTAAGCCCACAGCACCCCAAACCGCATAGTACCCAGTCCACAGCACCCCAAAACCACAGCACCCTGGATCCCACAGCATCCCTAACCCCATGGCACCCCAAAACCCATGCGACCCAGCCCACAGCACCCCCAACCCTCTGGCAACCATGATGTGAGCTGGGTGCTGTCCCCCTTGTCCCAGGGACCCCCACATCTCCTCCCACTCTAGGGGAGCTCTCACATCTGGGGGGCCATGCCCAGCCCTGCCCCATGCCCCAGGGTCCCCTCACCTTGGGGGGTCGGGCTGGGGACTCCTGTCAGCCCCAGGGGAGGTCCGGTGGAGGGTAGCCCTGCGGGGGGGCTGGTGCCCATCCCTGGGGTGCTGGGCTGTGTTGGGGTGTCAGGGGACCCCAGTGCTGGCTCCGTGACCCTTAGCTCCGTGGGGCTGCTGGCTCTGGTTATGGGGGTGCCCTTGGCCATGGTGTGAGGCTGAGGTGGGCGCTCTGCCCCTGGCTGCCCTGGGGGGAGGTAGGACACAGCTGGGGGCTCAGGACACGACCCCGACACCCCAACTGCATGCTCGGATGGGGGGACCCCAGCCCAGACCCCCCCCAGCCCCACATTCGACCCCCAGACTCCCCCCTATCCCATAGCGGGTACCTGGTGTGGTGGGCTCAGCACCTTCGGGGGGCAGATGGGTGCCCGTCCCAGGGGACACCTGCATGGGGACAGAGGGGTGTCACCCGCTGCCCCCCATCCCCTGTCCCCCCCATTCTCTTGGGCTCACCATGGCTGGGGGCACCGGTGGCGGCTGCGTGGTCGTGGTCAGCACCAGGACACCGGCTGCCATGGGGGCCGTGGGGCTGGGGGAGGCACATCCAAGATTAGGGGGCACCCACCGGGACCCCCAGCTCCCATGTGACCCCCCAACCCCACTGTGGTACCTGGTGGTGCTGGGGGGCCCGCAGCCAGCCTCATCAGAGCCATCAGGGCAGTCGGTGATGCCGTCGCAGAGGGGATCCCGGGGACCCCCAGGGACACATTCCCCGCTCCCGCACCAGAACTCCCCCATGGCACAGGGGTGCTGGCTCCGTGTCTCTGGCACCATCGGTGTCACCGGCACCATCGGTATCACCGGCAGCATCACCGGTGTCACCGGCATCGTCATGGTCCCATGCGGAGCTAGGGGCACTTGGGGAGAGGGCAGAGGCGGGCAGTTGAAGGGTACCCATGTGTGGGTGGGGGTGTTCCCCCCATCGCCCCCCATTGCCCCACGGTACCTGGGGGGCATCCCAGCAGCTCAGCACGCAGCACGATGCGGTTGTGGAAGTCCTGGGGCAGGATGCGGACGTGCCGTGCCTGCACCATGCGGCCCAGCAGCCGCACTGCTGGCGTGTCGGCGTCCTGGCTACCCTGGAAGAGCTGGCGGGGGGACATAGACACACGCAGACGGGGGTACATGCATGTACACACACATGTGCACCGTCACATGTGCACCCATGGCTGCGTGTGCAGCCGGCGGCACCTTGGCATCAGCGGTGCCGTTGGTCAGGTCACGGTAGCGGTACCAGCGGGTGCCATCGGCGCTGAACTGCAGCAGGAACGCGGTGACGAAGGCATCGGAGGAGCCGGCTCCCTGCACCACCACCCCTGCGGGGACAGCGCGGCACACGGTGGCACCGGTGGCACCACCAGCGCCGCGGCGGGCAGCCCGGCACCCACCGGTGATGTTGGTGGGCTGCAGCAGGTCCAGCTGCAGGAAGGGGGGGTCGTCGGGCAGCGCCGCGTAGGCATCATCCCGGGGAGCCCAGCCCCGCAGCGGCTGCCCGGGAACACCGCCGTGCAGCCGGGCAGCGTGCGCCGGGCTCCCCGCCTGTGCCGACGAGGCGCCGAAGCTGCCGTCCGGGAGAGCCGCGGTGCCCAGCGGGAGGTAACAGGGATCTGCCGGGATGTTGGAGCGGGTCAGGGTTTGGGGACACCACCCCCTGTCCTGGCTGCCTGCACCCTGCCCGCACCGGCAGCCTCATGGTGGTGCTCACCGCCAAGGGGAGGCAGCGGGAAGGTGAGCAGGGGGTAGCCGGGGGGCTCTGTTGGCACGGAAGAGGGGGGCTCCGTTGTCGGCAGCGCCGGGGGGGTGGCCGTCCCGTTGTCACCTGCAGCGGGGACAGTGTCAGGCGGCCCCTCTAGGATGGGGAGCCCTTCACCGCTCCATTACACCCGCTGCTCCGACTCACCCGCCGGGGCACAATAGCAGCAGGAGTCCCCGTGGCCATCAACCAGCACCCGGCCCTACGGAGGTCGCTGTCACCATCACCACCGCCGGTTCCGGCACCGGCACCGGGATCCCCCCCAAGCCCTCACCTGCGGGCAGCCGGCGGCGCGGTGCGGGCAGTAGGGCGAGCACCGCACGGCCAGGCTGGGCAAGCACTGGCAGACGTGGCAGGGCTCCTCACGCCAGCGCTCCCCCGGTGCGCGCCGGCGACCTCGGGACTGGCACTGCCGGCACGGCGCCGTCTGGCACCTGCGGGAGCGGGAGGTCACCGGGGGCCCGCCCGCTCACCCATGGCCACCCCGGTGCGCACCCGCCGCACCTGCGCGCCTTGCGGTAGATGCCGCGGCAGTGCCGGCCGCCGCCGCGCTGGCTGGGGTTGGTGGGGCTGCGGAACGACCACTGCACGCTCTGTGTGCCGCACGGCCCGGGGCACTCGCCCCACGGCGACCACGCCGACCAGCCGCAGTGCACTGTGGGTGGCACCGGCTCAGTGCGGGGCACCAGCACCTCGTCCCCGCCGCCGCGGTGCCACCGCTGCCGGGACTCACCGGCGCAGTCGGGGTTCTGCCGGCAGCGCCGCAGCTGCCCGCCCAGGCAGGCGCAGAGCCGGCAGTCCACCTTCACCAGCTGCCCCGGTGCGTGCCGCAGCCCCGCGGCGTGGCACGGGCACTCCCGCGGCAGCACGCACCGGCCCGCGTCCAGCACCAGCCCCGCCGCGCACCAGCACCCTGCGGCGGGGCGGCGGGCGATGGGTGCACCGCGGCCGGCTGACCCCTGGCCCGCCCCGCCGCGGCGTGTGGGGTCCTCGGGGCGCCGCGGCCCCCGCGCCCCTCACCTGGGCTGCAGGGCCGGTCCTGCCGGCACGCGGCGCCCGTGGAGAGGTCGGCGCAGGACGCGGGGCAGGGAGCACAGGGCCACGGGCGCAGCCCCTCCGGGCAGGAGGAGGTGTTGGGGCAGCCCCCCGGGGTACAGGGGGCTGGTGGGGAGAGGGGTTGGTACCACTCGCCCATGGGGATCCACCTGCCCCATGGAGCACACAGGGACCCACCAACAAAGCCCAGACACCCCATGGAACCCACCAACCCACAGAGCCCACTCACCCCATGGAGCCCACCCATCCCACCAGGATCCATTTACCCCACGGAGCCCACCCACTCCTTGGAGCCCACTCACCCATGGAGCCAACCTGCCTCATAGAGCACACCCATCCCTTTGGGACCCACCTGCCCCACAGAGACCACTACCCCATGGAACTCACTCACCCACAGAACCCACCCATCCACTGGAGACCAACCATCCCATAGATAGATCCCACCTGCCCCACCAAGCCCACCCTCTCCATGACCCCCCCTTCCCTATGGACCCCCTGCCCCACGGGCACCCACCCGTCTCGAGGGCAGCGGGGATCTCTCCAGGCAGGTCGCCACAGGGGCGGCCGCCGTTCTGGGGGGGCTGGCATTGCCGCTGCCGCTGCCGCAGCCCCCCGCAGCCCCCCGGGCATGCGGACCAGGGACCCCACTCAGCCCAAGCACCATCAACTGCGGTGGGAGGGAGGCAGGAGGGTGGGACCCCACCATGGGACTCCCCATGGGACTCTCCATGGGGCTCCTGCACCCACAGCCAGGACATTGGGGGATTTGGGGGAGTGTTGGGGGGCTCTGAAGAGATATTGGGGTTCTCCAGGGGGTATTGGAGTCCTACAGGGCGTAATGGGGTGTCCCAAAGGGAATTGGGGCGATGTGGGGGGTATTGGGATGCTGCAGGGGATTACTAGGGGATACCTGGGGAACACCCAAATCCTGCAGGTAGCCTCAGCCATGGGAACCCCCAAATTCTCCCAGCACCCCGGCCATGGGAACCCCCATGGGAATCTCGAAATCCCCATGGGAACCACCAAATTCCCCAGGCATCCTAACACAGGAACCCCTAAATCCCCTGCGCAGCTTTGTCCATGGGAATCCCTGTGGGAACCCCCAAGAAGCCCTGAGCAACCTCAGCCATGGGAACCCCCCAATCTCCCTTGGCACCCCAGCCACAGGAACCCCCACAAGACTCCCAAGCCTCCCGAGGCAACTGCAGCCACAGGGACCCCCAAACCCCCCAGGCACCCCAGGGTCCCCCTGGACTGCTGCTGCCACGCCCCCCCCCCCCCTTGGTGCCAGCCCCCCATTGCCAGCAGTGCCTGGCTCACCAGGGCAGGCGATGCTGAAGCACTGCCGCTCCTCGGCAGCCTGCCCGCGGCACCGGTGCAGCACGCCAGGCCGGCGCTGCTGGCAGCCCCGGGTGCGCTGTTGCAGGCCGGGGCCACAGGAGCGGGTGCAGGTGCCCCACAGGCCCCATGGCCCCCACTCGCCGCAATCCCGCTCGTCATCCCCACCGGCACCACAGTCCAGCACACCATCGCACACCTATAACAGCAGGGTGGTGCTGAGCCGGAGAGGGGGATCCCAGTGGCACGGGAGCAGGGTTGGGGTCCCTGTACCCTGATACCTGCTGGAAGGCAACACACTCGCCCCCACCGCAGGCGTATTCTGCACAGGGACTCTCCGTCCTGTTGCTCCCGCCGGCGAGGCTGCGGCTCCCTGCGGAGGTGACGGTCCATGGTGGGGTGACCGTGGCAGGGTGGCAGTCCCCATCCGTAACCCCCAGGCCACAGCCCGCTGCCCTCACCGCAGAGCAGCTCGTCCTCGCCCCGGGGACAGTCGGTGGCCCCGTCACAGACCCTCGACACATTGAGGCACATGCCACCGTCGCAGGTAAAGTGCCCCGGGCACGGCGGGATGGCGGTGGAGCCTGCGCCGGGGCACCATCAGCTGGGACCCCACCATGAATGGGAACCACCACGGGGAGTCCCTGTGCACTGGGTGTCACTGGGGAGGAGACACTGGGGGTGCCAGACGCATTGGCTCACCGCAGCGGTCCTCGCTCTCGTCGGAGCGGTCGCGGCACTGTGGGACGCCGTCGCAGAGGTGTCCGTAGGGGACACAGTCGGTGCCGCGGGCACAGGGGAAGTGCCCAGGCTCGCAGCCACTGGCGCAGCCCAGCTCATCACTGCCATCGCGGCAGTCGGCCTCGCCATCGCAGAGCCAGCCCCGAGGCACGCACTCCCCACCGCCGCACATGAAGGCCGAGGGGCCGCACGCCGGTGCTGCAGGTGGTGCGTCACCGTGGGGTGCCCAGCCCCATGGTCCCCACCATGTGCCATCCCGGCACAGGGGCCATGGGGTGCTATGTGGGGGTCCGGCTGCCCCACGGCACCACCATCCCTCACCTGCTGAAGTGTTGGCAGTGGGCACAGCAGCGGGCAGTGCTGCTGCGCACCCCGCCGGGCTCTCATCCCAGCCGTCGCGACAGTCACTGACACCGTCACAAACCACAGCCTCACCGATGCAGGAGCCATCGGGGCACGGGAGCTCCCCAGGGGCACAGGTCACCCGGTCTAGGGGGGGACACATGGTGCCATGGGGTGATGCCGCTGTGGTTGGGGGTTCCCGGCGCAGGGCTGGGCCTCACCTGGGCAGAACTCCTCATCGGTGCCGTTGGCACAGTCGCGGTGGCCATCGCAGACGGTGGCCGGGGGCAGGCACTGCGTGTCAGGGCACTGGAGGTGCCCGGGGGGGCAGACGCAGCCACGCTCGTCACTGAAGTCACCGCAGTCATCACGGCCGTCGCAGCGGTGTGGGTACGGCACACACCGGCCCACCACGCAGCGGAACTCGCCTGCGCCACAGCTCGGGCTGCAGCCTGCGGCAGTGGCGGCTGTCAGGGGCCTCACGCCATGGGGCAGAGACCCCCAGGTTCAGGCAGTACAGGCCCACACGGCTGGGGGCTCAGGACCCCTCGCTGTAGGGCTCAGACCCCTTCCCAGTGAGGCACAGACCCCCAGGGATGAGGAGCTCAGACCCCCTCACTATGGGGCACAGAGCCCCAAGACCCCCACGACCCCCCCCCTCAGAACCCCCAGACACAGCCATGGGGCATTCATGTGGCCGCTCACCTGCCTCATCCGAGTCGTCGGCAAAGCCACAGTCCAGCTCCCCATCGCAGACGCGCTCGGGGGGGATGCAGTGGCCGCTGGCGCAGGCGAACTCGGGGGGCGCGCAGGAGGCTGTGGGGCAGCCGCTCTCGTCGGAGCCGTCGCTGCAGTCGCGCACGCCGTCGCAGCGGGCGCCCCAGGCCAGGCACTGCCCGCTGGCGCAGCGGTGCTGGTGCGGGGCACAGCGCGGGGCGCACAGCTCGTCCGAGCCGTCCCCGCAGTCCTCCTCGTTGTCGCACACCCAGGCGCCCGGCACGCAGCGCCCGTCGGCGCGGCATGAGAACTCCCATGTGGCACATGGCATGGACGGGCACGGCTCCGGTGAGGATGGGCAGTGCCACCGACCCGCCGCGCACGTGCTGCGGGGATGGTGACGGCTCACCCCAGGGTGCTCCCCGGTGACCCCATGGCTGCGCCGGGCCGGCGCCAGGCGCGGACTCACCAGTTCTTGCAGCCCTGCTGCACCGTGGCACCGGCTGGGAAGGAGAAGCCGTCCCAGAAGCACGGGCACTCGTTGGGCTCGATGCAGCCGCCATCTGCCAGCAGATAGAGGCGGAAAGGAGGCGTCAGGCCATGGTGACCCGGACCCGGCACACGGCCCAGACGGGCTGAACCGCCGGCACCGCAGCTGGGTTGGACTCTGCACAACGGAGGGTGAGGGCAGAGCAGGCACCAAGCACCGTGGCCAGAAGGGGGAATCAGGTGCAAGGACAGCATGGCAGGCCCCACACCCACCCCATGCCAGCCCACACCACCCATGACACCTCATGCCAGCCCCACACCATCCCATGCAGCCCCCTGAAGGTCCAACCAGCCCCACGCTAGCCCCATGCCATACCCATGACCCTCCCTACCAGCCCACACCAGCTCCACGCCAGCCCCACATCACCCCGTGGAGTCCCACGCCAGCTCCATGCCACCCCGCACTGCCTATGACACCCCATGCCAGCCTCACGCCACCCCACTCTGACCCATACCAGCCACACGCAATCCTATGCAGACTCACGGTGGCCCAATATCAGTCCCATGATCCACATGCCAGCCCCACATCACCCCGTGCAGCCCCACACCAGCCAAACGAGTGCCCAGCCTCACCGTGCAGGACCCTCCCCGGGGGGCAGAAGCAGCCCTCCAGGCAGGACAGGTCCCGGCAGTGCTCAGGGGGCTCCTGGCCAAGGCTGCGGCAGGTTGGGGGGCAGGGGGGGCCACAGGGGTTGTACTCCAGCCCCCGGTCACACTGCAGGGCTGCAGACAGGGGTCAGGGTTGGACAGGGCAGGGACCCCCCTGCCCCATGGCACCCGCCCCTTCCCTCCTCACACCCCCATGGGAGTCTCCTGACCCCCTCCCCATCACCATCCCCATCACTTGTCTGGCTCGGCCGTGGGACCCCCCCAGCCTTGTCCAGTGTCCGGTGACTCACGGCACAGCTCCTGGCTCCTCCATCGCACATGGACGCCGCGCCGGCCGCACTCCTCGGCATATGTGGCAATGGCCGTGCACAGGCACTCGCAGTCCCCGCCGGAGTCGCAGCTGCCGGCACAGCGGGTTTGGTGGGACAGGGACAGTGGGACCCCCAAACCCCCCCAGCACAGTGACCGCGGCACTTACCCGCAGGCATCGAAGATGCACCAGTCATAGAAGCTTTGGCACGGCACCGCGTCGTGGCATGGCGCAAAGAGCCGCTGCCAGAGGACGCTGCAGCGCCGGCGGGCCCACACCACCCGGTGCGGGTTCTCCTGGGGGGGGCCAGTGCCACCATCAGCCTCCATCCCTCACCCAGCCCCCTGCCACCACCACCCCGGCTGCCCGTCCCGGTGCGTACAGTGCAGGGGTGCCACGCGCCGGCGCCGTCCACCTCGGGGCAGAGCAGGCTGAGGCGCCAGGAGTTGCCGAAGAGCTCTGCGCTGGGCTCCAGCACCCCTTGCCGGCTGGAGAGATCGTTCTCGGCGTCGCCATCGAAGTTGCCACAGAGCCCGGCCACGCGGCTCCGGTGCTGCGGCTCCAGCCGGATGTACACCCGCGTGCCTGGCACGGCGCGGCACTCAGCACCGGCAGCACACCGCAGCACGGCACCAAGCACCCCCTTCCCGGCGGGTCTCACCTCCGTCCCAGAGCACCGCCAGCCCCACGCGGGTGAGGAGGAGGAGGAAGAGGCCGGCGCGCTCCAGCGTCAGCCCGGTCCCGGTGTAGGTTTTGGGGGGTCGCACCGGGACCCCGTTCACCATCACGTCCCTCCCTGCCGGGGCAGCGTGGGCTGTCAGAGCCGGTGCCCCCCAGCACGTCCTCATCCCCGCACTGCCACCCTCATCCTCACCCCGCAGCATGTGCACCACGGTGTTGCCCATGACCACCACCACCGACTTGGTGCAGGTGATGCCGCCGGTGCCGCAGGGCACGTTCTCGGCAGTGACGGCAAAGAGCCCGTCGGCCTCACGCGCCAGCAGGTACTCGCAGTCACCGGGGAAGGAGAAGGCTCGGCCGTCAAAGGTGATGTAGTGGGGGTCCCCCGTGGCCACGCAGGTCCCGGCGCACTCCTCCTGGCCACAGTGCCAGCGCTGCTGCCGGCACACGCTGCAGGGGACAGGGCTCAGCGCCGGCACAGTGTGCCCGGTGTCCCCGGTGGGGCTGGGGGGTCTCACCATGTGTTGCAGTCCTGGATGATGGTGTCGTTGGGCCGGTACAGCCGCCCGCCGTGGTGGCACGGGCACTCTGCTGGCGACACGCAGCGCCCATCCTGCCGACACACGGCCCCCGTGAGCTGGATGCGGATCCCAACCAGCACATCCCCGTGGAGAGGGAGTCACCCACCAGGAAGACGGTGCCAGAGGGGCAGACGCAGCCGTCAGCGATGCCGACGCAGGTGCCGTTGGGCTCGGCGCTGTCGCAGCGGCGCAGGCAGGAGCCCGGCGCGTGGATCAGCCCCCCGGGGCACAAAGCGGCCATGGGGCAGGCGGCTGCGTTGCAGCGCCACGACCCACTGGCACAGACACTGCAGGGATGGGATGCGGTGAGGGCAGCACCCGGCACCCACCAGCCTGGCGAGCCCCCACCCAACCAGACCCATGCCAGGGTCCCCATATCGCCCATCCACATCCCATCTCATCCCATTCCATCTTATCCCGTCCCATCCCCATCCCATCCTGTCCTGTCCCATCCTGTTTCCTTCCACCCTGTTATGTCCTGAGCAGTCTTACCATGTCCCATCCTGTCCCACCTTAACCATCCCACTGCATCCTGTCCCATTCTATCCTATCTGTCTCATCGAGCTCCATCATGACCCATCCTGTCCCCACCCCATCCTGTCCTATCCCCATCCCATCTCCATCCCATCCTATCCCCATTCCTTCTCTATCCCATTCCATCTCCACCCTATTTCCATTCCCACCCCATCCCATCACATCACCATCCCATCCCCATCCCATTCCCATTCTCATCCCCATCCCCATCCCATCCCCACCACCCCAGCCCTGGGTCCATCTCCAGCCATGCCAGGGGCCAGAGAGAGGCTCTTCCTCTGTGGCCCCGGTGCGCTGTGGCAGGGACGGGCGATGAAAGCCGCCTATCCCGCGGTGCCATCCCAAACGGGCCATAGGGGGATTTCATCACACGCCTCCTGCCGCTGCCTCCTCCCGCAGCACTGGATCAGCATCCCCCATCCCACCCATCCCAGCCATGCCCCGGGCTCCGGCTGGGCCACGCACCAGGCGCTGCAGCCCCGGCGGATGTGGCTGCCGGGCGGGAGGAGAGTGGTGCCGTGCTGGCAGGGGCAGGCTCCCGGTGGGACACATGTCCCGCCCTCGGCCAGCACCAGCCCGACCGGGCACTGGCAGCCGGGGACACAGAGTCCATCCAGGTCGTGGCAGGAGCCGGCCCCAGCGCCATCACCGCGCAGGTCGGCACAGGTCTGGACGCAGAGACGGCCACAGTCCAGGTACCGCTGCCCCGCACCGCATGGCACGCCTGCCGGGAGGGACACGGGGACGTCACTGACAGGGACATCTCCTCCCTGCCATGCTCCACGCACCCTTGGCACTGGCCCCCGCTGCCCCTGGCATGTGGTGGCTGCATCCACATCCCATCACCTCCCATTCTCATCCCACTCCATCCCACTGCCATCGTCATCCTGTCCCATCCCTTCCCCAACCCATCCCCATCACATCGCATCCACATCCCACCCACATCCTACCCACATCCCATCCCTTTCTCAACCCATCCCATTCCCATCCTCATTCTCATCCCATCCCCATCCCATCTCTTTCTCATCTCATCCCATCCCATCCCCACAGCATCCCACCCCATCCTCGTCTTCATCCCAATCTCCATCCCATCCACATCCCATCTCATTCTCATCCCATTCCCATCTACATCCCCATCCCATCTCTATCCCATCCCCTTCTCATCCCTTTCTCATCTCATCCTATCCCCATCCCATCCTTTTCTCATCTCATCCTTTTCTCATCTCATGCCATCCCATCCCCATCCCATCCCCACAGCATCCCACCCTATCAACATCTTCATCCCCATCCCTATCCCATCTACATCCCATCTCATTCGCATCCCATTCCATCCCTATCCCCATCCCATTCTCTTCCCACCCCATCCCCATCCTCATCCCCATCTCAGCCTCATCCCCACCCCATCCCACCCCACTCCCGCCCATCCCCACCGCAGAAGCTCTGGTTCCTCCACACCAGCTCCACTCCCTCCCGGCCGCACTCCCGGGCGTAGGCAGCCAGCGCCGGGCACAGGCAGCGCTGCCCATCCCGGCAGGCGCAGGCATCCCACAGGCAGAGCTGCTGGAACGGCTCCGGCTCCACGACCTGGTGACAGGGCTGGGGGTGGCAGCGCACGGTCAGGCCATGGCGCTGGCACCGGGCACTGTGGACACCGATGCTCGGCCGGGATGGGGACCCACGGCACCTGGAAGGCCGGGCCCTGCAGGACGGCGCAGGCGGCCTCGGCGAGCTCCTGCCGCCCGGTGAAGGCGCCGCAGGGCTCCGGTGGGATGGGGCCGAGCGCGGGGCACTCGCTGGACACCCGGTACTTGTTGGCGAAGGCGGCAACGCCGATCTCCACGTCACCCGCCGGCGTGGTGAACTCGTCCCCCTGGTTCCAGTTGTAGGTGCCGCAGAGACCCCGCACCTGCCATGGCAGCACCAGCTCAGGATGGGATCCAGCAGCCGGGATCCCACAGCTGGGATCCAACCTGGCTCTGCCACTGGGCACCACCAGGAGCTGGGGCTGACCTTGTGGGCGAAGGCGGGCTGGAGGGTGATGTAGGCAGCGGGGGCATCCACCCCCCACAGGACATGGGCCCCAAAGGTCTGGAGCAGCAGGAATGCCGAGGACACACGGCGGACGCTCAGCTCAGCACCAGCAAAGGGCAGTGTCACCTCCTGCCCATCCACTGTCACCTCGCCTGCACCGGCAGAGCGAGGCCACCTCAGGGCACGGCCATGGGCTGGCACCCACCATCCCATAGCGGCACCAGGATGGTCCCCACACATCACCTGTGCCATGGAGGTGAGCGGAGATCCGGCGGGCACTGACGGTGAGGGACCGGCGGCAGCCAAGGGGCTGGTGGCCATCGCAAGCCTCGTGCTCGGCTGTGATCAGCAGGTGCCCCTCCACAAAGTCCTGGGGGACCAAGACCCTGCTGAGCGGTCCCCCCGGGCAGACCCCACCCCTCCGGGGCAGGTCCCCACTGCCCCGGCACCACTGCAGCATCACCGCAGCGGCCACCCTCACCTGCACCAGGGTGTAGGCGCAGGTGCCCGGGAAGGAGAAGCGCCGGCGGTCGAAGGTGATGTAGTGGTGGCCGCCCAGCACCGCGCACTCTCCGGGGCACCGGTCCTGGCTGCAGAGCCAGCGCCCGCCCTGGCACGTGCTGCGGGCACAGGAGGGGACACCGGGATCACCATGGCAGGGGCAGGACATGCCGTGCCCACTGTGCTGCTGCCACACCAGGCACAGATGCATGGGTGCTTGCCCCCCACCAAAACCAGCACCGTGCCCGCCCATGGGGTTCATTCCAGCCCGGTGGTGCTGGATCCAGGCATGGCATTGCTCACCACCGGTTGCAGCGCTGGCGGATGCTCTGTCCAGGGGCGTAGCGCTGGCGGCGGTGGTGGCAGGGGCAGGCGCTTGGGGGCACACAGAGTGCCCCGTCCCGGTAGAGCCCCGGTGCACACTCGCAGCCGCCAGCACAGTCCTGGTGGCACGGCCCATCCTCGGCACTGCTGACGGCCGTGCAGCTGGCGGGGCACGAGGAGACACAGTCCGAGAACCGCTGCCCCGCGCCACAGCGCCGCTCTGCCGGGACACACACCGAGCTCAGCACCGGCACCAGCACCAAGCTGGGGGTGGTCAGACCTTGGTGCCAGAGCCCATTCCTGGGTCCTTACCGCAGAATCCCGGCCGGCGCCAGTTGATGTCGGTTTGGTGCCGGGCACAGTCCCGTGCATAGGCAGCGAAGGTGTCGCAGACATTGGGGCTTGGTGAGGGCCCAGCATCACCCTCCCGGCACAGCAGCTCCAGGCACGCTGCGTGGAAGCCACTGGGGTCCACCTGGTGTGGGGTGATGGGTGAGGATGGCGGGACCAGCATCCCCAGTGCCCCAGCACCGGCACTGCCCATCACCTTGTCGTGGCACTCTCTGAAGGGCTCAGCCAGGAGCTTCCCACACGTGGCCTCAGCTGCTTGCTGTGCCGCATCACCCGCTGCACAGCCGGGGCTGAGCTCCACCGCGTCCCTGCAGCGGGGCTGAGCCCGAGGGGACCCTCAGAGCCGGGGTGACTCCACGGGGACCCCCAGCCGGACATGGCGTCCTGGCACACCCTGGACCTGGCTCTGCCCCAGTACCTCTGAGCCAGTGTCTGGGATCTTCCATGAGTTGCCAAAGCTGGCGGCAAAGGCGGCCACATCCCCTCCGGGCTGCTGGAAGTCATCTGGGGACACAGGGAGGCTGCGGTAGGCGGGGGGACACAGCACAATGGCCCTGGCACATGGCTCTGGCACTGCACCTCCTCCCGCAGCATGCTGCTGGCAGGGGCATGGCCGCCCATGAGGTGACACTCACCAGCAGGGTCATCATTGTAGGGGCCACAGAGTCCCTGCGTGCTGCCCCACAGCTCAGTGTCGACCGTCACCGTGACTGCCTGGTGCCCGTCCGAGGTCACCCGCACACCCAATGGGCTCGCCATGGCCACCCAGTCACCCAGCCACATCACGCTGATCCCTGCGGCACCATGGGGATTGGGAATGGGGATGGGGACAAGGCAGTGGCTGGATCCCCCCGGCTGCAGCTTTGCTGCCACCACCATCCTCACCCTGTGCGACTGGGGGTCTCGGGCCCACCAGGACCCCAGACCGGTCTCACTAGTGGCTGGTCACCCACCCCCCCTCACCGTTGTGCAGGTACGATTGTCTCTCTGGCACCACCACGCCATCCACAGAGATGTTCCGTCCCCGGGCCGCCACCGTGTCCACCCCGAAGGTCATGTGCAGTGCCTGCGATGGCGCGGCATCAGCCAGGGCTGGGGCTGGCAGCCCTGCATGGCCAGGGACACCACAGCCACACCGCGGGGCTGTGGCATGCCATGGGGGCAGACCAATGGCCCCACCAGCCCCAGAGAAGCTGTTCATGGTGGAGCAGGGACCCCTCTCCCTCCCCACGCCACAGAGCAGCCAGTACCCGGGGATCGCCGGCAGCAATGGTGATGGCCCATGTGCCATCGGCGGCGGCAGCCAGGCTGTAGGTGCACTCGCCGGAGAAGTGGAAGTGTGTCCCGTCGAAGGTGCGGTAGCGGGATCCAGCCCAGGTCATGCAGCCAGCCCAGAGGCCCCGGTGATGGGCGGCCGCTCCATGCAGGGACACAGCAGGAGACGGCCGTGGGGACACCTCTTCTGCAGCAGGGAGGTGATACCGCTCAGCAAACACCCCATGGGACCCACCAGCCCCCCGGGACCCCCAGACCCACCGGCAAGGGGCAGGCTGGTGCAGGCGAGGCAGGGTGCGCCGGAGCCGGAGCCGTTCCTCCAGCTGTGCCCCCAGGGGTGCCGGCAGCACTCGGACAGGCTCATGGAAGAGAGGTTGTGGCTGCCTGCGGTGTCCTGGCACTGCCATGCGCTGTAGCAGTGCCCCAGCGAGCCTTCACCTGCAGCACAGAGAAGCACCTCATCTCCACTGCTGGTCACTGGAGACAATGGCATGGTGGTGCCACCGCAGCTCAACACCCGTCCCTACCTTCAGTGCAGCGGGGCCCGCTCCAGCCCTGGCAGCAGGCGAGCACCGTGTGGTTCCACACCACCGGCCGCATCTCTGGAGGCCTGCAGCATCGGGCATGGGGATGGGTGCCCCAGTGTCCCCCCCATACTGTGCACCACACATCCCCACCAGTGCTCACCGGTAGATGTAGCAGAGGGGGGTGCTGGAGCTGGGCTGGGGCTCACCCTGGTCCCCACCGTAGACCCGGCGCATTCGGTCCCGGTCGATCCGCCATCCCACCAGGCTGTAGTGGTAGAGGCTGGTGCAGGGCACCACATCCTCACGCCGCGGTGTCACCTCCTCCTCCACTGTCTCCTGCACTGTCCGCTCACACCATCGCCTGTGCAGCACCCCGGCACCCATCGTACCCCCAAACCAAGCTGGGGACAGTGTCCCCACACTGTGCCTCATCCCGGTTGCCGGTGTGGGGCTGTGGCACCGAGGACTCACCCAGTGGCTGCTTCCACTGCAGCCACACACAGCAGCAGGAAGGCCAGGACCTCGCCGGGAAGCCAGGATCGGTGTGCCATGGCCACGCCACCACGGCCACCTTGGCAAAGGGGGATCTGTGTCACCCCTGGAGGACCCCCATGGGGGCATCCCAGAGACATGTCCCTGGATCTCACCAGCAGCCCCCCAAGAAGGCCCCTCTTACTTGGGCGATCCCCACTCTGTCCCAGCTGGCTCTGGCACTGCCACCCCCTGGCCCCGCCACTGCTGTCCCCTTTATGGCGTGAGGCTGGCCGGTGGGCCCAGCTGTGGGGCTGGTGATTGGGCCCAGCTGCCAGGTGGGGTGGGGGGTGAGGCCATGGAACCCCCATTGCCCCGTCTCCAGGGTGAAGCCCCCAGGATTGTGCCAGGACAGTGGATCTGGAGCCCCCCCGGCGGCTCAGCCCAGTGGGGCCACATCCTGGATCCGGCACATCTGGGATTAAGGATTAGGGGCACAGACGTGATACCCACAGCCTAGCCCCTCCTCCCCCAGCAATGCCTGGGGGTGCCCTGGGCCCTGGGACAGAGACCCACAAACCTGCCCCACAGGGTCAGGGACACAGCTCTTGGCTCCTGCTGCCCCATGGCTGCCCCACAGGGTATTGCCTGCACCCACTGCCAGCCCCACAGCCAGGTCCCCCCCCCAGGTCCTCCTGTGTCCCTACATCACACCCAGCCCCACAGTTGTGTCCCCCTGTGTCGACCATGTGTCCTCCGTGTGTCCCACCTGCCACCAGCCCCATGAGTGACTCCACCCAAGCCCACCCATGTCTCTCCCCATGTCCCCACTCCATCTCCAGCCCCATGGCCAGGTCCCCCCATGTCCCATCTGTGTCCCCCCGGTATGTTCCCTCCACCTCCAGCCCCACGGCTGTGTCCCCACTGTGTCCCCCAGTGTCCCCACACCACCTCCAGCCCCATGTCAGGGTCCCCCTCTCATCTTTCCATGTCCCCCCACCCACAACCTCATCCCGTGCCCCCTCCGGTGCTGGGGGGGCAGACCCGGTTCTCGGTCCAGAACGGCTTGGGGGGGGCACACGGGGGGAGGTAACGGGTTGGGGACGGGACACGGGGGGTGCAGCGCGGGGTGGGGCGGCAGCGGTTCTCCCGGTGCCCCGGACGGGGGGGGCGGACCCGGCAGGGGCGGGGGGACCGGCGGCCACCGCGGGCGAGGCGGGGCCCCGCGACGGCGGCGGCGGCGGCGGCGGCGGAGCAGGTAGGAGCGGTGGGAGAAGTGGCCCCCGCCCCGAGGCGACGGTGAGGGGCGCGGCGTTGGGAGAGCGGGCACCGGGATCGGGGTCGGGACTGGGATCGTGACTGGCACCGGCACCGGTACTGGCGGTGGAGGCAGGCGCGACCCACGGGGCCGGCGGCGGGGGGGGGGCAAAGGGGGGAGCAATGGTTGGGGGGGGTCACGAAGGGCGGGGGGGGGGGGAGAAGGATGAGGAGGGAGCGGGGGGCAGGAAGGGCGGGGGGGAACCGTGGGGCGGGACAGGATGGCGGGGTGGGGCGGGAAGCGCCGGGCGGGGGTGTGGTGGGATAGAGGAGGGATAAGAAGGGTTTGGGGAGTATGGGGGGCACAGGGGGGGCTTGGGCACAGGGGAACATGGGGGGAATGGGATGGGGAGGCTGTGAGCTGTGCATGGGTCTGGGTGGGGACATCCCACTGGTGGGTGACACCCCAGGATGTGTCCCTGGGCTGCCACCCCTCTGCGGGGGGGCTTAGGGCTGGGGGGACCCCCCTGATGCCCCGTCCATCACTGACAGCCCCTGAGCTCCCATGGGTGGGAGGGAGGCAGCGGGTGCCTGTCCCCCATTGCCGTTTTTGGGAGGCTTGGCGGGGCTCAGCCCAACCCATCACACAGGGTCCCCCATGGCCAAGCCAGAGCCGGAGCCGCTGCTGGAGCAGGCGGAGGAGATGGAGATGCCAGGTTGTGCTGGCTCAGGTGGGTCCTGCCCTTTCCCTTCCCATTCCCTGCCCATCCCCTCATCCCGGGGGGCTGCAGGGTCCCCAAGGGGCCATCTCGGAGCCAGTGGGGGACCCTGTGGCTTCGCCCCCATTGTCTTCACAGAGCAGCTGGTGGTCCCCAAGGCCGAGGTGATGACCGAGGGTGACAGTGCAGAGCTGGGCACTGCCGGGGAGCTGGGGGGCCTGGAGCTCGGCTGCTCAGGTGAGGGTTCGGCCATGGTGGCACCGGCACACGGCAAACCCGCCGGGTGGCCTGGCACAGCCCCGGCACTGCTGGGCACACCGTGGCAGCACGGGGATGCTGGCTCGGTCCCCGTGTGCCAGAGCCGCCCATCCTTAGCACTGTGTGCACCAAGAGGTGCCTGTGTCCCACCACCCGGCTGTGTGTGCCCTGCAGAGGACTGGCTGGTGAGGAAGGTGAAGGTGGAGGAGGAGGATGAAGAGTGGCCGGCTGGCCCCGGCACCGAGGCCCTGCTGGCGGGGCAGCCCCCAGACAGCGCCTTCACCCACACCACCGGCACACCGGACTGTGCCGGCAACTGCTCCTGCAAACAAGAGCCGCTGCTCCCGGAGGAGCTGGGCTACGGCACACTGCCCGCCTTCACCCTGCCGCCATGGCCACTGCTGGGCCAGAGCCCGGCCGGCACCGGTGGCTGCGAGCGCTGCTGCCAGGCACGGCTCAGCCCAGGGCTGCACGCGGGCGATGGCGATGGCAAGGATGGCGAGCCCCAGCCCTGCGGGTGCTGCAGGACACCGGCCCCGGCACGGCCCTTTGCGTGCGCACAGTGCGGGAAGGGCTTCGGGAAGAAGGCTCACCTGACGCGGCACCTGCGGGTGCACACGGGCGAGCGGCCCTACCCCTGTGGGCAGTGTGGCCGCCGCTTCCGGCAGAAGATCCACCTGCGCTCGCACCAGAAGACGCACACGGGCGAGCGGCCCTTCCCCTGCCCCGAGTGCGGCCGCCGCTTCCGCAAGAAGACCCACCTGGTGCGGCACCACCGCACGCACACGGGCGAGCGGCCCTTCCCCTGCGCCCGCTGCGGCCGCCGCTTCGCCCACAAGCAGCACCTCCTGCGGCACCAGCGGCTGCACGATGAGCCGGCGGAGGCGGCGGACGGCGAGGGTGTCCCGGCCGAGCAGAAGCCCTTCCCCTGCCCCGAGTGCGGGAAGAGCTTCAGCTGGAAGAAGAACCTGGCGTCGCACCGCCGGCTGCACCGCGAGGGCCGGCCCTTCGCCTGCGCCGAGTGCGGCCGCGGCTTCGGCGACAAGCGGCACCTGACGGCGCACCTGCGGGGGCACATGGGGCTGAAGCCCTTTGCCTGCCCGCACTGCGAGAAGACCTTCAGCCACAAGCCCAACCTGGCCACGCACCAGCTGGCCCATGCCGGCGAGCGGCCCTTCTCCTGCCCGCAGTGCGCCCGCGCCTTTGCCCTGCGCCAGCACCTCCTGCGGCACTTGCGGGTGCACACGGGCGAGCGGCCCTTCGCCTGCCCGCAGTGTGGCCGCCGCTTCGGCTCCCGGACCAACCTCGTGGCACACGCCAAGGCGCACGCCGGTGCCCGGCCCTTCGCCTGCGAGCTGTGCGGCCGCAGCTTCGGGCGCAAGTCGCACTTGGCGCGGCACCAGGCGGTGCACACCGGCACCCGGCCCCACGCCTGCGCGCAGTGCGGCAAGCGCTTCAGCTCCAAGACCAACCTGGTGCGGCACCAGGCGGTGCACACCGGGCACCGGCCCTACATCTGCACCCACTGCGGCAAGAGCTTCAGCCGCAAAACGCACCTCCTGCGCCACGAGCGCACGCACGCTGCTGCCGCCACCGCCACCGACAATGTGCCACAGCAGAGCTGGACGGCACCCGCCACACCGGCACCCGCCACACTTTGCCCATGAGCATGGGGGGACCAATGCCGGGATGGGGACACCGGGGCGTGAGCAGCAGGATGAGCTGGGGGCTACGTACTGGGGTGTGCTTGGGGCCAAGCACTGGGATGTGCTGGGACATGGCGGGATGTGCTGGGGTCCCTGAGAGCCAAGCACTAGGATGTGCCGGATGTGCCGGATGTGCAGGAGGCCAAGTGCCAGGACATGCCAGGGACTCAGGGGGCTGAGCACTGGGACATGCTGGGATATGCCAGGATGTGCCACGGTCCCCAGAGGCTGAGCACTGGGATGTGCCGGGAGCCAAGTGTTTGGACATGCTGGGGTCCCTGGGTCCTGAGCACCAGGATATGCTGGGACATGCCAGCATGTGCGAGGTCCCTGGGGACTTAGCACTGGGATGTGCAGGGGTCAAGAGCCAAGGTGTGTTGGGGAATTCTGAAGGCCAAGCACTGGGATGTGCAGGGACATGCCGGGAATCCCAGTGGCTCCCAGCCATGCATCCTCGGTACCATCCCCAGGCCAGTGATCCCGCCATGGGGCTCGCTGCCAGCTCCTGCCTGCAGCTCCCAGCCAGGCCACAGTTTTCCCGGTGCCGGTTGGCTCCGGTGCCGTTTCCCACTGCCAGCGGCGGCGCGGCACATGGCCCCGAGCGCGGCGCCGGGGCTGCCAGGAGCACCGTGGCTCCGGATCGGTGTTAAACGGGCGGGGGGGGCACACCAAACCCGCCAATAAACCACATCTGGCCGAACGCCCCGGGGCCGGTATCGGGGCGGGGGGTGCTGGGGCGGCGGAGCAGCGGGTGGGTCTCGTCCCGTCCCGTCCCCGTGCGCAGGGCCCCGGTTCGGGGGGGGGGGGACACGACACGGTCACCGGGGGGGGCGGTGCGGCCGCTCGTCTCCATGGCAACGGGGGGCGGGGCCGCGGGGGCTGCCGGGAGCCGCCGTGCGGTGAGTTGGGGGGGGGGGGACAGGAGCATCGGGGGGACGGGGTCGGGGGAGAGCGGGGAGCACCGGGGTTGGGGGGTCGGGTCTGGGAGTGTCCCACGCATGTCCTGCATCCCCCAAAGCCCCCCATGGGTTTGCCCCATGCGTGTCCAGGGCCCCCTTACCCCCCATGGGCTCTGGACCCCACGCGTGTCTCTGCACCCCCGGGATATCCATCCCACGGTGTGCCCCACACTTGTCCCTGCACCCCCAGGATGCTTCACGTGTGTCCCAGCACCCCACGGTTTGCCTGACACATGCCACTAGGGCACCCCGTGGTTTGGCCCACATATTGCCCCAGGGCACCCCACGGTGCCCCCCCATACATGTCCCCATGCACTAAGGGAACCCCATGTGTCCCTTTGTCCCTGCAACTCTGGTGTACCCCATCGCGTGCCCCACATGTCCCCATACGCCTCAGGGCATCCCACATGTCCCTATGTGCTTGCACCCCTGGGATATCCCATTGTGTGCCCCACATGTCCCCATGCCCACCCAGGGCACCCCACGAGGCCCCATGTCCCTGCACCCATGGGATACCCCATAGCATGCTCCACATGTACCCATGCACCCCACAGGTGCCCCGCACATGTCCATGCGCCCCAGAGCAACCCAATGGGTGCTAGCCCCGCCTCATCTATCCCCCCAGGCTCCAGCCCCACAGCTGGAGGTCTCGGGGCGGGGCAGTGCTGCCCCCCCCATAATCCAGTCCCTGCCCTTTCCCCCCCAAGCTGTCAGAGCCGGGGTCCCTGGCTGCAATGGAGGGTCATAGCGAGGCTACAGCCAAGGAGGAGGAAGAGGAGGAGGAGGAAGGGGTGCGGATCACCCCGCAGCTGCTGAAGGCCGCCACCGGTGAGTTTGCCCTGGAGTCCATCCTCCTACTGCGGCTGCGGGGCCGCGGCATTGCGCACTTGGGCTGCCTGGGCGACTGCACCAACCTGGAGTGGCTGGACCTCTCCGGCAACGCCATCGCCCAGCTGGGGCCGCTGGCCGCCCTCCGCTCCCTCGCCGTCCTCAACCTGTCCCGCAACCGCGTGGCCAACCTGGAGCCGCTCGCCTCCTGCCGCAGCCTGCAGAGCCTCAACCTGGCCGGCAACATGGTGAGCAGCCTGCGGGCGCTGCGGTGCCTGGCGGGGCTGCGGCGCCTCGAGAGCCTGCGCCTGCGCGACCCCCTCGCCCGCCTTGACAACCCGCTCTGCACCGTGACCGCCTATCGCGACGCACTGGCCGACATGCTGCCCGGCCTCAAGGCCATCGACGGCGAGCGAGTGGCCGGCCGTGGCAGCGAGCTCTACCAGCTCTGCCGGGATCTCGACAGCTCGCTGGGACACGGTGCCGGTGGTGCTGGTGATGCCGGTGGTGCCGGCGCTGACCCGCCCCGCGCAGCTCAGCCCTGGGTAGAGGCTGGTTTCTGGGAGCCGCGGCCACCGCGGCGCAGCTCCATCATAGAGGAGGCGTACAGGCAGTTCGGGGAGGTGCTGCAGGAGTGCCGGGAGCTGGGCCGCCGCGCCGATGACACCATCGCCCAGGCGGAGCGGGCGCTCAGCACCCGCCATGACCCCAACTCCTTTGTCTTCTGAGCTGTGACAAGCCCGGTCCCATCGATGGAGGAGCCGCAGGGAATGGGGGGCAGCCAGAGCAGCACCAGGGGCAGCCACAGGGCTGCTTGGCTTTACTCCATCACTGGAAGCTCCAGGCTGGGCACTGACCAGGGCTCCCTGTGCCTGGTGCAGCAGTGAGGGGAGCAGTGGTGTCCTTGAAGATCTGGGGCCAGCCCTGAGCTATCCGGCCTGGAGGAGAGGCCGCAGGGCTGGGAGGTGGCACACAGGGACCAGGAGATGGTCTGGGAATGTCTTGGAGACATCGCAAGGATGAGAGAATGTCATAGGGACATTGTGGGGGCATCACGGGGACGGGGGGATGTTGCGGGAACATCATGGGGACCAGAGGACATCGAGGGGACTGAGGGATGTTGTGGTGTCCATGGGACATCGTGGGGACATCATGGGGACCAGAAGACATTGTGGGACTGGGGGACATCACAGGGACTGGGGGATATCACATAAACATCACGAGGCCTGGGGCCATACAGGGCCATGCAGTAAAGCTGTGCTGTCCTCCCGTGTGTCCTTCCAGGTCCCTCTGCGCTGTGTCATCCCGGGCACTGAGCAGCCGGGGGGAACTTGCTCCTCCTCCCCACTGGGGACAGCAGGTGGGGGTGATGCACCTGGAGCCCCCCCAGCCAAGCCCACCCAGTCGTCCCCCCCAGCTATTCCCAGCGGGAATAACAGCAGCAACAGCGGGAGCCAGAGCCGGGTTTACTGCTGAGTCGGGGTGGGCAGGGGGTGTCCTTCGGTCATGCAGTGCTGGGGGGCGGCAAGCGGGGGGACCCCGGGGCGGCGTCCGTGTCCTCAGGGTGGCAGTGGCCTGGAGGGGCACATGGAGGGGAGCTGGTTGCGAGAGGCACCCCCCCGTCACTGTGTCACCTCATGTCCCCAGGGCCAGCTCACCCTGGAGCTGCAGCCCTGGGAGATGTCCCCGGTTGGGGGTCCCAGTCTGGCTCCAATCTTGGCAGAGGAGCCCCCCCCACACCACCGGGGTGCTGCCGGTGGCACCTACCGTGAGGGGCCGGGGCCTAGGCTGGCAGCCCCTTGGAGAAGGCGTACATCCCGGGCAGGTAGAGTGCGTCCCCGGCCCGGCCAGCCTCCTCCACCGCCTGGCACTCGGCCTCGTCCCGGTGCTTGATCTCCTGCAGGGCAGAGCACGGTGCTGGCACCCACCACGGCACTGCGCGGTGCTGGTGCCGGTGCCGGGGGTCAGCTCACCTTCACCGCCAGGTGATGGCTGGGGCCGCAGTTGTGGTACTTGTCCAGCACCTTGGGGACATCACCGCTGTCAAACTTGTAGCAAGCCAGGCAGGTTGGCTTCCTCTGCGGGGAGAGCGTGGCATGTGGCATGTCACAGAATCATAGCATCATAGCATGGTTTGGGTTGGAAAGGACCTTAAGATCATCAAGTTCCACTAGAGCAGGTTGCTCCAAGCCCCGTCCAACCTGGCCTTGAACACCGCCAGGGATGGAGCATTCACAACTTCCCTGGGCAACCTCTGCCAGTGCCTCACCACCCTCATAGTAAAGAACTTCTTCCTTATATCTAACCTAAACTTCCCCTGTTTAAGTTTGAAGCCATTACCCCTTGTCCTACCACTACAGTCCCTAAGGAAGAGTCCCTCCCCAGCATCCTTATGGGCCCTCTTCAGATACTGGAAGGCTGCTATGAGGTCTCCACGCAGCCTTCTCTTCTCCAGGCTGAACAGCCCCAACTCTCTCAGCCTGTCTTCATACGGGAGGTGCTCCAGCCCCCTGATCGTCCTTGTGGCCCTCCTCTGGACTCGCTCCAACAGCTCCATGTCCTTCTTATGTTGAGGACACCAGAACTGCACACAATACTCCAAGTGAGGTCTCATGAGAGCAGAGTAGAGGGGCAGGATCACCTCCTTCGACCTGCTGGTGATGCAGCCCAGAACACAGTTGGTTTCTGGGCTCAAGCGCACACTGAAGCCGGGTCATGGGGAGCTTCTCATAGACCAACCCCCCCAAGTCCTTCTCCTCAGGGCTGCTCTCAATCCAGTCTCCCCCAGCCTGCAGCTGCACCCAGGATCCGGCCAGCCTGGGTGCCGCTCACCATGCCACTGCCGCGTGGAGCCACTGTCCCACCAGCCCTCCCTGGGGGACATGGGGAGGTGGAGGTGCTGTGTCCCTGCAGGATGTGCCGGTTGGCAATTCAACTCACCCGGTTCTCCAGGACCTTGCAGTTCTGCCGGCGCGTTGTCCGCTTGGTGCAGGCTGTCTGCACCAGGTTGACCCGCAGCTGGACGAAGGTCCCCGAGGGGTCTTCCTGTGGGGAGAGGGGACAGCAGGTCAGCCACAGCGGGGGGACAGGGTGGCCGACATAGGGCTGTCAGTGCCATGCCCTCAGTGCATGCCAACCCTGTGCCAGGGGCTGCTTGGCACATCACGGGGACCCCAACCCCAAGGGGACATCCAGCTTGCTGGGACCCCATGAGGTGGTCCAAACTCGGGATCCCAGAGCACCCAGCCCTTCCTGAGGAACAACCAAGGCTCAAGCGCTGCTATTGGTGCTCCCGGTGTAGCCAGGCCCCAGTGGTTAATGAGTAGCTGAGCTCTGACCCCCATGACCATCCATGCCCATGAGTCTGGTCCCTGATCCCCCTCCGGGACACCCTGGCACCTCGATCCCCTCCCCACCATCCCCGGTGACACGGGACCGGAGGCTCAGCTGCCTCCGCAGCCCCAGTGCTCACCCGCTCGACGGCCCCTTCCACCGCCTGCTCCTTGAAGAGGAAATGCACGTTGCTGCGCCCGTGGAAATAGTCCAGCACCTCCTTCACCACCCGCCGCTGCAGCGGGGACTGGCTGGCGGCGGCCAGGGCCACCAGGCCCAGGCAGAGGGCTAACGGGAGCCTCATCCCTGCGGCGGGGGGCTGCCGGGGCTGCCTGACCCCGGGGAACCGCTGCGATCGACCCGCTGCTGGCGTTGATCTTTCATTAACCGATTTCCTGGGATCTGCCCTCTTTTCCGCCCCAGGGCCGGCCCCGCTTGCGCGGCGTGTGTGGCCCCCCCCTCCCCAAACCCACCCCCGGCACGGCCCCTCTGGCACGGCCACAGGAGGAGGGATTGGCCACGGCTACCGCGGCACACCGGGGGGACACCAGGTCACTCTGAGCCTCATGTCCTGCAGGAAGCGCTGCCAAGGATCCGGAGCAGGGAAGCGGATCTCCCGCCCAGGGCAGGAAAGCTGCTCAGGTCTGGCAGCTGAACATGGCCGTGAGAGGAAGGGACTCCCCAAAGCCTTTCCCCCACCGTGGGATGGGGCGATTTGGGGTGTCAGAATGGAGCCCTGGGGTGCTGACCATGTGTCACCCCTCCTCCACGGGGGACCTCCAGGGCCACACAACAGGCCTGGAGGCAGAGGGGGGGCCCAGCACATCGGCCACAGAGTGCCAGTGCCCCCCAGAGTCCTCCCGCCACTGGCTGGGACCAACCCCCCCACCCTGTTCCACCCGGGGCACCACAGCAGGGCCAAGGCCTCCATCCCCGTGTGTTAGAACCTTAAACCCTTTTCTTGTGAACACTCAGGTCAGACACAGCAGTGAAGCAGCGATTTATTAAATGCTTTTGCAAAAACAGGTGTCCTGGTAAGTAAACACACCCAATGGCTACAAAGTTCTTCCCTTTATTCCCTATCCGCGACTGCAAAGTTCCTCCCTTGTTTCCCACTGGTTGGGTACTATCCAACATCCCACGTGAAGTCCTGCCCCTCTCTGCATCTCCCCCTACTCTAATTCGAGAGCCTGCTCCCCTTCTTTGCTAACCTCCTTTTATGTTATGGTTTCTGCACATTGCTGAACTTGTTATGAGCTGTAACCACAAACCCAGCTCCTGCCAGAGCTTCCCGCCTTGCCATCGTGTTCTGACAGCTACGTTTGGTTAATGGCCGATGGCAAAAACAGCATCTTAATACTTTTTACAATTCACCCTTTTTGTTTGAATATTTGCTTTTCGCATAAATTTTAAGGTACTGTTCCCTTCTCAAATGCCAAAGTAAACGGAATGGCCAACTGGACAATCGCACACGTGCCTTTCCAATTTGGAGGAAGCGTGGGTCTCAAGACTCTCCCTCCACAATACCACCACAGGTCCGTTCTGGGGATGCTCAGAGCTGAGTAATTACCCGTTTCCTCCTCAGCCACGTTTAGCAATTCCGTGCACATCTCCAGCTGTCCGAGATCTTTGGTAGCACCCACACCCTGCCGTGAGAGACAAGCTGTATGGTTACCAGCTGCCACGGAGAAGGTGGGGGGTACCTTGATATCCTTCTTCCGTAGTGCAGGGAACAGCAGAGAAAGGGACTTACAGGCTTCGCTTCCCCATGCAGTCCTTTCCTGGTACAATGCGATCATACACCTCATTCCTTGTGCATCCTTACTCCATCCTAAAGGAAAAGGGACTACCTGTGCTGTAGGTCGCCCCGAAGCGCATGCATCACAATTGCTTCTATTTAAGCTTTTCACTCTATATTTGATCAGTTCTACCCCGGTATTGGTATCTCCATATCCTGCTTCTGTTTCAGATGGGCGCTTCAAATCTTTCACCTTTTCTACCTTACGAGTATTTGGTGGAGTCCCTGCTTCTGCTGCTGGAGGAACGGTAGTGCCTGGAGTTTGGGTATGTTCATTTCTCTTTGGTTCCCAAACTACGATCCTAAATCGAGCAAGCGGATCTTTTCCTGTGACATCCGCCCCTAGGCCGTAAGTTTGGCTTACTTCCCCATCAGCATTTGTAATGGTAAGTATTATGGGATTGCATTCTAAATCCTTACAGTCAGGTTCCACGTGACCTTTAAACATTGCAATTTTACTTTTTAGAGATTTCCCCCGAGCACTGGGTGAGACCCACCCATTAAAGGCAGTTGTAAACCAAACATCACTCCACCCGGGACAAGGCGGTCCCCAGTATGGTTGGAGGTAATACTCTGGGCATAAGTATTTATCGTGACTGCTTAACTTCCTTTGCTCTTTTAGATCTCCACACGTGAGTACCTGACAGGCGTCAAATTGGATAGTTTGCGGATTGTGTGCCTTAGTAATATTTATCCACAATTTGACTGGATATCCCAGCAACCCTCTCATTTGCTCAACATAGGCTTCTTGTTCCAAACTTTTGCCTTCAATTCCTAATAGATATAAGTTCATTAGCACTATGACCTTCCACATTTTTAGGTTTTTTGCTAATCAGCCCCCCCCTTCTCTTTTATCCCCAAACCCTATGTTTTCAGCACAGCAAATACAGCAAAAGTACAAAATAATCTTATAAAGGTTCTTGCAAGTGTTTGGAAGCAAGAGTGAATGCTTATTGTCTCTTTATCTTAATATACAGGAGGTTCTCAGTTGGTTGTCACGCCACTGCCCGTCTTCAGCTGGGAGTTCCACCGGTCCTTTGATCCTCACAGAGTGTGTCCAACCTCTTTTGGCAGTCCTCACAGCAGTGTCAGTGGTCAACAAGACCGGTAACGGGCCGTCCCATCCAGGCTGTAGTTTAAAGTCCTTCCATGACTTGATCAGTATCCGGTCCCCTGGTTGAATGGAATGGACCGTGAATTCCAAGGGTGGCGTTTGAGCGCGGAGTCCTTTGTTTCTGAGAAAAGACAAGGAAGAAGACAGCCCCAGTAGGTAATTCTTTAGGAAGATATCCTTAGTTTCAAACTGCAGGATCTCACCGACCTTACCCACATAAGGTAGACCAAATAACATTTCATACGACTCCAAAGGCGTTTTTGTATAGATAGTTCCTTCACTTTCTTTTAATATTTGTAAAGCCTGGTTCAGGGCATATAATTCACGAGTTCAGGCTGACCAAGTATTTGGTAGTTGCCCTGCTTCCCTTATACTATGATCGTTCCCATCAGCAACTGCATAACCATTGTGCCTTCTTCCCTCTAGGAGCCGGGAGGAGCCATCAATGAATAGGCGGAGGCCAGCATTTAGTGGTGTATCTCTTAGATCAGGACGTACCTTTGTTTGGTACTCTATTATGTCAAGGCAATTGTGTTCAAGATTCTGACTATCTGCTTCCCCTTCCCACAAAAAGGTGGCTGGATTGAGACATGAACCAGTAGTTAAGACTAGATCATCTTTTTCCATTAACATAGCTTCGTATTTCAGAATCCTGGAATTGGTAAGCCATCTCCCTGCCTTCTCAGTTAAGACTGTTTTTACTTGATGTGGAGTGCTTACCACAAGTGCTCCTCCAAAGGTTAGCTTTCTACTTTCCTCTACCAAAAGGGCAGTAGCTGCAACTGCTTGCACACACTCTGGCCATCCTCGAGAGACTGGATCCACTAATTTAGAAAGGTAGGCTACGGGTTGTCTCCCCGGTTCTGAGCCAAGACTCCCAGAGCCATTCACCTGTGGCAAATAAATGAAAGGGTTTGCCTAGGGATGGCAAAGCTAACATGGGAGCAGTTATCAAACTTTGGTTTAGCTTCTGCACTAGTTCTTCTTTGTAACACATCAGGTTCTTCTTCTAATAATTTCAAGTACAATCCCTTTGTCTTCTGCGCATATGACTCAATCCACAAGTGACGGTAGCCTGTCAGCCCTAGCAACTTTCTCAGCTCCTTGTTAGTCCTTGGGAGAGGTAATTCAACTATTCCTTTTATTCTCTTTGGGTTTATATTTCGCTTTCCTTCACTCATCAAGTGTCCCAGGTATTTGTCGTGGTTCAAGCCCAGCCGGTAACTCAGAACCACGCAGCCACTCGCTCACTCCCCCTCTTCTTCCTCCCCGCTCCTGGCGAGATCAGGAAGAGAATCAGAAGAATGTAACTCCCACGGGTTGAGATAAGAGCAGTCCAGTAACTAAGGTATAATACAAAACCACTGCTGCTACCACCAGTAATAATAGTGATTAGTGAAATAACAAGGGGAGAGGATACAATTGCTCACCACCTGCCGACCGATACCCAGCCCGACCCGAGCAGTGATCTTGCCCTTCCGGGTAACTCCCCCCAGTTTATACACTGGGCATGAGGTGCTGTGGTATGGAATACCCCTTTGGCCGGTTTGGGTCAGGTGTCCTGTCTCTGCTTCCTCCCGGCTTCTTGTGTCCCTCCTCACTTGCAGACTGTGAGAAACTGAAAAGTCCTTGATCAGAGTGAGCATTACTTAGTAACGACTGAAACATCGGTGTGTCATCAGCATTGTTCCCAGACTGAAGCCAGAACACAGCAATGCACCAGCTACTCAGAAGAATAACTGTTACAGCTGAAACCAGGACAGTATTTGACCTCTTCTTCTACATATTGCAATCTGTCCTTTGATACTCTTAGGCCTTGCTCTCCCACAAAGTTTAGTGATGCCTTTGTAACTTGTGCTACTGCCTCTTTCTTTTTGCCTGAAATTAACAAATCATCCACGTATTGCAACAGGGCAACGTGTGGGGGTGCTTTGAATTTTTCTAATACTTGTTCTAACACCTGCACAAATAAATTGGGTGACTCTAAATCCCTGCAGCAACACCATCCACTGAAACTGCTGTTTACGCCCCGCGTAGGGGTCCTTCCATTCCAATCCAAACATGTCTCAGCTTTCTGGATCCAACGGGCATGCCCAAAAGGCATCCTTCAGATCTTCCACATTGAACCATTCCTGTTCATGTGGTGTTTTACTCATTATGGTATAAGGATTTGGGACCACTGGATGCTGGACATGGACTATTTGGTTCAGTTTTCTCAGATCCTGGACCAAACAATATGACCCACCAGATTTTCTTCCAGGTAAAAAGGGGACACACAGGGTTCCAACAGCCCGTCTTTGGTCAAAGCTTCTATGACCTGCTGAAGCCCTTTGCGTCCTTCCAGTGGGACAGGATATTGCTTTTGGTTTACCACCTCTCCTTCCCTTTTCAATTTGATTTTTAAAGGGTTTCTGTTCAATCCTCCCCTATTTCCTTCTTTCACCTAAACTACTGGATCTATTTCCTTTTCATCTTTTTTTCTTAATAGGGCCATAAACATAAGGATTTGATCCCTATAAGTTTTCACTTCTAGTCCTAACTGTCCAATCAAACCTCTTCCTAATAAATTGCTCCCTGCCTCAGGAATATATAAAAATTGCCCTTTAATTGTTCCATTTCCTAATGTTAATGTGGTGTTTTCAAACACGGGGACTGAGAATCCTTCCCCTTTTACTCCTGAGACTATCAATTTTTGATCAGCTAGTTTCAACCCTGGGGGTATAAAGTTTAATGAGGTTTGAGCAGCTCCTGTACCAAGTCAAAAAACCTCTTCCTCATCCTGAGGTCCCTCCTTCAAACTGACCAAGGGTTCTTGGTGGGACCTAAAGTTAAGAAACCCCTGCCTCCCCTATTCAGTATCTTCACAGGTCATCAACAGGATTACCCGCTCCTCCTCCTCAAGATTGGGACACTCACATTTAAAATGCCCACTTTTCCCCCACAGGAAGCAACATGCTGATGGCTGGGCAACCTGTGGCGATCGCCAAGGTCTTCCCTGTCCCCTGCTGTGAGGAGGAAGCATTACACCCCTCGTACCTCTTCCTCTTCCCTTTGCCCATGGTCCTCAACCCCTTTGAACCATTGGTTTTAATTCTCTTTTCCACCACTTGATTCACTGTGGACATCATCATTTTTGCTTTTTGCTTTTGTTTCTCCTCCTCTTGCTTTACAAAACCTTTTTGGGCTTCCCTTAGTAATTCCTCTAAGGGTCTTTCACTTCACCCGTCTATTTTCCGTATCTTTTTCCTAATGCCCGGCCAAGCCTTCATTACAAAATGGACTTTCAGTGGTCCCTGGGCTAGAGAGTCTTCAGGATTCATTCCTGGATACTTCCTTATTTAATCCCTCAATCACTGCAGGAACACTGGGGGGGGTTCATCTTTTCCTTGTTCTGTTTCAAAAGCCTTTGCAAAATTCTGAGATTTTGGGGCTGCTGCTTTTATTCCTTGGATTATTAAGTCTCCTAAATCGCCCATATTAGCCCAGTGGGCTGGGTTATTATTATCCCAATTTGGGTCCACACTGGGAAACTTTTGCTCTGCTGGTATAACTCCTTGACCAGGCGGGTGCCTTCTTTCCCACTCCTGCATGGCTGCACTTCTAATCATTCCCCTTTCCTCTCTGGTAAATAAGATATTTGTTATAGACACCATTTCTTCCCAAGGATAAAAGTTGGGTCCCAAAAACTGATCTAATTGCTCTGCTAATCCTAGAGGGTCTTCAATTAAAGGTGTAATTTCTTAACATTTCTAACTTCAGTGCTGGTGAGTGGGGCGCTCACGTACCCTCCTTGTCCTGCACCCAGAGGAACCTCCCGCAAGGGACAGAAGCTCTCGGTAATTCCCCCTTTCTCGGGGTGTTCTTTCCCTGCGGGTATAAGAAAGCTCAGGAGATCTTTCTTACATTGTTGCAGTTAAGTTTGAATATTCAACCTGAGATGGGGCACTGGCTGTAACCTGGATGAGTTAACTGGTCATCCCATGGGAGAGAGGATAGAATAAAGTTCTTAAGCTAATTTCATCAGGGTTTTCTGGAGGGGGACTGGGAACAACTGGAGGAGGAGGCAAAAATTTCAATGGCTCCCAGGCTTTGGACTTCCCAGGATCTTCTTGAGGTTTTTCACTGATTGTTTTCAAAGGCAGTAACTGAGCTGCAGGGTTTCCGATCCAGCATGCAGCATAATCGGAGTCTTCCTGCAAAAAGGGTTTCTTACTATTTACGTACAGATTTAAAGTCTGACATACCCAAGCTTCATCTGCGCCGTATTTTGGCCAGAAAACGGCCGGTGGTTCAACACTCTCTTTCACCCAAACAAAACAACAGTACTGTATCAGCTTTTTCTTATTCTTCCCTCTGGTAAAGAACATATCTTTCCAAGATTTTAACATCCTCCCTACGGGACTATCTGGAGGAATGTTATTCCTGGGATGATTCTTCTCATCTCCTCTCCTTCTTTAGGCCGACTCTTATGCCCTATTCTGTTTCCTGAGACTTCCTTTCAACAAGTCCTTACGCTTTGTCCTTCTCCAGCTGTATCCCTCATGGAACAACAGAAACGCGGATCCAGACTCCACACTTTGTTTCGTACTTATTTGTACCTCTCAGACACACACACTCACTCAACTATTCTAAGTATGTCTCTAAGTCTCTAACCACGATTCCAAGCCTCTCAGAATGTCCCAACCACCAAGGTAACACTTAACGCCCCATTTTCCTACCTTGGTCCGTGCACGGAGTTGGCTGGTCACTGACAGATGGAAAAACTACTTTTTCCTTCTCTTTTTCCCCTCTGGTTCACCGGGTCCACCTTATACAAACGGTCTCAGGTCAGCAGCTGCAGAAGCTGCGTTGGAACCAATGGGACGCGTCCCACCGTCCTTCGGCGGCGGAGGTCCCCTCGATGACAACTTCACCCCCAACGAGCTGTCAGAACTCAAACACTCTTGCAAACACTCAGGTCAGACACAGCAGCGAAGCAGCGATTTATTAAATGCATTTGCAAAAACGGGTGTCCTGGTAAGTAAACACACCCAACGACTACAAAGTTCTTCCCTTTATCCCGCAAAGTCCCTCCCTTGTTCCCCACTGGTTGGGTGCTCCCAGGCTCGAGCCTATCCGGGGCGCCCGCACACCCCCCGTGGAGTCCCGCCCCTGTCCGCAGCTCCCTCCGCTCCCACTCGAGAGCTCGCTCCGCTGCGTGCCCAGCCCGGTACGTTGCGGTGTGTGCACGGCCGGGGGCTCGTTGCGCGCTGTACCCGCTAACCCGGCTCCTGACAGAGTTTCCCGCCTTGACCGCCATCTTGTTATCTCGTTCGGACAGTCGCGGTCGGTTAATGGCGGACTGCAAAAACAGTATCTTAACACGTTATGCAGGAGCAGGGCCGGGCGCTGGCGGGGGCCGGGACCCCGCACCGAGCCGGGCCGCCCCGCGCAGGCTCCCCCCGAGCCCCGGAGGTGCAGCCGGTGCCGGTACCGGGGGAGGAGCGTTTTCTGCTGGCGCCGGCAGGGGGCGCTGCCGGCAGCGCTACGGCTGCGGCCCCAGAGGTCGGAGCCCCCTTCCCTCCTCTTCTTCCTCCTCTTTTTCCTCCCCCTCCCCCGCCGCCGACGAGCGTGGTGACGTCACCGCCGCGGTGACGTCATCGTGTCGCGGGACATCGCCCGCCCGTGAGTTCCCCTGGGGAGGCGGCTCCGGGACCTGGCGGGGGGGGGGGGCTCGCCATGGCAACGCGCGGCCTGGCGCCGGCGCCGAGAGGGCCGGGGGGGGGGGCACCGGAGGGCGCCGGGGCCGGGGGCCTGCTCCCGGGGAGCGGGGCGCGCCCGGGCCGCTCGATCCCAGTGAACCGGGCGGTGCTGTGCCGGCCCGGGAAGCACCGGCACCCCCCCGCCATTGCCCTGTCCGTACCCGCGGCTGCCAGGGGAGGAGAGGCGGGAAAAGCACCGTTGCTTCCCGGGGTGTGGAACACGGGGTTGGGATGGGAGCACCGGTGGGGGGGGGCCGAGGCCGCGGGTGTCGCACCGGGTCTGGCCCCCGTGGCCGGCTTCTGCCACCGCCGGTGTCCTGTCACATCAGCCGGCAGCACCTCCCGCTGCTCCACCCCCTTCTCCGGGTGTCATGGGATGGGGCCTCGGACCCTCTCCCTCCGTTTTGGATCCACGTCCTGCACCCATGCTCCTGGGAGCCGCTTCTCTCCTTTGGAGCAGCGGCTATGGCAGCGGGATGGTGCCATGGGCAGGCATCTGCACCCCTGCCTGCACTGAGAGCCTCGGGAATCCCCCACCCCGCACAGCATTCCCAGTGCTCCTTGGCCATGCCAGGGTCGGTGATGGCTGTGGGGAGGGATGTGGCCCCATTACACTGGCCATGGCACCATGGTGGCACTTAATGGTGGGGGTAACGATACTTGGAGCACTGGGAACCATGTCACCACAACGGGTGCCCGCACCGGAGAATCCCAGCGCTGCCAGGGAGGGAGGAAGGGTTGGGATCCCGCCAGCTCCCACATGGCCCCTCTCGCCAGCCAGATTCCAAACCCTGTTCTGTGAACAAGGAGTTTGGCAGAGTGTTCCTGGGGTGATGTGGGATACGGGGGCTCTCCCGGTAGCTCCATCCTCGAGGCGCCGTGCCAGGGTGCTTGGGTGGGAGGGACGTGCTGGGCACCTCTAGAAAAGACGGGTGAGGCGTGAAACCGGGCTGGGAGGCGTTTGCCTGGTCTCTCTCCAGGTGGGTTTTGGGGAGCTGGGAGTGAGACCCTCGCTCCCTGCGGCACAGGGTGAGGCCGCACCGGGGCATTTCCCGGCAGCGGCACTTCCCGGTCCCCGGCGCGCGGTGCCGGGGCCTCTCGGCGTGGACTACAAATCCCAGTAGCGCTGCGCGTGCTGGCGGCAGGGAAGCTTTGCCGTAAACAGAACGAATCCGGGCCAGAGCCGGGGTCGGCGCCTTCCTCTCCCCTAAAATAACTCGGGGGAGGAGGAGGAGGAGGAGAAGGAGGAGGAGGAGGGATACAGACACAGCGGGGCCTCTCCCTGTGCGGCCGAGCTTCCCCTCTCGGCGCTTCCCCGCTCACCGGCTTCTCTCTCTCGCTCTGCCAGGGCCCCGGAGCAGCCATTTGGAGGAAGTCGGGGACGAGCGGAGCCCGCGACCGTGGCGGAAGGCGGAGGGGAAGCACGGCCGCCGGCCCGCGCCCTCCCCGGCGCTCATGTCCTCTCCCCTCGCCGGGCGGCCCCGAGGGGAGCCATGTCTGCAGGGGGAGCGCCCCAGGTACGTGGGGGGGGGCGGGTAACGGGTTCCTCGCCATCCCGGTGGAACGGCTGCCGGAGTGGGGGCCCTTCTGACCATGGCAAAGAAGAGCCAGGGTGGCCGGAGGGATCCGGCTCCTCTTCCATTTTGGGGGGGGGTGGATTTGGGGGTTTTCCAGGGGGGTGGGAGCTCTCCCGGTGCTTTTCTCCCCGAGTTGCCGAACAAACCCCCCACAAGAGTTTTATTTTCTTCTAAATTGGCGCTTCTTAAAGTCACGGCAGGCGTCAGAGCGTGGCGGGTGCCGCGTCTCCTGCCATCTGCTCCCCTCGCGCTCCTGCCAAGCTGCGGAGGAGTTCCGAGGGAAGAGGGGAGGAATCCTGGGGGGGGGTGAAGATGGGTGGATTGGGTGTAGAGCTTCCCGGGAAGAGCCAATCTGGATCCGTGCAGGGGTTCCCTTCCTGGGCGCAGACCCCGGCTGGGCTGGCTGATCCCGTGAAGGGATCCTGTTGGATGGGGCGGGGTGGGATTTGCAGATCCGGAGCGCCACAAGAACACTTTGAAGGTGATCCTGCTGAGTCAGGATCTCCCCCCCCCCGCCATTAGCTCTCAAGTTCAGGTTCAAGGGGTGCAAGGACTTATGTTGAAAGCGGTGTGGTGTGCCCGTTGCCTTGCTGTGGGGCTGGTGGTGGCTTGTGGGCACCGATCCGAAAGCCCTCTGCCTGTCCTTCCGATCAGGGAATTCTTGAGGTGGGAAAAGACTTTTAAGATTGAGTCCAACCATTAAACCAGCGCTGCCAAGACCATGTCCCCAAGTGCCGCATCTACATATCTTAAATCCCTGCAGGGGAGGTGACTCCACCACTGCCCTGGGCAGCCTGTTCCAGCGCTTAACAACTCTTTTGGGGAAGAAGTTTTCCCCAGTATCCAATTTTCCCCAAACCCAATATCCAGGTTTACCTCCCCTGGCACAGCTTGAGGCCATTACCTCTTGTCTTATCGCTTGTTACTTGGGGGAAGAGACCGACCCCACCTCGCTCCATCCTCCTGTCAGGTAGTTGTAGAGAGCAATAAGGTCTCCCCTGAGCCTTCTCTTCTCCAGACTAAACACCCCCAGGTCCCTCAGCCACTCCTCATAAGCCTTGTGCTCCAGGCCCTTCACCAGCTCCGTTGCCCTTCTCTGGACCCGCTTCAGCACCTCAATGTCTCTCTTGTCCTGAGTGTCCTAGAACTGAACACAGGATTTGAGGCACGGCCTCACCAGTGTCGAGCACAGGGGGATGGTCCCTGCCCTCATCCCACCGGCCAAAACCCCCAAAGAAACAGCCCCAAACCCGCGATGGGGACGTGCTGAAACCCTTCTCCTCTCTCCATCACCAGCCTCCCCACGCCCTGAACCTGCTGCCATACCCCCGGCTGAGCGAGGTGCCAAGAGCCGGACACGAGCTGGATGCTGTCAGCACTGAGATCCCGTCTGACCCCTGCACAGGTGATACAGGGTTGTGAGTGCCCTTTGCGTGTTCTCCATTCTGCGGGAGCCCCACTTCCAACGGCTCCTTTTAACCGGGTGGGGGGAGCTTTCGGGGGGGTGTATGTAAACGTGCGCAGATGTGGCACCCCGGGAGGAATCCGCACCCCGAGGCAGTTCCTTCACCCGCTCTGCCCCCACCCCGAGCTGCGCCGCTCAAGATGGAGCCTCTTCTTGGGAGGCCCAGCCTGGAATTAAGCGCATTTTTGCGGTAGCCTTTGAAATCCGATCGGAAAAGCATTGCGCCGGATCCGCAGTTAGCCGGTGAGTGCCGTCTTCCAAGGAACGGCGCTCCTTCCCGCCTTCTGCCTTGCCAGGAGGAGGGAGCCAGGTGCTGGTATTTCCTTTTATCTTTTAATTACACTCCAGGCAGTAGAAGCTTAAAATAGATGAAAGTGATGCCCCCCGGCCTCGTTAATTTTAGCTTCTTCGTGACCACGTCTGCGCCCAGCGTGCGCGTTTCGCGGTGTGCCGGTTCCCGGTGACCGCCTCTTGTGCCTCCAAACAGGCTACAGGTTCTTCAAGCCCGGCGGCTTGTTCGGCATCAAGCAGTCGGAGGAGCCGTACGCCGAGGGGCAGCAGATGCAGGAGGACAGCAAGATCCTCGTGAGCCCCTGCGCGGGTGAGTGCTCCCTGCGGCCCGGCACCGGCTGCGGCACCGCAGGGAAGCTGCCCTGGCTGGGTGGGGGGGTCCTCTTGTGGGCAGAGGCTCTTCAGGGCCAGTTTGCAAGCGTTTGTGGCCAATTTGGCCCAGTTTGCAGCCATTTAGGGCCAGCATGCAGTCATTTTTTACCTATTGGGGCCAGTTTGAGGCCATTTGTGATCAGTTTGCAGTCATTTGCAGCCAGCTTGCAGCCATTTAGGGCTAATTCGCAGCCATTTTGGGCCAGTCTATGGCCATTTGGGGCTGGTTTGCTGGCATTTGGGGCCAGTATGCAGCCATTTGGGGTGAGTATGCAGCCAGTTTGCAGCCATTTTGGGCCAGTTTGCAGCCATTTTGGGCCAGTTTACAGCCATTTTTTACCAGTTTGTGACCACTTGGTGCCAGTATGTAGCCATTTTTGACCAGTGTGGGGCCAGTTTGCAGCCGGTTTTGACCAGTTTGCAAATACTTTGGGCCAGTATGTGGCCATTTCGGGCCATTTGTGGCCTTTTGGGGCCAGTTTGCAGCTATTTGGGGCCACTTAACGACAAGTCTTTGCTGTCGCTGCTGCTGCCAGCACCGCTATAGGCAAGGTAAGGGTGGAGCGGGCTCTGGGAGGGGCCCTGATCCTTCAGGGCATTACAACCCACAACGGTTCAGGTCAGGCAGTCCTATGAGGAGCCGGGAGTCACACCTGATGATCCTTACGGCTCCCTTCCAGCGCGAGATGTTCTGTGATTCCACAAAAGCCTGAAATTAACGTCTCAAATCTCTTTGCAACCCATCCAGTTGAGCCCGGCCGAGTGAATAAAGTCGAGCAGCCCGAGGAGAAGCCCGGGGTAGCTGCCGGCTCCCTGGAGCTGTACCCGGCCACCACCAGCAGCAACAGTCGCTGGTTCCATGCCGGGCAGCGCGCGCCGGAGCGCGCCGGCACGGAGCGGGACGGCGCCGCCAGCCTCAGCCCGCTCTCCAGCCGGGTGGCCTGCTGGGTGCCACAGCTCGGCGCCGGCCCTTTCCGCTGCGCCCAGTGCGGGAAGGGGTTCCGCCAGAAGCAAAGCCTCATCACGCACGAGAGGATCCACACCGGGGAGAAGCCTTACCGCTGCGGGGACTGCGGGAAGAGCTTCAGCCAGCGGCCCAACCTCCTGACCCACCGGCGCGTGCACACCGGGGAGCGCCCCTTCCCCTGCGCGCAGTGCGGCAAGAGCTTCAGCCAGAAGGCCAACCTGCTGGCGCACCAGCGCATCCATGCCGCCGGGGACAAGGCGCTGGCGGGGGGCGAGCAGGAGGACGGCGGTTCCGGCAAGCCGAAGCTGCGGTCCCAAGGGAGGAGTTACCAGGAGGACACCCCCTTCGTCTGCCCCGAGTGCGGGAAGAGCTTCCGGCAGAAGCCCAACCTCATCACCCACCGGCGCATCCACACGGGCGAGCGGCCCTTCACCTGCTTCCTCTGCGGCAGGAGCTTCAACCAGAAGACCAACCTGGTGACCCACTACCGCGTCCACACTGGGGAGCGCCCCTTCGCCTGCACCCAGTGCGGCAAGCGCTTCACCCAGAAAACCAACCTGGTGACGCACCAGAGCACGCACACGGACCTCCGCCCCTTCCCCTGCGGGCAGTGCCAGAAGTGCTTCAAGGACAAGGTCTCCCTCAAAGCCCACCAGAAGACGCATGCCCCGCGCCAGCGGCGCTGCCCAGGCCGCAGCCCTGCCGCTGGGCTGCCCTATGGGGCTGCACCCACCCTGCTGCAGCCCGGGGGGCCCGAGCAAGAGCCCCCCTTCAGCCCTGTGCCGCCGCTGCCCGTTCAGAAGATCCCCGAGGGCCAGGAGCTGTACTCCTGCACGGAGAAGAGCTTCCCCCCGAAGGAGCCGCTCCTGCCACCCCAGCACGCTGCCCTGGGTGAGCAAACCTTCCCCTGTGTCCAGTGCGGGGAGGGCTTCTGCCAGAAGGTGACTCTCCTCAGGCCGCAGCACGGTCCCACCACCGAGGCTCCCGGTGCCGGCGCGGCAGCCTTCCCCCATGGCCCACACCTCCTGGGGCCGCTGGGAGTGCAGCCGGTCCTCGGCGAGGCGACCGCCACAGCCCCCCCGGCCCCTGGGGTGGAGAAGCCCTTCATCTGTAACCAGTGCGGCAACAGCTTCGGCCTCTGGCTGTCCCTCATGGCCCACCAGAAGAGCCACACTGGGCAGAAGTGCTACCCGTGCCCCGAGCACGAGAAGAGCTCCGGCGACGAGCTCTCCCCCAAAGCTCTGCAGGACAAGCAGGCGGAGGGGAGGGCCTGGCTGTGCCCCGAGTGCGGCAGAAGCTTCCCCCAGTACGAGCGGTTGGTGAAGCACCGGCAGAACCACCGCGGCAGAGGGCCCTACCGCTGCGATGTCTGCGGCAAGCGGTTCAGCCTCAAGACCAACCTGGTGACCCACCAGCGCATCCACACGGGTGAGCGGCCCTTCACCTGCGGCGTCTGCGGCCGCCGCTTCAACCAGAAAGGCAACCTGGTGACCCACTACCGCACCCACACCGGGGAGCGCCCCTTCGCCTGCACCCAATGTGGCAAGCGCTTCGCCCAGAAGCCCAACCTCATCGCCCACCAGAAGACCCACACGGGCCGGCAGCCCTTCACCTGCCTCGAGTGTCCCAAGCGCTTCAAGAGCAAGCTCTCCCTGCGGGTGCACCAGCGGGTGCACGTGGCCGAGCGGCCCCAGGGCGAGCCGGGCCAGCCCCCCGCGCCGCAGAGCCACGCCGGCAGCCCCTACCCCTGCTCGCTGTGCGGGGAGAGCTTCGAGGAGCACGGGGAGCTGCAGCTGCACCGGCAGGGCCACGCCGGGGAGCGGCCCCACGCCTGCGCCGAGTGCGGGAAGCGCTTCCGCCAGAAGGTGAACTTGGCCGTTCACCAGAGGACCCACACCGGGGAGCGACCGTTCCGCTGCGCCGAGTGTGGCAAGGGCTTCAGCCAGAAGGCTCACCTGCTTCGGCACCGCAGGACACATGCCGGTGCCATCCCACCTTCCTGCTGCGAGGGGACCTGCTCGGCACACCAGGACGAGCCGGACGGCAGCGGCGCTCCCCTGGGAAAGGGCTCAGAGCCCCCCAGCTTGCTGCTGCCCCCCTGCTCCCGCGGAGCCGCTCATGGATCGCTGCCTCGGGATGAGCTGCGGCCGGGAGCGCAGCCCCCCAACAGACCCGACAGCCCCTCGGGCGCAGCCGACATCCTCCTGCAGCTGATGCAGGAAGAGCAGCAGCACCTCGTGCCCGGCTCCCACCCCCCGCAGGAGGGACCCCCGGGGCCCTGTAAGTGCACCGAGAGCGGGGAGGGCTTGAGCCCGAAGCCGCCGAGCCTGCTGCCGCAGTGCTGCTGTGCCGACTGCCTCAGCCAGCGGCAGCTGCTCCTCAAGCCGCAGCCCGAGTGCCGAGCGGAGCTCTGGTGCAAGTACAGCGGCTGCGCCAGGAGCTTTGAGGAGAAACGAGTCCTGAGAGTGCCTGAGAGAGCGCACGGCGAAGAGAAGCCCTCGCCGTGCCCCAGCTGCTTGTAACGCCGGCGCGGGCTGCCGAAACCCGCCTCTGGCGAGGGCCTGCGCCACCTCGCTCCTGCACTAAGAGACACTGAAGCTGAAGAGGCGGCAGCTCGCGCTGAGGAGCGATCGCTCACCAAACAAGGACAGTGCCGAGGAAGAGCTGCTGGCTGGGAATCGTGGTGCCTGCCAGGTCACAGAGGTGGTGGCTGCTCAGGAGGCTCCGAGGCCCCGGTGCAGGACTCGGGAAGCAGGACTCGGATGTGCCGCAGGAGCTTCTGTCTTGTGAACGTACCAAATCCGTCGAGGGGACGGAGCTGAGAAGCAGAGACAGAGCCCGGGTCCACGGCGCTGGCTCCTGCTGTGCCTGCACAGACCGTTGTGAACGGGAAGAGCTCAGGATCTCGGATCTGTCGGCTTAAAAACCGCCTCTGCCAGGCAGTGGCACGTCTGCCTGCTCCTGCCTCCGGCTCAGCTGGGTGATGCATGGACCCAGAGATGCTGTGAGGCAGGTGGGGGCCTCCATGGGTCAAAAGCTTCTCCCAGAAGCCCCTGTCCTTCTCTTCCAGAGTGGATGTCACTCCGCAAGGACGCATTCGGGATGGAGAGCTGCGACCTGCTGGCCTGGCCAGAGCGGGACTGGGACTCAGCCAGGACTTCCCGCTCATGGGCAGCACAATCCGGCCTGGGGCTACCCCAGGGGTGGCACGAGGAGCCAGGAAAATGGGAAACAGCTGGGAAAATGGCCTGGAAGCATCTCGGCTCACCTCTGCTTCCAAAAGGGACCTGGAGAAGCTTCTCCTCCGAGGTCGGAGGGGCACGGGGGAAGATGGGGGGTGGGAAAGGGGGGGTGGTGGGGGCTTGTGCTTCTCTGCTTGCTCTGTGGGTAATCGTTCTGCCTCACGCCTCTTTCTGGTACTCACTTCACTCCTGAACAGGTAACACGGACACGCCAGCGGAGCCGCCGTGGCTGTGGTCTTGCTGGAGCCGTTGTGGTGGCACTGGTGGCGGTGTCTGCCCCTTTCCCTGCCAGAGCAGCGGCCGGGGGGCTGCGGGAGGCGCAGGTTTCCGCACCGAGGCTCACCGGGCATCTCTGCTTCCCCCTCGGTGTGGCAGAGCCACGGAGCCACTTGGTCAGGGCAGAAACGGGAACCGGGTGCTCAAAAGCTGTTCTGATCCAAAAGGGGAAAGGAGCTTTGCCTGCTGCCAGGGGGAAACGGTGTCTCCCTGTGCGTGGCTCCAGCCGCTGGGCAAAGACCTTCCTTGAAAACACGGGGGGTGGCGTTACCGGTGCCCAGCTCGGTGCAGCACCGCGCACATCTTTGGGGTGCATCCAAAGGGATGCAGCGCGCAGCTTTGCCACCCACCAGGGCCAAGGGGACACCAGGACACGGGTCACGACCAGAGCCTCGCCGCCCCCTTCCCCCTGCTCCGCTCCAGCCGCGTTTCAGGTCCTTGCAATTCTATTTTTTTGAGGTTATTTAAAATAAAAGCTTTCTCACAGCAGGCTCCTGGCTCCTCTGTCCCGGGAAGCAGCGGGGCTGCTCTGCCCTCGGCTGCAGTGCAGCCTGCGCTCCATCACTGCCTGGCCCTGCTTCTTCAACCCCCTGTCCGTTTGCTCCTCTCATCTTGCAGCAGTTCAGTTTATGGCTGCTGGCCGAGCTGCTTGCCAAAGCACTCTGGACTTCAGCATCCCAAAACTGGATCCTAACAGCGAAAAGGTATGGGGCTGGCAGCAAATCTGGTGCTTTGTGGCTTGGTTTGGGGTCAGGGGGACCCTTATCAGTGACATCCCAGCTGCTCCCAGGGTCCTTACTCTACCTTGAGAATCACCTTGTGGCCAAGGCCCAGGACCAGCACTGGGGCTGGTGTTCCCTCCTGCCACTGGGCTCTGGGTAAAGGCCATTGGGGCCACCAGGGCTCTGGTTTGGCATCACATTGGGCTTCATTACCAGTCATGTCCACTGATGAACCTTCCAGGGAGGGAGGTATCCTTTGCTGAGAGTCATCAGCCTTGGCCTGCGCTCCCCATGCTCTGGCAGGGCCGTGGCACAGAGGTGGCCTCACACCATCCCCCTGGCACTGCTCGGGTACCAACATCCCCTCCCCTGTCCCCCAGCGGCGCCACCAGCTCGGTGGCTCCACAGCCATCTCTGAGCTGTCCCCAGCTGCCTCCAGTGCTCATGGCCAGTCACCTTGGGAATGAGACAGGGCTCCGCTCGCCTTCCGGGCAGCCCCACCAGCTCCTGGCACTGGCAGGCGCAAACACAGCTGGTGTTTTGGCATCACCAGGCCCCAGCATAGCAGGTCCAGGCAACAGCGATAGCAATCTCTGCCTACAGGCGTCCCGGCTGAGCGCGCTGCCGAGCCCCGGCAAGCTGCAGCCTGCAGAGAGCTGCTGCACCAGGCCCAGTGCCTCCACTGCACCCCGTGGCTGCCAAACCTCTGCATGACGGCTCAGTCTCAAGGTGCTCATGGCACCATGAGCTCCACTGCGGCAGCTGGGGATGCCTGAGCCGGGCACTGCAAGTGCCCAGGCTCTGCATGGTGGAGTCTCTGCCATAGCACCCACCGCTGCCACCACCAGAACGTGACAGTGGCAGGGCCGGCTTTGCGCCACATGTGCTGTGCTCCACCAAAACACGCCCCGGTGTTCCAGGGGTCACTGGTGCTCTCATTCCGGCACTGATGGGGATGCGTTGGGCCCCCTGATGCCACTGGCACAGCCATGCCCGGCACACACAAGCCTGTCCCGCTCTGGGAGAAGCCACTGCTGCCCCGCAGACTAGAGTGACTCGGCACTGCCGGCACATATTGGTGCCGAATCCAGCTGCAGTGGCCACACTATGTGCCAGATGAAGGTCCCTGGTGGCGGCGGCACCCAGGACCCAGCCAGCGTGATGGGCTTCTCGCAGCGCAAACAGCCCCGAAACGGCTCAGAGCCGTGTGCTTGGCACATCGTGGGCACCGTGTGTGACCGGCCCGGCCGGAGACACCCGGGTCCCCCCCCGGGGTGAGGTGGAGGAGGTGGCAGGGGCACAGGGGCAGGACCTGGGGCTTCTCTCGCCCCTGTCCTGGGGCACAGCCACCCCCAGTGCTGACAGCTACGGCGAGGACCCTCCGGTTCGGGCCTGGCACTCCCGGTCCCACCAGACCAGCTGGGGCGGCCGGGCTGGTTCCTCTGGTTTGGGGGCGATCTGGGACAATTCCCGGGCCCGGAGGTGGGGGGGGGGGACAGCACACACACGTTGCCATGGGCCGGGGGCGAGTGGCTTTGGGGTACTGGGGGTGTCCCCTGGCAGGGCCGGGGTCGTGCCGGTCCCCCCACCGGAGGGGTGCGATGCTGCCGGTCCTGGCTCCGCCGCCCCCCGCCCCCCCGGGCGGAGCCGCCGCAAGGCCGGGGTGACGGGCGCGGGCGGGGGCCGGTGCGTCAGCCGGGCGGGAGGGGCCGGGCGGGGCCGGCGGGACGCGGCGCGGCGGCGGCTCGGGCAGGTCAGCGCCGGGGGGGCCGCGCTGCGGGCGGGGGGCACCGGGGAGCCCAGGAGAGGGGAGGGGGGAGCGGGGCCGGGGACACCCTCTGCGCCCCGGACGGGCCCGGCTCCGCGACAGCCCCGGCCCGGCCCCCCCGGCGCAGGAACCGCCGCGGACACACGCGGGACCCGCCAGGTCAGGATGCGCCGGGGGAGACCGAGACCGCGGCCGGGGCTGAGACCGGGACCGACCGCCGGGGCGGGCCCACCGCAGGTAAGGGCGGCTCGGCCGGGTTCGGCTGCGCTCGGCAGGGCTCGGCTGGGCTGGGTTCGGCTGCGCTCGGCTCTGCTCGGCCCGGCTCGGCCGGGTTCGGCCGGGTTCGGCTGGGCTCGGCTCTGCTCGGCCCGGCTCGGCCGGGTTCGGCTGATTTCGGCTCGGCTCGGCCCGGTCCGAGCGGCGCACTGCGGCGGTTCCTGACTGGTGCGCGGCTCCGGTCTCCCCGGTGCCGGGTTTGAAGCGCCCGCCCCCTCCGGCCGGGCCCGGCCTCTCCAGGCAAAGCCCTTCAGCGCCCGGAGAACTGCCTCAGCCTGCCGCGGGGCCCGGCCCACGCCGCGGTCCCGCTCCAGCCGAGGCCGGGCCCCGCCACCTTCTTGCTTGGGGCTCCGCACACCGGGCTCCGCACCGGGGCCGGCGGCAGGAGCTGCAGCCCTCCCTGTCTGCGCTCCCCAGGGCGGCGGGAGCCCATGACGGACCTGGCATCGCCGGCGGGCGAGAAGCCCTTCGCCTTCCCGGGGGGCGAGGAGGGCCTGGGCGACGAGCAGGTGCTGGTGATCCACAGCCAGGCGGAGGAGGAGGTGGAGAAGGAGTTCAAGTGCATCCTCTGCGGGGAATGCTTCGGCCAGCAGCCCAGCCTCGCCCGGCACCAGAAGCACCACGCCGGGGAGCGCGCCTTCATCTGCGCCGAGTGCGGCAAAGCCTTCAGCCTCAAGCACAACCTCATCATCCACCAGCGCATCCACACCGGGGAGCGTCCCTACCAGTGCGGCGTGTGCCAGAAGAGCTTTAGCCTCAAGCAGAACCTGCTCACCCACCAGCGCATCCACAGCGGCGAGAAGCCCTTCTCCTGCCAGCGCTGCGGGAAGCGCTTCCGCGAGCAGCGCTTCCTCCTCAACCACCAGCGCACCCACGCCAAGGACCGGCCCGGCACCACCACCGCCGAGGTCCAGCCCGGCGGCAGCCGCTCACCACAGCTGCATGAGGCAGCCGCCGGCGGCCCCTTCGCCTGCGCCCGCTGCGGGAAGGGCTTCAGCTGCAGGAGCAGCCTGGCCACGCACCAGCGCAGCCACGGCGGGGAGCGGCCCTTCGCCTGTCCCGACTGCGGCAAAGCCTTCAGCCAAAAGGGCTCCCTGAGGATCCACCGGCGCACCCACGCCGCCGGGACACCCTTCACCTGCGCCCAGTGCGGCCAGAGCTTCGCCCAGGAGGCTGACCTCACCGCGCACCAGTGTGCCCACAGGGCCGAGGCCGCCCTCACGTGAGCCCCCTCCCTCCCGGGGTGTCCCCCCGCAGCCGGTTCCCCTCCCTGGGCGCTGCGGGAGCACCGGCGCTCCACTCACACTCCCTCCTGCAGCAGGGGGTTCTGTCCCAGCGGGAATTGGGGTTCCCTAGATGCTCCCCCAGGGTTTTGGGGTGTGTGACAGTCCCGTCGGCAGACACAGGAGCCACTGGCATGCCTGCTTGGGGCTGCACATGCAGCCATGCCTGGCGTGATAGAGCGCCAGCAGCCACAGCTTGGCTGTGGAACCACCCGGCCACGCTCCTTCCATGCTTCCCGCCCCTTGTCCTTCTGCTGGGGTTTTCCTGCTGACAGGCACAAGGCCGGTGCTGTCGACACCCGGAGCCTCAGGCCCTCCTGTCCTTGAGCAGTCCACGTGGTTCACCAGGAGCCCTTCCTCCCTTCCCCATTGCCACAGCTTAAACCCCCGCAGGCAGGGCGAGAGACCATGGAGGAGGAGGAGGAGGAGGAGGGAGGTTTCCACAGGGCATCCCCAGCATCCCCCTGCCCTGCCCTGCCCGGTGTAGCTGGTGGTGAGCCCGCTCACCGGCCGGTGTGCCGGGTGCCGGCGCGGGGTAACCTCTGCTGTGCTTGCTCGCCCAGGGAATGACGGCGGCGAGTGCCAGCGCGGAGCCGGATCTCAGCAGCTGCCGGCCGCATCCCCATGCTGTGCTTTGCCGGGAAGGAGCCGCGGCACTGCGCTGCCATGGGTGTGAAGAGGAGGAGGAGGAGGCTCGTCCTGGCTGCGCCGAGAGCCCTCGGCGAGGCAGAAAGCACGCGAAATAAAAGTGAAATCAAACACAAAGGCCGAGGGTGGAGGCTGCTTCCCCACCAGCAGCAGCGCGGCACGGAGGAGGGGCTGCGCTGAGGCGGGGGCCCTGGCCCCGGCAGCACTGCAGCCCCGGTGTGGTGCCGGTGGTGAGGAGCTGATCCATGACCTGGAGGCATCGGGGAGCACCAGGCCAGGAAGGTGCGGGGCTGGGGCAGCGGGAGGACTGCGGGCATGCGGCTGGTGGGAAGGCTCCGCTCTGGAGATGTGCTGACACCAAACCGCATCGGAGTTTGGTTGGGAGCCTGGCTGGGAGATGGGAAAACTGCCCTTTGCTGCCGTGCCGGGCACAGGCAGCTGCAGGTGGGGATCGGTGCATGGCACGGTTCTGGCTCTCCGGTGACAGCAGTGTCCCAGTCGCTGCCGAATCCTGAGGGAGCTGAGCCAGGGCTCCTTCCCACAGAGTCCTTCACTCCAGGGGAGCATTCCAGTGGGGGGAAACGTGTGGCACTTGGTGACACCGTGGCCTTCCCTGCACGCTGGCAGCGATGCCATCCCCGGTGGGGTACTCTGTGTGGGTAACAACCAGCCGGAGCAGCAGAACTGCCTTTTCCAAACCCCGGGATGTTTCCCCCCGATGTGTCACCCTCCACAGGGACGTGTCGGCGCCGGCCGGGCTTGGCCGCGGTGGCTGTGGGTTGCCGGCCGGCGCCGCACTGCCCACAAGCTTCCTCTCGGCTCCGGCACCTCCACCACGAAGCGAAGCCCCATGCAGGTGCCTGCACAGGCCCCCCCGCGCTGCCCCGTCCCCCAGCTGCTTCCTGTGCTGCTGCCGCCGGTACTTTGATGTGTATCATGACATGAATTAAAGCCTGGAACCCCCCGTCTCCATCTCACTGGGAGCCCGATGGGCCCCCATGTCCCCGGTCAGCCCGTCCCTGGGGTGGGCACAAGGAGGAAGCCCTTCGGTGAGGACACCGGTGTGACCAGCTCCACGTGGCTCCTTCCTCTCTGGCACAGCTTTGGGGGGGGGGGGTCTCTCGTGGGTGGGGGTATGAGCCATGTGGGGCCACAGTGGAGTTTGCTCCCATCTCCTGCTTGCTTTTTGGTGCTGCCGAAGGCCCCCTGTCACTGGTGGGATGGTGCTTCCTGGTGAGCCCCTTGCGGGTGCGTGTCCCAGCCTCCCCTCACCTGGCTCAGCGCTGGTCAGATCCTGCACCGGGGATCACTGGAGCATGTGCTGCACCTCTGCTGTCCCAAGGGAGGGATGTAACTGGGATAAGCAGCAGCTGGGAGCAGGGAAACCCACAGTGTGAACTGCACACGGGCTTGAGGACCATGCCGCGCTGGCTGGCACGGTGAGCGTGGGCTGTGCCGTGAGATGGCCATTGCTGCTGGCCTCTGAGCACCCAGGAAATCCTTTCAACGTCCCTGGGATCCGTGGGATCTCTGGACCGTGTGGCCCTCAATCTCCAGATTTGCTGGATCCCTGGGATCTCTTAGTCCTTGCATCACTTTGTCTCTGATGTCCCTGTGTCCCCATGTTCCAGGTCCTGATGTCCCTGATACCCGTGATGTCCCAGTGTCCTGTGTCCCAATGTCCTCAGGTTCCCAATGTCCCATGTCCCAATATTCCCAACACCCAGTGACCCCAGTGCCCCAGCCCTGCTGCTCTCTGTGCTGACACTGAGTGTTGTGGCTCTGTTCCAGGAGCTTGGTAGCCGGTGCTGGGGCTGTTGGGTACCAGAGTCAAGCAGGGGGGGTGCCAGCATGTCCTGGCACCTTGGAGCAGCTGGACACCGCCTCAGCCCAGCAGCCTGTGGAGGGGGGGGCACAGAGAGGCAGGACATGAGTCATGGATGGGAATGGGGGAACATCCCCAGGGGGAGAAGTCACGAACACCTGAGACCCGGGGAGGTTTCAGGGGAAACACTAGTGCCTCAGGACAGCCCCCTCCCCTGGCAGTGGGGTGTCATGGGTAACGTCCCCTTCCCACCCCCTTCGTTTCCAGTAACAGGCTGGAACACGGCCTCTTCCCCGTTCCGGTGCGGTTCGGTGCTTTTGCTGCTGCTGGCCGGGGCACTCCCATCCTGCAGGCTCCTGCCACGGGCCGCTGGAAGTCCCCAGAGGCAGGGAAAACCCAGGACATGTGAGACTCGGCAAATGGAGCCGGGTATCCGGACGCACCAGTGGTGCTGGAGGCTGAACGCATCTCCTCTGCAGTGGGAAAGATGGGAGTCCCCTGGGGAGACGTCAGCCCGGCAGAGCCGTGCTGCAGCAACACAGCCCCAGGGGGCTGCAGAGCTCCCACAGCAGCACTGCTCACCCCAGGGATGTTCTAGACCCCCTTTCCATGGGGAACTCGGGCCAGGCAGCCCCACGGGAGCACAATCATGGGCTGCTGGTTCCACCCATCCTGCTTTGCATGGACCCAAATGGCTCCAGAAGCAAAGGTGGGGACCTGGGAGCAGCAGCTCACCCCTGCAGGCTCCAGGGCATGATACTGAGCGTCCCCCGCTCAGGACAGCATCCTAGAGCAGCCCATCCTTTGGAATAAGGCTCCAAGGACAGCAGGGCTGTGGTGGATTCAGTCCAGGAGCTGCTGCAGCCTGTGCCGGGCTGCGGATGTGGCCATGGCTGCAGCACCAGCAGCGTGCAGAGGTACTGCGAGTGATGCAGGACTCCAGGACACAGAGTCACAGAATGGTTTGGATTGGAAGGAACCTTAAAGCTCATCCAGTTCCAACCCCCTGCCATGGGCAGGGACACCTTCCACTAGAGCAGGTTGCTCCAAGCCCCGTCCAACCTGGCCTTGAACACTGCCAGGGATGGGGCAGCCACAGCTTCTCTGGGCAACCTGTGCCAGCACCTCAGCACCCTCACAGGGAAGAACTTCTGCCTCACATCTCATCTAAATCTCCCCTCTGTCAGTTTAAAGTCATTCCTCCTTGTCCTGTCCCTACAGGCTCTTGTCCAGAGCCCTTCTCCAGGTTTCTAGTAGCCCCTTTAGGCACTGGAAGCTGCTCTAAGGACTCCCTGGACCCTTCTCTCCTCCAGGCTGAACAAGCCCAGCTCTCTCAGCCTGTCTCCATAGCAGAGGTGCTCCAGCCCTCGGAGCATCTTCTTGGCCTCCTCTGGACTCACTGCAACAGCTCCACATCCCTCATGTGTTGGGGCCCCAGAGCTGGCTGCAGGACTGCAGGGGAGGTCTCACCAGAGTGGAGCAGAGGAGGAGATTCCCCTCCCTCGACCTGCTGGTCACGCTGCTGGTGATGCAGCCCAGGACACGGTTGGTTTCTGGGCTCAAGCGCACACTGCAGCCGGGTCATGGGGAGCTTCTCAGCGACCAACCCCCCCCAAGTCCTTCTCCTCAGAGCTGCTCTCAAACCAGTCTCCCCCAGCCTGTGTCTGTGCTTGGGATTGCCCCAACCCAGGTGCAGGACGTTGCACTTGGCCATGTTGAACTCCATGAGGTTTGCACTGTCCCACCTCTGCAGCCTGTCCAGGTCCCTCTGGATGGATCCCTTCCCTCCAGTGTGTCAACCGCACTACGCAGCTTGGTGTTATGAACAGACTTGCTGAGGGTGCTCGATCCCACTGTCCATGTCACCCATAAAGCTGTTGAACAGCACCAGTCCCATGGCACATGGTCTGTGCCAACCCCCAGCTCTCTGCCTGCTTGCCCAGGAAGGAGCCTGCACGGGGGAGGGTCTCCTGGGGGACACCCCGGGGACATGGTGCAGGCAGCACCGTGGCACCAACAGGAGTCACATACGCCTGCTTGTGTCCATGCAGCGCAGCCGTGGATGTCCAGCATGCTCCTGGGGCTGGTGGGGTCCTGGGGACCAGCCTCCTCCTGGGTGGGAAGAGTGGGGCAGGGAAAAGCGCCACTGGGAACAACCTCAATCAGGGAACATGTGTTCAAGTCCAAGCTTGTGACCAAGCCAGTGACCATGAGCAGGTGGCAAGGACATCATGGTCATTGACATGGCCGGTATTTCTGACCTGTGGCTGCCCCATCCCTGGCAGTGTTCAAGGCCAGGCTGGACGGGGCTTGGAGCAACCTGGTCTAGTGGAAGGTGTCCCTGCCCATGGCAGGGGGTTCGAACTGGATGAGCTTTAAGGCCCCTTCCAACCCAAACCATTCTGGGATTCTGTGGGGATTAATTTCACATGTTACTGGTGTACCCATCCCCCCTCAGCCTGGCACTGGGCACCATTCAGTCTCCATCAGGTGAGGAGAGGATCCCCCACAGCCTCCTCTTCTCCATTCTGAATAGCCCTGGCTCTCCCAGCCTCTCCCTGTGTAGGAATGAGGCCTGAGGCAGCGAGATAAGCGATGAAGGGATTAATAGCAACACCCTGACAGGGGTGATGGGATGCTGATGGAGGTGATCAGGTGGAGGCTGGATGGCCCTAAACTCTGCCTCAGCCAGGTGGAAGATGCTAAGCACATTCCATGGTTCTGTTCCACCCTTGCGCAAGACCTGCAGCCCTTGAACAGCCTTATCTACTCTCTTATCCCTTATCTGCATATAATAAATACATCAAAGGGAGAAAGTGGCTGCCCCCCACACCACCTGTGAGGGCAGCAAGAGGTAAATTGGCGAGTCTCACCTCCATGTCTCTCAAAAGCATAAATCGGGCATTTGAACTCCCCCATGGCAGAGGATGAGAACAAATCCCACTCTGCAGACAGGTCCATGGGTTGCTCCTCTCTCCTCCCCAAAGCATCGATGCCCCTTGGGTAGGATTTGCGCCTCCGACTCTGTTGGATGACACCCGGGTGGAGCTGAGCTTAACAAAACACCAGTTGGTTTGTTTTTCCATAGGAGCTCAATTAATCATTGCCCAGCTCTGCATTTTAGTGCTAATGCAGGAAGTCAATTTATCAACGGCAATTCCCAGCCCGTGTTTCTGTCCCTTCATAGACCCATTATTCCTGAACCCATAACCATGGAAGTTCTTGTTGAACATGACTGGATGTAGAGTGTTGGATCGGTTATAACCAGGAACGAAGCCGAGCTGCCCCCAGCCCCTTCGTCTCTGAGGATGGGCTGGAACACAATGGGGGGGATTTGCTGACAAATTCCTATACTCTTAACGCAACACCCCTCTGTCAGACACACTGGTTTCCCAGTTGGATTTGCTGGACCCACTCCAGCGTGTCCATGTCCACCAGGCACATAGAGCACTCTGCTCCAGGGCCACATGCCGCTCTTCAGCCCAGGGAGTCCTCATGTACTTACCATGTATTTCCAAGGGACACTGTAAACCAAAATACTCCAAACACACCACACCTGGTGGTATCATCCCAGTGCGGTGCAAAGCGCAGCCCGGGCACTCTGTTTTACTGCTGCTGCCACCACTCCTGGAGAAGCCACCCAATGCTTGTCCTGTGTGATGGTGACGCGAGGGATGGTTTGGAAGGAAGGAAGAAGAGATGGCAAAAGCCCTCCTCTGCCGGGTCATGGGTGGCTGTGGGAGCTGCGCTGCTCCTCAGGCCAGAGCAGCTCCTGCCCTGGGCACGGTGTCGGGATGGGTCACCCTTCCCCTGGTGCCTCTGTCCATCAGGGAGCTGCAGCCGGGCTCAGCTTCAGGGGACTTCTCGTGTCACCCCAGTGAGAGTTCCCGGTGGCTCAGAAGGAATCCAGCGCAGGGGGTGGGGTCTCTGCCAGGGGGCCCGCAGACCGGCTTCCCCACGGGGGCACATAGCCCCGGGCACCACCGGTGCCGAAGCTTAGGGCAGGCAAAGGGCAGCACAGGTCACCTCAACCTTGGCTCTGCACAAAGGGCAGCTCCCTTTAGGCTGGAACTACTCTACTCTGGTCTACTCTGCTCTGCTCTACTCTATCCTATTCGATTTCATTCTGTTGTATTCTATTTCTACTTTATTCTACTTCTATTGTTTCTATTCTACTCTATTTTTTCTATTCAGTATCTATTTAATATCTATTCTATTCAATATCTAGTCTATTCCATCCTATCCTATCCCATCCTATCCTATCCTATGCTATCCTACGCTATCCTATGCTACCCCATCCTATGCTATCCTATGCTATCCTATCCTATCCTATCCTAACCTCTTCTGTTCTGTTCCATTCTCGTCCAGTCTAATCTAGTCTAGCCTACGCTACTGTTCTATTCCACTCTATTCCTTTCCATTCTATTCTATTCCACAATATTTCCATTCTAAATTCCTTTCTGAAAAATAAAAGAATAAAAAATGACTTAAATAATCAAAGCATATGTGAAAGATTCATGTGACGAGTTTAGAGGAAAATACCTTTAAATACTTCTCTGGAGTTAAAATCAAGCAGGGAACTGCCTTTTCCTTCTTTTGACCCAGATATTCATAGGGCACAGACCACCATGAGGAGTTACTGTTCTGTAATGACCTGGCGTGTGGTACCGGTACAGGCAAACGTGAAAACAAAGAGCTTGTTAAACCGCTGCTGTGGAAATGCAACCGGAATGTCCATCTCTGTTGACTTTCAGTTCTTTTTCGGAGAGAAATCTTGGCCAAGCCAGTGTTCCTGATCCATGTAAATCACAACCCGCCCCCAAAAGCAGGTGTAATCATCTCTTCTTTTTTCCCTTGGGATCACAGCAGCAGGATTTACAACAATTCACCAAAGCACTTGCGCTCTTCGTCCTGGGGTGTGAGGTTGTGGTTTTCCTTCCCTAGATACAGGGTTGGGGTTCACCCGCCGCCTGCACAGTGCAGCACCGTGGAAATGGGCAGGTATGGGAAAACCACAGAAGCATGGAATGGTTTGGGTTGGAAGTGACCTTAAAGCTCATCCAGTTCCAACCCCCTGCCACGGGCAGGGACACCTTCCACTAGAGCAGGTTGCTCCAAGCCCCGTCCAACCTGGCCTTGAACACTGCCAGGGATGGGGCAGCCACAGCTTCTCTGGGCAACCTGTGCCAGGGCCTCACGCCCCGCACGGCCAGGACCCTCCCCCCGCGCCGCGCCCCCTCCGCTCCCTGCCGCTGCCGACACCGGAACCAATGGCGGAGCCCGCCCCGCCCCGCGCCTCCGCCGGACCAATGGCGGCGCCCCTGCTTACCACGTGACCGCGGCGGGGGGGCAGGGGGTGGGCGCGCGGCTCTCAAGATGGCGGCGCCGACATCGCCCCGCGCTCATCCCCTCCGCACGGCGTCGGCGGGTCACGTGCTCGCCGGGCCACTTCCGGGGGTGGGCGGGGCCGCGGGCCGGAAGCGCGCGAGGCCGTGACGGCGGGAGAAGATGTCATGCGGCCTACTTCCGGCCCGCAGCCTGCGGGGGGCGCGGGGGGCGCGGCCGCGGGGCCCGGCGGGGAGCGGGCCCCCCCCCGGCAGGGCCGCCCCCCCCCCCCGCCATGACAGGGCGGACGCAGGTAGGAGCCAGGCCCGGGGCAGGGGGGGCCCACGCCGCCGCCACCCTCGATGCCCGGTGCCACACCCGCGCCTCTGGGGTGGTTCCTGCCGCCCTCCGCCCGCAGCCGTGGCTCCCGGCCCCCCCTGGGGGGGTTCTCGGTGGGGTGCCGGTGGGACGAGCCATGGGGCACCCCATGCACACCCCCAGGGCTCCGGGCAGTGTCGTGCGGTCAGTCCGCAGGGACCCATGGCCCCCCCCCGGCACGCAGTGCCCCCGGGTGCACGCCCTCCGCCGCACCCCGGCCATGGGAGGCTTCCCGCGGGGGGGAACAGCGCCTGGGAAATGAGACCTGCGCCGCGGGGATGGGCCCGAGCGCGCGAGGGAGGAGGGTGCCAAATGTGTGTGTGGCAGGAACCGGTGGCCTTCGAGGACGTTGCGGTGTACCTGAGCCGCACGGAGTGGGACACCATCACGGCGGAGCAGAGGGAGCTCTACTGCAGCGTCATGAGGGACAACTACCGGCTCCTGACGTCCCTGGGTAACCCCACCTGGAACACCTGCGATCGGGGGGGTCCTGCGTGCTGGACCCCATCAGAACCACGCTGCTTCCAGCAATATGAGGCACTGATGGGCGCGTTTGGAACTATGTCTGGGGTAACCGTGCTGAGCGCTGCGGCGCTGGGGGATGGTTAGTGCTGGAAAATGTGGATGTGGAGATGTTGGAGCGAGTCCAGAGGAGGCCACAAAGATGCTCTGAGGGCTGGAGCACCTCTGCTATGGAAACAGGCTGAGAGAGCTGGGCTTGTTCAGCTGGAGAAGAGAAGGCTCCGGGCACACTTTAGAGCAGCTTCCGGTGCCTAGAGGGGCTACAAGAAACCTGGAGAGGGGCTTTTGACAAGAGCCTGTAGGGACAGGACAAGGGGGAATGGCTTTAAACTGACAGAGGGGAGATTTAGATGAGATCCGAGGAAGAAGTTCTTCCCTGTGAGGGTGGTGAGGCCCTGGCACAGGTTGCCCAGAGAAGCTGTGGCTGCCCCATTCCTGGCAGTGTTCAAGGCCAGGCTGGACGGGGCTTGGAGCAGCCTGGTCTAGTGGAAGGTGTCCCTGCCCGTGGCAGGGGGTTGGAACTGGGTGAGCCTTAAGGTCCCTTCAACCCAGATCGTTCTAGGATTCTGTGAAAGGCACCAGGTCTGGGGTCCTTTGAGCTGCCGGCCTTGGGGTTGGGTGGTTCTTGCCCAGTGACTCTGTCCCCACTCAGGGTGCAGCAGGGCAAGGGTGGCACTCACCAGGCAGGGCACAGGGGAGCCAGTCCCTCATTGCAGAGCGAGGTCTTTTCGGATAACATGCCTGCTGTCCCTCACTGGCAGCAGCTCTGGCATCTCACTTGCTTTTTCCCCTCTTTTCATGGTGTTTCTGCTTGGGTTCTTCCTGTCACAGTGGAGCACAGTGTCACAGGGAACACCTTTATTTTCTCGTGGTAACAGTTTATCCTGACAGTCTGTGTTAGAACAACACGCTCTCTTCCACCCCCCAGGTTACCCAGGCCCCAAACCTGACATTTTATACCGGATGGAGCGTGGGGAAGAGCCGTGGGTCTGCTCGCCACAGAGCCCAGCGAGGTGGGAAGGCCCCAGCTGCCCCTCTCCAGGTGAGCAGGAACAACCCAGGCCCTGCAGCACCACTCCTGGGGGCCGGCAGCAGAGAGGGCTTCCTCTTTTGCCCCGCAGCTGTGGCGAGGAGGGGCTTCCCCTGCCAGGAAGGTGACATCCGTCCGTCTGCTTTCCCTGTAGGATGTGACGGGGCCATGAGCTTGCTGGAAGTGCCTCCCTGGGGCTGGTGGCCTGGTGCTGGTGTGCCAGAGGAGAGGGCACAGTCGCCCTGCCAAGGTGAGTCCTGGTCGCTCCTCTTCCTTGCCACCGGGCTCTGGAGCAAGGAGCTGGCAGCGGGATCTGGCTGTGCCTGGTCAGTGCCACTGGTGCTTCTCCAGCCCCATGGGAAGGGCTTGACTCGCCAGACGGGCCATGCAGAGGTCTGGGGAGGATGGGGGTTTCTTAGCTCCCCATCCCCTCAGCGTGGCCCCCTTCTCCAGAGCCCCAGCCAGCCAGAAGGCAAACTCCCACCAGCCCTCCCTCAGCAGGAGGACAGTGTCTGCAGCGTCGTCTCCAGTCTGAAAGACTCCTGCACAAGCTCAGATATCTCAAGGGTCGCAGCAAGGTGCCAGTGAAGGCAGCCAGCAGAGGAGTGGTGCCAGCGGAAAGCCAAAACCACACACAGACCGTTGTCTGGCCCCGGAAGGAAGAAGCAGCAGAGGATAAACGATGGGTGACAGCAGACGTAGCACAAGGCAGAGAACTCGCACTTAATCCCAGGACAGAACAGCAGAACTACAAGTCAGATCCTCAGGAGCATCCTTGTGGTGACCAAAAGGAGCAGTGTCAGAGGAGCACCTATGAAAACGGGTGCACCTCCGAAGTGCCATTCTTCCTGGGAAACGGGGAACTGCGTGCCCAGGATGCGAATGAGGCTGTTTGGAAGGACCACTGCTACTGCGGGGCTGAGCGTGACGCGGCTCTGGCACCGCGGCCCCTGGCCGTGTCTCCCACAGACCACAACTACTGCCGGCCACAGGCGCTGGGCAGCGCCGTGCTCAAGGAGCACGGGTACTGCCGCTGCAGAGGACTTGTTTCGGGGCCAGGGTTGTAACGTGGCTCGTCTGGGCAGCAAAGCTCGGGCCGTGCTGCACAGGCTGCCACGCGGAGAGCCCAGATCGGGCAGATCATCAGGAAAGCCAAGCGGATTATGTTGGCGCTGCAATTCCTACATCAGCAGGAGGCTGGGGTTGCTCGGGGCTCCTCCAGCACTGGCTGTCCTGCGCCTGCTGTCCCCGATGGTAAGGCGGAGCCAGTCCCCGTGGAGGGAAAGGGCCGGAGCACTCAGTTCTCCTGCAAAGCATGAGGCCGAGCTGCCCCTCTCTCAGGGCAGAAGCAGCTCCCCAGAAGCTCTTTGTGCCCCTGTGGCATCTCCGGCACCACTGCCTGCGCCCCCACCTGCAGAGGCAGCCGTGGTGGCGAGTAGCAAAGTGCTGCCCCCTGAGGTGTCCCCGCACAGCGAGGAGCAGCCCATCGCAGCCCCGGTGTTAAACCACAACCCCCGGGAGAGGACACAACCCCGCTCACTCGGACCGCATACCGCTGCACACCGCCTACAAGACGCTGATTGCGGACGGTGGACCACGTGTTTGGATCCGTGTGCCACAAGTTCGAGCTCTAGCAGCTACGCTCGGCACATGGATACCTGGCCTTCGTCATCCGCATGGACAGCTGACCAGCACTTTCCTCCCCTGCCGCCAAACTCACCCGCAAGAGATTTGGGAGAGGAAGTGCTATGAAACACCCACCGGAGGGATCGGCGGCGCAGAGCTGTGCAGTGCCAGAAACAGGGGCTGACGGCAGAACAGGCCAAGGGAAGGACGAGTGTGGGACAGAGCGACTGGAGATGGGTACTGCGGGTGGTCCAGCAGCAGGGCAGGAGGGTTTCTGACCACGGGGATCTCCCTACCACTCATTAAAGTATTAAGTTATTGCCCACACGCTCGCTCTGTCCGTGCGCGGGAGCAATCCTCCACATGGCACTGCCGATTTCTGAGCTTCCCGTGATGGAGTGCCGGCACCGCCACGCCACAGGGACACTTCCACCTGAACAAGCCCCACTGACGGTGACCCCAAACCCGTAATCACAGAATTGTTCGGGTTGGAAAAGACCTTTAAGCTAATTGAGTCTGACCATTAACCCAGCAGTGCCGAGGCCACCACTAACCCCTGTCCCAGCACCATGTCTACACGTCTTTGAAGTCCCTGCAGGGATGGTGACTCCGGCACTGCCCTGGCAGCCTGCTCCAGTGGCTTGACAACACTTTTGGAGAAGAATTATTCCTAATATCCAATCTTAACCTCCTCTGGTGCAACTTGAGGCCGTTTCCTCTGTCCTATCGCTTTGTTATTTGGGAGAAGACACCGGCCCCCTCCACGCCACATCCTCTCAGGTCACTGCAGAGAGCATGAGGGGCCGCGGTGTCCCTGCCCCGCGCGGCACCGGCTCACCCCCACCTCCCGGCCCGGCGCCGCCCAATGGCAGCGCGCCGCGGCGGTCACATGCGGCGCTGCGCCAATCACGGCGCCCCCCGCGGGCAGGCCCAGGCCTGCGGCCCACAGCCGAGCGCGCCCAGCGCCCGCCACAAGATGGTGCCGCCGCGGAGAGCGGCCAATCGCGGAGCCGGCGGGTGTCACGTGGGAGGCGGGGCGGCGCAGGGAGTTCTGGGGCACCGCAAGAACATCCGGGTCAGGGCATGGTGACGTGCCGCAGGGAGAGGGGAAAGGCGGGCCCTTCGTCGGAAGTACGTCACTGGTGTTCACATGGCGGGCACGCCCCTCTCCCGCGGTTGCCGTGGTAACGAGGACGCGGCCGCCCGCAGCCCGCGGCGCCTCCTGGAACACGGGTTCGAGCCCCGGCCCCGGCACCGCGGCAGGGCAGAGGCCGGGCCGGGCGCGCTGCGCTGCCCGCTGCGGAGCACCCAGCGCCGGCCCACCCGCTGCCTCTCCGCCGGAGCCCCGCTCCGGGTCAGCCCCAAGCACGCCCCCGCCGCCGCCCCGCGTCCAGCCCGTCCCACCCCGCTGCCGCTGCCCGCTGCGGCTCCCGCACAGCGCCCCTGGGTGCGGGTCAGGCAGCCGCGGGGCTCCGTGAGCCGCTCCGTGCCGGGCCGTTACAGGGAGAGCGGCGGCCCCCGGTGCCCCGGGGAGCTTCGCGCAGGGACACTGCGGGTTTGGGCTGGGCCGAGCTGCCGCCGGCACTTGACGCGTGGCTGGGGCTCGACGGGACCTGGCGGGGGCCCGGCTGTCCCTGCCCCGGGCACCCGCGGCCCTGGGCTGGGGGGTCTTCTGCTCCATCTCGGTTAGAAATGGAAGAAGTGAACGAGACATGGGGCAGGGGGAGCCGCACACGGTGAAATGGGAGGAAAGGGACAAAGCGCCAACGTCAATCCTGTGGTTCTGTGCACATGTAACAGACAGACACGCACCAAGGTGTCGACCTGAGCTGTTCACGCTTCACCCGCCTGGTTTATGGTCTTTATTCCCTTGTGATTCCCTCTCTTTTCCCATCCTGCTTCCCCTTGCGTGCGATGGAACCGCTTTCAGTCAACGCCGCGACTTGTAACTCAAATGTCAACCCGCATCAGCCTCCCAGAATGCGGGGGCCAACCAAAACCACGCTGGCTTAAAAACACCGACCTTTTGTTTCTTGTATATACTGCTTGGTGTTGAGCCCACATGGCGCACATCACTCCTTTTAGACTTTTTAGTGTGAAGTCTCTGAGGTTTTTTATTTTTCACCCAGGTGTTGCATTAAGAGTATAGAATTTTGTCAGCAAATCCCCCCCGTTGTGTTCCAGCCTGTCCTCAGAGACGAGAGGGGCTGGGGGCAGCTCGGCTTCATTCCTGGTTATAACCGATCCAACACTCTACATCCAGTCATGTTCAACGAGAACTTCCATGGTTATGGGTTCAGGAATAACGGGTCTATTGAAGGCACAGAAACACGGGTTGGGAATTGCCGTTGATAAATTGACTTCCTGCATTAGCGCTAAAATACAGAGCTGGGCAATGATTAATTGAGCTCCTATGGAAAAACAAACCAACTGGTGTTTTGTTAAGCTCAGCTCCACCCGGGTGTCATCCAACAGAGTCGGAGGCGCAAATCCTACCCAAGAGGTGTTGGTGCTTTGGGGAGGAGAGAGGAGCAACCCATGCACCTGTCCGCAGAGTGGGATCATGTGTCAGAGTGGGGAGAGATGTTTTCTCCATCCTGATTTTCATGGAGGTGGATCTGCCCCATCCTTGCCCCAGAGTGATGGCACTGCCTACATCTTCCCATCCCCAGTGGGTTCCTCCCCCTCCCTGGTGTCCTGCATTGGCAGCTCGCTCCAATCGACCGCGGTGGGCAGCCAGAGGCCAGCCCGGGCACTGCACTGACATCAGGGGCCAAGGTCCAGCCTGGAGAGCACAGAGCAGCAGCAGGACAGCCGGAGCCGGGCCCCCGCAGCACCATGAGGCTGGGGCTGCTCTGCGGCCTCGCTGCCGCCGCAGTCCTCATGGCAGTGGCTGGAGCTGACCGTGGAGACACGAAAATCACACAGGGGAGAGAGGTTGGTTGTGTGCTGGGGAATAATGGGACCGGGATGGAGGAGACTGCGCGGAGGGGATCCCCAGGGGACACTGGCTGCTCCAGCACCAGCCCCCTGCACCAAAACCCCATATGGAGCAACCCATACTCTGGGCAAGCAGCTTTTCCAGCCTCCCTGTGCTGCTCCAGGTGCTGGTGGGGCTGAGGATGGGCTTGGCACGCCGAGGGCTGACACCGCAGGGGCTTTGCTCTGCCACGGCTCCTCATGCAGCCACAGCACTTGCGCAACCAGCAAACATTTGTTCAGGGGAGGTAGCACGGGGGGGACGGGGGCTTCACTGCACCGAGGGAGAGCAGGGAAAGGGTTTGGGATAGGGCTGGGGGTGGGAGCACATCGCCTCCAAACACCCAAAACATGACCAGGGGATGGGTGTCTGATGAGAAGGACCAGGGAAAGCTGGGGAGGGCCTGGGCACCGTGGTCCTTCCCCATCCCAGGGCTAGCCGCCATTCCCCATTGTGCTCCCTGCCTGCACCTCCCTGCCTGTGCTCCCGCCACCCAGCCCAGGCTCGGGGGTGCTTATGGAGAGGCCAGAGTGACCCTGAGCAGCATCAGGCTCCAGCAGAGCCGGTAACAGCCCTTCCCTCACAGGGGACGAGCGGCGTTGGCCGGCGCCGGCCCCACAGACCCTGCTCCGGGTGTTTCTCCGTCCTGAGCGAGGTGAGTCGGGCTGTGGTCATGCTACAACACACCATGGGACTGGAGATGTGGCTGTGGCTTGTCAGTGTCACCGCAATGGCACCCAACAGCCCCATCTTTCCCATAGGAGTCGCGGTCGATGTCCTGGCGTGCCAGCGAGGACAATGAGGTTCAGCCGCGCAGGCGGGTGCGTATGGAGCTGGTGCTGGAGGATGGTGAAAGGTCCGGAGGTGCCACAGGCAGCCCCCGGCCTTGTCCCCTCCCCGGCAGTCTGGCCGCAGACCTGGTGTGACACTGTGCTCGCTCCCACAGGAGAGGGACAGGAGGGAGGACAAGAAACCAGCACGGCACATGAGACACCCCAGCACCGTCCAGCTCCCGCGACAGGTAACACCAGAGCCCCATCAGAACCCCTGTCAGGACCCATCTGTGAGCCTGGGGATGGGGACGCAGGGGTCGCGGGGACCCCTGGCAGCCCCCACTGTGTCTTGCAGGAGGTGCTGAGTGCCCGGACGGCGCGTCAAGGAGCGACGCTGGTGTCTCGGCACAGCTCCACGCCAGGAGAGAACCGGAGGCCCGGCCAACGCCAGGCCATGCACTGAGGCAGCTGGGGGACCCACCCCCACCCTCCACAGGCTGTAAGTGAGCCTGTGCCTGTGCAAACGCAGCCCCACTGCACACCCTGTGCACCCCAAAGTGCTTCTGGGGTCAGGCCCCCCACCCTGCTTTGCCAAGACGCTGAATAAAGCCAGCAAGCCAGAGCACGTGGGTGCGTCTGTCTGTGTGTCCTGTCTGTGTGCCTCTGGGACACAACCTCGACTTAGTTGAACCCACAATGGCGAAGGCAGCAGCTGTGTCCTCCAGCCGGGGCAGAGATATCGGGCACCAGGCTGGGCTCCAGCGGCTGGGATTGAGGATCCTGGCCAGGGCAATGAGGGACTGCAAGTCCTGACTCCTCCTCTGCTCTGCTCTGGTGAGACCCCCCTGCAGTTCTGCATCCAGCTCTGGGGCAACAATATAAGAAGGACATGGAGCTGTTGGAGTGAGTCCAGAGGAGGCCACGAAGATGCTCCAGGGGCTGGAGCACCTCTGCTATGGAGACAGGCTGAGACAGCTGGGCTTGTTCAGCTGGAGAAGAGAAGGCTCTGGGGACACCTTAGAGCAGCTCCCAGTACACAAAAGGGCCGACAAGAAAGCTGGAGAGGGGCTTTTGACAAGGGCCTGTAGGGACAGGACAAGGGGGAATGGCTTTAAACTGGCAGAGGGGAGATTTAGATGAGATCTGAGGCAGAAGTTCTTCCCTGTGAGGGTGGTGAGGCGCTGGCACAGGTTGCCCAGAGAAGCTGTGGCTGCCCCATCCCTGGCAGCGTTCAAGACCAGGTTGGACGGGGCTTGGAGCAACCTGGTCTAGTGGAAGGTGTCCCTGCCCATGGCAGGGGTTGGAACTGGATGAGCTTTGAGGTCCCTTCCAACCCAAATGGCTCCATGATTCTGCGATTATGAGTAGCCATGGAACTGTTGGCTCTGGCCAGCCCACGTCCCCATCCCCACCACAGGGCCAGGAGCTCTTGCTGGAGCCACGGGGTGAAGCACAGTGGTGATGGTGACAGGGGCACACACATGACACCGTCAGCCCCAGGGGACACACGGAAAGGTCACCACGTCACTCAGCAGCGAGGGCTCAGTGCTGACGTGCCAGGCGGTACCGCGGGCCCCACGGTGGGCTCGGTGCCGGCACAGGGGCAGCAGCAGCAGCAGCTCCGCAGCACTTACAGCCCCTCTCCTGCCTTCACCCCTCAGCAGTGATGGGCTGCCCAAGCCAAGAAGCTGCCTGGCACAGGAGGTGGGACACGTCGCAGCCCATCCACTCCAATGAGCGCCATGTGCCCGGGGGAGCACAGCATGGGCAGAGACACTGCCAGTCGGGGGGGGGACTGAGCTGCAACCCCCACACTGAAGGCAGCAGCCTGCCCTGCCTGCCCCCTGCGCCCCAGAGGATGAGATGTGTGGCACTTCCCAGTCCTCCCCAGCACCCTCTGGTGCCACCAGCCATGCAGAGGAGACAGTGGCAGCATTGACATCATTGTTTAATTCAGAGAACAGGGTGGGGGACACCACAGACACCCCCAGCAGTGCGTACAGGGTGCAGGAGGAGCCTCTCCGGAACCCAAGTGGCCAGGACCAGGGCTACCCCTCTGGTGTGGCCAGCAAACAGCCCGGCTACCCCTCCTGAACCAGGGCCAGATCTGCCATGAGCAGCCCCTGGGCTGCAGGGCAGTGCCACAAGGGCTCAGCACCGCCACAGTTGGGGGAAGGACCCAGCACTCTCAGGCCGAACTCACTCACAGCCCCACAGAGCCTTGGCCATGGCTGGCAGCGGGACAGCGAGTGCTGCAGCGCGGCTCCAACACCCTCCAGGCAAACCGGTCAGCAACAAAGCGGGCCAAACAGTGGTGGGGACAGGCAATGGGGACAATGGCGAGGTGGGCACCGGCCCATCTGGGGGGCTCGGGGCACCCGCAGGCTGCCTGCAGCAGCGCCGGCTTGTTGGTGAAGCGGAGCAGGCCATGGAGCCGTGGCTGTGCCAGGGCTGGCAGCAGCACGGACTGCAGGGAGGTGACGGCACTGGCATCCCCTGCGCCATGAGGCAGCCGGGAGCGGGTCTCCAGCGCCCAGCACTGTCTCTGCAGGTGCCGGATGGCACGGCGGAGGTGCCGGTGGCCGCGGGTGAGAGCAGCCAGCTCCCGCGCCCAGCCCCGCTCCAGCTGCGCCAGGTGGCTCCGCACACCACACACCTCCTGGCGCACCGAGCCCAGCTCCTGGCACAGCCGCTCCAGCTCCTCCACCACGATGGTGGGGGCACGGCCAACCTCAGCCCGCGGGTGCTGGGCCTCACCAAGGGGCTGCTGTGGGGCTGGGGGGCTCCCTCTGGGGTCACTCTTCTTGGGCGAGCTCGCCCCATCACAACCACCGGTACACGTGCTGGAGCCCTCTGGGGACACGGCACCCACTGCGAGCCAGAGGTGGGAGCTCAGCCCGTGCCCTGGTGCCAGCAGCCCCCTCCCATGCTGCCCCCCAGCCCGGCTCCAGCCCTCCGGTACCTTCTGCAAAGGGTCTCTTGGTCACTGTCCCCATGGTGGGGGGACGGGCAGGTGGCCATGTGCTGCAGGCATGGTGGGGGTCCCTTGGTGTGGCAGTGCTGGATGCACCCAACACTTGGGTCTCACTGGGGCTCTGGGTGGGCATTGCTGGTGCCGTCACCCCTGGGAAGTGGCACAGACACCCCGTTAGCCCCCAAAACCTGCCCACCCCACAGGGTTGCCCGTCCCCAGTGCTGTCCCTAGCCTCACAGCATGAGGGGCCACCCACCATGTCCCTAGCCCCACAGGATGAGGGGCCACTAAGCTAGGGTTAATGCCATTGCTCCGCTCTGCAACGTGGGGCACACAGGAGACCTGGAGCCATGGGGTCACCCCTGCATGACACCACAGCCTCGAACCACCAACACCATGCACCCGGCGCAGCCATTCCGTCCCCTCAGAGGTTCCAGACCCTTCTCCCACCCGTGGGCCCTGGCCCCTCACACCAACAAGCACCACCAAGGCCCTGCCACTGCTCCCCCATGGTACTCACCTGCTGCGGTGGGGCTGTGGTCCCTGGTGCCTGTCCCCACAGCCCCCCACATGCCACTGGCAGCTGCTGGCCAGACTTGGGTGGGTTCGGGGGTGTCGATGCCGTGCAGGGACTCCAGCAGCCTTCGCAGGGGGCTCTGCCACACACTCCCGGCTGGTGACCCCGCCACGGCGTCACCAGGGAGGGGCCCTCAGCATCCCCACTCCCAGCACAAGGGGATCCCCAGGGAACAGACCCCGAAGGGATGTAGGGGTGCCCCTTGGGGACCTGACCCCCAGGGGTGCTCTCCCAAAGCTCAGAACCCCACAGGGGTGTCCCCCTCTCAACTCAGGACCCCCCTAGGGATCAGTCCCCCAGGGATGCCCCCCAAAGCCCAGACTCACAGGGAAGCCCCTGCTCCCCAGGGGCAGCACTCCCCATCCAGGACACCGGGACTCAGCACTCCCCTCCCCATCCTTGCGTGCCCCACAGGGACTGAATCCTGCCCCAGTGTCTCACTGTGGGACCCCAGCCCCAGCACTGCCTCCCCCAGGGCTGCCCACGACCCACTGGGACCCCTTGAGACCCCCTGGGATCCCCTCAAGACCCTCCCAGAACACCCTGAGATCCCCCAAGATCCCGTCCGGACCCTTTTGACACTCTCTGGGATCCCCCCCGAGACCCCCAGGACCGCCCCAAGCCCTCACCAGCCAGCAGCATGGGGCTGCAGCAGAGCCCACTGTTCCAGCCCATGTCCCCGGGTGCTTCCTCCCCAGCAGTGGTGCTGGCGGAGGAGACGCCGGACGCGGCGCCAGGGCACCCGGCACCATCTCCAGCTTGCGGGCAGCAGCGGGCAGCAGCTGCCGGTGCCACAGCTCGCGAGGGGCCTGCGGGACACACTCAGGGCAAGAGCCAATGGGACCTGGCTCATCACGGCTGAGACCCCCCTGGTCCCGCACCCCAGGGCATGCCGCCACCCCAGGGTGCAGAGCGCATCCCTGGCACCCACCCATGAGGGACAGTGGGTGGTACCTGAACCACCAAGCGCAGGGTTCAGGCAGCTCCATCCTGCTGCCACTGTGGAGGCTGGAGACTAGCGCCCAGCCTTGTTGTACCATGCTGTGCCACACTGTGCCACGCTGCAAGGTGCCATGCCATGCTGTGCCACATCATACCATGCTGTGCACATGGTAACATGCCATGCTGTGCCGTGCCATGCACTCAGCGCCATGCCATGCTGCATGGTACAACACCATGCCATGCCAAAGCATGGGCACAGTGCCATGCCATGCCACACCTCTGAGTGAGCGCCTCCCAGGCAGAGTACTGGTGACCACCAGGCTCTTCCTGATGCCTCTCAGTGGGGGCACAGAGGCTGCTCACCAGGGGAACAGGGGGACCAGACCCTCTCCCCGCCAGCTCCTCCAGGCACCTCTCCAGGCTTTGGAGCGGGCAGCTCTCAGCCGGCATCTCCACTGTAACTGTGAAAGCAAATTCCAGCCCCTGGCATCCCCAGGAGCTGGGCAGCCCCAGGCACACCACACTGGGGCCAGTGGGACACCCAGATCCCCAGTACCAGATGCCTGCATCCCCTCATCCCCATGCTGGAGCCCCTGGTTCCACCACATTGCCTAGACCTGTGGTGGCCGGGGTCTGGTGAGGGGTCTCAAGAGAGGCCCCCATTCTACAGCAATGCCGGTGCCAGCATCAAGAGAAACCCCTACTCCTGGGGCACCGATGCCAGGACCCCCTGCCCAGCCCTTCCCGGGCACAGCCGGGGTGCAGCTCTTGCCATGGCTCAGCACTTGGCTCCCTGGGACCCTGATGGTGCTGCCAGGGCTGGTGGGGGCTGTGGGATGGCTTCACCTCCGGCACCCTCACACCCTTGCCACCACACACTGCCGCGCACCAAGGCAGAGCCCCCGCGTCCCCAGTGCCCGCTGGGGCAGGACCAGGCCCTCACCCACCCGCACAGCCCCAGTGCTCACCGCTGGCGCCTGTCCGCTCGGGGCCCACTGCCGTATCCCCGCTGGCGGTGGCACCCGGATCCGCATCAGCCTTGGGGCCACTGAAGAGAAACTCTGGGATCTGCTTCACCAGCCGCACCAGGGCAGCGAGGGCCGGGCTGCTGGGGGGCCCTGGGGACAGGGCAGGGGGGTCAGGCAGGGCAGCCCCCCAACATTGAGCTCTCCCTGGCCAGAGGAGTGGGACCTGCACGCTGTCCTGGCTCTGGCTGGGACCAGCACCAGGCAGGGCCCTACCGAGGGATGCCAGCAGCCAGGATGTCCCCTCCGTCACCTCGCGGTGCAGGTCCCGCTGCCATTCCTCCATCAGCTCCCACTCCTCTGCCGAAAACCGCACTGCCACGTCCTCAAATGTCACCGGTGCCTGCGGGGACACAACTGGGGGGTACCAGCCCTCCTCCTGCAGGGGTGCAGAGCAGGAATAAACCACAGAGCCACGCCAGGCAGCAGTAGGACCCCGGATGGCCAGAGGTATGCGGGGATGGTGGGTGCAAGCAGCTACACTGGGGGCTGGCACATGGCTGCGAAAGGGCTGGTGAGCCCATGCTGCATGGGCATGGAGGCAAGGGCTTCCCAGCATGCTCCCGGCATACTCCCAGCGCACTTCCCAGCATGCTGGCTGACAGGTCCCTGCGCGCTTCCCGCTCGTCAGGGAGCCCATGGGATAACCTGCCCTGACACCCTGGTATTTGCAGCAGGGATCACTTTGCCCAACCTTTCCCTCCCTGCGCTGGCTGGGCAGGGGCCCAACACATGTGATGGTTGATGCCAGCTCCGTGCCACTGTACCTGTCCCGCTGACATCAGCCGTGTGGGGATTTGCCAAGACAAGGATTGCCTGAAGCTCCATGGATATGGCGGGAGCAGCCCCGGCACTGACCAGCCCCTGAATCTTACCCGGCACCCCCAAGCCTGCCACTGAGCCCCATTTGCCCGCAGCAGCAGCCGGACTGGCAGCGCCCCGTGACCCCCGGCCCTGCTCCTGCTGTGTCTGCAACCCTGGTGGGACAGTGACCTCCAGGACAGGACGGGACAGGCAGCGCCCCAGCCCCACGCTGACGGCTGGACCCTCTCCCAAAACTGCTCCAGTGGTGCTCCCACATCCTGCTGCTCCCCATCCCAGTGCTCCTCCCCATCCCAGTGCTCCTCCCCATCCAGCTCTTCCCCATCCCACTGCTCCCCATCCCGTTGCTTCCCCCATAGTGCTGCTCCCCATCCCACCGCTCCCCATCCCTGTGCTCTCCACCATCCTGCTGCTCCCCATCCTGTTGCTTCCCCCATAGTGCTGCTCCCCATCCCACCGCTCCCCATCCCTGTGCTCTCCACCATCCTGCTGCTCCCCATCCTGTTGCTACCCCCATCCCCCTGCTCCCAGATCCCGCTGCTCCCCATCCAATTCCTCCCCATCCCACTGCTTCCCATCTTGTTGTTCCCCTCATCCTGCTGCTCCCCATCCCGCTGCTCTTCACCATCCCCCTGCTCCCCATCCCCCTGCTCCCTATCCCCCTGCTCCCCATCCAGTGCTCCCCACCATCCCGCTGCTCCCCATGCTGGTGCTCTCCCCATCCTCTTGCTCCCCATCCTCTTGCTCCCCATGCTTGTGCTCTCCCCATCTTCTTGCTCCCCATGCTGGTGCTCTCCCCATCTTCTTGCTCCCCATCCTCTTGCTCCCCATCTCAGTGCTCCCCTCTCCTTGCTGCTCCCCTTACACTGGTGCTCCCCTTATACCAGTGCTCTCCCCATCCCAATGATCTCCCAGTCCTGGTGTTCCCCCATCCCAGTGCTCCCCTCCCTGGTGCTCTCCATGTAGGATTCTCCCGCAATCCCAGTGTTCCCCTGTCCTGCTGTTCTTCCCATGCCAGCTGTCTCCCCATCCCCGTGCTCTCCTCTCCCCGGTGCTCTCTCCATACCTGTTCTCCCCATCCCGATGCTCCCCCCACGGTGTTCTCGCCGTCCTACCTGCCGAGGTGCGGCCATGGCTTGGCGGGGCGGCTCCGGTGCCCGCTCCCGGACAGCGACCAGCGGCGGAGCAGCCCCGCTTCTCACTCCCCGCTCCCGGCTCCTCCCCCGGCCCGGCTCGGAGCGGGACCGCGGTGCAGCAGCCCCGAGCCGGTGCCCCCGCTCCGCCCCACGGTGGGGCAGCGCCGGTGCCAGTGCCGGGGCTCACCCCGTCCACAGAGCGAGGGGTGCGGTGGCACCGAGGGACCGGGACAGCACGAGGTGTCCGGCGGGGGCTGTGGGGCTGGGCTCGGTGGCACTGGGACAGCCAATGGGGTCCGGGACTCGGTGGCACCGGCGAGTGCGGGGCAGACTATGGCGTGCGGGGTGGGTGGCAACGGGGGACCGGGACAGTCTATAAGCTCTGGGTGCCGGTGACACCGGGGGTGCCGGCGGAGCCTGTGGGGTGCGGGAGGTCGGTGGCACTGGGACAGACAATGGGGTAAGGGGTCCGGTGGCCCCGGGAGATCCGGGGTTCAGTGGCACCGGGGGATTGGCACAGTCTATGGGGTCGATGGTGCTGGGGAGTCCGGGAGATTCTATAGGGTGTGTGGGGTCGCTTGCACCGGGGGTCGGTGGCGCAGCGGGCGCCGGGACAGTCTGTGGGGTCCGGGTCCTGGTGGCAGCGGGAGTGCAGGGGAGCCCGTGGCGCGCAGGGGCCGGTGGCACCGGGGCGCAGGCACGGTGAGTGGGGTCCGGTGTCTCGGTGCCACCGGGGTCGCCCGCCCCGTCCCGGAGCCACAGCCCCGCCCCTCCCGTCCCGCCACCTTCTTCTCTCCCGGCCGCGCGGGGGCGCTCTCACCCCGCGGGGCCCCGCCCTGCAGGCGGTGCTTTCCTGGCGGCCCGGTGCTGCCGCAGGGCGCGCGGGCCCGGTCCGGAGCGCCATGTCCCGCCGGGCTCCGCTCAGGTGAGGGCCGCGCCGCCGCCGGGCACCCACAGCGCGGGGCCCCGCCGGGCGGGTCTGCCGGCCCTGCGCCAGCGCGGCACCCTCAGCCACACAGCCTAGGGCCGGGGTGCCAGTCCCGGGGAGGTGGGGTCGAGCGGGGTCCCTCGGGGTGCTGGTGCTGGGGGTGGAGGGTCCCCGGGGAGGCAGCTCAGGGGAGGTGGGGCTGGGGACCCCCAGGGGTGCCAGTCCTGCGGGATTGGGGGCTGGGGGTCCTGTTGGGGGGGGTCCCTCAGGAGTGCTGCCCTGGGGGCGCAGTCGGGGGATGGCAGGTCCCGTGGGGGATGTGGGGTTGTGGGAGTCCCTTGGGGGGGCACCCCGGGTGGGTCTCCAGGCCCTGGCTGCCCTTTGGTCAGGGCAGGGCCTCCCCCTTCACCTTCCATTTCTCCCTTGGGACTTGGGTGCCCCCAGCAGAAAGCGGTGCAGGCCATGGGGCCGCGGCGCGCGCAGGGCAGGCGGAGGCCCAGCAGCTGCAGGAGCTGTGGAGCAGGACGGAGAGGGCAGAACGGAGGCTGCTGGCCTGCGAGAACCTGGTCGGGGAGCTGGGCAGCAACCTGGCCGCCCTGCAGGTAGACTCACGAGTACGCAGCTTACAATGTGGAGAACCTCCTCAAGAACGGAACTTCTGGATCGCGGCTGCCCCAGCTCCCGGGGTGAGATCCCAAGGTAACGGCGTCCAGCTGGCCCCTGGAAGTACCCGCGCCTGGGAGTCCTGTACGCGGGTGCAGCAGCCCTGGCTGGGCTCACTGAGCGCCAGCAGCCAAAGCCAAGCCAACCACACGCAGGTTTCCAGTGTGGTTGTGTGTTTCCAGTTATTTAACCGCATTGGAAGTCACTGAGTGTGTGATCCTTGTGATTCCAGGTGCCGGTGACGTTCGATGATATCTCGGTGTACTTCAACGAGCAGGAGTGGGAGCGACTGGACTGCTGGCAGAAGGACCTGTACAGGGCTGTGATGAGGGGCAACTATGAGACACTGATCTCCCTGGGTGAGGCGCACGGTGCAGGCTGGATGCTGCCTGCCACAGCCTGCAGGGAGCAGAAACCGCCTGTTTTCCCTCCCTCCTGCTTGTCAGGAATGGACAGGGTCCAGAGCCTTGGGCGACATGGTCTAGTGTGAGGTGTTCCTGCCCATGGCAGGGGGTTGGAAATGCATGATCTTAAGGTCCTTTCCAACCCAAACCATTCTATGATTCTATAAGGAAATGTCTGTAATAAACAAAATAATAGTAGCAATAATAACACAATATCTATTGTAAAAAAATATCTATGTGAGATGATGTTTCCAATGGAAACACAATGCAAATGGGTTTCCAGGGTCAGGGAAGCATCGTGAGCTTCCAGCACAAGGCAGGAATCACTTGGGTGAAGTCTGATAATTGCACCTTGAACTAGTTCTTGTGTTCAGGGTGTTTAGCCCCTCTGTAAAGGGGCAGGGAAGTTTCCATCTGCCTTCATGAGGAACCAACCTAATGGTGCTCGGTCTTTATAAGGGCACCCAACATGTTCTTGGATGACTTGGGCTGAGAGTTTTCTGTCCTGACACCAGAAAGGTAGCTCAAGAATTGCTTTTCAAGTCACTGTTAGAGTTGGAATGGGAGGAAAATGTTCAAGACAAAGCTTTTCCCTCTCCTTGGAGATTTTAGTTCACATTCTGTTACTTAAGAGCTTCTCTGTAGCTGAGCTCCAGCCGTGCTCACGGGTGGGTCCTGCCACAGGGCAAGGACACAGCACCTCCTTCGTGTGTCATCTGGGGTTAGGGAGAGAAGGATTGCCTGGAAATGGTTGGGACCTTGATGGAATAAAGGTGCAGGCAGTTCCCAACAAAACACGCTGTCCTCTGCCCCCTGAGCAGACTATGCCGTGTCCAAGCCTGACATTCTCTGCCGGATTGAGAGGGGTGAAGAGCTCTGCACCAAAGATGGCCAGGAGTCCTCACAGACACGTATCAGAGAGGATCAGGAGCCCCAACAGGAACCAGAGGAGGACCACGTGGAAGAGGCTTTGGAAGAAGATGCAGTTCCCATGGAAGCTAACAGAGGTAAGTGAGGAGGTGCCAGGGAGACATGGCGCTTCCTGTCTCGGCTTTATCAGGAATGTTTGTGCTCGGTCAGGTGAATCCCATGAGAATACCAGAAAAGGCCTGTTGGGAGGGGCTGGGATGGAGCCTGGAGCGGAGAGACCTTGCTCTTACAGTCCCTTCCACTCCTGTTTCCATGCAGTTCGGAAATCCTCCTTCACCTGATTGCATGCATGATCCCTGGGCTTCCAAAAATGCTCCTGCTTGCCCCAGTGAGGGAGGAGACACAGTTGGAAGGGAGAAACTTAGGAAGCTCCAGTGGGAGGAGGAGGCTGGAGCAGCCCTGCTAGTGCTGGGGGGAGCAGAAGGGAGGAGAGCCTGGGGGCATGGCATGGGAGAGCTAGAAAATCAATTGTTCAGTGCGAAGGCTGGAAAGGGACGGGCAGACCCTGGGAGAGCCAGAAGAAGAGGAGACGTGTGGGCAGAGCTGTGATGGAGAGCTCGTTCCTGCAGGACTCATGAGTTGGGGGTGAAAGAAGACCCAGGAGAGACCAGGTGAGCGCTGGTGAGTGTAAAGGGCAGGCTTCATCCTTTGGGGAGCACTACCAGAAACGATGCAAGCCCAACTGTGTCTTTGGGGTTGGTTTCTCAAGTGCTCCCAGGAAGAGAGAAAAAAATTGTTGCCTAGAGAGAGGCTGCCCCTCTCCTTGGAGATTTTCACGTTCTGTTACTGAAGATCTTCTCAGTAACTCAGTTCAGTCGCCTGCGCTTCCTGCCAGCTCCAGGGGTAGGGAGAGAAGCACCGCTTCTGGAGTTTGACAGGATGAAAGTGCAGCCAGTTCCTAATAAAACACACTGTCCTCTGCCCCCTGAGCAGAGCATACCGGGCCCAAGCCTGACATTCCCCCCCGGATCGAGAGGAATGAGGAGCTCCGTGCCAAAGATGTCCAGAAGATCCCACGGAGACGTGCGAGGGCAGGTGATGAGCCCCCACAGACACGCAGTAGAGCCAGGCAGAAGGCTCCTCAGGCAGGCATCGCGGGTGCTCAGAAGCCCCCGCAGGCACCAGAAGAGATGAAGCAGAGGAAAAAGGCTTTAGGAAAGGATAAAGTCCCCATGGAAGGTAACAGAGGTGAGTTTGGTGGGTGCCAGGGGGGTGTGCTTCCCCGGGCTGTTCCTGTCCCAGCTTTCGGGAGGGCTCCCAGCAGGTCTGTTGGAGAGGGCACAGCAGGTCACTGTGCTTCAGAGGAGCATCAGCAGGGAATAGGAGAAGCCTTGGGGTGTGTTGTCAAGGTGCTGCCATGGAAAACAGAAAGGGTTCAAGGGCCTGAACCCAAGGGAATGTGGGAATGCTGCCCATGGAGTTGATGGGGGAGGGTTTAAGAGGGATGAGGCTGCTCTGCAGAGGTGACGGCACGTGGCACCTCGGTGTCTCTCCTCCCAGCGCTCTCTCTGCTTCTAGTCCTTGTGTGTGGCTTCACTCCGGTTGTTCCTTCCAACACCTCACGTGCTTTCCATAGAATCAGAAATTTTTGGATTGGAAAAGCCCTTTGAGATCATTGAGTCCAACGTTAACCCGGCACTGCCGAGTCCACCACAGACCCATGTCCCTAAAGCACCACGTTTACAAGTCTTGTAAATACCACCAGGGATGGTGATGCCACCACATCCTTGGGCAGCCTGTTCCAGTGTTTGACAACCCTTTGATGAAGAAAATGTTCCTAATATCCAACCTAAACCTCCCGTGCTACAACATGTCATGGCTTCTCAAGCTGCAGCTTTCTCTGACTCTTCTCCATGCTCCCAACACAGTATCCCACCAAAGCAGAAAGATGGGAGCTCTCCATGGGTCTTTACAATTGCTCTTCTCTGCCAACAGAACTCCCCATCCTGGTGATGAACGTCATGTCCCTGAGTGCACAAAAAACGCAGCTGCGGAGTGAGAATCAGCCAGAGCCGGATGAGAACCCAGCTGAGCCCAGCACCAGTGAGTAACTCTGGGGTGGGGAGACACGGGGTGCTGCGGGCAGGAAGCAGCTCCCAGCTCGCTAATGTGCTAGAAAGGGGGTGGGAGAAGAAAGCTTCAAGCCTTCCTTTGATCACTGAGCAAGGCAGGGGACTAGTGTTGGCCATTTCAGCTCCATCATCTGTGTGGAAAGAGCTACGGGCTGGTTGCAGTTCCTTCTACTAGAAACTGAGGGAGAGCTGGCAGTGGCAGCACGCTTGCTTCCTCCAGCTCTGCTGTGTTGTCGTAGAGCTGGCCTTGAGCTTCCCGTGGCATGGCCCTGTTCTCCATGCTGGGAGCAGGGGGTGAAGGAAGCAGGGTGGCTGTCTGCAGACACCCTCTGTTCTGGTCCTGAAGCTTTGCTAAACTAATACACAGAGCACTTCCCTCATCAGGGGCTCAGAGCCTGTTTCTGGCACCGGTTCTGGGCATGGCTCACGTCAGCTCAATGGCCGGGCTGCAGGGGAGCTGGGTAGTTTGCCACAGCCCTCACGAGGAGGGCTGCATTGGTCACAGCATTTGGGGTTTGCCGGCAGTCCCAAGCTTGACAGAAGCGAAGAGCTTATGGTACTGCAGGCTGTTACTCTTCCGTGACCTTTTCTCCTGCTACATCTTGTGGCTGTCACTGGTGTAGTGGTTTTGGAGGCAGATCCCTCTGTGCCCCCAGCTGTGCTGGCATGGCAGCACGCCACAGCCTGGTTCTTCCTGGGACCCCCCAAGTCCACACTGAGTGGCTCAGGATGTTGTGGCACCACTTGTGCCTTTCCAAACTCTGTTCTCACATTTGGTGGTAGCTCCTGGATATGTAAAAACCCGCTCAGTGCTTTGAGACTTGACCTGGGTTTGTCTGGGGAGTGTGAATCACCAATGTCTGTGTTCTGTTTCAGAGGAAGGTTTATTAATGGAAAAGGAACCGGCATGTGACAAGGCTTCTCCTAAAAACGTCAAGGTGAAGGAAGAGGAGCCCAAGGTGTTACAAGAGGTTTCTGCAGCCTCTTCCAGCACAGATTTCCCCAAGTGCCCCAAAAGCGAGCAGGGCAAGGCCCGGAGCAAGAAGAAGCCGAGCCGGTGCGCGAGCAGCAGCCTGCTCATGGGCAACTGCCGGCGCGGCTACGTGCGCGAGTGGTCGCACCCCTGCACCGAGTGCGGGAAGCGTTTCCGCCTGAAGATCAACCTCATCATCCACCAGCGGAGCCACGCCAAAGAGGGGCCCTACGAGTGCGCCATCTGCGAGATCAGCTTCGCGGACAAACGCCACCTCGACCTTCACCAGAGCATCCACATAAAAGACAGGGCTTTTGGTGCCAAGGTCTGGGGGAATGTCCACCCCGAGCTGAGGATCCGGCCCAGGGGGAAGTTCTGTGGGGCTCTCCTTGGAGATACCCGCAGCCTGGGCAGCAGCTCCTACGCAGGGGGAGGGCCCTGGCTGGCCCAGCCCAAGGAGGAGGTGGACAGCCCGAGCCTGTCCAGTATGTGTTTCTCCCGCCAGCAGAGCCCTAAGTCTCTGAGGAAGCCTGTAATGAAATGCAACCTTTGCAAAAAGATCTTCTCTTGTACCTATAACCTCCATCGGCACCTGCAGACCCACACGCAGGAGAGGCCGTACTGCTGCCCCACCTGCAAGAAATGCTTCACCCGTAAAACCCACCTCTTGCGCCACCAGAAGATACATGAGCGCCAGAATGCCCTGGTTGGGCTCCCGCAGAGCGTGCCGGTGTCCCAGCAGCCCCAGCCACAAGAAGCCCCTGAGGTGCCCACGGGCAGGAGCGTTCCTCATTCGCCAACCACGGCATCCGAGAGGAACACGAGCCCTGCAGCCAAAACTGTGCCAGCAAACACACTCCCGCTCAGCCTGGCAGACCACAGGCTGCTGGACGTGAGCTGCCATGGCTGGGCTGGGCAAAGCGTCCAGCCCGTGGTTAGGCTGGGGAACAGGGCGGTGGTTTCGAAGCTGATGGAGAAATGATAACGGGCAAAGAGCCAAACTGCTTGTGGCCCCGGAGGGGAACTGCGTGAGCACTGATATTGCACATGGTGGGACACTGGGATTGTGAACCATCTGTCCACTGGATTTTAGGAGCTTTCCTGAATTGTAAAAGGAATCAAAAGCTTGGAGGCACCATAGGCAGCAAATTACAGAAGCCTCCAGTGATCCAAACTGCTTTGCCATTCCTCAGACTCTTGTGTCTGCTGGCTCATGCCCCACGTTTTCCCAAGCTGACCTTCCTGGGGAATCATGAGCTGCATCTCCTCAGCCAGGGAGAAGAACTGCAACAGCAGCATGATCACCCGTTACTTGATGGCCCCTCGTGTGGAAACACAATGACACGGTTGAAGAGACAGAGGGAAGGGAAATCAAGCCAGCAAGCCAGGCAAGATTCCCAAAGAACACTTCACTGACAAAGTTCATTGGCAGACGCTGGAGTGAAGAGAGCGTGCATCTCTGACACCCCACCGTGTTCCTGGCCACGCTTGGCCGATACCCCACCCTGGTGAGGAAATCTGCATTGGAAGATCCACAGAACAAATCAAACCATAACATTTTCCACCTGTGAGGGTGCTGCAGGTGATTCAGGGTCCCAGCAACACCCTTCTGGCAAGGAGGCCAGCCCCCGGGAGCCTGGTGAGTGTCAGTCCTCTTCAGGACCAGCCTGCACGGGGTGGAGAGTCACTTTAGAAACAACTTCACAGGTAAGATGCCGCCTGCAGCACTGCAAGCACTGCAGCACTACACGCAAGGAACCCTCCCTTCGTGGCAGCTGCCACACATCGATGCTGGCTGTCACCTGGTCCCATTGCACGAAGGGAAGGAAGCCCTCACTCTCCGAACTGCATGTTGTCTCCTTTAGTCACGTGCAAAATCCCGCTGTAACTAATTCCTATGGAAGACTAGTTCTTGCTACCTCATACGGCTTGTGGAGTGGAGACCTGCCCTGAGGCAGACAGGTAACGGGAGCCTGGTGAGCAATGGAAGCCAGGCCCAGCAGCCACAGAATCATGGAATCATAGAATGGTTTGGGTTGGAAAGGACCTTAAAGATCATCAAGTTCAAAAACCCCCTGCCATGGGCAGGGACACCTCACACTAGACCAATGTACAGAGCGAGGCAGCGCCATGCAGCCCAGAGGACTGGCTGCTAAAAACTAAAAGCTAAAAACTAAACCCTTGAGTTTAGTTTCCTGTTCAGGACTGTTTCCTTTCTTCGTTGCTTGATGTAATTATTTGACACCCTCCAAGTCTCTGTACTTCTCCAGGCAGGTCATGTGGAGAACCAGTCTGCTTTATCCCATTTCTCATTCCTGGCTACTCCGGTGGGGAGCATGGCAAGTGTCACTGCTGCTCCTGGGGGACACAAGTGACTTCCCACTGCTCCTCTGGATGGTTTCTCACTCAGTTCCTGTCCCCTGGGATTGCAGTGCCTGGATGCAGTGTTTGCCATTGGGGGCTGACGGTGCCACACGCGTTGGCCTTGAGGGATGGCGCTGCCTGCAGCAGAGCCCTGCAGGATACCAGGGCCAGTGATGCTTTTATGGTCGTGTGCTGATGGGTCTGGAGCAGTGGTGTGTGTGGCAGTGACAGCACTGGTTATCCCTGCCTGGGTAGAGCTCACATGTAGGTCCCACTGACACACGTGATGGTTTGGCTGGTGGGTGATGCCTCCGAGGCGCAAGCACAAGTGGCGGTGGACGGGCCAGCCTCTCCCTCTGGCTGACTGCCTTGGCCAGGGCTTTTCTTCTGAAGCTGTTGTGATTGGGACCAGCATTTCCTGTGAAATCCCAGATCCTTTTCTCAGGCTATGGAATCAATAAAGTATTTGTCTGTACATCTGCTCGATGTGCACGGCACCCTTGTGCCTGGCCAGTGAAGGAGTAACCTGGCTCAGCTGGGGCAGAGTGAGGCAAAGGGCAGCTCCAGCCTGGGGGGGCCATGGGAGTCGTCACCAGCAGCTCCATCATCCCCTTCTGCATATGGTGGCTGGCCAAGATCCCAGGGAACATCCCAAGGGTGAATGTGGGGAAGGCACAGGCCTGTCATCTGCCACTGCAGCTGCGCAGTGGGGCTGGGGGAGCCCAGAGCAAGGGTGTGCCTAGGGCAGCTGGATCACAGCCTCTGTACTCCCTTCTCATCACACTGGGGAGCCCCTGAGCCACCACTGCAGAGGACGCTGGCCCTTTGCTGCCATCCCAGTCCTTGCTGGACAACCCCCAGTTCACCCCAGTCCCTTGTGCTGGACCCAGCACCCTGGTGTGTGCCCCGGGGCCTGGCAGAAGGGCAGGGTCCTGCCCCCTGGCAGCCGAGGGCCCCCCAGCTCCAGGGCTCTGCCTGTGCTTGACATGGCCACCAAAGCCATGGGGTGCTCTCAGTGGATGTGGCTGCCATGCTGTGTGAGGGCCAAAGCGAGGGGACACAAGTGCTGCCACTGGACTCTGGCCAGGAAGCTTGAGCCCTCGGAATGAGGGAGGTTGAGTAGCCAATGGGACTGGGAAAGCACAGGCAATGGCGTGGCCCTCACCAGCACAGGCAGGGCTGCAGGCAGGAGGGAGGTGTCCTTCAGCACTGCCGGGAATTGCCATGGGGCCCATTTCCCAGGAATGGGCTGTGATTGGCAACTCCACGTTCCCATCAGGCAGCTCTGCGTTACCATGGGGCGGCTCCACGTTCCTCCCCTCCTGGCCAAGAAGGGAGCAGCTGCCCAGGGCCTGACATGGAGTCCAGGGTCCGGTTGCACTCAGGCTCCTGGTTTGCATTAATTGCGAGGAATCATCCTCAGGGTGCCTGACACCAGGGTGACAGCCACGCTCCTCCCCCAGCCGAGCAAGCGATGGGAAGCAGTGGGGAGGCCAAGCAGGAGCCACACGCCTGACCGCAACCATGGTCAAGGAGTGAGTTATAACTCATGGGCCATGGACCCACAGGTCCCCTCTCCCCATCCTAGCACCCCAGAGTGCACCAGGAGACCACCACATCAGCCGAGTCCTTTATCCGTGTCTCTTCCCCAGCTGCTGCCCGGCCCCTACCCTGCACCCTGCCACACTGGTGGTGTTCAAATAACCCTGAGTTCAACCGCCCCGCGGTGCCCAACACGGCTCCTCCTCAGCCAGATCCCTCTTCACGGGGCAGTGGCACAACCTGTCTCAGCTCCGGATCCCAGAACCTCCTCCATTGCCTCAGGCCAGTCTCTTCACCCCCTGCATGTTTTGCTGCCTGCAGAGCACATCAGCCTTCCTCCTCCTCCTGGAGCCCCACGTGGTGCAGAGCCCCATGGCGGTACCACCAGGCCCACAGTGTTGTGGACAGCCCCACAGCGGCGTGACAATAGCCACCTCGTGTGTTCCACTGTTGGAGGCTGCCGCACCTCTGCGGAGCAGCCCAGAGAAACAAATCGCTGCCCCTTCCCTTGTGCAGCCCTCATGCTACCGATTATCCTGGGTCAAAGCCACAGAGGGGCTGGTCTCCAGCTCCCGGTCGTGGCTTGGCAAGCTGATGGCAGGAGAGCTGGCCACAGCGTGGACCTTCTGGTGGTGGTTCAGAGACTGCCGGTGCCGGAAACTCTTGGTGCAGCCGCTGCACTGGAAGGGCCGCTGCTGCGTGTGCCGGCGCTGGTGCTCCTCCAGCGACACTTTCTGGGGGAAGCTCTCGGCGCACTCAATGCAGCGGTAGAGCCGCTCCCCGGCAGCGCTGGCGCGCGGGGCCCGGCCTGCCCAGCCGCCCCGCAGCTGCACCCCGTGGATGCGCTGGTGCTTCTGGAGGTGATGCTTCTGGATGAAGCCCTTGCCACAGGCGGAGCAGCGGTAGGGGCGCTCCCCGGTGTGGATGCGGTAGTGCTTGTTGAGGTTGGACTTCTCATTGAAGCTCTTCCCGCAGGCTGGGCACTGGAAGGGGCGCTCGCCCGTGTGCAGGCGCTGGTGCCGCAGCAGCGCGGCGTGGTGGGCCAGGCTCTTCCCGCAGGCCGTGCAGATGAAGGAGCCATTGCTCTTCCTCGCCTGGCTCTGCTGCCGCGCCAGGAGGTTGCGCTTCAGCCGGACGCTCTTCCAGCCCAGCGGGAGCGTGCGGGGCTCTTCCCCCCGCGCGCAAAGGACGATGCTCCTCCGAGCTGGGCTGCGATGAGGCCACCTCTGCGCTGGTGTCTGCTCCCAGCGGCATTCCCTGGGTCAGGGCGAATGGCTGGTCAGTCCCCACACCGAGCACATGCTCTGTTGGGAAGGGCAAGCCCGGGGCAGGATGAGCTTTCCACCGGCACCACCACGGGTTTTAAATTCAAGCTGGGTGGTCTCATGTGTGCAGAAGTCCCCTAAGCCCTCTCCTGCTGCCTTCTGCCCATCTATGGCAGCGTGGTGCTCCCAGGGCACCGGCTGCTCCTGGCTCAGGGGAACCTCCTCTTCCAGCCTCAGTGAGGGTGCCTGCGGCAGAGCTAGGACTTGGGGCCCTTCCTCCTGGGGCTGCTGCTCTTCTGTCTTGATCACGATGTTCTCACCTGTCAAGAGACAGCAATTCATTCCCGGCAAGGGAAGCTCTCCCATGCCCACAGCTCCAGAAGCAGGACCTGAGCCTCCCTGCAAGCACATTACCAAGATGAACCAGCAACTGTGGCATTAGAAGCGGAATGGGAAGATTTTACCAAGAGCAAAGTGGGAGAAGGACACATGAAGTGGTGGAGAGGGTGCTGGCACCTCTTGGAGGTTATCGGGGTACCCCATTGGGCCTCAGGGACATTTGGTGGACTGACAAAGCAATAAATAAATAAACAAAACCAGAGGAAATGGGAAGGCAAAGTGGAGGCTGGAGAGTCCTCTGTCCTGGAAGGAGCTTTGTTGGGAATGGCAGAGTTCAGGTGGGTGAATGTGGGGAAAAGGAGCAAAGCAAAACCTTCCAGGAGCAGGAGGGAGAGTCCATCTGCAGGCAAACAGCCACAGAGCCACCCTCGCACCAAGCCTTGCCCCAGGCCTCCCTGTTTTCATAGAATTGTAGAATCCTAGAATGGTTTGGGTTGGAAGGGGCCTAAAGCTCATCCAGTTCCAACCCCCTGCCCGTGGCAGGGACACCTTCCACTAGAGCAGGTTGCTCCAAGCCCCGTCCAGCCTGGCCTTGAACACTGCCAGGGATGGGGCACCACTTCCAGGGATGTGGCATCATTTTCCATTCATTTTGGCAAGGGGGCTCTTCTGGGCTTAAACATTTGGTCTTAAAAGTGCTAAGGAGGCCCCAGTCACATGGCTTAGATTCCCAGCACCTTCTGACCTCATGCAAGACTGGAAACGCTTCCTGCAGGGACATGCTGGGCTTGGCTGGCCCCATCTCTAGTGGGAGCAGCAGGCAGGCTCCAAGCCCCTTGCTTTGTGGGCAGGCAGCGGCAGTGTGCGGGCAGCACCTGAACAACATGCCCAGTACTGACCCTGCCCGGGCCAGCCGTGTTCTTGGTGCTCGCTCTCAGCCTTTGTGGCTGAGACTCACCACAGCTGAGGTGCCCCAGCACCGATGCCTCCTCCGGCAGCCCCTGGGTCCTTGCACCCGGATCCTCCCTATCCTCAGCTAGCGGCAGCAGAGGGGGTTTGGAGCTGGCATCCGCAGGTCCTGGAAGGAGGAATTGGTTGTATGAACTGCTGATGGTGGTGACCAGCACCAGTTCCCCTCAATAAAGGGCTGTTCTCACACAGTGGGAGCTGTGGGGTGCCTGGAGGGGTCCTGGCTTCCCAGCACAGGTGCTCCGATTTCCCAGTGTCATCCAAGCAAGCAGGCTGGTGTCAGCCCAACCAGGCAAGTGACTTCAGTTACCCCAAGAAGAGGTGACTGTCAGGCACTCAGCCTTTAAAATTTCAGCCAAAAATAATGAGTGTTAAAATCTAGGACTCACTGCAGCAAATCCCTACAGGGTGACAGATGCATGGCCCATGTCCTGGCAAAAAATGGTGCAGGAATACAGGTTGCAGGACACAGCATGGGCACAGCACCCAAAATCGCCACCACACACTGCCCTGAGCACGTGAGATCTCTCCTCTGCTTCCACAGGCAAGTTGGGGCTGACGGAGGACCAACTCCTGGTGTCTGAGCACCCCCAGACAGCACTGCTGGTGTCCTTCAGATGTGCGGGGTGAGCATGAGGCACGGCTGTCACCCACAACCAACGGGCACCTTAAAGGTGTAAAGGCGTCACCCCTCACTAGCTGTTCTCTGAACACCAGGATGACACAGCAGCCTACACGCAGCTGTAAGCTGGAGCCAGCCCAAGGGATGACAACACATCTGACATGTGAGAAGAGACTGATCCTCACCAAGGAAGACCCCAGCCTCATTGTAATTCCCCTTCATCGCCATCCTGGAGATCTCCTTCTGCTGGCTGTCCATGCTCCCCCATTCCTGCTCTGGCAAACTGGCCGCCTCATCCTCGCATGCTGCTGGCATCTGAAATCACATATGGCACCGCCTTGGTGCTTCCCACCTTGGGCACCCGCCAAGCCCCACAGCTTTCCCCCCCAGGAAAGTGGACTGTGGGAAAGGCAGTGCCAGCCCCACAGCTCCGATGGAACAGAGCTGGGTGAGCACCAACACAGGCACCGTCCCACCGGCAAGGGGACCAGTAGGACTCAACTAGGCTGAAAATGCTCAGGAAGGTGGTGTACTGCTTCCTGTCTTCATTGGGGACAGGAGAGAGCGAGAAGTCTCTGACTGCTGCCCTGGTGTGCTGGAGCACCAGCGGGGCCGTGACAAAGCTGCTCTGTGCAGGTCTCCACGAGAACCAGTGTCACATCTCACTGGCCACATGGTCACCTGGGGAACATCTCCATTGCCTTAAGCATGTCCCTGTTACCTGGGGCTTATTCCTGTTACCCTGGGCACATCCCCATTAGATAGGGTATGTCCCTGTTAGTTGGGCTCATCCCCATTCCTCACCTTGGGCACATCCCTGTTATTTGGTGCTCAACCCTGTCACCTTGGGCACATCCCCAATACCTGGAGCTTGTCCCCGTTTGTCAGTATGGGCATGTCCCCATAAGCTGAGGCTTGTCCCTGTTACCTTGGGCACATCCCAGTTATCTGGAGCTTGTCCCTGTTCGTCACCATGGGCATGTCCCCCATTAGCTGGGGCTCATCCCTGTCATGGTGGGCTCATCCCTGTCACCCAGGACTCATTGCCACTGTTACCTTAGGCTCATCCCTATCACTGTGGGCTCATCCCCATCACTGTGGGCATGTCCCTGCCACCTGGGGCTCATCCCCATCACCATGGGCATGTCCTCATCACTGGGGCTTGCTCCCGCTGTTACCTTCAGCTCATCTGGTTGCTTGGGGTTCATCCCCAGTTACCCTGGTCTCATCCCCATCACCTGGAGCCCGTCCCTGTCACCGTGGGCTCATCTCTGTCACCCAAAGCTCATCCCTGCCATTACCTTGGGCTCGTCCCCAGCAGGGACCATACCAGGCCCGGGCCCGCCGCGGTGCTGGAGCTGGCGCTCAACGTGGTCGAGGCGGCGGGAGCTCTCCTGCAGCAGTGCGGCCAGGGCGGCCCAGCGGCGCTCCAGCCGGCTGCCGAAGTCCAGCACCGCCTTCTCCAGCCCGGTCACCTTCTGCTCGGCTGTCTCTGCTCTGCCTTCCAGGCTCAGCAGCCTCAGCGCCTGCGACTCCACCTTCCGCTCCACCGCCTGCACCGCCGCCACCACCGTCCACAGCGACACCTCGGGCACCGCCGACGGCTTCGCCCCCTCGGGGCCGGAGCTCGGGAGCTGCTGCCAGGCCTCGGGCCCCCACTCGGGCTCCTGCTGCGGGGCGGGAGGGGCGGTGAGGGGCTGCCCGGGACGGGGGCGGGACGGGGCCCGTGTGGCAGCGGTACCGCCGGGCCCGGCCCCTCCCGCCCCTCACACCGGCTCCGGGCCCGCCCGGGCCCGCCGGTGTGTGTGCCGCGGGCTGACAGCCCGGCGGGCCGGCAGCGGGGCCGGTGCCCTGCGCCCGGTGCCCGCGGTGGCGGTGAGGGGAGGGTGAGGGGGAGAAGGTGCGAGGAGCCGCCGCCGCCCCCCCCGCCACCCCGTACCTGAGCGGGGCCCCAGCGGGACATGGCCGCGCGCGCTGCCACCGACGCCGCGCCACAGCGCCCCCTAGCGGCCCGCTCGCAGCACCGCCCCTCGCCCGGCCCACCCTGGGACGAGCCCCCCATCCCATCCCATCCCACCCCATCCAGTCCCATCCCCATCCCGTCCCATCCCTTCCCCATCCCGTCCCATCCCCATCCCCTCATCATCCCCATTCTGTCCCTATTTCATCCCCATCCCGTCCCCATCCCATCTCATCTGTCTCCATCTCCGTATGGGGGCCGCAGCTCCTGTCCATTAATCCAGACCACAACCCGCCCTTGCTCCCGACACTCCTTCAGCCTCACCCCATCGCACCCCACCAGCATTCCCAGTGCTCCCTCCCCAGGCGTATCAGCTCCCGCCCCCCCCAAGCTGAATGAAGCCACGTTCAGCCAAAGGAAGCATCCTGATTTCTACAGCATCTATTGGCACTTTCCCGAAAAAGCACATGTCCACAGCCATGGCAGCTCCCTCTCCCAGCTCCCAGCTGCCCCACCAGGGCTCAGGCATGAGGAGCAACCTGTGCACCACAACCCTCACACCACAACACACACACCGCAAGGTTGGGTGTCCTCAATCCCCATGGAGGAGCCGGGTGATGGCACCCGTGCTCCATCCTTCACCCAATACACTCGCATCCACAGTCAGTGAGGGCGAGAAGAGAAAGTTCAACCGCAGCCTCTTATCCCCAGAAGGAGACCCCCCAGCTTCCCACCCCTTCTTCTACTCCGCTTCCCGCTTCCACCTCCACACCTAAACAGGTGCTGCCGGCACAGGTGGCGGCTCTGTACAGGGATAGGGCCTGTTCTGCCGCTCGTGGATCCGCTGGTGCATGCTCAGGTGCTGGTAGCGCTTGAAAGCCTTCTGGCAGACACCACACTGGTAGGGCCGCTCACCTATGTGGGGCTGGTGGTAGCGCACAAATTCTGAGGCCCAGGTGAAGCTCTGGTTGCAGCAAGGGCAGAGGATGAGGTGGTGCTGGCTGTGCTGCCACTGGTGCAGGATCAGGAAGCTCTGGCTGGAGAAGCTCTCCATGCACTCCTTGCATGTATACATCACGTTCCCAGGTGACAGCGGGAATCTGCTGGTGCTCGGCTTCCCCCTGGCAGTGCTGCAGCCCTGGTGCTGGGACACAGAGCATTCCACATCCGAGGGCTGGCACAGCCCCAGGACCTCCCGGGCCCGCAGGTGATGCCGGATTTTCCTCTTGGACATGAAGCTGCGGCCGCAGTGCACGCAGATGTAGGGCAGCCAGTTGCTGTGGCTGCACTGGTGGAGGATGAGGTTGATCTCGAGCAGGAAGTTTTTCCTGCACACAGAGCAGGAGTATGTCTTCTCCCGGGTGGAATTCCGCTGGCCCACACAGGAGGCCTCCATGGGCTCTCCCACAGTGGTGGCTGTGCAGCTGGGATCTGCCGGGACCATTACTCCACAGTCATCCAGCGTTGCCTCCTTCTCTGGGTTTGCAGGAAGCTCTGCCTCCAAGCTTTGGCCACTGCACTCCACATCCTTCATGTCCTCCTCCTCCAGACTCTTTGAGGGTGTTTCAGGCACGGCCGGCTCCTCTGTGGTACCTCCTCCTGCTACATCCTCCTGCGGTACTTCCGTTGGGATCTCCATCTCAGCATCTGCTGGAAAATATTCAGAGCCCAAACATTACCCTCACTTGGATTTGAGGCCAAGGCATCAAAAGCAAAGGGCTTCTCTCCCACCCCACCCTCCGCAACCAGCACAAATCTCAGCCCTGCTTCGCTCTTCCAGCTCAGCGTCTTCCCACCTGGGCTCCATAAAGGCCAGGTACAGCTACAGCTCATTCGCCTGGACACCCCAGGGACAGTGTGAGATGACAAATGCCACCAAGGTAGGATGGGGGAAGTCCAACAAAACCAGCAGGGCTTGTCCTTCGAGGCAAATCCACTGAGTTGGCTGGTTGGCAGCAAGCTATGCCTCGGCCTCTACAGTTTCAAGGCTGGCAGCAGGATTTGCTGCCCAAGCCCTTTGTGGCCCCTCTGAATCACAAAAAATCCCACCCCAAAAGCCCCAGGCCAAAAGTAAGCCCTGTGGGAAGCTCCGCCTGCTCTCTGAGTGTGCCAGCGCTGCTCAAGGAAGGATGAAGGGCTCTGCCCCCGTACCTGCTGCAGGTGGAGGTGATGGAGACTCGTTCAGATTCCCTGCTTCCAGGAGGCATGTGGAGACAGGGCAGGAAGGGGACAGTGTTGGCTGGCTGAGGTCTGCTGGGACAGCAGTGGCTTCATGAGGGACATGCACTGCAAAGGCAAGAGGAGCGGTGAAGGCACTGGGTGAGACAGAGCTGGGCAGGAGCCCAGGGTCCCTGGTGCCAGCGGGGGTTGCAGCTACTCACGTGCACTGCATTTCTCTGAGACCACGGGGGTCCTGCTTTCTTCTGGGTTCCCACAGATCCCCTCACAATACTCTGTTCTCTTCATCTCCAGCACAGCCCTGTCACTTGTGCAGCTCAGGCTGTCTGGCTCTGGGGAGGATAAGGGCACTCGGCATCAGGAGCATCAGGAGCAGCGAGCATCAAGAGCAGCCAGCAGGGAGTGCAAAAAGGGGTCCCCCCTCCCAGGCCCATAAAGCACAAGGATCTCTGCAGAACACAGCAACTGCTGGGTCAGAGGGGTTCAGACCCAAGGTAAGAAGGACATGGAGCTGCTGGAGCAAATCCAAAGGAGGCTACAGAGATTCTCTGAGGGCTGGAGCACCTCTGCTATGGAGACAGGCTGAGAGAGCTGGGCTTGTTCAGCCTGGAGAAGAGAAGGCTCCAAGGACACCTTAGAGCAGCTTCCAGTGCCTAAAGGGGCCCACAAGAAAGCTGGAGAGGGGCTTTTGACAAGGGCAGGTAGGGACAGGACAAGGGGGAATGGCTTTAAACTGACAGAGGGGAGATTTAGCTGAGATCTGAGGCAGAAGTTCTTCCCTGTGAGGGTGGTGAGGCCCTGGCACAGGTTGCCCAGAGAAGCTGTGGCTGCCCCATCCCTGGCAGTGTTCAAGGTCAGGATGGACGAGGCTTGGAGCAATCCAGTCTATTGGAAGGTGTCCCTGCCCGTGGCAGGGGGTTGGAACTAGATGAGGTCCCCAGGGCTGAAGGCAGCAACCACAATCACCCTGGTAAGCAGCCAGGAGCCAGGATCCTGGCACAGAAAAAACCCAGTGTCACACACCTGCGGCTCGCTCCAGAGACATGTCAGTTCCCTCCAGACCTGCTGTCGCCACTGGCATGTGCAGCTCCTCTCCTCTTTCAATCCGAAATAAGAATTCGGGCTTGGACATGGCACAGTCTGCTCAAGAGCAAGACAGACATCAGAGCAACATCCACAGTCAACACAAAGTCAGCCCCAGCCCAGAAAAGCTTCATCTCCAACTGGGGCAGCATCACTGCTGGCACACAGGGACTTACAGACGCAGACAAGGACCAGCAGGCAGCACTTCTAAGGGAGGATATCAAAAACTAAGTGAGCTAAGCGGGGTGTCACAGAATCATAGTATCAGTTAGGATGGAAAAGACCCCTAAGATCAAGTCAAACTGGATTTTTTGGAAAGCTCATTTCCAGCTGTGAGCGCCATGCATTGAGAAATCCAGCCAGAAGCACCCCAAAGGCTGCGCAGATCTGCTCCCCTGCCTGGCTCTGCCCCTGCAACTAGGGAGCCCAACCAGCCCCACTCCCCATACCAGGATGGACGGATACCTCTACCACACTGAGGGGAAACCACATGAGGATCTAGACAAGACATGGGAGAGGGAATTTCTGTGATGGCAACCGAGGGACTTCAGTGTACCTGTTCTCCACGAGGAGAAGACACAGAGCACTTACTATCCCCCTCCTGAGGGCTGCCAGAGGGGATGGGGAATTGAGAGGATCGTTTGAGGGCTGGAGATCCCGGTGAAACACAAACAGGTAGGAAAGTAACCCCAAGAGAGAGCCCTGCAGGCAGTGGCGGTGGCTGCCAAGCCAGTGCAAATGGAGCCTACACAGGGACACCAGCATCTCGTAGTTGTCCTCCATCACGGTCCTGTACAGCTCCTTCTGCCCATCATCCAGGCTTGCCCACTCCGCCCCGCTGAAGTGCACCACGATGTCCTCAAATGTCACTGGAACCTGGGAGCACAGGGATGGGCTGTAGAGGGAAGGAAGGTCCCCACCCAGCCAGCTCCCAGCCCCTCAGAACTGCCCCCAGCCCTTCAACAGCCCCCAAAGTAGCTCCGCACAAGCCCGCAGGAGTCACACAAAGCCCACCCCAAACAGCTTCAAGCCACCCAACAGCCCCATAAACAACCCCCTGGATTCACCCAGTCTCCTAAAAGCCACCTCAGCAGCCCCACAACGGCCCCATAATCAACCCCCAGGCTCACTCTCAGCTCACTCAAGCTCACAACAGCCCCTAAGTGGCCACACAGGCTCAGCCCCAGCCCCCATCACCCCTCAACAGCACACCAAGTGGCCACACAGGCTCACCCCCAGCTCCCATCAGCAGCCCCCTAAGTTGCCACACAGGCTCTCCCCTAGCCCCCATCACTCAACAGCACCCCAAGTGGCCTCATGGCTCATTACCAGCCCCACAAGCCACCGCTCAGCCCCACAATGACCCCATGAGTGACCTCCCCAGGCCACTTCCAGCCCCCCAAGAGCCCTCTAAGTGCCTCCACGGCTCGTTGCCAGCCCCCAGACACCCCCTTTAACCCCCCACCGGCTCCACAAGCGTGTTCCAGCCCCCCAACCGGTTACCCCCGCGCCCCGGTCCGGTCCGTACCGTGGGCAGCCGCAGCGCCCAGGGGGGCCCGTCGCGCAGCACCGCCTCGGTCCGCTCCAGCCGCTGCTCTAACGCCTCCAGCATTGCGCGCAGGTCCGCCATGACCCCGCCGCGGCGCCGGGGACGAGGAGCATCGGGTCTCCCGCGCCGCCGCCCCCGACCCCGGCCCGCCCTCCCACCGCCAGGTCGAGCACCGCCCCCCGCCCGCCGCGCCGAGCCCCCTGCCGGCCGGGCGCCGCCGACCACTGCCTCCCCGTCGGTGCCCTGCGGGACGGGACGGGACGGGACGGGACAGGACGGAACAGGACAGGACTGGGGTCTCCCGGTGTCACCTCGTTCCCCGGGGCCGCCGCCGCTGTGGGGAAACTGTGGAGGACGGTTTCTTCCGAGCTGTGCGCTTCCCCGCTTCAAATCGACCGCTTCTCGGTGATTGACAGCTGCCAATCACGGCAGCCGTGCAGTGAGCCTCCACCCGGCGGGGGGGCGCTGTGGCGAGCGGCGGCTGGGGCGGTGCCCCCTGGCGGCGCGGTTAAACCGGGTCCGGCTGCGGCGCGATAGGTACGGAGCGGCGGCGGGAGGGGACGGACGATAGGCTCGGCTCGGAGCCTCGGGTGCGGGGAGGGTCCGGGCTCGGACCCGGGCCCGGCGTGCCGCGGCCCCAGGTAGGCGGGTGCAAAAGCCAGGCGCGGAGCCCCGTGGTCCCGGCCCTAACGCGGCTCCTCCCGCCCTCCAGCAGCGCGCAGCCCCGGAGGCCTGCGGTGGGCAGTGGGCGCCGTGCTGCAGCCCCGCGGGCGCTGGTTCTGCTCCTTGCCCGCCGGCGGAGAGCGGGAATGGAGTCCCCGCACCCGCAGAGCTGCGGCTTCCCCGCGGAGCTGCCGGAGGCGGCGGCGGGCGGGTGCCCGAGCCTCTGCGGCGGCGGCGGCAGCATCTCGCTGCGGACGGTGGCGGCGGCGGTGCAGGCGGTGGAGCAGAGCGTGGACGCTCACGCCTCGCGTCTGCTGAGCCTGGAGCGCCGGGCGGCCGCCACCGAGAAGAACCACTTGGAACGCGGGAAAATGGTGGTGGATTTTGGGAACCAGCTGGAGAGCAAATGCGCGGTGCTGAACACCCTCATCCAGGAGTATGGGCAGCTCCAGCGGCGCCTGGAGAGCATCGAGAACCTCCTAAAGAGTGGGAACTTCTGGATCCTGCAGCTGCCCCCCGGGGCCACGGTCACCAAGGTATGAGTGAAGGGTGCTGGGGGGGGACACATGTGGGACTTCAGTGAGCGCCATCACACTTTACTTCTGCCCACCACCATCTCCTCCAAGGCCTGAGGCAGTGTTTGCTTGTGGATATGTTCAGATTCTGCTCTATTATGCCACCAAAGGGCCTGCTGTCACGTTTTTAACGTAAATAGTAGGTTCTTCCCCCCCTGCTGAGGTCCATAAGGTGCCTACAGGATGGGCTTGGGCTCCATGCAAGGGGGAGGTGCGGATATTGTGGGATTTGGAGCTTGAATGTTGTGGGATTTGCAGGTTGAATCATAGAATCACTGAAACCTTTAGGCTGGAAAAGACCTTCCAACTGTTACCCCAGGACTGCCGAGACCACCACTAAACCGTGTCACTAAGGGCCTCATCTAGGTGGTTTTTGAACACTTTCTGGGACAGTGATTCCACACCCTGGGAAGCCTGCTGTGAAATTTGCAGGTCAAATACCTTGAAATTCACAGTCGTTGAAGTGATCATTGTTCTCTGTGAGGTGCCCTAGGGCAGGGATTTTTTTTCTCCTTTCTTGATGCCTGGTGGTGACACAGGATTCAGGTAGAGAATTCCTCTGGAGGATTCCTCCAGGCCTGGTGGTGAGTGCATTCCCTTTGTGATTGTAGGCCCCGACGGTGGTGTTCCAAAGCGAAACCACGTGCTTTTCTGCTCAGGAGTGGTCAAACCTGGAGGAGCAGCAGAGGGAGCTGCACATAAACGAGCTGAGGGGGAAGAATGACCCTCAGATCTGTCTGAGTAAGTGCCACTGTTTTGGTTCCTGGTGCCTCCAACTGGCTCTGTTCTGCGGATTTTTTCTCCGACCTGGGAAGCGGGTTTGTAAAAACATGGAGAAGTCTGTCAGTGCCTGTCGTGGTGGGCAGTGTATGTCACATCCTGTCCCACCATCTCTGGGTGTGGACATTGGTTGTGGTCACCTCAGTCATCCCAGCCTGCTCCAGAAGCCTCTGACTCCAGGTGGGCAGTGCAGAGGGTTCTCATGCTGCTATGTGGTGTGTTGTGGCTGATGAATCCAGTTCTGGGAGCGCAACTGAGTGTGTTCCTCCCCGAGGACACTGTTAATCTCTCTGTTCTTCAACAGACTATACAATCTCCAAACATGACCTCCTGTCCCAGCTCCAGAGAGGGGAAGCGTCCTGCAATGGGGATGAGGCGGCTTCAAAAGAGGTTCCAGCAGAGCTAAGTGCAGGCAAGAGATGAATTACAGCTTTTGTCTCAGGTGTAATGTTTCCATGATGGTGTCACTAGAGGATATTGCAAGGTGATAGTCCCAGTTTTCTTGGATCTCAGGAGGAATGGGTTCAGGGGTAGTAACAGTGTTAGGAAAAACCATAATCATAGAATCATAGAATGGTTTGGGTTAGAAGGGACCTCAAAGATCGTCTAGTTTCAACCCCCTGCCATGTGCAGGGAGTTTGAGTAACGGCTTTGATCTTTCTTGTTAGCAGAGGCTCTGCTGTTTAAACTTCATTTGAGCAGCCAGGACGGCAGTGAAGGAGCAGAGGAAGGCCTGGAGGGAAGAGCAGTGCTGGCTGAGCCTGGACCTGGTGGGTGTTGCTCTGTAAGGGCGAGCTTGGACTCTGGGCCAGGGAGGACACTCCTCTGAAACAGGGGATGAGGGGAAACCACTTCTCTGCCACTTTACTCTGGGGAAAAAGCTTCAAGAAATAGGGACGGGAGATGCTGGAGTGGGAGGTTTTACATGAAAGCAGGGTAGCCAGGAGCAAAGCCCTGGGGCACAGCGAGGGAAGAGCCAAGCACTGCTGCCATAACCACTGAAGAAGTTTCATCTTTACCGTAGCAGACTGTGGTATTCCAGAGCCGAGCTTTGCAGGTGTTGTGAAGCAGGAGGAAGAGCGGTGTATGGAGGAGCAGGGAACCATGAAGGATGTGGAGTTTACTGAGCCCAGTGTGGGTGAGTTCCAAGCAACCCCGCAGTGTGCTATGTAGCTGGAGATGCTGGGAGTCCCTGGCATTCCTGCTGTGGGACAGCATATGCTGAGGCACCGGGACTGAGGAGAGGCTGGCGGGGCAGTGGGGAAAGGAGCAAAAGCCACGCTGAGGTTAGGAACGTGGGCAGAAAGGGTACAGACAGTTTTACTGGTAGGAAGATTGAAGTGCCAGGTAGACAAGGTGCTGGATGTGAGGAGATGGGCATCCCTGAAATAAATCCTAGAATCAACTGGGTTGGAAAGGACCTTGAATGCTTTGATGGCTGCCTGGAGGAAGTCACTGGCAAGCCGGGATGTCTCTGTTATTTCAAATAATGACGACTTAATATTTACTTGATTAATAGACTAGCCCCAGCTCACCAGTCACTTCCTCACCCTCAGTCCTGGTCTCTGTTCATTCTCCTTGTGCCACATCAGAAGTGTCAGTGGGACTTGCTCAGTTTTTGATGGTATTTGCCCTGCTGTGACTAACTCATAGATGCTTTTTCTCATAACCCTTGTGTCATGCTGTCACCTCCCTGCTGTCAGGTGCTGCACAGCACTAGTGAACTGGGGAGTGATACTCTCCAGACAGGAGGCTGAGCCTGATATTGTCGACCTGATATTGTCGACAGCATTCGAAATGGCTGTGTGTTGGCAGTTTCTGTCCTTGGCCTTTGGTTGGTTTCCCACCACTGGGTTGTATTCATATCCTGGTCAACTCAGATGAAATGTTCTTGTAAGAATGAGAGTCGAGAGAAAGTTTGAGACATGTTTAGCGTGAATAGAAAACCCCAGGCACCTAGTCTGGGGAAGAAAAGCAATGAACCCTCGGAGAAAGTGTATTTGTACACCCTCAGTGAGGTCTGCAGAGGAGGCCGCCTCATTACATACTCATCCTGAGCAGCAGCAGGCACGTCTCAAGTCAAAACCAGTGTTTGTGTGCCCCCTTTCAAGAAGGGCAGTGCGCAGGTGAGTCACCATGTTCTGGGTGTGAAGGGAAGGTGGATCTCAGAAGAGTGGTGCTCTCTGAAGAGTGAGAAATACCAGGTCTCTGGTGTGGGGAGAAGAGAGGCAGATGTGCTGATGAGAGAAGCAAAGGGCTGTCCCAGATCCATTAGTTCTTGGTGCTGAGGAGAGGAAGGCAGCTGGAGGTGGTTTTGGAAGCTGCTGAACTCTGCTGTTCTGGAAGGCAGCACTTCCCTCTGCTCCCTCCCTCATGGCTGAGGCTTCTCATGCAGCTCAGCCAGCTGAAAGGGGAGCGTTCCTGTGCTTTTCACTTGTATTCTCTATTGGTCTTTCAGCTGGCTGCTGTTACGTGAGCACAGCTGCCTTCACGTTGCCTGGGTGAGACAGGCCTGTTTGCTTCCTGGGTGGTGAGGGAAGGAGTGGGGGAGATTTCAGAAGCCTCTAGTGTTTCACACCAGTGAATGTCGCCTTTGTTGTTCTTGTCAGTTCCAGCAGATGAGGCGATGACGTTCAAAGTAGAGCAGCTGGACTCAGAGGAATGCTCCCAAAGCTCCGAGCCCCCTGTGGCTTTAACCGAGGAGCCAGAGGAGCTGCTTTCCCAGGGTCCCAGCGAGGTGCTGCCCTTTGATAGTCAGTACAGCTCTCCTGTAGAGCAGGAAGACCAGAGCGTGAGCAGCCTGGTGCCATCCACCCCAGAGGAAGAGGGTCTCAGTGAAAGCAGCACTGTCAACTTCCATGGGCAAAACTGTCCCGGCAAGAGACCTTACTCGTGTACTGCATGTGGGAAGGGCTTCTGTCTCAAGAAGATGCTGACGACTGACCAGGAGAGCCACAGCACAGAGGACAGCAGTGAGCACTCTGGTAGCGAGGAGGACTTCCCGTACCAGCAGACCCACTTGGAAGAAGGCAGGACCCACGTGGCCACGGAGAGGTTCAAGCAGAACCAGAATGCCAAAGCCCGCACCAGCGTCCCAACCACGGACAAGGTATCCAGCAGTCCCAGGTGCCTGAAAAGCATCGACACCAACGCTAACTGCAAGCCAAGTCCGAGCGCCCACCCGCGAGGGAGGCCCTACAAGTGTGATAAGTGTGAGGAGTGGTTCTCCCAGAAGAAAACTCTCGGCATCCACCAGCGTATGCACGCGGGCCGGAGCAGAAAGATCCCTTGGTGCTCGTACTGTGGGAAGATCTTCAGCCGCTCCTCCAGTCTGGACCGGCATCGGAGGATCCACACGGGTGAGAGGCCATACGCATGCAATGAGTGCCCAAAGCGCTTCATCCAGAAGCAGCACCTCGTCCAGCATGAGAAGACCCACCTGCAAAAGAGGGGCTCTGTGCCTGGCACGAGGAAGGCCCTGCTACACTAGTTCTAAGCTGTGCAGGCTCACGCAGCCCTGCAGCCCCTGGAGGAGAGGATCTCTGCTGCTCAGGGTTAAAGGCTCTCTCATGGTTTATCCCAAAGATCCAAGCAAAGTAGAATTAGGATCTGCCATAGCACCACTGCCCTTTCCTTCGTGGTGGTGATGGTATGCCACAGTACCTTATAATCTGCCCAAAACTCAAGAATAAAAGTGGTTTGGGCCTCTCTGAGTTTGAATCACTTGTTTGAACTGGTTCCAGCAAAGTCGAGTGTTCTGAAGTTCTTCACCCAGAGTTGTCCTGGCTGCTCCCCTTGACAAAGTTCTGCTGTTCTCAGTTTTGTGGGCGAGTTTGAGTTCTACATTTGCAAAAGACTCCTGGTGACTGCACACGTGCACAGGGTGAGACCTCACCAATGGCTTGCACGGGTGCTGCCTTTGCCAAGGAGGGGCAACCAGTCTGTAGTGCAATTTCAGGAGTGGCTTTGGTGCTTGACCAGTTTTAAACCTGCTGCTCATTTTCTTCATCATGAATTCAGCTTTAGAAACCCCTCCGTCGCTTCTGGTCCCAAAGTGTGGGTGCTGGTGGTTGGTTCATCCCCTCAGACAGAGGTGTTCCTCCAGCTCCAACTGACTGCTGTGGCATGTGTTTTAGTCTGGAAACTCCTTTGGCCAAGAGGAGCAAGATCTTTTTCCAGGTTCATTGTTGCCTGCCCTGCCAGCAAAGTGTGAGACAGGAGAACGTCTGTGCCCGCTTTGGCTCGGCCAGCTCAGAGCTCTGGGCTGTTCAAGCTGTTTTGATTCATGCCCAGAGCAGATCAGGGTGAGCCTGAGTGAACCTCTGTGAACCTGTGGTAGCTGGCATAGAGCTGTGCCTGCCAAGGCGTCTTCAGCCACTGTGGATGTTTGCCTGGTGACCAACTGTCTGCACCTTTTCTCGTCCCTAGTGCTGTTAGGGTCTTTGATTTCTCATCTCCTGACATGTCTGAGTATGTCTGTCTGTTGTGAGCCCCTCTCTGCGCATATTCGTATATTTTTCTCCAAATAAGAAATCTGTGAGGACAGAGGGGTTTGTATTTGCCACTTCCCAGTGTTCAGTGGCTACTTGCTACCATAAGGCAGTGAACATGAACTGGTTTTTCTCTGCTGTTTGATGTGCTGAAGAAGAGTCTCTTGGCAGTTGGCAGTACGGGGCATCTGATACCCAGACAAGCGGTTTGGGTCTTGTCCAATAAGCAGGTGAACTAATTGGTTCTCCAGTGGCTTCCTGCTGACTCCATTTAAATTGCTTCTTCATGTTTTACGCTTTTGTTACTTAGACTGTGAGCCATCAAGGCAGGGAACTTGTTTTTATCTGTTTGTAAAATGCTAGTTAAATTTGTAGCAGTAGATACTTGATTTTTAATAACAATAAACTTGAGCAGATTAAAGCTGTGAAGTTTGCAATGATGCTTTTTTTATTTGTGGGGTTTTTTTGGTTTATTGGGGGTTTTATCATTTTACCTGCTGGTAAATGGCAGTTTATAGTATCATACCTTACTGATGGAGAGGCAACAGCCTCCCTTGAATCAGGAAAAAGAATTGAGGGGGTTTTGTTGTTTTTTCTTAACATTGCAGTGGAACCTGAGCAGGAGAATTACTTTCCACGTGTACATCCGATCCAAACAGGGCCTGAATGGTAAGGATAGCTAAAAATAGGACTTAAATAAGCTCACTGTAGAATTCTCACCCTGCAGGTAGATCACATTGATCCTGCTGCCAGCAAAAAGTTTTCAGCAACTGCAGCATTGCAGTTGTTATCAGTTGAAGACCAGGATGGGTTTTGGGATAAAGACATAAAGATGCTGCCACATAAAGCAGCGGAGGGGCGCTTGTCACCAATTCCCCGGTGACCAGAACATCCTGAATCTTGGTTAGGATCACTTCAGCAGCACTCCTAGATTATTCTACACACAAACATCTACAGGTGCCTTTTCTGGGCTGTTTCTGTGCCTTACAAAAGGGCAATAACAAGAAGCACCCAAGTCCTACCACGGTGCTATCTCCCTTCCCTGTTGCACTATTGCTGTGTATGTTCTAGGGCTGACCTATCACTTCATTATTATTAGATATTTTAGCTTTAAATGTTAAAGAAAAGGAAAGAAGCTGCTGACATCTGATGTTTCTGTGTTCACATCTGGGAGATGTCATAGGTACAACTATAGAAGAATTGGCGTTTGGATGGCCATGTAAGCTGGAGAGGACCCTGAGCTCCCATGGTTCTGAGTATCCTTGATTTTTAATAGCTCTAAGAGGATCCCTGATCCCTCGGTGGCACTCTCCTAGTTTTGACTGGGAGGTTTCACAGGTTAACTGCTGCCTGAGCATCAGAAGCACTTGAAGTGCTTTGTGTTTCATCACTTTCTTGATTTGCCTTTGATAATACAGGTGAAGGAGCATTTTGCAAGGCGAGTCATAGTTTCCGTATTCCATCCCAGCTCCCCTGTATTTCAGAGACAAATATGTGTATTTATAACAAACCTCAGAGCTATTTTGTGATTCATGCTGCTTAAATTGCAAAAAAAATCTAACCCTGAATCTAAGAAGAAATGTCAAGTGCCATAGAGCTGTGCTGCTTTTCCAAGACCAAGAGGAAAAAGATAAATCCTCCCTGGAGTGCAGGTAGAGTAACACTTATGGGAAAGAGCAGGAGCTAGACGGGAAGGGCAGAAAAGACATGGTGATGGGAAGGGAGTTTTTGGGAGCATGTGGTCTCCTACACCCACCCTGAGACACATTGTGGAGTCTCTGTGTCTTCCATGAACAAGTGCTGAGCTTTTATCATCCTTGGGGAGCACTTCTCAGTGTGCAGGTTTTTCCTGACCTTCTATTACTTGGGCTGCTATAGCTTGAGCTGGTGTAGGGCAGCAGCCTCCACTGCAAAGCCAGATATCTAGGTTGGGATATTCTTCACAAAAGAAGGAAAAATCATGCACAGAAAAACGGGGTGGGGTGTGGTAGGGGAATAATCTGACCCAGGACAGACACATCTTAGCAGATTCTCAAGTTCTGGCAAATGCGAACTATTTTGCTTAAGAGTAGCTTGAGGAGAGATGACAATGGACCCTGCACGATTCAATGTGAATCAAGCAGAAGCCACTTTATTGTTCCCACGATCCCTTTATATACAGAGTTTTCTATCTCTACATGCGGTCACGCACCTTTTGATTGGTAAAAGCCCTCTTGCGCAAGGCAATCACGCGGCTCGGTAAGTGTCCTTGTTGGATCACCTAATTCCTGGTGTTCTTCCCATGTATCCGACTGCAGATGTTTTCTTCCTCTTATCATCTTCTTGGTATGCAGCTGCGTGTTTAGAAGCAGCTCTCTGATGGCTGGTTCACATTCTCTTATCTTCTTCTTGGTATGCGGCTGCATGCTTAGAAGATGCCCTCATATGGCTGGCTCATCACATGTCCACTGTCCTCCAAATACGACCCCACAATTCCCCCTTTTTCTCTTTGAACCAGCCAAACTTTCTTCAAGGAATTAGTAATCATGTTAGACACTCCCTTTAAGATACAGGGAACGATTAACAATACAATCACAATTATACTTAAAGTTACCATGCCTTTTTTACAAAGATCTAAAAGCCATCCCGTTATGCCCCAACCCCTTAACCACTTATCTAAACCTGAATTGTCCACCGTTAGTTTGTTCATGTTGTCTTTTATCTCCTTGAGACTTTTATGAATTGACTTCGAATGGTCAGACTCATACAACACATCCCTTCAAAATCCTCACACCCGTGACCCTGTGCTAAAAGCAAAAATCAATTGTAGCTCTATTTTGCAAAGCAGCATGTCTTGTGCTATCTACATCATTAAGCATTTGTGTAAGTACTTCTGACGTTAAATTTATCTGCTTTGTGTCCCAACACCCTAACTCAGTCACGTCTCCTCATGCTTTTGCTGCAGCTACTCCAGGTGCAAACAAGGAGGCGATAACTCAAGACGGCACATCCCAAAATTGTACCTGATCGTTACAATCGGGCCTCAGTTGTATCCTTGTTGACAAGTAATATTGAGCTCTGACTTAAACAATATGTCATTTGACACATATCCCTTGAACCATTGTGACTGATAACCACCTACCCCGCGCGTGCCCTAGAACTTCGACAATACCATCTGAGCCCACAATACTCGCAAACACACAAACTCCAAGGCTCCCAAGTTCCACAGTTATGGCACGGAGTCCTTAGGTGCTGGGGTGTTTTCGGGTGGGTCATGCAACTTTTTTTGCCATATCTTTACCCACTTGGCTGGTATCCATCTGGTTCCTGTATCTGTAACAACACATGCATATCCTCTTCCCCATGTGATTAACTTAAATGGTCCTTCCCAGGCCCCTGTTATCCCATTTTTAATCATTACCTTACATTGTCTGCTCTTAACTTCTTCCAATCCACCTTGTAGACCAGCCCTGTGTTTTACCATTGGTGGCACCAAGCTATCTTGCGGCAATCGTAAGAAATTTAACACATATAGGACTTTGTTTAATCCATCTGTTGGTGATACAGTACTTTCTCCCCCTTTTTGTTTTTGAAGCAAACGCTTCAATGTCTGATTCATACGTTTGACCATAGCCTGACCGGTAGGTGAATGGGGCGTACCTGTCACGTGAGTAATGCCCCAGAGCTGGAAAAACGCTTGCGTGGAATGAGCTACATAGCCAAGGCCGTTGTCAGTTTTGATTTCTTGTGGCACGCCAAGGGCCGCTATAGCCTTGTGATGCATGTGATGCTGCACATGTTTGCTAGATTCGCCAGTCTGAGCTGTAGCCCAAACTGCAAGAGAAAAACAATCCAAGCAGACATGCACATATTTTTGTTTACCGAATTCTGGGACATGCGTAACATCCATTTGCCAAATTTCTAAAGGTCCAGTACCACGAGGATTGACTCCAGGAGCCAAGCCTCCGGTATACTGTTGACAATCGGGGCACGACTGGACAATGCCTCGGGCATCTGATTCAGACAGCCCAAATTGGCGGCGCAGTACTTTGGCTGACTGGTGGAAAAAGTCATGAGACCGTCTGGCTTGCGCGAACTGGTCCGTTGAGAGAGCCACCCATAGCGGCACTACCAGCTTGTCGGCTCTCCGGTTGCCTTCCGCTAAGCCTTCGATTATTCCTGTGTGATTCCGAATATGGGTGATAAAATATTCACATTGTCTTTCTGACAGCAATAGCCACAACCTCCAAAATAGTTTGTACAATACCTCATCATTTCTCTTTTTCAGCAATGCTTGTTCTATACGTGATACAACTCCTACTACATACAGTGAATCACAAACAACATTGACTGGTGTTGTCTTCCATCGAGCAAACACTTCTACCACGGCTCGCAACTCCAAATGTTGTGTGGAGCCTTGACAGTCTGTTAAACTACATCATGCCATTGCCCGTTGGCCTGCCACATGATGGCAGCCTTTTGAGATCTTCCTCCTGCGTCTGTAAAGACTGTAGCACCGTTTACCGGACGTGCAGAGCGTCTAGGTCGCTCTTCTATTTGACAGGAATGTAGTACACTAAAAAAATTGTGTGGTGGATAGTGTGCCTTTACTTCACCCGAATAATCCAGCAATGCCACTTGCAATAAAATACACTGGCGCAAAGCCCAAGCTAAATGTTCTGCCACTAAAGGTATTATGATAAAAGATGGCTCTTTCCTGCTATTTCAACAATTTGATTTCGCCCCCTCGTGATTAATTGTGCTAGTGCCTCCATTCGTGTTGTAACTGTCCACTTTGACTGTGCCGATAAAAACACCCACTCTAATAACCACAAAGGATCTCTTCCAGGAATCCATTGCAGTATTACAGCAAAAGGGTGCTGCTCACTATTGATTATTGCTAAACCTATCCCATAATCAGGGTTCCAGCAATGGGTGTAGGCTTTACTAACTTTTATGCTAATCTGCTGTAAAGCCTCTTTGGCCTCATTTGTCAACGTCCGGGGTGCGTTTGCACCACCTCCTCCCCTGAGTAACCTCATCAGAGGTGCCAACTCCTCATTGGTAATACCACATAGGTCCTCACCCAGTTTAAATCTCCTAACAATTTTTGTACATCATTCAAGGTGTGGATCTCCATCCGGAGTTCCACCTTTTGAGGTCGAACAACTGCTTTGTCGATTTCCCAGCCAAGATACTTCCATACTTCTGGTTTTTGTATTTTTTCAGGGGCCAATTGTAGCCCGTTTGACTGCAACACATTTTGTAATTCAACAATCAATTGGTCTCCATTCAGCTGTTTTCCGGCTATCAAAATGTCATCCATGTAATGATAAATAAGCAAGTCTGGATGCGCTTCACGTACCGGAGTAAGTGCCCAGGCCACGTAAACCTGGCACATGGTTGGTGAATTTTTCATGCCCTGCGGTAACACTACCCAGTGGTACCTTTTCATAGGTTCACTTTTGTTTACGCTCGGTACAGAAAAAGCGAATTTCTGATAGTCTTCTGGATGCAGGGGAATGGTAAAAAAGCAATCTTTTAAATCAATAATTAAAATGTCCCAATTTTTCGGAATCATATTTGGGGAGGGTAATCCAGGCTGTAACGCCCCCATATCCTCCATGACCTCATTAATTTTCCTCAGATCATGCAATAGGCGCCATTTGCCACTTCTCTTTGGAATTGTAAAAATTGGGGTATTCCAAGGGCTTGTGGTCAGTTTAATGTGACCTTTCTCTAATTGCTCCTGTCCCTTTCCAAAGCTAAAATTAAGGGATCTGGCAGAGCTTTCTTAATTCCATATTCCTTCTGCCACTCCTGCTGGTTTCTTAATCTGAAAAACATATCTGCATACATTACTTCGCTTTGTTGATATTCCGTTATTAATTTTACACACACACACAAGGGATCCCACAAACACACCCCACACAACTACAATACCTAAAACACGAAAAAAATCCAATTAGACAAACAGCTATTAATGACACAATCACAACATACAGAGCAGCCTTAACCATATTATATTGTCAACACCAAAATCGTTACCATGATAATCCACAAAACTAGGTCAAATACCAGCAAGTCACAAACAGAAACAAATCCAAATGTATACCAGTCGAGCGCTAGCAGCTGGGTATATGCCTTTACCTACAAGATTTCTATATCTCAATTTACGGAAGGCTCCAAACAAAAGGTTAACCCACCAAAATCCAAACTTCAGACTCCCGCGCAGGATGTCTCCTACGACTTACAGAATGTTAACCAAAACAAAACAATATTTACAAAAGAATACCTTCTTAAAGATGGTCCTTGTCTGCTCCCGCAGTGATCCGAGTGAGTCGAGGAGTCCCTTCGGGAAAATTCCCTGGGGGCCCTAGGGAGCCCTGTTCTCAGCGGGTCCTGCAGCCGAGCAGAGAGTGTCCCATCCGGGGTGCCAAATTGATTCGTAGAACTCGTTAAGAACTTGCCAACTTAATTAGTTCGGTAACACTGCTGGCATAAATGAGTGATTTCTCCTTGTCCTTCTACTTATCAGTTCACTACATCACCTCCTGGACATCTGCTTAGTTTCAGCTACTCCTTAGCTACAATCCTGTTTTGGTTACAATAAGTTTTGTGTGAAGGTCATAAGGTTCCAAAACTATGTCAGCTACAACGATTCATCTTAGACAAGGACCCTTATTGTGTTCTTTTGGTCGGGCCTTTTTTTAGGTTTGGAAAGTTTTGTTGTTATATACAAAGCCACCAAGCTTAAAGTTACTTAGAACTAAATTTTCTTATTGACAAAAGATTATATTTCATTTTGTACTTCCTTGTCTCAAATCTCCCTTTTTTCTATCCTTTTGCAAATTCTTTTGCAATTTTTTTTCCCCCCCCCACTAACACATTCTGAATAATCCCTCTCCATCGTCGTGTCGGGTCCCGGTCAGTTTTAGCAGTTTCACCTCTCACCTCCCCCCACCCCCTGGAGCTTCCCACGGCTTGCTATCACGCCCTCCTCCTCCCCCCTGTGTTCTTCTCTTTCCAAGTCCTCCAACTTTTGAAGTAGTTTCTGCGCCCAGTCCAGTTCCCTGTGGGGCTCGAGCATGGATGATTTTCGCAGAGACGTTGGTGGGGGAGGCATGGACAGAGGGAGAGGTGGAAAAAGTGATGGCTGGCTCTTGGAGTGAGACAGGTCGGGTGGGGCAGGCGGCAGCTCTCCCCTGGGCAGCTTTTCTACGCAGGGGTCGGGAAGCAGCAGTACGGACCAGGATTCATCCACTTCCATCCCCTCGTTTTTCTGGGGATCCACCTCGTCCTCTGTCAGAGGTGCTGACGGGGCAGCGGGGGAAGGGACAGGGAGCCGATGGAAAACTTTGATCTTAGACGATGGGGGCTGTAAAGCTGTAAAAGCTCCGGCAGCAGCTGATTCCTCCGCCCTCATCACTTGAAGGGTCGTTAGAATCAGCTTCCAAGTTGTTGCTAGTCCCTTAGCTTCTTTGTTGCTGTCGCTTACGGCATCCCATAACTGTTCCCCAACCTTTCCCCAAGTTTCGACCTTAAAAGCAGCCTGTGGATCTGGGGGGAACCCATTCTCTCGGCACCATATTAGTAATTTTTGGAGCACAAGTTCATCGTGTTTAATTCCTCTCTTAGAGAGTATATGTAGGAGCAGTTTCACAATCACACTTTCTTCCTTTGTTAGACTCTGCCCCATCTCTTATTACCGGCTGCTCACCTCTAAGGGTGTCCCGTTGCAACATTCATTCTTTTTCTTCACGGACTGTCCTCCAATCCGTCCCGACTCCGGTCCCGCTGGCTCGGCTCTCCAGCCGGTCCTCTCCTTTGGGGTTGCTCCCGGTACTATCGTGTGACGATCACGTCGGGGTCACCAACTGAGGAGAGACGACAATGGACCCTACACGATTCAATGTGAATCAAGCAGAAGCCACTTTATTGTTCCCACGATCCCTTTATATACAGAGTTTTCTATCTCTACATGCGGTCACGCACCTTTTGATTGGTAAAAGCCCTCTTGCGCAAGGCAATCACGCGGCTCAGGTAAGTGTCCTTGTTGGATCACCTAATTCCTGGTGTTCTTCCCATGTATCCGACTGCAGATGTTTTCTTCCTCTTCTTCTTGGTATGCAGCTGCGTGTTTAGAAGCAGCTCTCTGATGGCTGGTTCACATCCTCTTATCTTCTTCTTGGTATGCGGCTGCATGCTTAGAAGATGCCCTCATATGGCTGGCTCATCACATGTCCACTGTCCTCCAAATACGACCCCACAGTAGCTCAAGCTTTTGTTTGTTCATTTTGCAAGTACTTGCTGTTGTTAGAGCAACTCCATGGTTTTTTATTGCTTTATGGCTTCAGATTTTTGTTTATAAAAGCTTCTCTGTGTGGTTTTGCCATGTAAAAGTAGGAATTCTTTGCATCCCGTGGAATACAGATGTGTTTCAGAGAGGTACATGGGCTCTCCTGCATCCAACTCCTTACTTAATGATTAAGTGCAAGGCAAGAAGGATACACCAAAGTACAGAGAAGCACCGTCACCCTCAGGCAGTTGGGCTCTCCCCGCAGGTCTGTCCCTCACCAGAGGGACCAGAACCATTTCACCATCAATACCACCAACACTGTTCCCCAGTTCTTACACCTTGTTCTGTCCCTTTGCGGGATGGGCCTGGGGCCGATCCCTCACACCTATGAGGGCACCCCAGTCCTTCGTGGCTCTGAGGCGACCCTGCATGTTCATGGCTCTGAGAGGATCTTGAGTCCTTATGGGTCTAAGCCCTCATGGCTTTGAAGGGGTGCCGAGCACCCCCAGCTCTGAGGGCATGCTGCACCCCCATGGCTCTGAGAGTATCCTGTTCCCCCAGGGCTGCAAGGGGACCCTGTGGTCCTCACAGCTCTGATGGGACCCTGGTCCCATCAGGAGAATGGGAATCCTGTGCTGTCACAGCCTTGAGGGAAACTTATCCCTCATGGCTCTGAGAGGATCCTGAACCCTCATGGCGCTGAGAGGACCCCAATCCCCCATGGTTCTGAGGGGATCCCCGATCCTTCGTGGCTCACAGAGTATCCCTGATCCATCATAGCTCTGAGAGGATCCCCGATCCCTCTCGGCTCCGAAGGGATCCCGATCGCTCACGGCTCATGGAGTATCCCCGATCCCTCTCGCCTTGGCGGTGCCCCGCGCCGCACCTAGACCTCCCGCCGGGGGGCGCCGCAGTGCTCATGGCGGGGCGGCGGCAGGGGGCGCTGCGGGGCCGGCCGCGGAAGTGGCAGCGGCCGGTGCTGGCGGTGTCGGCGGGGCTGCCATGGCCGGTCCGCGGGCTGTGCGAGCGGAGGCGCAGGCGGTGGCGGCGCGGCTGCTCCGCGTGGAGGCCCGCCTGGCGCGGGCCGAGCGGCAGCTGCGGGCCGCGCTGGCCCTGAGCGGCCGCCTCCAGGCGCTGGAACGGCGGCTGGAGACCGGCGGCGGCTGCGGCGGCGGCTGCGGCGGGGCCCCTCAGGTGTCGGTGAGGCGCGGGGCGGCCGGCGGCGGCCAGCGGGCAGCGCGGCCCCGGGCAGCGCAGGGCCCGGTGAGCCTGGAGGACGTGTGGCTGCAGTTCAGCGAGCAGGAGTGGCGGGCGCTGCGCGGCTGGCAGCGGGCCCTGCACCAGGCCATCATGCGGAGCAACTATCACATGCTGCTCTCCTTCGGTAAGGGCCTGACCTCCTCCTCGAGGCGGGTGTGTGTGTGGTGAGGGGTCGGAGCGGGAGCTGGGCAGGGACAGGGTCCCCGCCGTGTCCCCGCTGGTCCTGTGCAAGCGGGACCCATGGCTGCACCTTACTTCACCACTCCTGCAGAGCCGGATGCTCCCAGATGTGATGCCCAGGCCCGGTTGGAAGATGGGATCCAGAGCTGCGAGGGTGAGGATGAGGATGAGGATGAGAGAGATGATCCTGCGGAGAGCGGTGAGGGGCTTTGGGATGACTGGGCTGTTGGGACATGGAGTGCCAAAAGCTCACCGGCTGGGCCAGTTTTGGGGCATCAGCTTCTCTCCAAGGCACTCACCGTGTTGAGTGTGGTCCTCCAAATGTGGCTGTTGTGCACCTCATCCCTTCCAGTCTTACCAGGAGGCTACGTCTTTGCCCTCTCCTGATTTCTGCACTACTCTGCATTGCCGGAGCAGGACGAAGGTCAGTTCTTCAGTCTGATGGCTGGATGTCAAGAGGCCTCTCCATTCGGTGTGCACAGACATGCCAGATGTAGTTAGTTTTACACATGCTTGAAGTGTTCTTCCAGTTCACTGTGTTATGGAGGTAGCGTGGAGAGCCCATCTGCTTTTCCTTATTTCATAGCATTTTTTGGATACATGAAATTCATAATTCTCTCTAGAGCTTTTCTGATGGGTTAGAAGCGGTGTGTGTTTTACTGAGAGCGACTGAAAAGGGACTGGCATGACTCTAGCAGAGTCAAAAGAGAAGCAAACCTCGAGAACAAGAATTCAGGTGGCACTGCCCTTTCCCAGGGCGGCGTAGAACGGGTTTTCAGCTGCTAATGGGCACCACCACAAAATGGACATTTCGCCTGCATGAAAATTGTGTGGGTTTCTGAGGCTCAAAATGTCTGCTGAGGGTTTTGTGACAAATATTTGGGGCCTGTTTGAGAGACCTTGGTCAGCGAGAACTGAAGTGAGGGCTTTGTCTAGAGTGCAAGCTAGAACAGAGCTGCTGGGATAAGAACAGGAATTAATTTTGTGTATGGAATTAAAATAACATTGTTTCCTATTAACAGAAGACAGCATAATCCATATTAAGCAAGAGGAAGAGTTGGCCTCTGCAGATCAGCAGGAAGGGGAGGCTGGAGAAGCTCCTGAAGAGCCGTGCCCGGGTGAGTAACTGCATAGCTCGGAGGGAATATGAAAGAGAAGGATTAAATTCCAAGGTTGGGGTTTTTTTCCACCTATTCTCATGTATTCCAAATGTTTTATGAAGAGCTCACGGGTTTTGAACAGACTTGCCACTGGTTCTGACGGGTAAGGGCTGGTATTCTGTCTTGCCCTTCTCACAGCCGTTTCGGAGTTTGCAAAGCATGTGGCTGGTTCCCATCCAAGCAGTGCAGTGGGGAATAGAAAATGTTTGGTTCTCCCTTAATTTCCTCACTTTTCTTACCTCACATTGACAGCTCTGGTTAAATATATCATCACAATTGGTCACTTTTTGGGGCCAATGGGTTAACTTGGAAGAGGCAAAGCTCAGTGCTGGGATGAGGTGTATGGTTGGTGCCATCCACTGCAGGGTGTCTGCAGGGGGTCAGAGCAGTTGTGGCAGCTCTGCAGCTCCCTGACCCCTGCAGCTTTCTCTCACAGGGTTGTGGTGCCTGTCCTCCTCCAGAGGCTTCAGGTTGCCTTTTCCCTTCTCTCCTGTGTTTTTTCTGCATACACGAGCGAGTGCACTGGCTCCTGGGGGTGCTGGTGCTGTACAGGGAGCCTGCGCAGCCCAGGGACCTGCCTTCTTACTCAGTGATACCTCTTTGTATTACAGGTAAACTTTTCTGCTTTGGAGCTTGGCTGTCCTTACCTTTTACAAAGGGCAGCAGCTCTACCTGATTGCTCCGTCATTATTTTACTTGGCATCCAGTATGTGGCAAACTGGGGTTTTTAGACCTTTAAGAAACTGGGCTTCTGGGAGCTTGGCTTGTGGGAAAATGAAAAACAAAAGCAGAGCAGGTTCCACCCTTGTGAGATCCTGAGCTTACGCGGTTACAATATGCTTGTCTTCTATTTTCTCCTTTCACAGAGCAAGCGTTTTACGAGCCTGAGGCTTCAAATCAGCCCAAAAAAGGCAACGAGGTGCATGCCAGGGAGCTGCCAGCTGTGGAGGGTGAGGACCTCCCAGAAGACCCTGATGCAGGTGAGGATTCCCTGGCAAAAACTCTCCCTGAGGGAATTGCCCCTCCTGTTGAGTCTTCCCTAAGGCTTTGTCAGCACTTCCCTTGTCTTTGTGCATTCCCAAATCTTCGCTTCCCTTGTCTTTGCGCATTCCCAAATCTTCCGTGCTTTGCATCTTTCTTTGATGTTTCTCAACTGCGTGTATTTTCCCTCATGAGCAGGATTTCAGACTTATGCAACTGATGTTTCATCGTGGATTAAACAAGAAGAGGAGCCACGCTGCCCTGAACGACAAGACTTGGAGAAAGAAGAAGTCTCTGCAGATCCAAGCACAGGTTAGTAGTGGATTTCAGCTGAGATTTCTGGGACAGTAAATCTAATTCAGATTTTTTTTTTATACTATATTAGATGTCATGAACTAGTAATTTAAGCCACGAAAGAACTAGACCAAACCTCAGTCTGCTAGTTAATATTTGTTCTCAAAAATGGGAGGTTCTGTCAGCCCAAGAGGCTCTGGTGAGACTCCTCCCTGCAGTCCTGCATCCAGCTCGGGGGCCCCTAACAGGAGGAGATGATGGTGAGAGTCCAGAGGAGGCCACAAAGATGTTCCCAAGTGCTGGAGCACCTCTGCTATGGAGACAGGCTGAGAGAGCTGGGCTTGTTCAGCCTGGAGAAGAGAAGGCTCCGGGGACACCTTAGAGCAGCTTCCAGTGCATCAAGGGGCTGACAAGAAAGCTGGAGAGGGGCTTTTGGCAAGGGCAGGTAGGGACAGGACAAGGGGGAATGGGTTTAAACTGACAGAGGGGAGATTTAGATGAGATGTGAGGAAGAAGTTCTTCCCTGTGAGAGTGGTGAGGCCCTGGCACAGGTTGCCCAGAGAAGCTGTGGCTGCCCCATCCCTGGCAGTGTTCAAGGCCAGGTTGGACGGGGCTTGGAGCAACCTGCTCTAGTGGAAGGTGTCCCTGTCCACAGCAGGGGGTTGGAACTGTATGGTCCTTAAGGCTCCTTCAAACCCAAATCATTCTAGGATTCCCTCTGGCTTGGTGGCTCCTAAAGCTGGTACCAATGAACAAGAAGCCCTGAGTTTGCATTCCCAAGCAGGAGAGCTGTCCTGCAGCTAAAGATAAGGTGACTTTAATGCAAAACAATTTTGGGATGTGCTGTTTGGAGATGTGCATGCTGACGTTTGTTCATTTGGTGGTGATGTTGTACTCCAGAGTGTACTTGGAGTATGGATCATGCCTGATTCCTTCACTTAACCTAAGTTACTTAAACATTCACAGCATGTGGTGAAGTTACTATAGAGTAAATCAAGAGGTAAACTCTTGGTATGCTGGTAACTGCGTGGAAACTGCCAGTGTGCATGATTTTGCCCCACCAGAAAAGGTCATCCAGAATTTCACCCTGGTGTGAGGCTGGATCTGCTCCACCTCACCCCTTCCCATGGGAAGCCTGTTACAACCACTCCAAGAGCTCTCAGGGTGGGCTTCCCAGCCCACTCAGCCTGTGCCAGACCTTCCAGCTTGTGTGTACACATAACCTGGAGTTACTGGGGTGGGAGGACATGCTTAGACAACTACTGTAGAGCAACCGGTGCCTTCTGCATTCACACTTTAGCTCAGCCTGTGGTAACATGTTTGTGTGCTGCTGTCCCAGTCCACCACTGGAGAAATAAGGGCTGGAGATGTTTTTGCAGTGCAGGTAACTTTGGATTCAGCTGGATGACGCTGCTGAGAGGCCCGTGGTCCTTTGTGGCGCTCAGTGGAATCTTTCTGTAGCAACTGGCAGGTGTTGGAAGGGTCACAGGTCTTAGGAGACAGAAAAACCATGGAGCGTTAGAGAGTTGGGCTGAAGGGCGTTGTTGGAAATAAGCTGGAAAATGAAACACTGGAAACAATCAGAGACAGGGGGAATTTGTAAGTCAGCAGGACAGTTTTGTCCAGTGGTGCCTTTTTAGGTTGGATTGTCAGGAGTCATGTTTTCTGAGGAAAGCAGGAGAGGCATCTAAGGGAGAGGCAGCTCTCTGTCAGGGCCTGCCTCTGCATCAAGCCAGAGATGTGTGCCTGTCTGGGGATGACTTGTAATGTCCGAGAGCTTCCTCCACTCACCACTGCTCCAAGCTTTCTCCAAGGAGAAAGACCCAGGCAGAGAACATCTCCCTGCAGAAGCCCAGCCTGGGATCCCGGAAGGGGATGCAGCCCCAGGGACACACTGGGCTGGCACTGGTGCCGTGACTTGGACCCTTCCTGCTCTAGATGCTCGCTGGATTGTCTGGAGAGCAGCAGAGAGCACCGAGGGGTGGCCATGTCCACTCTGTCAGGGAACTTAGACCTCACATTTCAAGACATCTGTGTGAGAGAGGGAAGATAAGACATTGCATCAGTGATTTGTTGTGTAGATTTAAAAGAAAAAAAGAATTGGGGAAAAAAAAATATTCTGTTTTCCTGAAGATTCTCTTTCAGTGCAACACTAGTACTTGCTCCCCCGTCGGTATTAAAACCTCCCACCTTATTTACTTTGTCCCTTAGTGTGGCTGTGGGCTTGGAGGGACTCTCTGAAGAGGCTTCCTTGATTAGAATCATAGAATCACAGAATGATTTGGGTTGGAAAGGACCTTAAGATCATCCAGTTCCAACCCCCCTGCCATGGGCAGGGACACCTTCCATTAGACCATGTCTCCCAAGGCTCTGTCCAGCCTGGCCTTGAACACTGCCAGGGATGGAGCATTTACCACTTCTTTGGGCAACCTGTTCCAGTGCCTCACCACCCTCACAGTAAAGAACTTCTCCCTTATATCTAACCTGAACTTCCCCTGTTTTAATCAAAGACTCTTAAATGTATCTGTTTCAGTGCATGATGAAAACACAAAGAGGGACCCTGCAGTGGATTGCTTTGAAAGCACAGCACGTGACTCAGAGGTGCCAGGAAGACCTGGAGAGCAGTTTTCCAAGGATCCTAGCCCCGGAGTGCTGTGGGACAGTCAGTGGAATTCAGAAATGATGGAAACAAACACCACTGGGAACAGTCTTGGGGATGACACTCGGCATGCCCGAGGGTTTGGTGAGCACTTGGATTTCTTCAGCGCTCAGGAAAACAGCGTCAGAATGGGACCATGCACATACACCAAACAGGAGAGAAACTCCACCCAGCAGGAACATCTCCAGGCTCCCCAGGGAGCCCGAGAAGGAGAGGTGTCTCCAGACCCCACATGTGAGAGGAGTCTCAATGAAAGGGCATTCTGTCTGCTGCACTCGCAGCCATGTGCTGCAGGTGAGAAAGGAACCGGGCAAGAGCCCGCTTCTGCCTCCTATCAGGGGCTGCCCATGGGGCCACATCTTATCACCCGCCCCGACTGTGGACAGAACCCTATGGGTGAACCTGGGCTTCATGAGCACCACGGGCTGGGTGGAGAGGAGCAGCCGCCAGCAGAAAGCAAAGAGAATTTCCCTGCGGAAAACCCTTTGGCCAGCCCCTGCTGGGATCATCCGCAGGACAAGGCGGAGGCCTGCAGCAGGTGCCAGCAGCACTTGGCACCCCGGGGCAGCCCCACGGGACAGCAGCAGGGCCAAGGCAGGGGCAAGTCCTACATTTGCAGCGACTGTGGGAAAAGCTTTGTGTGCCATTCGTGGCTTGTTAGGCACCAGATGACCCACACAGGAGAGAGGCCATACAAGTGCTCCAAGTGTGACAAAAGCTACCGGAGAAAGGATTACCTTCTAAACCACCTGCGCCGGCACTCGGGAGAGAGGCTCTTCCAGTGCTCCCTCTGCAGGAAGAGATTTGTGCTCAGGAGGAGTTTATTGAAGCATCAGGAAAGTCACCTGCAAGAAACACACCTGACGCTGGCCAGTTGGCCCTGCACGGAGATCAGAGGGGCTGTAATGCACTCCATATAGAAAATCCTGCCCAGCTGGGGGGGTTTGCAGCACCTTCGGCTGTCACCTTTGCTGGGCAGGGCCATGGCGAGATCCCCCTGCTCTGCTGGGCCATGGCAGGAGGAGGCGGCTGTGGAACAGCCATCCTGAGCCCCCTCCCAGGCAAAGGAAGAAAGTTGGGGATTATTTTCCACAGATGGCGTTGAAATGGTCTGTGGAGCTGGTTCACCGCCTTCACCAATGCCTGTTGCTGCTGGGCACGTTTTGGAGCTGTGCTGGAAGTCTGTGATGCTGAGAGTTACTGCTAGCTGTGAGTCCACGCCAGAGAGAAAGCTCATTGGCAAAGGAAACATGTTGTAGCAGTTCAGGCTCGAGAAAGCCTGCAGTGTTATCCCTAGGCTGCGGAGAGTCCGGAGTCAGGGACTGGGCTGGAAATGAGTTGAAGTTGCTAACACTAACTTTCCAAGTGGAACAGTGTCAGGAAAGACCTACTTTTGTGAAATGCTTTGAGAAAGGAAGTGCTGACTTTCTGGCTCTTTGGAAGAAGCCTCTTAGCGGCAACTGGACAGAGGGGCGCAGAGCCCATGAGGCAGCTTGTTCCTGCAGTTAAATGATGGAGCTCACGGGGCTCCGTGCTGCTGAACCCCAACTGCGGATTCCTGAAGGCTGAGATCCTCACCTGGAATAGAGTTTTGATTTTGCATAGCCTTAAAGTTGTGTGGTACTTGCTTTCCCTCCTTGTTGCAGGTCTTGCGTGTGTGTTCAGTTTGCCAAATCCTGTGAAAACAGACCACGTAGATGCTCGTTAAACATTCTCCTACAGAAAAATGTACTTTTGCTCATATTTGGCACCTGTTAACAGGGCTGTGAGCCTCTGACATGCCATGGCACTGCAAGGACATGATTAATTCTTTTCCATGATCCAAGCCTGGATGTACCATCTGTCACCGTGTCGATGGTGTCAGAAGGCAAACGCAGAAGCAGCAGCACTGGCTGGGTTGGGAAGAGCATGTTTTGGTTCAGGGCTCCATCGCTGCCAGACAAACTTTGTTAAACAGCCTTTTTTACGTGCGCGTTTCTGCTGCGGTTCTGTCAGGGTGGGTTTGCGTCAGCGGGAAATGTCACGGGTTTTTAAATTAAAATTGGTAGAGAAATTTCACTGCGTGTTCCACAGGGGAAGGGGAGAGGGTGAGCGAGGTTGACGCTACGGGGCTGCCGTCCTACCTCACAGCTTCGCTGCAGTAACCGACCCGGGACGGGGGCGGAGCAGCCGGTCGCCCCCTCCACGGCTGAGCGAGGCCTTCCCGGCTGGAACGGGGCTGCCCTCCGGGCGGGCCGCACGCCGGGCCGGGAACAGGCCGAACCCGTTCCCCTGGCTCCCGCCGCCGCTCTGGCCCCGCCCGAGCCGCCGCCGCTCCGCGTTGCTATGACAACGAGAAAAACGCGGGCTCGTCATCCCCGCTCCGTGAGGACACGCTTGCCATCCTCCAATCAGCGTCCCGTTTCTTCGTGCGCTGGCCAATGGGAATGAATGTGTCTGCCCGAACTCCCTCGTGGAGGCCGCGCCGCACTTACCCGCGGTGATTGGCTGTCGTGACACCGCTCCGCCAATGGGAGGGCGGAGGCAAGGAGCGACAGGCCAATGGCGAGGAGAAGTGGGCCGGCGCGCCCCGCCCAGGGCTGGCTGCGCGTGGAGGCCGGCGTCTCGCCCGATTGGCTGCTGCCCAGGCGGGGGGGCGTGGCGTGGTGCCGCGGAGGGAGATGGCGGCGGGCCGGGAGTGGTGGAGGAGCTTGGGATGGGGGCGCTGGTCGTGCCGCGGGGTCTTCTACCCGGGGCCGTGAGGGAAGACCTGTGTGCCTCTCGGCACTAGTGGAGTGTGGCAGCGAGGCGGGAACGGCCGCCTTTGGGGGGGGCGGGTCCCTGCGAGGCTTGTGCCTGCTGCGGAGTCGGGGAGACCCGCGGGGCCCCGGGCGCTGGAGCAGGTTCGCCCCGCCTGCGGGCGTGGGGCTGTGTCCTGCCTCCCTTTACATACGCGCTGCCCCGGGGGCTACACGGGCGCGTTCCCTGGGAGTCTGCCCGGCGGCGTGTGGTTCCCCTGCAGCTGCGGAGCGGGTGGGAAGGTGCAGCCTCCGCCGGGGCATGCAGGGGCTGGCAGCAGGGGGCTGAGCCTGCCGTGGTTTCCTCTAGCGCCAGTTAACAGAGTTCAGCTGTCGGCCCTGGGGGAGTAATGACCTCCTCCTGACCCGCCGGGAACCGGTGCGCAGGAATGGGCGGTGAGTGGGGTCCGCAGCAGGGCTTCAGTTCGGTCCAATGCCCTCGCACTGGTTTCCTTCTACATCTGATACTGGGATGTGTCATGGAGCATCCATGTTCCCAGAAACACTCCCCCATGTGCTCTGCCAGAGCCCTGTTGTCTTCCTGGTTCTTTTTGCAGGTGCATGCTCTGATGATTTCTATTCTCTCCCTTTTCTAGCAGTGCCTCTGTGTAGTTTTCTCCTCTTTTCAATGTGCCTCTCCAGGGATCTTCTCTCACCAACAACCCTGAGACTGGCTCCTGCAGCCCATGCAATGGGGAAATCCTTTTCCAGACCCCACCTATAAACCCAAGCCTTCATTTTTTTTGAAGTTACTTGGCTATTGCCCTTTTGTTACTTGACTGTTGCATTCTGAATAACTACAATGAGCTTTGTTGTGGCACATGGGAGGATTCCTCATGGATATGCAAATTAAGGAAGCATATCCATATGTGTCCTCATAGCAGAAGTTGCTTTAAATGTAAATCTGCATCATAATAGTCTGTTATGCTGATTTTAAAGATTTTTGCCTTTCAGATTCTACACGTGGCTTTGAAGCAGGGAACTGGCGTGTGAAAGGGAACCTGGATCCTGCTCTCCATATGCCGCAGGCATCGGCTGTGGGGAGCTCCATGTCTCCGGCAGTGAAGTTCAGTTTCACATCTCAATGACCTCAACTCTTTCTGTCTTTTAAACCCACATGTTTTCTTGAGAAGTCTTATCCTGTTTAATACTGAAGTTGATTAGAAACTCTTTAATCTCTCTTCCTGGCTCGTTATTTTGGGATTTGTTCCCTTTTCTCATTTTACGATGGTTTATTGCTCAGTGCTGAATTGTCAGAATGCTATCACATACAAGAACAGCACTGTTACTTCCTATGGTTTTCCTCTACAAAATAAGCCTTTCCTGCAGCAGTGGATTCACAACATGGGCAGGGATGTGGGGACGCCACCCAGGCACCAGCGGTTGTGTTTGAAGCACAGTTCTGTTGAAACTGACCCTTTAAAAATGAGAAAAAACTGACAGCTGCTGAAAGAAGCCATTCCCAAAAAATTCTTTTTGGGGGAAGACGGGGAACTGGCTCATCAGCACGCTGCGGAGTTTCCGTGGTGGGATAAGTAACAAATCTCAGAAACAAATCTGGAATCCTGAGCCCTTGAGGGTAATTAAGATGTTGTCTTTATTTCCCTTAAATTAAAGGAAGATTTGCACATGGAGCCCTTCAGGGGAGCAGCAGTATGGGAAACGGGCTATATGGCCCATAAAACATTGCCAAGCACCACAGTGGGGTTTGGTTTTCCCCTTGGAATTGCAGAATGCAGAGGTGGCACTGGGAATTAAAAGGCGTGTTGGTGCTCTTTGCACTCAAATCTCAGTGTTGTGCCTAAATCATAGAATGGTTTGAGTTGGAAAGGACCCAAGATCACTTAGTTCCAATCCCCCTGCCATGGGCAGGGACGCCTCACACTAGACCATGTCACCCAAGGCTCTGTCCAACCTGGCCTTGGACACTGCCAGGGATGGAGCATTTACCACCTCTTTGGGCAACCTGTTCCAGTGCCTCACCACCCTCACAGTAAAGAACTTCTTTATATCTAACCTGAACTTCCCCTGTTTAAGTTTAAACCCATTACCCCTTGTCCTATGGCTACAGTCCCTGATGAAGAGTCCATCTCCAGCATCTTGGGGAGCAAACCTGCTGTTTGCTGGAAATGCAATCCCACTTCACACCGTGGAACGGGCTCACTCCTCACAAACCTGTGTTTGTATGTGACACTCCTCATGCTTGGAAAAACTTCCTTTAGAGTCACTGAGCTGACCTGTTGATGCCCACGGTGTGGGTATCTGGGGCTGAGCCAAAAGCTGAATTTCTGCTCAGCCTTCTCCCCTGTGTATTTAACTGGGGCTGTGATCCCGTCTAGCGACAAATTGCTGAAACTTAATTATTTCCCTTGGCAGCGGATGTGTACAATTGAGTTTATACATGACGTGAGCTGCAAAATGTCTCAGCCAGCGAGACGGGCGTTAGATTGGAAGGCAAATTAAAACAGACTCAAAGGCAAGCACGCACAAACACGGTACTTGGATATAAAGTGCAGCTACAACATATGTACACTCCATGTAATATACTGCAGAAAAACCCACAGTATTAATCTCTCAGTATTACAGAGCTTAATTTGTCACTTGTGTTAACATTTATTATTAGGGAAGAACCCTGACAGCCTGTGGCACTGCCTCAGGGCTTGTTTAAAATACCCTCTGGAGTATTTTCTGGTTTTCAGTGAAAGGAAGAGTTACGTTCCCTGATGGCGCTGAGTATCAGTGGCAACCACGGATATTTTTTGTTTTAATGTTAATTTTTGACCCAGTCATTACAGAAAGTCATTGCTTCAGTTGAGTCACATTATTCTAAAGTCATTTTACTCATTCTGAGCTATGTGCAGAAGTAACAGTAGGAGATTGGTATATAAAGGCCTTAATTATATAAATTCCTTAATTAGTCTGCTGGTCATACACAGCATGGTATGTAACAGTACAACAGTGCTAGAAACAGTTGGCTGGGGGCTGCTTCCTTACCACTGTTTGAAGAAAAGGGCTTTCAAGGATGGTGGCTGTGGCTACTGATTGCTTTGGTTTAGGTTCCTGGAACGTTTGATGGTGCTGCAGCACATGAGGGGAAGGGTTTGGAAGACTGGCAGAAAGAGCTTTACCAGAAGGTGATAGAGGAGAATTACAAGTCTATAACCACACTGGGTTAAACAACAAAGGTTAGTTTTCCGTTTCTCACTGAAGGCCATGCTGTTCCTGGCCTAGCTCTTGCCTAACAGTCACTCCTCAAACCCCTTGATTTCTCAAGAATTAATCTTTAGATACTTCTGAATCTTTGTGGGAGATGATAAGCTCCCACAGTCTAAAGTCTGAAGGCTAAAGTCACTTAGGCTAAAGACTAAGCCTAAAGTCACTTCAGTCTAAAGACTGAAGGACAGTCACTTTCCTGACTGCTCCAAGATCACTGCCTCACTACACTCTGTGGATGTATCATAGAATCATCCTAGAACGGTTTGGGTTTGAAGGAACTTTAAGGACCACCCAGTTCCAACCCCCTGCCACGGGCAGGGACACCTTCCACTAGAGCAGGTTGCTCCAAGCCCCGTCCAGCCTGGCCTTGAACACTGCCAGGGATGGGGCAGCCACAGCTTCTCTGGGCAACCTGTGCCAGGGCCTCAGCACCCTCACAGGGAAGAACTTCTTCCTCAGATCTCAGCTAAATCTCCCCTCTGTCAGTTTAAAGCCATTCCCCCTTGTCCTGTCCCTACCTGCCCTTGTCAAAAGCCCCTCTCCAGCTTTCTTGCTGGCCCTTTTAGGCACTGGAAGCTGCTCTAAGGTGTCCCTGAAGCCTTCTCTTCTCCAGGCTGAACAAGCCCAGCTCTCTCAGCCTGCCTCAGAGCAGAGGTGCTCCAGCCCTTGGAGCATCTTCATGGCCTCCTCCGGACTTGCTCCAATAGCTCTACGTTATTCCTGTGTTGGGGGCCCAGAGCTGTACGTAGGACTGCAGTGGGGTTTATGATTCTATGATGATGATGCCCTAGAAAATGAAGAAGTCTTACTAGTCAGTTTTAAGTGCCCAGCTATACATTTGTTTGAAGTCTTTCTTTTTTTCTTAAACTTGAATGTGTGAGCCCTCACTGGCTTCTCAGCATTCAGGTAATTCCTTGGATAAATAGAAGAACCTGCTGTAATTAGGGGCTAAAAGTCCTTTTACATGTCTTCTGAACCAGAGGAACAGAAGTGCTGTGAAGCCCAGGAGCCTCCGATGTTGCATACATACAGTTTGTGCTTTACGGTGCTCTTCAGTTGCATTTAACAATTGCTGATATAGCTATCCCTGTTCTTTTGCTGTATCTGCACTTCCAAATTTGAAATGACATAGAATAAAGAGACAATGTAACCCCATTTTTTTTCAATTCTTTACATACCTTCTGGGTTTTTTACCGTAGAAAAACTAGAGGCTGCAGACGAGCTGCCTCTATTTTTTCTACAGCTCTGCTCTGTTAAAAGAATATGTGCTGTGCATTGCAGGAGGAGGGATTAGCTGGGGGAAAATAAGTTCATGTATCAGAAAGACAGCTAGAACTGAATCAGAACATACTGCACCAGTGAGCTGAATTAGGCTTCAAGGCTGTAATCAATCCGAGACCTTCCACTTTTGAACATTTAACTTTCCAACCTTTTGGATTTCTGGAATATTTAATGAAATTGGAAGACAAATACTGCTCACTTGCTTCCCAGCCACCCTTTTTGATGGCACATAGCTGCACGTGCCCTTTTATCCTTGTTGGACCTTTCCCCAGTGTGAGAGATGTGCTGTTAGGCAGTGGGTTACACAGGTGTTTGTTGGAAAACAGCATCACGGAGTCTTTTGGTACAGTTCTAGGAACAACCAGGAAAATGTTGTTCTTTGAGAAAGGAAAAGGCAGTATTTTCCATGTAAATTCATAAAAATGGGTCATGTTACAAGGAGCGGGCATAAGTGAAGCACAGGGCACAAAGACTTGAAGGGGACTGGCTGGCAGCAAGCTGTCTTCAGGACTGCTTGTTGCGCAACTTACCCTTTGTCTACATCCATACAACGAAGTAGGTTAGGAAATATCTTTGTAATAAAAGGGAAAAAACAGAGGAGAATAATCACCATCATTTTGAGGTTGGAACTGGATGAGCTTTAAGGTCCCTTCCAACTCAAACCATTCTGAGGTTCTATGATTCTGGTCCTGGAGTCTATTCTATCATTTCAGTGTTCTACTTCTTGTGCAGACCATACTCTTTCCAAAAGCAGCATCCAGGCACACAAGCTGCTGCACATCAAGAATCAATGGGATTTTGGGGAAAGGGAAATTCCTGCAGGTGTGGGTGGGACCCATCAGAAATTAAACAGACAACACATTGAAACTGCACAGGCTGGTAGGATTAGAGGGAAGGGGATTGTGGCTCATCCCTGCTTTTTTATCCCAAACTTGTTTTCTGTGTATGGACATAGCCATGGTGAAACAGGAATTGTTCTTTGGAGATTTATGTTATATCACATCATGTAAAGTGAACATTTGGAATCTTGTTCCAGGCTGTGCTGTGACCAGATCCGAGTTGCGGAGTCGTGCAGAATGTGGTAAGTACAGAACTGCATGTATCATTCCCAGGAGGATCCCAAGACCTGAGCTGCCCAATTTCAGACAAGGAGGTAACATCTGAGAGTCGTCAGAATTCAGCACCAGTCAGGCAAATCCAACAGGAAATAGGAGAGGTGACAGCTCTCTCGAGGAAGGAGATCCCAGTGAATTCAAAGAGATCCTTTGCTGTCAGCAAACCCATACAGGAGAATGTGCCTGTATCTGTGCATGGAATGTCACAAGACTCTTAAATTGAAAATTGGACTTAAAAAACATAAGCAAATTCACACCAAAATGGCTCGAGTGCCCTTGTACATCTGCACAAACTGCCATAAAAGCTTTGGTCGCCACATGGACCTGATCCGTCACCAGCAAACTCACACAGGAGAGAGGCCATGCAGGTGTATGGAATGTGGAAAAAGTTTTGTGGGAAAACCCAGACTCATTAATCACTTGTGAACTCATAACATACACATGTAATCAGTGTGCCAAAGCTTTCTGAGACGGTTATTCCATCCAGTTATCAAAAAATCCCTCTCGGTCCCAAGATCATAGAATCCCAGAATGGTTTGGGTTGGAAGGGACCTTAAGATCATCTAGTTCCAACCTCCTGCCATGGGCAGGGACACCTTCCACTAGAGCAGGTTGCTCTAAGCCCCGTCCAACCTGGCCTTGAACACTGCCGGGGATGGGGCAGCCACAGCTTCTCTGGGCAACCTGTGCCAGGGCCTCAGCACCCTCACAGGGAAGAACTTCTGCCTCACATCTCAGCTAAATCTCCCCTCTGCCGGTTTAAAGCCATTCCCCCTTGTCCTGTCCCTGCCTGCCCTCGTCAAAAGCCCCTCTCCAGCTTTCTTGTGGGCCCCTTTAGGCACTGGAAGCTGCTCTAAGGTGTCCCTGGAGCCTCCTCTTCTCCAGGCTGAACAAGCCCAGCTCTCTCAGCCTGTTGAGATGGTGTTTTATAATTGTATAGTGATTGTAGCGGAAGCTTTAGGACAAGGCAGTTTTACTGAACTACATCAAGTTCAAGCATGAAAGGTGTCTGGTTGGTGCCAGCCTGATAGTCATTGATTAGGAGCTGTTTTTAATTAGCAGCTACATGATTCATATCTGAGAGGAGGATGTAGAGCAGCCTTGACTGTGCCAAAAGCATTACTAAATATACTGGTGCACCAAACAGCACGTGCTAGAGAATGTCTCTATTAATGCAAAAAAATGCTGGAAGTTCTTCAGGTATGAGAAGACTGAGCAAAATGTAATGATCAGAACGGGACTGCAGAGCTGTGAGCATGAAGTGGAGCTTCTGAGAGGTGAGCTTAAGATGAATGGTCATGGTCGATGTAAAAATAGCAACCAAAGGAAAAAAGTTCAGCAGTTGGAGTTGCAGGAGAGCAGTGATGGCAGTTAAAGTGCTGTCATGTGGAAATAATGACCAGAATCGGTTGTTTCAAACATCTATTTACTGGGGGGAGAGGTGCCAATTTAATTAATGAGGTTCTGGAAAAGACCATGGATGTATTCTTAACGTGTGTGCAAAGTGCGGGTAACGTTACGCTGTAAACCAAAGTGGTGGCTTCAGCTCCAGAGGGAAGATTGGCAGATAGGAGAGGAGTCCTGCATAGATGGTGTTTGCTTGTATACTGTGTGTCTTCTGTCCCCAAGCTGCTGATATTCCACATTTTCACTTATGCCAGATGAGGGAAAAGCGTGAAAAAGTGTCTTAGCAGCCACTTTGAGCCCAGGAATGAAGTTGATGTCCTCAGCTTCCCTTGAGGAGCAGTAAAGCAAGAAGCAGCTGGTGCTGTGGTGGGGTTTGGTATGTGCTGAAGGGGACTGGGGGAATACACTTGGCCCCAAGGGATCCCTACCCACTCCATTACAGGAGTAATGTCCAGAAAACCCTTTTATTGTTGGCTTCTCATTCTTTCTTTCTCTTAACTGCCCTGGAGACAGCTTTTCTTTTATTCTTCATAGAATCCCAGAATGGTTTGGGTTGGAAGGGACCTTAGAGCTCATCCAGTTCCAACCCCCTGCCACGGGCAGGGACACCTTCCACTAGAGCAGGTTGCTCCAAGCCCCGTCCAACCTGGCCTTGAACAATGCTAGGGATGGGGCAGCCACAGCTTCTCTGGGCAACCTGTGCCAGGGCCTCACCACCCTCACAGGGAAGAACTTCCTAAGATCTCACTGAAAAGAAATAATCACCTTGTTTAGAGGTTTAAGTAGAGACTGAGGTTAAATGGAGATGGAAAGCCACAAAGGCAGTGTGCTATCCAACATGATGGCAGAGTTTTTTTGCACAAAATGCTGAGCAAATCTTAAACCACAAAGTGAAGCAAAAAATGAGAGGTTCAGTACTAAAGCGAGGTGTCTCCCATGTGGGAAGCATTGAGAGGTTGGCTCCTTGGGTTAGCCATGGACATGGTAAGAGGGAACAGCTACAGGAGTTGTGCTTGTGTAAAGCATGTTCTGTGATCATTTAAATGGCAAACATTCAGATGTGCTGGGGAAATCTGGAGTCAGACCATCCTAATATGACTTGTGCCCCAAGAAAGGAGCAGCAGAAGAACCAGGAAGAGACGCATAGTCTATGATTTGGTGGAAACGGTAGTGCCAGGTTTCTCTGACCTTAAGCAGAAGGGCTCTGGTATGGCAGCCAGGGACGGTGATTCCACCACTTCCCTGGGAAGCCCGTTCCATGCAGACACCCAGCTTAAAAAAGAGAGTTTCTGTTGGGTTTGTCCCTCATATAGACCCTCCTTCCCATTCTACTGCTGCCGGTGGGAACTTTTCCCTTCCTGAGCCCCGGTTTAGCCCAGAATGATTAAACAAATAGTTTACGTGCAAGAGTAATTATTCCCTTCACACAGCGCTGTTATGAACTTCAAAACCCATTCTTTCTGAAGCTGTATTTAAACCTTGCATTTCCAGCCCACATGGCAAAATACCACTAAAACAAAGCATCATATTTTCAAGAAGACCCCAGTGGTAACAATCAGGTAGTCCTTCAGTGCGGTCCCTGCTGGGGTCCTTAGGAAGTTGAGGTTGGAAATGGGTGGAAGGGCTGCAGAAACTTGCCATTCCTTGCCCGAGTCTTTTCCCAGGAACACTTCTGGAAATCAGGAGATTCTCTGAATTCCTCATTGGGAAACTGTCTGAATTCTCTTATAGCAGGAAGAGTTTTTCATAGTCTTTGTTATTTAGTAAGACACATAAGGCGAGACTCCGTGTGCTTGCCTTGAGAAATAACGTTCATGCATAGGGAAATACAAGAAACTGTGTAGACTCTTCAGTTTGTGCAGTCAGAGGGGAAAAAATGCCAGGCCTTCGGCAAGAGAGGTTTTCCTTAAAGAGAATTTCCAACATCATTTATTTTTAAAAAGCTTTAGGTGATGTTTAATGTGCAAATGCAAAGCTCACCCTGCTATGTACCACCTTGCCAGGAGTAGCAGTGACAGGAACACATCTGAGAATAAAACAGTTTTTGTTCAAAGAGCCCCTCTGGTCTCTAAATGGTACAAACAAGGTCAGGGAGTCACACGTGAGACTTTTCTGCCCTTCCTGGTTTAACTGCAAGTCATGGATTGCTGTTGGAAGCGTTCTCTCCCATTCCCTTCTCCAGTTTGCAAACTGAGAGGTCTGGCATTTTGTGATTGATGCTGATAAAAGATTATTTCTTTTTAAAGTTTCTCTTAACTTCTCCCTCTCTCCACTTGATGTAGATGAAGGGTCTCATCCTGCAGCTTCACTCGGTGCCTCATGGACTGTGGGTGCTGCCATGATGCAAATAAACACAAAACTACAGAAACAGAGCCCTGGTACAAGCACTTTTGGGGAAAGGATCATCTTCCCTTCTTTGTATGTATTTTTAGTAAAAGCAATCCAAAAAAGAGCCCTTTTCCCAGAGAGCTCCATCTGCTGTTGGGGAGGTTTGGCTTTATCATGTTTATTGCGTGTAATTTTTACTCTACCCTATTATATCCCATCCTGAGCAAACCCAGGCCCTGCCCACACATTCTGTACCCCAGGCGCTTCCCATTGCCCCAGTTTGGAGACAGAACTGGAAGCAGGTTTGCAGCAGGTGTCTGGGAGACACCAAGCAAATCTGGTGAGCAGCGGGTTCCAAGAAAAGGGAGGGCAGGGGTTCCTAACGCTGCGGTTCCTTGTGCTGGTGCCACCCATGCAGGAAGATGCTGCAGGTGCAGGATCTTTACACTGGTTCAGAATTGGCTGGATAAGTTCCCAGAAGGGGAAAAAAAAATTATAGGAAATGTTTATTGGGGAAAAATGCTTCCCTGTGAGGGTGGTGAGGCCCTGGCACAGGTTGCCCAGAGAAGCTGTGGCTGCCCCATCCCTGGCAGTGTTCAAGGCCAGGCTGGACGGGGCTTGGAGCAACCTGCTCTAGTGGAAAGTGTCCCTGCCCATGGCAGGGGGGTGGAACTGGATGAGCTTTAAGGTCCCTTCCAACCCAAACCATTTTAGGGTTCTCTTTGGCTTGATGGTGTCTAAAGCTGGTACCAATGAACATGGAGTCCTGACTTTGCATTCCCAAGCGGGAGAGCTGTCCCTGGGATGAGCCTGCTTCCCACAAGCACGAACCTGCTGTCCAGAGCCAGACGGAAGGTGGGAGAGCAGCTGGTCCCCATCCCTCCTCAGTAGGAACAGCCGTGACTGTTGCCAGGAGCTGGCTCCTTCCCATACAGATCTACTGGTTGCCAGGTGTGGAGTGAAAAAAAACGAGTAAACTGCCTTTATTTGCTGGTTTCCCAAAGAAATAGGCCTTCCATGACTGTGCTGTGCCTGTCTGCTGGTCCCCATCACCAAACGCTGTCCCCTGCAGCCCTCCTGGTCCCTGCTGGGCAAGGGGTGCTGTGTGCTGAGGTTCCGTCAGGGGGGTGCAGCCGAATCCTGGCACCTTTGGAACCGGGGTGGAGAGGGCAGTGCAGGACAGCAGCAGCTCCACGTGCCGCTGCTCTTTGGTGTTCTGTTTTACCAGACCATTGTTTCCCACCCTCTACCTTTAATTGCACAGAGAGATTGAGCTCCCCGAATGCTGCTTTTAGCCATTCTCTTTGGGGTCCCCATCCCACCTCCCCCAGTGCTGGAAGCTCTCCATGCCCTGTGGGGCATCACCAGCAGCCCAACAGCTTGTACTGCTGGTCCCAGGAGACACACTCTCCACCCCCAGTGCTTCTCCTGCTCCGGGCTCTGGTGGGTGCCAGTGGCTCCGGCTCAGCCCCGGGAGCCAGGAGGGTCCTAGGCCATGGGGCAGGGGCACGGGAGTTTTAGGGGCCTTCAGGTGCCCGAGCTGGGGGACACAGCACTGGAAGAGACGCAGGAGCCATCGCATCTTCAAGCGAAATGGCTGCTCGGGCTCCCGTGTTGCCTGCTCAGCCCATTAACCCTTCTCGTCCCACCGCCCTCTCTGCTTGGAGGCCGGGACGTCCCACTCCATGTCCTGTGGACATGTGGAGCGCCGTGCCCACCTATATGCCCCTGAAGCACAAGCTTTCACTGGGAGGTTTCCATGATTGCAGGACCCTAACGCTTTTCCCTGATCTGGCACTGGCATCAGCCCTTGGCACTTAGACTGAGAAGTCTCAAGGTTGAGGTGAGTTGGGAGGGTCCCCAAAACCAGGACATCCCCACACATGGGTCTCACATCCATCTCTGGCCAGGGCAGGGGTCCTGCTGGGGGTGGCTGGGTGCTCCTCTGCCCACATCAGGCCCTCATCCTGCAGCACTCCGGGTGTCACCGAGTGTTTGCTGGAGGGAGAAGGGGGGTCCCAGCAGCACAGTGTCCCCAGGGGCTGGAGGGACACCCCCTTCCCCACTTGCGGGCTGTCACCCCTGGATGCTGGCAGGGATGCAGTGCCAGCTGAGCGGGGTAACCCGGGGACTTTGGGCTCAGGGCCCCCACCGGGCCTCCATGATGGTGCTGATACTGGAGCCGCAGCTGGTGCTGGTGCCGGTGCCAGGGCAGAGGCTTGGTGCCAATACCTGGGCCAGGGCTTGGTGCTGATGTTGATGCCAGCGGCAATGCCATCACTTGGCACTAATGCCGGTGCCAGGGCTTGGTGCCAATGCTGGTAACAGTGCTGACACTGGTGCTGATGATGATACTGGTGCTCAGGCTTGGTATCAGTGGTGGTGCTCATGCCGATGCTGCTGCCAGCACTGATGCCTGTGCCAATGCCATTCCCATGCTAGCGCTGATACTGATGCCAGCGGTGGTGCCGGTGGTGGGGGCGGTGGCTGTGGTGGTGCCAGTGCCGTTCCCGTGCTAGTGCCGATGCTGATGGCCATGCCAGTGCCGATACCAATGCCGATGCTGCCACAAGTGCCACTGTTGAATCTGTGCTAGTGTCAATACTGATGCTGGTGCTGGTGCCAGCGGCAGCGGTGGTGCCGATGCGTGCCCGTGCTAGTACTGATGCTGCTGCCGGTGCCAGCGCTGCTGCCGGTGCCTGTGACAGTGCCGGTGCCGGTGGCGGGGTGCTCGTAGTGCCGGTGGCAGTAGCGGTGTCGGTATCGGGGCGGCCGGGTGTCGGTGCCGGTAGGCGGCAGTGCTCCGCGCTCGGCGCCGCTCCCCCGCCCGCTGCCGCGAAGCCCGGCGGAGGCGGATGCAATTCCCCGGCTGCCCCTGGCTCCTCGGCGGGGCGGCGGGGCCCGGCCCGCAGCGCGCAGGCACCGACAGCGGCTCCAGTCCCGGCCCCGATACCGGCCCCGGCGCGGCGGCGGGCGGCAGCGCGGTCCCGCTCCGCTCCGCGCTCTCCCCGCCGCGGCCCGGGCCCAGCTGCCGGGGCCCGGCCCAGCACCGCGGGGCCATGGCCGAGTGGGCGCCCGCCCAGGTAAGCGCGGCCCGGCCCGACCCGAAGCACCGGCACCGGAGGCGGAGACGCTCCCCCCGCGCCGCTCTCCGCCGCCGCCCCGGGCCTGACCGGCCGGGACCCCCCCCCGGCACTCCCGGCCCGCGGAGCCCCGGCCACCCCGTGCGCCCTCCAGCCCCGGGCCGCCCGCGGGGACCTGACCCAGGATGCCCGGTGCCTCCGGGATGCCCTCGGGACCGGCCCCACGGTGTGGCTGGGCACCTCTGACCCGGGATGTCCCCGTGCCCCCGGGATGCCCCGGTGCCTCCGGGGCGCTCTGCGCAGGCTCCAGCCCCGGGATGCCCTGGGCACCTGGGATGTGCCCGTGTGTCCCCAGGATGTCCCCGGGCATCCCTCGTCCAGGCTACCCTGTGCCCCCGGCCCCATCCCAGGGAGATCCCGCCTGATGGGGGCCAGCAAGGGGTGGGGGTTGGGGGTTGCTGGGGTGGGGGCCTCTGCCCTCATAGCAAGGTGATGGTGGTGGCCAGTGTCCCACAGGGACAGTGACCAGCGCTGACCCCGTGGCCACTCTGCAGTCCCTCCCAAACTCACTGGTTGAGCAGAACCCATCCTTGTCTGCTTCTCAATGTCCCCTCAGGCCTGCTCCATCTATCTGCCCCATCTCCTTCTGGTGCTTAGACTGGGTCCCAGCAGCTCTTTGCTTGCCTGGGCAGCACCAACCAACCGCTCCAGAGGTCAAATCCTGCCCAGCCAAATCGCTGATAGGGGGGACACAGCAGTGGCTGCAGGGCAGGTCCCCAGGGTGCCCGAGGCTGGAGAAGCTGGCAGGGACCCTTCCTACAGCCAGAGTGGGTAGAGTGAGGGCAGTGCTGCCAGCTTTAGTCAGGGAGTGGCCCAAATCAGCCCAAAATCAGGCACAACCCAGGGGGGGTGACCATGGGCCCCCTTCTACCTGCCCCCTCCCCACATCCCAGGTGCAGGAATGGAACGTGGAAGCCCCCCACCTGATGCCGCTGCAGCCGCCGCTGCTGCCAGAGCGGGCACACGTGCGAGAGGCGCAGCTCCACTCTGCTGAGGCCTCGCTCTGGACAGTGGTGGCCACGGTGCAGGCAATGGAGAGGAAGATTGACCTCCTCGCCACCCGCCTGCTCAGCCTGGAGGGTCGGTCTGGCACGGCTGAGAAGAAGCTCCTGGACTGTGAGAAGACAGCCATGGAGTTTGGGAACCAGCTGGAGAGCAAGTGGGCTGTGCTGGGCACCCTCATCCAGGAGTACGGGCTGCTCCAGCGGCGCCTGGAGAACGTGGAGAACCTCCTGAAGAACAGGAACTTCTGGGTGCTGCGGCTGCCCCCCGGCCCCCGGGGCGAGGTCCCCAAGGTAATGGCTCTTGAGGGGCTGTGGGATGGGTATGAGGGACGCTCAGAGCCCCAGGGGAGTGGGTGCTGCTGAGCTGCCGGGGGCTTGTCCCTGCAGGTGCCGGTGACGTTTGTTGACATTGCTGTCTACTTCTCGGCGGAGGAGTGGAAGAATTTGGAGGAGTGGCAGAAAGAGCTGTACAATAACCTGGTGAAGGAGAACTATGAGTCTTTGATCTCCCTGGGTAAATATCCCTTCTTGCCCCTTTCCCAGCTGCGTCTACACAGAGGGTCCTGGATGTGGGTGCATGGGGATAGGATGATGTGCTGTGCTGTGCCAGGGCTGCCGCATAGGGCAGCTTGTGCTGCCTGTCCCTAAGGTGCTGGAGTGGGTTCTCTTCCCCCAGAATTGATGCTACCCAGGCCTTCAACATGGAGGTCCTGCTGAATTTAGGCAGGTTCTCTGCCTCTCGTTATGGGGACGGTAGGTTGGGCGCAGCCCCGCTGCTGGTGCCAGCCGCAGTCTCTCCCTGTGCAGATGGTGTCCTCTCCAGAAGTGAGGCGCAGCCCCGCAGCGAGCGCCCAGAGGGACCCTGCGTCCCTGAGCAGAGGGACCTGGAGCAGAGGGAGCTGCCGACGGATACCTGTGCGGGTGAGACACCGGCCCCTGGCCCTGCTGCCTCCCAACTTGTGTTTCCCTCTTCCCACTGCTCGCATCCCTCCCCCTTCCCTGGTGGTCCCACCCCCCAGGCCCAATTTTCAAGCCATGGCCAGACTCTGCTCCCTGCTGTGTGACCAGGGGCCACCAGGAGTGACCCTGGAATATCTGCTGTGACTGATGTGCCGGGGATCTTGGGCATCCATCACTGGGAGATCCATGTGTCCCCCATCACCACCACGTCATGTCAGAGCCCGTGGGCTGCATCACAGTCACCTCTCCCCATCAACTGTGCTGTAGTCACCCATCCCCATGGGCTGTGCCATGCTCAGCTCTCCCCAGGGGCTTTTCCGCAGTCACCCATCCATCCCTATGGGCTGTCTTGAGGTCACCCATCCCCACAGCTCCATCAGGGGTACTTGGTGCCCAATAACTGCTGTGGAATAGGGATATCCCATGCAACCAGAGCCCGGGGTCCCATATCCAAGGTGTATTGGCCATGGGACATGCTGGGTGGCCGCATCCTGGCACTGGCCAAGTGTGTCCTTGTGAACAGAGTCGCTGATCTCCACCTCCGACATCCTGTCCCGGATCAAGCAGGAGGTGGCCTTCGTGGGGGAGCAGCAGTTCACAGAGGAGCGGGCGATGCCGGCAGACCCCTGCGCAGGTGAGGCCGGGGCTGTGCTGCCGACTCACCAGCTGCCCAACACCAGCAGCAGCCGCTGCTTTTTGGAGCCACTGCCTCTCCCAGCCTGCCCTGTGCGGAATGTAGCTGAGTCCCTGTCCCCGTCCTTCCCTGCAGGCGCAGATGCCCTGATCACTGCCCACGACTTCTTGTCGTGGATCAAGCAGGAGGAAGAGCCCTGCGTCCGCGAGCCATGGGAGCTGCCGGAGCGGGAGATGCTGACAGGCCCTGGTCCTGGTGAGTGATGCTGAGTCCAGCCCCATGGAGCTGGGATGGGGCTGGGATCATAGCTGGTGTCCCCAGCAGCCACTGACTAGAGTCTTCCTCCCTGCAGCTGGCGATGGGCTGCTGGTGAAGACAGAGGAGCGGTGCCCGCATGCTGAGCCTCCTGAGGAGGTGGGATTGCCAGGCAGCTCTGGGGAGCTGCTCTTCCCCAGCGCAGGCTTTGGGAACCCTGAGGGACAGGCAGCGGTGACACCAGCTCCAGCGGTGGCTCTGCCAGCACAGCACAGACTGGGCAAAGCTCCGGGCTCAGAGCCAGGGCCGGGAGCCGAGGCGGCGGGTCCCACCGCGACACCGGGACCTGCTGAGGAGCGGCCGCACGGCTGCACCGAGTGCGGGAAGAGCTTCAGCGGGAAGAAGAGCCTGCGGATCCACCAGCGGAGCCATGCGGCCGAGCGCCCATACCCCTGTGCCGAGTGCGGCAAGAGCTTCAACTGCCACTCGGGGCTGGTGCGGCACCAGATGATCCACCGTGGCGAGCGGCCCTACAAGTGCACCGAGTGCGGCAAGTGCTACAGCCGCAAGGAGCACCTGCAGAACCACCAGCGCCTGCACACGGGCGAGCGGCCCTTTGCCTGCGCCGCCTGCGGCAAGAGCTTCATCCGCAAGCAGAACCTGCTCAAGCACCAGCGCATCCACACCGGAGAACGGCCCTACCAGTGCCCGGCCTGCGGACGCAGCTTCCGCTACAAGGAATCCCTCAAGGATCACCAACGGGTCCATGGGGCTGAGGTGGGGGCCCCCCCACTGCCGCCCTCTGGCATCATGCCCCCCGGGGACTAGGGGCTGCTCCGCCACAGACTGACACCCCCTGGGACGGGGGCAGGCACCGGCCATGCAGCTTCCTACCAAATAGAGGTGCCCAGCCGGGGCGGGGGCACATGGGGATCCCCGGGGCCAGCCCCTGGTATGGACGGACACTCTTTGGCCCCCACTGCTCCCTGTACCGGACAATCCTGCTGCACAGGACGGGGAGCAGCCCCCCGCCGTGCCCCCCCGCCGCCAGCCCCCCGCCTGCTGCTCTGCTCCCCCGGCCCCCCGCTGCTTATTTTTACTGCCCCCCGCCCCGTGCCGTCCCGCTCTGTACAGTGCTTGGGGTGTAGTTTTGTATGGACGATGCGCTAAGGAATAAAGTCATGCTGGGCTGCAGCGCCTTGGCCCCCGGCCCCGCGGGGTCCCCCATGTCTCATGAGCATTGCGGTCACACTCCTGCCATATGCCCCGTCCTGCACCGTGGGGAGGCAGTGGCCGTGCCTGCAAGCTTGGCGATGGGCAATGGGGGAAATCATGGCTCGGCGTGGGGCAGTGGGAATGACAGCACCACGGAACCAAGGGGCATGGGGGCTGCCTGATGCTCCTGTGTCTCCAGCCACGGTGGCCTGGTGCTGGCAGAGTGGGGAGTGCCCACCCATGAGTGAAGCTGCAGGGAGAGGGAAGGACAGGCAACCATGCTCCAGAGTGCCTCTGTGTGTGTGTGTGCACACCCCAGCCATGGGTGTTCAAGGGCTGCTGGATGCAGCCGTGCTCCCTGGGGTGGTGGGTCCTGGGTATCCCTGGGTGGCTGCAGCCCCCTGCCCACAGCCCCCCCTTGTCACACCCTTCCCAGCATGTCCAATTCCCAATATTTCTCATTTTTCCTGCCTTTCTGTGAAATCTATGGGCCTGTGGCCCAGGACCCAGCATCCCCTCCCTGTGCCCCCACACCCTGCTGCAAATCATTTCACCAACTAGTAGAACAAGCGGGTGGCAATGCCCTGCTCACGCCAGCGGCAGCACAGGCAGCTCCCCTGCCTTCATTTCAACCAGACGAATCCCACCCCTGGGCTCCTGCCCTCTATCACTAAACTGCTCCCAGGTCCCTCCTTCCCTTGATTTGGGTCACCCAGGGAGGCCACAGCCAGAGCCTGGTGACCCAGCAAGTGCTGTGCCTTTGCCCAGTACTGGCAGTGCCACCATCCCTGGGTGGCTGCATCCCCCTGCTGTGTCCCACTTGGGTGGTCAGAGCTGCCACCGAGCAGGGATGTGGCTGTGGGTCCCCACATGCTGCAGATGCGACGGGGCATCAGCCCAGGGTGGCCTTTTTAGCTGTGCTGTCACCCTGTTACAGGCTGCAGCCAGAGGAGGAGGGAGGGTGTGAGGGGCTGGAGCTCCTGGAGGGCTCTACACACTCCTTAGGGGCACTGCTTGCTCCCTGGGGACACTGCAGCTGCCAAAGAGGCCATGCAGGATGCCAGGGACCGTGCAAACTCCCTGGAGACCATGCACACTCCCTGTAACCTTGCACACTCCTTGGGGACCCTGCACACTGCTTTGGACCCTGCACATTGCTGGGGACCTTGGGCACTCCCAGGGGACCTGCATGCTGCCCCTGAGCCATGCATGCTGTCACCCAGCCCAGAGCCATGCAGGCAGCCAAGGTTGCCAGTTCTCAGCCCAGGCAGCACAGGTCCTGTTCTCCTCAGCCCTCATCTCGGGTGCTGGGCTCCCCCAAAGGTGCCACTGAGCCCGGAGTTGTTTGTCCCATGTCCTAGCACTGGCTGTGCAAGGTAGGGCCGTGGGGCAAACTACCCCGTATCACTGCACCGCACTGTAGGAAGCTCACCGGCCAGCTCAGGGCAGCTGAGGCAGCAGTGTGCCGGCAGCACCAGGGACCGGAGCAGGGAGAAACCTCAGGCAGGCAGTGAATTAACAGCATGACACAGCAGCCAAGCGGCACTGGCACAAGGGAGCAGCGACCAGGCTGATGGAAGAGACTCCGGAAGCTACACAGGGAGCCAGGGTGGGACAAGACCCACACTGGGTGCTGCGGGGAGGGCAGGCAGGGGTGTCCCCGCGGGCAGCAGCTGCTCCCATAGGGATCAGGGTGGGCTGGGGTGAAGAACAGGAGGAGCATGTGGCCCCCCACCCCTGCGAAGGGCTGCCTTCACAAAGGCAAGATTAAAACTCAGGTGTCCATCACTGCAACTCAGCACCCAGCACAGTTCCTGGCTGAGAAGGGAGCACGAAGCTCATGGAGCGGGGCAGCAGGTCCTGCTCACCAGACCCCTCCTCACCACACCACCCCGGCCCCGAGCTCACACACAGAGACAGCTTTTCTGTTTTTTTGGGGCTTTTTTTTTTTTTAACAGAAGTTTATGGTTATATGCAAATTAGGTCATTAAATGATTTGCATAAAATGTTCGCACATCAGCGACTAAGTGTTCCTAACTCCCCACCCCCCGAAGGTAGTAATCCTACTCGACTAGCGCTGTCACACGCGTGGCCCCGCTGACACCCGTGTGTGTCTCCCTGCTCGCTCACACGTGCCCGTGCTCAGCAGCCCTGCTCTGGGCTGCTCACGCAGGCAGAGCCACGGCCGCAGGCACAGGCCAGGTACACACGCACCCCCCTTACCACGCACGGGTGTATCTGCACCTCCCTCCCCGGGCGCCAGCCACCCATGCCCCTTTGTACCTTCCCCACACTCACGGTGGGGACCCGGGCGCCCTGCACACCTCCCGTGACCCAGGCAGGTCCCTCTCACATCGTTCCCCACGCGCACGCCCCACTGTCCGTGGCCGGGCACCCGCCGCGTGGCCGGAGCCCCGCAGGCACAACCATGTCCTTGGCGGGACGGCGTCCCTGCCCGTCCCTAGCTGTTGGTGAGGAAGAGCCGTCTGTGTCTGGAGGCAGAGCCACGCGGCCGGCCCCGACGCCGGCCCCGGCCCCGGTTCCCAAAAGGGCTTCGGCTGGGCACGGCGGTCTCTCCCCAGCTGGTGCTCCCGGCCTGTGGCTCAGGGAAGCTGGGCTCGGCTTTGGGCTGCTCGAGGAGCGGGCTGGGGTCCGGCCGGGGATCGGCCGGCGGCGCCTGGCTCTGCCGGGCGCTGGCCCTCTCCTGGCGCAGGTAGCGCAGCTCGTCGCGGATGTCCGTGAGGACACCCAGCAGGCGGAACTGGAGCTCGCGGTCGCGGGCCCTCTCCTCGCGCTGGGTGGCCCGCTCCTCCTGCCACATGGCCAGCTCCTGGTGGTACAGCTGGTCCCACTGCTCCTCCAGGTCCAGCAGGTGATGGATGTTAGTCCTCCAGCTCTCCCGGCGGTCCTCCCGCAGGCGGGAGCAGCCCAAGCCGCGGGTCGGGCCAGGGGCAGCGGGAGCATCCCCTGGGGGGGAGGCAGAGGAGGGCAGCGACTCCTCGGTCAGGGCGCCGTGCAGCGGGGAGCGGGCCGGGGGCTCCTCCTCTGCCGCCGCCTTCTCCCAGGTAGGCCCCATCAGTACCCTGGGCAAAGCGCCCATCTCTGGGCCTGGGCCCCCCGCCTGCTCCTCGGGGTGTGAGGAGTCGAGCCCGCGGCCCAGGGGGGGCAGGTCGGACACCCCCTCGTGTCCCCAGTCCGAGTGAGCATCCACAGGGTTGAGAGGGTCCTCAGGCAGGGAGGTGACAGAGCCTTGGGAGCTGCACCTGCGGATCAGCATGGCCTGGCGGGACAGTTTCATGTCCTCCTCCGCAGACATGGGGGCCTCGGGCCCGGGCTGCATCCCCACGGCCCCGCCGTGGCCTCTCTCCACCTCCCGGCCTTCCCGTTCCTCCTCCTCTGACATGGAGGCGTAGGAGACGAGAGACTCGTTTCGCAGGGACGGGGAAATGGCTGAAACGTCTGGAGTCCGGAGCTCAGGTCCTGACTCAGCTGGAAGAGAAGAGAAACCTTATGGTGAGCCCCAGCTGCTGCCCCGGCCCCCTGCCCCTCCCTAACACACGGACAGCCTCCTCACAGACATCCCTGATGGACACAGCAGACCAATGTGCCACATCTGCACAGCCCTCACCCCTGCCAGCTTTGCTCACCCCATCCTCCTGCAGTGAGTTCCCCAGGTCGCTGTGTGACGCAGGGATGGTCACTTTGCCTTCCCTGGGATTTGCCGCCTTCTGCCACCAAACAACCACTGGCAGCTACAAAACTGTGCTTCGGGTTCCCCGTTACATATCCGCAGCCCTTCGGGACTCTCAGACCAACCACACAGGCTGGGCTGGCACAGGGAAGCGTCTCCAATCGGCGTGTCCCCCACTGTGCCACCCCCACTGCCATGCCGAGGGCTGCATCCAGCCCCATCAGCAGCGCTCTGTCGCACCAGGACCCAGCTCTTGGTGCAAACCACCACCACAACCTTTTACCTCCCATCTAGACAGACCCTGTGCCCTCCCTCCACTGCAGCAGCCTGTCTCCACTGCAGCCTTACCCGAACTGCTCTGTCCCTCCCCTCGGCTGTACTCGCAGATGACGGAGGGGTCAGGGCTCTGCACCGCCAGCCGGGGCACAGCAGAGCCCTCCACGTCCGGCAGGGATGAGGGCTGCCCGTTGGTGTCGATGTAGATGCTGGGGTGGCTGATGCCGGGCTGCAGGTGCATGAAGGACTGCTTGGTCGCGCCAGGGAAGAACAGATCTACGGGACAGAGAGAATCCAGCCTCAACCGCTGCGCCGACGGCACTGCCAGTTCACGTGCCCCCACAGAAAGGCGGATGGGGCTCCCCAGGAGAAGGGTCTCACAGGAATCTGCAGGGGAATGATGCTGCATGGGGGACACAGTCGCACTGAGGCACAGACACTCCTCCTGCGAGGCCGGCCCACCTCATCGCTCTATCTCACCTCTCCCAAGAGTGTCCTAAACTTGCCCAGCCCTGAGGGTGTTGGCATCCCCTAATGCCCTGCAGGACTTCTGCCTCCAGCCTAGAGCCCTTCTGCTCTGCAGCGAGACAGGCGTCTGCTTCAGACACAGCCTGAGCCTGAACAGAATGGAACCAGCCCCACGCTGCCCACTCCGCCCCCAGTGAAACCTGTTGGGCCAAGCTGAAACCAAAGAGCAGAGGAAGAAGCGGGGGGGTGAGACACTGGAACAAGTTGCCCAGAGAAGCTGTGGCTGCCCCATCCCTGGCAGTGTTCAAGGCCAGGTTGGACGGGGCTTGGAGCAATCTGCTCTAGTGGAAGGTGTCCCTGCCCATGGCAGGGGGTTGGAACTGGATGAGCTTTAAGGTCCCTTCCAACCCAAACCACTCTCTGATTCTGTGATTCTATGACAGCTAATTCTGGTGTCCTCTGGGGACCCAAAGAAGTTAGACACATCCCCTCTGTGGAATGAAAGGGCAAGGGTGGGTTTGGCCTCCTGGCTAGTAACAAAGCCCAGCTGGGGTGTAACCATGGGCCCAGCTCAGCACTACTGCAAGACCAATCTTGGATCTTGCACCAACATCTTCCCCCCAAGCACCTCTCGGTCACTTGAGCTAAACAGGCGCTACCCAAGAGCAGGACAAGCAAGAAGGCTCTGTGCTAGGCTGAGACACAGCTTTGCTCTGCTAGTGACAGAGGGGTCAAGGGCACAGCCCCACCAGGAAGGCACAGCCCCACAAGGGACCCACTGCTCCCCCCAGCCACGCATGGCACCAGGGTGCGAGATACTGTGGGAGGACAGTGGGACTCTGCAGTGCAGCAGCTGCTCCCACTCCCTCTGACCTCAGCTGCCGATGGGGGACACCAACCCTGACAGGAACAGGGGAAATAAAATCCCATCCCATCTTTTACCAGCTGCCTTTAGATGGTGTCCAGCAAGGCCAGGCACTGTATCAAATTAAAGAACGAAAAAAAGACAACCAAAAAAGACCCACTCCCACAAAGTTTGAGGTGTTCCTGTTGATCCCAGGTTATTTCCACAGTGGATTTTGAATTCCACCACACACAGTTTCCAGCCCTGGCAGTTTGCTGCTCAGATATGACAGCCCTGCAGATGCTGTGATTGCAACACAAACCACATATGAGAGCGAAACCCAAAAGACTCCTTCCACAGAAGGAGCACAGAAAGCAAACGCCCGGCAGACCCTGGAGCTCAGGCGGACTGTGCCCCGGTGACATTACCAGGCCAGATGTCACTCAGAGGGACACAGCACAGGCCTCTGCTACTCCAACTCTCCTCTCCCCAGAGAACCACCATGACTGACCTGGGTCCAAGATGATTTCGGGCTCTGAGTCGTGGCTGGCCTGCAAGAAGGTGGAAGCCACCATCTTCTCCAGGGGCGTGAGGCGCGGCTTGTGGAGCGGCCCACCAGCACGGTTCATGGGCAGGTGCTTCTTGGAGGTGATCTTCTTCTTGACGTCCAGCCGCAGGTCGCGCCACTTGTGCTTGAGGTCGTCGATGGAGCGCTCGGTGTAGCCCAGGAAGTTGACGCGGCTTTGGATTTGCGTCCAGAGCTGCTTCCGACGCACCGGGTGAGCCCGCAGGGCTTCAGACCCATACAGGGCGCTGAAATGCCGGACCACATTCCAGACCAGCGTCTCAGTCTCGTCATTGGAGAAGTTGGCCTTCCTCTTCCGGCCAGACGCTGGCATCGCCTGCGAGGCTGCGGCAGAGGTGGAAGGGGCACAATTGAACCTCGGTCCCCACTCCTCTCTGTCAGCTCCTGGGGGGAACATGGGGCTGCGGGAGCCCGAGGGAGCCGCGGAGGAGGGAGCCGAAGCAAGAGCCCCCGAGGCATCCATGGCAGGGGAGGCTTGGGCCGGGGAGGATCTAAAGAGCCGCTTCGACACACCACGCGGCAGGGGGGCACCTCATCCCCTCGCCCCGGCTCGAGAGCACCTGGGAGGGGAGAAAAGGAAAGGGCAGCGGTGGGTGGTGGCAGCGCGGGGTGATGGCGAGGGCCCCCAGCCCTCTCCAACCAGAGGCACCTGGGGGCCCCCAGCCAGCTACCACGGGGGCCACGGAGAGGGTCGTGGTCACGGCACGGGCCATGGCAAGCACCTCAGCCACAGCATGTGCTTTGGGGCCATGGCAGGTGGCTCAGGGCCAGAGAGAAGGTGCTGAGGAGCACCTCGGGGCCAGGCTGAGGGTGATGGGGAGTGCCTCGAGGCCACAGTGAGGGACGTGGCCATGTTGACAGTGATGGAGAGCGCCTCTGGTTGCATGGTGAATGCCTCCAGGACATGGCGAGCACCCCAAGGCCACGGCAGGAACCACAGCAACAACTTCAGGGCTATGGCTATCACCTCTCGGCTACAGTAAGCCTTGGCTGTGGTCAGCACCTCAGGTCCACAGCAAGCACCTCAGCACCATGGCAAGGGCTATAGCTATGGTGAAAGCACCAGGGCTGCAGCACGAGACCTCAGGGCAATGGTGAAAGCTTTGGCCATCATGAGCACTTCGTGTTCCCAGCAATGGCCTTGGGGCCATGGCACAGACTTTGGCCATAGGACAGGTCTAGGGGCCATGGCAAAGGCCTTGGCCATGTTGAGCATCTCAAGGCCATGATGAAGACCTTGGCCATGATGCAGACCTCGGCAAGGGTCTTTGCCACGGTGAGAACCTCAAGACCCCATTGAACACTTCAGGTTCCTGGTGAAGACCTTGGTGTCATGGTGAGGTTGTTGGCCGTGGTGAGCGCCTCAAGGCCATGGCAAAGACGTTACAGAAGACCTTGGTCATGGTGAACACCTCAAGCTTCCATTGAGGCTTTTGGTACCATGGCAAAAACCAAGTGTTTCAAGGCCATGGTGAAACCCTGGACCATGGCAAACAACTCAAGCTCTCAGGAGGAGTTTGGGACCATAGCACAGACCAAGGCCACAGCAAGTGCTTCAAGGCCGTCGCAAAGACCTTGGCCATGGTGAACACCTCAATCTCCAAGAGTTTCAAGATGCTGGCAAAGACCGTGGTGGCCACACTGCAGGTCTTGGGAACACAGCAAAGCCCCCAGCTGCAGTGACCACCTGGACACCATGTCACAAGGCTCCTGACCATGGCTCACCGCAGCCCTGGCCCCGCTGCTCCCCTCAGCCCCCAGCACCGTGGCAGACTCCTCAACCACCCTCAGCATCTCCGGGCCCCACGGACACCCCTTCATCAGCCACCTCAAGGCCGTGGCCGAACACTTCAGACCTGCAACCACCCTCCCCTCAGAGCAGCGGCCTCTCCCCACTCAGATGCGGATGCCCGGGGTGGGGGGGGGGCAACCGGTTACCGGCTGCACCCCCGGGACAGGGCCGGGCTCTTCGGCGGGTGGCTTTTGTTCGCGTTTCCGCCGGGCACCGGGGACAAAGGGGCCGGGGCCTGCCCTCCGGGGAGGCGGGGGGAGCCGGGGGGCAGGCACCGGCCCCGGCCACAGGCCTTCCACCCCCCTCCCTCAGCACCCCGCGGGGCAGGGCGGCGGCGCCTACCTGTGCCGGGACGGGCGTGCGAAGGGGGGGGAAGGGGGGGGGAGCGGGGAGGGGAGCCGGCGGCGGCGGGGCCGGGCTCGGCGGGGGGCTCAGCTCCGGCGGCGGCGGCGGGTAATGGCTCCCGCCTCGGCGGAACTCGCCTTCATTTCCTCCGCCTCCGAGCGGCGCGGCGCGGCGCGGCGCGGGCCCTGCGCGCCACCGCCCTTGGGCGCCGCCTGGCGGCACCGCCGCGGCACCGCGGCGCGAAGCGGAGCGCCGGCGAGTTACGCGGGGTTGGGGCGAGGGGGGAAGGCGGGAACAGCACACACACACCCCCCTGCATCCACACGCATCCCCGCGGGTGTTGCATCCCAGTGGGGATCCCCCACATGCACCCCGTCCCCACACACCTCGTCCCGGGTGCTGCGTGCCTCCCCCCCCGTGACTGCGCATCCCCGTGGGGATCCCCCCGTGCACCCCGTCCCTGCACGCAACCCCCCCCGCAGGTGCTGTGTGTCGCCCCGTGATTGCGCATCCTTGTAGGTACTGAGCATCCCTGCGCATCCCCTGCACCCCCACGTGCCGTGCATCCCGATGCTCTTGCCCGTGGGACACCCTCCCCGCTTGCACCCCCATGACTGTATCCCATGGGCACTCCTCGTGCAACCTGTGCCTGCACCCCCCGGCTGCCGTTTGCACCCCTGTGACCATGCATCCCCCTAGCCACATCTCTGAATGCCCCCTTCCTTTGCACCCCTGCGTATCCCTTGCGCCCCCATGTGCCGTGCATTCCCGTGGGCAACCTCACACACAGCCAGTACCTGAACCCTCCCATGTGCTCCTTGAACCTCCACAGTTGCACATCCCTGTGGGCACTTCCCCGTGCATCCCACCCCCTGCACCCCTGAGGGGGGCTGCTGTACTCCAGTGGGCGTGCATCCCAGTGGGCACCACTCACCACATCCTGCCCTGTGCGCCCCAAGAGCACCCATTGCACCCTATGTCCCACTCACTCTGGCAGGCATCTGGGTGTCCCCTGCACCTCCTTGCACCCAGATGGACACATCCCAGTGCTCTCTGCATCCTCTGTCCTGTGCACCCTGATGCTGCTCAGTGCCTCATGCACCCAGCTCCATGCAATGGGTGCCCCCTGCACCTCTGCCCCCTTCACCCCAACTGATACCCCGGGTCACTGCATCCCAATGGACCTCCCACCATGGACACCTCAATGGGCACCTCTTGTGTGTCCTGCCCAGGTGTGTCCCAACAGGCACCTCCTGCCCAAACCCTCCCTGTGCCCCTCACCCACCCTCCCCGGGGTCCTGGCCAGGGTGAGGGAGGTGAAGGGGAGGTTTAGGGTGGCCCCAGGGGAAGGTGGGGTCTCTGTCCGGCTCATGGCAGGGCTGGATGTGATGTTAAAATACTACAACCACCACCTGTGCTGTGCTTTGCTAAATTATGCCTTTTTAATGCCTGTTGCAAACCTCCGGGCACCAAGTGGTGACAGCAGCTGGTGGCACCCGGTCACCCCAAAACCCCCATGAGAAATGGGAAGGAGCCCCTAGCATGGGGACACCCCAGCACCACCCCATATTCCCCCCCCAGCAAACACAACCACCCCACTCAGGGCAAATCCCCCCAAGGGGCAGCTGCATGACAGCTCCTGTTGGCTGCAGAAACCACCCTCTGAGAGAAGGTTTTGGCAGCAGGTTTGTGCTCCCAGTGCTGCCACTGCCAGTACCTGAGCATGGCAGCTTCGCACCCTCCATGCATGGTGCTCACCACCAGGGACCCTCTTTGTCCCTGAGCCACATGGACCCACAGCAAACCCCACACATAACTCAGCCGGCACTGCTGCAGGAGACGGTGGCCAGGCCAAGCTGGTAATGGCCCCAATGAACACCGGTCCCCATCAGGGGCACAAGCGGGTCTGGCGCTCACAGCCTGGGAGGGTTGTCCCCAGTGAGGGCTTGTCCAGCACCAGCCGACAGCATGTGCACGGCATCCTCCAGCTCGTAGAAGGCCTGGAAGAGGTCTGGTGAGGTGGCCTGGCACTCCAGGTACCGCCGCAGCGTGGCCAGGCTCCGCCACACCTCCCGCTCTGAGGGGCAGGGCTGCACTGCTGCGAGCTCTCCACCGTCTTCACCATCCGCTGCCCCCTCGTCCCCATCTGCTGGCTCCCCATCACGCTCCAGCTCCTTGTCCCTCAGTGTGCGGCGCTCCAGCTGCTCCTGGCTGAGCAAGCCGCGTGCTGGGGCCTCGGTACTGGCGTCGGGACTGAAGCCAGCAGCACGGAAGCAGCTGGCAATGTGCCCAGGGTGCACATCACCCCATGCCTGTGCCAGCATGTGCAGAACATCCAGGAGGGTCGGCTGCCCCACACCACGCTCTGCTGGCAGCCACCTCAGCAACCGGCGCCGGTAGTGGCCCTTGAGGTCACTGGCAATGCCGCGGTCCAGGGGCTGGACGAGGGTGGTGGCCGGCGGGATGAAGACCATCCTGACATTGGAAAGCTGGAGGTAGGGGTGCGCCTCATGCTTGCTGAGGAGGAGGAGGATGCACTTCCCCTGCCGCCGCATCCCCTCATTGAACTCCCGCAGCCACTCAGCAAAGAGGGAGGCGGTCATGCTGGCCAGGCTGCTGGCACGGTAGCTCCAGGGCATCTGCCCCAGGTTGACACCCCGCAGGCAGCGGGGCTGGGGGCTCTCCCCCACTGCCCTCAGAGGAGCCTTCTCTGAGCCGTTGGCGTTGGTGCAGAGCAGGAGCGTCAGCCGGTCGCTGGTGCTCTCACCGGGGGAGCTGGCTGGGTTGAGGACAGCCGTCTCACCGCAGGCATAGATCTCGGAGGGCGTGTAGCTGCGGAGGAGGCCGGGCAGAACTGCGCTGGCCCAGTGCTCAGCTGTGGGCTGCTCCGCATCTCCTTTCTCCAACAGTGGCTTCTTGAAGGCGAGGTTGTTGCGCGTCCCGAAGCGAGCCAGCCTGCCACTGCTGGGCTCTGGGTCGGGCTGGCCCAGTGCCTCGGCAAGGTGTTTGGCCTTGAGCTGGAGGAGCGGGCGACTGACAGGCAGGTCAGTGGTACGGGCACCCTCCACCCAGCGCAGCAGAGCAGCCTCGAGGGCCACGTCCTTCCCTTCCCGCTTGCGTTTGCGCTCAGGGTCACCGTTGCGGTGCCACTCGCTCAGGATCCGCTCCTTGTTCTTGATGATGCGGCAGATCTGGGGCTGTGACACCCCGAAGCGCTTGGCCAGCTCATTCTGTGACACCTTGGGGCCCTCCAGCATCTCTAGCACCCGTACCTTCTCTGTCAGTGACAGCTCCTTCCGCTCCTTCCGGGGTGCTGCCGTTGTCCCCTCTGCCGTCCCCGAGGAGCGGCCGGCACAGGGCGCTGGGCGGCAGGGGCCACCCGTGGCCCCCAGCCCCACTGGCTCGGTGAAGCCTCTTCCACAGCGGCCGCAGGCATAGGCACGCTCCCCACTGTGCACCAGCCGGTGCCGCACCAGGTCTGGCTTTTGCCCGAAACCTCGGCCGCACTCGGCACACTCCAGCAGTGGCTCCCCTGGCCGGCACCGGCGGCTCTCGAAGGTGGGGGGTGAGGTGATGAACCCCCCATTACTGACACCGGGATTTAGCTCCAGCTCAGAGACGCCACAATAGCTGCAGCCCCGTTCCTGCAGCGGGACGGAGAAGTCACTGGAGCCAGTGCGGTGGGATGGGGGGGAGCCAGGTGGTGGGGACACCCCTTCCTCACTCTTCACCTCCTTCCCCAGCCAGTCCCCTGCAGAGATAGGAACCTGTTGGGGGGTGATCCCCTCACCAGAAATCCCGCAGGACCAAGCCCTCCTGTTCAGCAGGATTTGGCCTATCACCAGAGCCCCAGCTCCTTTGTCCCACTCACCCTGGGAGGGGCCAGCGGGTGCCATGCGTGGCCCGGGGCTCTGGTGTTCTCTGTAGTGCCCCGATGCTGCCGCTGCCTCCTCCCCTCGCTCCACCTCAGCCAGGATGTCGGGTTTGGTGACGGTGTAACCTGTTATGGAGACAAGAGGAGGGACGGACGGTGGTGCTACCAGCGATGCCGCTGCACGGCGGCTGGTCACAACTGGCCTGCGCTGGCGTCCCCGCGCCACAGCAATCCCGCGGTAACAGATGCGGTCCAGCGGTGACCCCGGAACCGCCCCACAGCCGCCCTCTGCCGCCACCCACCAGGCCGGTGCTGCCGCCAACGTGCCGCCGGCCCCGCTCCCGGCCAGGCTATGACCTGCAGCGCCAGGGCTGGTACCGGGCAGGACCCGCAAGCCTCACCCAGGGCGACGGGGCGCGCGGGGTCCTCCTTCATGGCACCGGCACCGTCCCGGTCGGTCCTTGGGGAGACACGGCGGCTGCTCCCGGTGCTGCTCCTGGCAAGGTCTCCCCTGCGGGCGGGACAACAGCGGTTGCACGATGCGCCGCACCGGGATGACGGCGCAGGGCCGGCCAGCGCGGGCACGGGGAGCCGGCGGTGCCCGCGGGGCCGACGGGGGACGGGGCGCGGTCGCGGCCAGCGAGCCCCGGTGGGCCGCGGTACCACCGCTGGTGCCATACCTGGGCCAGGCCCCGTCCCGTCCGGCCCCGCCCGGTGGGTCCCGGTGCAGCCCCGACCACGCCGCTCCCGCCCCGCGCGGCCCCGCTGCCAAAGGCGGGAGCGCGCTCCCCGGCACGCCCGAAACCCCGCCCTCCCGGCTCCGCTCTACTCTGCCATTGGCCCGCCGTCCGCGGGTGCCTCGCGGATTGGCCTCGCCACAGCCCAATCAATCAGCGCGGGGTCGGGGATGCGGCTTTGGGCGCTCCGGTGCGCGGTCCCTCCCGTCTCTGGTGCCGCGCGGTCCGCCCGCCGCTAGGTGTCACTGCGGAGCCACCCGCCGCCGCCGCCGCCGCCGCTCCCAGTGTTCACTGCGCTCTCGGCATGGCCGGTCTGCCCCGCCGCTGTTGAGGAGGCGCCGGGCCCGCGCAGCCGCCCGCTCCGCTCCGCCTCGCCCCGTTCCGCCGCTGCCGCCCGCCGCCCCCCGCCGCCCTCCGCAGGGCCATGGCCGACTGGGCCCCCGCTCAGGTAAGTACTGCTGCCGCGCCCCCCACCCTCTCCGCTAGCCGCCGCCCCCCGGCCCCCGTCGGCGGCCGCGCCCGAGGGCTGTCGGCGCCGGTGTGGGCCCGTGCCGGCCCCAGCGGGGCCCCGTTAGCCCCGCGATCGCCCGGGGGTCAGCCGTAGTGCCGCCTCGCTGTGACGGCGGAGCTCACGGCTGTGTCGGTGTTCCCGCAGGACCTGGAGTGGGACATGGAGTCCCAGGAGCTGGCCCTGGAGCAGCCACTGCCCGCCCCGGAGCAGGGCCCTGCCGCCGAGACCGAGCTGCCGGCCGCTGAGATCTCCCTAACGTTGGTCGCTGAGATCCAGGCCGTGGACAGGAAGGTGGATGCCCAGGCAGCGCAGCTGATGAACCTGGAGGGGAGGATGAGGATGGCGGAAACCAAGCTGATTGGTTGCGAGAAGACGGCAGTGGAGTTTGGGAACCAGCTGGAGAGCAAGTGGACAGCCCTGGGCACCCTCATCCAGGAGTATGGGCAGCTGCAGAAGAGGCTAGAGAATATGGAGAACCTGCTGAAGAACAGGAACTTCTGGATCCTGCGGCTGCCCCCAGGGGCGAAGGGGGAGGTCCCCAAGGTAACGGTCTTCTGCTCTATCTTTGGAACAGGGTTGTTTAGCATGTAGTCTGTGCTCACAGCCCCGTTTCAGGGTGGCTGAGGTGCTGAGTGGGACTCTGCTTCCCTGCAGCAGTGTCCTGTCTTTAGTGCTCAGCCAGAAGCACCAGCACAGGTCCCTTTGTATTAATTATGCACCACTTGTTATGTACGTGTGATCCTTGCCAAAACAAGGGAGATCCTTTCTCTGTGTGGGGTCACAAACTCCTTAGCATGGCTGGAGCCGCGTTTGAGTTGCACACAACTGTGTGGCTCAGCCCTGTGTACCTGTCGGGTTTGTAACATCCACAGTGCCCGTTCAGAGACAATTAGCAACAGAACCGCATCAAAAATGAAGTGGGGAAAGAGCCTGTGTCAGATGTTGTGCCCACAACAGCACCCGCAGGAGGAGGCTGAACAGGGGGCAAGGTGCAGGCAGGTGATGAGGGAAAACCCCATTGTGTCCCTTGTGGGCATGAGTGAAGCTGCCTCAGCCCAGCATAGGGGCTGAGCGAGGCGAGTGGGAAGGAGTAGGTGTTGCTGCGTGAGGCTGTCCTGCACTGTGCTTGAGGAGTTTGAATGAAGAAACATCACTGGGTGTTTTCTTCATGTCCTGGTTTCAGCTGTAACAGTCGTTTTTCTTCCTAGTAGCTGGTGCAGTGCTGTGTTTCGGCTTTAGTCTGAGAACAATGCTGATAACACAGCAATGGTTTAGTTGTTGCTCAGTAGCGCTTACCCTGATTAAAGACTTTTCAGTCTCTCATGCTCTGCCAGTGAGGAGGAGCACAAGAAGCCAGGAGGAAGAAGAGACAGGACAGCTGACCCAAACTGGCCAAAGGGGTTTTCCATACCATAGCATGTCATGCCCAGTGTATGAACTGGAGGGAGTTACCCAGAAGGGCAGATCGCTGCTTGGGTCGGGCTGGGTATCAGTCGGCAGGTGGTGAGCAATTGTATTGTGCATCACTTGTGTTTATTTTGGGAGTTTTGGTTAGGTTGGTTTTTTGTTTGGTTTTTTTTCCCTTTTAGTTTTATATTCTCTCTCCTTGTTATTTCCCTTAGTAGTAGTAGTAGTTTTATAGTATACTTTAGTTATTGGACTGTTCTTATCTCAACCTGTAGGGTTTACATTCTTCTGATTCTCCTCTCCATCCCGCCTGGAGTGGGGAAGCGGGGTGGTAAGTGAACAGCTGCATGGTGCTGAGTTACCAGCCGGGTCTAAACCATGACACTTCAACAAGAGGCGCAACATCCAAACATATAGTGCTTCTCATTGCAGGTCCCTGTGTCATTCAACGATGCTTCCTTTAACTTTTCTGAGGAGGAGTGGAAGAGCTTGAATGAGTGGCAGAAGGAGCTTTACAGGCATATCATGAAAGGCAACTACGAGGCCGTCATTTCAATGGGTAAAGACGGGCTGAGGTTTGCCCTGAGCTTTCTGCTGCACCAGGTTTTCCCAGGGCCTGGTGGATGGAAGCGCCGCTGTGCCTGGCAGGGCTGGGGAGGGTGGGCAGTGTCCTGCTCCGGGAACGCATTGTGCCGGCTTTCACCAGCAGCCCTGGCAGATAGTTCAGTCCTCACCAGTTCAGTTTAACGGTGGACAGACGTCACGAGCATCGCTGCGGTGACTGCGTCTCCCTGACGGTCTCTGTGGCCGGTAGGAGCTGAGCGAGCCGCTGGGTCTGAGGAGGAGGGGAAGCGAGAGGACCCTCCAGCCACAGAAAGGTGGGGGAGAGGGGAGTTTCTTTGTCACGCAAAGGTCCACAGATCCACTGCGCTGGGTGTGTCAGCCCGCTCGCCGCTTAGGGCAGCAGAGGGGTGCCCTGCCTCTGAGGTTCCTTCCAGCCCTTTCCCTGGTGATAGTCCTTCAGCTTCCGTAAGGGAGGAGAGTGAGGTTTGTTGGTTGCCTGCCTTGGTGCTCTCTCTGATCTCAGCCTTATCCCAGGGAACGCTTCTTGCTCAAGCTGTTGTGGTTTCTGCTGCTGTAGGGCTGGGGAGAAGCAGCAGGCAAAGGCAAGCTGTGCTTCCGCTTTCCCCTCAGCAGCTCAGGGCAGTGCGTTCACAGCAAAACAAACTCAGTGCTCTGCTCGCTCCTTCCAGTCCTGGCTGCGGGGATTCCCTCTGGGGGCCGTGGTGCCTTCACGAGCACCTATGTGTGTTCTCAGAAGTGACCTCGCCTTGGCTGGACGTCCGTGTGCAGTGCGTGGCAGTGCAGATGCAGTCCCTGGTAGACCAGCATCTCCTCCCTGTGCTGAGGCCCCTGGTGTGCAGGCTCACCCGCCACCCTGCTGGCCAACACTGGCCCAGCCAGGCCTTTCATCACTTTTTTTTTTTTGCCTTTCTTCCTTTATTTCTTTTTTGGACAGAGGTCTTCCGTGAGCAAGGGAAAAAGGCGAAGGGTAAATACTGCCCCCCATTCTGTTAAAATCCAACCCCATGTCCCACTCTAGAGGTGCAGGAATCTAACAGTCCTGCTGAGGAGGATCTGTGGATCTGAGCCTGGAGCTTACAAAAATGTATCTGTGCTTCGTCTGAAGGTTTCCTTTGAGTAACGAGGTTTAGGGGTTTGGCCTTTGCATAAGTCAAACGGATCCACCAGAGCAGCGGTGGAAATTAATGCCCAGAGACTCACGCTAGTTTGGGAATGAAGTTTTCCGCTCTCCACCCTAGGAGAGATTGTGATTGTCCCCTTTCCCCCACCAAAATCCGCAAGCAGCCTGTGACTCGGACGAGTAGGATGGAGGGAACCGCATGGGGAGGGCACTTCCCCTGCTGCCGCTGGCTGACAGCTCTGGTGCTGTCCCCGAGCTGAAGTCCCCATTGTAATGGATCCGCGGACCTTAGCAGAGAGGAGAAGAAAGGAAGCCTGGAGGTAAGCACAGATGCATTTTCTTATTCTCCTCCTCGCGCTGCAGGCTGGGAGGTGCTCCTCACCTGAGCAGAGTGTGCTCCTGCAGTCCGCTCATGTTCCCAGGGCCCAGACAAGGTGAGCGGTGCAGATGTGTGAGAGCATCATAAGCCTCTCTTTCCATTACCTGTCACCCCCAGCAGCGAAGGAAGGTTGGTGGGCGAAGGTTTGAGAGTCTCGCTCCCGCGAGGGCGAAGGAAATGTTTTGATCCTCTTTTTACGTGCAGATGCGGCCATTTCGAAGCCAGACCTTCTGTCACGGATTGAGCAAGGAGAGGATCCCAACGCGGAGGATCAGGATGACTCTGAGGGAGGAGAAACCCCTACAGACCCCAGCACTGGTGAGCCATAAGGTTCCTAGGACACAGTGGGGAGGTGGAAAGCAGATGCATGGAAGAAGCAGAAGTGGAAGAGCACCTGCCTGCGCTCTTCCACTTGCCTCTGCTGTTGGGTTTGGCCAGCTCTGTCCTTGGGTGCAGCGGTGGCTTTGTTTTCCTCGCCATCTCCTGAAATCCTCTGTAAAGCAGCTGGGAGGCATCAACATAAACTCCTGTTGTTCTTTTGCACAGAGTTTTCCTTTCCTGGTCCTGATGACTGCTCATGGAGTAAATATGAAGAGGCTCTGGCTGAAAGCCATGATGGCTCTGAAGAAGAAGAAGAAGAAAGCATGGAAGTCCCTTGTACATGTGAGTTAGAAGTGCAGAGCTTCACCGTGCACTGCACAGAGAGGGAGACAGAAGCGGGCTCAGGCTCTTGGCACATGCTGGGGATTGCTCGGGGTGAGATCCTGCCTTCACTGCAGTCTCTGCCAGGCTTGCCTCAAGGGTCAGTGTGGGAGCTGGATGGTAGCCGAGGCAGATGAATAGCACACGTGCAGAAAAAGCTGTGGTACGTGAGCAGCGGGCTCTAAAAGCAGCTGTGGTCTGGCTAGGGCATGTGGATCACCTGTACAGTGTCTCATCACTTGGTGAGAGTGTGTGTTTGGTCAGCCTTGAAGTGGAGATGAGTGTAGCACAGGCAAGCTTTATAGTGTTAGCTCTGAAGCACAGGGAAGCGTGAGCTGCTTTGGGAAGCATCCCGTGCTAGGATGTGCTTTTGGCTTCCCAGCCTTGTTCTCAGAAGCAGCTCAGCAGCTCTGGCTGGTGCTTTTCCAGAGCGTCAGCCTGAGGCAGGGAAGGCGGCCCATTTTCAAGCCCACGTTTCGATGTCACAAGTGACAAGCAGATGAGGAGCCTGAGACAGGGAGTGCCGAGGTCTTCCCTGGGCACGCAAATGCTCAGCACAGCTTCGCCTTCTTGCACTCTGCAGAAACCTGTAGGCTTCCAGCTCTCCTCCCCACAGCCCCAGAATCTCTGGGCTCTTTTCATCCTCCTTTTGCCAGGGTCCTTGGCAGTTGCTTTGAGTTACCATTTACACCACGGGAGATCCTTCGGCCCTGGGCATTGTGCAAGCCCCGAAGGAAAAGAGGTTTTATTCCTCTTCCCTTGATTTTGTTTTTTTTGCCTTTACCCTAAACCACAAGTTCTTAAAGACCTGTTCTGCTTCACCTCTTGCTGAGGAATCCACTTCTACTTCTCTTTGTCTAGTTACATATAGAGATCTCCTTGTTGTGCTGTCTCAGCTTTTCCAAGAAGTCTCTATCAATGATCTGGGCAAGGGGATCAAGTGCTCCCTCAGTCTGTTTGCAGATGACAGCAAGTTGGCTGGAAGTGTTGATCTGCTGGAGGGTAGGAGGCTCTGCAGAGGGATCTGGACAGGCTGGATTGATGGGCTGTGGCCAGTGGTATGAGGTTCAACAAGGCAAAGTGCCGGGTCCTGCACTTGGGTCACAACAACCCCATGCAACGCTCCAGGCTTGGGGAAGAGTGGCTGGAAAGCTGCTCGGCTAAAATGGACCCGGGGGTGTTGGTAGACAGCTGAACATGAGCAGCTTGTTCCCAGGCAGCCAAGAAGGCCAAGGGCATCCTGGCCTGTATCAGCAATAGTGTGGCCAGCAGGGCCAAGGCAGTGATCATCCCCCTGTACTGGGCACTGGTGAAGCTGCGTCTTGAATCCTGTGCTCAGTTCTGGGCCCCTCACTACAGGAGAGACATTGAGGTGCTGGAGCGGGTCCAGAGAAGGGCAGCGAAGCTGGTGAAGGGCCAGGAGCACAAGCTCTGTGAGGGGCAGCTGAGGAGAGGTGGTTTAGCCCGGAGAAAACAAAGCTCAGGGGAGATGATCTTGTTCTCTACAACTACCTGAAAGGAGGTTGTAGTGAGGTGGGGGGTTGGTCTCTTCTCCCAAGTAACAAGCAATAGGACAAGAGGAAATGGCTTCGTCTTGTGCCAGGGGAGGTTTAGGTTGGGTATTAGGGAAAATTGTTCCATGGAAGTGTTGTCAAGCACTGAAACAGGCTGCCCCAGGGCAGTGGTGGAGTCACCATTCCAAGAGGGATTAAAAAGACGTGCAGATGTGGTGCTGAGGGACCTGGTTTAGTGGTGGACTTGGCACTGCCAGGTTAATGGTTGCACTCGATGATCTTAAGGGTCTTTTCCAACCAAAACGATTCTGTGATTCAAATTCAGAATACTTTGGCTTTGTTCATATTCCCATACTGCTGAGGTAGCTCCCAGGCGGGACTTGTAACCCTATAGTGCCAGGCGCTGTCCTGAGTGTGCAAAGCAGAGACCACCTTTGCCCTGAGAGAACTGGGGTCTAAATAATGGGACAGTTCCTATCTCAAAGAAATGACATGACTATCTCTGCTCTGGCAGATGAACAGCAGTGTGATGAGGAAGGTTCCGAAATCCTTGAGCTTCCTAGCTCCTTGGCAGGAAAGTGGGAAGAGGTTTTCTCAAGCCCAGAGGAGGAGATAAAGCCAAGCAGCAAGAGCCGGAGTGGATCAACCTCGCAGCAGAGAACAGGCAATGGGCTGAGGCGCTCCTCTCGCCGCGGGAGAGACTTGGCCAAGAAGGATGCTCCTGAGGATGTGGCTGCAGTAGAAGGGCCATACATCTGCTGCGAGTGTGGGGAGAGCTTCCTGGACAAGCAACTGTTTGCCACCCATCAGAAAGCGCACGCCAGTGAGGAAGCCTGCACTTCCCTTGAGCACGGAGAAGGCTTCAGGCAGAAATCCAAAACAAAAGGCCAAGGGTCTTCCCGCTCCAAACAGTCCAAACGCTCCGATGGGGAGAAGAGCTCTGGTTTCAAGTACGGTTTTGTCAGGCACCAGGTGAACAACATGGTGGAGAGACCCTACACCTGCTCCCAGTGCAAGGAGAGCTTCAGCCTGGAAGTGAGCCTGATCTTGCACCAGAAGCTCCATACGGGGAAGGGCGACGGGCCGCTGACGTGCACCTACTGCGGGAAGGACTTCCGTGACCTCTCCAAAGCCATCCGCCACCAGCGCATCCACACAGGGGAGAGGCCGTACCAGTGCACCGAGTGTGGGAAGAGCTTCATCCGGCGGGACCACCTGCTCAAGCACTGGCGGGTCCACACCGGGGAGACCCCCTACCAGTGCCCCGTCTGCGGGAAGCACTTCCGCTACAAAGAGTCTCTGAATTGCCACCAGAAAATCCATTCCCGCAACCCCCGGCCCATGGAGGATTCCCAGCTCAGCCTGGAGTCGGGCACTCAGACCGGCCATTTGTGTGTGAAAAAAGAAACTAAGCAGTAGCGCTGGCACAGGGCGGCCGGAGCAGAAGGGCTCACGGTTATGGTGAACGGCCTTGCAGGTGGACGTGCAGCATGATGGGAGGTGAACTTGTATCGCAGCTAATCCATGTGGTCATGCTACAGAGCCCGCTTTGTTGAAGCATCAAAGGAATTCCTCTTAAAAAAATAAACTCTTGACCGGATGGCCCAGACACTTCTGCGACCCCGTGGGGTGACGGGGGATTTCCACAGGCCTTGTACTAGTTGTCCGCTACGCAGGTTTGGATTTTGCCTGTGGAGAATAATCCTGAGCGGTTCTCTGGGGTCTGTATTTAGCAGGTGTTCCCCCACCTATCTTTGTGCATATTCAGGAGTGACAAGCTTTTGCTTTCTTTTTTCCACTCGTTTCACTGCAAGGCTGGAAGCACGAGGGAGGGAGGGAAGGAAGAAGGGGAGGAAGGTGCCATTCCCAGGCAACTGGCCGCCTGCTCCCGTTGCATTGCTGTACCTTGAATGGCAGCCCCGTGCTGCGAGGGCTGGGATGAAGGGAAGAGAGGCAAGGCAGAGACATGGCGAGGGGCACAACGCAGGGTTTGTTGAAGGCAGAAGAGGGGAGAGAGCAGCAAAGAGCAAGGTGAGAATAAGTAGGTGCTGGAGGAAAGGACGGGCAGGAGAAGGGGCTGTGGACATCAGAGCAGGAGGAGTCAGGAAGGGCAGCGTGTGGAGGCGCAGTCAAGTGACTCACCCAAGGAGGACACATCTCTGTTCTTTCGAAGGATGTTACTGGCACCAGGCGGGCTGTTGATTCCCTGTGGCCCAAGGGAACGGAGCCGCTGGTCCGTTACACAGACTCCTGTCAATGAAGGTGATTTTATTCTTATTTTTTAACTGAGTTTGGTCTCACATTCAGGTAAGTCAGACGAGTGAAAGCAACTTCTCCTAACCCCTGTAAAGAGCTGTTTGGTTTTTAGTTACTCTAGATGTAGTATATTATTATTATTATAATATTATTATTATATATTATTATATTATTATTATATTGTTATTAATTATTATTATTATTATACAAGGAAACGTGGCACTATATTTCACAGTTGATCTAAAACATTTAAATGTATGAGATAACACAGTTTTTTCAGACGTCTGTGTAAATATTGGTTGACTTCTCGGAGCTAATTGGTGGTGTTCTGAGGTGGCTCTAAGTGGTGTCTCTTCCGCTGTGTATCGTCAGTTGCTGGTTCGTGGTCGTGTTTTGTAATAACTTTTGTAAAGTCTGTCAATACAGTGTTTCCATTCTGAAGCTCGTGTCGGGTGAGTGCTGGCAGCCCTGGTCCCCTCACCAGCCTGTGTTTCGTCCTTGCTCGCCACGCTACAGGCCCCTGGCTGTTATTTATCAGCTTTTTCCAGGTAACTTGCAGAACTGATGAACCACGCAAGCCAAGCCAGGGAGCCAGAGCCAGCAGATGAGGCTGCTTGGCGCAGCTCTGGAGCTGCCGCGGTCGGTGTCTGGCATTTGGGCTTTGTGTTTTTAAGCTTTTTCTCTGCTGCTGCTATAGCTGGAAGCAGGCTTTGGTTTTACGTGAGCAGCTGGCCTGTGCCACGCACAGATAGGGCTCCAGCGCTGGCTGAGGAGTCGCCCGATGCAGCCAGGCTCTGCTGACGGGTAGAGCTGGGACAGTCCCGGGCCAGAAGAAGTGCTAGTGTATGCGGCTGCAGCGCTGCCCTACGCCTCAAGCTGGGATGTGGTGGACCGGCCCTCTGGCATTGAGGCGAAAACAGCCCGGGAGCGCTCTGCTGAGCATCTAGCCACCGACACTGCGGGTTCATCTCTCACCAGACATGGCAGCCTGGCCCTGCGATGCTGTGTGGTGTCCCAGCGGAACTGGTGGGACCTTGGCATGTGGGGAGGGCAGCCACCAAGTTGGGCCATGCTGGGTTTGCATTGCCGCTTCCTCGCTCGCACGTACCCAAGCTCTTTGTACCGGGGCTGCCAATAAACTGTTCCTGCCAGGCCTGGCCCCACGGGGCTGCACGCCGTTTTGTCTCGCTGCGCCGGGGCCTGGTGCATCCCGGGGAACACAGTGCTGAGCTGCATGGCCTTGGGGATGTGGGGCTGGCACATCCTGTGGTGTGCCGGGGGGTCCTGCCCTTCCCCTGCAGCGTATCCTCTAGTGCTGTGCTGCATCTTTATCCCTTCATCCCACTGAGGGGGGGAGCGTGTGTGTCAGGGGGGTCCCCTCTCTCTTTAGGTGTCTGTGAAGGAGAGACTGGCACAGCTCAGACCCCCCAGCCCGGGTGCCAGCATCCTGGCCTGCTGCTGGGTGTCCACACCCAGGCTTTGGATGTCCCTATGTCCCTGTGGGGTGCTAGGGGGAACATGTTGCCCCTCCAGGAGCTTCCCCCCAGCCCAGCGTCCCCCAGGTTGTTCCCTGACAGAGCCTGGCACAGGGGGCTGGTCCCTCTCCTAGCCCCAGCCTCCCTGAGGGGGCAGCCACCAGAGCCCCCCCAGAGCTCAGACAAGGCCCAAGGAGTTGTTCTGGCTTGGGGCCAAACATGGAGTGTGGGTAGGGTGGCCCATGGGGCCTGTCCATGGGTCAGAGCCAGCGCAAGGACATGGCACTCACATCCCCCAGGTTCCCAGCAGCTGACACCGGAGTGTGCTGGGGATCCTCCACCAGCCCCAACCATGCCCAGTGCCTGTGGAGCCAGGGCAGGTGACCTCGGCCAAATCCCTGGTACACTCTGGAGCAACCAGGTGGGATGGGGCTGCACCATGCAGGGAGGGTGCAGGGATTCTGGGTGTGGTGGGGAGAGGGAGGAGGAGCAGAGAAAAGGCTCATGGTGGGTTAAAACGCATCGTGCAGATCCGGCAGCCCAAGCGCAGGGCAGTGGCAGTGATGAGACTGGGCACATACGAGCACACGGAGACACCGTGAATGCGCACATGTACTTTCATGGTGTATACACATGCTGCTGGCATGTGTGTGTGAATATATATGCACACGTGTACACGGCGGGCAGCTTGGACCATGGGCACACCACACTCACATGAACATGGCAACAGCAACTGCTTCCTGATCCCTCTGGTTGCTCACAGTGAAGATGTGCTAGTGGGAAATAAACACTACGCATGTCCCTCTCTGTATGCGTGGTGTGGGCCCCTCCAGCAGCCAGGCCCAGCAGCTGCCAGAAGCTGCCCAGTGTCCCCAGTGACTCCCCCAAGTTCAAGAGCTGCTCCCGGTGTCCATCACTCCCAGCTGCAGGGGCTGTGGCTCCCTGGGACAGCCTGGAGGGGGTCAGACAGGGGTTCCCCAATCTGAGTCCCTGCCTTGACTTCCCCTTAGCAGGTGGAGTGGGTGTTGTACACCCAAAGCCCATGCTTCTGGCCCCAGCACCACGGTGGTGATGGGATGCAGCATCGTTCCCTTGTCTGCTCCCTTTTTCTGCAAACCGAAGTGTTCCCTGCCCTTGCCTGGGCTTGGTGTCACCGACTTCAGTCATTGTTACCCTGTGCCAGGGATCCCCGAGCTCAGGACAGGGAGCGAGGCCATGTGCCAGGGGCTGCTGCCACATGCCAGGTCCTGCCAGGGCAGTGTGCGGGCATGTGGATACATCAGGGCAGGAGGGGATGGGGCTGGGTGGGACAGGACAGGACAGGGCAGGGCGGGATGGGGATGGGATGAGGGTGGGGATGGGATGTGATGGGACGAGGATTGGATGGGAATGACATGGGATAGGATATGATGGGATGGGGATGTGACAGGATGAGGATGAGCTGGGGATGGGATGAGGATGGGATGGAATGGGGATGGGATGGGGTCAGGATAGGACATGATGGAACTGGATGAGACAGATGGGATAAAATGGGACAGGATGTCATGGGATAAGGTGGAACAGGATGGGGATGGCAAGACTGGACAGGACACAACAGAGTCGACGGAAATGGGATGGGGATGGGACGGGATGAGGATGGGACAAGGATGGGATATGATGGGATGGGGATGGGACGGGATGAGGATGGGACAGGGATGGGATGTGATGGGATGGGGATGTGACCGAATGGCAATGGGGATGCAGTGGGACATGATGGAACTGGATAAGACAGACGTGATAGATGGAACAGGATGTGGTGGGATGGATAAGGTGAGACAGGATGGGATATGGCAAGACTGGACAGGACACAACAGGGTGGAAAGAAATGCGATGGGGCAGGACAGGATGGGGTGGGGATGGGACAGGATAGGGATGGGGATGAGGATGGGAATAGGACCGAACAGGACTGGGCGGCACAAACCGGGTGGGGTGGGACGGGACAGGACGGGGCGGGGGGGACAAGCGGGAGGTGGCGGGGTCCCGGCCCGCGCGGGAGCCGCGGCGGAGGGGGGAGTGTGTGTTAACGGTCCGCCGGTTTCCATGGCGACGCCGCCCTCCGGCCGCCATTTCACAGGCCCGCGGGGCGCGAGGCCGCAGGGCGGGGGGGCGGGGCCGGGAGGAGAAGGGGCCGCCAGGGGGCGCCCGCGCCGGCCCCGCCCCCGGCCATGGCGGCGCCCGACGGTGCGGGCCGCCCCCCCCCCCCGCCCCTACATCCCCGGTGTCGTTCCCCCCCGTCCCCGTGGCATCCGCAGTGACCCCCCCGGCAGTGACCACAGTCCTCCCCCCGTTCCCCAGGGGGAACGCCAGCGTCCCCGGCTCCCCTGGCGTCCCTGTCACACCGATCTGCCCCCAGTTCCCCACAGCCTCTTCCACTTCCTCCTCACCTCCCCAGCCAGACCAGCCGCCTGGGAGCCCCCCAGTGCCCCGCCTTACCCCCAGCCCCCTCCCATGTTCCCCCAGGGCCTTCCCAGTTACCCCTCATCCCTCCCCAGTTCCCACACCAGTCACCCCCAGATCGTCCCCAGTTCTTCCCCTTAGCCCAGTTACCCCGGGAACAGCCCCAGTTCCCCCCAGTCCTGTCAGTCCAGTTATTCGTGGGGCTCCCCAGTCAACCCCGGCGCCTGCAGTTGCCACCAGTCCCTCCCCAGTTCCTCTCAGTCCCTTCCCAGTCACCCCAAGGCCCTCCCCAGTCCTCTCCCCATCCTTCTCCAGGTCTCCCAGCACCTCCAGTCACCCCAATTCCCTTCCACTCCCCCCCCCCAGTTCACCCCCGTCCTTTCCCAGTTCTCCCAGCGCCTCCAGTTAACCCCAGCGCCTCTCCAGTCACACCCAATCTCACCGCAGACCCTCCCCAGTCCCCTCCCATCCTTCCCCAGTTCCCTCAGCCCCTCCAGTCACCCCAGTCCCCCTCTAGTCCTCCCCAGTGTCGTCTCCATCCCCCGCCCCCCGCTCAGCCTTCCCTCCGTCACCCCCGTTTCTCCCAGTCCCCCCGTTCCTCTCGCAGCCCCGCCCCGCACGCGGGACGCATGGACCCGACCCCGGGGCACCCCCCACGTTCCCCCAGGCCCGTTCCCCGCGTCGCGGGGCCGATGGCGGCGCCGGGCCGGGCCGGGCGGTTCTGGCAGGGGGGGCCCCGACGGTGCGCGGCGGCCCGCGCGCGGTGATGCCGTCGATGCGACAGGGGGCGCTGCGGTGGCGGCGGGCGCCCCGCTCCGCCCCGCCCGGCGCGGCCCCCGGCGCGGCCCGCGCGCGACGGCGGCGGCCCGCCCGCCCCCTGCCGGCTCGGCGGGGCAGCGGCGGGGCCGGAGCGCCCAGCGCGGAGCGGCGGAGCCGGGACCCGGAGCCGCTGCTCGGTCTCACGTCGCCGCCCCTTCGGCCCCCCCACCTCCGCCCCCCGCCTTCCCCGGTCGGGTCGGGCCGGGCCGCGCCCCGCCCCCGCCGCGCCGCCCCGCCGCGCCCCCGCCCCGCCGCCGCCCCGCCGCGCCGCGCCGCCCCGGGCCCAGCCCGATGCCCGGCGGCGGGCGGAGGTGAACGAGCGAGCGGGCGCTGGAACCTCCCGGCCGCGGCCCCCGGGGCCCCGGGCAGGGAACAAAGGGCCATGGCCGAGGGGCTCCCGCTCAGGTAAGGGTGCCCGCCGCGCCCCGCCGTCTGCCCGCAGCGGGTCGCGGCCCGGCCCGGCGCCCGCGGGCCGCACGTCGGGGAGGGCCGCGCCGTCGGGGCCGTGGCGGGAGGCGGCGGGCGGGCGGCGGAGCGGACGGGCGGCGGGGGCTGTCAGCGCGCGGCGCCGCGGCCGCCCCCCGGGGGGACGGGACGGGCAGGGCCGCCGGCGGCTGCGGCGGCGGCGGCGCGGGCAGCCCCGGGGGGGCGGTGCAACCGGGCCGGGCCGGGCCGGGCCTCCGCGGCTGGCGGCGCCCGAGCTGCCGTCGGGGGCCGGGCCTTCGCGTTCTGCTGCCCCCCCCAGCCCCGGCGGCCGGGCCCTGCGGGTCGGGAGCGGCCTCCCTGTGACAGTCCCGCCGCCCCCCCGTGATAGGCCGCCTCCACCCCCCCCCTCCCTGCGGTGTCACCGCCCGGTCCCCATGGCGACGGGGTGCCCTTGCCCCGACAGCGCCCGACAGCCCCCCCGGGGTGTCCCGTCGCCGTGCCCATGGCAACGGGGCTCAGCTGTCCCCTGTCATCCCCTTCCCCCAGTGTCACCGCCCGGCCCTGCGGTGTCGGGGCGCTCCCCCCGTCTCCCCCCGCAGCGGGTGCTGCCCGTCCTGTGGGACCGATGTAAGCAGCTTACCGTGGTCAGCACGCTGCGGGAACACAGGGACGTCCCCATCACCCTAGGCTCTATAGTGCTTCCCCCCCGGGGGTCCGCGTTACCCTGGGGGTGCTCCCCTCACCATGACCGCTGCACCCCTCTTCCTGCAGGCACCGGAGCCGGTGCAGCAGCCGCGCTATTCCTCACCCCTCCGGCCGGTGGCTGGGCACGAGCGTACCTCGGAGCAGGAGACACAGACAGCTGAGCTGTCCTTGACGGTGGTGGCAGCAGTGCAGGCGGTGGAGAGGAAGGTGGACTCCCATTCTACCCGCCTGCTCGACCTGGAGGGTCGGACGGGGATGGCGGAGAAGAAGCTGATAGACTGTGAGAAGACGGCGGCAGAACTAGGGAACCAGCTGGAGAGCAAGTGTGCGGCGCTGGGCACCCTCATCCAGGAGTACGGGCTGCTCCAACGGCGCCTGGAGAACATGGAGAACCTCCTGAAGAACAGGAATTTCTGGATCCTGCGGCTGCCCCCGGGCAGGAAGGGGGAAGTCCCCAAGGTAACGGTGTCCTGGGGTGTAGGGTCTGCACCCAAAACGCTCCCAAAACCCTCATGGAGGGCAGGACAGGGGGAGGAGCCAGTGGGTGAACAGGGACAGCCCTGGCACAGGTGAGTCGCTCACAGCAGAGCTGATCCTGTCAGCTTCCTGGCATCTCTCCCATGGGACCTGCCTGCGGTGGGAGATGGACCTGAAGGCAACATGCCCTGTACTCAAGCTGGAGGTTTCAGTTCTTCACCACACTGCACAGCCCAGCAGCAATTCACTCTTTTTTTTTTTTTCCTTTCTTTTTTTACCACCATTTGAGAGAAACCCTGCAGATTTGGTGGCTCTTTTACCACCTTGGCGTTGTGCTGGGGGCCTCCTGGGTCAGGAATGGAGCAAGCAGGGGCTGCTGCTGCAGGGAAGGGGGGACCTCTGGGATTCAGGGGAAGGCAAACGAGCTTTCTGCACTTGCAGTTGGGCTTAGGTGAGCTTCAGAAGGAGCCCACCATCAGTATTCAGTTCCTTGCGTTTCACAACCATGTCAGTAAAAGCAGCTTTGCAGATGCAACCATGTCAGACATGGTAAAGGGGACATTGCTGGAGAGAGCAGAGGGGATCTGGAAAAGGGGTGTTCAGCCCCAAACACCCCGTCAGTACAGTCAGGGAGCTGAAGCCAAGTGCTGCATCTCCCTCTGAACAGCCCCATTCAGACGCGGTGCAGCTTGCACATCCCAAATTTATCCTTAGAAATTATTTCTTGGCACACAGACTTGAAAGCTGCAGTCTACTCCCAGCCCATGTGCATACACTAACTCACGATAACTGGGAGCCCTTCAAGCCCAGGTAGAGCTTTTCCTCGAGTTCTGGGGTAATTGAATCTGGGGTTTTACATCAGCTCATCAATAGAGATGAGGTCCAGCTCTAGCACCCAATTTTTATCTCCTTGACCCTCCCTCCAGATGGGCACAAGCCCAATCACCTCTGCAGGTCATCCCTGCTGGTGCGGGGACCAAGAGGAAGATGTCAGTGTTGGTGGTGGAAATCACAATCTGGGTTCATGACCAGGACCAGCTGAGACCTTTGATCTCATAGAAATACTTCTCCAGGAGTAGTTTTAAATATAAAAACCAACTCGTTGATGGCCGTGAAGTAGCTGAATCCTGGCCATGTCCAAGCAGGAACGAGCTGCTGCTGCCACAGGCTGGAGATAAGGTGTGGGGCTCCTGGGGAGCGAGGTGGCTGCTTGAACCCGTGCTGCTTGTGATTGCAGGTGCCGGTGACGTTTGACGACGTGTCCGTCTATTTCAATGACAAGGAATGGGAGAAGCTGGAGGAGTGGCAGAAGGAGCTGTACAAGAATGTGATGAAGGGGAACTATGAGTCGCTGATCTCCCTGGGTAAATACGGGTTCTCCAGGGCTCCTGGCTGCCTGCAGGCTTGGGCACCTTCTGAGTCCTCCTTGGAGATCCCCTTGGATCCCCTTGAGACCCAAATGTCCTGTTAAAAGGAGGAAGTTTCTGGTCTGGGTAAGGGCATACCTCCAGCAATGTTCTCTCCCAGCTCGGAGTGCAGTGTTGTCCTGGCTTGCAGGGGGTTGCCCACAAATGGGGTGGGCTGGAGACCTCCTGAGGCTTCTTTTAGCCAGAGTTACTTGGTGAAAACCCAGCACCTTCCCCGTGGCTGTTGGAAGGGCTTCGCTTTGTCTTCCGGGTCTGCAACGGGTACCAGCCCATGCACCCTGTCAGAAGAAACTTTTCCAGAGGGAAAAATCATCTGAGGTGGTCTTAGCTGTGCTCCTTTAGGGTGTTTTCCTGCTGAAGCTGCAGGAGAAATACTGGCTCTGCTGCAGCCAGAATGGAAATGCTTTTGGCTTCAGGAGAGCCAGGAATTTACCTGAGAAGTTCTAAAAGCCCACCAGAAAAACATATGGGTTGGGTTTCTTCTCGAAGGTAGTTTCTCTGTGCGTGGCTCCTCAGCTTCTGCCTGCATGACTCCCTTTTGCCCACCTGGGGAGCCTGGCCTGCCCACAGCACCAGGCTCTCCTGTCTGCAGACCCTCTGTGGATGTTTCTGAGTGTCTTCATGTGTCCCCCCAGGGTGCTAGAGAGAGGTGGAAGCCAGTATTAGGATTTCCCTGTGCAGTAATCCTTCTCTCCATCCTTTTCTCAACAGACTATGCAATTTCCAAACCCGGTGTCTTGTCTCAGATTGAGCAAGGAGAGGAATCGCGCGTCAGGAACGAGCCAGACTTGGAGGAGAGTGAGATCATTACCGATGCCACTGCAGGTGAGGCAGCAGCTTAGCACAAAGGCAGATATAGGCTCAGAGGAGCTGCTCACCCCAAGGCTAAAGGAGGTGTTGCTGAGAGCCGTGCCTGAGGAGGGTATCGGGAAGAGCCTTGCTTAGGAGCAGGAAAGATGTGGCTAATGGGAGGTTGGATGTCCAGCTACAGCTCAACGTATAAACCAGGGCAAGCGGAGCCCAGAGAGTTGGACACTAAGAGCCGTCAGCAAGGGAAGCATCTGTATCCAGACCAGGTCCTCAGGGAGCCGGTGTGTTCAGCAGAATGGAGAATTGGGTCCCGTTGGGAAAACCCATCCACCCAAAAAATCCTCTGTGCCCTCTCTGATTGTGTGGATGGTGCCTGGGTTTATCCTGGGACCACCCCCCCGGTAGGGAGGCCTGCTTCTGCCCTGTGAACAGGGACTGGGGTGCTGAGGGGTTTCTCTGGGGGCAGGGCTGGGCTGAGAGCAGGGAACCAGGGACCCCGAGTCCTGGAGTGACTCCTGCTCTGAGATAAGGGGGGCTGATAAGGAGATAAGAAGAGATGGTGTCAGCTCCGCTGGCCCCAGGTTGCAAACATGGGGTCGCTCCAACCCTCTGCCGTGGTCTTGGTCACAGTGATCTTTAAATCAAGGCCAACAGGAAGAGAAAAAACAGGGAGCTGCTGGCCACGCTGCAGCCGGGGATGTAGGGTGGTGGAGGGGGGCTGAGCTGCAGGTGCTGAGTCCCCGGGCTGAGCAGAGCCAGTCCCCTGTGCCTGCAGAAGATCCCAGGTAAGAGGCAGGAGCATGGCAGGGGTGGTTGAAGGGAGAGCAGAAGTGGCCAAGCAAATGAAACCCCTCTGTGGGATCAGCAGCCAGAGCTGGTGGGGATTGTTGCAAACGGTTTCTTTGTCCCGGCTCCCTGGAATGACGGTGGGTGGGAATCTCTCTTTGCTGCAGCTGGTATAAGGGTTGTGATCAAAACAGAGGAGCTCCTTCCTGAAGACAGCCCTGAAAACCCCGAGCTGCACGGGATGTCAGGGCAGTCGGAGGGGAGCTTACAGAGTCCGGATGAGGAGGCAGCCTGCGAGAGCCCCTACGGCTCCGTCTCGCCTCCGAGGGACCTCCCGGGAACCAGCCTGGGTGACTCGTCTGAGTACGTATCTGACTTCAATGAGATCCAGAGAGTCATCGTTCACCATGGGAGTTGCGCAGGTGAGATGCTTGGCACATGGCTCTGCGTGGCATGACGAGGCAACAGGAGGCCCAGGAGGGGCTGTAGTGTGTCAGGGGAAGGTGAGGAATGGGTGGGATGAAAGAGAAGGGATAAATCCCCCCTAGAACCAGCAACAGAAGGAAAGTTTCTGGCTGCAACAACCTCAAGAGCAGCTGTGGTTGTAACTCAGGCTGGGAGGAGGAGGCAGCATGCTCATGGTGGACATCAGAGCATGGTCTCTGAGGGCACCTGACCCACTCCCACACCTCTGCAGGTGCGAGAAGCCCTTGTTACACATGGAGACCAAGGGAAGATGTGTCTCAGGCAGCATTTTATGAGCCCTAGTAAGTTCCTGCTGCCAAAATCCTACTGTTGCAGAGGGCAGGACGTCGGTTGAGGACTCCTGCCATGGTGTTAGTTGCGCAGAGGAATGGTGTAAGCCACTTAGATGCTTACACACCAGAAACTGCTGGAGGAACGTATGAGGTCCAGCATGGGGGTTGCTCCATGGGGGAGGTCTGGAAGACAGAGAGGAGGGCAACCAGAGGTCTGTGGTGTGGGAGCTGCTGGAAGAGAAGGGGTAGGCTGAGGTTATTTACTGGAAATCTGAGAAAATAGCAGCAGGTGCTTCATGTGTAGAAGTCTGATATGGGCCAGATCCTACAGACATGCTTTGAAGGTGGAGATAGGAAGGCAGAGAGATGGGCTGTTGGGAACGGCGGGTTCCCTGCCTTCTTATGGCTTCGCAATGGTGTAACACAAACCAAGAAAGATAGAATTGGGCTCTTGAGGTCCTCCTCCACTCTGTCTCATGGATCCTGTGGTCTCTTCACGGTTTTCTAAAGGAAACCAGCCAAGCCACCAGTGGGGCTGGAGATGATCCTCATCCAAGAGCCAGCACCTCTGCCAGTGCTTGGGGCCCCCGCAGGTGGGGTTGAGTGGGAGCTGCAGCAACGCTCTGACTGGAGTGCAGGTGCCAGCTCGAGCAGAGACAGCCCCTGGGTCCACACAGGGGAGGCTCCTTGCTGTGAGGAGATGGGGAGGAGGATCTGGGAATGTGGGTTTTCCCCACAGACCCCTGTCAGAGGGGAGAGCTTTGATACACTGCTCCCATCAGCTGCCTCTTCTTGGGAAAGCATGGCTGCTCTTCCTAGAAAAGTACATAGGCCTGGCTCAAAGTCCAGCACAGGGTGACGTGCAAGGGATCCACCATGGGCCATTCCTCGGGACACGCTGGCTGTGTGTCCTGCTTTGTGCGTCCTCAATACAGCCAGTCTCACCAAACAAAAACAACCAGGTCACCTCTGGCATCGGTGACACAAGGGGGGAGCCTGAGCTGCAGTCATCCATCCCACCACTGTTTGCCTTGGGGAAGGAGGGGGTCTCTTCCTGTGCCCTGTCACGGTGAAGCTGAAGGAGGTTGACAGTCCCAGGCTGCGTCCATGGATTCAGGAGCAGAGCTGGAGGCCAGCAGCCCTGTGTGGTGGTTCTGTGCAGCAGTGCCGTGCAGGTGTGGTGGTGTAGCCCAGCAAAACGGCAGCAGATGGAGCTGCTCCAAAACCACTTGGCCACCTGATTCCTTGCAAACCGATGGTGCTTTTATCCCCTCTATCTCATAACACCATGAAATTGCAAAACCTTTTGGCAGACAGGGCTCACCGCACCCTCTGAAGGAGCCTGTCTGGGAGGCGGTTTGTCTGTCCTCCCCATCAGGGGGTGCGCAGCCTTGCCTTGCTACTGCAAGAGGACAGGGTCTGTCCCAAAGCTGGAGCCTTCTCGCATCCGGGTGGTTGGGCAAAGTCGACAGGCAGGCGCAAACAGCTGCAGAAGCCCATGCAGATGTTTCTGTAGTAGCCCCCAGGTGTGTAAAAGGCCACCCATCCCACCCAATGACCCTAACACTGTTCTGGTTTTCCCCCTCAGAGGATGGGATCGTGATCAAGACGGAGGAAGAGGAGGAGGAGGAGGAGGACCCTGACACTCTGGAGCCATGTGACATGTTCTCAGGCAGGAGTGAGCCGCCAGCATTCCCCAGCCACGAGGCCGGGCTGGGCTGCGAGGCGCAGTGCAGCTCCAAAACACAGCCCAGGAGCCTGGTGGCCACCCGTGTGAGGAAACCCCCAGCGTGCGAGAGGGACTCTGGAGACATGAAGCCAGCCGTCGCCCAGCAGCGGAACCGGACGAGGGAGAGACCCTACATCTGCCCCGAGTGCGGGAAGAGCTTCATGCTCAAGATCAACTTCATGATCCACCAGCGCAACCACCTCAAGGAAGGGCCCTACGAATGCCACGAGTGCGACCTCAGCTTCCGCAACAAGCAGCAGTTCCTGCTGCACCAGCGCAGCCACACGCGCCGGGGCGTGGGGGTCCCCCGGCGCCCTGAGCATGGTCTCAAGCCCCAGTCACGGCCCCCACCTCCGGGGAAGCCCTACAAGTGCTCTGAGTGCGAGAGCAGCTTCAGCCACAAGTCGAGCCTCAGCAAACACCAGATCACACACGTCGGGGAGCGGCCCTTCACCTGCGGCGAGTGCCGGCGGAGCTTCCGCTTGCAGATCAGCCTCATCATGCACCAGAGGATCCACGCCGGCAAAAGTGAGATGGCCTTCCTCTGTCCCCAGTGCGGGAAGAACTTCACCCGGCCCTCCCACCTCCTGCGGCACCAGCGGACTCACACCGGCGAGCGGCCCTACCAGTGCAGCCAGTGCGAGAAGACCTTCAGCGAGAAGTCCAAGCTCACCAACCATTACCGCATCCACACCCGGGAGCGCCCGCACGCCTGCGCCGTCTGCGGGAAGGGCTTCATCCGCAAGCACCACCTCCTGGAGCACCAACGCATCCACACGGGCGAACGGCCCTACCACTGCACCGAGTGCGGCAAGAACTTCACCCAGAAGCATCACCTCCTGGAGCACCAGCGGGCGCACACCGGCGAGCGGCCCTACCCCTGCACCGAGTGCACCAAGTGCTTCCGCTACAAGCAGTCCCTCAAGTACCACCTGAGGACGCACATGGGAGAGTGAGGGGCTGCTGACGGCTTCCTCTCCCTCCCTTTCTTCCCTCCCTCCCTCTTTACTTCCCTCCCTCCAGCCTTCCCCCTCCTCCTCCGCTCATCTCTCCCCCCTTCCCTCCATCTCCCTTCCCCCAGCTCAGGGCATGGACATCAAGGAAGCTTTGTGTGGTAGCGCCGCTGCTCTGGTGGAGACGGCTAGGCTGATTGGAAATAAATTAATGAATTAAAGCAAGTGATGCGCGGCAAAGTTAAAAGATTAAATATATGTATAAAATTAACAGAAGCAGCTGATTTAGGGGGAATCCTCACCATCAGAAAAAAACAAAAAGGCAAGCAAACCACCAACGAAAAGAAACCTGTACAGGGTGTTTTGCTGGAGTAGGACTCTTTAACTGCTTTTTAAATCTACTGTTTGGTTTTCTAATAAATGTGGAGGAACTTTTTTTTTTTTTTTGATAAGCAAACTTAGGATGGCCAAGAGGATTTTTTTTTTTCCCTTTTTTTTTGTTTTTTTAAATGCTCTGTAGGCTGATTCTGGCACAGTCACTTTTTGTCCAGGAGCTCTGCAGAGATGCTGCCTCGTCCCAGCTTTCCGGGCTGGACGCGACAGCCGCTCAGCAGCGCGTGGAGACAAGGAGCTCCCGGCCAGGGGGAGGTGAGTAATAAATAGATCCAGATGATGAGGAAGTTCTCCATGCGTCTAGATTGGAAGCGCTGATAGGTACCTGCCCGGCTCTCGAGGCTGTGATGCACTCCTGAGTTATACAATAGAATAAAATACTAGTTGCAGTAAAAGAACCTTTTTCTGGTAGGACCCCATCGAGCCAGGCTCCTCCAAACGCTCATTTCTAGCACTTAATTCTTCCACAGCAGCAGCTGCCTCTCCGGTGAGTGGCGATCTGGGTGCCAGCCCTCCCGCTGCCACAGGAGCTGCACCAAAGGCATCAAGATGCAGGAGCTGTGGGTCTTGCTGTGGGGTGCTGTGGGGTCACGATGTACCTGGGCATAAGACCTTGACATGTTTAAATGCTCTTCTGCTCTCTTTGACACACAGTGTGGCAAGCGGGCTGCCCTTGCCCATGCCAGTGGCATCATCTGCACACTCCCCGGTGGCAGGAGCAGTGGGACTCTTGCCCCAGGCAGAGGAGCAAGGCCCGTGCTGGCTTCAAGAAAAGCCCTGGCCAGCTTGGGGCTGCTTGTCGGAGACTTCCCCAGTCCCAAGCACTTGCTGCCAGGGTCCCTCACCATGGAACTGTGGCTGTAGTCACAGTGGCAGGGACATGGGTCAGCTTCCTGGCTGTTGGTTTGAGTGCCCATCTCCAGCGGCTCAGTTCTCCATGGCCCTGGCTTGTCCTCGTCACAGCTCCTGTAGCTGAGAGAGATGCACCTCAAGGGCAGGGCCATGGCTGGGGCGGTGACACCAGCTCCCTGGTGCACACTGGGCTCTTGGCCGACGGGTGCTGTGGGGAGGGCGGTGTCGGATCTCATGTTGGACAGTGGCATCAATAAACAGAGCGATGATGGGATAAGTTGTCGGGACCTGTTAATGCCTTTGTAGAATCAAAGTCCTCACTCCAGGGCTTTCAGTGTGTATGAACACCTCCTAAATGTGTAATTTACAGCCTCTTCCATGCTGGGAAGCGTCTGAGGGCAGTGCAGCCACACAGCACTGGCTGGTCGCCGCTGTGGAAAGGAGGATTTTTGGGCTCCCAGGACAGGCTCCAGCTGAGGTTTCTGCGTTCCCTTTGCCAGAGTTGTGCCTGAGACTCCCTGGGAGCAGTTTGGAGTTTCAGGTCATGGCGTGCGGTCTGAGATGGGTTAAATGTGCTGCAGTGGGGCTGGATGTCCGAAGGGAGGTGCCGGCGCAGGACAGGCGAGCCTGGCTGCAGCGCCTGGCCCCTCAGCAGCTGCCTGCATCCCCCTCATCAGGGCTAAATGCAATTAGGGGGAACAGAGAAATTAAAAGCAGAACTGACTCTCAGCAGTTTATGTTCATCCTGCTGGCAGTGCCACAGATGCAGTGGTGTCCTTTTTTCTTCCTAAAAATGGATGGATTCAGCTTTTTTTCTGGCAAAGCAGGCACTCGGGTGCCGCTCTGCAGTGCTGGGGCCAGCCTTGGGGACAGGCAGCCCCCTCTTTGCCCCAACATGGCCAGGCTGGCTTGGTGCCTGTGCCCTGCTCAGTGACTGCTCTTCCCCTCGTGCTGCTCCTTGCCTGCCACACATGCATGTAACGGCGTCGGTCGCTGGACGCTGCCAGGATTTAACAACATCCAGGTGACCTTTAGCAGCTCAAGTGTCAACAGCCCATCTGCAGGCGCAGTCCCACGCTGCGGGGGTACTGAAGGCCCTGGTGGGTGCTGAGCTTGGGATGGCAGTGGCAGTGAAAAACCACAGAGGCGGCAGTGCTGCAGGGCACAAACCTGGGGGTGGTACGTGACATGAGCAGCCTCACCACTCCCCAAGTCTTCATAGAATCATAGAATAAAGGAGTGGTTTGGGTTGGAAGGGACCTTAAAGCTCACCCAGTTCCAACCCCCTGCCACAGGCAGGGACACCTTCCACTAGAGCAGGTTGCTCCAAGCCCCGTCCAACCTGGCCTTGAACACTGCCAGGGATGGGGCAGCCACAGCTTCTCTGGGCACCCTGTGCCAGGGCCTCATCACCCTCACAGGGAAGAACTTCTGCCTCACATCTCATCTAAATCTCCCCTCTGTCAGTTTAAAGCCATTCCCCCTTGTCCTGTCCCTGCCTGCCCTTGTCAAAAGCTCCTCTCCAGCTTTCTTGTGGGCCTCTTTAGGCACTAGAAGCTGCTCTAAGGTGTCCCCAGAGCCTTCTCTACTCCAGGCTGAACAAGCCCAGCTCTCTCAGCCTGTCTCCATACCAGAGACGCTCCAGCCTTTGGAACATCTTCATGGATTGATCAATCAATCAGAGCCCTCTGCAGGTTATTGGCACTCTCCACATAATTGCAGTTGCGTTCATTCGGGCAGTTCTGGATGCTGCACAGTCCTCTGCTAAACCACCATTCCACTATGGGGGTTAATGGCACCATCCTGCAGCAGGACCAACTCTTTGAGGGCTCATGTCCCCATAGGTTTGGCCTGGTCATTGTTGCCTAGCCCTCCCTGACCCAGGGTGCTGGGAGAAGCTGGTTGCTACCGCACTGAGAAGGCTGCAGTCCTGGGGACAGGGGACTAACAGGAGGCATCCAGCACACCACAGCCCAGAGGCTCTCACCCTGGGATGCTGCAAGGACAGAGGACAGATGGTCCAGAGGGCTGAAAGCACCATGTGGAGCCCACCAGAGCTGCTGGGATGGAGTGTGGGACCTGCTGTGCAGGCAGTCAGGTGGCAAATGGGTTTTCATCAGGGCAGGAGACACCTGGGGAGGGGGCTGCTCAACTGCTTCATTGCCCAGCACATGTGCCATCAGCACATCAGAGATATGTGTTGAGGTGGCTCAAGGGGCTCAGGGGAGCTGCCTTCTCTTCCCTAAGCACTGTTGCTGCCCTCCAGGTGTTTTGGGGTGAGAGCTGAGCCATTGGGAGTGCTGGTGGTGGCCATGGGGTGCAGGGATGGAAGCTGGAGCATGGATGTCCCCACCTCCCAGGGCAGCAGCTCAGTGTGGTGGGATTTCATGCCTGCAGCACACAGCGAGGCAGCCAGTGCGGGGAAGTGGCTCACAGGCCAGATTACACTCGGCTCCTGCATGTCACAGCTGCCGCGCTGCCACAATCCCTTCAACTGCAATAAACCCCCAACCCTGGCGGGCGGGAAGTGGCTCCTGCAAGCATGAGGCCTCTTTGGGAAGGATCCTGCTCGGCACCTCCGACCCTCCAATTGGTGCATTTCAGCTTATAAATGACTACCTTTATTGAAGCAGCCAGAGCAGTTGCAGTGGCCGGCAGCACAGTGCTGAACATGCCAGCTTGCAGCCCTGTGTGCCCAGGAGGGCTCCGACTGCTCCCAGGAACTGCAGCGAAAGTTTTTTAAATGATTTATGCACATGCATATGCACAGACACACACACATGGACAGACATGCCCACGTATGCACAGACACACACATATGCAGACATATAGGCATGCACACACGCATGCACTCATCCAGACACACACACTCACACACATGTATGTACACACACGTGCATGCACAGACATACACATGGAATCATAGAATCAACTGGGTTGGAAAAGACCTTTAAGATCATCAGGTCCAACCGTTACCCCAGGACTATCATCACTAAACCATGTCACTGAGGGCCTCACAGAGTTTCTGAACACTTCCAGGGACAGTGATTCCACCACTTTCCTGGGAACCCTGTTCAAATGTCTGATTACCATCTCTGTGAAGAAATTTTTCCCAATATCCAATCTAAACCTCTCCTGGTGCAGCTTGAAACTGTTACCTGTTGTCCTATCACTTGTTACTTGGGAGAAGAGACTGACCCCACCTCACTACAACCTCATTTCAGGTAGTTGTAGAGAACAATAAGGTCTCCCCTGAGCCTTCTCCTAAACAACCCCAGGTCCCTCAGCCGCTCCTCACAAGACTGGTTCTCCAGAGCCTTTACCAGCTACGTTGCCTCTCTCTGGACCCACTCCAGCACCTCAACGTCCTTCTTGTAGCGAGGGGCCCAACCTGTACACGAATATGTATGCACACAGACACACACGCACGGACACACACGTGCATGTACACAGACGCATGCAGACACACACACGTATGTACACAGACGTGCAGGCACCAACACACATGTGAACACACACTCAGTCCCCGCCGCTCCCCGTCCCCTCCCGGGGCCCCGGTAGCTTTCGGCACCGCCCGCGCCCCGCCCGGTCCCTTCCCCCCGCGCCGGCGCGTCCTTCCCGGAGGCCGCACCATGGCGCGGGCCGTGCTGGCGCTGAGCGAGAACCTGGTGGAGGAGGCCACCTGCCCGCTGTGCCTGGAGCTCTTCCGGGAGCCCGTCATCACCGAGTGCGGGCACAGCTATTGCGGGCCCTGCCTGGCGGAGCTCATGGGAGTCCCGCCGCGCCCCATCGACTGCCCGCAGTGCCGCGCCGCCGTGGCACCGGCCTCGCTGCGGCCCAACCGCTCGCTGCGCTCCATGGCCCAGCTGGCGGAGGCTCTGGACAAGGCACGGCGGGCCCACTGCCCGGAGCACGGCGAGCTGCTCGGCCTCTTCTGCGAGACCTGCCGCTGCCTGCTCTGCCCGCTGTGCCAAGACGAACCCCAGCACCGCGACCACCCCGCCCGCCTCGCCGAGGAGGCCGCCCGGCAGCTCCGGGTACGGGAAGGCGGCGGGGGGGCGGGGGGGGTGTGTGTTCCAGGCGAGCGCTGAGGTCTCCTGAGGAGCCTGTTGGGCCCCTTCCCTGGCACGGCTTTGTGTCCTTTCGGGTACAGACTGGGGTCCCTCCAGGCACAGGCTGGGGTACCCGCGAGGCACGGGCTGGGGCACACTAGGCATGGATCTGGGTACCCCCCATGCACAGGCTGGGGTCCCCTCTGGGCACAGGTTGGGTTACCCTTGGGGCATGGGCTCGGGTCCGTTCCAGGGTCAGGGTCCCCTCTGAGCACAAGCTGGGATCCACTTTAGGCATGGGTCTTGGTGCCCCTCTGCATGGGCTGGGGTCCCTCAAAGCACGGGTTAGAGTCACCTCAGGGCTCAGGCTGGGCTTTCCTCTGGGCGTGGGCTGGGATCCGCTGCCAGGCATCAGTCTGTGGTCCCCTCCCAAGCACGGGTTGGGATCCCCTCTAGGCATGGATCTGGGTCCCTTTTGCATATGGGCTGGGTTCCCCTCTGGGCAGGGCACAGGTTAGGGACCCTGTCCAGCTACAGCTTTGGGTCCTCATCCAGCTGTTGGCTGGGGTCTCTCTTTGGGTACGGGTTTGGGGTCCCTATCTGGCAGCAGGCTGGGGTCCTGTATTTCCACTACCCTGCTGGGATTCCTGGTCCTCCCACTGCCCGTTGCCTCCCCTAAGCCACCCACAGGTGCAGGTCTCTCTTGCTGCTCTCTGCTCTGTGGCCCCACAAGATCCTGAGTGCCCCATACGTCCCCAGCCAGGGATGGGACAGGGGCTCTGCCCCTCTGCATGTGGGCTGGGGTGCCCCAGGCCAGCACCCCATTCTGCTGTGGGGCATGGCTTGGAGGAGCACAAGGGAATTTATTTAACACTCGATCAAATTTAGGGAGCGTGCCTGACACACAGTGCTGCTGTCACTGCAAACCTCTTCCCACAAATCCCGCTTCCAACACCAAAAGTTGTTTTTCCTAATTAAAGAAAAAAAAAGAAAACAAAACAAAACCAAAACCAAAAAAACCCAACAAAACCACAGACTTCAGGCTTTCCATATGAAGCTGTTCCAGAAATGTTTCAGGAACAGCTGTGCATGGGGATCTCCCTGGCCTGGCATAACGGCTGCTGGGAGAGAGGTGGGTGCTGGCTCCAAGCAGAGCTGAGCTTGGAGCACCACAGGGGCTGTTCGGCGACATCATCTCACTCCTGCATATGTAACCCTCAAATACCCCTATTTTTCTTTTCTGTTTTTCCCTAGGAGACACTCCAGAACAACCTGGTTCTTCTACGAAAAGAGAAAGAAGAATTTAGGCCCATGGGACAAAAGAAAAGTGATGGCCTGCTGGTAGGTATTTCTCTCCATGTGCACACTGTGCCCCTTCCCTGTCTTCATAGCCACATCCTGTCTTCCCTGGTTGCCATAAATATTTATCTCCTTTTCCATAACCACACCACTTTCTCTCTCCCTCTCTGTTCATCCCATATATACTTGTCCCTCCTGCTCTCTCAGATTCCACTGTCATTTTGGGGCCACCGACACCCAGCCTTGCCACGCCTCTCCCCCTCTACTCTTCCAGCTTTTCCTCTCCAAAACTTCTTTTCCCCATGATCCTACCCCATTCTCTGTAGCCCCCTTCCCATGCTGCGGTGCAGCAGCCGGGGGATGGGATGACTCAAGGGCATCTGTGTGGGTGCCTTGCAGGGGAAGGTGGCCTCAGAGCAGCGGAGCCTGCGAGATGCTTTCACACAGCTGCAGCAGTTCCTGCAGGAGCAGGAGGATGCCCTGCTGGCCCAGCTTGACCAGGTGCATGAGGAGCTCAACCAGGAGCGCTGCAGATACATCTCCAGCATTTCAGAGAGGGAAACGCTGCTGGACACGCTGATTGCGGAGATAGAGAGGAAATGTGACCAGCCGATGGTCGAGTTCCTTACGGTGAGGCTGCATTACCCACCCACGTGCTGTGACCATCTGTGGTGAGGTTGGGGGCACCGTCTGCATCCCGGTGCCCATGCAGCCTGGGAATGAAGGGCAGCACAGTGCTGGCTGGGCCATGACATTGTGGTGTGTGGTGTGAGGCTGGGCCTGCAGCGTGAGCTGAGGATTTGGGTGAGTGACTCACTGAAGAGTCCCCAGGAGGTTGGTGTGACCCCCTCAATCCCACCGCCTTGGCTCATGCAGCAGGGGAGCGGCTATAACTCACTGCCACAGGGACTGTGGTCCTTCCCGGCAGTGCCAGAGCTGACCTGGTGTTTCCTCTCTTCCAGGATGTTGGCAAAATCCTGGACAGGTATGAAACGGGCTCGGCATCGTTCTTCTGCGCGGCTCTTTTGGGCAGAGGTTTGGAAACGCTGCAGGCAGCTGGGCAGCAGCAGCCAGGAGGGAGGTGGCTTTGCCCTGCTGGGCATTTGGGATTTAATGCGATGTTATCTGGAACCAGAGACCATGGCACCCCTGTTGAAGATGGGGTTCTCATGCCAATAGCTGGGACGCAGCTCCCTGCAGTTCTGGGCTGTAGGGGTTTTTCTCTTTTTTCTGTCCTAGCCCCAGGTGCTGGCTGACCACTGAGGTCAGAGCTCCTCTCCATGTTGTTTCCCCCTCAGGTGTGAGGCAGCGAAGGCCCTGATCCCTGAGCCAGTTTCCCCGGGGCTGGAGAGGACCCTTAAGAGACTCTTTAAGAGTAGCCAGATGGTCACAGCTGTGATGGCCGAATTCAAAGGTAAAGCAAAGCAGCAGTGACAATGCTTTGCGGTGTAGCTGGTGTGCAGGTCCCAGGTGGGTGCTGCTGTCTCCGCTCTGCTTCCCTGTGCTCAGCTGCAGAAGTTGATCCTCACCACCAGGGTTTGGGAGCAGAACACACCTGCTCCGGATGGGACCCTCCGAGATGGGCTTTGCTGGAGCCTGGGGCTGGGGAGCAAGCTCCACATCTGGCTTGCTGTCCTAATGGGGAGCAGAACTGCTGAAAGAGTCTCATGCATCTTCCTTTCCCTCCTCTAGTGAGCCTGCTGAGTAAAATCGACAGAGAAAGGGGTGAGTTTCTGGAGCCGATGGGCATAAATGAGGGAGAAAAGCTTTCCAGAATGAGTTTCCTTATGTCCTTGGTGCAGAGCTGGACTCACACCACATCATCTAACTCCAGGGTCTGTCTAAAACCGGGTCCCTTCATTTTGACTATAAAAATCCAGGTCTGTCCCCATGCCAGGCAACACCCAGACACCAGCCAAGAGCCAGGATAGTATGAGTCCCTCGGCTTCCCTGTTAGTGGAGACTTTATTCTTATGCTGTGTTGTGTAAGACTCTGAGTAGTTAAGCAGAGGAGCCCTGTGCATTTTGAGCTGGCTTTTAGGCACACATTTGAAATGCTTTTGCAGATGCTTGGGGTCTACATGGTCCTGGCAGCATTGCAGGGCTCGGTCTGTGCCTTCTCAGGTTTTGGGATGAGGGACTTGACACACAGCACAGGCGTGCCTCAGTTTCCCCTACGCTGCAGTCCCCATCTGGGGAAATCTGGGGCCACGGAGGAGTAGGTTTGGCAGAGGTCCTGGGGTGGTGGCACTGTGCGGTGACACCTCTGTGGCTTTGTGGGACGGCCGCGGGATGGCAGCAGAACATTCCACATGAACGGGCATTTCTGGCTCTGCGGTGAGACTGCCTGGTTACTCGGTGGAGCAGGGTTAGGAGCTGGTTTTCCCTTTGGCAAGTCACTGGAGCAGGCACTGCCATGGCACCACTGCTGCCTTGCAGGCAATGCTTCCTCACACCCGTGGCGGTGTATTGCTCCCCCACACTCAGCCTTACTGCAGCCCCACAAACTCAGAGCCAGCAGTATCCTGGAAGCAGGTTTAGCAAAGCCCATCGTGTCTGTCCCCTGAGCGCGGGGGCACTGCCTGGCTCAGTCCTGCTTCAGAAAGCATTGCTTCTCCAATGGGTCCCAGTAAGGAGGGCAGCAAGGGTCCTGTGTCCCGTGCCACCCAAGGGGGCTGCGGGTGCTCTGCGTGTGCACTCTTGGGGTACGAGTGCGCATTGTGCTCACAGGACGTGTCCCAGCCCCAGGGCAGAGGAGGGAGAGGTGCTGGTTCACTCCTCGGTAGGCAATGGACTGATGTTCCTCTCTGTCATGCATTAGTGAAGGTATGGCTGGACCCAGAGACAGCAAGTCCATACCTGAGCCTCTCAAAGGACTGCAAGACCATGTGGCTGGCAAGTAGGGAGCAAGAACTCCGCGACAACCCTAAGAGATTCACAGGCAGCCCCAGCATCCTGGGCTCCAAGGGCTTCACAGCCGGGAGGCATTACTGGGAGCTAGAGGTAGGGGATGGGGACAGCTGGGCCGTTGGGGTGGCCGTGGAGTCAGTGCAGAGGAAGGACTCGCTCAGCAGGGCCCTGGGGAAGATCTGGGCCCTGAGGCTGGACTGGAATCGCCAGTACACAGCGCTCCACATGCCCCCCGCCCCGCTGGAACTAAACCAAAAGCTCCGGAAAATCAGGGTCCACCTGGACTACGAAGCGGGCCAAGTGACCTTCTATAATGCAGAGAACATGATGCAGATCTTGCAGTTCAAGGCCACCTTCACCGAGAAGGTCTTCCCATACTTTTGGCTCTGGTCACCAGAAACCTACATCCAGCTGTGTGCCTGATGGGGTCAGATGCCTCCTGGTCCCTTGCCTGTGCCCTTGCCTAGCTGAGCGGGAAAGAGGTGTGGAAATGATGCACCATCGTGTTGGAAACTCCCTGCAGTTGGATCTCCTCTGTGTGTTGCTGCACCTTCCCCTGCCAAGTACTTTGGAACATTAAAACTGTGTTGTCCTGCCTGGGGGTGTCTGCATGCTGGTATCCTGGTCAGATCTCGCAGTGGCAGTGGCCCACCTGTCCCTGTGAGCACTGAGGACACACAGATAAGCAGGAGAGAGGAGTTCTGATTGCCCATGGTGGTCTTTGGCAGTGCTGCATGGCTTGCTTTGGCTCGGTATGGTGTGCTATGTTGTAGGCAGCATGGGCATGCAGTCACCCCACAGGCAGGGTTGGAGCCATGGAGGTGCTAATGGTGGTGGTAACTGCTGATGGAAAACTGTAAAAACCTGCTTGAAAGGAAAACGTTCAGGGAGGGGACAGGGTCAAGTGGAGCACTGGAGAAGAGGCACAGCCCAAGTGTCTCCAGGCGATGGGGATGTGATGGGGATCTGTGAGGTCCTGGGTGGTCAGAGATGGAGCACACGAGAAAGCAGGAACATTGTGTGGATGTGGTGGGTGGCAGGACCTGGGCAGAGGGACACGGGTCGTGTCCTGGAGGTGTGGGATCCCCTGACAAGGTATCCTGGTTTCAACTGGTTTCAGCTGGTTTCAGCTGGTGCATTGCTGTGTTTTGGCTTCAGTCTGAGAACAATGCTGATAACACACCGATGTTTTAGTTGTTGCTCAGTAGTGCTCACCCTGATCAAGGACTTTTCAGTCTCATGCTCTGCCGGTGAGGAGGGACACAAGAAGCCAGGAGGAAGAAGAGACAGGACACCTGACCCAAACTGGCCAAAGGGGTATTCCATACCACAGCATGTCATGCCCAGTATATAAACTGGGGGGAGTTACCCGGAAGGCCCAGGTCGCTGCTCGGGTCGGACTGGGTATCGGTTGGCAGGTGGTGAGCAATTGTATTGTGCATCACTTGTGTTTATTTTTTTCCTTTGCCCTTTTAGTTTTATATTCTCTCCCCTTGTTATTGCTATTATTATTATTATTAGTTATTATACTTTAGTTACTGGACTGTTCTTATCTCAACCTGTGGGGTTTACATTCTTTCGATTCTCCTCCCCATCCCACCCAGAGGCAGGGGGAGAAGGCAGGCGGGGAGGAAGGGGGTGCGTGAGGAAATGGCTGCGTGGTGCTGAGTTACCGGCTGGGCTTAAACCACAACACAAGGGCTGTATGTCTCTGAGCCTGGCTGGGAACACAACCCAACATGATCAGCCCTGCAGCTGGAGACAACGGCCTCTGAAACCACTGCAGGGAGATCGGCAGAGTGTGTCTGCCAGGGACTCAGCTCAACAGCGGAGATCTGCAAACTATCACGTAGGGAGAAGATGCATGACCTGCTGGAGACATGTTGCGTGTGTCAGGCACTTAGAACCATAGAATCACAGAATGGTTTGGGTTGTAAAGGACCCTAAAGCTCATCCAGTTCCAACCCCCTGCCATGGGCAGGGACACCTTCCACTAGAGCGGGTTGCTCCAAGCCCTGTCCAACCTGGCCTTGAACACTGCCAGGGATGGGGCAGCCACAGCTGCTCTGGGCAACCTGTGCCGGGGCCTCACCACCCTCACAGTATAGAATCATAGAATGATTAGCGTTGGAAAGGACCTTAATATCATCTAGTTCCAGCCTGTTACTTCACTGGTGTCACTTTGTTTCTCCACTTGTAAAATGGGGCTATGTTTTTGGAGCTGGGACTGCTCCCCCTTCTCCTGCAGTGTCCACAACCAGACAGGCCTGAGGGACGACCCATGCAAAGAATCCCCTCCCCACAGCGCAATCATTGCCGCCTCCATCCTGCTCAGTGACGATGGGCAGGGGGCGGAGAAGGGACCAGGCAAGGCAGGCAACGGGTCCTCCGAAAAGCTGGGCTTCTGTCGATTTTTAAGGCAAATAGCAGCGCCTGGGTGAATGCCTCAGCCTCTTTAAGGTAGAGGTGGGAGCAACGTCTGTCGCGGTTAAAGTGTGACCGTTTTCCCTCATCGTTCCCAGCTTTACCCGATTCCCCTCAGGCCCGGGGCGGTTGGAGGCACGGAGACGGCCAGAGATCTGGGGCAGAGCCGGGGCTTGGGAGAGGCGGGGACTACATTTCCCAGCATGCACCGCCGAGGAGGGCAACGGTGCTGCATGCTGGGAAATGTAGTCCGTCCCTCGGTAGCCGTGCTGCCTAGCGGCACCCTATTGGCTTGCTTCTCTATTAGTCCGGAGTTACATCAATCAGCAGTTGGAGGCGGGGAGTGGGGCGCCCGCCGCTGTTCTTATTGGCCAGAACGAGCGCGGTGGGTGGGAGAATATGAGAGAAAATACTCGCCCCCTCGAAACGTCGCTCAGGGGCCGGTTCTGATTGGTGGAGGGGAGGTTTGGCGCCAGCTTCGGAGCGGGCGACGGGTAGCGGCTGGAGTCAAAGCAGTGCGCGCCGCGCTGACAGGAGGACGGCTCGGCTGGCTCGGCTCCATGGATCCCGCACCGGGCGGTTCCTACCGCCGCCGCCTCCTGCTCCTCTCCCCGGCCTCCTCCGCTTCACCCGCCGTGGTCAAGTCTCTCTTTCCTGACGACCTCTCGCCAGTCTCCAACCTCCGCCTTACCATGGAGCAGCTGGGACGCGGGTCAGTCAAAGCGCGGGCCCTTTCTGCTGTCCCCGGGATCCCCCTCTATCCGTCCTGGCTGAGGGGCTCCACCACGCTCCCCCCTAACAAAACCCCCAAGCGGGCCCTCGAGGGCCTCTTCCTGCCCTGTCTTCCCTCCCGGACCCGAAGCGAGGCCTAAGGGAGCTTCCCCTTTCCCCCCCCGCCCGCCATACTAGGCCTCAAGGGTTCCTTCTCTGTCCCATGCCCAAAGCGAGGCCTGGGAGAGCTCTTCTCCTCCCCCCATTTCAAAGCAAGGACTCGAGCAGTTGTTCTCCTTCCATTCCACACGCCACCCCACCCCACCCCCCCAACTGCCTCCACCGCACTAAGGCCTTGTGGAGCTTTTCTTCTACCCACCCCCAAATATAAGGCCTCTAGAAACATTTCTCCTCCCTCCCCAGCAAGGCGTTGGGGAGCTCATCTACCCTCACCCCCTAAAAAAGTGAGGCCTCGTGCATCTCTTCTTCCTCCCTAATGGAGGCCTTGAGGATCTCTTCTCTGAATCTCCTTCTCCCTCCAGAGGTGAGGCCTCGAGGACCTCATCCCTTATTCTCTCCTTCCAAGCAGCCCCCCTCCTTAACACTGAAGCCTGGAGGACCTCTTCCCCCGCCTCCCCCCAAAAGAGGCCTGGAAGAGCTGTTTCTCCCTGCCTTCCCCGTCCCCAAATTAGGCCTCGAGGAGTTCTTCCTATGCACCCCTCTGCCACCCGTGCAAACCCAAGCTCTTTACAACCCCCTTAACCCCCATCTTTTCTGATGCCTCCCCTCCCGCCCCTCCTTCCACCAAATAGCCCCCTCTCTCCTTAGGGAGCACCGAGACTGCCACCCACCCACCCCACCCCCACCCCCCCCCCCCGCAGGAGCCCCTGCCCACATGTGGCTGTGGTCCTGGTGCTGTGGGCCATCTTCTTCCTGTGTGTCCCACCACGTGCCACCATCTTCCCCTGGTTCTGCTCTGGGTATCTGCCTTGCTTCTGAGTCCCATGCTGGGTGCTTTCCCCTCTCCCACAGATTACTGCTGGTACCTTTGTGCCTGTCTTTCCTGCCTTCTGTGCCACATCAGCTGCAGCATCTCAGCTCTGTTCTTGCTCCCCTTTTCCTGGCTTCTGTGACCCAACTCCTTTAACACTGCTGCTCACCGTTGCCTGGCTCCTGTGCACCCCTCCTCTCTTTGCCATTTCACATACGGGAAGTGCTGCAGCCTCTGAGCTCTGCAACTCCTCTCTCCCCAGAACTCCAGCCATGCAGTTGCTCAATCCCATCTTGCTGTTACTAGTTGTAACTCGTTTAATCTCATTATTCCTGCAGTAACCTCTGCAGTTTGCCTCTTGTATAGCTTCTGGTTTGCCCTGGCCCACTCTGGTCTTGTTGGCTCTCCTGGTATTTGTCTTTTTATTTGCTGATTTTATATCATTCTTGTTTCTGTAATCACCTGCTTTCTTTATGATCCTTCCCTCCTTCAGATTCCTGAAATTCCTGCAAACAATTTACACAAGTCCCCTCCATTTCATTCTTGTGTCCTTTGAGTTTGTAACCCTAGCTTTGTGCCCTGGTGCATTTTTTTTTCATTAACCAATGTGATGGAGGAGCCACACTGAAGTAGCTATTCCTTTCTTTAAGGTAATCTTGAATAAGGCTACATGTGATGCACACATCTCTGTATTGAAGCTGCTGTGACCCCTGCCCACATATGAAATGAGTGTGTGTTTGACGTGGCTCAGTCAGGCAGGAGATGCCTCAAGCCTCTTCACCTACAGAATTATTTAGACTGGACAGATGGTTACGTGAGCAGAGAAGAACTTGCATAGTTGATAAAACAAAATTTGAGAGCTAACTACTTATAAAAAGGAGTTTGAGTTAGGAGCATGTCCACAGTGCATGTGCAGGTTTTAAAAAAACAAAACCAAAACCTGAAACTTGAAACTTGAGTCCCTGTAGGTGTTAGATCGGTGTATTTTGTTGTAAGCCTGTGATCTGGTGGTGGCATTGTCCTTGCACTTGAGAGCACACAGAGCGCAGGAGGCTACAGTCTGTAGGACTGCCAAGCTGGAATCCTTTCACTTGGCCAATGATGATGGTTTTGAGTTATGATTACCTGTGCTGTATGTCTACAGGCAGGTACTCCTATATGGTATCTATTGCTGCAATGAGCATTTAAAACAAATACCTAAATTCTTTTACAGCCAGCATGAAAAAGCTGAGCAAGATCTGGGAAACAAGAATACCAATAGTTTACAAAGAACTGTGTCATTGGAATCAACAGACTCAGGTATGGCTTTCTCAATTAATAAATAACAAGTAAGAAAAAAGTGTCCTATCTTTACACAGCTTCCACTACAAGCAGTTTCCAGGGTGTAGATAGAGAACTATTGCTGCCTGCAATCCCTGCAGTCACTTCTCATGCTTAAAAAGAGGGAGGCAGGCAAGCCATCGCTTGGAAAGCTTCTGCAGTTCATTGTTTGGGTTTTTTTTTTGCTTAAGTTGTCCTGGAGTATGTTAGCAGTAGAGCGGCCACGGAGGAAAAACTGGTTCTGCCCCCACAGGGGGACTCTGACAGAGATGGCTTTTCCCTTTCTTCTTAGGCTGGCTGTTGAGATGTGGTTGCTGACTTGTCACACTTTGTACTGCAGCGTGATGTTTATCACTGCCACTTTCTGATTGCTTTGATGTTCTGCCCCATATGTGGTAGTAGGTCAACACCTTATCATGAGTGTATCAGCCTTCCTTGCAGCAGAGACAGCTGAAGATGAAGCCTGCTGAAGATAGCCCAAGATAGGCTTCACTGGGGAATTGGAGTCCCACCATTCTCTAGTCTGTGGTGTCTTGAGATATTGGCTTGGGGGTGTTCAGAGTTGCGTGTTGGGGCTGTGGTCTGGAAAATGGGGAGATAGTGTTTCACCCTTCATTGTTAGGATCCTTCACATATCTGGTTTTGGCTCTGAATGGGACCGACTTGAGTTTCTGCCCTTTGGAGGGTGATAACTTTGAAATACAGTCATCACTGTGTGTCTTCTCTCTTTAAACCCGAACTGTGCTTACCTGCTCTGCACACTCGAATCGAGGCCATTGAGCAGGGTTTGTCTTGTGGTTTGGGGTTTTTTTCATGGCAGTTAGCGTGAGCTGATTGTTTATGTGAAACCTGAAATACTGATACTTGCCTAGAAGTGGTTTTTTGTTTTTTGGTTGTTTTTTTTTTTTTTGGTTTTTTCAGATGAGATGCTTTATCAGTGAAAATGAAATAAGCCACTACCCCATAACTTGTAGAGTCAGGGAAGCTTCTGATACCTCACTGGTCCAGCCCAGTGATGGAAATCAGTGTCTCCAGTTGAATTTATGCACCAGTCTGACTGTGCATGGTACTTTCAGCCTTCAAAGGAACTTTATGAACCGCTAAAACACAAGTATAGCTCACAAACCACAGAGCAGGATAAAATAACCAAGCTTGCTAAATCTTCACTTTCTTCTTGGCTTTTTTTCTTCTGTCTCCAAAGCAGGTCTTGAGTGCTTACGAAACACTTGTGATTAAAGTTTCTGCTGTGCCGAGACCACTTCCTGTCAATGTTAGTCAAGTTAATTCTTTGTAGTTGTTTGTTTAGATCACAGTCACTGAAATAGCAACAAGTCTTGTCATGATGGTATAGAGAGTACCCAGTACACCGCTGGCCTATCACTAAGTCTTGTGAATACGATACAAAAACTCTTTGAGGAATCTGTGTTTAAGTAAGCTTCACACTTGACTCTACTTAAATGCTATGTAGCTGTAATGTTTCGCTTGGTTTGTGCTTACGAAGTGCTTTCCATTATTTCCAGTACACTAGCAGGCATCAAGAAGGGCATTTTGACTACTTTTTTTGGAATGCGCCCAAAATTTCTTCCTGTGAAGAGGTATAACTGAAAATGTGGCTTAAAAAACCCTTAAGGACTAAGTTGTTAAAGATGTGTGTGTGAGGGAGAATAAGCCAAGAATGTTCCATGTTATGTGGTAGCACTCTGGTCTATGTGGTGTATGTGCTTTTTTTAATTACTTCTATTTTTCCCCAAGCACTAACCCTTGATTATGGCAAAGGGCAGTGCTATGGGGTATCTGTAACTGTTATTTACTTCTACACTGAGGTGAAGCTGCAGATGGGACTTTCTACATTAGTTTCCAGTCTGAGCTCAGGGTGTCTCTGAGGAAATCTGTAGCAGTGTCCAATACTTTGTGTTTCTTAGCTACTACTCAACAGAAAACACTGTCTCTCCTCTTGCAGGTTGTGCTTTGGATTCACCTGATCCTGCAGCCTCAAATGATATCGTGGAAGAAACGTATGTAACCATATGCTAAATCTGACTTGAGGCATTTCACGTTGCACCATTAGCAAATGTAGGCTAATAAAAGGCTTGATGCAGCTTTTCCTTTGCTGGCACATGTGCAGTGGGCTTTTCACTCTGAAAAACTTCTGGCAGTGTGTGCTGTAGTGCTCTGCTGCTTGAGCTGCTAGGGTTTCTGTCTTGTCTGTGTCCCAGAGTACGTAACAAGTCTTGGGTCTGAGTTAATGTGTTGTACCAACCAGACTGTTTGAGCATGACATGGGCACCTTACCAGCAGGCTGAGGCTGCACCAAATTGCATGTAAGCTGCAGTTTTCACTCAACGCTTAAACTATAATTGATGCTTCCATATGTTTCTACTGATACCAAGCAGTTGCTCTGAGCTTTGCATTTGCCACTCTCAATTAGATTAATTTTTTTCCCCTAACCTTCTATTGCCAGGTGTGGGGCAGGTGCTGTTGGTCCCTCATATACTGAACTGTTCTTCCTTCAGCTTAGCATCTTGTCTGAACGCTGCTGAAAAGGACTTAAGGAAAGGAGGGGGAGAAAGGAGTCAAGCTTGTGTTCTAAAAACTAGGATGGGATCAGCTGGCTATAAATAGCTTTTGAGAAAGACGGTGTCATCAAGAAGTATCTTGGCTTCTGCTTAGCATAACACTTCTTGACTGAAAACGAAGGTTGATTTTTAGTGTGCTGTGCTTTGGTGCTAACTGTGGGACATCTCTCTTGCTTTTAGGTTTGAGAAAGCAATTCTTGAATCCAGCAGACTGAAGTAAGTGTGTTTCTACTTCAACTCCTTTGTCAGTGACTGTAGTAGCTTGTGGAGTTTTACTGGGGGGGAGGAGGAGGAGAAGCGAGTTCTACTCGTGTTAGTGTCTTTTAAAACAACATGTTGAAATAAATCTTGATTCTTTTTCATTGTAGCATTCGAATGCCTTTCAGAAGAATCCATTCACTGCCAGTAAGTGAGATTGGTACTGGTATTCTATAAATGTTAAATGATTTAGCATATTAAGTGCTTTTAGTTGGATACATCCCATAACTTGTTAATTTTCTGGCTTCAAGAACAGTTACTGTGGCAGTTAATGAAAACTGTCAGAATTACAGCTTGTAAACTCAACATCTCATTTAAGTTAGCATGAAATATCAGTGATGTGGCTCTGTCACTACTGCAGCTGAAGCATTTTGGTACCTGTACCAAGATGTCAGCATAATAGACTCCTGCACATAGTTTGCACAAATTTGTAGTTGGAGATTTTACAGTCTTTATTAATCACTCTTTTGCTTTAAATGCACTTGTGCAAAGACTATATTGCACAATACTGAACTGGCACTTTTGTATGAACGTTGTAGCAAAGCCTCCTGGGATCCAGTCCTGCTCTGAAGAGAAACCATTCTGATTCCCTGGATGGCAATGCTTTTCAACTGTTGGAAAAAGATGAAAACAAGGAGAATGTAAGTGTTGCTTTCCATTGCTGTGATGATAGGCATAAGAGGTGGTACCAAGGGAGCTGGATTAGCACACCCCTTCAACAGTGGATGTGGTGGAAAAGGCTTCTTTTCCCTTCTGCCAGGCTGTAGTTCAGACATGACAAATTTTTGCATAGCTTATCTCAGAGGAGCTTGCAGTGAAGTGCAACAGCACTAATCATAATGACTGCAAACTGATTATACGTTCATAAGAAACCTGGAAGACTTTGGTTGCCCAGCTCTACTTTTGTACTGCTGAGCTTGACTCCTTTTAGGCTGTGGCAAGGGAAAATGTATTCATGCCACTCACTTTAGGTAGCTATGAGGGGTGTCTCTAGAAAGCTGTTTCGATAGATCACCTCATCTCTTTCCACTACTGGCATGGGAAGTCTTGGGTCCTCAGCACCAATGTCCTTTTGCCTACTTGGTCTGGAAGGCTTTGCTGCTGGAAATCCCATTGGTAAGACTCTGTCAGGTCTTGACAGAAGAGCGGGTGTCAGCAGAATTTAAAAATGATTCCTTTTGCAGAGAAGTTGGCTGACAAAAGAAATAGAAAAGCCTTAACCCTGTGGGTGATATCAAGAGGATAAAAGCTTAATTATATTAAATGAATTGCTATTCTAACCTCTTTAATTTGAAAACATTTGCCTTCAGACTATTCCTGTTGGCAGGGAACTTAAAACCACAATGTCAGATAGCTTTAAAAAAAACCCTAAAAAGATAAAATGGCTCCGGAGGCTTACACAGTTTGTAATTTTGGTAAAATGACCACTTTGCGTCTTTTTAACTCAGGAACCATTTGAGTTTAAGAAGCCAACCAAACCAGCTTCTCGTTCTGTGCATGTCCATTCCCATGGTGGAAATGGTGTTCCTGGACCAAGGCAGAATTCATCTCCAGCTCAGATAGTAAGTACTACAGTGTTCTTTACAACTAATTCTCACCTAATCTTCTGCATACCTGGAGATTATGCAGAGCCCTGGAGGTGTGCAGAAAGGGATGAAAAATTGGGAAGGAGAAAAATTGCATCATGTTCTAAGGCAGCACTGTTAATCACCACTAATGTGCCAAATAGAAAAACTTGTCTGCCAGATAAGAGAACTTCTCACATTTGGCTTGTGAGATGGTCAGGAGTTTAAAACATGGATTGTTCTGTAGTCTGAAAGATTAATCAGTACAGAGCTGGGGTTACGCTGCAGTAAGTTAAGGCAGTGTGGATGTTGATTTAGTTTGTAATTGTTTTCACTATCAATAAAATAAATAACTAAATTGAGGCAGATGCATTTGGAACAACTGTGTAGATGTGACTGGATTTTATGTCCAGATGTGACATCCAGGAAGCAACTGAAAAACCATGATGGGTCCTTGCATAGAAAAAATGCTGGGGGACTAAGTCTTGCCTCTGCTCCTTGAATCAGGTCCTTCGTCCTGCTTAGTACTCTTGATCTTGTGCTTATCAACTGCAGAGTTTATATTACCTCCTCTTCCCACTGACACCAACCATTTTTCTCCATTGCACCTTCCCTGGATGGTGTCTTTCACAGATGAGGGTTATTGCTTAATGAGCCTAATAAAGCATTCTGCTATTGTAGGGATCAAATAGAAGTATTGGAACTCAGTCTGGGGTTTGCTCAAGTCAGTGTATTCAAGGTGGGGGAAAACACACCATGTTTTCTGTAGTGCAGTAAGAGGCAAGGCACTGTCTCTGTGGTTACAGCTCCCTGCAGTACAGAGAAGGAGTGTTGTTAAAACTAACTATCTTGTCTCAGTTTCCCATGGGTGAAACACCCAAGGGTGAACAGGAACACTACGGGCCAGTTTTCCTGCAGAAGTCTTCTCTGACTTCCTCTGAAAGTGAAGATGATGATGGATTCCTGGAGCTGTTAGATGACCAAGATTTGAAGGTATGTACAAAGGAAATATGATGGGCATTTTGAAACTTGCTCTGTCCAATGTTAGTAGTCTGCCACAATTTGTCTATGGTGCACATATGTTCTAGCAGAACTCAGTGTGGAAAGTGAGACTGCAAAAAGCTAGGTACTAGGGAATCCTAGGAGGTGAGTTATCACCACCTTTTTCAATTCAGTTTCAGTGTCTCTATCTTACACATGCTCTTTCCTAGTGCAGACAGTGGGATTTACTTGGGGTGTGAACAGCAGTTAAAGAATTTCTCCTGTTCATATTGACTGATGGGAATTGCATTATTAGAGGGAATTATTGGAACAGTCAGCATTTGTCTTTGGAAACTTGCTGAAAGAGCTAGAGGTAAGATTTGCTTTTGAGCCACTTAAGCAGAAGACTTTCTAACTGAATTTGAAATGCTTAAAGCTTTGGAGGAACATCATTGTTAATCAATCAATGAATTGATGTAACTTACCTTCTCCAACACATCTCAACTTGGTTCCATTATTTCATTGAGTATTGGACTAGTGATTGAGTTAAATTCCTAAAACATATCTCTAACATGAATTCAACTGAAATGCTGGCCCAAGCTGTGCAGAAACCTTATTGTCTCTGCCTACAGTGGAATAGATGAGAATGAATTTTCTTTTTTTCCTCAGAATGATGAGGAGATGCCATCTGATGTGGCAAGCCTCTGGACTGCACCACTAGTCATGAGGAGAACAGACAATCGGGTGAGTGTTCTGTGGGAGTATAAGAGAACAGAGACAGGGACTTTGTTCTTGCAGCTGTTTTCACTGCTGGTACAAGTGATCACACTGGCTCTGGTCCTGTGTCCCTAAAAACAACAACATAAGATATGGCATAAATCCCTTCAGTATTCTGTTATCTCTAAAGACTGTTTAGCTGAAAGACTTTGTCAGTGTGGAACAATGCTCATTGTGTGCATACATATGCATTAACTTTCTTTTTCCAAAGCCACTTCATAAATGCAAGATGATCTTGACTGCCCTTTATCAGTTACTTATTGACATACTTACATCCTGCACAGACTTTCCTGGAATCCCTGTAGCCAGATATTCTGACAAGAGACTGTGAAGGGAGGTTAGATTCCAGCAAAAAGTTCCTTAATCTGCTGATAGCTTGTCTGTTAATTGGTATAAAGCGCTCTGCTAGCACTTGATATTGCTTCTGGTGCTCCAAGCTCACCCAGCCTGCAGGGCAAGAAATGAGTGTTACTGGAAATGCAGGTCCTGAATTTAGATGACCCTGTTAACATCCTGCTATTGCTGTGCGGTGACAGTGTCGTGAATAAGGCAAAACGTGTAATGATCTGAAAGTCTGAGGCTTGCTTAGTTTACAAGCTCAGTTTTTGCTAGACAACTCTTAAATTCTCCTTCCTCGTAGGCCAAACGATGTCGGCTGTTTGGCTCTTCATCTCTGCCTAGTGATGTAGGAAGAACCACCCAGAAAAGGATGGAAAGATCCCAGGAAGAGAATTCTCCAGGGAAAAGCAAGAAGAGGAAAAGCCTGACTGGAACACCCTCTGAGGACTCAACGGTTGGTGGCTTGGCATCCAGTTTTGTAACGGAGAATTGATTAGGAGAGGATCTAACATAGGTGTCTAGCTGGTGAAGGTTAATGAGAGAGCTTTTTCAGGTGAATTGCTGACCTAGCAAAAGTGCATTTTCTCTTCATAGTGAGGAGATTTGGGGGAGCTGGTGCAGCAGTTGCGTACTCTTGAGTCTGAGTTTCACCTTAATCCAAAGGGGATGCTGGGAGTTGTAGCTTAGGGCTTCGGAGTAAACTGAGTTTTCCATTATGTTGTGGGAAAAGGATCTCTCTGTTGTCAGTGCTCGGCATTGATCTCTAACCCATCTTCTGCTAGAATCTGAAAATGGTGAAGACACAATCCTCCACAGCAGAGATCGAAAACATTTTGGACACTGACCAGACAGACCTTATTGGTGACTTCTCAAAGGTAAGGATTTAATGGTCAAGTGTTAATTCAAGCATTTTAATGGCCTCTCTTAGTAGAGATGTCTCAAACCAGCCCAAATAAAGCAAGTCCCTTCTTTAACAGTGCATATTCCAGTTACCAGGAAAGTATGTTGGCTAGAAGGGTGCTTTCATAGCTTAGCCACAACTTGTGGTTATTTGAAAAGATCTACAAAATTCGTTCAGTATAGTTGCCAAAACTAAAATTCTGCCCCTGAATTTTACCCTTCTTAGTTTTCACTCTTGGGCTTTGCTGAAGAGGCTCTTGTCCTCAAAGTATCTGTGTTATGAAATACAACTGCTGGACACTGTGCTATTGCCTGCATTTGGAATTTTCTCATTTAAATGCTGTCTGTCTTACAGGGTTATTTATTCCACACTGTCGATGGGAAACATCAAGATTTAAAATATATTGACTCAGAAATGGTATGTGTTCCAGGGACAGTAAGAAAAAATCTTTACTGATGGGAACAAGACAAGAACATCTTGAAACAACTGAACTCTGGGGATTTTTGTTGAGTTCTATCTCCTTTTTTTTTTTCCAGATTGTGTCTGTGCTGACTGGGAAGTTTGCAAACTTCATCAAGGAATGTGTGATAATAGATTGTAGATACCCATATGAATATGAAGGAGGACACATCAAGGTATGTTGGCCTTGTAAGAGCAATGCAGAGTTGTCTGAAATTGCAAACTGGGGTCCATTGGCGCCATGGGAGGCTGCTCTTCACTCAGGAGCATCCAAGGTCATGTGGGTGTGTTACAGGCCACCTGTAACATTCTGCTTAGGGTTTGGTGCTGTCTTCCCAATGCTGGAGAGGGCTGCCAGAGCCCCTCTGGGAAACTAATAAGGAAACTGCATGCAAGGAAGTGGGATGGGTTCGTTACTATCCTCCACTCACTCCATGTGCTTGGGCATTACAGGGTGCTGTAAACTTACATATGGAAGAGGAGGTGGAAGACTATTTGCTTAAGAAGCCAATCAAGCCATCAGATAACAAACGAGTGATAATAGTGTTCCACTGCGAGTTTTCTTCGGAGCGGGGTCCTCGGATGTGAGTTGTGTCACACTTCCCTAGATGAGAACTTACTGCTGTGCTAGCTGGGAGCAAAGCTTTTGGGGTGGCACCAGTTACTGTGCTGGCATGCCACTTAATATGCAGCTTCTTGTGAGTAGATGTTGGTTGTCAGCTCTGGTTGGGAGGTAGCACAGCCCATGGTGGGAAAGGGCATGTTGGAGTTGTGCTGGCACAAGAGGTGGAAACGAAAAACAGGCGAGCTGCAGCAGTGGCTTACTTCTGTAATCCCAGGAATGGGAAGTTTTGGGTGAGAGCTGTTTTCCTCTGGTGTTTTTTGAGTGCATGATTTAACACAGGATTTTTTTCCTGCTATAGGTGCCGGTTTGTGAGAGAGCGGGACAGGCTGGGTAACGAATACCCCAACCTCCACTACCCAGAACTGTACATCCTGAAAGGAGGTTACAGGGACTTCTTCTTAAGATGCCGTGTAAGTAACATTCAGTTAAATGCATCTCTCTCACACTCGAAGAAGAAAAAATAGGTAAATAATACTGATGTATTTGTACCCGATGAGTCTTTTGGAGTAAAACATTTTTTTGCTGGGGTTGCTTTTCCTCCTCTGTTTCACCATGGTCTCCCATACTGAGAGTAATTAAAATTTGGTAGTGAGGCTCTTGAAGCCTGATCCATACTCCAGAGCTGTCTTGCTCCCATAGCTGAAAGGTTTTTCCACTTGTCTCAAGACAAGACAATATAAAACTGGTTTCTACCCTTTCATAACAACTAGGAGTTCAAAATGTCACTCAGAGAAGGAATTTCAGACTGCTCAGCCTGCAAGGACTGGGAGAGAAGGCAGCCTTATTGCTGATAACAATCCTGAAGTCTGAAATAGCAAAGTTGGAAAACTCGAGCTTTGACTTTTCAGCCTCTAACTCAGAAAAGGAAACTAAAAAATGCCGAGCAGCTCTTACAGCAGCATTGTATGGATGGTGCTTCTTGTATCCCTTGGCTTCTGCTGCCTTGGCATTTCAGTGGCTGTACCCTCCTTCTCCAGCTAGTCCTTCCTGTGCTTCTGAGACTAACAAGGTTGTGGCCTGGCAGTTGCGTTAGTTCCTTTTGGACACCTGCACTGCAGTGTGGCTCTTAGATTACCTTCCTGTTCTGTGACCTGGTGTGTTTTCAGGGAGATGCAGGGTGCTGTTTCCCAGTGGCATGTTGGTTTTTCCAGCCTTTGGGATGCTGCTGTTCATGGTAGGGAGTGCTCTCCTGGTTTTTAGCTCTCCCTGTGACCTGATGATTCCCCCATGGCGGTGGTTGCACCTTGGTTTGGTTTTGGGGCCGGTAGGTGTCCCCTCCCGAGGTGGAAGGAACAAGGGCCTCAAGGTGGCAGCATGGAACAGCCGATGGCAGCTCCTGTGTGTGCCAGGGGCTGGCTGGTTCGTGGTACAAGTGTTTTTCAAATCTTAGCTATTCCAAGGTGAATGCTAGATAGCCTTAGTTATGTATTGATATCTACCAGAAAATTTGGGGTGAGAGCTCTGTACACAGGGCCGGCAGTCCTTCATGTAATAGCTGTTATACCCTCTGAAGTAGCTGGAGTCTGAATATCACTTGGCTTTGTTCATGAGTGTCTGGTATGAAACTCCTGCATAGAGCCGGGGGGTGTCTTTCTGTTTATTCTGGTGGTAGTTGTTGGAACAGTTGCTGGCAGGCTCTGTCAGTGGGTCTCAACGAGACCATCGCTCCTGTGAGACAACCAAAGTGAAAACAGCTTCTCTTTCCCCAGAGTTTCTGTGAGCCCCAGAGCTATCGCCCCATGCACCATGAGGACTTTAAAGAAGACTTGAAAAGGTTCCGCACCAAAAGCCGAACCTGGGCTGGCGAGAAGAGCAAAAGGGAACTGTACAGTCGCCTGAAGAAGCTCTAAGGGCTGAACTGAACTCAGAGCAAAGACTGCCCGTCCTGGGGGGGAGGCTGCAGCAGGAGGGAGATGAGTCTGTTCCTGGCTTGCAGTGATCGGGCACCAGCTCCCTCCTCATCTGTCATCTCACTGGGAACACCCTGGAACTTGGGGCTGCAGGCTTGAACCCAGCAACCTGGATGCTGTCTGGGAGCCGATTCTGCTGAATATTCTGGTTACGCTCCTTTGTGGAAATGGCTTCTCGTGTTCTGCAACACCCACAAACTGCAACATCCAGCAGTCTGCCCAGGGAGGGGTGGGGAGGCTGCTGGTGCCATGCCCGTGGGGCTCTGCTGGGACGTGCTGTAAGCAGGGAAGGTATTTTAGTGCCTGTTGGGATTCTTTTTTTTTTTTTTAAATGCTTTATTTTTATTTAAATACAGTCAAATGAAGCTAATGCTGCTGCAGTCGAATCATCTGGATTGTACTTAAACTTTGTTTCTGCTAAAGGGCAGCCTGCTGTTGGGGGGGTGTTAATTATTTTTCTCGGCTGCAGTTTTGATTCTGTGGTTTTGCAGCGTAATGCGTCGTGGTGAAGAAAAAATGGGAAATGGTTCATTACAGGTAGAGGTTCCCAGGTCACTGAACTCCTGTGTTCTGCTCTGGAAGCCTCTTAAAGACAGTCTAAGGGGAAGTTGCTTATTGTACTTAAATATGTTCACCTCCCTTTCTTAGATTGCTTTATTTCATAGTAATTTGAATTTAGCTGCTGTTTTAGTTCTGTTGCTGGTGTTTCAAAGTAGGAAGGACTTCTGGGAGCTGAGGTGTCTCAGGTGATCCCAGGAGGGCCAGGTCCCAAAGCTGTTCCCAGGATTCCCAGCAGCACCAATTTACTGTGGCTGTGTATTGTTATCATGAACCGTGTCCAGAAAAGAGCTCAGCTGTGAGGAACCACGCTAATGATCCTGCACTGGAGGCTGCTCTGAAACCACTCTGCTTTGACTTCAGCTGCTTCTCCAGTAGCTGAAGCACCTTCTGCCGGGAAAGGCAGGAAACAGAATCAATTCCTGAAGGAAGAGTGTGTCGTACCCTATAGCTGAGTCCTACAAACTGCCCACCTAAAGAAGAGCCTTTGCTTCTGTGGCACGATAGTGCCTGAACAGCTTTGCTGCTGCTTTTGGTGTTGAAGAAGTGGTTTCAGGGTAAAGCCAGCTGCCTGCTGCAGCAACGCTGTGATGATTACTGTAGCTCATCTTCCTCACACATGAACTTCCTGGTGGAAGTGTTGCTCCTGAGGCCTAGGAGCACACAGCCCAGGAGCAGCCATGCATCCTGGAAGCTCTTGGCTCTTTAGCAGAAATCCATGCTTTGCACGGCTTGGCTTGCTCCTCACGAGTTAGTCCTGTGTGTTGCTGTACCTGTTTCAAAAAATACTGAAATGGAGGTGACTTATGTGGAATTTTAGCTTGATTTTTTTTAATTTTGTTTTTTTTTTTTTTTTTTTTTTTTTCCTGAACCTGCTCTTAACCTTCGTAAGAACTGACCGGATGAACCGTGAACTTTCTCATTTAAAAAAAAATAAATTGGATTTTGCTGCCTTCCTTCAAAACTGATTACCTGGAAGGGGGAGATGATGCAATGGAGAATTATAATGGTGGTTGCCACATCTCACCTGGAATGTCTGAACCTCTGGAGGAAGCTGGGAGGTGCCAGAGGCATGTGTGTTGGGGGAGGCTGGCTCCTGGTGCCATGGCAGCACTGTGATGCACCCAAATTGTGCCAAGCCTGAGTGGTAAATAATCAGTTTAGCAAACTGATGTCTGGGCATGATGTCTGGGTGCGACTTTATATGTGAGTAGTTGCTCCCTGTGAAAGTTTAATGCACCAGTTGTTTGGGAAAAGCAGAGGGAGGCTTGATGCTCTTCTCTGAGGTCACTCAGGTGGAGCAAAACCCTTTCAACAATCTGTGACTTTACAGTTGCACTTCCTGTGAATGCCCCTGAATCAGTTTGTCTTCCCAAACTTACTGATATTTAGGAAATTGACGGTGGAAGAGAAACCCTCAGAAGTACTGAGGGCCAAGAGCCACAGCTGATCTTTGAGGGCTCAGCCATGCCTCTTACCCCTGTGGAGATGGACACAAGACCCCTCTTTCTACACCCCACTAGTTCTGTGTGTGCTGTTTTATTAAGAGTCTGGGTGGTGGGGAAGGAGAAGGCTGTGAGATGCTTCCAGCCAGGATCTGTACCATATTGCCCCACAACTGTAATACACTTGAGGGGGCTAAAAGAATAAAGTACTTAAAATCCAGATGGTTTGTCTAACTCGGATAGTCTCACAGCAGAAGGTGTGCTGGTGGGCTGCTGGGCTTCACCATGGCTTGAAAAGAAACCCTGTGTTGGTAATGGCCTCTTTTGGGTATATTTGTATACCTGCAGCTGGATGAGAACTGCTCACGACCTTGTGCAGGGGCCTAGGACCCTGGCAGGGCTGGATGGAGCTGGGAAAGCCCAGTTCAGCCCCAGTCCAGGCAGTTTCCAGCATCCCATCTACACTGCGGAGAGTTGCAGCTCGTTTTTGGATGAGGATCCTTGTTTGTGCTGGATGCTTTCCCAGTGGAGTACCTGAGAGGGCTATTTTGTTAAGGATGTTAATGGCTTCTGCAGAAAGCATGGGGATGAAGAGCAGGTGGTCAACAATGGGGACACATTAAAAGCCTCACTTAAAATAAGCAATGTGGCTTCAAATCCACTGGAGGCTAAAGCGGAGAACTGGGTAGGCTTTATTTTCCTTGCCTCCATCTGTCATCCTTAAAACTGATGTTAAAAGCAGCTTAAGGCTTCATCAGCCTCTACCATGGGTTCCTGCATGCTCCAAAGCTTCGTGGTTTCTTTCATATTGCTTTACCTTTTGTGGCCTGAAAGGATGCTTGTGTTATAGAATAGTATCATAGAATCACAGAATGGTTTGGGTTGGAAAGGACCCTAAAGCTCATCCAGTTCCAACCCCCAATGGAGGGCTGTGCAATGGCAGTTCCCGGCCTCTTGGAGCCTATTCCTGTGTCTGTGCTCCTGCCACCAAAGGCAGCTTTCCTGGCAGGCAGCTGCACTCCGTGCCCCTCATGCAGCAGCCCAGCTGCTGTGAAACCCAACAATTTGCTGTAGTTATTTGTCAAGTGAAGCTGCCCCCACCTGAGGCTTTGCCAGGCCAGGAGGAAGTAGCCTGGGGCAGGAGCACAGAGTGTGTTAACTGCCTGGCACCCAGCATGGTGAAAGGGCCAAGCAGGGTGCTCTGTGAGGGCTCGAGTGCTACTGGCTTGGGATGAGGCAGAGGGGCTCAAATGATCAGCTACAATTGTGCAAAGCATTTGATGCTGTCCTGCATGGCATGTCTGTCTCTAAACTGGAGAGACATGGATTTGATGGATGGACCACTCGATGGGTAAGGAATTGGCTGGATGGTCACACTCAGAGTTGCAGTAAACTCTGATGAAAATCTTGGCTTTACCTTGATGCAGGCGATGTTTTTTGAAGAAGATTCATAGAATCAACTATGTTGGAAAAGACCATTAAGATCATCGCTATTAAGTCCAACCATTACCTCAGGCCTACATGTGGCTTTTCTGGGCAGAAGCTGCTTTGTTAAGAAAACTGTTCACTTCTCATCTTGGCATTGGCTTTTAGCGACAAGGGGGACTAAGCTGTCCCCTGGTGAGCTGGTCCATGGGTGGCAGTGCTGCATAATTCCTAGAAACGTTGGTGCCAGGATTTGGCCAGACTGTCATTTGGGTTTCCTTTGAACTGGAGCTGGTCAGCGGCTGCTCCCACTGGGCTGTTACTGCGGCTGTGGCACAACCCAGTGCCCTGTAAGCCCTCTCCTGCATGAGGTGACCCTGCTGTGTCACATCCCACCTGCCTTCCCTGTGGTCCACTGGGACTCCATGGGGAAGTCCTGTCATTGCCTCATCCCTTATCAGAAGCTCTGTGATCCCTGCTCCACTTTGGGCACAGTTACATCCCATCACCAGGGCTGGAGCCAGGGAGCGTGAGGGGATGGTCCTAGCTTCTGGCTTTGCACCAGTTCCTCTATTTCAGTGTGGCTCTGCTCTGGGGAGTGGGGCCCATTGCCCTCCCTTCACTGGGAGCAAGGAATGGAGGCTGCCAGCCTGGGTGGAAGGTCCTTGTTAGAGGTCACCAAATCCAGGCAAAGCTGGAAACGAAGCTAATCTCCTGCTGTCGAGCCAAGCTTCAGGCGTGCTGGAGAAAACTCCGGGTGTGGGTGCCAGCCCTTGGCCTGGCAGCGGCTGCAGTGTGGCTGCATCGGGAAGGCATGCTGGAGGCCGGGCTGGCTCAACACTGCAGCCCCAGGCGATGGGGCACTGGGCACAGCCATCATGATGCACCCACACCAGGGCTCTCACTGGGGGCACCCCTGCATCTCCCTGCTGAGACTAGGCATGGGCACAACTCTATGCTGTCAGTGCCAGGCACCACTGAGTCCCTCCATGCTCTTCGTGGGCCCAAGCTGGAGCCGAGGGGCCCGGGTGGCTGCTGCCTTTTAAGGCTGCTCTGGGTTGATGAATCGGTTGCCAACCTGCGCAGCAGCGCTCAGCAGGCAGTGGCATGCCAGGGGTCCCGGGTGGGGGGCACAGAGCATCTGCTCAGCATTAAGGAATGATGGGTTTTCCCCAGCAGTGCCCCGTTCTCTTTCCTGCTGGGGCCAGGGCTGCTGTCGCCCTCCATGCAGCTCTTGCTGCTTCACCCTCAGGCGGCAGCCCCAGCTCTGCCCCGTGTCTTGTTTTAGATGCACAGAGCTGAGAAGAGAAGGTTCTGGGGAGACCTTAGAGCAGCTCCCAGTGCCTAAAGGCGACAATAAGAAAGCTGGAGAGGGGCTTTTGACAAGGGCAGGTAGGGACAGGACAAGGGGGAGTGGCTTTAAACTGAGGGGAGGAAGGGCAGGTGTGAAAGGGGAGGCAGCCTCAAGGCACCTCCATATCCCATCTAGGCTTTGCTCCTTGGCTTCATCTCCTGCAACAGGGCCGTGCTCACAAATGTTTCAAGATGGCTCAGAGCCTTGGGTGCCTTTGGAGAAGGGGTGTCACTGAGTCACCCGCAGCTTGGCCACTTGGGCCAGCACAGGTCTGCCTTTGGGAATCTGATGTGCCTTTGGGGAGCAAAGTGGCTGCAGACAGGAGGTACTGGACCCTGGGTGAGGAGGAGTTTCTGCTTTCCACCCACAGAAGACGTGTCCCATTTGTTTCTGTTGGATGAACTCTCCAGCAATGTTTGATAGGGCTTAAGGCTCAAGCAAGGAGCCATAAAAAGAGAGAATAACATCAGAAGAGGAAAGTGGAAGGAGGCCAAGAGGAACACAGCCAAGTGCCCTTTCCTTCTTTCTCTTTCGCTGTGCGGGAAATCCCGGAGACTGTGGGCTGTGTCGCATCCCTGCGCCAGGCGAAACATGGCCCTGACCCTGAATGGCTCTGCCATGAGACAGTAGGGTCCCTATGGCAGATTGGAGGATCCTGGGGGGAGGGTCAGCCAGAGGAGAGGGGCCCAGGGAAGGAGCTCCCATCTGGAGTCAGGGTGAAACTGCGCTGCAGCTTTCACTCCACTTCAGTGGACGGCTGCATAGGGTGACTTCTACCATCACATCTTGTGGGATGGGACAGGAAGGTCGGTCCCCAGTGGGATGAGTGTGGTGGCAGCAGAGGAGCCCTGTGGTTGGATCCTGGGTGTCTCCACAGAAGGAATTAAGCAGGGTGGGGAGGAGACAGAGGCTACTCTGCGGTCATGGGATTAGCATGTGCAAACAACACTGCAGGCCATTGCACAAGCCTCTTCAAACAAGTGCTGGGTGCCACGTGAAAGTACAATACCCCCTGCTACGCCATAACCAGGTTTCCCGCATTATGCTACACCATAATGCGGCAAGGTTAGTGGCCTTCCTGCATGCTGTGGCTCATCAAACCCTGCACAATCAAACCCTGGTGCTGGTGGTGGGTTGGGAACGGCCAGCTGGGGGGATGCTGGCAGTTGCCCTGCAGCCAACCCATGTGGCGCCAGGCCTCTGTGCCATCCAGCATGGATCATCTGCCACAGCCTGATGCTGCATGGAGCCTCCCCAAAGAGCTGAAGCCCCTTTGTGGGCACTGGCTCCTTGTGCCAGGAGATGGCCATGCTGTGCCCCTGGGAGAGGGTAGTGCTGTGGTTCTGGGGTGTGCCCTGGGAACAGCCCTGGGGCTGCACGGTAATGAGGGATGATCCAGCAGCATCACAACAGTGCTGCAATTCTGGCTCTGTGTGACACTGAGCAACACCGTAATTAGAAGGTGCCAGCACTGCTGTGGTTCGTCCCTGGTTCACCTCTGCTTCCTCCTCCTGCCGTCCTCCTGCCCAGGGCAGGGGAAGTCCCATTAGCAGGAGCTGGGCCCACACAGGTCTCCAACTCAAGCCACCACCCACTGCAGCCCTTCTCATGCAGGTTAAATAGCAGAGCCACACTTTGGGAGGCAGCACTAGGATGGATTCAAACCTATCCCACCACCAGCTTAACCAGTTTGGTGTGTGATGAGGTCCTTGTGGGACCCCTGTGCTCATGGGAGCTCTCCAGGCATCACCTCAGTCCCAGGAGATTTGGGATCTGCCCCTGCAGAGCAACCTCAAGTGCATTTGGGGCTTTCTTGAGTGCAGAGTTGGTGCCTTGCATGTGGAGGGGCTGAGTTTGGTCCTGGCTGTTAGCCTGTTGCTGCAGGAGGAGGAGCAGTGCCCCGAACTCCACACTGGAAACAACTGGTCACATCTCTGCCGGTCCCACAGATCTGTGTTCCCCTTGGCTGCGCCTCTCCCCTCCACCAATCATGGTTGGAATTGGGTAAGAAGTTGGGCCGTTGTTGTGCAAGGCAGATCCACAAACACAGCGCTGCCCAGCCTAGTTTCCCTGGGAAACCTGGCCAAAAATCAAGGCAGGACTCAGAAGGAAGGACCACCTACCACCTCCATTCCAATGGGAGCTGCAATGCAGGGAGCCCTTCAGCAGCACACACATCACTGAACCATAGTGCTTGCTAATGAGCTTCTGCACCAATCTGAAGATGCTGCCCATGCACAGGGTGTGCCCTGCAAAAACCAGGGCGGTGGGAGATGGCACACCACCGAGAAGCTTTTCCCAAAAAAGTGGTCCTGGCTCTGTCCACCATCATGGCTGAGCTGGAAACAGCTGTGCTGAAACAGCCCACGTCTGGAAACCCACCGCATAAGGACGCCGGGGTGCTCTCAAACAATTGCTGAGGAAGATAATGGGAAGCAGCACAGCCTCTTCAGCTTGTGCAAGCCTGGGTAGCTGGTGGAATGGGTGCATTGGCTAGGGCCCTTTCTCCCTAGGGATGAAACCCATCCCTAAAGCACAGCACCACACCAGTTAAATCCCAAAGATGCTCAGAGGGGGTGAGAGACCAAGGCCCCATGCTGAGTCTCTGTGCATCTGGCACTAGTGTTGTGCAGGCCCTGGAATCCAGAGCTGCCTGTGCTCTCCATGGGATGATGGGTGGAGGATCTCCCCTCCTCCCACCCTTGCCAGCTCTAGCACATTCAGAAATCCCTGTTTCTCACCACCAGGCTCATTCCCAGCCCTCCGCAGACCTCCTCAGCTTCCTGGTTAGCTTTCAGACCACCTCTGAAGACCACTGTGGACAGTGGTCAGACCAAGATATTCCTGATGAAAAGCTGCCCATCCTTTCCAAGGGAGAGCTCTCATTGCTCCATCCCTGTGTCTCCAGTTACACAAACATCCACAGCCAGCGGAGGGGCAGTGGCCCACCGGGACTTACCCATCCACAGCCAGCAGAGGGGCAGTGGTCCACCGGGACTTACCCTATGCTGCAGGATTATTTTAGGAATCTTGGAGACAGCAGGGAGCTCATGTCTAGCTGGCATCTCCCCTTGCTCCCCCCGGCTGCGCCACTCCAGGGGTAAGAGCAAGAACACACCACGATGGCCTTGCACAGGGGCTGGGGTGACATTTGTCCCCCTCCTTGGGTCTCACCAGGCTTAGCGAGAGCCAACTGGGGTATGGCTGCAGAGGAGGCATGCAGGGAGCCCTTCTTCAGCTTCACCTCCTGCCCTTGGAGGCTCTTTCCTCACCTCCAGCTTCTCCAGCTGGAAACTAGCAGGACCCGCTCTTCCCTTGGCTCGGGAAGATTACCAGGGCAGAGCCATCATTTACAGCACCACCTGCTTAAATGATTGCCCAAAGTCACTCTCTGATTAGCAGCAGCATTGCTTGAGATCACAGTGTTGTGCTACGGGCTGTACATGCACACACACACGCACACATAGACATGCACTACAGCTTTGCACAGATGTCTTTTGGATCCTTCTGAGGGGTGTTCAATGCACTGCTATTCCCAGCTGCCCACAGCTCACCCTTTAGCTGGCTGCTGCACTGGCGGGACTGCCGGAGTAATTCACAATCTAGGTTTTGTCAAGAGCCACAATAGCAGCAAACCTCTGCACCACAGGCTGTGGGGTGCGGAGTCCTGGGGCTCTCTCCACTCACCAATGCCCTGCTCCTTGCCTGGTCTGACCTCACTCTGCAGCCAGGGCCTGTTCCTAGGGGATTTCACCCCAAACTCCCATGAGGCAAGATCTGGTCTCTCATTTCAACCCACCTTTTGTGCTGTGTCAAGAAACCCCGCTGTGGGGTTTGAGGCAGAGAAGGGATCGCTCTCAGTGCCAGCTCCTCCAGGCATCAGAAACTGCAACAACAGCTCGGAAAGGGGCCAGCAGGAGTGGGGCATTATCTTGAACTGCGGCAGCTGTTTGCAAAACGAACGTGTGTCCGTGGCCTAGGAGACCGTCTCTTGCCTGGAGAGCCAGCAGTTGAAATAAAGACATTCAGACTGAGGAAACAAAGGCACAATTGTTACTGCCACAGCATGGACGGGGTTCAAAGAGGCGAGTGGCTGTCATGCACGGAGGCTGTGGTGGAGCCGTCGAGTCCTGGAGGGCTCTTGCACTGCTCTTGGTTGTATGCTGCTAAACAGCAGCTGGAGTTCATGGAAAACAATTCCCCAATGCCCCTTACAACACCAGGAAGCTCCCTGATTCTGAGCATGGAGACTGGCTGGCAGTGCCTGTGCTGGCAGTGGGTACCAGAACAGGGAGAGCAACCCTGCAGCTGCTGGGAGAGGCAGGTTCCAGTGGGATTGTGACTGAGGGAGAAGCACGGGGTTTGGCTCACGGGTGCTGGGATTGGAAGAGAAACAACCATCTATGCCTCATAGGAAAATGCTCCGGGAATTTCTGCGTGGGCTTTGCTGGATGCCGCAGACCTGCTGACCCCAGGCTGTGCCGATGCTCAGGCCCTGTGAGATGGGGAATTGCCACATGTAACTTGAAGGCTGTATCTGCCATGCTCTCTGTCTTCATTGCTGGCTGCCTATCAAGCTGCTGTGCATGCTCAAAGCCTCCATGTTGTGCCTGGGATCCTGGCCGGGGACTGTGGGATGCTCAGGTCTGCCCTTTACTTAATCAGTCAGCCTTTGTGAAGGAAGGTGGTCTGCCCGGAGCCCCCAGGCACATGCAGACCCTCATCCTGCAGAGCGCTCCAGTGCTCAGGCTGTGATGGGCTGAGATCACACATGGGCTCCTGAGCAGCTCTGGCTACCCTGGGTATCCCTGTTTGGATGCACATTGGTGTTTAGGTGAGTCATTGAGCCTCAGGGCATTACTCACCCTCTAACACATACTCCACTTTGTTGAGATAATGTTGCTTCTGCCTGATGGAGCATCTTTCCATGAGCCCTGCCCCTGCTGCAGTGGGCTGGTGCAGCAAAGCCAAGCGGAGCAGCATGGACCCCAAGCTGTGCTGAGCATGGCTGAATACCACTGGGAATTTGCAGCAAGCTGGACATTTCATACCCATGAAGCAGGAGCTGGACTTGGAGCCAGATGCTCTTGTGCTGCCTCTTTTCTTCCCCAGATGGATGCACGAGTCCTTTTTGTCAGAAACATGTTTGTGGGAAGTCAAGAGCAGTGAGTCTGGACTGGAGCCTGGGCTCTGGCCCAGGGCTGCTCGGCTGCAGAGGGAACATTCACAGACACAGGCAGCTGGCGGGTGGCAGGAAACGCTGGCTGCTACATGTATTCACACCCTCCCGCGTGTTAGCTGGGATGCAATAAGAAAGTCTGAGAAAAACAAAACAGTTTAGTAGGCCTTAAAGTAGCTTCCTTTCCCATTTCTGCAGCTAAGCATTCATATTCTGCTTTTGGCTAAAACTGAGTAGGAGCTTCCATGCCTTGCTGAATACTTTGGTGGCAAAATTAGGGTTCAGATTATTTTTCTTCCTCCTGGAAAAGATGAGGAGACCCCTGCACAGTGAGCTGGGCTCTCTTTCCTCCCGTGCCACAGGACAGCTAGAATAGACTTTTCTTTCTCTAGAATGATGTTGCTATTGACAAAAGTATGTAGATACCAACCCACTCATAAATAACTCAGTTATTTCCAAACAGAGCTGGTCTTTGCCATAGTTTCCTCCAGTCCCCTGTGCAATCAGGCTGCCTCTGTGCTGTGGCGAGCATTGTTCTGCGCTCCAGTAGACCAGGCCTATCAAGAACTGCTTCTGCAGCAGATCTCCAGGCAGCCAGCTCATCCAGGGCTGGATTTCAGTTGAGTCACGGTATCAGGTTGCTCAAAGCATCCATTACAAGACATTTTAATCAGCCTAGGAGGAGAAACTGTTCCAGTTGAAAAGAACAAAATACCTCAGACCTTCGTGGCTCAGCTGCATACACAGGGGCTTTCAGTATATAGCACTTCAAGGAGTCCAGGAGACACTGAGATTTACCATATTCTCTCCCCACCATAACCAATGCCCCAGGGCACTTTCCTGTTTCACCGAACTTCCACTGAGATGAATTTCAATATTCAAGTAACAGCAGCCAAGATTTGTACAAATAGTACTACTAAAATATTTGTACGAATGGTAGTACTCATAGAATCACAGAATCACAGACTGGTTTGGGTTGGAAGGGACCTTAAAGACCATCTAGTTCCACCCCCCTTCCCACGGGCGGGGACACCTTCCACTAGAGCAGGTTGCTCCAAGCCCCGTCCAGCCTGGCCTTGAACACTGCCAGGGATGGGGCAGCCACAGCTTCTCTGGGCAACCTGTGCCAGGGCCTCACCACCCTCACAGGGAAGAACTTCTGCCTCACATCTCATCTAAATCTCCCCTCTGTCAGTTTAAAGCCATTCCCCTTGTCCTCATAATCCTTAATGGTGTTTACATGCCTGGCTGGACAAACTGGGCAAGAGGTACTTTTCAGCAAACCTCAAGCCTTGTTTCCACAGATGTGGGATGTTCAAGGTGAAGAAAATAGCTGCAGGCATGAAAGCCCTGGCCTTTTTAGAAATGTGGTGTTTGGCAGCATCCTGAATCCTTTCCTTCTAACACCCTTGTCATTTCTCTAGCTACCCTTCTCCCCATTGCTCAGTGGTGAGTGGTGACCTGCCGCACGGTGGTCTTTGTTGATGACAGAGAGCAACGTCATCTACTCATTTTCAAGAACGCCTTATGAGGAAACAATAGTAGCAATCCTGTACTGCACATCATTATACATATGTATATGCATAAAATAGCTATTTTATGCTGTCTCTTTGCTTAGCAGCTTTAAACACTTCAAAATTAATGGCCCGTAAATATTAGAACCAGACATAATCACTGCAAGACTCCGCTGAAAGAGCTCTGTCCTGGAGTGAGCCTCTGCACAACATCAGGATGTCATTTCTGGTATTTTATTCAGCTCCCTTCAGCTGTCCTGGCAGGATAGAAGATTTTCATTTATTTTTTTTTTAAATCAGTTTTTAAACATTAGTGTTTAAAAATATGCTGATTGTTTTCGGCTAAGTGTATTTTCAGTAATAAATAAATGGCAATGAAACAGCGAAGCATCCCATTTGTGCGCTTCTTGGTTTTGTGCAGCAGGTCGCTGACACACCAGCCTTCCCTTAACAATGGACTTCCTTTTTTTTGAACTGTTCTTGCAGTTTTGGCCTGATTTTCCTCTCTGAACAAGAGGCTGTCTGTTGTCAACTGCGAGAAGAGAGATTATCTCTCCATTCTTCATGCCTGAGCATTCTGGCTGGGAAGCCCCAAGGGATTACCACAGGATCACTTGGTAATAAATAGCCATATTTGTAATATTTGGTTACAAATCACATTGTAATACTCTTTAATAACTGGGCATGTTTACCATATAAACACAGACTTTCTCTTTCATCACAATCCCTCCAAGATTTCTTCCTACCTATCTTTTAATCTAACTCTATGAGAAACCCTAGAAACAACACTTACATTGATGTTCTTTCATCATACTGCCAAATGAAGTTGGCGGTTCTCTCCTCCCAGACTAAAGCCTGATTCTGTGGCTGCACACGCGAAGTTTGGGACGAAACCTTGTCAGCAAAGCCATCAGCAAAGATAAAAAATACCTATTTCACTTGCAGTTTTCCTCAGTGAGCAGGCACCATCACTGCAAGGGAATGACAGGATTTGGAAGCTGTGTGGACTCAGGTGGCTCCGATTCCTCTGATCTCCCCAGCTCCAGCCGTTTCTCCCCCGCAGCCACTGTAACATACAGCACAGGGACCTGGGTTGTGTTTACTGCCTGAATATGGCCCGACAGGCTTAACCAGAAGGCTAGCAGAGTTTGTTTCCATTTCTGAGTAAGTCAGGAAAGTTTCTTCAGTGGCCACCTGGCCAATTTTAAGTATTCCTTTGCTCTCCCAGTGCTTAAATCTCTTGTTTCATGACTAAGGTTTAAAACTGGTGAGAAAAAGCAATGCCTAGCTGCTTCTGTCCCAGACAACAACAAAAAAGTGCATTTTTGGAGACAGTGATTCTTTAGTTAATTTAGGGCAGCAATAATTAAACTCACAGCCTTTTGCCCAGTAAAGAAGGGAAATCAGGTGCACTACAGCCCTTCTGTCCACTTTCCCTTTGAGACTATGGCCCTGATCCCATCCCACAGTACCTGAAGAGCCTGTCTAGCAGCAATCCAAACAGGCCCTTTTCTGCTCTTCGTCCTCGTCATATCATAGAATCACCGAATTATTTGGGCTAGAAGGGACCTTGAAGCTCATCCAGTTCCAACCCCCTGCCAGGGGCAGGGACACCTTCCACTAGAGCAGGTTGCTCCAAGCCCTGTCCAACCTGGCCTTGAACACTGCCAGGGATGGGGCAGCCACAGCTTCTCTGGGCAACCTGTGCCAGGGCCTCACCACCCTCACAGGGAAGAACATAACCCTAAAGGTCTTATCTAAATCTCCCCTCTGTCAGTTTAAAGCCATTCCCCCTTGTCCTATCCCTACCTGCCCTTATTGAAACAGCAAATAGGGATAGGACAAAAACTGTCCCTACCAGCTTTATTGTTGGCGTGTTTAGGCACTGGAAGCTGCTCTAAGGTCTCCTTGGAGCCTTCTCTTCTCCAGGCTGAACAAGCCCAGCTCTCTCAGCCTGTCTCCATAGCAGAGGTGCTCCAGCCCTCAGAGCATCTTCGTGGCTTCCTCTGGACTCCCATCCCACTTCACTACCATGTGTGCATTTTCATTTCCTCTCCTGTCTCTGTGCAGCTGATCTGGAGGAGTCAGAGCTGTCTCCAATGGCTTCCACCCTATTGTGGCTGCTGTAGATTGTGACTCTGCTGGAGGCAGTGGCACAAATCCAGTATCACAACAGGGATGAGCCGGCTGGTTGTGAGCCCCAGTGATCCCCCCATGCACATAGGGACACACGCACATAGGCCAGACAGAACAGACCACACACATGGGGAAAGGGGTGCAGCTCTCCTCCAAGGGCAGCAGGACATGTGGGGCAGTGTGGAAGAGCATCCTGGTGCTGCTGTGTGCTCAGTGAGCACATCAGGAGGACGAGAGGTTGCAAGCAGCAGTGGTGGTGTGAGGCTGCAGGGCTCTGCTTTTCCAGCTCCAGTAGGGACCCACCAAGTGCAGGCTCAGCATAAAGTCTGCTTTCCGCATTCCCACTTTCGCAAGAGACATGACCCTATTTTAAAACCTTTGAGCTACTTTCCTCAATTTAACCAGCCTCTGTTACAAACCTACATTCATTCATTAGTGCTCAGGCTGTTCTTATTCTACCCCCTTTCTAATAACATTGCATTCCCATTGCATAGGATGACTGTGGGAAGATTTTGAAACCAGATATAGGCTTGGCAAAACATTCATTATGGCTGTGGCTCATCTTCTCAACCAAGAAATTGCATATTCCCCCAGTGCTCCAAATCTGCTTCCATTTGCTGAAGCAGCAATTTGACATTTAAGTCGTTTGGCTCTTCTTAGTGGTTTCACATGTTGCTTCTTAGGTTTCTTGAGGAATCTGTTGCAGATTTAACCATTTAACCATGCTCTGGTAGGGTGACAGCTTAAGTTTAGCAAAAATATTGCTAATATTCGAATCTGGAATAACTTAATTCAAAAGCAGATGCATTCCCAAAGTAATGGATTTATTTAGATACTAATTTTAGGGAAATGTTTGGGCTGGTTACAACCAGCACTACTCTGTCAGCGTGTAAAGCTCTCTGCAGTGTGTTCCTGACAGTTGTGACAAACTGATTATCTCATTCTCTCTTCCAAGTAGAGGAGACAATAGGCACCGGAGCCTGTTCTCAGACAGAGAAGAATTAATCCATTGACTCTAAAACTGCCTTGGGGCCGACACTGACAGAAGTTGTCCATTAACAAAATATGGGAGGGATGTCCACATGGGGGACAACTTCAATGAGAGCTCCCTTTCCAAAACTCTCTCTACAAGAGATTCATACAGCTGAAATTAAAAGGTTCTCTGCTGGCTAAAAGCAAGCACTATGAAGGTTTCCAAGTGCTCTGTTAGCAGGATCTGAACATTGTCCTTGCTTCATCCAGTTTCTTTTGGGGTTTATATAAACCACAAGCACAGGCTGCAGTCCCCTAGCTAGTATTTTTGCTAAGATCTTTAAACAGCGATTTAGTAATGATATGGGCCTCTAAGAACTGCACACAGCAAAGGCTCCTCTCTCACCAGGAGAAAAACTGTAGTAGTTTCTTTCATGGACAAAGGACATTCCTCTTGAAAGGAATGGCCTGAATGTCACCCCTTAGGGATGTGCTAACAACGCCTTAAATACCTGGTGACATTTATCTGGATACTATTTGACCCTGAGGCTTTCACACTCCCTCTTGCCTCTAAATTTTCTGAGGTTACCTAAAATTTCAGGTTTAATCAGTCCCATGTATCTGCTGCTCACAGGTCTACTTAAGTAACCCCAGCACTTGGGCTATTTGAGGACTAGAGGGTTTTATATTAAGTGTCAACAGCAGCATGTATTTCATTATGATGTATAATGACCTTTCAGGATTGTTTTTAATTTAGGAAAAAATTCTTGAGTCATTTCAGGCTTCCAAACCAATATCTTCTTCTCTTTCGTATGGCATCTTTATGTTTCTAAAGGTTTGCTTGCCAGCGTCTGTCACCAACATATTCAACCATACTCTGAAATGAGTTAATTGCGACACAGCTTTCTGATCTTCTAAGTCTTCATAACTTTCTCATAATCTTTTTCACTCTTTCTCTAGTATTCATTTTCCCAAGCTTGCTCTATCTGTACGATTCTCTGTTTATTGACTGCTGCTGGCACTGAAGACTTCTACTCATAGAGGTCTTTATCCTTATTTCTTCATCACTTATTTTGTGGCATTTTGTGTCCATCATTTTCCCGGCTGCTGCAAACCTTCAAATCAAATAATTTGGGAGTAGTTTAGATGAGGGGGCTTTGATCCCTTCAGAGTTTGTCTTCTTCCCTTTAAAAAGCAGTCTTTAATACAGATACCATTTCACAGTTAACTGCTACTAATAGTGATTCATTCTGCTTATCAAAAACTTGAAAATAGCTGAGTTGGGCTATTTGGTTGCCTGGATCCTTGTCTGGTGTATGCTTTCAATTACGTTTGATTCACAGAGGTGTGCCTGAGTTTTCCTTAATTTCTGCCTGTCTGCTGCCACACCATTTTCTGTGATAATTCCTCTCAACTGCAAAAATTAAACCCTGAAATAATACTTAAAATCAGTCCCCAACTACCCTCCTTTGCTGGGCCCTAAATAGCTGCTTGCTCTCCCAAAAGCGTATTTTACCCAGTGACTCTCATGAAATACTGCTGGGGGGCTGTCCTTTGGCCTCCTTGCTGAGTTTAACTTCTGCAGTTGCTGGGACTTTCTAAAGTCTTCTGCCTTTTCTCTCTCCTCCTTCCTTTTCTGAATTTCATAGTTTGCCAAGATTTTTTTCTTTGGATTATCATTATTTTCCATGCTTTGTATGAACGAGTCGTATTTCTATTCCAAGCAACTGAGTGCATTCCCTCCCCCCTCCACCCGCTTCCTTAAAGTCTCTATTTTTTGCAAGATGAATAAGAATTTAAATGGGGATTCTCACCCACAGTAATGAGAGCTGCTGTCATTTCCCCTAGCTTTCATCTCTTTTTAAAGTGACAGCAGAAAGATATGTAGAAAAAATATTGCAATTTGTGGTCTTTGAGCATAAGCTTTGGATATTGTCTGCATTCATTTCTTCTCCTGGCAATGATGAAATTTCACAATCAGGTCTCCAGGTCTGCTATGGAGTCCCAAGGGAAGAAATAGTCTTCTAGAAACTGTGTTTACTTTGACTCTTCCAGTAAGCTCGGGTTTAACAACAAGGTAATTAAATTTTTATATGACAGATTGAGTTTCATCCTTCAGCATTTTCGGGCAACTTTTAATTGTAATGTTATCTACCCTCTGTTTTATATATAATTCAAGTAGCTATCTGCTGCAGCCATGTCATGTAGGACAGTGCACTTTTCTCATTTCAGCCAGCTTCTAGCAGTAACGCCCTATCCCTTTTTTTCTGACTACAGTTTTGGATGAGATAATTCCTTGGAGATCACCTCTCTAACCCCAGCCTCAGGGGTTAGCTGATTTTCTCTGGTTCGTATATTCAACTCTGTTTTGGCAGCAAGGGTTTGGGAGAAGATTCAGAAAACCTCTCCAATTGCACACCCAAAAAACTTGTCTCAGTGAGGTAACACATTTGCATGTTTTGGAAGGTCCATCTTCCACAGCCTGTTGTTCCATGTCTGCTAAGCTGGGTGGGTTCATGAGCTGGTAAAGGCAAATGACTGTGCTGCCTGCTCAGGGTCCAGCGCAGCATGACTGGCTGGTGCTGAGCGGCTTGCAGGGACAGTGGACCATCTGACCTTCTCTGACTTGTCAAAAGACTTCTTGTGATGCTTCCAGGTGAGACACAGTGAGCTGGGTGTTATACATATAGAAGAGGGTAGATTTAGGTGAGATATGAGGAAGAAGTTCTTCCCTGTGAGGATGGTGAGGCACCAGTATAGGTTGCTCCAAGAAGCTCTGGCTGCCCCATCTCTGGAAGTGTTCAAGGCCAGGCTGGAAAAGGTTTTGAGCTTGAGTGTAAGGGGCATTGGAACTGGATGAGCTTTAAGGTCCCTTCCAACCCAAACCACTCTCAGGTTCTATGATTCTACGATCTCTCTGCTTTCTGCTGTACTGTATCCGAATAACTTGTGTTTGGCACAGGGAGTATACTGCTGCCTCCATTGGCTCAACTGCAGGGAAAAGAAGCTGTCGTGGTTTAAACCCAGCCAGTAACTCAGAACCTTGCAGCCACTCGCTCACTCCCCCTCTTCTTCCCCCACCCTGCTCCCAGAGGGATGGGGAGGAGAATCGAAAGAATGTAAATCCCAAGGGTTGAACGGTTCAGTAACTAAGGTATAATACAAAACCACTACTGCTACCACCAGTAATAATAGTGATAAGGGAAATAACAAGGGGAGAGGATATAAAACTAAAAGAGGAAAGGGAAAAGAAATCAATAAACACAAGTGATGCACAATACAATTGCTCACCACCCACTGACCCATACCCAGCCCAACCCAAGCAGTGATCTGGGCCTTCTGGGTAACTCCCCCCGGTTTATATACTGGGCATGACATGCTGTGGTATGAAAAAAAAAAGCCTGCAGCACTCGGGATTCCCAGGCAGTCTCCCATCCAAGTACTAACTGAGCCCAACCCTGCTTAGCTTCCAAGATCAGACGAGATTGGGTGTTCTCAGGGTGGTGTGGCCGTAGGCAAAGCTGAGCCCAGGACAGAAGCCTTTTGATCAAGAAGGGCTGAGCTCTGTCCTTGCTGCTCATGTGACAGTGCCTTTAATCCACACAGAGGGCTTGCTTCCTAGCCTGAAAGTATGTTTTTCATCCAATTTTCATGTGCAGCTCATTTTTAAAGCTAAAGCATATACATGAAAGCTACACACCCTTTATTTGCATATCTGAACTGATGAGTGTGCAAAATAGGAGTAGCAATGGCTGCACAGCTGTGGATGAGCATCACGCATACGGTCTTCTCATCCCACGAGTCCTTCATAGGGTTCATGCAAATGGACTAGCTGCCCAAACTGAAAACAAACAGCAGAAAATACCCTGGGAATTCTTCAGACAGCTAAAGTGCTCTCAGCCATTTTGATGAACGAAGGGGAATTTCATGGGAGTCAGGTCTCTGAAGTGGCTGTGTCTTTTCAGAAATGGAACTTGGGCATTACAGTACATAGCACTGCCCTGCTTCTGGCTGGTCTATGAGCAAAAGGAACAATAAGATGTTAGAGATTTAAGAGAAATAAGATGAAGAATAATGAAAGTACTGGAACACAGATGAGTGATGTAGGAAATGTCTTTAAAGGGTATAGTCTTTCTGAAGACAATACCCATAATACTGTCTCATCCCACCACAGCAAGGAAGTTGGAGAATTCAGGAGAGTTCTCCACAAGCAGGGGGAGCAGCCATGGAAGAAAGAAGAGCACGTGATGAGACACTGAGAAATCGGCCACCTCAGGAAAAAAGGAAAGTCAGAAATGATGTGATGGGACCAGGGAAAATACTGAATGGCCAAGAGGAGGTACAGCAGGAACTTCCCATTTCTTTTTTTCTGTTGTAACACAGAGCAGAGGAATAAGAAAGCCACACATTCCAAACCGTTAATTTGCACATGTACCATTACCCTGCATAACTTGTTGCCACAAGAAAGTGTTGCCACTGGTTTATTAGGGCTCAGAAAGGGAGTGGACCGTTGGGTCCCAGGAATGCCTAGAATAGTCCTCATGAGTTGCATGGAAAGTGTATTAAACCTCCTGTTCCAGAGCTTCACCCAGTTCAACAGTCAGAGCCCAAGATGAGATTCAGCATGGGATAGCCCCCATTCTGGTCTGGCAATTTGACTATGCCAGTTACAGCACACCTGGCACCAGCAACCATCAGACACAAGGTACCACACTAAAAAGGCATGAGGTTTGGTTGCCTTTCATAATTCTCTCATTTTGTTATAGCAAAGACAGCATGTCTCATAACAGAGGCATGGCAATCCTTCGGATACTTGAGTCCTTCTCATCACCCTCAGATCTGTTCCTTCCAGCCTCTAGATGAGTGATCAAAACTTTCTCCTCTGCTGCTCTCTGCACCTCATTTTGTACCTGATCATCTGAGCAAGGAAGAGAACAGTAAGATTAAAACTAGGTCATGATCCCTGAGGTGCTCTCCTTTTGGTAAAGGACATGACTTGTACAAAACTTCTTGCAGACCTTCAGGGCCTAATGGAGCTGGGCTTTTTGCAGATTGCTTTTCCCCAGAACAGTCATCTTCCGTCTCATCACACAACTTTTGTCAGCCCTGGTTACATGCTCCGTCTAGTTCAGGCTGGAAGCTCCTCCGGGCCTAAAGACCTCTCACCTGCTCTTGTCCCTCGAGTGTCCTGTGCGCCAGAAGCAGGACAGAAATAGCAAATCATCATCAAAGTGATCAGGAATAATTTGTGAGCTGCGTGTTTGGCACAGCAAGGGAGGAAACGTCTGGGGCTTCACCAGGGATAGCTGCGCAGAGTGGAGAATGCGATCAAAATCTCCTCTCTCCCCCACTTGGTAGTTTGAGGAGAATAATTTGATTGAAAGGCAAATCCTTTAATCTCCAGATATAAATCAACAGAATAGCAGAATTGCTTAGGACAGAGCATATCATATAGGGCATGTACTGTACGTCTTTTCCCTTTAAACAAACACAGGCCCTCCAGCTGTTAACCTATTTATAAAAGGTAACTCAAGGCTACATGCAAACTCCTGAGGACATTTCATTCTCTCATTACAGCACAGACCCCATTTTTCTGCCTCAGAATAATTGGGCTTGGTTTATGAAGGCCCAGCCTAGAGAAGAGATCAGCTCTGCCAACCTGATGCTAAAAGCACTCTACAGTGCAGAGGAGCAGAATTAAGCCCTCTAGAAGGCCAGGCTGCCCTGCACTTCCCACGACAAGGGTCTTCTTAGATAAAGCACAATGCAAATATCAGCTACTGCATCACGACCAGCCTCTGCAGGTTCTTCTCTTCCCACATGCAAAAACCCATGCTGTGGGTGGGAAGTGTCCTGAACCCTGTGTCACCCACAGTAAGGCCTATGATGCAGGAGAGCAGCTAGAGATGTGTAGACTTCAGTAGCTGAAGGGGGCCTACAGGGATGCTGGAGAAGGACTCTTCATCAGGGACCGTAGTGATAGGACAAGGGGTAATGGGTTCAAACTTAAACAGGGGAGATTTAGGTTGGATATAAGGAAGAAATATTTTACTGCAAGAGTGGTGAGGCTCTGGCACAGGATGCCCAGGGAAGCTGTAGCTGCCCCATCCTTGGCAGCATTCAAGGCCAGGTTGGACGGGGCTTGGAGCAACCTGGTCTGGTGGAAGGTGTCCCTGCCCGTGGCAGGGGGATTGGAACTGGGTGGTCTTAAGGTCCTTTCCAATCCACAGAAACCATCTCTGTGATTATATGATTCTGCTGGTGCTCCTGGGACTGCAGAGCCCTCCGCAGTTGCAATCACCCCCCCAGCCTCAGTGCGGTGTCTCGGCCATGCTCCTCCTCTGCAGCCCTGCAAAGCAGGTTACAGCTGACGGACAGATCCCAGAACAGGAGATCACGGGGTGTGCCAGCTGCAACGCAAATCCCATGACCAGTCAGAGAGACTTGACAGGTCTCCGGGATCCCTGGCCAAAATTCCATGCCTTCCATTGTGCTGGAGTCAGCTTTGATGAGCATAACAGCATAAAAGCATAACAGCCTTTGATGGCTGGCTGGTGCATATCTGCCAGTGGCCCACAACGCTTTTGTTGTCGCCAGAGCAGTGTCCTGCCCCACTCTGGCTAGTTAGCTTCTACTTGCATGCCTGACTCATGATAGGAAAGTGGATGTGAAGTGGAGACTGCAGCATGAGAGTGAATGTTGCAAGCTAGTTTTGTGAGAGTATTCAAATTCTCCAAGATACTTACAGGCATTCACTTTCAGAAGTATGAAGAAAACTACATTTCCTGAAAATGAGAGTCTGCTTGGTGCTGCTCTAAGTGTTGAGGCAGTTCTCTGCTCCACTCGAACACTTTATAGACCTGGTTCCTCTCCAGTCCTCACCATTCCTCTCCTCGCCTCTCCTCTCCTCTTTTCCTTATAGAGGGTTCAGGTTCATTATCTACTAACTGCCACAGAGAGCACTCATTTTTGGAAATGACCCCCTCCATGGGCTCTGCTGCACATCTGACGAGAGATGAGAGGAATGACAGTGAACCCCTCAGCAACAGTCAGCTCATCAGGCACCATCCCTGTGGAGCCAGGACAAACCCCAACAGCCCTGCCTCGCGAGCACTTCTCATGTTGAGCATTCACCTTTGACTATAACATCATATGCTTTGAGGAGAGAATGACAAACTCTTGATAAATGGGCAAGAAAGATGCATCATTCACTACTGTTCCTCTCCAAGACTTTTGCTGTCAGTGACCTGGAATCAGCAGATCCAAGGCCTGCCACATTACCAAGTGTCCTTAATTTGCACTGGCTCCCATCAAAGTGGTGATAAATGAGCATTCACCACAAATGAGCTCTCCCTTTCCAGCTCTCTCAGCGCTCACAAGTGACTCACATGAAACAAGTCAGGCCTACACTTAGGGCAGCCTAACTGCTGGCCTGCTTTACCTGCCCTGCTGGGCTAATGGGCCTGGCCAGGAGTGACTTGTTAGAGAGATAAGAAGGTCCCCTTCCCTTTCCCCCATCTACTTTCACTGTCTGGCTTGATGAAAGGGAAAAGCCGTTGTCTACACACCTTCTCTCCCTCCACCTCTACCACAAAACTCCAAGCATAATCCCCTTTTGCTATTACAAGGGCAGACACACCTGTAGCATCTCAGATTTTGTCTATTATCAGACCGAATGTTTCATGCTGCCCTCTCTTTCAGGCCAAATGTAGCTGTGAGAGGACACAGGGAGTCTGGAAAGGCAGCTGGAAAAGCAAGAGGAGAAGTAGGTTATATTCTTCTGAGGGATAAACAAAGATAAATGAGATGCTTTGAATTTTTGCATAGAGGAAGTAAGCTGGGAGGCAACAAATGGAGTCTGTCCTAAAGTTGCTCCAATAAAGCAAAGAGCAGACTTCACATTTTAAACTAAACCAAGAATTTTCACATTAAACAGTGCCCCACAAAAGCCATGCTAATCTTGGGCAGAATAATAAAGTAGCCAGCATTTTTTTCTGGGCAAGCTAGGTTTGTAAGCACAGTAACAACTGAGACAAGTTGTTCACCTAGGAACGAGCCCAGCTGGGAATTCATCCTGCCTTTACATTGATGGTTTCTGAAGAGTTATGGGAATTCACCTGTGTGGAGGATAGAGGCGCAGCTCTCTTACATACTGTGTTTTCTTTCTTCCTTCTAGTCAGGAACAAGTTATTCTGTTCTTCAGATATAAGCCAAGCTACAGAACACTCTCTTCCATCCTGTTCTTTCTAATGCCAATGATAAAAAATTCAACTGGCTTCAGCTGAAGCAAGACGGGACCTAGGAAAATCAGGAAGCCCAGTTCTCAGGATACTGACAAGCTATGTGTAATGGGGTAAACCATAACAGCTTAGGATGTGCAAGAAGCATGATACATACTACAAAGAAGAAGCTGTACATGGGGATGAGACAACCAGAAGAATGTGTTCTCAGCAATGGGAGCCAGCTGCCTGGACTGTGATGCTACATGCTGTAGGAACAGATTTACTTTATTTCAGTGGAAGGAAAACCCATAGCTTTTGGGCTGATGGTAGCCCACCTCCTAGGGTTTTGACATGGAGGTTTTGTTAAGTAGGAAGCCCCTTGTGCAATGAAATATGGATATTTGGATTATGGTGGACAGTCGCCTGCTGCAACATATAGTTTACAATGGGCACACCTATCACGTTAAAGGGCTGCTCCCTGCTCTGATTTATGATAGGCGTGCCTGGCTGGGACGAGGGTGAGTTATCAAAGTTGTCACTTGGCAGAGTGAAGTCTGGAGGACACTTCTGTCTTCCTAAAACACTAACAGTTTTCTCCCGTGCGACCACTATGCATTGAAGGCTAGGCTTAGGACTCCCAAGTTTTTCTTTTGGGGAATAAATTCAAGGCTTGGTGAACAACCAGAAGTTCATTTTGAAGCCAAAAAGCAGGTCAGCCTGGTGGTCAGACCTACTCCCTGACACAGTGCTGTTATAACCCACTCCTTTTTGTATTACTATGTCTGCTTCACAGATGCAGGAATTACTGTCCTGCACTATATCCGGGGTCTACCCTGTTTTGGTGAGCACTTAGCAGAAACGCTCCAGAGGAGAAGAGAATGGACTTACTAAGGACAGAGAAGGATCTTTAAGCCTATGATCCTCCCTGAAGCCCAGGGTAGGCTGGGACAGCCCTGAAATTCAAACCGTCGCCCGATCCTCCCAAAGAAAGCCATTAGGATGCTATTTTATCTTAGAGCTTAAAAATAGCACATGGTACAAACAGTTGTTATATATATGCCTTTCATCAGGACATGGGATTTCCCCGCTGCTTTCCCCTTGCAAGCTCTGGCCCTGGAAATGTACCCATACTCTCAAGTTTGGGAGAATGGAGTCAGGCAGAAGGTGCAACCTTAACTCCACATAGATGGGGTGTGCCCCCTTCCACAGCCTGATACAGAGGGTGTTTCCTCACTAAAGTGACCAGACATAAGAGACACACCTACTTTTGTTTTAATTTAGTCATCACACTTTGATTTTTTTATCTAGCTGGCCAACCTGTCACGTATTTTCATGAGATTTAGTAGCTCTGTGGCTCCCTCTGACCAGATGAGTGACAGGTCCTCCTTGGGCACATGGAGGACCTTGCTCTTCAACAGACAGGAGATGATCTTCCTCCCTCATGGATTAATTTGCATAAAAGGTTGCAATGGTTTAAGCCATGAAGAATGAGGCTGAATATTCCTCCTGAGTGGTTGTTGCCACTGTACCAATACTGGATGGTCTCACTTTCCTCTTTTCTGGTGGAGTTTCAGCCATGTGCACTACACAGCTTTACTCAGGGCAAATTGTGCCTGACAAATTTGATGGCCTTCTATGACGCGATGACAGCATTGGTGGATAAAGGATGACTGACATTATCTACCTGGACTTGTGCAAAGCATTTGCCACTAGCCCACACGACACCCTTGTCTCTAAACTGGAGGAACATGGATTTGACAGATGGACCACTTGGGGTGTAAGGAATTGTCTGGATGGTCATGCTCAGAGAGTTGCGGTCAATGGCTCTATGTTCAAGTGCAGACCAGTGACGAACGGTGTTCCTCAGGGGTCAGTACTGGGACCAGTGCTGTTTAACATCTTTGTCAGCAACATGGGCAGTGGGATTGAGCACCCTCAGCAAGTTTGCTGATGACATTGAGCTCTGTGGTGGAGTCGACACACTGGAGGGAAGGGTGAGCTTTAAGGTTCCTTCCAACCCAAACCATTCTATGATATGATATGATATCTGATTCTATGACATACAGCACCTGTACATGTGTGTACAGGTATATATATATAGACACATGCAAACAAGAATTCTCTTTTATTTGAGGATTGCTTCTGCCTTGATCTTTGACAGAGATCTAGGTCACATCCAACCCAAACGATTCTTCGATTCGATGATTCTACAACTATGTACATGCACATGATCCCAGGACATGCTCTCCCCCACCAAATGCAGTCCTTTCCTGCCTCACCTCACCCTCCCCAACTCATGGAGTCTCCTTCACCCTGTCTGCCCTCATCCATGCTCAAACTTCTCTGTCTCTGTGAGAACCATCTTGGTCCCCAAAGGTGAGATGACAAAGTTTTGCTGCGAGGAACCAAAATGTGCTGCTTGCTGTTCATCTCCGTGTGTCAGTGCTGTACGAATGCTAACGCTGGGGTTGCTCCCCACTGCCTGGAGAGGGGACCTGCTCTTACAACCCCCCAGAGACTGCACCGACTCCAAAGCACTGCAGCAAAGACACCCTCTCAGCGCCCAGCCAAGCTCAGGCCCCATCAGTGCCTGACAGCCCCAGCTCCCCTCAGCCCCATGTTTCCTCACCATAATCCCTATCACCTCCAAGTGCCCTGGTCACCACCTCCCATCACCACTTCCCCTCGGCTGCCTTCCCCGCTAGCCACATCCCCTCAGCTCACTCTCCACTTCCCCTCAGTTGTGTTCCCTCAGCCCCCCTTCTCCTCAGCCATGTCACCCCAGGCCCCTATCCCCCGCAGCCCAAACTCCTCCCCACACCTCTTCCCCTAGGCCACGTCCTCTCTCTGCTCCCCCTTAGGCTCTTCCCTTCACCCCCATCGCCCCACAGCCCTCCTCCTCTGCTGCGTTCCCCCAGCCATGACCTTTCCCCTCCCTTCACTCCCCACACCTCCCACTCCCCCCAGCCCCTCAGCCCGCTTCTACCGCCCCAGCCCGGCCCCGCCCCGCCCCGCCCCGCCCCGCCCCACCCCACCCCACCCCACCCCACCCCATCCCATCCCATCCCATCCCATCCCACCCCACCCAGCGCCATGGCCCCTCCGCGCCGCACCCTACCCCGCTGCCCTGTCACTGTAGCACCGCCTCAGCCCCGCCCGTCGCCCGCCCGGCCCTGCACCGCCCGCGCTCACGGGGATTGGCAGATGGCGGGCGCGGCGCGACGCTATTGGCGGAGCGGCCGAGAGCCCGCCCACAGCGCTAGCAGGGTAGTGCGTTCGGCGTGAGGCCAGCGGCCGCTCCGTTCCCTCCTTCTCCTCCTCCCCTGGCCGGGCCCGCAGGGGAGAGTGACACTCACCAGGCGGCTCCGTCCCGGCGGCAGCCCCCCGCGTCCCCCTGCGTCCCCCTGCGCCTCTGGTAAGGGCCGCCGGGGAGCTGCGGCTGCGGGGCCCCCGCTGTGGGGGGGACAGGGCGAGGGGATACCCCACTCCGAGCGGGACGCCCTCTGAGGCGATGGAGGGACCGCCCTACCCGGGGGCTCCGGCCTCGCCCTTGTGGGGGGCTCGGGCGGCCTGCGGCCCCGCGGGGCAGGGAGGGGCTTAAGGGGGGCCGAACGGGCGGTTTGGTGGGGGGCGGCGGCGCTCCGGAGCCCTTCATGAGGGGCGCGGGGGGGCCGGGCCGCGGGGAGCTGGGTTGAGCGGTTAGCAGCCGGCGGCGCGGGAGCGGGCTCGGCCGGGCCGCGGCGCGGTCGGTGACAGGGCAGCAGTGGGGCGGGCGGGAGGAGGGTCCCGGAGCATCCGTAGAGCATCTGCCTGGCGAAGTTTGCGCATGGGTCATCCCAGAGGAAGCGGGAGCTGCCGGGGAGTGTCTTTGTTGCAGTGGGGGGAAGAGACTGAGGTGATCATGGGAGGGCTGCTGCTCGCACGGCTTTGCTTTGGACTGAGCGAGCTCTTGTAGAGCTGAGCACCCCCCCCCCCCCCCCCCCCCCCTGCAAAAGTCAGAAACGCATTTTTTGGTCGAGGGCAATGCTTTGAACACACGCATCTCGTTGGGACTTCTGGGAACTTATAACGTGGTTTCCCTCCGTGTTTCCGCGCTATCCTCCTGCTTGGCCGCTCTTCTTCCCTGCTTTATAAGGATGGTTGTGGCATTGCATCAGGGGATATTTGTGCCACAGTTCGGAAGCACAGAAGGGATATAAGTCTTTGCGGAGCTGCCGCTCGCCCGCCGCTTGGTGCGATGGGTGTGGCGAGCGCAGTGGATGCGGCGGGCGCGAGGCCTGTGCGGCCGCGTTGCCCGTCACCAGCAGAGTCAAACAGCGAGCTATTTATATAGAACGGGCCTGGTTTCAAGATGAGCAAACTTCTTTTAGAAAGAGCAGTTATAAGTATTAAACGTGTACTGAGCACCAGTGTAAGACTGCTGCTAATAAGTTTAAACTCAAGACAAGTGAAGTTTTTGGTTCTGAAGATGCTGTTCTACTGCTGAAAGCTACTTCTAAGTGTATCTTGCTGTAGGTGGTACGCTTCGTTGCAAGCTCTGCCCCTCCTAGAGGAGTGTAAGTGCATGATCTGTGAACATACTGAACCTGCATTTAGATGCTGGCGTTTGGTTTTAATTCTGTGGGGTTTTTAGGTGATTCTTGATAACTCTTACTTGTTTCTCCCTCTCTTATTTCTTTTTCCTAATTCCAATATGGATATAACAAATAAACTCATTTTTTTCCTCCTTTTTTTTTTTTTTTTAAACATGTTTTAAAATCCAAAACAAACCTGGAACCCTGTTTTCAATGAACAGCTTCCCAGCTTGCAGTTTCAGCAGAGTATCTGAAAGGCTTCTTGACTAATCTTATAGCCATCTTGGTGCTCTCTCAGTGTTCCAGCTGGTGGAATAGCAAACCTTGCTTGGTACCTCCTGTACCTTCTTTACAGAGGTCTCTATGTGCCACTTGGCTGAAGCTTCATTTTGTGAACTGACAGGACTGTGCTGGAGTTTTACAACTGTGAAGCTTTTTTCCTCTTTGCTAGGGCTTCATTATCGCACCTGGCAGTGGATGTTTTTCTGGTATTACGTATATGAGGTGCTGTTGCAGCTTGATGAACTTTTTCTTTGCTTGAGAAAGACAAATAAATTGGAACTCAAAAATATTCATTGTAGCAGCACAATTATGATAAAAGTGATATGGGCTGGACAGACCTCTGTGTAAAAATTGCTCCAAGTTCTTTGTGTTGGTTTATTTTTCCTTATGAGAAGTGGTGAAATTTCCAATTGTCCTCTTGGGTGCATTTTGGAGGATTCATGGGCTCTTTTTTTATTTTTGATTTTTATCTCTTTTGGCTTTCTCTCATCAGGAGAGATGAACTCTTTTTCGGTTTTAAAAAGAGCTCAACTGACTTGCTATTGCAACAGCAGCAATATCCTGTGTCTTTTGTTTTCTTTGGTAATAATTACACATTGCTGACAAATAATAAGCTTGAAGGCAGAATAGTTGATCTGTTTGTGAATGCGATTGTTGACTCCAAAACTGAAGGATGTGGATATTATTAAGTCTGTATTATACGTCTCTGCAGAAATGGCATCAGGGAAATACCAGATAATACAAAGAAGTGTCAGTGGTGTGAAGATCACAGCCTTGCAGTTCAGCTAGAGCACAGTGTTGCCATGGGTACAGTTTGTGGGTCACCCCTCGTTTCCCCTGAGTCCTCAGATGATATTAGGAGAGGATTATGTCACTCTTGTCCTTAAAGAGCAAGTGGGAAGCCTCTTGGTAGTATGCTTATGCCGGTGGGTACTCCTTGAAGCTTTAATATCTGACTTTATCAGATTGTTTCTTAAAAGGTAACGACTCTGTCAGTCAGTTTACGTGTTGCTGGCTGGTGATCCTCGGGACAGCTCCAAGGAGTGTTGAACACCACGGCTCTGCTCTGGGAACTGCCCAGCCTCACTCTTGCAGGATATCTGGAGATCTGTTTTAACAAGTTGCCTAATTTGTCTGTGGGAAACTTTGAAGGTTATGAGTAGTGTGGTGGTGTGGGTAAATGCATCGCTTTAGCCCTTGCCTGCTGCTTTGTATGAGTTGGATGTGGGCAGTGTAAAGAGTAGAGCGAAGAGACTGGGAGGTGAATAATCACTCAACAGGCTCCCATAAACTGCTGAAACCATCTTGGACTTATTCTGGTGTCTGTGTGTGCTGTGCCTTACAGTACCGGTAAGTGCCGTTTGAAGATGACAGTACTAATTCTGATGTACATGGGTTTAGAGTTCAGAGATTCATTCGTATTTGGCTTTAGTGTTTAGTGCCTCATTTGTTTCCTTTTCAGAGACACTAAGCATCTAAGTCTAGGTTTTAAATACCAAGTTATTGCTTAAACTGTTCTTTCTATCGTGATACTGAACTACAACAACATAAGCACAAGAAAAATAGAAACACGTCGCGTTTTTGAAGGGGCAATAGGTAAGGCTGTGTGGAGTGTGGGACATGACTTGGTTTCCAGTCTTAAGCTTCTTTTATGGAGTCTGATGAATACTCGGTTTAAACAAATGAATTACATATTCTTCCTGGTGTTTGTAAAAGGGCTGACGCAGCCTTAATTTTACTAAATGGAGCTATAATTGTATTTGAGGTCCCAACCTCTGTAGGATTTTAGTGGTTACCCCTCTTCCCTGGAAATAAATGAATCTGAGCCATTAAATCAGATTTGAATTCTTGCAGAGTTCAGGTCTAGTTTAGACCCATCACTGCTAGTACTGTTCTTTCTCTTGTGTACTGTTCTTAAACTTACCTCCTGTTTACTAAACTGTTGATATCTCCAGCTAATAACTCACTACTTAAAGTACGTTTGTGTCTATGTACATAGCGCTGATTGTGCAGACTTCCAAATTCTGATGGATGTCAAACTTATGACTAAGGGAAACCACTGGTCAGACTGGGTGTAAGTCTGTCAAGATGAATTCAAGCTACTTGCAATTCAAATGAAAGTGATAGTTACTTAAAAGCCAAATAATGTATACCTTGGTTTGGTCCAGAAAAATGACAAATAATTTATTTGGCTAGTCCAGACATAGATTGGAAGATAAAATTCCAGTCTCCTGCTCTGAGAATGAAGAGTTCAAGGCATGTTACTCATCATGTTGTTGCCAGTCTGACTATAGATGGCAAAATTATATTTTGTGTATGTGCTTCTGTAGTTTCAAAGGCAAACCTGAAGAAGCTAATTTTGCTCTGAAAGGCAGATAGTTATTTCCTGTAGTTTCGTATTTACGCTTCCTGTCCCAGCTAAAATAGATCAGTCTTTTGCTTAGTCAAATGTCTGTGTATATGGCTTCCTTGTATCTTAACAGAGCAATTGAAATGATTTTTCTTTGTGCCCTTTTTTCTTGAAGGCAAATTAAATTATACTCAGCCATAGATCAGAGAAATGCAGGGGTCTGTGATTACAGCAGATGGCATGGTGGCAGAACAGCTCAAGTCTTCAGCCTGAGCCATCATCAGTGCCAGCATCTGCTGCAGAGAGTTCACTTCCCAGAAGAAAGGGTAGATGTACTTTGGATCCAGTTCTTGAGGAGGTGGTGTAAAAGCTGGTGCGTTGAACAAAGTACAGCCCGTGTGAATAATGCATACAGGGAGGCTCTCGCAGCAGCAAACCCATGTTTCCCTCGTGGTGAATTTTGCCAGCCTCCTACAACTCGGAAGCCAATTTCATGGCTTAGTATTTTGCACATGTAAATGAATTTCTGGTGGGAAGAAAAGGTCACTGAAAGCAGTTGCTGTAGATGTTATGCAGATTTGAACTTGGTGACAATAAGAATGAAACAGTTCTGGCTCGTACAAGTGCCCTGTCTTATTCTTGGGGAGACTTCTTAATAAAGCTTTATGCTAGAAATTATTAAATGCCCCATCCCTGGCAGTGTTCAAGGCCAGGCTGGACGGGGCCTGGAGCAACCTGCTGTAGTGGAAGGTGTCCCTGCCCATGGCAGGGGGTTGGAACTAGATGAGCTTTAAGGTCCCTTCCAACCCAAACCATTCTATGATTTTATAAAAGGTTAAAGTTATTTAAAATCATTGAGAATTCTAACCCAAAAGGATTATGGAAACACATTTGCCTGATGCTTACATTTGTATTTGTACAGAATATTTAAGTGTATCAGTATAGTGCTAAGGGTTTGGTGGGGTGGGAAGGGGGAATCTGTTCCTGAACAAAATTAGTCTTGGACTCCCCTGAATAAGTTGTTAAATTATGTGTGCTGTCATACAAGCCCGTATTTTGTAAATGTTGGTGTGCTGGATAGCAGAACTTTTGCAGTTGATGCTCTAGAAAATAGGGGAGATGCTGTGTTAATGGGAAGTGTAAGTCTACCACCTAGATGAAAAATGGATGTCTGTGTAAATGATAGTCTACTCAAACTCCATAGTACGTCTTCTTCCTGCTGGAAGGGGGGAGGATGGTGAGTTATTTATTCTTTTGCTGTGTGCTTGTCCTCCCCTAGAAGGAGTGAGAGAAGGGTCTGATTTTACTTTTTCCCTGCCCACCCAACCTTCTTGCTATTAGAAAAGCCTATTTCTTGGTGCTCTTTTAATTGTTGCCTGGCCTCTTATCAATTTTTCCTCCAAGAGAGCAGCAACGGTGAATTAGTACTTCTCCCAAGGAGCAGCAAGATACGAACTTTGAGATAAAGCTAGCAATGTCCCTGTGATTTGGACAAAACTAGCGGGGGGAGGAGGGAGGGGGAAAATCATTGTAGTTGCATTATTCAGGCAGGTTTGTGTAATGCAATAGGCCCTGTATTAGCTTTCCTTTGTAAAGGTTGGATTTCCACTCTTTTTTTTTTTTTTTTTTTTTTTTTTTTTTTTCTAAAGAGATTTTAGCACAAACAAACGCAGACCTGGAGTCTCTGTATCCTGCCCAAAATGATTGTGTTGGCATGGTGGACAATTTGATATGTGGGTGGAAATAAGGTTAAGTATTAGGTATATCCTTGCATGCTGGATGACGTGACACACATGGTGTAGCTGGAGATTAAAATGGGATGAGTTCACTCCTGCTGCATTCTGGCTATCAAGCTACTCATGTGTAGCTGCAGGAAGCTTCTAGGAGAAGTATGCACTTAATCACATCCATTAGCATGATTAAAATCCTGATTAGCCTGTGTCACTCACTCCCATTTTCCACCTACACTTCACCCCTTTTATCTGGAGTATTTGCATGTATGAGCATAAGACAGACTGAGAACAATACAGGCTCAAACGCAGGGGATGGTCACTGGGCTTTTAAATGGATCAAATAATTCTGCCCTTTATATTGCTATAGCGAGCAAGTTCCTCAATAAGCCGTACAGCTGATGTCTGAACATAAAAACCTTAAATCAGCCCCTCACAGATAGAGGCAAGATTGTCAGGAATCCAGTTGAACACGAAGGAGGCTTGTCTTGCTAGTCAGTCAAGTGCTTGTAGCTTGCTAATGTTTCCTATCTAGTGTGTGCTAATGTTTTAATTTTAACGCCTCCATCCCCATTTGATGATGATCTCTTTATGTTGGTTGGCATGTTGGATTGGTGCTGTCCTTGCCTTGAATGGCTGGAGCTAAAATGGGTGGGTGAGAGAGTCAGCAGTGGATGGAATTCCATGGGAAGATGACCAGGTTTAGGCTGGAATTAAGGCTAGGGGAACTGCTTGCAGTTAAGCTGCTTGGATTTTGACAAGAAGTGAGAAAAGCCAAAGGACGTAATTTTGTAACTTCCTTTGTGCAAAATCTCTCGCTTTTAAAAACTTTACTTATTGGGGAGATACTGTACATATTAAAGCTAGATCTTTTTGAAAAAGCAAGCTTCTCTCTGAGTATTAGGTCATACACTTCCAACAGATTCCCGCCTGGGAGTGAGTCATTGTTCCTTTTGTAAAATTGCATTAGAGCTACATCATCCTGAAAAGCTGTTTTTCAGCTGAATTTAGGGTGTTGACACTTGCTTTAAACAAAGTAAAACTATGGGAGCATTTTTCAGCTGAATTTCAAAGTATGTTTACATACTCTTGAGTTACAACTCCTGAAGTGCTAGAATATGAGATCAGTTCCTACTTGTTAGTGAAGACCCTCTGGTGCTGGGGGTCCTGCTTTCCGAGTGTGCCTGGTTTCATGCCCTCCCCTTCCCACCCAGAGTTTTGAACCCTCAGCTCACAAACTGAGGATTGTGATAGATACTATGTTTGTCAAATGCTTAAAATCCTCTGAAGGGAGCAGAAAAACATGCACGTGTTTTTATTTGGTCTTATCTTTTCCCCCCAACATGCCACTTGTTCTTGCACTGTGGTATGTCTAATCTAGCTCTTTGCTGTAGATACTCTGGCAGTTGTCCTTCCAGGAGTGTGATGCTGGGGAGTTGTTTCCATATTGTGGCTCTTTTTTTTTCTTCTTTTTTTTTTTTTTGATAGCAAAACTGGCTTGAGGTTGCAGCCTTCTTCCACGTTATGCTCTTTCTTGTTACACCAATGTAACTCTCAGTGCTGTAAAATGGGTCGGTGATCAGGTGGGATTTCTAGCACTGTTTTTTATAAGCTGCATCAGTCCTAGTAAAAGGGAAGTAGAAACAACTAGTTGGAGAAAGGGATGGCCCAGCATCCATCAACTGGATTGCTGTTGGGAAAATGTGGTGGAGAAACACTGTCAGGGCACGACAGAGTAAGAGCCAGTGTGAAGCATGAAGGCTTGGAGGTGGAAAATCCAGCCCCAACCCATACTTACTGTTGACTGGAAAGGCTTAAGCTGCCTGGCATGCCAGGACATTAACGGGAATATGGAAATCATGTTTTATGGACAGTTTTCCTTTAATCCCCTGTGGAAAGTACCATGCATCTTCTAAGTGACTAGCTATTAGTATTTTAAATTTGACTGGGTTTCAGGCACAGTAAGAGGAAGAGGTGTCCTGTGTGGTAAAAGGTTTTGCTCGTGGGTAGACTAAAGGTGCCTCTGGTTGAGAAGTGTCTCTGATGTCTACTTAGGAGGTTCTCATGTGCTCTATCCCCGTGTGGGCAAGTATGGCCTGAGCTACACTTGAGTAGTCCTGTGGAATTATTAATGATGTTAGGTTTGAAATGCTGTTGGAAATATTGAGGAAAGCCCTATTGCAAACAGCAGCTTACAGAAAGCATTTTAAAGTGTAATTGTTAGCACTGTTCATAGCAGTTTGAAGCACTTAATTCCTGCCTGTAGCCTGATCACTGTCCACACTAAGGTTCCTTTCTGTTGGACTGAAATGATGCTCACACCAAACACATGAACATTGAACTTTTCTTTTTGTTGTTGCTGACTGGGTATTTTTCCTCTTACCCCTCTCATGGTCTCTTCTTGTTTTTTGTGTTAAACCTTGAGTATTCAACTTCTCTATCTTCTGACTCTGTAAAGGCTGTTTCTCTATTACAGTTTATTAAATGTAATGATCTTTTTAAAGATGCTTCTATGCTTACCTGCATTGGTATTAAAGAATCTCAGGACACTTTTTCTGCTGTCCATAGATACCTAATTAGTAATAGTTGAAGTAATTGAGACTTTAAAACTCTGGAAAAGCAAAGACAAAAATCCACAAGCCACCTCCAGCAGAGGCTTTGAATTAGGCTCTGCAGACATGGGAGACAGAGAATGAGACAAAGAACTGAGTCACCGGCTCTTCCTTCCTTTTGACTTTGTGGTAGGAGCAAATCATTTCTCTTTTTGGTCATGAATCAAAGCAATTAGAAAAAGGGTTCTAGATGTTACTAGCTAGATGATTTGGACTCCTTAAATAGCAGGAACTGTGGATTTTAAAGTGATCTACTTATGCAGTAGGTAACTTAAATAATTTTATGTTATGACCTGTAGTATTCCTTTGATTATAACATCATATATGCTAATGCTTTCTTCTCTCCCTGAAAAGTCGGAGAGAAACCTCTGGAAAGAAATGTGGGATGTAAAAGAAAACCTTTAAAAGGATCTTGAGATTCTGGAGGAAATGTTTGGTCAGGGCAGCAAGTGTACTTGTGCTTCGAGTGGCTGCATTCCATCTGAGGCTTGCAGACTGGCAGCTCTTGATGTGTAAGCTGGTGCCCCTACACCAGCAGAGTTGGACCGTAGTGGTGGGACATTGTCACTGTGATGTCTCTAAAACTAGCAATCATTGTTTGGGGTTTAAATCTTGCACAGAATGCTTTTGGGATGACGTTGAATGTAACGCTCGTCACACAGTATATGTATCTGGTGCTACTGTTGTGACACCACGATGATGGGAGCTCTGTAGGATGCTGGAGGTGGCTCAAGCTATGTTTTATGTAACAAATTTGCATTTACAGATGAAGCTCAAATGTATGTAATCAGTGATGCTGTTTGTTTTCAGGATCTTGTTATGCTTAAAGCATATATATTTTTTTCTTAGACTGTATTTTAACCTATTTAAGCATTTACAACATGAGAATTAAAGGATAGATCCATCTCATGTTCTGAGGAGTGGATTTTTTTTTTTTTTCCCCTTAACTTGTCTTTTAGGTAAAATGTTATTTTTTTTATTTTTCCTTTTTTTTTTTTTTTTTTTTTTTTTTTTTTTAATTGGTATTTGGACAGAGCATGTAGGGCAATAGGATCAAGTGTCACATTGGGGATTACATATTTATCCTGGAGTGACCCTCTTAGTAGCTTGCATTTGTACAATTGGTGGATGACTGACTGGATTTATCAGGATGTATAGCTGCATTAGCACTGGTTTGATGTAACTCTAGCTTATTTGCTTTTAGTCCAAACTATCTTCAGCTTGGGAGTTCACTTTTAAGGAAGAGATCCTATAATTTGCCTCAAACTAGCATTTTTAGACTTTTATTTCCCTTAAAAGTAATGAAGGTTTTCCTAGGAGTGATAATTCTACATGTGAGTGTAGAAGAGTATTGTGTGGCACTGGCTGGTTGCCAGAAACCAAATTTGTCCAATAAACTGTGCATTTCTTTGAGACCTATGCATGTTAATGGTGTTTTAAAAAAATTGATCAGCTATTCTTTTGTTGCATCAGTAGTGGTTGTCCTGTTCTTAAAACTACAGCAACTCTTTAACTCACATATTTGTATGTTATTTTGATGTGTTGTGTCCCTTTGCTGACAGTTTTTACGAGATTTCCCTTTCCTAGCATGAGTAAATATGATTTTAAAAGAGTTGGGAATGTAAAGAAACTCCCTGCAATTTCAAGCTTAATTTTCTCCAGCTAAGATTTTTAAACTTGCCAAATTACTGGTAATGCTGGGATTGCTGACAGATTTACCTGTTGGTCACATCCTTCTGCACTTGTCTCTAAAGGCAACTCTTTGCTGGTTCCTCTGTATCCAGTCCTGGATCATAGAATCACAGAATAGTTTGGGTTAAAAGAGACCTTAAAGCTCATCCAGTTCCAACCCCCCTGCCATGGGCAGGGACACCTTCCACTAGAGCAGGTTGCTCCAAGCCCCGTCCAACCTGGCCTTGAACACTGCCAGGGATGGGGCAGCCACAGCTTCTCTGGGCAACCTGTGCCAGGGCCTCACCACCCTTGTGGTGAGGAGCTTCTTAATATCTCATCTAAATCTGTAAGTTCAGTAGAATTTTTCCCATTTTAATCTAGTGTGCAGTTAATGCATTTCCTCTCTGCTGGCTGAATCTCCTAGAATTGCGTTCAGGTAATTGTGAATTAGTAAATGGTTGTGATTCACTAAAGGAGAAAAGCTAAATTTGTCAGTTCACAGCAGGTAGCCCTGTTGTACCTTAAATCTCTTTATGCCTTTTACAAACATTTTCAATTCTAAAGTATTGATTTGTTTTGTTGTTTGGGGTTTTTTTTTTTTCTTTTTTTCTTTGTTACCATGGGCCGTGTTTGTGCTACAGGTTCTACTTTGATACCCTACTACTGCTGTGCTCCTCTCCATTTCTCTAGTGTATGCATCCGTATTGGCTAAACTCCCTTATTTGTGTTTCCTGCCTACCAAGTCCTGTGTATAGACCATCTGAATGTATTGAATGTAGGGTGGTTTTTTTTGATGCTTCAAAGACCTTTAAAAGGCTGTTTGAGGGTTGATTGGAGCATGTAATTTAATACAATGCTCCTAAAAATCCTAATGCTGGCTGGCATCAGCTGATGCTGTGTCTTATTTAAACATACTGGAGATGTGATGTTTTTCCCTTGGGGAACTGACTTCCTGTGATAAAATGAGATTCTCTTTTAAAGTAGAGGTCCATGGTTACATAATGAGAGTAGGAAATGGTTCAAAAGTGACATTGGGAGAATAGAAAAGTTATTTTGGTAACTGACTTAGGCAGGAGAATAGCAAATATGCTCAGGAGTGTACTAGTAACTTGAATTCTCTTTGGAAAGTGAGAGGAATACATTTAAGGAATTAAGACAGGGACTGACCAGCTCAGAGCAGCGGAAGGGAGGTTATGTTAAGGACAGAGTTGTACAGCGCACATCTAGGATTCCTCTTATAAGATTTAACTCTTTCCAAACTACTACTGATCTCCTCAATAAGCTGCTATGTTGTTCTTAAGCATAGTGTGTCTTGAAGATTGAACCTCTAAGAGCTATGCTGGCTTTTGCTTTTTGATTTGAAGATGTAAATATAGATGTGTTTTTAATTTATGTGTGTGGTTTTGTGTTTCTCCAATGCCAGACCAGGGTACTCCTTTCCCCCACCTGCAGTTTCTGTTCCCCCATACCACTGTGGCAATCTTGCAAAGAATTCCATAGTAGTTGGTAGTCAAACCTGGCTTTTAATGCTACTGAGAGGGCAGTATTGACACTTCTAAAGCAGATTGCCTTTACTCAGCAGGTATTGTTAAGAGGCAGTGATACAAACTCACCAGGAAGCCAGCTGGATTCTGGCAGGAGGTCGCTAAACTTGCTGAGCCTTCATGGTCTGCTCTTGGATGAAGGAATTCAAATTCAGGGCTGCATACAAAATACACTTCATACTGAGAGTGGCCGTGCTTGCATGTCTGATGTACATTTGGATTTAAAACAGAATATTGTTTGTGGTTTTTTGGATTTAAACTGGAATATTGGTTGTGTTTCTTTTGAATAAGGCTCTTTGAAAGCAATTTAAGGTTTATTCACTCCAGATACTCACATTTTGTTGTGTAATGAAATAATTTTCTATCTCCTTGCTCATTGTGGTTTTGATTTGTTTTCTCTTACGCTATTCTCATGTTTTGTACCAGTTTGTGTCTGTCTTTTCCTCAGCAGAGGAACAGGGGCGGGAGGGTGGAAAGGAGACTACCGTTAGTTTAGTCCCTAGTTCTGTTTGCTTCTCTCCTGCTTCCTCAGTAAACTGTGCTAAACTGTTGAGCTTTGAGATAGTGCTGACACTTTAAAGTGTCATCTTCAGTAAAATAAACCGGGGAATCTGCTTCTCTCGGCCTACAACTTCATTGGCATTGTATGTATGAAAAAGCAATGTTGTACTCTAGGTAACACATTTGTAGCTCTTGTGGGTACATTCTGATGTCAGCATATCTAGATTTTTGGCAGAGCTCAAGTATGCTGGTAAGCTTCAGGACGTGGGGTACTCTTGAATGGACATATACTTTTGGCACCATTTAATTTTCTTCCTGCAGAGAAGTGTAAAGGGAGATACCAATTTTTGTAGGTGTAGTAAGTTCATGTGTGGAATCCACTTTGAAAATCACAATTTTTAAAGCCTGAACTTGCAGGTTCTGCCATTCTGGATTTATCAGCTGAGATCATCCCTCTGTTTGTGTTATAAAACCCTTTTCTTTGGCAGCTTTCTATTAAAGAAATTGCATGTGGGGAGTGGGAGGAACACAGATTGTCTGAGAGAGATGTTTCTGGTGGAGCTGTTGGGCTATCTTAATGAAAGCAATGCTCTCTGACTTGTGCTGATAGGACCTAAATTCCTGTTGATCATCATGAACTCCACTTTCAGATGGTGTATCTTGCTAAGCCCAGATTCCTGTGTTTGCCCAGGATCCCACAGACAAGGCAAGATCCTATGGAACAAAACATGGTGTAGTAGTGGCTGCAGGTTTGTTTCTGAAAGGACCCTCAATTGCTTTTTGTCTGCGATATGCCTGTAGAATCATTGAATATGCCCAAGACTGATCAGAATTTTTCTTCCTTCGAGTCTGGGGTATGTTTATTTTCTCTAGTATGTAATTTATCTGTAGCCTTGTTTTTCAGCAGCCAAATATGCTGACTGTGCTTGTTATGTTTCCCAAATGAAATTCTCTGGCAAGCCTCACCTCTAATGTAATTTTGAGGTGCTGATGTAATCAAATGGTTGAATGTGAACTGAACAGGAAATTACATAGTGCAAAACCTGCTCTTAAAATCTGTTTGGAATGAAAATGCATATGTTCTTTTTGTATATTTTTTGCAGTAGGTATTTGTGGTATTCAGTAATTTCACTTTTGCTCATTTTTTTTAATTGAAGAGAAGTCAATTTATTGAATGCCTGAGGAGGGGGGAGGGAATCAAGGCCGATGGTTACATATTCTTAACATCTCATCAGAATTTCAGTGGGAGTTATTTTTTCAATTCTGTTCTAATAATTAAACATTGTGCTGAACTGATTTTTCAAATGTGAGGGGATAACACAATGAGTACATGAAAATAGCTGATCTAAGTTGAAATGCATTAGAGTACCTGATTGTGCATCTGTAAACCCACACATTTATCTGAACAGTTGTAACTGTAACAGAAACTTCACAACTTATAAGTTATAAAAGTATAAACACAGATTTGTAAACAGTCCTCCAAAAGAGAAAGTGAACTAGAAGTATTCTCTGGTGGTGAATATTGTCTGTCGCGTACAGATCACCTTAAGCAGTATCATTCTCCATACTGAATTTTTAATGCATGCCTTTAGAGAACCGTAACTCTGTAAGTGACTTGGAGCAATTATTTGAATTTTCAAAATAAAGATAGTTGGATCTAATTATTTGTGGTTTGGGTTAAGGTGAAAGATGTTACTGGGTTATTAAGACAAGTCAAACTGCAGAGGTAAGCTGTATATCATAGAATCACAGAATGGTTTGGGTTGAAAGGGACCTTAAAGCTCGCTTCATTCCAACTCCCTGCCATGGGCAGGGACACGTTCCACTAGAGCAGGTTGCTCCAAGCCCCGTCCAACCTGGCCTTGAACACTGCCAGGGATGGGGCAGCCACAGCTTCTCTGGGCAACCTGTGCCAGGGCCTCAACCACCCTCACAGGGGAAGAACTTCTGCCTCAGCTCTCATCTAAATCTCCCCTCTGTCAGTTTAAAGCCATTATTCCCCTTGTCCTATTCCTACCTGCCCTCTCTACCAGCTACACTTCCCATTTACAGATACTGGATGGGTTTTTTTTAATTATTATTATTATTTTATTTTTTTAAGTAGTATTCTTTCAGCAGTCCTGTTAATACTTTAAATTCAAGCCTGAAGTTGGTTTTGGTGTGATTGGGGATAGGGAAAAATGCTAGATCAGAGGAATAAATTTGAATGTATTGGAGAGGAGATAGAAGCAAATAATTTCACATGAACAGCAGAGAAGTGGGGTGAAGTAAGTCACTATTAATTAGTTTGATATATTTTTGTGACTCAGCAAGACAGAATTATTCACTCTACTTTCACAGCATATGAAACCAAAACCAAAATGTAAGAACTACTACAACAGGTCAGGCAAAAGGTTCACCTCTGTGGATCTGTGCAGCAGCATGTTTTCTGTTTTACCCTTTATTCCTCCTCTCACCTTCCATGCTCGGGTGAGGGTTAAGTGTGGGTTGTCTTCTTTTAACTACGTGTGCTGGAGCAGCAGCGTTTGTACTGCAGCCTGCGTATGTGCAAAGCACGTGTGATCCTGTGGGGTGCTCAGATGCTTCAGAGCCTCTTCAGCTGCGCGACCAGTGCTGACCTACTGCAACAAAAAATGCCTTTCCTTTGTAGAAGGCAAATAATCTGTAAACAGGGAAGTGCTGGTGGTGTCGAGGAAATAACCTGGCTCAAAAGTCTCTATCTCCAAATAAAAAAAGATTATTTTTGGTCGCCACTGTTGCCTTTGTCCTACAGTTGTAGCTTGCAGGTCGCACTAATCGCTCCCATGTCCCTGCTTATCTCTTCTCAGAGTTTCTCTTTCGATCTTTCAAAGTACAGGGGACACAAGTTCTAGATGAAATGTTTTGTATTATACTTCGCAGGAGCAAAATAGAGAAGGGGTGTTGTATACTAAGGAGACCATTTTCATCCACTAAACAGGGGTGTAAGTTATATTTTATGGAACTGATTCAAATCTTATGTTTCTTTAGTCTGAGGATTGCCTGTGAATCCTTCTCTCTCTTTGTTAGTTTTTACTTATGTTAGTCAACTAACTCATTTAAAGAAAGAAAAGTCGAGTGTGGTGATGCTCACCGACTGATCTGATTAAAGGCAGTCTCTTGCTTTCACGTTTCCTTCATGTAAACTCTAAGTTAATTAATTGACTCATTCATTCTGTGTAGCTAAAGCTGAAAGGCTGCAGAGGCAAATGAATTGCAGGCAGCAGATGCTTGGATGAAAGAAGAAACAAACCATCCGCAGGGTGAAACTTTCTGAAGCATCCGGGTTCCCTCCTGAAAAGTGAGGTGAGAATAGACAGCTTGTGCCTCACTAGGGATCTGTGGAATCGATTGTTTCGTAGAACATAATCAAAGGCCCTTTTGATTCCTAAATACAACATGACTGCTAGTTTTTGTTCTTAATTTCCATAATCTAGCCATTAGTAAATGCCTCTGCATTTTTATTTGTTTCAGCTGTGTGCTCTACAATGGCAACTCTTAATTCTGCATCCAGTTTTCTTTTGCTTCTTGTGGCCAAGATGAGAATTCTTGCTTGACTGGTATAAAATAATGGGATAGATCTGGAAGGAGGTTCAAAAAATGGCATGCTTAGTAACAGCAGAGAGAATAGGATGCTCTGGTGTCAGGAGCTGGGTGTTCTGGTTTATATCCTTAGGATTACTTCTGTTTTTATCTTGTATGAAATGCAGAAACAGTTCCTGAAACAGAAGTCAAAACCTAGAATGCTTGGTTAGGAGAGGGATAGACACACACAGTCTTGCTGGTCTCCGTGCTTTATAACACCCACATTTGGGCTTACCTTATATGTAGAAGTTGCCCCTGTGCATGGAGTGCCTGTGACAAATGTTTGATTGGTAATGTGCTTTCCAGGAGCGGGTAGTTGGGTTTGAATGCTTTGAGGCTGAGGGGGAGGTAGAACCAGGCTCTCCAGCCCCCGCCATGTGGAGCCCACTTCACTTAAAACAGGGACGCTGCAGATGCTTTGGATCAGCTTCTTTGGGGGCCTGTGTGAGGATGCTGAACTTCTGGATCTAGAATACACTGGGTGTTAGGTTGAATCAGTTGCTGGTATAGGTTGCTGTCCTTGCATAGGTACAGATCAGAACTTCAAATGCTGAATGAAGCTTTCAGTGGAGGACTTGACTGTCTGGAGCCTATTAGGCACCAGAGCAGGCTACATAATCTTTGTTGAACTGATACTTTGAAAGTAGGTGTCTCAACTCCTTTGAGCTGAACTTCAGAAGCCCAAGAGCAGTACTTGGATTTTATGGGAGGGGAATGGTACAATGGCCACTATTTTCATTCTCCCCTGCTCATTCACCAGCAAGGGTGCCTTGTGCAGTAGCAACCTTTTCATCACATACTGGTGTATTCTTCTTTTTCAGCCTGAGACCAGGTATGGGTAGTTCAGAATATTGTATAATTGCTTTAGGAATAAATGCAAAGATGCAAAGCATAACTGAGGTGATGTTGTAGAATCTAAAAGTATTTCTTCTTTCAAAGATCAAGATATAAAAAAACCCCTAAAAACCAAAACCAAAAAAAAAAACCAAAACCCAAAACCAAAAAGCCCCTCCTGAACCCCTCTGATATTTGTCAGAAGTCATCCTCTTAGGATTCTAATAATTTGGCTAAAAAACTTAGTGTCTTATAAGCATTCTAAATCCAAAGAGGTAGAAATGAAGGAGGAAGAAAGAAAGGGGGGGTACTGAATATTTTCTGAGTAATAAAGTGAACCTTTCTATAAACCATCTTTGCTAATGATCCTAAAATGAAGCTAACTTTCTGAAATACAACAACATGTAACAAAAAGCTTTTTGATAAAATTTGCTGTTGGGAATGATCTCATCCTACTGACTGACCGGTCGCTGTGCAATGCTCTAACTATTTGCTGAAACAAAAGTATGCTGCATCGCCTGACCACCCAGTAATCTGTTTGGTCGCGTTGGGGGGAGCTGAGGGTGCACTCGGCTGCAGCCGTGGTGCACAGCAGGTAGGAGATGCTGTCTATAGAGCTTTGCACTTCGGTTTAGAAACAAGAGCTAATCTTCAAGGTGTGTTAAGCATGAACTGCTTCTTGGGAATCTGCTGTAGTTATTTTTTTGGCAATCGCATTGATTTGGCATGTATTAGTGACAGGACAAGGGGGAATGGCTTTAAGCTGGCAGAGGGGAGATTTAGATGAGATCTGAGGCAGAAGTTCTTCCCTGTGAGGGTGCTGAGGCCCTGGCACGGGTTGCCCAGAGAAGCTGTGGCTGCCCCATCCCTGGCAGTGTTCAAGGCCAGGTTGGACGGGGCTTGGAGCAACCTGCTCTAGTGGAAGGTGTCCCTGCCTGTGGCAGGGGGGTGGAACTAGATGGGCTTTAAGGTCCCTTCCAACCCAAACCATTCTGGGATTTTAAGATTCTATACGAAAGATTTAAATTAAAAATGCTGGAACAGTGATCCCCAGTTTCATAGCTTTAAGTTATTATTTTAAAGTTTAGTGTAGTGAATCAATATGCCTTCTGTATTAAATTCACCCAGCTATATTTTGCAGTGCGTTAATGTCTGGCCTGAGTAAGAAATGAGGGCATCTCTAACTGGGTTAGAGCCTTTATCTGATGTTCCCTTTAGATGAACTTTGTTGCAGACTTACACAGCAAAAACACTGAGTGACTCCTGTAGCCACTTTGTAGCTCAGGGCAAACCCTAGCGCATTCACTGCTAAGTACTGGACATCAGTGTATTTGTGCTGCCATGGCCAAAGTTCTCTGGCCTTTTGCAATGAAACCGTTGAGAGGAGGACCTTGACCCCTCTCCCTACATCATGTTGCTGTGTGCATGAACAGAGTTTGGGTATGAGATCATTAACTTTCAGTAAAAATTCTGGAAACAATGGGATTTTATTTAATAGTGCAAACTGCCAGAAGTGGTGCATAGTGAAATGTCATGTGCTTTCTACCCATTTCCAATTTAAAAATTGTAAAACTGTTGCTTTAAAATAAGCAGTTGATTGGAAAAACTTCCTGCAGTAAGAACAAACCCCAGCTATTCAGCTTCTGTGATTCTTGTGGGAGCTGACAGTTGTATCTATCTCACTTGCTGAGTTAGAATTCAGTGATGTGCCGGAGGCAAAGAGAGTTTGAGTCATTCTAAGTCAACTTTAAACCTTAGAAGTTGTAACACTTGTTGTTTTTGTTCTTTCAGTTTCTCACCCTGATATGGTGATTTGTTGTCCTTGGATGCATTGAGAGTCACACGCTGGTTCCAGTTTAAAATGTGGTACCTGTGTGTAGGGGGAGCCAGAAAGTTTGGAGTTTGCTGGAACTCAAATGCAAATGTCTTATTTTCCTCAATTAATGAAATGCTGAGAACTGTAAAAATAGAATTGCATGTGAGACTGTGTTATACTTGTCTTCCTTTATTTGGAATTTGTCTTAAAAATTATGGAAGATTTAGTTAGTAATTTTAGTCATAACAGCTTCTAAATCCGAATGCAGGATTTAGAGGAGAGGATTTAGAGAAGCAGAAGTGACTGCATTTCACCTAGATGTTGTTGATTTAGGAATCCCCAGACCTTTGGTGGCAGAGGAACAGAGCTCTTCATACAACTTCATGTTTCGTTAGTAGCTGTCAGGTGTGTTGCACAGGCCAGTTTTACCATATTTCCACCTCTTGGTTACACTTCATTAGTGGTGAACATGTTATTTGGGAGTAGAGCCTGTAGGTGCAGGTTGCAGTTCACACACCTGCACACAGTGAAACAGCTTTGTTGGATCTTGCGAGTGAGCATAAAATTAATAAGAAACCCCAACAAACTCCAGAATGCAAACAAGTCCAGTTCATAAGTAACTCCGACAGAAGCCAGGCTTGTGTGTTTAAGCAGGAGCTGGTGAGCAGAGTGACCGCTGGTGGGCAGACCGGTTGGGGTGCTCCTGGTAGTGGCCCATAGCAGAACTCCCTACTTTGTGGCTCAGCCAGGAAACAAGTGAAACTGTGGATGGACATATTAACAGATTTTTTTTTTTTTTTTTTTTTTTTTTTTTTTTTCTTCCTATAGTGGGTCTGAGCTGGTAAGTTTTAAGAGTTTTAAGTTCAGACTAAAAGCAGGATAGTATAATAATTTTCAGCCCAGAAAGCCAACTGTATCATGGGCTGCATCACAGCATCATGAGAGGAGGTCAGGGAGGGGATTCTTCCCCTCTACTCTCCTCTGGTGAGACCCCCCCTGCAGTCCTGCATCCAGCTCTGGGGCCCCAACATAAGAAGGAGGTGGAGCTGTTGGAGCAAGTCCAGAGGAGGCCAAGAAGATGCTCCGAGGGCTGGAGCACCTCTGCTATGGAGACAGGCTGAGAGAGCTGGGCTTGTTCAGCCTGGAGAAAACTCCGTGGACACCTCAGAGCAGCTTCCAGGGCCTAAAGGGGCCAACAAGAAAGCTGGAGAGGGGCTTTTGACAGGTAGGGACAGGACAAGGGAGAATGGCTTTAAATTGTCAGAGGGGAGATTTAGATGAGATGTGAGGCAGAAGTTCTTCCCTGTGAGGGTGGTGAGGCCCTGGCACAGGTTGCCCAGAGAAGCTGTGGCTGCCCCATCCCTGGCAGTGTTCAAGGCCAGGTTGGACGGGGCTTGGAGCAACCTGGTCTAGTGGAAGGTGTTGCTGCCCGTGGCAGTGGGATTGGAATTAAATGAGCTTTAAGGTCTCTTGCAACCCAAGCTGATATTGCTACATGTTCAGAGCAGATACTGCTTCCCTTGATAAGCACAGAATGAGTATGTGAGCAAACAGTTCCACCAGGCTTCCTTTGTTTAGGGTATCACTGTTGTGATAACACAAACTAATACTGCTTCACCAAAATAAAATAGGGGAAGGAATCTAAAATGCTGGGTTTCTCACTTCTTTTTTCCCCCCCCTGCAGTTCTTCTCCATCTCACTTCTTATTTACTGTGATTGAATAGCAATTTGCAAAAATGCAGCAAAATAAAAGAGCACGAGTCTCTCATGCTCCACACCTCTGGCTAGGTTTGCTATGACCATAGCTACTGATAGATTTCTTTAATTTTTTGGGTTTTTTTTTTTGTTTGTTTGTTTTTTAAATGACTAAAAATCCTTTTTAACAATGCATTTTAGTGTCTTAGTGCAGGGCAGAGTGGATGGTGGATGACTGGTCTTGCACCATGGTGCTCTGCTCTGCAGCCATCTTCTGCAGGGTATTATTTTCGAGCCTGTCTGTGTCAAATACACTGTTAAGTGTATCGTGTCTTAGATCTTGAAACAATTTGTTCATCTGTTCTGGTTTAACACAGATGTCTGCACCTTGTTGTAACCTGTCGTCACCTGATGTTGGGTACTAAGACTCCATCCTGCTTTTTCAGGCTGAATTGAACAAATCTGGTTTTGGAGGTGGTTGCATAATGGGAAATGAGTGTTGTTCTTTTGTTACAGTTATTTTTTTGTTAGCTTTAGAAGCCTTAATTACCATTCTGAAGTTTTAAATAAACATCTGAAGGATTTATCAGGTAATTTCCAGGCCAGTCACTTTTGTCTTGAGTTTGCTAAGGAGTACCACTGTGTTTTAAAAAACATAAAAGTCATAGTTTTGCTAGAGATTATGTAAACATGTTCCAGCTCAAACCAAATGTTTAATCTATTCACAAACTGGCATTGAGTCTTATTCTAACTGCTTGTTTTTTCAACCCATCTGTAAAAATAGAAACCCAACTAACCAAAAAAGGTTGATCTGGAAAAGGTGTGTTTCCCTATCTGAGTCCCAAGGACTGCTCTTCTTGGAGAGCCCAATATTTCCTTTGTGGCAGGACTTCTTTTTTTTTTTTTTTTTTTTTAACACATCACCTCAAAGTATTAAAGTTATGGAAAACCCCCAAAGCTTGGCTGCTTGATACCTTGGATATGTGATCCACAAGCTGAAAGGGAAATAACTAAATGTTAATAATCTTAACCCTATCTGGCTACACTGTTCTGACCTTTATCTCCCCTTCTTCCCTTTCGCCAGGTATGGGTATCACTTTCACATATCTTGCAGAACAAATCCACTCTTAATTGTTCTGATTTTAACTGGAAGTCTTAAATGATGGTGCTGTTTGATAAATAAGGGGAGGTTTGTTTTCGTCCCCTGTACCCTCTTAATGCCTGAGCATTTGCTTCTGTGAGTGGTGGAGAGGTTGCTCTATGCACTGAAGATCACGTAGAGCTCTCTTAACTGCCGAGCTCTGCCTAACCCGAGGTACCAGCTCCAGCTTAGCTGGGTTGGCCAGGTGTTGTGCACATGGAGGGAAGGGGAAATGATGTTTTAAGGCTTCTCCTGACTTAACTGGGAGAACGTGGGGCATTCTGTGGGTGACTTCTGCCCAACTGGGATCTTGATGAGGTCCTGACAAATTTGATGTGTAATCAGGAGTTCATCATTTCAGTAGTTTTGCTTATCTTGGGACACAGGTATTGCTTAATTGTTGCGAATCTGGTCTCTTCTGTGTAAACCTTTTGGGTAGTAATTCCTCTGAAAGCTTCTGGAATGTAGTCATGTTCTGAATGCTCTTGCTTTTAATTGATTATAACACTTTGTATTGTGTCTGTAATGATTTTGAGTATCACTGACTTTTCTGATGGACGGTGCCCTCTAGTCTCGAAGCAAATATTTTTATACTAGGTAAAATACATTGTCTCCATGCTACTGAATAGCCGTGACTCCTGGAAAGGCTTTTGAGCTTGAAGAAGAGGGGAAAAAATACTCCAACCCAACAACAAAAACCCCTGCCAGGGTTATCTTACTGCTCTCCTTAAAGTTGAGTGGCGTATGTTTTCACATGCTATAGAACTATAGTGAGGATCTGTAATTCTTCACTGTGCAATCCCGACTCTAAAATAGCAAGATTGGAAATACTCAGCCGTCAAATGCAGCGGATCACTTAAGGCCTGAACAGTTTTAACCTTGTACTCGGATAGGTAATCTGTCTCTGCAGTTGTGCTGTCACAGAATGAGCCTTGGTTCCTCTCAGCAGGTCCTCTCCACTGCAGGAGTGGGTGAAGGTTGTCGTACAGATGTGCAAGGCAGCAGCTGGTTTAGTAGTAGTGGATTCCAGAAAAGCAAGTAGGGCAGCTCACAGATTTCTCGTGCTTCAGTAGCAATGATCGTGTGTCTGCGCACTGGGTTCAAGTGCTTATTTTACCTTCTTCCTTCTGATCCATGTTAGTATTTTAGCTCTTGAGAATGCAGAGAGAAATCTATTGATGAAGCAGAGACTCTAAACCTGCTAGCTTTGTGCAGTGGAAAAATCACTGTTTTTATTTACTTTAAATTTATTTCTTCTTGTGTTAGTTGCATTGCTGTCTGCCATGATTAAAAAAAAAAAAAAAAAAAGGTTGCATTCCCTCTGTCTAATCAGAGCTGATGATGCGTCTTCGATGCATATTAGGATTAAGTTCTCCCCTGTGAGGGTGGTGAGGCCCTGGCACAGGTTGCCCAGAGAAGCTGTGGCTGCCCCATCCCTGGCAGTGTTCAAGGCCAGGCTGGACGGGGCTTGGAGCAACCTGGTCAAGTGGAAGGTGTCCCTGCCTGTGACAGGGGGTTGGCGCTGGATGAGCTTTATTGTCCTTTCCAACCCAAACCAGTCTGTGATTCTATCATTGGCTAAACAGCAGTTGCAAAATTGATATGGAAAATGTAAAAGCAAAATGAGGTTGTGTCGTGTTTATAATCTATTGAATTTTGTCATGGGCTAAACTTAAGTGTTGGAGATAAAGGGAATTATCTTTTCCATCTACCTTTTTTAATATAGGAACTCTTGTACATAGAGGAAATATTGTTTTCCTTTTTTCATCTGTTTTAAGAAATAGTGTGCCTGTGACTTGCCCTTGGAATGCTTTTGTTCACCTGTGACTAATGAGTGTTAGGTATTTCTAATTAGGTCTTATCTGGCTGTTCTGACACCAGTCCTGCTGTTCATACCCTTTAGAGCCATTCTGCTCAACCCTGTCTCCAGTTTCGGTAAGAGACACAAGGCACTGGAAACCAACCTGTGAAGCTCATGTGTGTGAAGGGAACAGATACCAGGTGAAGGAAGATAGAATTTCCTGTAAAGCCGCATCTGTTTTCAGGAGTGGATTCCACAAAAAGCAAGCGGGAAAGCATGTTGATCTCTAGCATTTAAGTAGCAATGTTATGTACTTGTCTGTTTTGTTTATTCCCGTGGTTTCCCTGCCTTGCTCCTGCTCCTTTCTGCCATTCTGTGGCATTCTATCACTTACATTCATAGCAAGTCAAGGGAGGGGATTCTTCCCTCTGCTTTGCTCTGGTGGGGCCCCTCCCTGCAGTCCTGCATCCAGCTCTGGAGCCCCAACATAAGAAGGATCTGGAGATGTTGGAGTGAGTCCAGAGGAGGCCATGGAGATGCTCCAAGGGCTGTAGCACTTCTGCTATGGAGACAGGCTGAGAGAGCTGGGCTTGTTCAGCCTGGAGAAGAGAAGGCTCTGGGGAGACCTCAGAGCAGCTTCCAGGGCCTAAAGGGGCCAACAAGGAAGCTGGAGAGGGGCTTTGGACAAGGGCAGGTAGGGACAGGACAAGGGGGAATGGCTTTAAACTGATAGAGGGGAGATTTAGATGAGATGTGAGGCAGAAGTTCTTCCCTGTGAGGGTGGTGAGGCCCTGGCACAGGTTGCCCAGAGAAGCTGTGGCTGCCCCATCCCTGGCAGTGTTCAAGGCCAGGCTGGACAGGGCTTGGAGCAACCTGGTCTAGTGGAAGGTGTCCCTGCCCCTGGCAGGGGACTGGAACTGGATGAGCTTTAAGATCCCTTCCAGTCAAAGCATTCTAGGATTCTATGATTCTAAGTTTCCAAACTGAAAATCCAAATATTAAATAAGTAGGAAATCTCTGTCTTAAAGGTACTTCTAGACCAAGATGGGGACAGTTGCAAGTCGGGTGAAGCAGCACAGGTCAGTAATACTGCCACACTTGAGTCTTCAAGTCCCTGTGAAACAATCCATTCACAAGCACTGAGTAAACCTCAATTTAAAGAGCACCTGCTGTTCTCTATATGAATCCTTTTAATAGAAGAATTATAGTGGCTTGATAGGTGGTTTTTAAGGTGTGCCGAATGCTTAAGTGCTCAGCGAAGTCAATTACCAGTATCCCTGAAAAGTTACCCGCGGCTGTGCTGCGTTCTCTATGCCCTCATCGCTGCTGTCCATATGTACCAGCAGGATAATCCTCTCTGTACTGTGCTTGTTCCTGGAGGAGTGGTGATACACAAGGAGGATTAGGACCTCTGTAGGAAACTTGCATATCGGTGAGGAGATAGTAATGGGCAAGTCTGGCACTTAAATTATGGAAGTTGGCAGGTGTTGACCTTTGAAGCATAAGTGTCACAAATTTTCATGCTTTCTTACAATAGTAAAATGTTGGAGATTGTTCAGAATTCTCCAATAGTTGTTTTGCTTTAAAGCTGTTGCCATGGGAATGTGTCATCGCTGAGGCAGGCTTCAAGGTCCCAAAGAAATGGGAAATCCAAACTTCTCCCTTGTTTGCCTATGCTAGTACATCAGCTGACACTGCAGATGACATTCTTTACTCTGATCTAATTTAGTAAAGTTGCTCTTGGCACCTGCAACTTCCTTCTTGGTTTTCCTTTTCCGAAGTCAAGGAAAGACAACATTTCATAGTGCACATGAGATTATGGTGTTCTCCATTCAGGGGTGCACTGGCAGCTGGGTATATTTGATAGACATTCACATCGTATTTTTAAATGTGCATCACTGACCACTCCATTGACTCTTTGATCTGCATAGTGAGAGCCCGTCATCTGTGAAAGAGGAAGGGAAACAAATGGCTGGTTTTGAACCACATCACGACTTGACAGATTTGGTGTGGGAAAGCAGCGGGGTTCTCTATTGCTACTCTGAAAGAGTCTAGTGTGGGTGAAATCAGTAAAGAGAAGGATATGTTGAACAACTTGGGTACTGATAAACCTATTTCAGCCTCGTGTGCTGGGCATGGGACCTCAGTGCCTTTTATAACTTGGAGGCTGAAGTCTTATGTTTCTTCCTTAGCTTCCTTCACCTGAATCTGGAAATAGCAGCTGGCTGCCTCCATGGGGCAAAAATGAAGCATTAACTATGGCTTGAATAAGGTAGAGCTCAGAGGTTCCTTTGCAATGTGACAGCAAGAGTTTCCACAGCTGAGAAATACAGCTAATGAAACAACATCTATTGCTGTATAAAGAATGAGGGAATCATCTGTCACTGGTGAAGAGAATGCTTCCAGCTGTTTGTTAAACAACCTCTTAAAATATGAGAATTTCATCAGTGTCAATGAAAAGGAAGCTGGGTTGGGAACAGGTCTCTCTTAGCTGAAGTTGTCATGGATGGCTTACGCTGTGAAGGGATAGAGGAAAACCACTGACGAGAACATGGAGAGTTGCTGGTTGTCTGTGCTAACCTCGTAATGATAACTTGTCAAAAGCATATGTGCCAGATACTCAGTTTGCATAAAAGGAACAATCTAGAGCAGAGAGACTTTATAAAAGACTTACTGAAGACTAGCAAAAATGGTATTCTTAAAAAGGCATTGAGGGATAGGACCTTGCAAACTACCCTGTTTCTTGTAGTCATGGGCTGGGGAGACTTTCTTGGTGGTATACTCTTCTGCAGTGGTAGATGACGGTGAGCTGGACTACTGGAGTTTCCAGGAAACTGAGGTGATGTGAATATCAAAACAACTTACTAAGTAAAACCTTCTCATAGTCTGGCGTCTCCAGCTCTACCTGTGCTAGTGAATTATATGATGCTTGGTGATTTCGGATAGCACTGGAATACAGCATCTGGGCTGTTTGTTTGCAGATTATTTCCTGTTGCAGTCTTGGCCTAGGGCAAAAGTACTCTCCTGGAGACTGGTGAACGCTATTCAAGAGCTGGCGTGGACCAGGACTGTTCTTGAGCCATTTGTGTGTAGCCACCCTGATTTAAAGAGTCAGACTTCCAGGGGGAATGCAGCCCTTTCCTGGGCATGTTTAAGTCAACTGTGCAATTGAGCTTCCTAGTAGGGAGGTAGCCTTCGTGTTCCTGACTGCAGGAAACATTATCAGTTTAGCAGCCTTTCATTAGAGGACAAGTGAAATTTGAATAATGAAAGCTTCTTTTTCTCTTTGTCCTCATCGAGTGATCATTAGTGTTTAGCCCCAGCTAAAGCAAAATGGCCACTGGAGGAGCTTCAGTTGCATAGAGTTGGACTGAAATAGGAACATGCTCCAGTTATAGCTCAAGACTTGACTCAGGTTCTTACTGCTCCTTTTGTGATGTGCACGCAACTGAATCTGTACTTTATGAATCTCGGTAACATCTCAAATCATTAAATATGTATATCTCTGGTCTATGCTACCCAAAAATATGGGAGGTTCTTGGATAACATTGTGCAAGTGTAGGAGTGTGCATGTGCTTTGACAAATAAAGCATATGACAGGAGTCACTGTGGATCTGTATTGATTAGATATAATAGTAGGAAGAATTCCTGAATTCTTAATACCTTTATTTTTAGATGTAATTTGGCTGAAGACTTACTGTTCAATGAAATGTTCCAAAAATAAATATTTCAGAAGAGGATTAAACTTGAACGTGCAAGACAGTTTTTTCTTTTATGCATCAGTGTTCATGGAAGGAACTGGTCAGAAATCACCATTCTCCTTAAATTTGTGTGCTCTGAATGCAAAAGAGAACTGCTTTCACCAAGCCCACTCATCCACACAGGAAGCTAGAGGTGCTGTTGGGAGTGCAACGGGGAGAGGTAATTTTAGTAATTCAGTCTTGTTAGCAGAAGAGCTCTTCAACTGTGAAAAGAGATACTTTGGTCTTGCTTAAATCACCCCCTTTTTTTTTTTTTTTTTTTTTTTTTTAAATTGAGCTTGTACTGGGAAGGAATGTGCTTTGTTGTTTCTTACCAAGGGCTTTCTCTGCCGCGGTTTTTGATGGTGTTTTTCTTTTTGTGGGTGTTTGAGTATTAAGGTGGTGTTTTTCCGTTTTAGACACCTTTGAAAGATCTATAAAACGATTCAGAGATCACTTGTGTCAAAGTATTTAATCTCAGCCTTCTCTAGGTGTTTTCAGCCTCTTGTCCTGTGTATTCTGTTTTGTAGAGCAGTTGAGTGCTCTCTTCCACCCTCCCTGGTTGTGCACTAACTAACCAAAGGCTGCTGGCTGCTGGAGCTCACCTCCTTATGAGCATTTCCTGCCCTGTCCAGCCTTTCAGGATCATTCTGGAAGGTCCTTGGTTGGTCCTTGGCACTGGTGATTTGGCAATCTATGAGTCACTCTCCCAACTTTCTAGAATCATTGCATGTTGTTTCTTTAGTCAAATCACTCTTGACATATGAAAATCTGTTGTGCTGTAAAAACAGCTACACTTGGGCAGCTGCTTATTTACTGTCCGATTGTATGAACCTCATCAGTTTTTAACTTTGTCAACTTGAATTGCTACAGAAGACTATTTTTTAAAGCCTGTCCCCTTTAATAAGTCTTAAATGTGGATATTACTGTAGAGTATCTGCTTGCTTTACCATTGAAGACCTTTATTCTTCCATGTGCTACCTGCAGTTGGGAAGTATGGTCTTTTAGTACAAGTAGTAAGAGTTGCATGACTACCGTTAAAGTCTAACTTGCTGTTCATGAGTGTTTCCTTAGAAGATTATTCACTCTTAGAGTTCAGTGAAACTACGTCTTGTGTTTTGAAGACTCTTTAATTTATTAGTCTAACCTCAGCCCTTTCAGCCTCTCTTGGGAGAAGCGCTACTTCAAAGCCTCAAACTAAATCTAAAAGTAGACTCTTTCAGATACAGTCAGCTTTATCTGAGACGCCACATGCAAGTGTGGGAACAGGAATTTGATGCTGAACAAAAATTCATTGACAACTTGGCAATGGTACCGATGAAGGAAAAAAGTCTATAGTATATTCTTGAATAAATTATTGGTTTAGGATCTTGGTGAGTTCAGGGATGGCCAAGGAGACAACATAGGAGCTTACAGCTATAAAGACAGTTTTCCTTGTGTTTGGCAATTGTAGTTAATTTGCTGCTAGCGTTATTCCTCTAGGAGAGGACTAAGATGAAAATCTGAGATGCCTTCATGTCCGGGTTTCACAGCCACCACGTATATAGCTCAGGGTTTACAAGACTGTGTTTGAACCTGTGGTATTTGACAACGTGACACTGCTTTGCATGAGGAATGCTGTAGCTGCAATCTGTGCCACCCCTCTTAGCGTTTCATATCAAGTGATCTTCATGTACCATGCATATTTAAGATGGGGAGCTATTTAAAGGAAGCTGTTTAGAGATTGGGAAGCAAAGTGTGAAGGGTGAGAGACAACAGGAAACTAAAAGATTGACTGGTTTTCTCTTGCAGGATATGGGAAACAGCCTGAATTTGGGGATAAGAAAAGAGAAAGTGTCGCTTATTTAGAGAAACTGAGGGAGCCTGTAAGGGCATCTGGTATGACGAATGTCACATTCTTTGTTATAAACTTAATTGCACTGAAGTCCCTTCCATTGAGCTGGGTGAGGGGGATAATCCAGAATGTAACTGGAGGTTTACTCTGCCACCATTCTCTTTGGCAGCAGCATAAACCAGATTGAGACAAGCATTGTTCATACAGAAAGTACTAAATTATTTCAACTAGAGACTGTCTAATTGGAAGGATTTTGTGAGGGGGATGTAAGGAATCATTTCCTTGCTTCTGTTTTGCATCCTTTTTGGGTGCTTTACCAAGGTAAGTTGCATGCTTTTCTCATCGACCAAGGAGAGGTGGTACTTCACTTCATCCTCAAAAGGATTCCTGCTGGAAACAGGAAGACAAATAGTTGATACTTAAAGTCGTAAGAAACTTCAAAATTATAAAAAGCAGAAATGAATTGTTACTGTTTGCCCTGACATATGTATATGCTTGTGTGACTCCTCAGAATAACTGCTGTATTATAGATGAGGGGTGGATTTGGTGAATTCTCTGAGAAAGAAGCAGAAGGTAAGAGACTGGGTTGTAAGCAGAAAGTAGTCTAGTGTATTCACTGGATGCAGGTAATTTGGGGGAGGAAAACTCTGTAGAAAACTGGATGAAGTTAGTGGAGCCATTGAAATGTTTATAACTAAAAGTGCAAGGTGCTTGGGAACCAGAAGAGCTGAGGAACAAGAACTACTGGTGCAGGATGTGGAACTGGGTATTACAAGGATAGCAAACACGATGGGACAGTATGCATACCAGGCACTACCTGTTTTCTGATAGCTTAGGCAAGATAAAAATGCGAGTGGGTGTGGTGAGGGATGTAAACGAAATCACAGACTGCTTCTCCTCTGGTGTGCTGCTTTTCAGAGTCACTCGCATACAAATTGCGTTGGGGGGGGGAATGAAGTTGTAAACTTGGAATTGGGATTGCAATGTATAAACAGACATTTCTTTAATGTTAAAATAGTTCTCAGGAATATTTCTCCAAACTGGAAAACAACTATGCCTAATAATGGAACACATGAACCAGTGTTTGCTGGCCAGGTGATAGATGATGTCTTTTTCAGCTATCCACCAATGCTTCCTCAATTTATTATGTGAGAGAACAGGGTGAGATCTATCCCACTCTCCTGTAATACCTAGCATGTAAAACACCTTTGCAGCCACACCTGCAATTTTAGCAAATCTGTCAGTTTGGGGTAAGTAAGATTATTTAGCATTTCTGCTTGCCAGTCAAGAACACCCCATACTTAAGTTAAAAAGCAGTCGTTACAACTGTGGGTAGTTAAGACCACCTTGGTAGTATTGGAAATCTTGTCTTCAGGAAAAAATTTAAGAAGCATTTAGAGATGCAGGTTTACCAAAGAAAAGTGTTTCTGCCCAGACCAAGAAACTGCGGTAGATTTTACTTCACTGCTGTCAGAACCATGGTTGATACAGTGCTACTCATGTTGAGATGGAGTAGCACTGCCTAGCATTAAAAAAGGAGCTAATGCTTTTCACTTTCTTGGATGTTTTGCCACAAATAAGTGGGTGGATCACAGCAACATATGTGGGATGAACTTAAGTGGAGCAGACCTTTGGGCTGTGCATTTAGGGCTTGATGCCTCTGGATGTGATCTGGGTGTTCATCAGTTGGAAGTAGGTGGGGAGAAGGACCCTGATGCCCCAGTTTATCACAGGATGGTTAAACTGCAGATAATGATGTGGCGAAAGAAAACGTGAGTTTACGAGGTGTAATAGCAGTTTCTTTCTGCTATTACAGAAAGGGGAAAGGGGAGCATTAGTGTTACCACACAAGCAAGAGCTCATCCTTAATACTTGTGTATCTGAATCATACACAAGATATTTCTCAGTTCCTTAATTAACTTAGTAATCGTAGAATCCTAGAATGGTTTGGGTTGGAAGGGGCCTTAAAGCTCATCCAGTTCCAACCCCCTGCCATGGACAGGGACACCTTCCACTAGAGCAGGTTGCTCCAAGCCCCGTCCAACCTGGCCTTGAACACTGCCAGGGATGGGGCAGCCACAGCTTCTCTGGGCATCCTGTGCCAGGGCCTCACCACCCTCACAGGGAAGAACTTCTGCCTCACATCTCATCTAAATCTCCCCTCTGTCAGTTTAATGCCATCCTCATAAAACAGGAGAGCAGTAACTCTCCTTTCCACCCCTTCTGAAGGGATCAGGGCTATTTCAGAAGGGTTCTCTCGCTCATAAGTGCTTTACCTCTTCTTAAAGCTGAAATAATGCTATTTTCATTGGGCTGCTTTCTCATTTAAGTGAAAGGTCTGGCATTTTACTTAAGTGTAACATCTGTAGGGAGAGGAACAAGCATTAGTTTTTCTATATGACTTTGCATTAATGAGCAGGTATGGAGGTGATATTTTGTTGTGAGACTGGCTTGATTACTTGCTGGGATGAAGAACAAGTTCATCCATGAACGTTTCTCCATGGAAATTGAAATACTTAACTGACTATGTGGCTTAGTTTATATTCTTTTCTGTGGAGAGCTGCATGGAGAGTATAAGGAGTATTATTTTGATAGATTTCTGGTTTTTTTAGATGTGCTTGTTTCACAATAAAGAAACATTATGAACAAAGTGTAAAATATTGTATACAAAAGTTTGGGACACCACACTCAGTAGATGAGGAGATAGTTCTCTGGTAAAGCTGGTGCGTATACCTTCAATGAAATCATGGCAAACATGCAGAAAATAGCCTGCTGTTGGCAACTGACATATAGCTCTCGAATTCTGTCTTTTTTTCAAAATCTGGATCCCCTTAAAATATTAATCCAAATATCATTAATGTAATCCTTAAAAGAATACAGCATATGCTTTTCTAGTGAGTAGCATGTCTAGCAATACCCGTAAAGTTTTGCCTTGTGAATGTGTTAAAAACTTTGCAAAAGAGTCCAGTCTGATGTTTGGAAGTACAGAAAATTGTATGGAGTGGTATAGTCTGAAAGAAAAAAGCTTCATCTTGGCTTTCTCGCTTGTCTCATGCTAAAACATGACAGTTGTGTCATGTGAAAGCCTTCAGAGTGTCTTGCACAGTGCCTCTACACAGTAATAACTGATGATTCGGCCACAGATGTTCCTGGTGCCTCTTTAGCTTTGTTCATCTCCGGGCAGATAAAAATCCGCGCGTTCAGTCCAACCTGGCTGTTGCAGGTGGCCCAGCTGTGACTGGAGTGCTACGAAGCCATGTTATGAACACCTGAACTACTGCTTAGTGGAGGGGTGTGCTAATCATCCTGGATTACTTCAGCTTTAATGGTGTGTTTGTAAAAACCTGTTAAGATATATAACGAGAGGAAAGTTGCTTACAGTTTTCATGGTATATCTGTAATAGTTTGAGCAAGTGTTGATGTGAAATAGAAATAGCTAGATAGTATTCCTGTTGAGGAGGGAACATTAAAAAAAGCTGCCTGGATGACTGTAGTGGGACTGCAGCAAAACTTCTCAAGTTTTAGTTAATTTTGAATAACACAAATCATGTCCTAGCCATCCCCCATTAGCTTACATCCAAGTACTCCACAATCATATGGCTTCCTCTTAATTGTGCATGCATTGTATTTTGCAGATAAGCAGTTTCTGAGGAGTGAAGGACCTGCAAAAGGGAACACCCGCTCTTGAGGTACGAACTGTTTTTTCTAATGACACAACACTAAATCTTTAATTGAAGCAAAGGCTTGATGCAGCTGTCTGTACCCACTAAAACTACTTCTGTTCTGGAAAATACAGGTCCTGTCTAGAGTTCTGAAATGTCAGAATCTCTGACAGAAGTTCAGCAGCAAGGCTTGGCAGAGCAGGCTTGGCTGAGACAACTGGGGTGTTAAATGGATGCTGGGAGAGGCTGTATGTCTTGAAAAGGCATTGTACAGGGAGTTCTGCAACTCCTGCAGAACAGACTTGTCTGAAATGCACCTACCCTTCCATTCTTTTATCTTAAAATCTTTTATGTTAAACATTATCTATTTTCTATTCTTTTGCATCATTCCTGTTGGGTATTTATTAAAGTTTCTAACATTCCCCTGCTCTGTTCAAGTGAGCAGGGCTGATGTGTGACTTAAGGGATGCCCTTTCTGCCCAGCTAGACCTTCTTTTCTTGCTTTTTCTGCTTCTAAAGACAGATATCTTGTTTGACTTGGTCACTCAAATCTTTTTATCAGTGTAAGAGGACTACAGAAGATTAAATTGGGCAAACTAGGCTAAGAAAAAAACAAGTCTGAGTTGATTTGTTAGGAATTTGGAGCAGCAGGTCATCTAAGTTTCTTGTCCTAGCTATCCTTTGTGGAAGGCACCCTAAAGCTACACTTTCACTGGAGTCTATCATCAAGTCTGCAGTCAGAGAATATTTGAGGTGCAGGTGCTCACATAACATGTTTTAATGAAGGAATTACAATTTCTTTGTGGTGTTTGTATGGATTGAAGGATCCAGGTGTCCTCTACATTACAGTTTGATCATCTTGGCAGTGATTGTTCTCAAGTGCTGCCTATTTCTTCAAGTCCTAGAAACAGTATCAGCCTCTTTACTAATTAATATTTTCTGCTGCCTTAACCTTAAGGTAGTCTAGAATATAAACCAATGAAATGCAGAGCACGGACTTCTGTAGAAATATCTAAGCTGTTAAGATCAGGCTGCCAGTACCATCCAGTGATACCTGGCTGTAAAGAATGCAGAGGAGTCAAGTAGATGCAGTTGAATGACAGCTTGTTTTAACAGCACCAACTGTATCCACTGTGATTTACTAAAAATGTCTTGGAAGTGACAGTAGCCTTGTGTGTTTCCTAAAACTTTGTTCTGGGTATGGGCTAAAATTTTTCCTAAAATGTCTTTTAGTCTCCTTAACTGGCCGGAGCAGAGATAACACTGGTAAGTGCAAAAGCCTGGCTTTTTGGTCAGGCTGATGCTCTATGTGTCCATTCAGGGTGTGACTGGAACCAGGCTGAGTTAGGGCCAGCTGCACCACTGGTTGTTTGTACTGCATCCTGTGGCTGCCTGCCAGTACATCTTAAATCATCCTTCTCTAAAAGCTTTTTGAACAAAAGCCAGATAAGATGGCTTATCTCCTTCTGGGCTGGATGGAGGGAGGGGAGGTGCCCAGAATGTCTTGGGTGCTTTTCACTGTGGCCTGGATGGAGCTAAAGAGGTCATGGGAGGTGGACTCAGTGCAGGCAGTGGGTACTATGCACAGCTGAACAGAGAAGATACCACAGGAGTGTAGGAGCACTACATTGCCCTTCCTGCATGGTCCAGTCTTGAACTTTTTTCCCTTTTCTCTCCCTTTTCACTTCACTTAGCTTTGACCAGTGTGGTCTTAATGTCTGCCAGACTCCTTTGATGTCTGGAATTGATCTTGGGCTTCAATTTACTTGGTCATGTTCTTAACTCTTGAGTTGTCTAAGAGGGTGAGTTTGGCATGCTATAATTTTCCTCCTTTCTTTTCTCCATTGTACAAAAAGAGTTACGGTGTTAGCTGCCTCCCAGAGTCCCAGGGGTACATATAGTTGTACCTCTCAACATTTGTTGTTCCATGGTTTTAGGACATGGAAACCAAACAGGTGTTTCCCACAGACTGTATTCAGCAGCTAAAAATGCTTCCTGAAGTAATTTATCTGGGAACATTTAATCCACGCTCATTGACTGTTTAGATGAATAAAGCAACTTCCTCTCCAACATCCTTTGGAGCAGCCTGGGAGAGCAGGCAGGAAGGAGGAAGTGTTTGTGTGAATTTGGTGCTAGCTCATTGATTCTTGTTGGATTGAGGAATATCCATATCTTGGGTTCTTTACGAAACCTGTTCATCTTGGATTGTCAGTTTGAAATAAGTGAGTTCTTCCTGCTTGTTTTGAGCTCTTTCAACCAAGCACAGTTGCATGTTTGGTCATACCTGCTTTCTTAAACCACAAATACCGACTATGAGTTGTGGCAATGAGAACTTCATTTGGTTACTGTGTTGGGTACATGTGTTTAGGTGGGGAGAAGTTACTTCTAAAAACACTACCTGCTGGATTAATTTATATTTTTTGTATAACTGCTATAATTGGGAAGAAACATGTACAAACCCACATCTTTAAGATCATTTTATTGATCAAAAGTGAACTAGATTGGGGCTGCTGCTGATATAATTGTGGTAGGAGCCAGTAGCTGCTACTTGCTGTGTGACTCCCTGCTCCCCTCCTGCAGCAGTGTTCTGCCTACAGAAAATTCTGCTTGGATAAGGCAAGCAGATAAGAGCGAGCTTCGTCTGCCTCTGTGCTTTAGCTAACCAAGAGCGATTGCTTGTCCTTGAGAGGATTTTGCAGTTTGCTGGAGGAGGGGCTGGTGCATTATCACCCACTCTTCTAAAAGGGAGCTGAGAAAGTATGGGCTGACCTTCTAGGGTGAGAATGCCAAGAACAGGCTGAGAAGATGTAGCCCTTGAAGTAAGAGAGCACTTGTGGGAAGAAGGCAATGCTACCATGTCGCTTTACTACTTACGGTTTTACTTCCTTAAAGTGATGTGGGCAGATCCTTTAATTAAATTTAAAAAGGTGGGGTCTTTTTCAGTGTTACAGTGCACAATGATTTAATCGGTCCCTTATCCTTCTCCCCTTGGAAGGGCAACTTCATGTGTCAAAGGGCACAATACTGTGATAGTGGATGTTGCGGCTGTACCTGCAATAAGGAAGTGAATCATTCTCTAAAGAAACTCACAGACTGTAGCTGATAACATTGCGGGGAGACCTGAAATTTCTTTTATTGCTCTTTCTTTCATGGAAGCTCAGCTTTTGTTTTCTAACCAATGCCTTGTTTTTCAGCCATCATTGAATGTATTTTTTATCAAGAGCACGGAAATGTAAATACAATAGTGGTTGAACTGCAGTAGCTACTCCCTTCCTCCTCTGCTGGCTTCCTGCATACATTTTGGAAGGTGGAAGCTATTCTTCTGCATTAATTCATTTCAGAAATGAGCATTCTTCCCCCTGTTGCCACCCCATCAGATTTCAAACCCAAAGGGTATGAGCAAAGAGAAGCAATTGCTCTCACATATGTTCCTTGAGACTGAGAAGTAACATGAGGCCTTTTGCAGTAGCTGCTCTCAGCATTTTCCTCCTCTCCAGCCTGATGCAAGTGCTGGCTAACAGGACATCTTGTTTTTCTCCACCTAACCAGAGAAGCCACACAGGCACCATTCTAGCTGAACTAAGTCTGCATTCATCTGCTGGCAACATTTGAGCATGTTTTTAGAAGAGAAAATGAAAATTAGGAGCAGTGCCTTCACTGACTAGTGTGTTTCTCCCAGACTTAAGTTTGAAATTATTTTTGAGAGTTGTTTTCTAAATGTGATTCTGCTTGTTCTGGCTGGGTCACTAGTAGCTAGTGTTGGTTGCTTTTTTTAGGTAGACAGGAGTTTTGTCACTGAAACCAGCTTGAGATAATGAAAAGATGCAAGTGGTAGAGTTTATTCTTTTGACTAGCTCAGGAAGAATTGGGTTCAGCTGTTTGGCAGGTGTAAGCAGTTAAATTGACCTCAGTCTATGGCTGTCGTGCTTTTTTTACAAAGTCTGTCATGAACTTTGGCAGTAACTCTCTTTCTGGGGAGAGTTAGTTATCTCCAATTACCCAGGTCTACCTTGCCTAACCTGCCACTTTTAATGCTATTAATCTGTCTATACTGCACTAATGCTGCTCCCTTTTCAGAACTGAGGAGTTCCGTGATGCTATCATGGCACTTGGCCAACTGCATGACTGAGGTTGGCTAAATAAAAAATCCCTGGGATCCTCTCTAAGAATAAATATCACGTGAGAGCAGGAGTGTTTCCCTGCTTTGAGAGAATTAAAATGGCGTGCTGGTAAGAAACGACAGCAGCAGCTTAAGGGCTGGGCTGGCATCCCTCTCTGGCTAAAAGGGATAAGCTACAAGGCCAGAGGAAGCAGAACGGTCTGGCATGTAACCTTTATCTTTCCTTGCTGTCGAGTTTGTCAGTCTGGGATGACATAGTGCTTTCAGAATGTACTGTTCTTATAATTCAAGAATCTGATAAATACCCTTGTGAAGGAGATGTGAACATATTTGCTTACCTTCTAGCCTAGCAGTGTTCCATACTGGGCCTTGGCCTAGAGCTTAAATACCTTTTAATGTGCTATGGAGAAAATTTCTGAGCACTTCACTGTATTTTTTTTCTATTATCCCTCTTGGTAGCATGGGAGGTACTGGGAGTTGTGTAGGTGCCTGGTAACATTGCCTCTAGTGGGCCCGCATGTGGCTTGTGTTCTGGCACAGCAGTAATGGATGTTGAGATAATGGTATCTTGCAAGTAATTCCCTTGCTGAGGAAGAAGGTCTCCGCTCTGCTGGCCTGTGGTGCATATTAGCACTGGTAATGGAGCACAGGAATGTGCCTTGTATATTCTGTGGTCCCTCAGAAAAGTGTGTTGTGCCCTCTGGGAGGCTTGTGGTGACTCACTGGACCTTTCTCCTCTTTAGATATGATTCTGAAGCTAAATTATCCTTCTACCTTTGTTTTGAAGCTGTTACATTACCAAATAGGAGTGCCTCTTTCTCTTGGATCACAGGCAGGCAGTATTTACTTCCTGGCTTCTAACAAATCCTTTCATGAGCTATTGTAGCCAAAGGCCTCAGCTCTGCTTGCAGAGGTGCCAAAGTGTGTTCAGCATTTTTAAAGCTATATGCTTCTACCTTGATTTTTGGTTGTTTGGTTTCTTTTTATTTTTTTTTTTTTTGTGTGTGTGGTTTGGTTTTTTTTTTCTTGGGGGGGGGTTTTGCGTGGTTTTTTTTGTTTTTTTTGGTTTGTTTTTTTTTTTTTGTTTGTTCTCACTCATGTCTAGGCACAAATATCCCTACTTTTAAGTATACTGATCATGACGTGCCCCTTGGAATACCCCTTTGGCTAGTTTGGGTCAGGTGTCCTGTCTCTGCTTGTTCCTGGCTTCTTGTGCCCCTCCTCACTGCCAGAGCATGAGAGACTGAAAAGTCCTTGACTTAGAGTAAGCACTATTTGGCAACAACAAACATTGCTGTGTTATCAGCATTGTTCTCACGCTAAAGCCAAAACACAGCGCTGCACCAGCTACTTGGAAGGAGGAAAATAACTGTTACAGTTGAAACCAGGACAGCTACTTATGCTTGGTGAATGGGCCCGTTCACTCTAAACTAGTTTGCCTACATGGTTGCAGAGTTCTGCTCTGGCAGATGCTCTGAAACCTTGGTTGGGCACTAACAGAGCGTTTGCTTCTCCTTTTTAAATGTCTGCTTCCATAATGCTTTGAGGTTTTCAAAATGGCAAACCTCCACCTCTCCACTAGTTCAAGTGTGTCTGTTCTATGTCCAGGTTCCTTTTGGGGCATATTTGTCAGCTCTTGAAATCCTGAGGGGAGGGCATGATTCTCCAAGGCAACTGCTGAGTCCATAAACCAACTTACTTGCTTATAGCTAAGATCTTGCAAAATTTGCATGTAGCTAAAACTCATTTCTTAGTATAGAAGTGTGGTTTGTTTCTTTCTTTGAAAGTTTTTTGACCTTCCACTAGTGGAAACCTTTAATGTATTGTTTGCTCTTTGCAAATCTAGTTGGAAAAGCATTGACAGGTTTGTTGTTCCACTCATCTGGTGCTGAAACATCAAGTTGGTGATGAGTTGTCACTGATGAAAATAGTTTACTAGTCAACTTTCTCATTTTGAAGCTACTAGTTCTGTGTCCTGATCAACAGGTTCTCGTGCTGTATAATTATGTTGTCAAGAGAGGTGCTTATTTTAATTAAAAGTAAAGTAGCTACTCTAATACAGTCACTAACACAACTAGAATTATTTATCTAGGTAAAGGAGTAAAGCTTGCATGTAAACTGAGTTCCTGTAAGCAGCGATGTGCATACCTGGCTGCGGCCAGGTGAGCTGCATGGTTGTATCTGCTGTAGCTGCTCTCTGCAACCTGTGATGTTTGATGCTCCTTGCTCAAATTTTATCTTGCTTTTTGACTAATGCTGGCTAGCATGTTGGTCCTGTGGTGCTTCTCTAGAGAGTCTGTTTGCTTTCAGCTGATGACTGAAGTTTCCAGCCTTTCTTGTGGGCATCAGATCATGTATCTGAGTAGGAGAAGCCACAAAGCTGCCCTTTAGGAGGTCTACTTGCAAAAGCCTTTCCAGTGCCATTTATGACTTTATTTATCCTTCTAGATAATCCTTGTGAAATGAGGGGGCAGAGTAGCTGAAGGAAGTCTTGCCCCTTTCTGCCAACCCATTTTCACAAGCTTGAATTGTTCCTGCTGGTCTACAGAAAGTTTAACCTGGAATTTTCAGGGCTTGCTGCAACAAACTTCTTGTTGTATGCATGAGATACAATATGGATGTAACACATTAAATGCTATTTAATGGCTGCTTATTTTATTCTTCAATAACAGCTTCTTTTGACCAACTTAATTTCAGGATCTGTCCTTTCTGGTCTTTCCTTCCTATCCTTTCAGATGTGTATAAGGGGAAAATGTTGTGAGATCGTGAAGGCATTGGGAACCTGCACAGCGGTATCACAACCATAATTCAGCTGGACTTAGATCTCTGAAAAACTTTCCTCACAGCATGACTTGAGCTCTTCATCATCTCCTGGTTTGTAGTTCTAGTGTTCATACCATAGAGTTTCCTTTACAATAATAACAGAAGAAATCATCTTAGAAATTAAAGCCAAAATTCTCACATAAGCACAAGATCGATTTTTCTGGGAGCTGCATACATAAGGTAAACGTGGAGTAGGATGGATTTAGAAGAGCTGACAGGAGAACTAAGTGAATGAGGTGAACTTCTGCAGTGAAACTTCTCCCTTTTTGTACACTCCTTAGTTGTCTTTTCCAGGCCATAGCAGTGAGATGATCTTGTGGGGAGAAGAATGAGGACATACAAAATTCCTAATAAAAACGAGAATTATTGGCAGAATCTAGGAATGTGCCACCCTTCCCTTCCTCCCAAGGGAAGGGACTCTACAGCAAAAGCCAGAAAGCCATTATTTTCTGGGTTTTGCTCTTGGAGAGGTGGAAGCTGCTTTCCTTTCTGATGCATGTGCTATTAAAGGAAAGCAGCTGACAGGAACAGCTGCTTGCCTTGCCTGTTTAGTTTGTGGCTTAGCAGTCAATATGCAACACAGAAAGAAAGTGCTTTACTAACAGCAGAGTTTTCATACCCTGCCCCCACTCTGAGTGTCTTTCCCTCTGTCCTCTGCCAAGTGCAAACAGGAGACTCTTCCCCTCATGATTAATGAAACTCTCCTTATTTGGTGCTGCCTCTCCTGGTGAGCAGCACAGAAAATCTTGTCTTCTGTGAGGCAGCCTGAAAAACAGCAGACGAGGATGACTCTGGGGAGCTTCTGTTTTTTTAAAAACTTGTTAAGGAGTAAGTCATTTTAAACCTAAAACTTACAAGCCTGTGCAGAAGGTGGGCAGACTCCTTTTTTTTCCATAGATAGGCATTTCTGATTTTTGGAGATGACATGCCAGGTTTTTTTAGATCTCTTATTTCAATAGTTACAGGCCTTTGCAGAGCAAGGGACTTGAAAGTCCCTCACAGTTATTATCTATGAACTCATCTTCCATGTGGCTTTTTTGAAGGCCAGCCAAGACCATTAATCCCCACCTTCTAGAGTCCCTAATCCCTGCTGGGGCTTATAGGAAAGTTATTCTTGTACTTGCAGTGGAGCTGCTCTGGCAGAGCGTCTATGCTGCTGTAACTTAAGGCAAGTTTATTACTGTGACTTTTTATCAGCTTGGAAATGGTACAACTCATAATGGAGCAATCTAACTTGGATGGTCTTACCCCATCTTGTTGAGTGGTTAATAGGAGTGAAATTGCCCAAAGGGAGGGAATCATTAGGGAGGTTGGTGTTCTCTTATCTCATCTTGGTGTGCTTAAGTATAATTAACAATAGTAAAATGCTCTTTGCAGGCATGAATACATGCCACGTATTTTTTTGGGAATGGGTGAAGTAAAGTGAAGTCATGGCTGGAAGTGCTCTGCTGGGGCGATTCTTTGCAGTTGTATCACTCTTCCTTTTCTTAGCCTGACACTCCAAAAGCCTCTTGGCTCTGGTTTTTGTCCAGTTGTGGCTAGGCTGATGTAAGGCCCTCATCCTATGGGAGCGTTCCCCCCTTCCCACAGCCCTTACTTGCTCAAAGACTTTTCTTTGGTTCCAAGTGTTCAAAACCTGTGTAGATGAGGCCCTCAGTGACATGGTTTAGTGGTGGCATTCCTGGGGTAACGGTTGGATTTGATGATCTTAAAGGTCTTTTCCAACCTAGTTGATTCTGTGATTCTAAGTAAGCTTCTCCAAACACTCAGGACTAGTTCAGGTGAGCTTCCTTCCATTTGTTGCCCTTCAAGGGTTCACTTGGGATTTGGGCAGGAGGGAAATCAGAACAGTTTTACCTCAGTTCATGATTATTCACTCTTGTCAGTTTTAGTAGCATTGGTCAGCTCTTTGTGCTAAATCTTCTGTTGGTTGAAGTGGTTTCTTAGGCAGCTTACAGGCTCTTGCTGTCAAATGGAGCTGCGCTGCTTCTCCAGTGGTAAATACCATGGGGAAATTGCAAAATTCATTTCAGGCTTTCTGACAAACACAGAGCAATTTCAGTGTCATTCCCAGGGATGTGGTAGAGTTACTCTCTTGGGTGTCTGGAGTTTTCTGTCTCTGGGTTCTGTGACCAGAACTTGGCTCTTTTTAAGGCCAGATAGCAAAAGAAGTTGCTGTCTTAGCTTTGCTGTTAAGTATAGGCCTATAAAATAGGCGTGTACTTCATGCTTGGCATTCCCATGCATCTCCTGGGTCCACTGCATGTTGTTACTTACCTGCTTAGAGAAGACAAGTTCTGCAAAAAGTATCTCCTCACTCTGAGCAGAGAAGAACCTGAAATAAGGTTAAAAGGGAATGTACCCAGTGGAAAACCTGCATCTGAGGCTCTGAAATCTGAGGTGGCAACCACAGTCTCACTGCACAATGCAACTACCCATGCACACTGGACTTCACACTGAGATCTTTGGAGCAGGCAAGGGCTAATCTGTGCCATGTAAATGCTGTGTTCCAGAGAGGTAATGCTTCTGAATGTGATCATCCTTGAGTCTCATGATGTTATCTTTGGGAGCCAGGGCAGCAACAGGTAAGTCTAGCCTTCTCAGGTTTGTTGACAACTCTCAACACTTTCAGAGCAACAACTGGGCCTATTTCATGACCTCATGTATTCCTGAAAGCAATACTTTGGGAACAAGTTCTCTAAAGGAAAATGCATGAATGCATGAAGTGCAATGCTTTGTCCTCAGATGGTGCTCTCATTCCTTCTGTTCCATGAGGCAGAAGTTCACTTGCTGCGTCTCAGCCTGTGGCCACATGTTCCTGTGCAGGATGGGAAGTGTGGTGCTCTGGGCAGGGAGCTCTCGACCGGGATCAGCAGCTCCTCACCAAGGGGCTGCTGTTGTTTCAGTCTCATGAGTTGGTTGTAACAACTCATGGCAGTATGCTAACAAAAGCCCAAATATTCTTATGAGTAGTAACAACATGCATAGATAATACTTGTTTTTACCTTGAAGCTGCATTTTCATATACTTTTCCATGCAAGAAGAAGAGGTGGGGCATAGTGAAAAACTAATCTCTTTCTTGTGTGTATACATGAAAGTCTTGCTTTCAGAGCTGACCTCCCAGATGCATTCCGGTTGTCTTCATAGTTTTGCAAGTCAAGCACTTCCTACTGTACTGACTTTTGGCCTTGCACTGTAGACAAACTAAAGCAACTGCAGACAAGTAATAGCTTGTGGGTCTTTTGAAGCAGCAGGAGGAAGACCTTTGTATATTAGTAAGCAGGATTGGTGGCTGCCTTTCTGTTGCAGGACTCGTTAGGACTCCTCGAGGTAGCATCATAGCACTCAAAGTAATTTTAGCTCTTAAATTAACAGCAGGAGAGTCACCTGATAATTTGAATGAACAAGATTGGCCATTATGTATCAGAGATGCAAATTCTGGATTTTTTTCCTCTTTTTTTTTTTTTTTTTTTTTTTTTTTTACATACCCTTGTCTCATTTCCATTCTTATCAAAAGCCATTGCATGAATGAAATTCTGTCTCTACTGCAGGACTGTACTGCTGTGTGCTCTCCACACTGCTTTATCCTCTCAGCTGGGACAGAAATGGACCTTTTCCAAAGTTGTATGGGTACCCAAGGAGGTACCCATACTGCCCTTGGAGGGCGGTTTTGGTTTAGTTTTAAGGCTTGCCTTCAAGATGCAAAATGGAAGTGCTTTAGGACATTTTTGTTCTGTTTGCAGGCGTTTGATCATTGGTCTAAAAAATATGAACAATAGCCTTCAAAACATGTCAGAATCACAGAATGGTTGAGGCTGGCAGGGACACTGGAGATAATCCAGCCTAACCTCCACAGCTTAAAGCAGGGTCACCTGAAGCAGGTTGTCCAAAACCGTGTATTGTTGGGTTTTGAACATCTTCAGGAATGGAGAATCCACAACCTCTCTGAGCAGCCTGCTGCTCTTGAGCTTTTAGTCCAAAGTATCTTTACCAATAGTGTTGATTATATGGAAGATGATGATTAATTGATTTCTTTCTGACTTTCTTTTATGGTCATAACATAATCATAACATGTAGTCTTAAAGTACTACTACCTATTTATTTATTTCCTTTCCTTCTCTAATAACAGATCTGGCTACAGTGATCAGCTTGTGTAGAGGGCTTCTGTAATAACAGGGAGTAGTGCAGTTAGTCCTCTCCAGAACACTTTGCTCAGGCAGAATCCACTTTCTTTTATGGGAGAGGTGAATGTTAATTTGAACCCAGCAGAATCTGCAGGAGGATTTCTAGCCTTGCAGGTGATCTCTTGCCGGGAGCCTGGCTGCATGGGAGGGAGGCTTGTCTCTTTGTTTTCAGAAGCAAATGCTTAGTGGGATGCATTAAACACCAGGCTGGGAGGCTGAAAATGGCACTTCAGAAAACAGCAGAGCCAAGTTAAATGTTGGAGTGACCTAAATTCCTTGTGGACCAAGATCACTATAAAAGCGAGTTCTTTTGGCTGGTGCAGAGCTTGTGTTTTAAATGAGCATTGAATTCCTCTTTGAAGAGTCTATTGTTGATGCAGATGGAAAGAGTGAGGCACTGATCTGTGTATACTGGCATAAGGCTAAAGTTTTTTGAAAAACATCATCCTGGTTCACAAGGCTTCTGCCCCGTAGAGGGTGGAGCAGCCATGTCATCTTGTTATGTTTGTTACCGCTGTAAATGTATAGTACTGTCACAAGGTCTTGCAGTATTTAGAAGCTGTTAGAATAGTCTTCCTCCAATGAAGGAAGTAAGCTCCAATGAAATTTTTATTTGCATTTGGGCACTTTTCATTACCTGGTGGTGTGTGGATTGCATGGACCCTGCTGCTCTGCCTGGTGTTGGAGAGGTAACTGCCCTTATGGAGATGCGAAGCTCGTGTCTGATCATGGTGTTTGTCAGGCTGGGCACAGTCCTCATCAGAAAGACAAGTCAAAGTGATTTTCCCCAAGTTACAATTTGTCTAGCTATATTTTGACAACTCAAGTAGACTTGAGCTGTCCTTGTTGCTGTTAAGCTCTCCTGGATGGCCTTCTCCTGGTCCCTGCAGTTTCTTTTGAAGCCTCTTTTAATTAGAAGTAAAATGGTTTCTTTTTGTTAAATCGAATACACATAACCTTAATGTAAGTGAATGTCTGCATCTAAAAAGAGCAGCTATAAACTGAAATGTAGCTTTAGTAAACCTGAAAAATGTTGGACTGTCAGCTTGGAGGCTGACTTTAACGATGGCTCTTATATTGACAGTGAGTAGGAGATCCACATGTGGGGAGAGGAGGTTATTTTACAGCTTTCCTCTGGCTAGTTCAGGATTTTTGCCCAGTTATCTCTGTGGGCTATCATTTCATGAAGTGTAAGCTCTCCAAGCTATGAATGTCTGGAGGGCAGGAATTAAATAGAAGTTGTCTCAAATCTCCAGAAAACTGAATCTTTTTAACATTACTGAAGAGGCACAAGTACTGGGAGACTTGCTGCTGCCTTACTTTGCTGATTCACATGCCATCTGAATAATTGAATATGGTGAAAGCATGCCTCATTGTCTTTATTATTGTACACAGCCTAGTTGTAGAAGTTGGGTATATTTGCAGGAACAATTAACAGCACAAATAATGCTTTAACAGTGGAGAAATGGCTCGTGTCCTAAGTAATGAAACCCTCCAAGATGATGGATGCTCTTCGGAAATACTGAATAAACCCCAGAATTATGTAGGCTCTTACAAGGCATTGTGAAATCAAATGGCACTTTTTTAGGCCATCAACTGTGAAATTCCGAAGTTGAAATTTAGAAGAAGTTGAAGGTATGGCGTTAAAAAAGAAATGGCCTTTGTCAGCTAGAGCTCATTTTGTTCAAATGACTTTCCCTGTCGTAGTCTATCGCCCTTGCTGTGGCGGTTTCCGTTCTGCTCTGACAGTTGCTCTTTGTTTATTCAAAATATTAACATGCCCATGGAAGTGAGTGACTAATGGCGTTAAGGAAGCACAGTTGGCATGAAGGCCCTGTTCACCACCTGCAGTGCTCGCAGCCCCCCTGCTTGCAGTGGCCTAAGCATCTTCTGCAGAGTCACTTCAGTTCCATCTAAGTTTCCTAATTCTCTAGTACAGCTGAGATCATAACTGCTTCCCAGCTTGTCCTTGTGGCCACAGCCTGGAAAAGTTCCTGGCCTCACCAGAAGATAACTGTGCTGGCTTCCCTCATGTTCATGTGCAGGTCAGTGTGCAGCTCTCACATATTAGGCTGTATCACTAAGAGGGAAGCTTACTAACCAGTGTACCACAGTTAAGCTTCTGCTTAGTCCTCTTGTGACTCCGGTGTTCATTTTCCTCTCCTTCCGCTTCTTTAAACTTGTTTCCTATTTTGCTTTAGGCTTTTTTCCTTATCCAAAGTACATGTATATATGTGTTCCACCCAAGGCTTTACCTGACTCCAGTGTGTTTGCTCGTGGTTGTGGTTGCTCAGAGGTTTACTCCATCTGTCCTCTCCCAGGTGAAAGACAAGCAGTGGTTAGAGCACTCAATCCATTTTCTGCTTGGATCTCTCTTGGTTCCTTGTGTGCCTAATGTGCAAGTTCGGTTACCCACAACTGAAGAGTCTACAGGCAGCTTGAGAACCTCCAGCAGTGTTTCAGTGTGTGTGTGTGTGTGTGTGCGTGTAATGTCACTTGGAGCTCATTTAAGCTATTTTGTTGTGTAGGCTTTTTGATGTAGGAAAAAAGCTCAAGTGAGAATAGTAGTCTGAATCAAAAGCTGAGGGAAGGGTTATTGGTGACGTGATAAGTGGAAGTAGTGAGATATCAGACATGGAAGAGGAAATGACTCAGGAAACCATGTTATGTGGAAGCAATAGTGGCTGAAGCTCTGCCTCGGCTTTGAAATTCTGTTGATGAGATGAATTGCAACTTCGTTAAACCTGTCTAAAGTGAGAAGTTAAACCATCATGTTTATTATCTTGTGTGTGACTGTTAACTGATTGTGGAAGCGAACTGAGATTTGCATCAAGCTTTTGGAGCTATTTTTATGGTTGTTAGTATGTGGTTCAGTGGCACTAACTTCTGTATAAAAGCTCAGACTTCTTTTGGGACACATCACTGTGTCCTCAGTCCTGTGTGGTACCCTTGCAGCCATCACTGGTTCCTACTCTACCTGCAAGATGGCAAGCATGGACTGTGGCTTGGTAGTCCTGAGTAGAAATGCTTACGTTGTCCCTGTGTTTTTCCATGGAGGCAATAATAGGGACTTTCTCCCTTTACTTTAGTTGTGCCCTTCTTGACTCGTTGCCTATAGGAGCTTGGAGGTTCTGGGACGTAGTGAATATATGCTGTATTCTTAAAATTAGCCAGAAGGCTTTTGGAGAACTTATGCTGAGAAGGGAAACAACTCTGCAAGGACTTTACCTGGTGTAACAATCCAGGCGTAAAACCATCAAATGCCTTAAATCTACCTTCTCTGTACTTGCCACCTCCTTTGTCCTTCATAAAGGAGGAGACAATTACTTAAGCTGTATAAATAATAGCTGGAAACTCTCTTGCTATATTTATGTATTATCTGAAGGAGAATGTGGTTTTGGATGACATGATTCTTAGTGAAAACTTGATGTTGCTGAAAGTCCAAACATGCATTTGAAATTAGTAATAAGATATTTTTATGTGGAGCATTACGTAAGCAGACCGTTAGCATGGCACGGAGCTTGGCAGCACACGCAGTGTGGCAGGCAGGAGCTGGAAACTGTTCTCTGCCCTTTGCTTCAGCTTATAGGAGCTATGAGAGAGCTGCCGACAGTGGTCCAGTTTAAACAACTGCTCAAAGTTCAAAATTGGTGTTTGATTTTTGTTACAGAGCTATCGGTAGTCTTATTCTTAACTAGTGATCCCAAGCACAGATACAGGCAGGCGGAGACTGGATGGAGGGTGTCCAACTCTGGGGCCCTCAGCATAAGAAGGATGTGGAGATGTTGGAGTGAGTCCAGAGGAGGCCACAGAGATGCTCCAAGGGCTGTAGCACTTCTGCTATGGAGACAGGCTGAGAGAGCTGGGCTTGTTCAGCCTGGAGAAGAGAAGACTCTGGAGAGACCTTAGGGCAGCTTCCAGGGCCTAAAGGGGCCAACAAGAAAGCTGGAGAGGGGCTTTTGACAAGGGCAGGTAGGGACAGGACAAGGGGGAATGGCTTTAAACTGACAGAGGGGAGATTTAGATGAGATGTGAGGCAGAAGTTCTTCCCTGTGAGGGTGCTGAGGCCCTGGCACAGGTTGCCCAGAGAAGCTGTGGCTGCCCCATCCCTGGCAGTGTTCAAGGCCAGGTTGGACACAGGGGCTTGGAGCAACCTGGTCTAGTGGAAGGTGTCCCTGCCCATGGCAGGGGGTTGGAATTGGTCTTTAAGGTCCCTTCCAATCCAAACCATTTTATGAAAAATAAAGCAGGCATCTTACTGTGTCTAACTTTTAAAAAATAATAAATTAATCCCACTGGTTCAGATGGTGCCAAAAAAACCCATAAAACATTAAATTAGGTCATAGATTTGGTGTGCTCAGCCATGGAATGTAAGAAACGTCAGCAACTTGCTTCGTTAATGTGTGCTCTTCTTTTGGAAGATTGATGCAGACATACTTTTCATGGAAGACTCCCTTCAGGATACTGTGAAGGAAGATGACTTAGCATATATCTGCTCCTTGCTATCTAGTTTTCTTATGCCTCAACAGCCACTGTGAAGTGGTTATGGGAGCCTCATCTAAGAAAAGCAGGCTGACTTATGACAGGAGAAATGGGAATTATGATTGAGCTGTCTCTGCTTCTTCCAGTTGGGGATTTTGTTCTGTATGTAGTTAGGAGCTAATTTTAAAGGAGCAAGTGGATCTGATGTAATAATATACATGCTTCTTGTAAATCTGTGTATCAGAGTTTTCACATAAATCTGTGTGTCAGTCTCCTTTCAAGAAGCAAAAGTGAGGAAACGTAGCTTTATTCCTTATTCCTTTTAGATGTTCTACTTTTGTGAATAGATGTCTCTTCCCTCTTTGTCATAAAGTTTGCTTGAACTTTAGTTAGGTGGAAGAGAATATATAGTTAATACTGGTAGGGATACAGCCACCATCTGTGAAAATCAGTGTGAAGGGGAAGATGGAGACTGAGTATAGCTCGCTCTGTACAGGGCAGAGGTGTGTATCTGCTGTAGGAGACGAGCAGGACTCTGGAGTGGGCTGAAGTGCTGTGTCACTGCAGGGCTGGCAGGCAGCGAGCACTCTGCCCTGCATAACTGGCAGAGGGTGGTACCTGTCGTGTTCCCGCTTCTCTGGGAAAAATCATTTATTCCCTTTGCCAGAACGAGGGAGGTCGGTCAACATCTTGTGCCAAGTATGATTGTTTAAACATTTTAGGAGTTTTCAAGTATTTCTCTTTCTGTGGGCAGCATCCTCTGCTCCTGCTTGCCTGCTTTTCCCTTTCTCCGTCTTCAGACAAGATGCTCAAAATCTGGGTCAGACTGATCATAACTTGAGATTCACAGGCTGTGCGTGCCCAGAGGCATGTACACAGCAGCGCCATTAAGGAAGCTGCAAAATGGAAATATGAAGTTCAGGAAATAAATTCCACTCTTCCCTACATGGGGAGTTAGAGGCAGTGGCTTATGCAAGTGTTTATATTGCCGCTGCTTTCAGAGGGTGGCTGAGTGAGGTGATGGTTCTTGGAAGTTCTTACACTGGGTCACTGAAAGTAAAACTCTTGCAAAGAAGTGCCAGTCTAACTCCTTTGGGATGTCTAGGATCTCCAAATTGGCTCACAGAGCACAAGTTCTGTGTACATGAGCAAACTTCACCCTTGTGGATGTGGTCAAACATCAAACAGGATGGTGGGAACACCCAGCAAGGAGCTTGGTTTTGAAAGGGAGAGACTAATTGAATAGGGTAAATAGTAGGAGCTCTCAGAAACAAGACACCAGCATGAGGGCGTGGGGGGATGAGGTGGTGGTGGTGGTGGTGTTTGTGAGATGGGTGAGATGATTAAAATAACTCTTCTGTATTGTTTCAGATTAACTAACAAGATGGATTTTATTTATCAAAATGAACAGGTTACTCACTGGGTACACAAAGATTCTGAGCATAAAAAAGAACAGATGGGGCAAATACTGTGTGTAACAGATCAGCTGTTGCTGGAACATGAAGAGGGCTAAACAAGTCTTTAAAAAAATAAAAGTGTGAATTAAGGGCATATGATTTATTTGAATAATTTGAAGATTTCCTGGGATGGATTGAGGAATATCTAGCTACAGGAAAAGTCTTTTCTGTGTCTGTAGTACAGCTGTCACTGCAGGACTGATAATGCCATAGTCTGTTCCTTTCCACGCCTTTGCTCTGAGCAAAATACTTACTTTGGTGTTCTTCAGGGAGGACTTGGCTCTCATCTGAGGCTCATCCAGAGATTGAAATCTTGAGTTGGGCAGGTTGGTGTTACCCCATCACTGCTGTTACTCCCTCTGCTGTTTAACAAACAGGAGGACCTCGGCAGCTGTCTCACAGCTGAGGAGTTATTTAATGCATTTTTAAACTGCTGCCTTCTGAAACCTCTGTTATTCCTCACTTTTGCCCTTTTTTCTTGTCTAGAGAAGCTGTGGCTGCCCCATCCCTGGCAGTGTTCAAGGCCAGGTTGGACGGGGCTTGGAGCAACCTGGTCTAGTGGAAGGTGTCCCTGCCCGTGGCAGGGGGGTTGGAATAAGATGAGCATTAAGGTCCTTTTCAAACCAAACCATTGTAGGGTTCCGTGATCTTAAAAATTAATGTCAGAATTCATACTTGTAGTCTGTTAATGCCTGATATGCATGGCTACGTAACACACTGTATTAAGGTCCATCTTGATGAAGATTCTGGAATGCTTCCTGTGTGAAGCTAACTTCGTTCCATATGAATGGAAATGGTACAGGAAGCATCTGTCTTGCTAAGCTGGTCAGCACATGAATATGCTTCAGGATTTGCCTTCTACCCTCAGGCAGAATCTCTGCAGTATACTTGCTTTCTTTTTGTCTTTGTTAACTCCATAAGCCCTAGTTCAAACTGGGAGTTTGGGAATTAGTGGTTTGGCTACTGTAGCACCGGAAATGGAAAGTGGTGAAGCTGCTTCTAGTCCCGTTCCCAGACAGGCACTTCCACGTTCCTGAGATACCACGTCTGTGTTAGCTACAAAAATGTAAAATTACTTTTATTAGTTAAGCTGATTTATTTATTTTTAATACATAGTTTCTGCATTCCCTGTTAAGTTAAAGACAGACAAGGAAATGTCCTGCCAATAAGTCTGCATAACCTCATTATTATTTTTCCCCGGAAGCTAGATTGCTTTAGGGTCCTAGTTCAGATGTAGGTCTGAAATAGAGGCGTTGTCAATGGTATTTTATGACAACTCTTTCGTAAACTGCTACTGCATTAATATGGATTGAAAAAAGCATGATGTGAAGCCATCAGTAGCTTGTGGTGGAACATTAATATGTTGGAGGATGATCTGGGTGGAATTAACCTTGATTTGGGTTTCAGAATTCCAAACTGCTTCTCTAACCCCACTCATGTGGCAGCTCCAGAGGCATTTGCTCCATGAATTGAAGTGCAGTTGGTTAGCTCTAGAGGAAAGGTGACTGAATATCTCAGTGGAACAAGGACTATTTAATTTCTTGGCCTTCTAAATATTGCTTACAAGCTTGCTATGCATATAAATTGATGGTGATGGCCGTACAGGTCTCTGGTTTTGGCTATTGATAGTTTCTCGGTTTGGGTCATGCAGAGGAGAGGATGCTGGATGTTAAAGGACCTCTGTAAAGATGTTGGGTAATAGTTTCCATTAGAGTGGGAGGACAGCAATAACTTGCTATTTGGACCTACCCTAAATTAAGCTGTCAAGAGGAAATGCTCCTAAAAGGCCACTCATGTTCCTGAAACTAAAATAGCAGGAATGTTTAATCTGAAGTGAACGTGTGAAAATTGTGAGCTGATAGTTCAGCTTATGGACTGTAATCTACTGCTCATGAGCTTTTGGAGCGAGGCTAAAAAGGGAGGTTTTCCTAAATGCTGTTTAAATAAAGCTTCGGGTTCTTGCTGGGTCACGTTGATGTGCTGGCGTTGGTGTGGAACCAAAGCCGGTGCTATGAACATGAGGACTTGTGACATCTGCAGAGTTGGGTTCCGCCCAACCTGGCATGCCTGCTGCGAGGAATGGGAGTCTGGTTTTTCTATTGGCGTCTGGTGTGTTCGCTTCAGCCTTTGCTTGCTTGTTTCCTGAGTTATTGGATGTTCTGCAGCTATTTTTGGACCGTAGTCTTGATTCTTGCATTTCCTAGTAGCATTGTGAGGCAGCTTGTCAAAAATTCTAAAAGTTTGTTCTTCTTTATATGAAATAAAAAGGATGAAATATTTGTAGCTTTTTTTTTTTTTTTTTTTTTTTAAATTTTTTTTATTTGAGATTGACTGACTTAAACACCATCATTTAGGGCTGGAGCACTTCTCCTCTGGAGACAGGCTGAGAGAGTGGGGCTTATTCACCCTGGAGAAGAGAAGGCTCTGGGGACACCTTAGAGCAGCTTCCAGTGCCTAAAGGGGCCCACAAGAAAGCTGGAGAGGGGCTTTTGACAAGGACAGGTAGGGACAGGACAAGGGGAAATGGCTTTAAACTGACAGAGGGGAGATTTAGATGAGACCTTTAGGATTAAGTTCTTCCCTGTGAGGGTGCTGAGGCCCTGGCACAGGTTGCCCAGAGAAGCTGTGGCTGCCCCATCCCTGGCAGTGTTCAAGGCCAGGTTGGACGGGGCTTTGAGCAACCTGCTCTAGTGGAAGGTGTCGCTGCCCCTGGCGGTGGGGTTGGAACTGGATGAGCTTTAAGGTCCCTTCCAACCCAAACCACTCTGTGATTCTATGATTTGACTTTTGAAAACAAAGGAGGACAGGGTTGAAAAGATGGCTACTTAAGAGCCCCATTTCTTCCTTCAAAGAGACTGGCTAATGCAAAGATAAAACTTCTAGTAGTGTCTTACTTCCTTGGTTGAAACTCAGGAAAGGGTAATGTGGTCAGTTCTGCATGCTCGCGTGTCTTCAAAATAGCAAAGATCTCTAAAAAAACTTTTTTAATAAAACTCACTTCAGTATAAAGATGGCCTTTTGTAATGATCATAATTCATTCAGCTGTGACTCTGCACAGAGGGTTGAGAGCTCCAAACCTTTCACCTCCAGATTTCCATTAAGTGATAATTCTTCAGGGCCTTTATCTGAACCAACAAAAACTGCAGTTGCTGCTTGAAGTCTGATCTGGCTTGAAGTCTGACCTTTTATTGTTAAAGAAAAAAAAGAATAGCTTTAACTGAATTAGTTTCCATAATATACTCGCATGCAATTACATAAACAACAATATCAGTGTGATACCATTGTTTACAAAGAATGCGAAATATTGTTGGATGCAGGCTCGAGCCTGTAGGTATGTGTCGGTGGTCATATACTGCTGACAAAGAATTTCCTGCAGTTCAAGGAGTAGGAGCCTTGTTCTTTCAGAACAAGAGTATCTGTGTTCTGCCATCACCCTGTAAGTCAGTGACACTGGGCTGCTGCACAGTGACCACTTGGGTCAGCCCTTCATTAACCAACGTACAAATACTCGTTGTGTTTTCTTGGGAGTATGTTGGTGCCTCTTTACATATGCAGTTCGGTATCTTCAGCTCTGTTTTTTCCTGATGTGGCTTGGTGGTTCTTGTCCGATATAGTGAGAGTTGGCTGGAAATAGATGAATCACTTTACCTAAGCTCCTTTGTATCTTTTTCTTTGGATGAACTTGTTGTTAGAACTCTAAATTTCACTTCCCTGTGAGGGTGGTGAGGCCCTGGCACAGGTTGCCCAGAGAAGCTGTGGCTGCCCCATCCCTGGCAGTGTTCAAGGCCAGGTTGGACGGGGCTTGGAGCAACCTGCTCTAGTGGAAGGTATCCCTGCCCATGGCAGGAGGTTGGAACTGGATGAACTTTAAGCTCCCTTCCAACCCAAACAACTCCCTAATTCCACGATTTATGGCTTTGGTTTTTACAGTTTGTACCAGACAACTTCTGCAAATGGCTAAAATGTATGACTAGAGCTTTTGATACCTTTGCTGTTCTGATAGCATCATGCATACAGAATGCTGGCTAACACTGCTCTGAAGGAAAGCTTCAGAAATGACCCTTTTGTCACTCAGAAGTGGTGGATTTTGTTCCTGTAGACAGCTTTCTATAAATTCACATATGTGTGTGTTGGAGGCTGTTCCTAATAATAACTTCAAAAGGATGAAATGTGGAGGGAAAAAAAAAAAAGAAATAATTTAGGTCTGTATTTGTTACGTTGTGGTGGCCTGAAAGCTTTTGCTGCCAAACACAGGAATCTCTTCAGGTACATTTTCTGTTTAGTGACATGAAGCTAAATTGAATGCCAAGATACAAATTGGGGAGGAAAACCAAAAAAAGGTGATTCTTTCTACTTTGTTTCAGATTTATAGCTTTATATGTAATGTTTGCGTGGGTAGTTTAGTGTATTTTTTTCATGTAAGCGTTATTAAAACTCCACCTTCCAGCACAAATCCCAGGGCTAGAGAGGGTTCGTTGGTATTAGTGAGGTTTGCTGAGGACATAAACATGCTACAGGACCATCACTGAAGTATACATTGGAGATTATGTAAAATCTTAATCGCCATAGGGGGAGCTGGGTGGAGGCCAACCCAAGAACTAAATTCCCTTGCGTCATATATCTTTCTGCTGCTGGGAATATGTAATTAACTGAGAGATCTGGGGCGAGGCAGAGATCAATGTAAGGTTCTGTTTATGCTGGCCAGGTACTGGGGGTCTGTCCCCCCCTCCTTTTTTTTTTTTCCTTAAGGTTCTGATAAAATACCACATGAAATGGAATGTTCATGCAGTACAACCTGATTTAGATGATGTAGCTGTTTGTTTCTGTACTGGTCTGAGGGGTTTGTAAACATCTGGGAATTACTGAGCACTAAAGCCAATGTTTCCTGTTGTGTTGGGGCACAGAAGGCACACAGTTGTCAACATCAAACTGAGGAAACTTAAAAGGTCTCTAATTAAAACATTTGTTTCTTTTCCTTCCCTCTTCCCCCCACCCCCCCCATCATGTTTCAGGTTGCAAAGGTGCTAAAGCATGGCTGACTTGGATCACAACCTCAGTCTTGCGGATGCTCTGACAGAGCCGCCTCCTGAGATTGAGGAAGAAGTGAAAAGGGACTTCATTGCCACACTGGAGGCAGAGAAATTTGATGACGTGGTTGGAGAAACAGTAGATAAAACAGACTACGTTCCTCTGCTGGACGATGATGATGCAAAAGCTGGGAGCCAGGAACCAAAGAGCAAACCCCATGCAGATGGTATTCAGGTGGAAAGTAAGTGTCTAAGGCACAACATCAAAAAATGCATTGTTTAAGCATCAGAGAACACTTGTAATATTGCTGAGCCTGCTAAAACAGGACTTTCATAGGTTGCTGGGTTTAGGCTGAACAATTTATTTTAAAAGCAAAGATTAAATCCTGTTTCTTGCTTTTCTATTCTACCTTCAGTTCAGTTCTTCAGCCTGTAAAATAAGCTATCATTGCTAGTCTGCAGGAGATGCTATTATTATTTCTGTTAATATTTTGTGGGCTGCCTTGGACTTCTCAGAGAAAGCACTGTCTGAAGTGTATGCTTGCAACATGTGTATATACAGCACTTTGCATCTCAAAATACTAGAACTGTGCAAGATACCATGCTCTGAGAGATGGTAAATCCAAGGTGTAATGATTGGTGACTAGCTGTTGCTGGCGAGGTCTGCAAATTGGCATCTTAAGTGTTCAAGGCCAGGTTGGATGGGGCCTTGAGCAGCCTGGTCTAGTGGAAGGTGTCCTTGCACATGGCAGGGGGTTGGAACTGGATGAGCTTTAAGGTCACTTCCAATCCAAACCATTCTGGGATTCTTTCAGAAGTAATTTTTGCCTTAATCTTGCTGCTTATCAGTGTTGATGAAAGTAGAATGTGTAGAATTGTAATGATCATCCATCAGAATAAACAGAAGCTCCGGGACTGCAGAATGGGGAATGGTACCACAATCCTTCTGGTCTACTTAAGGCGCTTATTTGCATTGTTTAGAAGTGTATCATGTGCCTTGTAATACAGAAAATGTAGTTTTGAATTTTTCACAGTAACATAGTTCATTACGTGGTAACAAACGAGTAGGAAGAATGGAGGTGGGCAAAGAGATTATGGAACTTTGAGCTTGGATCAAATCTGATGTGTAGTATTGTACTCAGCTATGGTACCTCTAATGGTAGGGGTTTTATATTTTAGCACTGCAAGAAGTGGCAGTAACAGAGAAGCATGAAGACTTGTTAACACTTTGCATATAGTTTAAGGATGGCTTAAAATAATGCGTTGTTATCAAAGTTTCAGATTCTGAGCTATCTCAGCACCAGAATTTCTCAACATTAAAATGATTATATAATATTGTTTTAAAATACAAGTTCCTTAAGTTCTTTCCTTCCAGATATGTATCCCTTGAATGTTACCATCATAACTCACTATTTCAAATAACTTCAGGTTCTAGAAGCAGGTATTCGGAGGCCTTTTGGTTTTGCTTGGTAATTAAAACTTGCTGAACTGCCCTGTGAGAAACTGCTGGTTTCTGTGGGCAGAGATACAGGGGTGCTAATGCAGGTTCCCTTTAGGCCAGGCTGCTCATCTGCAGCTCTTGGCTTTCCAAACTTCCCTTCCTCTTCACGGTGCCTTCCCTGGCTGTACAACTGGTTGGTTGGCTGCTTGAGCAGAACTAGTTCCCCTCCTACATGGTAAGGGGGAGGGGGATGCAATTTCTTGTTCTTGGTTTGGAGATTTGTTTTTCCCTTTTTTGGGATAGCTGGAGAACAGCTACGAGCATTATCTAAATCTTTGGCAAGATGAAAACAGGACCCTAACTGAAGAACTTTGACAGCTTGCTGGCCTTGAGTGGCTAAGATAATGTTTTTCAGCTTTCCCACCTTGTACCAGGAGGGGAAGGACTGTCTAGCTCTGCAGTGTCGATTTACTGCAGGCCAGTTTTAGGATTTGGTCCTGTTATGTCTTGATTTACATCTGTTTTTCCCAAAAGTGTTTTCCCAAAAGTATTTTCCCAATACCTATTTCTTCCATGAGACTTAGTCAACGTTTAAAATTGGGGTGGTGTTCTCCCCCCCCCCCCAAAAAAAATAGTAAAGCTTAATGTACTTGCCTTTATTGAGGCTATAGAACAAATGAGCCTGAGAGAGCATATTACAAGGCCTTAATGGGAGTATTAAGTGTTGTTCTAGTGTAGTGAAGTTTTTGGGGAAGGGCGACTGCTATGTGAAAGGCAGCAAGAGTTTTATGTCCCTGGCTCCAAATATGACTGCAGATAGCTTTGTTTTCCTGAGGGAGAAGAGTAGCTTTCATGGATCAGGCTTTTCAGCCTCCGCTTGTTAATTTATTTATGTTAAAAGGAACGGATGTGTTCAGACAGCACTGTCTCTACTGCTGAGATTGCCTTTCCCCAGTCAGAAGAGGTTTAATCATATGTCCTGTCAGGCTCTAGCTATTCCATCTCTACTCCAGGTTTTTCTTTCACTTTTTTAATAAACCCAGGAGCCAAGTTTAACAATCAGATAGGCTCCCATTGTGGACCTGGGTGAACCACGTGAGTACAGGAGAAAAGGAGAGACGTTGTATGGTCACTTACAAATTTATCCTAGAAGAAAGCTGTAATAACAGTTAACTTTAAAAATATCATTGGAACAGCAAGGCTTAAGGAGAAAGGGTTTTACTCTTTCTAGCACCTGGCTGGACATCACAATTTGGCAAATTCTGGGGTAATCCTCTTATGACATTGTGGGGTTTATGTAATGCTGGAGGATCGTTTTGGGTGTGTGCTATGCTGTTTGCACCTAGCTTTCCTTACCAGTTCCAAGTCTTCAAGCAGTTCAGAGGTCAGTGTGGAGCCTCCAGTTGAAGCGATGGAGGCTGGAGTAGCAGTTTTTTGTTAGGGTGCTCATGTGCATCTCAAAGTGCGAAGGAAGAGATCTGAAAGGAAAATACTGTGCTTTAACAGCTGGCAACAGTGCTCCTTTGAAATGTTTCAGCTCAAGCGAGGACCAGTATTGTTTCTGAAACGTTTGACTGTGGTGGTGTTGAGGAATTGTGTGCAAAGCCAGGTCTGAGGCATAAACTGCTTGTGGCCTTCTACGCAGTAAGTGCATGTTCTGCATTCTTGCACTTGCTGCTCACAAACTTGGCAATGAGTCTTAGCTTCATATACGGTTTTTCCATAGGGAAGCCAATCCTGAGCATGATGTAAGGGATGAAGTTTGTTTAATTTGCTCTGGGCAGTGGCTTTGGGGTTTATTTCAAGCACACGTCACCACAAGATGGCTCTGCTGGCGCTGGGAGATGCTGCTGGACAGGCACTGCTCCAGAGCCAGACATCCTCCCCTGGGATGGAAACAAAACAGCTTTGCAGCCTGGAACCAGGCAAACCGCAACATTTCCCTGTCCTTTTACCTCCCTTTCTGCACTAGGAGTAAGTGCCTTTCTTGCAGAAGGCAGCAGCAGGCTTTGCTTTTGCAAAAGAAGGTTTAGACACTTCATCACATGTGAAACTAAAGATGGAGAGTGTTCCATATACCCCAAAGTTTCAGAGGGATTAAAACCAGTCAGCAATGATGTTAAGATACTTGTATTTTTATCTCTCATGATACATTAAACACCTTCTCCCTCTCAAAGTCTGTCCATCCCTATTCCTGCCCCGAAGTTGTTGAAGCTTCTCCTGGTATAAATCCCTGTATTTGTTTTTGTACAAAACCAAGTATCAAGTGTGATCTAAGTGCGCTCTCAGTTCTGTCAGGTGCTTGTGAAACAAATATAGTTGAGGAGGCCCAGGTGATCCCGAAGGTGCACTCTGAAGCTGTGTGTGGTTTGTATACTCCAGCCCAGATTCCAGCTGCTTTCCCAGCACATCGTGGTCCAGCTGCAGAAACCACAGGTTCCTTTCAGCGCAGGGCCTTGTACCAATCATCTGTCAAGAGCATATCTCAGTGTGAGGGTGGTTTTGGTACTTTTAGTTTAAAGCGCAGATTGTATTGTAAAGCTGCCTGGATCTTGGGTTGAGTTGCTACTACATAATATACCCCTGTTTTCTTAAGGAGGAAGGAGTGCCTTAAGTATTGTCTTAATAAGCCAAAGTTTTCTCTTTTTTCCATGTTTTACGAACTCAAGTGGAGAAATTTATCTGTTACAGTTCACAAAGCAAAAGTAATCTTTTTCTAGCTCAGTTGCTTTACACTGGTTTAGCATCACACAGATAATATTTGTGCTCAATTAGTGAACTTCACCTGTGGATCTCTGACATCATGGATTCAACCTCACTGCATGCAGCCAGTGATCAGACAAGGTGATTAAGCCTTCCAGCTCCACCTTCCAATTTCAGAAGGAGAAGAGTGATGGTGGGGTTGGAGAGGGGTCTTGGTGGCAATGAGTATGACAGGTTTCCTTCCCTGTCCTTGGATGCCGGACCTGCTGGTGCAGCTGTGCTGCTCTTCATCCTGTCTGACAGTACATAGGTGATTCTGAAAGTTTTGGCATCCCAAAACACAAGGCCAAGCAAGCCTTGGCTTCTATTTAAATTCAAATTCTCTTTTCATTTTCATGGTTAGGGAGAGAAACTTGAGAATTCAAAACAAGTATTTGTCATATTGGAATGCCAAAGGGCAAACAAAACTTAAGCCTTTTTTGGTGACTCTGAGATGATGAACTTGACTGCTGCTCAGAAGCCATTTTGAGACAGAATACTTAAATTCATGAATTGCAATAGCTTAAGCTACTTGTTTAAGACTTATCAGCTAGTTTTGACTGCATGGCACTCTTTATGAGTGGTTTTGTTCCCTGTTACACATTTTTTTTGTCTAAGCTCTCAAAGTTGTGTTCCACTAAGCCTGCGCTCACAAATGCGTGATAGGATGATGAAACATGTGAAAGGACTCTCATCCACAACCTGTCCAGCCATGCTGGCCTGCTGAGAACCCACTTTGGTTTTTGCCCTCTGGTATCCCAAGCCTAGTATAGAGCAGGCTGCAGATCTGTCAGTGAAATGTGCTCAGCTGTGGTTATACTGCCACGTGCACTATGCCAAGTCACTGCTGGGATTGAGATTTTTTTTATATTGGCACTGTCCATTTGCTTGAGATTATCGGTTTAGTGAATGCTGACTTGCATTTGTTTATATAAAAACAATCCTTTGATCCACTAGCCAGATGCAAATACTATCTTGTGATTCTGATAAGGATTATGTAGTTACAACATCTTGACATGTTTTTTGTTTTTATGCAATTTAGAAGATGAGGTGAGGAGCCCTGGCCCTGAGGAGATCGCTGGGTACTTTCACACTTGCACTCTAGCTAACTAAAATAAATGTGATCTGCTCTGAAGGAACTGACCTTCAGAGACAGAAAAATAAAAACTACTGGTGCTGGGTGGAGTTGTTTGATTTGACCTGGTTTTCTGGAAGACAGGCTTATCCCTGCCTGCTTGCAGAGCTTTTTGAGTAAGGTAAAAGCTGTTGCCTGTATCAGACCTGCCAGGTTCCTCTGCCATTCTGGTGGCCAGAGCTTTGTCGGTTGCTTCCCCCAGTGTGGCTCTGATGGCATGGAAGGGGCCTGCTGCAGCTAGCGGGATGCATGCAGGGAAGAGCAGCCAATGTGGTTACTGCTCAGTGTGCTGAGAGAGAGAGGAACCTGGCAACGGCTTTAACTTATTTTGCCCTAATTCCTGTGCCGTTGAAGCAAATGCAGGATTTTCAATATATATGTCTTAACTACCCCACCCCCCCCCCCCCCCCCCGAAATGACAGAATATATGGGACTGAATAAGGTGAAACTTCACTGAAGGAATGATTTGTGCTCGTATTCTGGAAGCTGCACAGATGTGAGAGCCCTATCAGCTCTGTGGAATGTTAAGCCAGAAACACAGCTGGCTTCTAGCTGTCCTTGTGTTCAGCTACCATAGCGTTTGGTAGGCTTGACTGATGTTTTGGTAGGATTTTTCTGTTTTGTTTCATTTTAAGTGTGCATGGTCCTTGGTAGGGGAGGGTGGGGTGTCCTGGCTTTTTTCTTTGATGGAAGGCAATTGACTTGGATCACTTGCTGCCTGGGAGAGCAGTCTCAAAATGAAACTTCTACCAATGGAGTGTTTATTTTCCGAATAGCTGAAATGCACTGAATTGCCAGAAGCACCACAGAGTGGCCTGTATGCAGTGCTGAGCTGACCTGAAGTGTGCACAAACTCCTCGTTCCAGGTGCTACCAGGACAGTCTTACAGATGAATGTTTTTTTGCAACTGAAGCAAGTGCTCAAAGTATGCAGACAAACTTGCAGACCGCATGTGTAATGTGTAGTGTTTGGCCGTATTTGTGATCAAGTTACGTCCTGTTTTTAATGCATGAATATGTGGTGGTGGTATCGGGACCATGAGACTGCTCTAAGGTCTCTTGTAAGCTTTCTCTAGTGCAGCCTGGAGAGGAGAAGGCTCTAGGGAGACCTTAGAACAGCTTCTAGTGCCTAAAGGGGCCAACAGGAAATATGGAGAGGGGCTTTTGACAAGGGTATGTAAAAGCCTGAGCAACCTGATCTTGTGGAAGATGTCCCTGCTTGTGGCAGGGGTGTTGGAACTGGATGGTCTTTAAGGCCCTTTCCAACCCAAACCACTCTATGATTCTATGAAACGTTTCAACAGCTCGGCTGTCTGTGCAAGGTGAAATGATCAGGTTCCAGTGAAACTGAAAGTGGTATGTGATCCTTTTGTCCCATTTAAAACAGCTTGCACTCAAGTTTTCAATTACAGTTTAAATACTGAAGAAATAGGAGTGAGATTGTGGGTCATGGTAGTTGGGGTTGCTGTTTATTTTCCCCATCACCAAAAGACTTTTTGACACATTTAGCTTGAGTGAAGACTAGGGAAGACTTGCGAAGCTTCTGTTAAAGTGCCATTGTCAGCAGCTGCCATTAAACCAGTGTCATGATGCCCATTTGAGCAGGACTTAAGGGAACTTACTGCTCTTCCAGTTGGACTAAGCTTCTCTGCTGTTAACTGGAGGGTTCATCAGGGCCTGCGTAGCTCTTTAATGTAATTTCTTGGAGATCTCATTATAAGACCTTGTTACTCCATGGGATACCCAGTGTACCTTTTGGTAACTGTGAAGCTGCGTTATGTAAACCGTCCTGTGACCCCAGTTTCTCCTTGCCTGAACTGATGGGTAAATTCAGTGACTGGCAGTAGTTCTCCCAGTTACTACTTAAGACAGTTCTACTGTTAGAGTAAATACCAGACCTTGTAAAGACTGACAGCAGGAGGAGCTGGTGTGTTTAACTGCTAAGAAACAGGTCCAGGGATTCCTGTAGTATTTTCAGCTACTTGAAGAGGATGTAGGTGTATGTTTTTCTATAAGCTGTCTGGCAAGTTCATGTTGAATTTTTGTAGAACACCAGGATGAGCCTCTGAAGTAGCTGCAGAGACTTTCCTTTTGCTTTACTGAGGGTTGGATTAACCCTGAAGTGCTGTGTCTGAAGTATGCTGCTTTTGCTCAGGGAAGGGACTCCCCAGGTAAATGAATGTGTCTCTCTTTGGGAGTGATTTTACTTTACTTAGAGGATTTTTTTTTTTTTACAGCCATTGCCCTGAGTGTTTCTTCACATTAAATAGAACTGATGGCCTGAGGAGCTGAACTCTCTTAGAGCTTGTGCTGCATGTTATACTTAACTAATACTACCCAGTTTCATTCTTGCAATGACTCATCTTCACTATTTTACAACTGGAAAATTGGGTAAATGCTTAGAAATTAAGTGGAGTTTATGGAAGAAGATAGTAGAAATATTTTAAAACTTGGTACAAGGATGATGATTTCAATTAAGGTAATGGCCTTGTAACATTCCCCTGTTATGATGGTTGTCACATACAGAAATACTGTGCTGCTGACAGCCTGCACCCATATGAGTACCAGCACAACCCACCTACTTCTATAAGGCACATAGTCTGATCTCAAAGGCAGTAATTTGAAATATATGAAATTCATTAAGCAGTTTGCCTACGTGTTTATATTGACCCTCAGCAGCCCAGTGTAGAGATTATGGGGTGAATACAGAATTTCACTAGTGTATTTTGATAATTAGGAAGAACTATGTGAGTACTAGAACAAGTGTGCTTTTTTTTTAAAAAAAGAAAGTATTAAATTCCTTAATTATTCCCAAAGATGATTTCTAAGCAGTATTTTCAAAAATAATACACACTTGAAGATAGCTACCTGTTAGCAGGGTGGCTTTCCAAAGGCAGCCCACTGAGAAGACTGCAAAGCCAAGCTTAGGGCTTCATTCTATGCTTCCCAGCTGCCTCAGCTGTCACTAGGTCTTGTATTGCTGCCATCTTTTCTAAGCTCAGTGTGAAAATCCTGGTGCCTGTTAAAATTTTATCTGACAAAGTCAGAACAAGATAGAGTAAATCTTTTAGTGGTAAGTATCTTATATGCTATTTTTTGGAATTGGTGGTCTTCCACCCTCAATTACCCTTGTCTAAATCTTTCCCTGATATCTGCTTTAGCAGTGTGCTGTCAAAGCTGAAATTGAGGTCTTCTGATCCTTTTTTCTAATAGTATTAGGATAGCTTTTTCGGCAGGAAACTTGTCATGACTGAAGTAGACCAATTTTTAAAAAACCTGGGAAATTAGTTTGTGCTGTTGGCTCTTGTTCTGTCACTGGATTCCACTGACAAGAGTGTGCCCCAGGCTTCTTTACAGTCTCCCACCTTCAGGTGCTTGTACTCATCCCCCCAAGTCTGTTCTAGGGTGAGCTGTCCTGGCTCTCTCAGCCTTTCTTCATATGAGAGATGCTCCAGTCCCTTAATCATCTTTGGGACCTTTCATTGGCCTCTTTCCAGTAGCTCATCTCTCATGTACTAGGTAGTCCAGTGCTGTACCCAGGACTCCAGATGTGTCTCAACCTTGCTGAAGAGAGGGAAAGAATCGCCCATTCAGCCTTCTGGCAATGCTCTGTCCAGGATTCAGTTGATTTTTGCTACAAGGGCATGTTGCTGGTTCATGTTCAACTTGGTGGCCACCAGGACCCCAAGGGCTTTTCCTGCAGGATCTGCCTTCCCGTGAGTCGGTCCCCAGTGTATACTGGTGTCTAGGCTTATTCCTCCCTTGGTGCAGGACTTTGTATTTTCCCTTGTTGAACTTCTTCAGATTCTTCTCTACTCATTTCTCCAGCCTCACCAGGTCCCCGTGAATGGCATCATGAGCCTCTGGTCTATCAGCCTCCCAGTTTTGCTGAGGGTGTGCTCTGCTCCATTGTTCAGGTTGTTAATGAAGGTGTTATTGGCCCCACTGGAGGACACTGCTAGTGACTGGCCTTCAGCTGGACTTTGTGCTCATGACCACCACCCTCTAAGCCTGGCTGTTAAGCCAGTTTTCCATCCACCTCACTGCAGTTGTCTGACCCATGCTTTGTCAATTTGTCTATGAGGATGTTAATGGGAGATGGTGTTAAAAGCCTTGGTAAAGTTGAGGTCAACAGCAGCAACTGCTCTTGCCTCACATCCACTAAGCCTATGAAGTTCATCAGCTTGGCTAAGCATCATTTGCTTGAAGGAAATCCAGAGTCTAGTGCTGGCCCTTAGGAAAGCTTATTTTGAAGCGATGGTATGGGTAGATAAAGAAGCTCCTAGTTGTGCCTTGAGTCTCCTACATGGGACTAGAGTTTGTGATTTAAAAGCTTTTCCTTTGGATTTTAAGTTGTGCTGACTCAGTGCCATGTGAGTGCCTTAAAATGATTTAAAAAATAATTTTTGGGAAAAAATCCCACCCTTATCTGTTTTCTGGTAACACTACAGTGTTGTCCTTACAATGTTGTTTTTAAAATTTGCATTAAGATTAACTTCATAAAGTGCTAACATTTCCTTTGTTTTCTTGCAGATACTTCAGCTTCTGGGCCAACAGTTGTAGAAAATGGTGACCATGGAATAGAAGATCACCGCACAGGTATGTGCTTAATGCCTGAAGGAAACACGTCATTTTCTTTCTTTGTTATTGCAGGTGTGACCAAATGTATCTTCTTTTTGAGTCTTCTTCATAGGGAGTTGATTTTATTTTTAATGTTCTTTTCAATGAATTTTAAACAAAATAGAACTTCATTCTCTTTTGGGTTTGAATTTTTTTATTTGCAAAAAGCCTTGTTCTGAAGACACTGTATGCTTTATCCATGGTCAGTGTTGGGAAGGCAACTTCTAGGGTACTGGTACCTAAATGGCTCACAGCTGAACTCTACCCTGACCTGTGAGTGTGGCTTCTCCTGTTCTCCATGAGACCAACAGTGATGTCTCTTCTGAGTACACCATCTTTTGGTGCAGTTTTTTTAATTCACTACTTAAGCTGCTCCTGAAATTACACTGCTCTGTTTATTCAGCAGCTTCTCCTTCCACCCCAAACTACCCTGCTGTCGATATCTCCTAATAGTTGCTTTAGCAATGTCAAATATGAAGTTGAGGTCATCTGAACCTTTTTTTTATGCAGCATTAGGTTAGCTTTGTCTTCAAGAAACCAGTCATGACTTACGTGGGCCAATATTTCAAACTTGTGAGGCATCTGGAAAATGATCTTTTCAGTCAGCCTGACATGCTGAGGTTAGTCATGGTTTAGCAGTTACAGTTAATGATAAACAAAAGTCCCTTTTATGAGACTTTTTTTACCGTGAATTGGGTTTCCTACCAAATTCCACCTGAACGTATTCAGGATGAGAGGTACCAGCTCTGCAGTCTGTGCAGGAGCCAGCTGGTTGTTTTGTTTTATGGTGAGGAGGGTGTGGGCTTTGACACACTATTCTGTAGCACTTCTAATTTCTCAAGGGTGAAATATTCAAAAGTCAATTGTCATCCTGGCATTGGTAAGAGCTCTTTATTAGATCTCCCTTTTCATGATCTCCAGCTTGGCTTTAGCAGCATAGATCGTTGCTAAGGTGGTTTGGATGTGCATTAACATCCTTGCTAGTTCATTGGTGTGGCCCCAAGGTGGGGCTGAGTTAAAACACTGCTGTAATTCTGTTTAGAGGTGTGCAAGCTTCATCTTCTTATTGAGGATGGGAATATAAAAATTGATCTTTGTACTTAATTTGCCATTGTAAATCTGGTCAGAAGGAAGCTGTTCATCTTTTAGAATTTAGTATTAAACTGAAATTAAGAACACATTTGAATCTTCCTAAGGATAATACTTCTCTCTTTTAAATATATATAACTAAATGGAGACAGAAATAAAGTCAGATTTATGATACTCCAGGTATAACTAATTAAATGCATTGGAATATTTTTATTGAATGTCTCAATTGTGTTTAAAAAGTATCTTGTTTATTTAATACTAGTTTTCTGAAAGATTAACTCTTCACACACTGAATGCAAACAACTTTGATCAGAGTTACTTTCATGTGTTGGAAGCTTTTTAATTTATTAATGTGTTCTATCTTTGTGGCGTAGAGTTGGATTCCCCCCCCCCCTTGTTAAAGGCTGTCTAAAAGTGACATCAAAGTGGTAGGAACAGCATGTCAAAGGATGAAGAGTCATAGGCATCAAGTTAATTAGGTCTAACAGAATAACAGAAGATTTACACAACACAGCTACTTCACGGGCTCTTTCTCCCTACCCCTTCTCTGTGGAATACTTGAAATAGCTATGCTTATATGTTGGAGAGTGAGGGAGAAACGCTGACTTTCAATAAATGGGGACTTTTTTCAGAGTTGAAGAGCAGTTGATGTTCTGCAGAAATACAGGCAAGTTCTTCCACACCAGATGATGGACTTCAGTAGTGGCTGGTTCCATTTTAAATAGGTGGTGCTGCCTAAAGCTGTTAGTCCCTGGCCCTAAGCCACCTTCAAGTTTTGGCTGGCTTACTTGTTTTCAGTTGGGTCTCTTCCCTAATCTGTCTCTCAAGCTGAAATTGTTCTTCAGGATGTGCAGTGTGGGCCCAGTGCAGAGGTGGGAAATGGAGTAGCTGAGAGAGACAAGTAAGGAAGGAGATGCTCAAGGTAACCAGCTTTTTGCTACAAAAAGCAGTGTTAAGAGCTACAGAATGAGCTTTTAAAAGCAGAGCTGTGTTTGAGTTGGATTCTGAAACAGACTTTAAAGAAAATATTGGGGAAAGAGGTAATTAAGCTATTTGAGAATCCAAACATCTGCTATCTCTCTGTCTAGATCATGGGAAGCATTGCTACACTTTTTTTTTTTTTTTTTTTTTTTACCCCATCAAATAAAACAGGGTGATGACTTGTTACTGGTTTATTACATGCAACATTATCTACAGACATCTGGTGTATGTGTATGCAGGGGTTAGAATTAGTCAGGACTGAAGTCTTAGTGCGGGTTTGGCAGCCTGTGCTGCCTCCTGACTGGATGCCCCACTCCCAAATACCGTTAATGTACTAGATGGCATAAATCCAAAACTAACTCAGGGGCAAACCCCTAGATTAACTCTTGAATTCTCTTTATTATAACAGCAATGTGTTTAAGCCATTGATGCAGGGGTGCGTATAGCTTAGTATTTCAGAATGTAAAGGAAAAACTTGAACAGTTAACTTTATATTGGCTGTTTACTTGAGGGTCCAAACCTGTGGCCGTGAGGTAGAGAAGAACCCTCTGCGCCCATTTGCTTTCCCTGGAATGGAGAGACCAGCCGCTTCTCTGAAGGGTTCAGTTCTTGGCAGTGCTGAGCCTTACATGATGATTGCTTATTTGGCTTGTGGGGTTTTTTTTCTGTTTTTGAGAATTAGAGAGCTGCAGACCGGGAGCTCTGGCTCGGGTGCTCAGCACATAGGCTGAAACTCTATTAATTCTGTTCTTCCTTATAAGGATGAATAGAAGAGCGGCTGGTGCAGTGTTTGGAGGGAAGCTGTGCATGTCTGGCGCAGCTCAAGCGAATGAATCAGTGTGCGGAAATTGTTAATAGCTTATAATCACATATAAATTATAAGTTTGGAGGTTAATATAACTTATAATTATAAATTGTAAGTAATATTATATATAAAAACATAATTATAAATTAAAGATTATAAGTCATCCAACATAAGAAGGACATGGAGCTGCTCAAGCAAGTCCAGAGGAGGCTGTGAAGACGCTCCGAGGGCTGGAGCACCTCTGCTATGGAGACAGGCTGAGAGAGCTGGGCTTGTTCAGCCTGGAGAAGAGAAGGCTCCAAGGACACCTTAGAGCAGCTTCCAGTGCCTAAAGGGGCCCACAAGAAAGCTGGAGAGGGGCTTTTGACAAGGGCAGGTAGGGACAGGACAAGGGGAATGGCTTTAAACTGACAGAGGGGAGATTTAGATGAGATGTGAGGAAGAAGCTCGTCCCTGTGAGGGTGGTGAGGCCCTGGCACAGGGTGCCCAGAGAAGCTGTGGCTGCCCCATCCCTGGCAGTGTTCAAGGCCAGGCTGGACGGGGCTTGGAGCAACCTGGTCTAGTGGAAGGTGTCCCTGCCCATGGCAGGGGGTTGGAACTGGATGAGCTTTAAGGTCCCTTCCAATGCAAACCACTCTGTAATTGTATGTTCACGGATGGCTGCAGGTATTGAGTTAGAGAACTAATCTCTAACTTTCCCTATGTGAAGGTTAAGGGGTTCTTAGTAAAACTCTTAACAGCAGGTTTAAACAAACAAACAAGAAGTGTAATTTTCGAACGGTGCAATGTTTGGAACTCCTTATTGAAGGATATTTGCCTAGAGTTCAAAGGAATGATAAATTTAAAAAAAAAAACAAAAACCAAACAAATTTCTGTAGAGAAATCCATCAAGGATGAGCATGTGGTTTAATCTGGATATCTGTTGTTCCAAGATCCTGGTTGTTATCTTGCTGGAAGGTGAGAAGTAACCTGGGGAAGTATTGCCGTCAGTGTTCATACTTTCCCTAGCTGGACTTTCTCGCCAGCCAGCCTACTTGTTGTTCTGTCATCTGAGATCGGGTCACAGAAATACTGAGTCACTGTTTTCAGTGCAAATTGTGCTTTTAAGCAGCATCCTGAGCTGCTGCTCTCTTGATAACTATTTGTCACTAATCTTGATTTATCACAGCTGATTTTTGCATGTGGCACAATGTCAAGCCATAGCATGACTAGTGATATATTTTCAGACACTTCTAAAAGCAAAATTCCACGTGTCTCTTATCTGGCTTTTGGCAAATCTCCTGGCTGCACTAAATGAAATATTGCTTGTTGTGCAGTGTGCTACCTGAATGTTCATGTTTACTAATGACTTGCGCTTTTTTGCCCCTTTCCCCATCCCGTTTCCCTCTCCTACTTCTTTTCCTCTCTTCTGTTTTCTCCTCCTAGAAGCCTAGACTGTCTCCTAACACTGGGGCTGCCACTGATACAAGACCAGTGTACTTTTCTACCTGCCATTATACTTCTAAAATCTTCAGCATTTTACAGAGCTCTTGCTTTACATCCTTGGACTTTACGTGTAGAAGAAACCAAAGGGTAGCTGTGCTGTTGGCCGATCAGCCCTGCTCCTCCTCCCTCTCTGCTCTGCAGTGCTTGTTGAAACCTTCCTTTCTTTGTGTAAGCACAAATGTGCATGATGGTTTTGGACTGCACTATTTCAGCACTCCCACTGTTTTTAAATCACCACTACAGCTCCATTTTCAGTTCAACCACTTTAAAATTTAATTTATATTCTTTTTCATGGATGCTTAATAGCAGAAGGTTTGATGTCAAAGTTGTGCTTTCATAGCGGATGGGTCCACCATGACTGCAGCTCCTTTCCTTTCTACCCATACTCACCACAGCCTTGTAGAATAGTGCTGTTACCTGCCTTTATCCTTGCTGCTTTGAAACCTTCTCTTAGGAGGTTTTTATCTTTAATAATGTCTTCTTTGAAACATGGGTTTTCACATCATAGCACTTACTATACAGACTTGAGAAACAGATTAGGAAAAACTCATGTTTACCGAGGCACAAGCAGGTTGTCTCTGGTTTGTGTGGGGTTGATTGTGGGATTCAAGCGCTTGCTGTCAACTGGGGGTATAAAGGAAAACGATCAACCCTAAATTCCTGCCTCAGGAAGTTGTTTTGCTGCTATATTGCTTTCTGAAGCCTTGGAAGTAAGAAAGAAACTTGCCTTTCTTTAACTTCATATCTCTAGCTTTGGTTTGGTAATGACAACTTTGGATGGAATTTTACCTAGCATGAAAAATAATCTGTCCCTTCTACATCTGAAAGAAAGAAAAGATCTAGGACTAAATTGTTAAATCTGTGCTGAAATATTTATGACCATTTCCAGCAACACCAAAAGGAATGGGCCAGTTTGAACCTGAAACAAAGCTACAGGAGGTCAGCAAATCCATTGCAATTCCTGCCGTCTCTATAAAGGTGCAGAGTTTCCCAAACACAAAAGTATTAGTTACTGCTATTCAGCAGATAAAACAAAATTCAGAAGGAAATGATTTAGAGAGACTACTTAGTATTTTACATGAGGCAAGGGTTTTTGTAGATGAGTGAACATTTTGTTTGAGGATATTTGTGTTGTGTAGCTAAAGGGACCTCGCCTACAACACCTGATAAAAGTACAGGATTTATATGAACCCACATCCAGTCTAAGGTAGGACATGATGCTCCAAATTGCCTAAGGATAGCATTCTAACACCTTCACTTGCCTAAAAAATGGTATTTTCTTGTTGTGAAGAGAGTAGCTTGCACCTGGGCATTCCTAGTACCCTGCCAGTACTTGTGACTACATTACGATACTGTCTACTAGTGACTTACTTGGAAGAGTATCGTACCTTGAATGAATACTACTATTCAACAAAAGGTTTTCTTTGAAGATCTCCCTCAAATAGCGACCCACTGAGTCTTGATTATTTATTTATTTTTTAATCTGAGACCTCACCTGCTCCCCACCCAGGGTGGCAGTGTCCAGAGTTGCTGCAATGAACTGTGTGTAATTTGCCTGTTTAGTGATGTGCATCAGGACTTGAGGCTTTTGTTCTCTAATTTGGTGGCAATTTATTACTTTACCCACCATTCAAAGCCTCATTAGTAGCTGACATCCTCACGGTGCCAGTTTCTGAAAAAGCAGTACTGTTGGCTTCTCCTCCAAGGTAAATAGCTGTCACTTCTGAGAAACCTCATTGCCTACAGGCACTCAGCTGCCAAAGCCCTGTGCTTCCCTTGCCAGTCCGATGTGCAGAGTGACCACACTTAGAGGCCAGCAGCCTTTGCAACCAGATCCTGGCTGAGCTACAAAAATAAGCGTTTCCCCATGGACTAGAGCAATAATGGTAGCTGGGACACACAATACATGGGCAAGCATGGCTGTCACAGGGTGCCCTATCTCTTTCTGGTTTTACTGGAAATAATGCCACATGGTAGCACGTGGCCAAAGGCCTCTACCTTTGACAAGTCTCCAAAGCCTCATGAGTTCCCTTTCAGAGAGTGGGAGGCCGGTCTCATGGTGGTCTGTGGGCCATTGGACCATTTCTCCAGCCAAACTTCACATGTCAGGTCATCTGCTTAGTCACACTGAAAGGTGAGGGGTGAGCAGTGGCATGTGATGCAAGAAGAGGTGTTTGGTCCTTCTTCTTGTCATGAAGTGCTTTCCTCCTGGGTTTTTTTTGGTGCCTGTTGCTATAAAAGGAGATTGTTGTGTTCTTGGCTTTATTTGTAAAGACCTCTTCGTAGCTTTTCTTTTTTTTTTTTTTGAATGTGGTTGTTTTTGGGGCAAGGCAGCATCATGGCTAGTTTGGAGGTGTTTAACTTGCTTCCCCAAGCCATTCTTTCTCACCTTTTGTCTTAAGTGGGTTTAAAGATTTGTGCCCTAGAAATAGAGAACAAATCATAAATTACAGCGAGAATTTTTCTGATTGAATAATAGAAGGTTTCAGATTAACTGAATATCAAACTTTCTCCCTCTCCCACATTTGTTTTGTTTTGCTGAAATGCAATAATTCTTTGATGTATTGGCTGGAGGGGAGTTTCTAGCACTTGTAGTGGCTGGCGGAGCTGTGGAGTGATCTGCCTGGTGCAGGAGCCCCCAGCTCAATGGACTCAGGTGGGATGGGGGTGAGCTAAGCAGGACAACAGAGCCCTGAGCAGCCCAAAGCAAGAGACTGAACAGAGGCAGGGGCGCCCCTGGGGCTCAAGTGCTCTTTGCAGCTGCTAACATGGATAATTCATTCCATTATGCTACCACTTTTTTTTTTCTTCTTTTTTTTCCTCCCACCATATTTTTACCCTGTTGATTTTAAATGTCATTAGGTTTACAAATCTGAATATGACCTGTAGATAGTGGAAGAGCTGGTTCTTTCTGTGTGTTTCGAGGGGGTAAGGGATGTTGGAGAGTCAATGTGGTGTGGTGTACCTTTTGTCACTCCCGGAAACTGCACATGTATCTTGCTGAAAACTCAATGTAGTAAATGAATATGCAGGGATGTGTGTTTCATTTTTCAGGTTTTATTTTCAGAAAGCCAGGTAGCTACCAAATGTGCTTGTCTGTTTAAATTTAATGTTATCCATACTTCCCTCCAGTCTTTGGAGATGATATTATATCTTTGCAGAACATACTCTTAACTTTCTTGTGCTTACAAGCTTGTCTGTTATCACTTCTGATTTTTCTTAATTATTCCAATGCTTTGTATGACGTGAAGCTGTATATCACTGTTGAATAAATCACCCTAATAAACATCTCAAACTAACCTCTCAATAGTTGTACTGTGGTGAGAGTCTTCTTCGATTGTGCTGCTTGTTTGTAGTTAATACCTGCAGGTAGCTGCATGTGCCTGATTAACTATGCTGGTGTTATTGCTGAAAGAGGTAAATGGCTTAAACTGGAAGATTTTGCAGCTGGACATGTTTGAAAAGAAACCTGTCAAAGAATTGATCTGGTTAATATATTAAAATGGAAATTATTTCGATGAGCCACATGATTTTGGGGGGGGTGTGTGTGTGTGTGTGTGTGTGTGTGTGTGTGTGTGTGTGTGTGTGTGTGTGGTGATGCAGCAATAGAAAGGAGAATGTCTTCTGCGATGCTCAAGGAGTAAAACTGAGCTGGGGATGGATGAGGTGGATGCTCGTTTCCATGCTGGGCTTACCAGGTACCAAAAATCTGCGTGTATGAAGTAGTGAGAAAATAATGCCTAGGATTGGTGGCACTGTACCTCTTCTGGCTTCAAAATGCTTGATTTTTGGGGAGGATTCACAGAGAAATGACATGTCGGGGGGGGGGATGGTAATATATGCTTGACAATATTTCTAAGGATGAGATGTATACAATGGGAGGATTTAACTGCCACTCCAGTTGAGGTTCACTCTTTGGTGTTTGTTATCTAACCCACTTGTGCTGTTGAGTAATTTGCTAGTGCATGAAGTTAAAAAGCAAACCAAGCAAAAAACCCCGCCCAACCCCCCATCCCTACTCCTCCCAAAATCCAAACAAATAACCCAACAAACCCCACAAAATCCCTGAAAAAGTCATTCCTTATATTTAACACTTTCTAAATAGGACACTTAAAGGTGTACTTTTCTAATTAAAGCTATTTTTCTTCTTTTACTTATCTGCATTTTCCTGTTTGGTGCAGTTTTTTATTTATAAAGGCATTTATACTTTCTGGGCTGAAAGGAGAGCTCTTCAGGCTTTTCAGAATGGGTCTGCATCCAACCATATTTGCTAAAGGAGAGTTCAGGTTTTCTGTGCTGCGGTCTAAAAAAAGCAGCAAACTGAATAATTGAGAAGATTGTTTAGTTCTGCAGATGGGCATGACTAAGAGGTTTTCTGTGTGTCTGATCTTTTGGGGGTGATTAAGCCCTTAATGGCTTCAAGCTGAAAGAGGGGAGGTTTAGATGAGATCTGAGGCAGAAGTTCTTCCCTGTGAGGGTGATGAGGCCCTGGCACAGGTTGCCCAGAGAAGCTGTGGCTGCCCCATCCCTGGCAGTGTTCAAGGCCAGGTTGGACACAGGGGCTTGGAGCAACCTGCTCTAGTGGAAGGTGTCCCTGCCCGTGGCAGGGGGTTGGAAATGGATAATCTTTAAGGTTCCTTCCAACCCAAACAATTCTGTGATTTTATGATTGTTTTTAGGCCTGAGATACTGGATGGGGCAGGGGAAGGTGGGCATCTAGCTGCAGCAGGTCTGAGACCCCGGGGGCAGAGGTTGGAGGTCTTACATCTCTGTGCTCCCTGACTCCTGGTGAGGATCCTGCATAGGAGGCAGAGGTGCCGCCAGGGGATGTGCAGCTTCCTCCTCACTCCAGGAGGTGAATGTGGAGAATGGAGGTTCCCGCTCTGCGGGGTGCCCATTGTGTGGCTCTGAAGGAGCCAGTGGTCTTTCAAAGAAGAACCTTTGTGGCTTTCTACAGCTAGCAGAGGAGCTGAGTAGAGGTTAGCCTAATCTCACCTCATGAGCTACTCCTGGGCAGTTCAGAAAGCTTAAAGAAACTTTCCAGATGTTGAAAAACTCATAATCACTGGGAATGTGAAAGACACCAGGGTAAGTCTTTTCTTAGCACATGACTTTGCTTAGAAACTTGACGGCTCTGAAGAGCCCTTTCCATGCCCTCGATTAGATCAAGGTCTGTAATTCTCACGTGTCTGGAGTGTTCGGTGGAGCGTGGTGCAGGGGAGAGAAGTCACCAAACACTCCCATCACAGTGAAAGATGACTCATGAGATCACAAGGGCACAGATCTGTCACTTCAATGTGTGTTTTATTAATACAGCTCTTCTCTATTGTCTGACTGTGTTCTAGTTCAATGTACCTGATGGATATGTGAGTTCTTACGAACTGAAAAGGTGTATTGAGAGCTGCTTAACAATGGTTCTTTATGTGTACATAAGGTCTTGTAGCAGCTTGGCATTAAAATACTACATGTCTGTGCTAAAAGTATTGCATTTAAGAGCTTTCAGTCTTCAACTTGCTCTTCTATATCTCAGCGAGTTGAGTCCCATTTGGGGTGGAGGCGATGTAGATGTTTACTGATCACGGTGGAGGAGGGTATCCTGAAAGACAGTAACTTGTGCTACAATTTTCTAAATCCTTCTTGCTATTAAGACTTCGAGTGTTTTTGTGAATATTCAGTTCAGAATGCTGGTTTCATGTGAACCTTGAAATGACCCTGTGAGTCTCTGATATCCCGAGAATAACTTATTTGAAGAACTGTGACTTTTGAAGATAAAATAGGGGAAATTTATTTCTGTGAGGAGGAGGAACAAGCTGCTACTAGCAAAAACCTTTTTCACAGATGAAATTTTAGTGGAAAGAAGCTTAAGTGTTGTAATGTACCTCTAAGGCTTTTCCCCAGTGTTTGGACACAGTTAAGATTGGGCTGGACACGGTGCTGGGCCGTCTAGTCTAGGTCATGCTTTGCCTAGAAAGATTGGACCAGGTGATCATTGAGGCGCCTTCCAACCTGGGATTCTATGGTTCTGTGATTCATAACACTGGGCAGGACTAATAATGACCACTGCCTTGACTTCTGCGATGCAGGGTAGTCCTCAGTAAGCAAGTTCCATGCCAGACAGATAACGGTGGTTTGCCATAAATAATGGTTTTTATTTCCTTCATAATCAGAACGTTCTAAATCATCTCTTTTCTTGGGGTAAGTTCTGTGTAGTTCTTGCCAGAAATGTGGCGGTTTTGTTTTTTTTTTTAAAATGAAACAAACAACTGCAAACAACTACACCCTCAAACAAAACAGAACAAAAAAAAAACAACCCCAAACACTTCCTTATTTCTATTTTAAATTCAGTGAACTTCAAGCAAGGAAAACTTTGAGGAATTTACTTCCAGTACAGAATCGTAGAATCAACTTGTTTGGAAAAGACCTTTAAGATCATCAACTCCACATAAGTAGCTGTAGACTGATCAACTCCTCTCTCCTTTCTTTAAAGGGAGTCTGAATGTCGTTGACTGTAAGTCGGTCTGTTCATGATACCTTTATTGGGCACTGACAAGCAAATTACTTTGATTCCAGGGTAATTTCTGAATCCCAGGGTTCAGAAGTGCATCGTCGTATGCATTCCTGTGTGTACCTGTTTGTAACAAAAATCAGGCTGCTTCCAAGGTCAATTTAATCAACCTCTTTCGAAGATTCTGGATGTGCAGCTTGCTCATCAGTCTCTTTATCTGTCTGGTATATTAATATTTTCTTTAACCATCCAGGCAGAGGAGACTCTCCCCTGTATTACACTAAATGCACACATACAAACTGATGAAAGCCCTTGGAATCACAGCTTTTGTATTACACTTCCTTATGAAATCATATGAAGGCAGAAGAGTGCAGGCCATCTCCTGCAGAAGCCACTGCCTTTTCAGAGTCCAACTTAAATCTGAGAGTACTGAATCCCATCTGGGGAGGGATGCAAGCACCACACCTTTTGTCCTGGAGGGTTTTGTTCAGAGGAGCAAAAAAAAAAGTTCAGGTGAGAAGTACCTTTTGTGGAAGTAATTACTTTGTGCTCCTTAGGCTTAGGAAAAGCATGATCCCTGTGCCGGCAACCAAAGCAAGGAACAAATGGCTGCTGGCATCTGCAGAGGGCTCCTTGCCTTGTGGAGACAAATTCTGAAAATGTGTTTGGGTTTATGTGAAATACACCACACGTTTTTGTGAACCTTACTAATGCCTGTGCCTTTGCTTCATGCAGTGATCCAGTAGAACCTCACACAGTCTTTTGTCCATTTTCACAACATACACCCACTTCTCCCTGTTCCCTGTGCCTGCTTTGCGCAGCTATAGATTTCTGATCTCTAACTTGCTTGTCTACGTATTAAATAGAAATAACTTTTCAAAGTGAAATGACTTAAAATTAATAATTATGAATCTGAATAGACTTTGAAATTTCAGTTCCTACCCCAAAATAAGTATACATAGTATACGTATACGTCTTGATTCTCGTAAGCGTGGCTGCTGGCTGTTGGCAAACCTGAGTACTTCCTACTTGTAGGAGGGCATGTTTCCCTGAAACTCCCTCAATCTAATGTAAATGTAATTGATAGCCTTGGCACTATGACAAAAGTTGTGAATTTAGTGAATTTAATGAACTCTATTGGGGAAAGAAATTCTATAATAGCAGGTTGTTCTTGCTACAGATTTTGTATCTTGGCATCACTGGAGGGGCAGGAGGGCCCAGTCTGAGTTGCCTTCTGATGGTACATGCTCGCTAATACATGAGGGGAGTGTTGGCAAGCTAAGAGGGCTGTAGCACCTCTGCTGTGGAGACAGGCTGAGAGAGCGGGGCTTATTCACCCTGCAGAAGAGAAGGCTCCAGGGACACCTTAGAGCAGCTTCCAGTGCCTAAAGGAGCCCACAAGAAAGCTGGAGAGGGGCTTTTGACAAGGGCAGGTAGGGACAGGACAAGGGGAATGGCTTTAAACTGACAGAGGGGAGATTTAGCTGAGATGTGAGGCAGAAGTTCTTCCCTGTGAGGGTGGTGAGGCCCTGGCACAGGTTGCCCGGAGAAGCTGTGGCTGCCCCATCCCTGGCAGTGTTGAAGGCCAGGTTGGATGGGGCTTGGAGAAACCTGGTGTAGTGGAAAGTGTGGTGGAACTGGATGGTCTGTAAGGTCCTTTTCAACCCAAACCGTTTTATGATTCTATGAAAACAAAAAAACCTCCAAAACCCCTAAACAGAAGCTTCCAAACAACAACAGCAACAAAGGCAAACCCATGTACTGTGAACCATGTACATGGTTGTATGGTGTAACTGTAAAATCCAGCATGCACGCAATTTGCAATACTTTCCTGCTGAGGGATGTTTTTTAGTGTAGGTGCTATGTCTAGTACCAAGTTCTGAGTTGGCTCCTGGTGGTACATAGTTGCTAATACTCAAGGAAGGGGAGTGTTGACCTTTAGTCTGGCTCTCTCGAACTTCTGATCGGATCCTGAAGTTGAGTCTACTCTGACAGAAATCAGTCCACATTTTTAGATACGTTAAATGACGTGCTCAAGAAGCTTTTCTTCCTGGGCCTAGTCTTGTTTGCTGCTTGTAGCAAATCAGCTTAAGTAGTTGTGTAACAAGCTCTGTTATTTGAAGGAAAGTAGAGCATGGCAGGATCTGCTTTATGAAGTGCTCCCCTTCCCTGGGGCCAAAGAGGGACCTGCCCCTGGGCAGCTCCCCTTGAGGTTGAAGACAGAGTATGTCACTGAAAGCATTGCTGTTTCTGGGCTGTGGTGGTGCTGTGGTGTGGAGAAACAAAGCTCTGAGATAAGGAGGGGAAGAGAAGGTGGTGAGGCACTGACAGAGGTTGCACATAGAAGCTGTGGCTGCCCCATCCCTGGCAGCGTTCAAGGCCAGGCTGGATGGAGCTTGGAGCAACCTGGTCTAGTGGAAAGTGTCCCTGCCCATGGCAGGGGGTTGGAACTGGATGAGCTTTAAGGTCCCTTCCAACCCAAACCTGTCTGTGTTTCTGTGAATTAGCAAGGGTGTAGGTTTTTCAGAAAACTAGCAGGCTTTTGAACCGAGTATTGCTCTTGGTTCCTAAAAGAGCTCCAGTTGTGGCTACAAGTAAAAGGAGAGACCTTTCTTTGTTTAAAAAAAACCCAAACAAACCAAACCCAAAAAACACAAACTGTTGCCGTGGCTATGTCTCTTTCAATGGTATTTTCCTAGCAACCTGCTACTTCGGCTTTTCACTTTTTGCTTCTAAACTTTGTTTCAAAGGTGGAATGTATCCTGACTTGACTTGTCGAATAGAAAATAAAAAAGCTTATAATGAAATAGTACATATGTTGAGAGGTATATTAAAAGCTTTATGGAGAGACTTAGTGAGATCTCAAAAACGGTAATACAAAACCTTTAGGTTTTGCAGTGTATTTAAGAGTCGTTCTAGCCAACACCTGACAGCTCGATTAATTAATGTTTTATTTACTAAGCTTGAATTTCCCAAGCAAGGAGCTGTTCCTTAAAATATTCAAGCTATGAGTTTTTGAGCTTATATCTTGTATTTAATCTCTTATTAATGCATGTAAACCAAGTGATTTGGGGGGGTGTGCTTTAGCAGTGTTGAAGGATTGTGCAGACTCATTTCTAATAGACAGTGTGAACCATTTTTCTCTCCGGCCATCCTTCAAGTTCATTAGCCTTTACACAAAATCAGCTTGATTGCTGTTTCTCAGAACTCCCTTTCTGTGTACCCAGAATTTTTTTGTGCATGTAATCTTGTAAGTGGTTGGACATTGAGGCAGTCTTTTGAAACAGAGGGGTGTTTTCATGAGATTTTTATGACAGGCAGAAGAAATGCTGATGCTTCTTGCTTATAAGTTTATTGCTTATAAGCTCACTACCTTCTCTTCCCTTCCTTATCTCAGAGCTTTGTTGCCCCATGCTGTGGCACCACCATGGCCCAGGAACAGCGATGCTTATTGCCAACATATAAGACCACTTACCCTTACTGCTGTGTCATCAAAAGTTGTGCTTTTATCCCACACTTACGTTACCCAGTTTTCCTTTCCTTGCCTGTCACTCTGGAACTTAACTGCAGCTTCAAAAGATACATTTTTATTTCCTCTTCATAGCCTCAGACAACATCCTGTTTGTTTTCTTGCATATTCTGATAGCTTATACTACAGTTTTTGCAGTGACCCTTTAGATTATTGAAATTCCTATGCCATGTGTGCTTACAACTTGTCAAAGGAAAATAAAACAAATAGTACTATAAAACACACATCAAAATTAAGTTTAGTCTAAACATTTTATTATCATCTTTCTGCTAGATGGGGTTAATTATTTAGCTTAATAATAAGTATTTATATTTCACACTAGATCAGTTAGCTAAATATTTGCCTTTGAGTTAGTAATGTGGCCAAGCCCCAGGGATAAGCTACTGACCTAACAGCAAAAAGCAAATAGGAGTGTAACTCTGCAGTGATGTAGTCATAGAATCGGAATGGTCGGGGTTGGAAGGGACCCTAAAGCTCATCCAGTTCCACCCCCCTGCCACAGGCAGGGACACCTTCCACTAGACCAGGTTGCTCCAAGCCCTGTCCAACGTGGCCTTGAACACCACCAGGGATGGGGCAGCCACAGCTTCTCTGGGCAACCTGTGCCAGGGCCTCACCACCCTCACAGGGAAGAACTGCCTCATATCTCATCTAAATCTCCCCTCTGTCAGTTTAAAGCCATTCCCCCTTGTCCTGTCCCTACCTGCCCTTGTCAAAAGCCCCTCTCCAGCTTTCTTGTGGGCTCCTTTAGGCACTGGAAGCTGCTCTAAGGTGTCCCTGAAGCCTTCTCTTTTCCAGGCTGAACAAGCCCAGCTCTCTCAGCCTGTCTCCATAGCAGAGGTGCTCCAGCCCTCAGAGCATCTTTGTGGTCTCCTCTGGACTTGCTCCGACAGCTTCATGTCCTACTTATGTCATTGCCCATATGCAGGCATGAACAGCAGGGTGGCTGATGGCTGCTGGCTCTGATATCCACTGGGAGCTCCAGCTAAACCTCTGTGCAGCGGGGGCTGCCAGAAGGTTGGTTGTGTGAAACATTCCACACTGCTCCAGCATTCTCCCTCCTTTTCCCAGTACACAGGCTCTCTTCCTTTTTTCACCTCTTTTTCCTGTTCTGAACCTGGGGGTTCTGTTTATAAAAACTGATTTAATAGGGATTTATCCTTCTTACAAATAAATTCAGAAAGAACTGTGTGCTAGGATGTCAGAATGGCTTTGAGAGGGGCATGCGACCTCTCATAAATATGAACCTGGTGGTTAGGAAACTTCCCTAATCCTGGCTGTAGTTGTAGCTCACTCAGAGGCCTTAGCTCTTTAATCTTATTCCATTTTAGTCCCATCACTGAAAATAGGGTAAGGCTGATTATGTTGTGCATTTTATCATTTATAGCTACTCTGCATCTGTTGTTGTCACAGTGTTCTCATTTCAGTGGTGTTGACTAGTACCAGAGGTAATCTTGGATTAATCTAACCTTTTCTGGAAAAATCTTGTAGTTAACAAACGTATCTAGATATGGTGAGGCTGAGCAAGAGGAGATCTTGGATCCTTGAGAGCAAATCTACACCTCAGAGCAAGTGCATCTTTTAAATGGTGAAGCAAGTGGAAATTCAGCTTAGATGCTTAACAAGCTGGCTGCTAGTGTTTCCTCATTAAACCCCATAAAACTGTTCTCTACAGAAATATTCTTGAACAAATTCAGTTCACTTAGTCTTGCATGAGTAGTTCGCTGAAAAATAAAGAAATTATAACTATGTTCATCAGTAATCTCCCTTTTTGCTGCTGTTTTGGTACAATTTGTGCAGCTAATTGCCAGCTCCAACTCATAAAATACCAAATACACCTTCAGTAGAGTTTGTGTTTTCTAAAATACTCAGGCTTTTGTCCAGTATAGCATAAAAGTTACCTGAATTATTGCCGAATGATTTGCTTTGCAACTTGCTGGAGTTAAAAAACTCTGTAACAAGACAACAGGTATGCTCAGGATCCTGCTCTCCTCTCCTGCCCTGGGTGCTTTGCCTAGTCCTCTCTGAACAGATCTCTTCTCCTGGAGGTAATGCTGCAAATGAGGCTTACCCTGTTCTTGAAAATTGTGCAAAATGCGATGTTTGATTAGGTTTTTTTTAAGTACATGCTCCTTCTTTTTCCATTTCTGTTGAGGAATACTGTGTAACATCTCCTTTCCTTCATCCCATGTGATAAAAGCTCACCTCGATGTGTCAGTTAGTCCCGCCTCACTTGAAGCTGCTCTTTCCTGCTGTAATGGGTGGGGGCAGGATCATGGTTTCTGTAATGGGGAGATGATGTGGTCTCTGAAGAGGAGGCTGTTCCCATAATCTGGCAGCTCATTTTAGCAGCACTGAATGGCAAAATAAGCTGCTTCCTGGAGATGACTGGGTAGGAATTGATATTTCTTAACAGGCATCTGGCTGTTTGCATTTAATCAATGCCTCTTAAACTATGCAAGATTAACAGCTCCCTTAGGAGGGATCATACAGCTTCAGGGCTGTAGATATTTCTGTAGACAATTGGTGCTGTAGGCAGCTATGAAATTAGAAATGACTTAGCGAGGCACTGAAGTGACATGAGACTAGGAAGTGAACAAAACATGATTCATCCCAAAAAAGAAATTATCTGGAAGGGATGCTTAATTTTATTTTTTTTCATGTAACTTATGTGATTTAACCTTCTTCCTCTTAACTAGAGCACACTATATTTGACCTACCCATTCTGAAAAACTGTTTTCTGTAGTTGTCTGTGACAAGTTAATTTTTCCATGCCCTCAGGTTAGTCAGGCTTCCTGAAAAACCAGAGTGTCTGGCTAAACATGCTGTCTTTCTCGGCTCTTTCTGAACTGCTGTGGATTTAGCAGTTACTTGCGTTTAAGAGGGTTGGTAGTTTCCTCAGAGATGGCCGCAGGGCATTTTGTTCTTCTGGAGTCCTCTTTCCTGTGTAGATTAAAGCTTATAAATTTAATTGGCTCTCTACCAGAATCAAGAGGAAAATGCACTGGTAGTTCATGATGATGCCACATGGTGATTTAGTGGGAATGCTGGGAGGAGAACTCTGGTTTCATGAGCCAACCATAAAAATTGCTCCTTCCCACCCAGAAGCTGGCAGGCAGAGCATCAGGACCTGAGATGTGATAGCATTTGCCAACAGAAAGCTGTTGTGGGTCTCCTCATCAGTCTGTAATGGCTGTATGAACTGTTCCATGTTAATGGGATTTGGCAGAGGAGAAGGGTTAGAGGTGTTTGCATTTCTGATATGATGCCACGTATTCTGCCTTAATTGGTATGCAGCTTTTTGTGCTTTAAAATCTCTCTTCTTGGTGCCAGTTTAAGATGTGCTGTTGAAAAATGAAATTCATCAACAGGGTAGAAAGTCCAAGGGTATTTCTGACAGCAGAGAACAAGCATCTAGTCTCTAGCTCTAATACATGCTGACATTAAATTCTTTAATATTGAAGTGTGGCTACAAAATAAGATTCTTGTATTGCAATGTTACAGTGTCACTTTGTCACCTTTCCCAGTTCAGCTGCACCACTTCCATAGCACCATCCGTTGCTCTAGCTGCAGTTACGGCTCACAGCTTAGAGACAAACCACATACAAACCCAGGTAATCTTAAATTGCAGTTTTAGGTAAATATTCTTGAAGGGTGAGAGTGCTGGACAGGGGAGACTAGAATTACTTATTAAAAAGATTGACTGGAGCATTGTTGATGGGATGGTTACCAGCTATAGGACCGGCTTCTGGAGACCACCTTGGCACTCTTCTGTGTTCAGGTTAGTTCCTTCAAATGAGCCCTAGTCAGTACATTAGAATTAATCACATGTTGAGACTTTTCTGTTCTAAATATGTAGATATTCTACAAACCATGGGCTTTGTTTAAATGTAAAGCTATATAAGATTGGGGGGGGGGTGTCAGACCAATTGAGTATGCAAGTCTGAAGTGTAATGGTGAAGAACTGAAAGCCTTATTTCCATTTACTGGTTGAATCCACAGAAAAATACAGTCCCTCCAGATGCACATTTTAGAGAGGTCACATGGATGCAGTTAACACACAGGCAAGCATCTAACTTACTTTCATAGAATTCTACAGTGGTTTGGATTGGAAGGGACCTAAAAGTGGTCAAGTTTGAGGAAACGCTTCCACCTCCCTAACAGTTGCCCCAGTAAACTTATGGAGAAGAATGTGTTCCCTTTCCTTCTGAGCTAAACCACTTGAACTTTTAGTCTTTTCTTCATGGTATTTAAAGAAGTTTTAATATTGTTGTCCATCTTCCGATCCTAACTCATCATTCTTTATTCTTTTTGCTGGGATTCTGATTAGAGCTGTGTGTTGTGTTTTGCTGAAGAAATGTTGCTGTGGTCTCACGGGTTCTTGTGCACCCTGTTCTCTAACAGACATCCCGTGCCTGTCGGGCTCCTGCCTTCTCTTGTCTTCATCACACACTTCAGTCTGTCTGTGTTTGATTAGTAAGCTCAGCCTTTGTTTCTCTTTGAACCCCATGTTTATGGCATAAATCCTCTTAGTTTTCTGTTTTGATCCCTTGCATGACTTTGAATTTCATAATCATAGAATCCTAGAATGGTTTGGGTTGGAAGAGACCTTAAAGCTCATCCAGTTCCAAGCCCCTGCCACAGGCAGGGACACCTTCCACTAGAGCAGGTTGCTCCAAGCCCCGTCCAACCTGGCCTTGAACACTGCCAGGGATGGGGCAGCCACAGCTTCTCTGGGCAACCTGTGCTAGTGTCTCATCACCTTCATAGTGAATAATTATAATAACAATAATGTCAAACTTTGTCTCATGTTGTCCATTCTGATATTCAAAATCACTGAACATTTCCTGGATGGCGTCCTAATGCCATTTGCTGATTTTAACTTCATTTCATCAGAACCTTTCTAATTTCTACAATTAAAAATGAAGATATGAAGCTGAGTTATTCTGGATTCTTGATCTTCCAATTCTAATAACTGTGTTCCTCCCAGCAACATAATTCTCCCGTTGACATTGCATTGCCACTTGTCACTTAGCCGATTCTTTATTTACCTTTATGTCATTTCCTTGTGTCTCTGGTTTCCCTAACATTTCCCCTGGCTACAGATAAAAATACTTTGCTTTCAGCTAAGTCAAGTCTTCCATGCTTTGTCTAGAAATTCTGTTATGTTACATCTCTTACGTTAACACTGTCCTGGTTTGCAATGATGCAAACAGCTTATCTTTCAAACTGTCACTCACATGGAAACAGTTTTGCAAGGTTTTAGGAACTCATCAGTGTCTCAGTCTTAAAACCAAAATGACTGATGCTACTTAAAAAAAAAAGAAAAAAGAAAAATCTACTTTTATGTGTATATGATGTGAAGCTTCAGATAGTTTAATGTGATACTGTATCCTACTAAAGCCATAGTCTCAGATTCAGCATCAATGGGAACCAAATAATCATTGAAAAATCCATAGTATAGTTGTCTGGTTTAGTAGCCGAGAGTTGAGGAAGATTAGATTTTCATGGCCAGACATTCAATTAAAAATAAACATATTTATAAGGTGATTATCAGTTTCAACTACCAGTTGTGGGGTTTGTGTTGATTATAGACTACCTGGTCTTAGGGATCATATAAATTTTTTTAGTACTTATTCTTTATGCTGTTCATTAAAGCACTTTACTCCTAAGCTAGCCTGGAAAACAGTTCTGCTTGTTGAAGGAGTAACTGCAGGACTGTTTAAATTGCTGTTTGCTCTTCAGGATTATGGTTAGCTGAAGGTCAGCAGGGCTCTATGGATGCCATTATTGCTGAGACTTGGGCTGCTTTTCCATCTCAGTAGTATCTACAGTCCCGCTAAGGTTACTTCATAAAAATGTTTCAGCACTAAATTTCAGTGAACACTTAACCAGAGCAAGATGTCTCAAAGCACAGCTTTGAACTTGGTAGTTAATTCAAATTTTGCATTTATAGCCATACCCCCAAAAAGATTTGAGGGTTTTTTTTAACTTGTTGGTACTCGTGGGAGTAACCTACCACCTAACTATGTGCAACACTTTTTCAGCCTTCAAATGTGCTTTTGGTTGGTGTTCCAAGCATGTGGGTTGTTGGGGCACAACTGACGCCCACTGTGCCTCTGCATCCCTCTTGCACATGCGGGCTCCCCTAGATGCGCTCAGCCAGCTGTGTTTGAAGGTCAGACTTTCTGTGCGCCGTTGTATTTTTCCTAAAACAAAAACAAAGCAGAAGACTCGTCTGCCCTGACTGCAGAAATGCCCCGCAGTGCATTTACTGCAGTTCTCACTGTGGCTGGAGCTTCGCAGGCCATGAAAGTCTTCTGATAACCCTGGAAACGTCCAGTCTACTTATTGTCAAACTACAGGAGCGTCAGTGGCTCTGCTTTAGCTGTGGGCTTGAGACCCGACTCTGTCAAATGCATCTAGGTGAGACAATTCAGCATTAGACCAGAGATCTGAGTAATAGTTTATTTATTTTCCTTTACATCTTGGGTCTGTGGGGTGTAGGTGGGAGCTCCCATGCAAATACCAGCAGCAGCAGCAGCCTTTCAGGTGAACTGCTTCCCTCAGGTGGCCATGTTCAATCTCGAATGACTTGTCAATGTGAAAAAAGGTACTTTATCAGTTAGTTTTACAGAAAGAAAATAGTATTGGCAAGGTTTATTTAGCACTGCAAACCACCCAAAACTCCTCAGTAGTGAGGAATTAAAAAATTCCTAGAAAACTGTCTGGCTCTTTACAAGGCTGTAAATTAGAATGATTTCAAAAGAGCAGAGACAGCATGTCATTTTTCTCATTCTTTCAGCAGAACCTTCCTGAATAAATAGTAATAGAATTGTAGATATTTCTAGTATTATGTAAATGGCTTCGTGCTTTGATGTCCCTTGTGTCATTAGTTTGACACTAGCTGGAATTAATGGCCATAAACCTATATTACAAATGTGGCAGATAGACTTCTCTTGACTGCTTCTGATTCCTCATGTGAGCTCGCCGCTTTTGCTGTGGGATTTTAAAAGCGGAAAGTAGGTCACCGCAATGTGTGTGAACATAGGCTGAGAAACGGGCTATAATCTCAGCATTAAACAAACATGACTGTAATGCTGAAAGGAAATTTTCTATTTTTAAGTGCTTATTTCCATTATCACTATCTCATTCTGCAGAACAAACATATGGGGACTTATGTGTAGATGCACCCACAGATGGGATTTGGGAAGCAGTAGAAAAGATAAATATATATATGTACGTGTGTACATATATATATGTATTTATATGTTTAAAGGGTGACAATATATATTGTCACTTTTGAATGGTTTCTCTGCATCTCATGGAAAGCAAGCAGGGAAAGTGCCAAAATATGTAGGTCAAAAGAAATGAAGCGTTTTGAATCAAAGCAGCAATCAGACACTAACTGATCTGGGGATGGGTTTTCTAATACAGTGTGGTTGAATGTGAAGCAGTATTACATTAAAATTTTTCAGAGTTCCCAGACTCTGAAATGCATATTTATAATACACTCTTAGTCCTCAGAGTGGCTTCCTCGCTAACAACTCTGGGCGTCTGCTTTTGGGGATAAGTGTTGGCTTATGATCCAGAAATATCTGAAAGAAATAGTTTGGATTTTTTTAACTAGGAGAAGGCATAATGAGGGAGGTGGTGCTGTCTCTGTTGCGTGTTTTAACTTACAAGAGCTGAGTGAAGATAAAGATAGATAAGGTGAAAAGCAAGTAAAGATGATAAATTGGCTATCTTTAGGCAAATAAAGGTATGAGCAGCAGGGAGAAAAGGGTAGTGAATTTTAATTCCTCTTTGCAGTCTGGGATCTCCTTAGTTAAATCTGTTGGGAAGATGAAGTACTAAAAAACTAATGAAGGAAAATGGTTCATATGGATAGGAACGATGGTCAGACTGTTATTAACTGGGCTGTGTCAGGAGTTCTTCTAAAGGGTCTGGGGAAAAAAGAGGAAACTAATAAAAATGGCAGCAAGGATTTATAGCTTGAGAGACTTAAAAATACACATATTATGGTACACAGTGATTTACAACTGTGAAGTACATGAGTCAAAAAAAAAGGGGGCTTTCTAATTTATTAGATATAAAGAAAACTATTAAACAGAGATGGAGGAGAAAATGAAAAAAGGCTGCAGTATTCAGACCCTTGTCTCCTTTCATTCGGTTTTTTATTATCAGAGAGCTGGAGCACCTCTGTTACCGAGGCAGGCTAAGAGAGCTGGGCTTGTTCAGCCTGGAGAAGAGAAGGCTTCAGGGACACCTTAGAGCAGCTTCCAGTGCCTAAAGGGGCCCATAAGAAAGCTGGAGAGGGGCTTTTGACAAGGGCAGGCAGGGACAGGAGAAGGGGGAATGGCTTTAAACTGACAGAGGGGAGATTTAGATGAGATGTGAGGCAGAAGTTCTTCCCTGTGAGGGTGATGAGGCTCTGGCACAGGTTGCCCAGAGAAGCTGTGGCTGCCCCATCCCTGGCAGTGTTCAAGGCCAGGTTGGACGGGGCTTGGAGCAACCTGCTCTAGTGGAAGGTGTCCCTGCCCCTGGCAGGGGACTGGAACTGGATGAGCTTTAAGGTTCCTTCCAACCCAAACCATTCTATCATAATGGTGAAGTGATGAAACAGCCTAGAAGCAGCTAAGAGAATAGCAGGGTAATAAAAAGGATGCGCTGCGCTCTGGAAACAGCCTTTCAAGCCACATTTGTTTGATGAGGTAGCAGATGAGGTGTAGGTAAGATGGGGTGCAGAGAGTAAGGATGGTTCCTTATGTAACTTGCTTGCTCTGAGTTTTGAGACAGTCAGTTTTGTGCCCTCAGCTGGAGAAACATGTCTTCAAAAATACTCACTAGTGGATCACTTTCACATTGTTGGCTGGGCACTTCGTATATGATGGTTTATGGACCTTGTTCTTGTAGGTTTTTCTGTTTGTAAATACTGACTTAAAAGAATACACTTGGTGATTGTGATCATTTAGTAGTAAGTGCTTTTATTTACTTTTGTTTTCCTCTCTGGCCCTGATTACATTTGAAGAAGGAACTCAGCACTTGCAGGTTGTCAGGAGAGAACCTGGGGAGTGGAACAGATCACAACTGGAATGCAGCTCAGTGCAGGAAAGCAGTGGCCCTGTCCTCACAGGAGTGTTGTGTGTGAGGAGGTAGAGGCAGTTATTCTGCTCCAGTTGCTTTTGGTGGCGACGTGGCTGGGTAGCTCTGCCCAGTGTCTGTCAAGCAGGCAAATGGAAGACAGTCTGGGGACATGGGGAATGTGTGGTGTTTAATTGATGCATGAAAAGACATCTTAAGTATAAAACACTTTTCAGGAAGAGAACAGTAATTGGTTAGTCCATCTGGTATGGGCATGGGATAAGAATAAATCTTATGCTATGCTATTTTACGGTCTTAAAGATAAAGAAGCACTTGGTGTCTACCTGAAGAGACATTTGCAGGCTTATTTTTCATGCTAGTTTGAGTAAATATTATCTGGTCGCAGTGCAGAAGGGTAGAGCTTAGAGGAAGTTGGAGTTCCTCAAAACAAGTTACCAAATCATCATCATTCCCTACCTACATGGTATGTAGGGAATATTTTCTTGAAGAATTTCACTGACTTTTTATACCTCAGATATTTAAAATTTTTAAATCCACTCTTGGATGTCCGTGGGGGCGAGGGACACCGTGCTTTGAAAGTCCTAGTCCTACCTTGCAGAGTGACAGAAGCTTGCACATTAGCTGCTCTTCTGTGTTTATGGTGTCCTGAACCCTCTTTGGCTGTTTGCCTCAATCCAGGCTGTAAGTTGGCATCCCCTACAATGTGTCCGAGGAACTGGCCCATCATCTCAGCTGGTCCGTGGGTTATTCCTGGGCCTCTTGCTCCACCATGGAGTCACCATACACCCAAGAGATACCTTGCAGCACATGCCTTGAGTTTAGGGCTCGCATGTTGCCAACTGTTCATGCACAGCATCTGTAATCCTGCTCTTCTTCAGAACTTCTGGGTTGCATGTCTGGAATCTGATGTGTCTTTCGTAATGTTTTCTCATTCTTCTCCACCCACATCTCCAGAGGTTTAGGGGAGACCTGTGTCCCTGTCCAAGAGACTACTTCAGTTGCTCTGGAAGAGGAGGACTCCCAAAGCTGTCTTCCTTGAAAACCAAAGCCCTTACTCCCCTCAGGGTGGCAATTCGTGCCTCCATATATCCACGTTTAAGAGGCTTGAGTGTTAAGGTCAGCACTGACCTTTGCTGAACGAATCCTTATGCTGGTTCCTTGCTGCTGCTTTAGCTCTTCAGTTTCAGAAGCATGGTGCACTTATTTTGACCCTGGGTTAATCTGGAGCACGGTCAGTCTTCTTGACATGTGAAACTGTCATGTCTGAGATGCTGCTCTAGCCTCTCCCTCTACCCCACTGTAAAAGTTATAATGTGCATTTGAACTGGAGCATTCCCTGAATCAGTACATAGCTGTTTAAATTTGGTAACAGCCCTTTCAGGGGAAATAGGTTTTTCCTGCTCAGAATGAAGGATGACAGTGCTCTGGGTCACAGCTCAAAAGTGCAGTGTCACTGGCTTGTGGTGACAGGATGAGGGACACGCTCTTCCTGCTCAGGGTTGTAGTCTGCCACAAAACCTCTCCAGGGCTTCCTTCCTTGTACAGCATTGTAGCACCGCACTGCGCTGGCGGCTTCCAGATTGCTCTAGAAGTCAGGAGGCTTTTGTAGGACATCAAAGCAACACAACTTGGTGTGAGATTTTCTGGAAAGGCAGGTGATACTTATTTTAAACAAAATATTTTTTACTTGTGATCACTCTCTCTCATCACCTTCCATTTCATCCTTCCAGTGCCTAAAGAGGCCTGGAGAGGGGCTTTTGACAAGGGCAGGTAGGGACAGGACAAGGGGGAATGGTTTTAAACTGACAGAGGGGAGATTTGGATGAGGTGTGAGGCAGAAGTTCTTCCCTGTGAGGGTGGTGAGGCCCTGGCACAGGTTGTCCTGAGAAGCTGTGGCTGCCCCATCCCTGGCAGTGTTGAAGGCCAGGTTGGACGGGGCTTGGAGCAGCGTGCTCTAGTGGAAGGTGTCCCTGCCCATGGCAAGGGGTTGGAACTGGCTGAGCTTCAAGGTCCCTTCCAACCCAAACTATTTCAGGATTCTACAATCACTCACAGACCTGTGTATTCAGGAGCATGGGATCTCTGTGCTCAGGAGCTCTGGCTGGGCTGGCAGCATGGAGAGTGAGACTCCACCTCGCATCTCCTGGGCTCTCCTCCAGTACCGGCAGACGGGGTTTTGGACAGGCCTTGTATGCCTACCATAAGGAGCTGGCAGTTCTCACGCTGTGAGTCTTTTGCCTCAGAATTTGGCTATTCCAACTTGAATTTTAGGAAAGGCTGCCTGGTCAAGATGTTCAGATACTTTCTTGTACATTTGAGGAGAGGTTGGATCCGTGGCCAGGGAATGGGGGTGTGATTTAGCTGAATCAGTCTCGGTGTTATTCCTTTAGGGTTTCTATACGTAGAGGTACTCTTTTATGTTGCCTGCATCTTGTGTTGGGCCTGTTGAACAGGCTCATGGGGTTTTTTTGCATGGCTTTGGGTTGAAGTACTCACTATTGAGGACAGGCCTTCAGCTTCAGTAGAAGGCCTTCAGCTTTAGGAAGGAACCCCAAGTGAAACAGTAAAACTGTCTTAGTTGTATTGCTTGTCTCTCCAAAATCTCAGTTAAGAGAACACAAATAAAAAACCTAAGAATAGCAAAAAGTAAAAGTATTCAACCATGCTTCAAGTGCTTGTTTTTAAAACACCTGGAAACACAGGGAGTATTCCTCATCTTCCTGCAGAAAAAGTGTCATTCTCTTAATTCACTGAACAGTTGCCCATAAAGCATTACTCTGGGCAGGTAAAAGAAGCCTCCTGGGTAGAGCTATTTTGTTTATACGTGCCTATGGCAACGCTGTGGAAATAAGTCTTTAGAGACTCTTTTGTTTAAAAACAAGATGTCAAGTGCCTTTGTTATTAAAAAATGTCAAGATAAAGGAATCTGAAGTGTATCTGGTGGAAGATGTCCTGCACAGCAGTCTGGAGCATTGTCAGCTATCTGTGAGACTTCTCTAATAACCTCTGAGATGTGCTAACATCAGGAGTGAGATTACTCACTTCCGAGCATCTGACATTCCCAGTGGGAAGCTGGAGCATGAGGACAAACGTTGCTTGTAGAGCAATTAGAGCTGAGGGTGGGAGGTGTGCTTCCCATGCATCTCTCTGGTTCTTCTTCCAATTTATCATGAAGGAGTCACTGCTGAAGAGATGTCTCTCTAGGAGGAATAAATAAGGGAAAAAAAGCCATACAATAAACAATTTCATCTTGCAGATTTATTTTTTTTTAAGGCAAAATGTGAACTTGTGTTGAACTTTAAAGTTACTGACTTTACATCTTTTAAGTTGGGAGATACTGGTTCTGACAGTTGTACACACAGAACTTTTTTAGCATTCTGGATTATATAACAGCATGGAATTTTAGAAGGAAAGCAATAAAATGCTTCTTGAATTGTCAGCACCATCCTAAATGCCCTGTGTTTTCTTGAGGACCTGTAACTTATTCCTGATTTTCTTCTTCCCATCGAACTCAGTGGAGGATTTGAATTTGCTTCTTATTGCAGCAAATGACAGTATTTTGAGTAATCTCAGCCAGATTTGATTTCGGCACTAGTTCGTGGTAGCTAAGCATTTGTCTTCTGCAGGGACAGAAATATTTTTCTCTAAAAGCAACATCTGAAGTGCCTGCAAAGGCTTAGGAGGCTGGAAAGGACCTCCAATGCCTTGAGTCCAACACCCTTGCTCAAAGCAGGGAAACCAGAGGCGGCACCTGAGGCTCAGTCCAGTTGTGTATTGAGTTATCTCCAAGGATGGAGACTCTATAACCTCTATAGGCAACTTGTCCAGTGTTCAAGTTACCTCAGATTTTTACTATGTAAAAAAAGTAAGTTTAAATGGAGTTGTCTGTATTTCAGTTTGACAAGAGGAAAGTCACTGGGCAGAATGTAACCAGTTTGACAGCTCTAGTCTGGATAAATTCTCCATCAAGGCTGCCAGCTTTGTGCTTTATATACTTAAGGCAAAAACTTCTTTTAATCTTGCGCTCTTCTCCTGGATAAAAGTGTATGAACTTTGGTGGGTTGGTCACAGCCATTTCCATGTAGTCATTTGTATATCCCTTGGATTTTGGGTATTAGTGGAGCTTGTCTGAAAAACTTATTTACAGTGATTTTAAGACTTTTCACTCTGAACTGAACTAGACAATATTCTGTGAAATAATGAAGTTGATTATAAAATATTAAGGAGATAGTCCTGCAAGGTACTTTCAGTTGACTCTGAAGCCAGCATGCACACAGGGAGTGGTGAGCATCTTTGGAGAGGTTCTGTGTAACCTTAAAGGTGAGGCTTTTGTATCCATTTCCCCAAGTAGTGCATCAAAGTCCTGAGCAAGGGAAAGATGAGAACCCAGAATGTCTTGGCTGCTGGTTGGGTTTTTCATCTGATGTTCCTCACGTCATCCCATCCTTTCTGATATGCTGGATTAGCATATTGAAGGTAGTACCTCTGTGTGTGTGCAAATTAAAAAATCATAGAGTCACAGAATGGTTTGGGTTGGAAGGGTCCTTAAAGACCATCTAGTTCCAACCCCCAGCCATGGGCAGGGGCGCCTTCCACTAGACCAGGTTGCTCTAAGCCCCATCCAACCTGCCCCTTGAGCTTCTTGGGGCAACCTGTGCCAGGGCCTCACCTCCCTCACAGGGAAGAACTTCTTCCTAACGTCTGTCTAAATCAGAGAGGATGTGCAGGGCAATGCTTCATGAACCTGTATGGTAGGACTCGGAGGTTGCTCCTGTTAGAAACTGTCCATAGGAGCCTGCTGAGTGCACCTGTGCAGAGCAGAGCCTCACACAGGGACTAAGTGCTACCAGACCAGCTCAAAATCTCACAGAGAATATAAAAAATGGCATGTTACTGAACCCCAGCCTGCGAACAGCATTTCTTAACATTCGTTTTAAAGGTAGTACTGGACCATACCTTGCAGAGGTGGTGTCTCCTTTGCGATTGCAGAGAATTTATTGTAGGGAATGGCTGGTAACACTGTAGTCCGAGGTGGTGATTTCAGCAAGAGAAACTTGGCAGCCACTTCAGATACTGAACCAATGCAGCAATCTGGGCAAATTAGCTTTAAGATCAGCCTCAGGAAGAAGCTCTTAAGCTTCTCTTTTTCTGTTTGCTTGGCTTGGTGCTGGCAGGGACATCTATGGCTGCAGACTCATTAGTTTTGAAGACACTTAACCTCTAGCTAGAGATCTGGTCGGTGACCTATCAAGATTAGCATCTCCTGCAGTAAAAAGGCTTTATCGTGGTAATCCTCTGCTAACAGTGCTCCTGGCTGGACATTCACTGTGTGATGTCCTGCATGTTAGTGTTTCTTTTTCTTCTGGAGATCTGAGCACAGTAGGCAGCCCATGTGCGGAGTGCCTGTGTTGAAGGTGGCAAGAAGTGCTGGTTTGAATGGATTGGCTTGTGTGACTGTGCTGATCTTTGCAGAGCAGATGATAAATCAAATAAATCAACGCTGTCAGCAGCCCTACTAAATGTTTTGCGCTCTTTCTCTGGAACTTGCTGTGGGATCAGTTCAGGGAAGGAGCTACTTGCATGGGATCCGTATTTTTACTTTCAGAAGCAAGTTTGCTGTGTAAGTATATTATTAACTGTATTTTTTTTGCTTTAAGCAAGATTTTGGAAGCTATGGTCCTACATTAGTTTATATTATCAAGTCATAAACAGACTTTAAATTATCAGCAAGCTTTAGTATCTGCTAAAATTACAGGTTTGTGGGATCTGTCAGATTTACGTTTCGTGTTGAGTGCATAATCTGGTGCATATATATTAATAGACACTTTCAGGATTGATCATCCTAAGAGTTTGGGTACTCATTTTTGTTTGTTTTTATGTCTTTCATTTGTAGATCACATGCAGACAGTGTATTTTAGGAGCCTGCAGAACTGGGTTTGGAATGGAAAATTCCTTTTTTCTGCAGTCCTTGGGACCCCGGGTCTGAGATTGTTTCTTGTGTTCCACCAGGCTTGCTTGGATGAGAAGGAACTGAATATTGGGATGGGGTGGGGATGATAAATAAGCTGGAAGCATCCACTTTATGGCTGTATGGCAAGTCATGTTGAAAAACACTTTGACCAGGAATAGCAGGGGAGTTAGTGCTAACGTGTTTGTTGATACAGCAATCTTTGTTCTCCGCTTGCATTGTCACTGGCACTTGGATAGCGAAGCTCAGCCTCAGCATGTTGCAGGCAGGGGGTGAGCAGCTGCCCTGGGCTCAGAAGCCTCGTGCCTGCTCCTGGCCTGGCCACTGGCCTCTTGGCTGCCTCCAGCACCCAACTGGAGTCCTCCTGACATCTCTTTTTCTGCTGGAAAGCAGTGGTGGTTTGGGCTTGTTTTTTTAATTAGTATCTGTTATGAAAATATTGTATGAAAAACATGCAAGTCTTTAGTTTCTATTTCTAATGATTTGGCAGAGGCAATTCACAACTGCTTTTGAATAGTCTTTCCTCTCTTTGGCTTTGGGGGCTTTTGCTAGAACTAAGGGTTTGCAAATACCAAAACCCAACAGGAGTTTGATTTCATCAAACAGCTTCTCTGGGCAACCTGTGCCAGGGCCTCACCACCCTCACAGGGAAGAAATTCTTCCTCAGATCTCATCTAATCTCCTCTCTGTCAGTTTAAAGCCATTCCCCCTTGTCCTGTCTCTACTTGCCCCTGTCAAAAGTCCCTCTCCAGCTTTCTTGTTGGCCCCTTTAGGCACTGGAAGCTGCTCTAAGGTCTCCTAGGAGCCTTCTCGAGGCTGAACAATGTTTCTTGTTACTTAAATAATATCTCTTGACACATGTAGTGGCACTTTATCTTTAAAGTGCTTTGCAAATCTAAATGATCATTCTCTGTCTTTAACTAGAGTATTCCCTGCTTAAATCATCAGCCTTTAAGCTACCCTCAGACTCTAGGATCAGCCAGCATTGCCTAGGCTGGTTGTTCTTCTGAATGCAAGGGGGTTATTGCCTTCATGTGTCACCTTTGCTGCTTGCTTCCTGCACACCCTTGTACCTCCTCCTTTGCAAAAAGGAAGCAGAGCTGTTGTAAAGCTTGGCCTGGGAAGCTTCTGTATCCTCTCTGCTGAAGTCAACCATGTCAAATGCGGGCATTTAGCAGAGTAATGGCTAAAAGTCACTGGCAGAAAAGCGGCATCCGCTTGCCAGATTGGCACCGCTTTAGGATGCTTGGCGCATCTGCAGGGCTGTAGCACGAGAGGTAGGAATAACTCGTCTGATGCTCAGAAATGGGGTTTATTTAGAAGGGGTTCTTCAGTGCTTTCTCTGTGGTGTTTACACAGAAGCGAAGTAGTAGAAGATATTATTTTACTAGAATAATACTCTTGAGGGTGAGAGAATCGGAAATCAGATTGCAGGTATGGGTAAAAAATAAACTCATTTATTTCTATTTGGTTGGACCAGAATCTGGATACGAACTCAGGAACTTCTGTTAAAGTATAGTATCACTTCCCATAGTGCCCATCTTGTTGTGGTGTGTCCGTACCCAAACTGCAGCTGGTAGGCAGCGTTCTCTGTATTTTGAATTTCAGTAGGAAAAAAACATGTTTCCAGTGTGTTACTCGTTCTGTTGTTCCTTGTAGGACACCCAAGTTCAAACGCTGGTGCCACAAGCAATGTTGTGAATCGTCTATCTCGTTTCCCTTTGAAGATTCAGTTCTTTTTTGCTCACTGCATCCACAGCACAGCATGTCGGCTTCAACATTTTTTTAGTCCACTCGGAAATGGGGCAAACTGGGGACATCCCTGTTCAGCTCAGATTAGGAGCTGGAAACACCTCCACTTGCATGGGGCTAGGGATGGAGCAGGAGGATGAGCTGTTGGCTGCCTGTTGTCAGCTCAGGGAAGGCGGTTGAGAGGCCTTGCCCAGTTGAGAGGCCAGTGTGGGCAAGGAGAGCCTACGTCCTGCCACCTGCCAAGGCAATTAAGCTGATGTTAACTGAGAACTTCTGACACCATCTCTGCCTCCCTCTGAATTTAAGTAGAGAAACACTCACCTAGTTCCCTTGTAGAATCCTAGAATCCCAGGTGGGAAGGGACCTCAAGGATCATCTGGTCCAACCTTTCTAGACAAAGCATGTGCTAGACTAGATGGCCCAGCACTGTATCCAGCCCAGTCTAACGGTGTCCAACGTTGGGGAGTCCACCACTTCCATGGGGAGATTATGCCAGTGTCTGGTTGTTCTTATTGTGAAAACTTTTCCTCTTGTGTCCAACCAGAATCTCCCTGGGAGTAACTTGTGCCCATTGCCCCACATCTTTTCCATGGGACTCCTTGTAAAAAGGGAGTCTCCGTCATCTTTGTAGCCACCCTTTAAATACTGGGTCAGTATTTAAAGGGTGTTCCCTGTACCTTCTGCTACGCTGCAGTTCATGTAAATGCCTCCATGGGAGTTAAAGCTCATTAATTCTTCTGCCTTTCCTGGGGATTATCTGTGAAGTCCCTGTTAAAGTGTACTGCTGGTGATGACTCAAAATAGGAGTATTCAGACTGTCACATGCCCCTGACCTTGTGAAGTTTTAGACCCCAGGGACACTGTATGGCATTAAGCTCCAGGCTCTAATTATGACAAATAGTATTTATGTAATAATTGGAGGTTTTCATTTGTTTCTAACTTCATTGAATCCCATTCTGTTCTTCTAAGAACAAAATCTCTGATCAGGTTGCTGTAACCACCTATTGATTTGTTCATTATTTTGTTTCATTATTTTGTGATGTAAAACAAAAAAAAAAAACCAAATCGCACTGCAGAAAACCCATCTTTCTTCTTTCTCAATCACTTTATTATTAAAATTCTTACAGTCTCTCTGTGAATCTCTGTTCCACCTTGCTGTGAATTCTCTGCGTGCGACTAGCTGGTACCTCAGCCCCCTGGAAGAGGCAGTGGTTGTTGCCTTTAGATACCAGCATTCTGTTCCTTCTGTGCATTAGCACTGGTTTTGCTTTTATTAACTGCAGTATTGCACTGAATTAAGGGTCTTCTTCAGGGATATCTTCTGAGGCACACCATCAATTTCCTTTCCTGAGCTCCAGTCTTGTGAGTAGTATTGTTAGCCTAAGTGAAGGTAAAAATATTAAAAACATGGAGATGTATTGGCAAGAGAGTGTAGCATATTGTGTTAGGGGATGAGAGGAGGAGTTAGTGTAATTTTTTTTTTTCTGCATTTCTTTCCAGAAGGAACTGGAAATCAGTTTGAAAGTAGAATGTTGTCAACTGGAGACCTGAATTTGTCAACTCTTCTGTCTCGTTAAAATGAAAATTAGTCATTAGTCTGTGTATTTGTTTGAGCCTTTCCACTATGTTTGTTGTATTTAAAAACTTCAGGACTTACGTTGCCCCAAGAAGCTGTGGCTGCCCCATCCCTGGCAGTGTTCAAGGCCAGGCTGGATGGGGCTTGGAGCAACCTGCTCTAGTGGAAGGTGTCCCTGCCTGTGGCAGGGGGTTGGAACTGGATGAGCTTTAAGGTCCCTTCCAACCCAAACCATTCCATGATTGTTTCTATGTTTTTGTTTCTTTTGTACAACTGCAGGATCTGGAAATGTCTTTGAAAGCTGAAAGGACCAGGCTTTTTACAGTAACAGCTGAGACTACAAGGGAGCTACAATAGAGTAGACAGTGTTGACCCAGCTGAAGTTCAGGAATTTCTTGAGTGTTAATTTCAAGTGTAAATCAAACCTCACAAGCATTAGCTTAGTTATAGCTTAGCTTTCATATGCTGTATGTACTGATACAGCTCTTATTTACAAGAACTGGATTTATTCCTTAGTGTTTTTTCCCATCCTGGCCATTATCATTAACTGCTACTTTTGTTTCTCTTGTTGAAACAACCACTTGTTGAAGTGGTTTAAGGCTGAAGTCTTTAAAATAGAATTGTAGAATGGTTTGTGTTGGAAGGAACCTTAAAGCCCATCAAGTTCCAACTAAAAAAAAATCAAAACCAGCCACAGAACGTGAGGAAGAGGAGAGCCCATGGTGTGTCTTAGTGTTGCTCCTGGAGAGTGTCTCTGCTCACAACTGAGCTTTCTTTGCTTTGATTTTCTAAACATCTTCTAACTGCTTGTAAGGACTTCAGGAACTGCTTGTAAGGACTTCAGGAAACAGCCGATCTGCATATTTTCAATGTTTTTTTGTGACAAACCTTATTTAAATACTTTTAGGTAGACTAATTTCTTCTTTATTTTCACCCATTTTTCTGTGGGACATTTGTAGGCTGTGCAAGGTGCCTTCCAAGGCTGCAGTAATAAAATACTTCACTCAAATCATCAGCATCTCAAATTGCTGAAGGCTGTTATTCTCAGCGCAGTTGTTTTTAACATGGGAGAGCAAAAAAGATGAAAGTTTTCCTTGGTTGGATATAAACCATCAGGCTTTGATGTTTTGATGTGTTTAGAGAACTGTCTTTAGTGTAAACTGGAGGAAGATTAGGCTCAAGTGTGAAATATAAGATATAAAAATAAAGGCCTCTGAGGTATTTAGAGAAAAATTAACTCACTTAAAATGATTTGTCTTCCTAGTAAAATAAGAGCGAACCATCCTATGGGTACTGTGTGTCTGTGGTGGTACTAATGTTTTTGTAACTCTGGTCAGATTTGGTACTGACGAGTCAATGCCTGGGCAGGAGAGGAAGGGGCTTTAGTTTCCCTCCTCCCCGCTGTGACCTGATGAGCAAGTTGCTGTCAGCATTTTTATACTGACAGACCTGAAAGCTTTGCTCAACCTTTCAAGTTCAGCGCCTTGGGGTTGTTCCAGCTCTTACGTTAATTAAAAATCTACCTAACGATGAGTGTGAGGAACTAGCATGAATAGTCCAACATCTGAAAACCGGACAGTGCTCTGACGTGTGAGTCCATTCTTGATCTTACATGTGTATCAAGATGCAGAAATTCCCATTATTTTCCTTCTTATATGTGAAGAGTTGGATCAAAGCAATAAAAAATGAATATTCATGTTCTCCGTTTTGGTTAACATGTTCATGTTGTCTGTTGGCCTCTGGCTTAAACTGCAACAATGTCATATCATGCAATAACCTATTTTAAATGTTTTAATGTTTCTCTTATCACTGTGTCATTTTCTTCTCTGATTTCAGTATTCCCAGGAGAAAACATGGATGAAAAGCTGTCTTACAAAGAATTTCTCGATCGCAATGAGTCCTGGACAATGGATGACAGAGATCTGTGCTTGAATCACAGCCAGTATTCAAACCCATGGAGATGACTGGTATGACTTTTTACTCTTAACCCTGTAGCATCAGTTACTTTGAGTTGTGTGACATGACAGAGTCCTAGTCTCCATCCCTAAGGGTGGTTTGTTCTCTTGCCTTGTACTCACGCTTTGTTCTTTAAGATGTGTTGCTCAGTTTTCCTAACACACTTAACACCAGGGTGAACTTCACACATCAAGTGCCTAACTTGCCCTAGAGTGTAGTCTAGCTGGTTAAAAAATGGAGTTGCTAGTCCAGCATGTTGGAGGCACATAGTGCGGGTGAGCAGGTTTCCCCTGTCTTGGCTCACATGGGGTGATAGCTGGTTTTGGTTGACTCCCACAGTTTAACCACTCTGGAGTACTGTGGCTTTCAGTGCAAACCTCACAAGAATTGTTGACAGCCAAAAGCCGGTCCTTCCCTGGCTCTCAGCAGTGCTGGTTCCAGTTGTCACGTAGCTGTGCCTGCAATGCAGGTCGGTTTGTTCCAGAGGCAGCCTGGTAGCTGCTGACTCTCTTGAAAATTAAATGAACCTTAGTGTAACTTGCCCCTGCAAAAAAGATACCCTTTCACCCAACAACTTTCACCCAGTTTCCTCTCAATTTTGAACAAGCTTATGGAAAATTCCTTGCTAGCTCCTGGAGGGTATGCGAAAAGCGTGTGCTGCCCATCATGCTAACAGGCAACAGTCCTGGGAAAAGGTACTGGCTGAAACTGGATAACAGTTTCTGAATACATATTTTTGAGCACGTAGACCTGCTTACTAAATTATTTTCTTGCTATCCGGAATCTCATATTCACTAAGAGATTCAGTGGAGAAATTATATACTGTTACAAGGGTAAGAAATGGTTCATGGAACAAACTGGAAACAAAGAGCCACTAGTTTCTAAAACACAGTTATTGGGCTTTTCCTTCCCATTGTTGTGTTAGATGAATTATGGGATGTTGACGGCTCAATAGCCAGATGACAAACTCATTGATTAGGAGCAATTTATATACCTAGCCCATCACTCAGTATTCTTTTGGCCTGAATAATATGAATCTGTCGGTTATCTATTGCCATGAACCACATTTCCTTAGTTTTTCATGGACTTTGGGAGTATCTTGCTCACCAGGAAGTATACCATGTATACTTCGGTGTGAAAGGATTCTTCCATTCTGCTCTTCCTAGTTCTGTATGACAAGAGATTCTACTTAAAGGGTGGTCAATGAGATATCAAGAAGCAGTTCTTCCCTGTGAGGGTGGTGAGGCCCTGGCACAGGTTGCCCAGAGAAGCTGTGGCTGCCCCCATTCCTGCAGTGTTCAAGGCCAGGTCGGACCGGGGCTTGGAGCAACCTGCTCTGGTGGAAGGTGTTCCCTGCCCATGGCAGGGGTTGGAACAGGATGGTCCTTAAGGTCACTTCCAACCCAAACCATTCTGTGATTCTAGGATTTCCCTCCCAAGGAGAGAATTCTCTGGTCAATGGTGTAACTGGTCTCCTGACCAGCATTGCTGTAATTCTCATTCCTTGATGAGAAACCTGGGAAATGCCAGCACTGTCACTTCCATGAGCATCTGCAGGTGCATTTGAGTCTGCTGTCAACTTTGCTCTTCTATATTGCAAATGCTGTGTTGGGATCTGGCAGTGAGACTTAACACTATGAAGTAACAGCTATGAGCAAAACTGTACATACGTATTTTACACACTACCTATAGTAAGTCTTGTTTTAAAAATGTTACTGTAATGTAGAATTAATAAAACTGACATTATCTAATTACATGAAAGCTTTGAAAGTGCTACAAGGCCCTTAATCACAAGTGGATCATGACTTATTACTGTAACTACACCTAAATATCTAAACATGAAGAGTTCCTATTTAAATTAGTTACAATAACACACTTTTATTAGTCCACAGTCATTGGCAAATTGGAACTATGTCTCTGACAGGGAGAGACATGAGTGTCTGTGGAAGTGAGCTGAAAAGAAAGTTTCATAAACGTTTTGTTGATCTTACCTCCAGCTGTCTAGAAACAATATTCTCAGATTCTTCACATTTGTCTGGCTTCATAGTATTCTAAACAAGCTGCAAATTTTGGGCAAGTAGAGCATTATTTTCAGGGCATGTTTAGTGCAAGAGCAGAGAATTTCCTGATCTTGCCATAGCCCATCCAGGCAATTCATTCTTACCCACCCACCTTTCAACTTTCATCTGCAGTGTGTTTTGCTGGGAACATCACCTTGGCATCAGTATTTAAAGGGTGGTTATAAAGAAGACAGAGACTCCCTATTTACAAGGAGTCCCATGGAAAGATGAAGGGTGATGGGCACAAGTTACTCCCAGGGAGATTCTGGTTGGACACAAGAGGAAAATGTTTCACAGTGAGCGCAATCAGCCACTGGAATAATCTCCCCATGGAAGTGGTGACTCCCCAACGTTGGACACTGTTAAGATTCAGCTGGACATGGTGCTGGGCCATCTAGTCTAGGTCATGCTTTCTCTAGAAAGGTTGGACCAGGTGATCCTGAGGTCCATTCCAACCTGGGATTCTAGGATTCTGTAATCAGCAGAGCAGTATCGCTTAACAGTCACAAAAATGCTAAAACTTGAATAGGGCATGGGCTCACTTTGGAGTCCTGTGGAGGACTTTCGGAGATTGGAAACAAGAGTTCAGCCATAACTCCTTCCGCTTCTCCTCCTTTTCCCTCTGGAGCAGAGACAGGGTTTAAGCTGGGTTGCCATTTTTGCCACATCATCTAACTCCCGGCAAAAGAGATCATCAGCATCTCGTTTGTTTTTTAAATTGATTTCAGTCATGATGCTTTTTTGTAGGTTTGGTGTTTGGTGGGTTTTTTGTTTGTGGGTTTTGGGGTTTTTTGTGTTTGTGTGTTTGGTTTTGTTGGGTTTTCTGGTGTTTTGTTTTTAAATAGGAAAAAAGGCAGTTACTTAGTCCTTGGTAGTACTGTTTTCAACAGTTTGAAATGAAAATTTTCTAGAGTGTACTTGAAGCAGGACATTGTCTTGGCATCTCAAAACAGTCTGATAGATTTATAAAAGAATTCATGCCAGCTCCCCTGATGGCGACATCTTGGAACGCTGTGGGAATGTGAAGAGCTGAAGTTTGGCTGTCAACCCCTCATAGCATGCCTGACATAAAAATGAAAAGCGGCCTTCAACTGAATCCCTTTTAATTGTGCTTAAACTGGAAGAAATCTATGCAGCGTCTGAGAGCCGGTGTGCGATAGCCATTTCAGAAACAGAGAGTTCTTCAGCTCCTGGGTAATGCAATCTGTGAGGGAGTCATGGGAAACATCAACTCATCTGCAAGAGGCCACTTGAGTCGAAACCTCTCATTGCTCGGCTGGGGCCTGTCTGGAGAGAAATGCCGTGTACACCTGGCACAAGTCAGCAAGATGTGTTAGGAACCAGTGATCATAAAACACATCTAAGGGGTTGTAAACTACAACTACAGAAATAATTTGTTTTGAGAGAAGAATGCCCACGTTTCTTTCCTCTTGCAGCGTCTTGCCCTTGACTGTATTACGGTATTAGCGACTAGCTCATGGAAGGGTCGTGTCTCCTCTTTGTTTCATTCTGTCAGTGAGGCTGGCTGCCTACTCCCTGCCTCCATGGCATTTCAGTTAGAATCCATCTCATAAAACCCAGCATGGTGATTCTCTCTGTCGTGTCTGGTTTTGAATGTCCATGCTGATTGCTTGAGGGGAAAGGAGTTGTGTGCACACGAAAAATAAAACTTGCAGAAAAGGAAGTTTTCTCTTGCTGAATCCTCAGCTGCTGGAGTACCATCTTCTGCAGGGGACATTGATATATCTACTTAAAACACAGACCAAGAGGAGAACAAAGCTAACACACGTTAGACTGAAGTTGACACCAGCTGACTTGCAAATGTAGACTGAAGATTGTGACAGCCAGCGCGTCTGGTCTGGAACTAAGGGCAAAGGCTGCTTATCTGCCTGGGACACTGGGAAATGGGTTATTTTCCTCTCTGGCTTGTGACTTGGTTAAATAGTGGCCCGTCAGTCAGTTTATGCTGGTGTGCTGTTCTGGGGAGCTTACCCAAGTTTTCCTGGGTCTGCTGCCGACTTAACTGGTATGGAAGCTCAGCCATTCTTCCTGACTCAGGTTAACTGTATGTGTCCCTCAGCGTCTGAAACAGATGTGTCCTTCTTGAGAGGAGAAGACAGGTTCTCCATGCAACAGTCGTAATCTAAACTTTGAATTCAGTTTTTCTGAAGCAGTCTGAGCAATTGAGTCTTAACTGTTGAGCAGAAATTCTAATTATGAAGGTGTTTGCCCCCTGGTAAATAGTCTTGAAGCAGCTTTCCCTTGAAATGCTCAGTGGTGGTGTCAGATGCAACTTCATCTTATTTTTTAAATAATCTTACTCTACACCATGTCTTTCCCCTGCGTGGTGACCCTGGCCTCATTCTGTCTCCTGCCAGATTCCTTCAGCATGCACAGAGGGGACAATCTGCCTGACTTATCATTTCCTACTGACATGAAGAATGTGCCGCTGTTCACGCGACCATGCTGACACTTCCAGAGACATTCCATGGTGAGTTCCTTTCTCTGCTTTTGTCCCCTGATGGATAGCTTTTTGGTGTTTTTGATTTTTGTGTGATGAAAATTAATAAGCTGATAAGTTCACAGAGTATATAATAAGAGTTTTGTGTGTGCCTAAAGTCATTCCCACAGCTCCTTCCAGAAAGTTGGTTTGGTTTGTTCCAAGCCCCTGCCACGGGCAGCGACACCTTCACTAGAGCAGGTTTGCTCCAAGCCCCGTCCAACCTGGCCTTGACACTGCCAGGGATGGGGCAGCCACAGTTTCTCGGGACAACCTGTGCCAGGGCCTCACCACGCTCACAGGGAAGAACTTCTTCCTCAGATCTCACCTAAATCTCCCCTCTGTCAGTTTAAAGCCATTCCCCCTTGTCCTGTCCCTACCTATGTGTCTCCAGCTTTCTTGTGGGCCCCTTTAGGAACTGGAAGCTGCTTGGAGGTTTCCCCAGAGCCTTCTCTTCTCCAGCTGAACAAGCCCATCTCTCTCAGCCTGTCTCCATAGCAGAGGTGCTTCAGCCCTCATAGCATCTTCATTGTTGAAGAAGTTCAGTTCAAGCAAGCATTACTGATACCTTTTATCTTCATGGCTAGAAACTGAATGCACTTGATATTTTTCTCCTAAGTGGTCCTGGTTTTTTTGACTATTGGAGCTCAAGTGGTTATTAACAAGAATGCATGGGAGCAGAAGCAGAAAGCAAAAGTGAAATTATTTGCTTGTGCTTACTGTCTTATGCCTTATTAAGAAGTTATATATATAGACATAATTTACAACCTGGTTTCTAAAGGTGAGCTGAGAGAATTTACAAACTTTATCTGAACTGCTTGTGAGCAGAACAGAATAGTTTATTTTCCAAGTGTTGTATAGACTTTAAGTTTTGGAGGGGGTCATTAGGACTGGTGTGATGATTACACAACTGGTCTTTTATTTTGTTAGCACCACATGGATCTATGATGGTACCTGAACAACCTTTCCTGGGGGCCCTCTATTCGCCTGCAGAGGCTCTAGACACATCAGCCTTCATTGGCGTGGATTCAACAGCAGAATTTCTGCAAGACAAAGCAGGTAAAATGTTTTGCTCTTACTGTCTAGCTAAGCTGGGTTTGAAGAGTATGCAGGTGGAAAATCTTGGTTTACTAGTCCTGAAGAATCTTGGTGAGGGGAGTTGATACATAATGTAGTCAAGATTAGACAGTATCCTATTGGTAATGACAGTTTTTGGTTCTGCGGGAATGTTCTGAAGGTATCAGGAGATCACAGACTGGTTGAGAGGTTGGAAGGAGACCTCTGAAGGTCAACTTGTCTGACCACACCTCAAGCAGGGCCACTTAGAGCCAGTTGTCCAGAAGAATTGAGGAAAGAACCTGCTCCGTTGGGTCCTGGGTCAGTGGTGGTTGTAAGTCTTATCTGATGCAAGGTTTCACCAGCAATAGTCACAGAAGAACATGATGTTCTGGTACCATTCTTAAAGTGAACTAGAAAGTTACCTGAGAATGAACTCACAAAACAGCAAAGACAATACCTTCAACTGAAAAAATAAAGTAGTGTTAGTGTCAGTGGCAGAACTAAATGTGTTTGTTTTCTACAGTGCCTGAAGAATATTGGATGGGAGCTCAGCATGATGTGAAGGGACCAGATGCCTCTTTCTTTGTTGAGCCACCAGGTAAAAATAGTTTTGACTTGATCTGCAGGAACTGTCTATAGAGAGTTTCTGAACAGCAGAAGCAGAGCTTCTCTCCTTGTCTGCCTTTTCAAGAAACACAAGGTTCTAGTGGAGTGAAGTGGGACCTTGCTTCTGGATCTCAAATCCGTATAGAATAGAAATACATGTTTTGGAGAGATGTTACTTAACACATATTTTCTGGTTTAGTGCTGTGAGGGATGGGAGAACTCTTCATTTTCTAGGTTGTTTATTTCTAATTTAGGGTAACAAATTTAATATATGCAGTTCCAAGCCCAACTGTCAGTAGATATTTAGTGGCATGCCCTTTTGCGGGGCATATTGCGTAGCAGGGCTTTAACCTGCTGAAAGCCTGCCCTTTTCATGGGTTTTGGGGAATTAAGTTAGCAGACGTGGAAGTGTGCAAAACAATACATTCAGCAGAAAGCTCTGTGGATTCCAGACTGTGTCTCCATTTTGCATGTCTCCATTACCTTAATTTCCAGTTGGGATGTGTGTTCAAGCATTGTTTGACACTAAAATAGAATGATTAAAATTTACTCTTGAAAAGAAACTTTAAAACTGGAACTTCACTGCTGTCAAGGATTCTAGTCTTCGTACACACTGAGAGTCAAATCTGCTGACCTGAGTGATAAGTCAGAGTGCTTGTGTTCACTGCTTCCAAGGGTCAGTGCAGCTGAGGCCACCAACAAACACAATTTTGGCTCATGCATAATCAACAGACTTTTAGACTAAATCCTAATTGAAAACCTGTGTGTTAAGTACAATTACTTTGAGGGTAGATTTAGATGAGCTACTAGGAAGAAGTTCTTCCCTGTGAGGGTGGTGAGGCCCTGGCACAGGTTGCCCAGAGAAGCTGTGGCTGCCCCATCCCTGGCAGTGTTCAAGGCCAGGTCGGACGGGGCTTGGAGCAACCTGCTCTAGTGGAAGGTGTTCCTGCCCATGGCAGGGGGGTTGGAATTGGATGGTCCTTAAGATGCCTTCAAACCCAAACCATTCCATGATTCTATGATTCTGGTTATAGTTAAATCTTTGAAGCTCCACTGGGTCATAATTCCACTGCAGTTGCATGTATATTATGATATTTGATTCATAATGGGATCTTTATTGCTGATTTTGGTGAACAAGTGAAGAAGAGAGTAGTTCAATTCTGCTTCTAGGTGGAAATTGTTTCTGGAGCTGGCGGCCCTACCTTGGGCTCAGGGTAAAACTGGGATGCTTTGCAACTGAACATTCCTGAACCTTGTTATGGCAGTTGCTTCTCTCAGGAGACAAGTGTTTTCCTAGGTATTGCACAAATTAATTTTCTGAAAATTGACAATAAAAACTGATACTTTTTTCTGTCCAATTCAACTGGGATGCTGAGGTGGGGGAACTTACTCAGCAGGGCTGCTGCTGCAGGCAGCACAGACCTGGCAGCACCCTGAGAGGGTGATTCACATCCTGGCAACCCCAGAAGAGAAAGCTGTTTGCTAAGATCTTTCCGAGTGCTTAATTAAACTTCATTTTCTATGCCCAGTGCCTCCCACCGTGACAGAAGCAATGAACCAGAATTTGCCAGAAGGCCCTGTAGCAGTGGCTCCTGGTTTCCTTCCTACTGCAGTTACAACATCCCCAGGAGAGGCCAAAGCTACTGATGGACCAAAAGGTGCGGCATCAGGTAACACTGCTCCAGTCTAAAGATTGGTGCTGGGTTTAGGCCCTTCGTGAGCAAGCTATAGTGATCAAAGACATTGGATTGCCCCGCCCGAAGGAAACAAAGCAAGGTATTCACAAATCCCATTGGGACTGAACATTTAGGATACCTGAAGTGTGTTGGTGAGAAATAGCAAGTCTACTCAGCTTTTCAACTCTTTTGTCTTTTAAATCAGTAACTGATTTAATGATTTTTTTTCTCAAAATTTCAGCTCCAGAAAAATGTTAAGCTGTATCAAGAATGTGGTTATACCATGAGTCTGATGCCGTATATAAATACATTAAAAAATGTTTTAAGGAGAGTCTTTAAAATGGACCGTTCTTAAGTTATTTAAATACAGCATCAGACTCGTGGTACATTTTACATCAGTCTTTGTCCAGTTTCTTTATGCTTTATTCCAGTCCTTCCCATGATTCACCAGGGAGCATCCATACTACTTTTAATATCTATTTCTTTACTGCCTTTTGCTTCTGTAAAATCACAATCTTTAAATTTAATTTTGGAGAAGATCACGATATCCCTTTAAAAAAAAAAGGGAAACCCAAATGAGGGCTAGTGCATAATGGATCTTTCTGGTTTGGTTCACTAGATTATTGGTTTTATCTAAATGGATCCGGAAGTGCTATTTTAAAAGGCACTTTTCCCATTTTTCTAATTTCTTTCTTTTTTCAGTTTAAGTATCTAATTTAAGATTTAATACCTTTTCCATTGTTTGGGGAGGATATTTTTAGATGTGACTGAAACAGTTAGTAGAAATATTTAAAGTTCTTTTTTAAACATCTACTCAGCATTATATCCAAGCTGTTCAGGTCACTGTGCTGCATTATACAGAATGTGGGTAGAGCTTGGGGCTGTTGAAATGAATAGCTGCAGAAGAGAAATCTAGTGCTTCTGATAATTTATGAAAACTTGCCTCTAGACAGCTAAAATGTTCAAGTAAAATAGACTGAAAAAACTCCTTTAAGGGGATTTTATGAAAATGCTAACTTCAGTGCAGAGCTTTGCACTGTGAACTGGCAAATGTTATTTTGAAACTCATAGCTTAGTGTTCAGTAGATAGTATGTAAAAAATCTGCAAGGCCATATTCTGTTGGAATGTGCTGCTTGCAGTGGATCTGGCAGCTCCGGTCTCTTGCCAGCTACGTAGCACCAGGTAGTTTTTAAATTAAAACAATGCATCTGTTGGCTGATGTGTGTTAGGAGCAGACAGATGCCTAACACTGTAGTCAGGGATACAAAACAAAGCATGTGAGGCTGTAGTAGGAAAAACACTTGAGTGCACTGAGGAGTGTCATAAAGACCACTACAACTTGAGTGCACTGGTTTAAGGGGGGGAGTAAGTGATGCTCAAAGACAAGATGACAGATAGGGAGCCAAAACCCCCATCTTCTGTAGTCATAAAACCACACTGTTAGGTATTTATGTTCTGTATTTTTGCATTGATTTCTGATCTGTGTTTCTGCAGCAGACGCAGGGTGTGTTCCTCCCTCAGATGTCATGTCTGTTTCCACAGAAAAGGCTGGGTCTGTTCTTGAGGGAGACACCAAGCCTCCTCAAGCTCTGGATGCTGGATTCGCACCCACAGCAGAAGCCAACCCTTTTCAGGCTATGGATGTTGGGTTTGCTCCTGCACCAGAAGTCAAGCCTCCTAATGCTGTCAGTGCATCCGCTCCAGCGGCAGACACCAGCTTCGCCCCAGCAGATGCTATGTGCCATTACACTATGGATTTGGAGTTTGCCCCAGCAGAAGATGCAGGGTTTGCCCCAGCAGCAGATGTGGGATCTCACCATGCTATGGGTTTGGCATTTGCCCCAGCAGCAGATGTGGAATCTCACCATGCTATGGATATGGCATTTGCCCCAGCAGCAGATGTGGAATCTTGCCATGCTATGGATATGGCATTTGCCCCGGCAGCAGATGCGGAATCTAACCATGCTGTGGATTTAGCATTTGCCCCAGCAGCAGATACTAAATCTCATCATGCTGTGGATTCTGAATTTGCCCCAGGAGCAGATGCAGAGTTTGCCCCTGCAGCAGAAGTCAACCATCATCATGCTATGGATTCTGGGTTTGCTCCTGTAGCAGAAACGAAGCCTTTTCCTGCCGTGGATTCTGGGTTTGGCTTTGCAGAAGCTAAGTCTGCCACTGCAGCTGACACCAAGATTTCTGCATCTGAAGAGCTGATGACTTCTGAGTCTTCTCTTAAGCAAGACAAGTCACCCTTCGGCAAGCCTCCTGCAGGTGAGTTTCATTTGGCCTTGAAGTACCATGGCAAGTGGTGTGAGAAGGCACTGTAAGTTGCTGTAGCACTAGCAGCAACACTCCTGGTAGCACAGTGGTGGCTACACAGAGGCGCAGTTGTCATAAGACTGTCAAATAAAACTTGTATTTTTTTAATAGTTAAGATTATCATAGAATCCTAGGATGGTTTGGGTTAGAAGAGACCTTAAAAGCTCATCTAGTTCCAACCCCCCTGCCAGGGGCAGGGACACCTTCCACTAGAGCAGGTTGCTCCAAGCCCCGTCCAACCTGACCTTGAACGCTGCCAGGGATGGGGCATCCACAGATTCTCTCTGCAACCTGCGCCAGTGATATTACGGTACGACTTGCACAAAACATCATAAGTAAAGCTCAGTTTGGCTGTCAGGATACAGAGAAAGTACTTCCTGAGGATTTTTTCCCTCATAAAATATAAATTAGTCTTAATGACTTTTTTTTTTTTTTTTTAAAGACTTGGCATTTTTTAGCAATGATGTCTGTTTTGCAGGACAGCCATAGTGACATTTTAGTTCATCCCTGTCAGTACTTATTTTGTATCACTGTCATTCTCGGCTGATACTGAAATCTCCACAGATCCTGCAGTGTTTTCCAACAAAGGTTCTTATCTCAAAACCAGTTTCTGAATAGACTGATAAGCTTTGTGGGTAATTTTGTGACATTTACTTGGAATGACTATAGGCGTCGAAGTGGCGAGGCAGGCATTTTCTTTTTTTCCATGTGGTGGACCAATAGATTTGTTGTGCTCCATAGATTTCTCAAAGTACAACTGTCATTTCAGAGGGAAAATGACTGTCAAAATATAGCAAATAGTACTGGGCAGAGGCAGTATATGTGGACTGATTGCAGGTGGTGTTGGAGTGGGAGATTTTCTTTGTTACCTTTTAATACTCTTTGGTTTAATGATAGGAATAACTGTCAAAAGTGAGACATTTTAGCAAAAAACCCCCCTATTAGAATGTAGTAACTGAGAGGCATAGGTGGGTGAATGAAAGAGTAAACACCAGACAATACAGGAAGGATATGCTTTAGCTGAACACTTAGGCTTTCAGGAGGGGAGAGCTGGTAGAAGCGATCCTAAACAGCACATTTCCACTGTTTTGAAGTGAGGAAAAACTTTAGTTTCTTGGAAGATAAGAATTAGGTGAGGAAGTGATTTTATCTTGCTTAATCTGATCTAAATTAAAAGTAAGATGACTTTTTGTTCTTTAACATTATTTCAGAAGCAACTGCAAATGTGGAACAAGAATTGAAAGCCCCAGAAGGCCGTGTTGACCTCTTAGAGCAAGCTAATGTCGGCAAACCTCCTCCAGCAACCAGGAAGAGCATCTTCTGGAGCAGACGAACCATCTTTCAGACCAGCAGGTGAGAAATGCAACCGCAGCATGAAACACTATCAGCTAATTCTGCCCCATTGCCTCTCATGTGAAGACAGGCTGAGAGAGCTGGGCATGTTCAGTCTGGAGAAGAGAAGGCTTCAGGGGCACCTTAGAGCAGCTTCCAGTGCCTAAAGGGGCTGACAAGAAAGCTGGCGAGGGGCTTTTGACAAGGGTCTGTAGGAATAGGTCTAGGGGAATGGCTTTAAACTGACAGAGGGGAGATTTAGATGAGATCTGAGGCAGAAGTTCTTCCCTGTGAGGGTGGTGAGGCGCTGGCACAGGTTGCCCAGAGAAGCTGTGGCTGCCCCATCCCTGGCAGTGTTCAAGGCCAGGTTGGACGGGGCTTGGAGCAACCTGCTCTAGTGGAAGGTGTCCCTGCCCCTGCAAGGGGTTGGAACAGGATGCTACTTAAGGTTCCTTCCATCCCTAACCATTCTAGGATTCTATGACTCTTTCTCACAGACACTATTCTCCTGTCCTTAGCGAGGAAAAAACAACAAAGCTTTAATTTCACGAAGGTTATTAGTGTGTGCTAACATGGGCAATTAGTATTTGAAATTACCATCATATAACTTGTCCTGTCCTTCCTCATCTGTAGTTGTGCCAATGTCTGTCATAGTTTTATTTCTGTTTAAAATTTAAATAAAATTAATTACATACAGAACTGTTCTTCAATGTAATTATGTTTTATAAATTAAAACTTTTTCTAATTATATGTATCTAGGAATTTGGTAGTGTCTGCATGAATATATGCTAAGGTATATAGGAATGCTAGATAATTCGCATTAGAATGGGACTCCACAGTGATAATGGAGTATATTCTGGAATTCAGCTCCAGTGGGAAGCTGGTATAGTCTGAATTTGATTGATTACAAGAAGGGGGGATGGGAAACCTTACCAACCAATCCTCACACTGTGCTTAAGCCCAAGACAGTCTTTGCTTCATGTTTTACCTCCACCATATCTGCCAAAATATAAAATTGCTGCTTGAAATGGAATTGTGAGGAGATAATACATAGTAGATAACCGTATCTTATAAACTTCATTCTTATTAAAAATAGAATAAAACCTATACCCTTTTTCAGGTCTTGCTTTTAAACTGCAGGTTGCTGGTATTCCTAAGAACTGAAGCATTCTGTTCTTATTTTTTGTATTTCAGTTCCAGTAGAAGCAAAAGAAGCTGTTGAACTAGAAAATAAAGACCTCCTTCCAGAAAAATCTGTTACTGCTGTGGATGTTACTGTTAGAGAGAAACAAAAGGAGGAGGCAGAACACAACCATGTCCAACATGCAGAATCTCAGCAAGAAAAAACCCTGCAGGAGCCCACAGGTAAAGTATAAATAATAATTCAGTTTTAGAATGGAAATATCCTCTGTGAACTATTCACCTTTTCCTACTGACTGCATTGCCACTTGAGGAAGCAGAAATCTTTTTTTGCTCGAAGCAGCTATGCGGTTCTCTGCGTTCATTGGGGATTCTGCTTGCACTTTGCCTCTAATCCCTGCCCTCTTAAATACTCTTTTCCCCTCCACGTTCACCAGACTAATAGCCCAAATATGTCTGCTGCTGGTACTTTATCACTGGGACTGGCTTATTTCTTTTCTGCTGTAGAATTTAAAAGCTTGCCATCATTTTGCCATTACCACTAGCTTTTTATGTTGGTATTAAAAAGGACCATTAATTCTTATTACAATATTCCCAGTGAAGACCTCTTTCCAAATTGAGTTTTGTAATTATCAAAGGAAATGTAATTTTTTTTTCCTGCCCCATTAGTGCAGCCTCTCCGAGCTGTTACTGCTTACACTTGTGACTGGAGGCTGATTTGTGGGCCAGGGCTAACGGACAAATAACTGATGCTCTCTTTAAAATCAGTGGCTTGTAGCTAGGGAAACCTAGTGCTGCCTATAAGGGTGTACAGCAAATGACTTCTGTTACAGAGGTTCTGCCCTCCACTGCTTCCACCCTGGGTACTATGGGAGACTTTGCACTTTTGCTCCCCCTTCCCCATTATGTCCCTTCTCTCTTCCTTAGTCTCATCTTTCCACTAAACTTCTATTTTCATATTATGGAAGGATGCCAGCTAGAGATATAAAAAGTGTATCTGTTATCTTGTCTTGCTAAGACAAAATGGGTCCTTAATGCATCTTTAAAAAGCAATAGCATGTCCTTACAAGAACTGCTGCTTTTTGGTGGTGTAAGAGCATGTATTGGGAATTATGTATTTTTAAATTGCATTGACGTATTTGTCGGTAGCAGTTTAAATAGGTTTTGCGTGTAAATGTCTACTGAGGTGGCTTTAGAATTAGTGTGGTATCAGTGCTGGAAAATTCTGCATATATGACTGTATGGACTGTTTTAGCTGGCTAAAATCACATATTTAGTGTATTTAATTTTTTTATAAAGCAAATAGTCTCTTTGATGTTTGAGCAGGCTTCCTGTATTCCAGGTCTACCTACTGCACAAATAAGGCAAGCTAACAAATCGAGTGAACGCAGGTTTGGCAGAGCAAAACCTGCACCAGTGCCTATTACAGATGTACCAGAGGAACGTCTAATAGGTCTTCCACAACAGAAGAGCACTGACCCAAAAGTAGACCCTTGTTCCGTAGTGGAACTTGGATGTGTGGCTGGAACATCCCCTCGCACTAGGGTTTCACATAAAAAGGCAACTGAGCAGCCATCCAGTGTGCTCTCGGAGTTTGTGGAAGGCTGCAGAGATCTACCAAGGGAGAGCTGGGATTTGGAAGGCTCTCTGGCCATTGTGAAGAAGAAGAAAAAGAAACCAAAACAAAAGAGAAACCAGCTGCCAAGAACAATGGAGTTCTGGGATGAAAATGGAACAGTCTCAAAAGGTCCTAGAAATTCTCCATTTGCTGTTGAATTGCAAAAGCCAGATGTCTGTCCTGTAATGCCTGCTGAAGCTCGCACAGAGCAGTCAATTGCCTCAGGAAACAGAGCTTCGGATATGCCAAAGGATGCTAAAAAAATAACTGGAAGTCATATCCTGGATGAGCAAAATGCCTTTTTGGTGCCAGCACCAGGACAGCAGGCCCCAAAACCCAGTGCAGCGTTAGAATTGGTGTTGGATGCAAAAAATAGAGAGGTCATGAAAACAGAAGAAATGAGAGATGACAGTTTGATGTTGCAGTCTAAAGGCAAAAGAAAAGAGGTTCCCTTGGAACAGCTAGAGAAGACTAAGGTGGGGGAATCTGTTACAGCAAAGGGGCCAACCAAGCCCGTGGAAAGAGATTTCTTGATAAAAATGAGGAGTATAGGGAGTCAAAATGTGCTGGTCTGACAGCATATCCTTTGGAAGCAATAAATCTAAGCAAAGTAGAAACTCCTTTAGAGACCAAACTTTCAGAATTGCTTCTTTCTGACAGAGATAAGGAGGCTAAATCCCCATCCCCCAGGAGTGAGGCATTCAGTGACCCTGTCCATTGTGAGGTTCAGACCTCCAACAGGTCACTGGAAGCAGCAGCAAAGAAAAGAGGTACTTGTGAAAAAAGCAAAAGGGTTGGAAATGAACTCTTCAAACAGCCCATGCTTCCAGAGGCTGCGGCTCCATCGGACAAGCTTCCTAATGAGCCGAAGGCAGCTCATGAAACTAAAACAGTGTCCCCCAATAAGTGCATGGCTGTTGACTTTAGTACTTCAGAGGCAGGCTTGAAGATCCCAACAGATACCACAGAAATTCCCGTTGCACCATTAGTTGTACCAAACCCCAAGGAAGTTACTGCTTCGCAAAACAGAAAGGCTGATAGTTTTTCAGAGCAGCCATTTCTTCTGTTGGCCACGTCTGATGCAACCAAACATCCCACCTCCACTGAAGCAGTGGAAGGAATGATGGGAGCAGGTTCCCCTGATAAAAACAAAGGGAAAGGATTTATTGCATTAGAGCAGCAGGCTGGAAGAGATCCAAATATTGCACATGGGATGGACAGACCTAAAAAAAAGCGTGGTGAAGGGAAAGTAAAAAAAATCAAAAGCTTCTCCGAGCAGGTGATGTTTTCAGAGGATGTAAGCAAACTAACTGATGGAGTGAGGATAGATGAGAATAGAAAAGATACAACTTACCCTGATAAAGGTAGAGGTTTTGCTGCTAGAGGACATCCGTCAGTAAGCATTACACATGCTTATCCTGCAGACAAGCCCAAAAAAAGAGGTAGTGATGGAAGAAGCAAAAAAGGTGAAAGAAGTTTTTTCCAGCAGCCTTTTCTTGAGAGCAAGATGGACCCGAGTAGTTTTCCTGACATAACTGATAAAACTAAGGAGGTTAGTGTTAGTGAAAAAGGCAGAGAGAGGGTCTGGGTTACTGCTGAGTGTTTTCAGGAGAATATATCAGATATAAGTAAAATGCAAAGGCCAATTGAACTGGGAACAGAGGAGCCTAAAGAAAATGTTGGAAAAAATGAAACAGCCAATTTGGGTGCTTTAGACGAACCATTCCTGCTGGAGAGTAGGAGAGAGGAGGCAAAGCATCTTCCTATGGCTGACACAATCAACAAAACAGAAGAGGTAGATTTGATTAACAAAGGCAAGGAGGCTGGCATTACTTCTGAATCAGTGGTGAGGAATTCTGATGCATTGCTGGTGGCAGACAAACCTAGAAAGAGGAGCAGTGAGGGGAAAAGAAAAAACCTGAAAAAGTCCTTTGAGGCAGGCAGATCCCTGGGATGCTGGGGTGGAAACAAGCAATTTTTCAAGCAAAGAGAAAGTGGCTGGAAGCACAAAAGAAATTACCTTTGACAAAGATAGGGTACCTGGTTCCGAAAGAGAGCTTGAGCTGGACAATCTGTCAGGTATAACTGAAGAGGTGCTGGCAAAGCCTGAAATACAGGGTGGTGGTAGAAAAAGTTTCGTAAATCAGCCAGTTCTTGCAGGTCATAAAATAGAGACATCAGAGCCAGAAACAGTCAACACTAAAGAAACTTGGCCTGTGAATAAAGGTAAGGAAGTAGATACATCTGAGCCTCAGCCAGAGTGCAGGACAGATGCAGCTGCGGCGCACAGTCTGACCAGGGGACTGGTGATGGACAAGCCTAAGAAAAAAAGTAGAGATGTGAAAGGCAAAAAGGATGAAAATAGTCTTGAGCACTCTGTACTGAGTCCAGGTGACATCCCTGTGGTAGGTGAAGAGTTGGGAAACATTAAACAAACTCAACCTTTTGATAAAGGCAAAGAGACTAATTCCAGTACCTTAGCCAGTCTGTTAGGTGACTTAACTGGTACTACTGAAGTACAAGCTCCTGCTGTAGCTCTGGAGCCAGAAAAATCACGCACAAGTAGTAAAGAGAAATGCAAAAAAAGACAGAGGCTAACCTTCAGCATCCATTCCTTCTGGAGCATAAAGCAGGTGCAGAGATGTTTCCTGCTCATGATGTGGAGATAACCAACAAATCTGAAGCAGGAAGTCCTCCTCCTTGCAGCAGTGGTGGGGAGCTGCCTATCCTAGAGCACCCAGCAGTGGCAGATCACACTGTGGCTGCAGTTACTGATAGATCTAAAAAGAGGGGTCATGATGGAAGTAGTAAAAAGGCTAAAAATGCCTCTGAGCAGCCTGTTCTTCTAGAGACAAAACCCAATAGGAGTGAAGTACAGCCTCCCATGGGATCTGAGGTGGCATATGGAATGGAAGCCATGGATTTTGTAGATGAAAATAGAAATATTAAAAACTTCCCCATTGGCCCTCAAATGCTTTGGAATAATAAAGGAAGCGACTTTGAATCGTTTGCTCAGACTGCAGGGGCTGCCCCTGATAATGCTGGCAGTGTTTCTTCTGGCTTCCCAAAGCAGACTGATGAGGGTGCAAGAAGTAAGGGGCTTCCTGCTCTGGAAGCAATAGCAGAGAAAAGCAGCAAAGAGCCTGGACCTGGTGCTAAGGAGGAGATACAGACACAGAAATCTTGTGAGCAGCCGATCAATCTGGGACACAAAGAGCCTGGAAAAGAGGTTTCAAAGAAAGATGTTGAAACCAAAGAGGTTGGTTCCCAGGATGGCAGTGAGGCAGGTAAATCCCTTTCTTTCAATCAGTCAGTTAAACAGGACATTAAGTCAAAGAAGGACGAAGTTCCCCTTTCTCCTGTGGCAAAGGTGGATGATAAAGAAAGAACAACCACTGATAAACAGCACAGCACTGACACCACTTCCTCAGGCCTTCCTCAGAAGGTGGCAGATTCAGATAGTAAACCAGCTCCTGTAAGTGCCAAAGGGACAGAGAAACTAGAGGTAACTGTCTCTTCTAGAGGGAAGGATCTAGAACCTGTAGTGGTACCAGAGAGCAGAGCAGAAGCAGCCGTGTCACAGGTTGTGGCAGAAGCATCGGTGGAGAGTAAAGCTGAAGAGCCTAAGCCGGATGGAGGCAAGAAGAGTGAGCAGAGCTCACTAAAGTACTCGAGCAGTTTGGACAGTAAAGCGACAGAAACAGAAGCTGCTGGTTTAAATCTGGCAGCTGTCCAAATAAGCAAACTAAGTCCTGAAGATAATGATAAAGGTCATTCTCAGCCTGCAGAAGAGGATGCTGCTCAGGGTGGGGAAGCTCACCTAAAGGATGCCCTGGAATTGAAGTCTGAAGTAGATAAACCTCAAGACACAACTAAAGAAAAGGAAGGAGAGTGTGAACAAAAGTTGTGAAGGAGGCAAAGAAAGAGGGAGTTAAAGCAGCAGAACAGATAAAAAGCTACATGAGACCCACAAAGTCAAGAGGGGTGCCAGCTCTACCAGCCAGGTCTGCTGCGCCAGAGAGAGAGAAACAAAAGCAACTGAAACCCACTGGTATGGGCCGGCAGAGGCAAGAAAAAGGTGTGTGTTTGCCATTTGAGCTAGCAGCAGTAATCCAGACGGCTTGCCTGCAAGATCTTGCTGTTTGTCAGTGCGTTGGCATGAATACGTAACCGTTAATCCTACGTGGCACAAGCAAGTGTGGCATGACTGGGGTTTTGGCTGATCTTAAAAGGCTGTTGGTTCTGCTTGCCTGTCTCACAGTGCTAATCCCCAAAATTCAAAGGATTGACAGTTTAGTCTAAATATCAGAACTCTTGATTTTTTTTTTTAATTATTCAGATTTAATTTTACATATATATTGTCAAATATTTAAGTAAACTTGTACTTTTTTGATGTTAAGTTACATCAGCTTCTTGTCATCTGAGAGTGAAGGTGATTATCTGTGGTGCAGCAGTGAATCACTGTGATCACTGAACAGCACTGTATGTCACTGGCAAGCAGGGAACCGAGTATCTTGGTGGTAGGAAATGTTCTCTATCGGTGTCGTGTTGCAGGGTTTGGTTTTAATCCTACCTCAGGCTAACTACAACCATCTACTTTCCTCCTGCCATTGGTTACGGACTGTATCTTAAGCTACTTGAACTACTACATCTACAAAATGTGCTTCCTTCTAGAATAATAATCTTTACTAAAGTGAAGTTGTAACAGAACAATAGCAGGACTAATACAAATTGTAAGACTTTATCTCTCTGTTGAGATTACGAATGGGCTGGTAAGTGTTTTGGACCATTTACCCTGGCTGTTGTCCAGGGAATGAGATTCCTGTACTCACAGGAAATGAGATGGAATTAATTTCATAGAATTTAATGAAGTTCATAGGAATTTTGAAGTGGGAAGCTATAGTACAGATAGAGATGAAATAAGAAATATTCTTGTACTTCTCATTCTAAACCTTCCTCAGAAAGAACTGGCATCTTCTTTGTGCATTCCAGTCTGCTGAGATGGGCTGGGGAAGTTTATCCCTGCCCTTAGGTGCTCTTAGTTTTTTGCCTTGTCATCAGGCGTGCAAGTTTGTTGCTGTTCTATTTCCGTGGAGTTCCTTGCTGCCAGTTTGCATGATGCAGCCACTAACTTAACAAACATAGAGCTCAAGTGCGCCTTAACATGCTGGTCAGGTTTTTGAGAGGTTTTGTAATTTTAATGAGTGTTGTGTAACCTGAAGTAGTTCTATTTTAGTGGAAGTGGTGTTCTCTGCATGAACTTGTGCCTGCAGAAGTGATGTTCTTTGGTGCATGACGCTACAAAATAAAGGGAAAGCTAAAGGCAGCATCTTTTTTAAAATAACCCATTTCTTTAAAGCCCTTCCATTGTCTGCTAGAAGTCTTTATTTTCCTTCATTAACTGCTGTATTCAAGGGAGCAGAATTTTAGTAGCAGATCCATGCAAAAAAGGGAAAGTTCCTCCTGAATGTTTTGCACAGGTAACTTGTGTATGGAGTTGAAGGATTCCTGGTTAAGAGTAGTACTTCAGCATCTGAGTAAGTTGGTTCATACTTTGTAAGTTGGCCTGACCCAAGTTTGCACAGGACTTCAATGACTGTCCATGAAACTAATGACAGTTGGTTTCATCCTTTCAGCACTTTATAGGCCCAACAAATGTTGGATCTATGTTGAAGCTCTGAATGACTGAGCTTGTTCTGGCAATGTTGGTTGACATGTTCCTATGGCACTTTAAATCCAAATGCTGCTGAGGAGTGCTAGCCACAGAGCTGGCCCCTGGCATTGCCTTGAGCAGCCTCATGGTGACTGCACAACATCTGGGCTGAGTGACAAAGCCTAAGTTGCGGTGGAGAAGCAGGGAAACAGATTTGCTCTGCCATCCAGATATGTTACCAAGGCTTGTCTCTCTTTCCATCCACTGCCCAACTCATAACGAAGCAGCTGTTCAGTGAGTTTGCAAAAACTGAATCCCTAAATTGGCACAACTGGTGTGGAAGTGCCTTAGGCTGGATCTGAGGATGAAGCAATGAATTCATGCATCAGCTGAACACAAGTTAAAAGCATAAATCAATGAAGGGAAAGATGTTGAGATTCCAGACCGTGAACATGCTTGTTTACTGCACAGAGAAGGAGCTGCAGGGGTCCAGGAGATCATTATTATAATTCAGATTTTCACTAAGCCGATGGGGCCGTGGACTGTACATACCCTTTGCGTGCCTGTTCATCCTTCTGTTAAGGTAACACTTGACTGCTCAACGGTATTATGTTTTTACCTGTCACCAGAACTTGGCCAACACTGCATCTGTATTGGTCAGGTAGGACTGTGAAGCTCATACTTTGCAACACTTACTATCTGCCCATATATATGCTATTTTCCTTTCCCCTGGTGATCTACTGTCAGAATAATGTATGTAGATATTTTGGATGATCTTCTGCTAAAGTTTAGTAACTAAAATCTCTTTAGCCAGGCTCCCATGTCTCACACTGTGTGTTCTAGAATAAGAGATGGCTTTCCTAAATGCATCGGCTCCTGTACGTACTGCTAAAATAGGTACGAGCTTTGTGATACAGCTCCCTTGGGAGTCATGGCAACTGTGATGCTGCAGATTTGTCTTGCTGACAGAAGTTGTATGTATCTCTTGGAAATTAGGCCTGCAAACTTCTGTAATTTATTTTTTTTTTTTTTCTAATTTTGACTTTGCAGCTTGAAGTTAAGAAATGCTGGATGTAAGGCTGTTCATGAAATTTGAATTTAATCCTTTATCCATCTTTCGGATTAATTTCAGCTTCTCATTTTTGTTGTTGCCGTTGTAAGAACTGCCCCAGATTCTTCTGAAAAATTATTTTATGCCTTTTAATGTCAGGAGGCAGCTGAGATGATAACCAAACCACATCAGACATTATCAGCCTTTAAAAACGTGACTGAGCCTTTATGCTGGCCTCTTGTGTGGAAGTTAAACTAAAATTGGGAATTCTCTCTAAAAGAAGGGTCCTAAAATTTGTGCTTCCAGGCAGGTGCCCTGGCTGAGGCAGGGCTGGGGATTTGATGGTGAGAAATAGTTAACAGAGGAAATGATAGAAGGCTTTCGGTCATCTGTGTTGAGCCATTTGATTTGGTTTTATTGCTAGCATCCCTCTTCCTATTACTCCTCAAGTTGTATTTTATAGAATCCTAGAATGGTCTGGATTGGAAGGGACCTTAAAGCTCGTACAGCTCCACCCCCCTGCCACGGGCAGGGACACCTTCCACTAGAGCAGGTTGCTCCAAGCCCCGTCCAGCCTGGCCTTGAACACTGCCAGGGATGGGGCAGCCACAGCTTCTCTGGGCAACCTGTGCCAGGGCCTCACCACCCTCACAGGGAAGAACTTCTGCCTCAGATCTCATCTAAATCTCCCCTCTGTCAGTTTAAAGCCATTCCCCCTTGTCCTGTCCCTAAAGGCCCTTATAAAAAAGTAACAACAGTTTCAACATTACGACTTTCAAAAGATTATTTTCTTTCTCCAGTCTGTCCTTAAAGATTATTCTATTAAAAAAAAAAAATTTCAGGTTTTGGGGTTCTGTAAAGTCTTCTTGTTTTGATCTGCATTGCTGTTCAGGAAGGGGCCATCTTCACATGTCTGTTACAGTGATGTTCTGGTACTTAATGCTGCTGTAGCTTTGGTGCTGGCAGAGTGAAGCCCATTATTGCATGACCATGCTGTGGTCTACACGGTTTTGCTTCTGAATTATTTTCCCAAGCATGGAATGGAGGGGCCTGTTAAAGTGGTTGTCTGATGCTTAGTTTCCCTCTTTCCTCAAGAGCTTCCAATACAATCTCTGTTGTTGCCTGCTGTGGGCATCCCTCCAGTGCCCACCCTTTCAGCTGCCCCGATGACAGGCTGTCATTGCAGCCCATTGGCACAGCACCACTGCCTGTAATACAGTACATATTTCTCAATATGACAGCTCTAAATCCCTTGTTTGTAAATAAGATACATTGACAAGCAAGAAATGCTGTCCCTGCTCAATTACAGTATTTGCTTTTCTTCTGCAGCCACAATGAAGCCCTTTCTCTAAATACTTTGTTTTCCTGACTGGTTTCCATTATACTGGTGTCATCATCATGTGAAGTCAGTTTAGCATTTCCCTGGTAACCTTTCATTCATACAATGTCTGTCATTCTCCTGTGGGACCCCAAACTGTTATCAGGTTTCTCTGCTAGGAGCTGATCAGCCACATGAACACAATGGGGTAGGGTATGGATGTGTCACTAACAGCATCCATCTTACCTGAAATTACAGCACAAAGGCAGTCGTACCTTGTAATACCAGTGCTGCTTTAGTAGTGCTTCTGAAGTGGTCAGATTAACATCGTATTGCAGCCTGTTCATTAATTAAGACCTGTTAATTATCCCAGTTAGGTGTGTGAGAGAAGTGAAAAACAAACAATGTTGTCAGCCAGTTCTCATGTCAGAATTAAACATATTTATGAAGCAGTGAGAGAACTTTGCTATTATCTGCTTTCCCCCTATTTTTTAGCACTTGTGTGTTTGTATTTGCTGCTTTCACAGAAGGTTTTGTTGAGGTATCGGTTTTACCCATCATTAAATAGTGGGATGAGCTTAGAGGATGCTTTTGCAGATACTGGGTGTTTAGAGGCCTATTTGTCTTCTGTTGAATTAGGGTATAGCCCTGAATGTGTTCTCTTCTGAGTTGCTCAAACCAGCTGTAACTTACTGCATATGCCCTTTTAACGTTTGTTGGGTTGGTTTTTTACTGGGTGTTACACTGGTACTGACTTTATCTCCAGCTGGATGGTCACATGCAGCAACTCTCACTTCAAGCTGGCACCTGCAGTTTTTGGCGAAGACTTCCTAAGTTTTGTTTTCTTCCTTTACTTTATATTCCTGCCCATCGCTGACACTCTATTTTCAAGAAGAGCTGGGAGAAAAATAAATATACTTCTGTTTGTAAATTCTGCCAGATTCAGAATGTTGAACATGTTTCCTTAGTGCTGTTTAACTTTCAAGGCTCATCTTTCCTGGCTGATGTTGCTAGTTCATTGCTTGTGTATCATTCAGTTGACCTCGCTTTTTCTCTTTGCAGTTTCCGCTATCAAATACACCTACAATAACCAAATACTGGTAATATTCTGAGTTGGAAACACTCTTGAGTGTGTTCTAATTCTGGTTTTCATTGATTTTCCCATCCTTGGCAGTGTTCAAGGCCAGGTTGGACGGGGCTTGGAGCAACCTAGTCTAGTGGAAGGTGTCCCTGCCCATGGCAGGGGGGCTGGAATGAGATGAGCTATAAGATCCCTTCTAACACAAACCAGTCTAGGGTTCTGTGATTCTGTGATCACTACGATTTTTAAAGTACATAGGATTTGATCTGCAAATGTCCTGTCCTATAAAACATGAGACTGTGTTTACGTATCGTACAGCTCCATGGCTTTCAAATGTTAAGCTTGTAGTGCAAAGTTGCTATGACCAGAACACTAAATATTCCAGTTCATCTTTTTATCCTTTTACCTGGCTTCTTCCAGGCTGCGAGTAGAAAAGCAGCATGCAAGTTCAGTGGGTACGGTCAGACTTCAGGCTTCATGTGTTGCTGCTTATTTTACATACAGTGAGTGTTTGGCCAAACAGCACAACATGCATATGTGTGTGTGAGCATACAGGCGAGTGAGAGTGTAAATCGCAGTTTTATGTTTTTGGCTTTTATAGACTGAGCATGTCCGTGATTGTTCTGGTGAGTCTAATCACTGACAGTTATTGGTAAGAAGATTCTAATGAGAGATCCCGTTAGTTGGCGACGCTGGCAAGGAGTAGCTCATCATCCTGGAAAGTGATGTTGCCTTAGAAACCAGTGCAAAGGACTGCACAGAAACGATTGTGTTAGATTTAAAAAAAAAAAAAAAAAAAAAAAAGCAAAGGCATTAGAAGGGATAAGTAATAGCTTTGGGAGTGAGGCAAAAATAGAAGCACTAGGCTGATTCATCTGCTGAGGCTGGAAGCTTGCAGATTGGGTATTAAGTCGTGACGTGTTGATGTAGTGATCTTCGCCTGCTCTGGGTATTGGCACCATCTCAGCCTGGGCAGCCGTGTGTTACCTGGTAAAGCCCAGTGAAGCAGGCAGGGATTCTTTCCCTTGGAAAATGCTCATGTTCAGAGATACAATATAAGCATCAAAATATATCTAAGCAGCTCAGATAAATTTCTACAGATGTATTTAATGTTGGCACTGAAATACGTGCTGTATGTGCTCAGCTTCCCTGACAGGCTTATTTGTGTCAATGGTACCTGTAAGAAAAGGCAGGATTTAAGGATGATAAGAGGATGTGAACAGGCAAAATAGAACCTTCCTCCTTGTGAAACAGGCTGCTGTCTCGTCACTGGAAGGTTGCGATAACCTCTATGTAGCGGGTGAATCCCCACATCCAGAAGCTGGACCAGGGTCTGACTTGCAAGAGCTTGTAATTATTTCACTGCCATTGTCTGACCCATTCTCAAAAAAAAAAAAACAAAAAACCCAAAAAACCCACCATAAAACAAAGAAAAAGGATTGCGAAACCCCAGATTTGATATTTGACGAGTATGAAAATCTTCCTTAAAGAACTAAGGGTAAAAGCAGTGGATGGGCTTCCTTTCAGGAGGTCCAACTTGCCCTCCTAACCCAGCTCTGTAGCATTGGCCCTTCCTTATTTGAGCTGTTTTTCAAAATCTTTCTAACTCTTGTTTTCTGAGCATCCTCCCACCCTTTTCAGCTTATCTTCATTGACTAGTTTCTCTTACAATTCTTTAGAAAATGTAAGGTTTCTAAGAATCTAAAGGAAAAACTGGGACCAAAGCTCCAGTGTGAGGATTGCTGGTCATGTCTTGTGAGTGGTGATTTCTGGTCTTGCTGAAAGCTTAGTGCAACCACTGTGGCATAGCTTCAGAAGCAGAATATTAATAAATATAAATGAAAAAATGTGTTTGGTAGAATGTAGAGGCGACGGCACTGGAACTGAGAATGAGTATCTTTAAACAACATGTTGTGAGCAGGATGAAGCTGTCGAAAAGCTCTCGGTATATGAACTCTGCATTACCTCCATTAATGTCCTGAGAGATTAAATATTAGATGACTTTAGAGATTTTTCATAGCTAAACATTCTCCTGCTTCTGAGTATCCCAGGTATTGAATATGGTTCATTTCCTACATTAAAAAAAGATTATTAAATAAAGGAGCAGTGGTGGTTGTTACTGGCTGTATATTGACATTATGAGTCAGGCTTTTCTTCCCAGTGATGCAAATCTCCTCTGTGATACTGGGCTTTGAAATATCAGCCCTAAATCAATGAGTATTCTCTCTTCTGTTACAAATGGTAGCTGTATGCTTTAAAAAAAAAAAAAAAAATCAAATAAAACCCTACTAGGTGTTTTCAAGTAGCTTTACAAACTTGCCCTTGCTCCTGGGGAAGTGCATTAAGTGATCTGTAATGGATTTGCAGCAAAAATCTTGATTTGGAATTGACCGAGCAATAAAGGAATAGCAGTAATTACATGGGATTAGATGACTTCAAGGTCTGCCATTTTGAGGAGAAGACTAAATACTGTTAGAGTGAACAAGTGCTTGCAAACATTAGTCCTACATCATTACAGGAGAGAATGCAAGCCTTGAGCTAAGGTCCCATTTTCCACTAGCAAGACACCTATGAATATTTTAAAGTACAGAAAAATTGTTGAGGCCTTTCGAGAAGTGAAGCTTGTGAGTGGAACTATTCTGGTTAATTAGAGGGTGTCATGAAAGATTCATGTAACTTACAGTTCCTTAGTCATTGTTTTTAAATATAGCAGTGTCTTAAATCCAGAGCTTAAATACAAGTAGATAAATGTGTGGATTGTAACATTTCTCAGCAGCAGGTTAAATTCAGGGGGCGTAGTGTAGCTTGCAGTCTCTGGGTGTAAAAATACATTTATGCTCAGTTAAACTATAGCAGGGTGTCCTTTCACTGCATCAGCCATAAGGACAAATTTTTTTCCCGGACTGGGGTATATTGATGTCCATAATGGTTGATAGCTGTAAAGTATTGTAGCCCTGGTTCAGAGAAGAAAATTTGCTTTAGTCAAGCATTAATCTATACCAAGCACTTAAGAAAAAAAGATGACTCTGCAGTTTGGTGCTAATGCAGTGGTAGCAATGCAGAGACTGGTGGCTGAGTGGCTAAAGCAATCTTCAGCCCTCTCTGGTAGTTTAACCAGGGAAACAGTATCCAGCTCAAGATTGCGGTTAGAAAAGCCTCGTCAAAGCTGTTGGATATGGAGGTTTCACAGGGTGGCTGATGGTGCACTGTATACATGTTGAGACATCACACAAGATGTGAAATGCTAGGTGTAAATTAAGTGCAACAGAAAAAAATGCAGCTCAAAAATACTGTAAGATATGTTCACATTAAAAAAATATAATTAAAAATAAAGTCTACAGTATTTAAGATTACAGACCCTCTCCTGACACATCCATCCCATTTCATCCTTTTCAGCTTTGTCCACTGGCTTATATGAGTAATACGGTTTCTGAATTGTGAAATCCTCATTACAGCAATGCTTGTGATCACTGTTGACTCCAAAAGAATATATTAAAATTCACTGAAAACAAAGCCCTTGTGCTGAAAGAGGTCATTCTGCTCTCTGGTGTTTGAGGCTGGGTTTGTTTTGGGGGTTTGTGTTCTGTTTTTCTTTAAGGGGAGGAAAACTGCTGACCTCAGTTCCTAAGTCTTCTTCAGAGGGAGGTTGATCAGCAGGAATTAATAGTTATAAATGCATTGATCATAACACAGTTTGACAGAAAAAGGAGATGCCAATATTTCCCAAAATGTGTAACAACCCAAGAGATGCTGCTCACAGAAAAATCATTTCCCTGAGATTATTAAACCCCCACCAGCATCTAGCCAGAGATGGTGATTTCTGTTACAGGAGTGTATTTGTTCCTCTTCATTTTTTACAAAAGGATAAAACCTGACGTTTCCATTTGAACTAGTGGCTGAATCCAGTAAATGAAGGCGTGCAGCAAGCAGGGGGTGGGGAGGAAGGAGGTTTGTCATGAATACAGGGGGCATGGTGTGTCGTCACCGGCGCCAGCAGCCTGCGAGCTCGGCTCACTCTGAGCTGGTGTTACAGCCACGGGAGGAAGCGAAGCACTCGGAAATGTCTCTCTCCAACAAACAGCCCGCATCACTCTCCGAATACAGCCAGCTGTGCAAAGGAAAGAACACAGAGAGCTTCTCGGAAGCCTTCCACTGCATGGAGTCCCCAAAAGACTTTAGCAAAACTGAATTCGAATGGCAGAGGACTGAGGGGAAGCTGAATGAGATTGGCTTGAATGTGAACTCGGGACCGATTAAGGATGGGCTCGTTAAGAACGCCGGTTTCACGGATGAGGACAAGCTCTGCTTCTTTGAAGGAAAACTAGACAAAGAGCTAAAAATAGCTCAGAAAGACAAAAGAGAAATTGAGGTGCAAGGCAAAAAACATCAGGCAGCTGCAGGTCACCTTGAGAGCTGGTCTTTGATTTCGGAAACGTTTCCTTCTGCAGAAGGGAACTTTGCAAACCCTAAAACTACAGATTTTCATGTGGGACAGGCAGGAGCTGAAAAACCTGGTTCTGGGCTGGGTAAAAATGAAGCCATCACCGATCAGGAGAAAGCAGTCAGTAAGGCTGGAATGGAGAGCAAATGCCAGCCAGACCCAAACCTGCCCAGTGTGTCAGTGTCGGAGAGTGATCCCAGCAAATACATGAAGGAACAGGAAATCAGTGTCTGGAATCCAAATTTCCACCCTATCCTGCCTAACGATTCGGGGTCTAAAGAAGCAACTGTGAAGAAAGGTGGAGCCCCCAGCTATTGTGTAATTGGGGTGGTTAATGACAATTATGTGCAGAGTGGATTTTCTTCTTCCTCAACGGCATCTAAGCCAGAACCTCCAACTACCACCGTAGAGCTTGCACAAGATGACTCCAAAAGTAGTTACTTTAATAATACCACTGAAATGGAGGAAGAGATGGAAGACAAGCTGAGCTGTGCAGACGATGGCAATTTTCTGAACAGGGCTGCCCACCAAAGGAAGGCAATGAGGCGTGCAATGTCAGAGTCCTCTCACTTGTCCGTGCCCCTAACCCTTAACCTGGCCGATAAATACCCTGAACCGGTGCTTAGAGAAGACGTCGCTACTGGTCTGCTCTCTCCTAATAGCAGCCTGACCCAGTGCTCGAGCCCCACAGCCAGAAAGCCGGGCGCTCCAATGAAAAGGTCAATGACCGTGGCAGAAGAGCAAACATCTGTCTGCAGCTTGGGTACCGAGCAGAGCCGTGCAGGGCTGCCCAGCCTGGTGGTGAAGGAGCATCAGGCCCTTCCGGCAGAGGAGCCGGCTGCCAAGAAGCGAGAGGAGTGGAACAGCAGCAGCAACTCAGTCAAGAAAGAGCTGGGCAGTCCGAGCTTGTATCACAGCAAGCTGGAGCAAATCCCTGAAATCAGCAGCCAGGACAAAGAGAGGGAGGAGGAGGTGGCAGTGAAGAAGGAGAAGAGAAATGCCACTGATGGAGCTGCTGGGCTTGAATCTCCGAAAAGCAAATGCAATGAGATGGAATCCAGCAAAACTGCTCTACTGGAAAGAAAAGAAATTGAGGTCAGCAATGTGCAGAGCTCTCCATCTCCCAAGCAAGGAGATTTACCACGTGATGGTATGTTGCTAATTTTTACCTCCCCGGAAAGTGAGCACACAGTAGCTAGGAAGCACCTAAATGACTTTACAGGCTGCAGGCAGAGGGTGGGTGGCTCAGCACACCTGAAAAGACCAACATCATTCAGGTTCTGGTAGTTAGAACAAAGGACGTATTTTGGGATGGATGAAAATGGAGGGGAAATGTAAAAAAAATAATTGCCTGGCTGGTTCTGTTGCAGCACCACCTATTAATTGTTTGCTGGCATCCTAAACCTAACACATTTTAAAATCTGTAGCATCCACAGTGGTCCACATAGGTCCCTCTTGCCACTCCTTCTTGCGAGCAAAGGTACCTTTCTGATTTGCAGGCTGTATTGCTAGAGCAAGGGCATTCCATGAGTTAAAACCTTTCAACCTGCATCGAAAAGATCTGTGGATTGGGCTTTTCCATTAAGCTTTTGGAATTTCTGTTTGAGGGGGCCAGCAAGAGTAAATGGGTAGAACAATTTATGTAGTTAAGCTTTTCCTAACTGTTCCAATGCTGAAATTCAAAGTGGAATTTCCCTGTTACTTTCGGTCCCCTCTCTCCCAAAACTCCAGTTACAATGGAGCCTTTCCCATTGCTAAGTGTCAATAGCAGCTTGTTTTATTTTGTAGTGTTTTGTTGTTTTGGTAGTGTTGTGATGTATGAGGTCAGGCTTCCCGGATTTAAAATCTGTGAGAAGAGTTGTTAATCTTTGTTCTCCAGCCTGGAACAACATCTCTGTCCCTCTTGCCAGCTTCAGCCAGCAATAAATCTGCCTTTTTTTCCCAGATTTTGGGTGCGAGGATGGTTTGTGTGCTTTGTTTGTAGCCTGCTTTAGTGAAAGCTTTGCATGGGAAGAGGAAAGAAAATGTGTCAGGGAATAAAGACAAAAGACTTGTGTGAGAATTTTTGCATCTGAGGAGTTCTTTTCTGTCCAGCTGCTTTACTGAACCCTCAGTGGACTAATATAAAACTTGAAATTGTAACACCCCAGTGTGAAAGGGGAGAGTGACAGGCAGGTGTGTAGAGGGATGTACTGTTCAGGTAGAGCTCCAAAAGGCTGGATTTGGGTTGAGAAGCTGAGCTCTCCACAGTAATGAGCGGGGAAAGGCAGTCTCTAAGCAAGGTGGTGTGCTGCGATAACTCCCCAATTAGAGTTATCTTCTCTGGTTTTGCAGTCTGTTAGTGACACCCAATGGTCAGTCCGTCGGCTCCTAGCCCAACTCATGCAAGGCTCCCATCACCCATCTTTCCAGCTGTCAGTGATCACTTGCAACAGAATCGTGTTCTATGTCTAATTAGAGTCTTACTTTTCTCTAAAAATTCCTCTAAGATACTTCTTTTTCCAAGACTCATGGTCGGAGATCCACAGAACAAGGTTTTGGCAATGCAAACCTCCCCTCTCCAAAGTGCTGATATGTCTTACATTCTTCCCTTTCTGTCATTTCGGTGTTACCTTGTTCCTCATGGTCTACTTGGCATACAGATTTTGAAGAACTCTGGCAGTTGTGATATGAAGTAGTGTCAGTTTTGGCGGCAGACATTGGGCCCTTAGAGCCTGAACAGAGATGTCAAGTCTTTTTGCGCAGGCAGGAGCCATCAGCTGTCCTGTTGATAGTCGACAGAGCGGTGCAGTGACCTCCTGGCTGCAAGTGCAGTGGAGGGGGTGCCTGGAGATGCATTTGCTTGGGTGCAAGTAGGACCCATGCAGCTCTGTGATTACCTGTGCTCAATTTTGTACTCAAACATGACATGAGTAAAATTAATGTTGGCAAATGTGGAACAGGAAAAGAAAAAGTACTGTTTTTGGCCATAAGGCCAGGTTGGATGGGGCTTTGAATGACCTGGTCTAGTGGAAGGTGTCCCTGCCCATGGCAGCGGGGTTGGAACTGCATGAGCTTTAAGGTTCCTTCCAACCCAAACCATTGTAGGATTCTGTTATTCTATGATTTGTGCACACCTTTCATGTCACAGAATTTCTGTGGTGGTGGGGTTTGCACTCGTGCTCTGCAACTGACGTTTATTTGTAACAAGGTAAATTAGGAAAGAGGTTCATATTTGGACAACTAGGAAACCAGGTTTGGCTAGGCCAGCAAATTTGGTCAAGCTTGAGATGCAACCATTTCAAAACACAGATATGTAGGGTCTTTAAATCAGGAAAAACATTTAAAACATAATCTAAAGTGGATTGACATGTTTTCCCCAGAGGGCCTGAACATCAAGGATGTAAAGGTCACTGAAAGATAGGAATGCTTGGAGTCATCTGGCTGGGTTGGTTTTTGCAGATGGCTAATTTGTATTGCCAAGTGCTTTTTTATAAGCATCTAAGTTTAAAATTTTGTTCTCTCACAATCTTTATTTTAAAAGCTGGTTTATCATCCTTAGAACCATAGAAACATACAATCAACTAGGGTGGAAAAGACCTTTAAGATCAGGCCCATGGGTTTGGGTGTGAACTGATACCGTAATAACTGGGGGAAGAATATGACAGCGTTGTTACTCCTTTTTTACTCTCTTCTCCAAAATTGCCAGCTGAAATGGGTCAGGTTGGTTTTGTGCTGTTGTGTTGGTAAGAAATAAGCTCTGGTTTTATTCTCTCTTGGAGGAAATAGCAGTAGACTATTAAATGTGCTCTTAGCTTGATATATATGTAGGTTAGAAAGAATTTTTGGAATGGAAAACAGACAAAAATTCCTCAGGTGTGGGATGCTTTCAAACTCTGTGACGAGCTTTTGCTTCCTCTCCCCTGTTAATAAGCAGAAGAGGCGGTTGTACTAAAAGTAGCTCAACCACACAAGCAGCTTTGGCTTTAAGTATGGAACTGATTCTAAATCTGTCCTTTGCATTTTAGTCACGGTATAAATTACCCGTGCATATCCTTATCAACTTCCCCTGCTTCAGTCGTGGCATTCTCTGCGCAGGTCTCCCAGTCACAGGGTGATTTGTCCAAAACAGGTTTTTCCTTCTCTTTGTTAATTCCTCTGTTTTTCTGCCTGTTCTATCTGGTCATTCTGAACTTAGCACTTATGTGCTAAGGGGACACTTATGTGCTTAGCACTTATGTTGGGGGAACAACTTTTGTCACTTGAACCTTTTTTCCATCCTAAAAATTCGTGAAAGAATTGGCCAACCTGATTCTAATCATTTGAATCGCGTCTCTCAGAACTTCTGTCAAAAGTAGGCTTCCTTGGTCCTGTCCACCCAGCGTTGTGGGTATTTTTGCTGAACACCTGCTACTCTTGGGGATTTTTTTTTTAAGGTAACCTACAATTGTACATAAAATATTTCTTCCTTGCAGATAATTAGGTGTTAGGATGATGGCACATTTAGTTTAATTTCATTCTGAAAATTGTCCAAAAGGCGCATCCATTCAAATCTCTCACATACAACAGGTACTGTAAGTGAGGAGATCCTGGCTGAAGATTAATCCTGATCAGAGCGGAGCTGCAGAACTTATTCTGGTCCCTTATTTCATCAGCAGTCGCTGCAGATTCTTGCCAAAACAAGCGATCACATTGTTTCCTGCACTGAACAATAGTTTTGATTCATGTTCCCGTTGTGTATAAGCTGTTGTGTGATTTATTGCACGTACCTAATATGTCCCCTCCAGTGGTATCCCTTAGATAAGCGATGTCATTCACCACTGCCTTCACCTTCTGCCTATTCTCATTTGCATGAATTTCATCTAACTTGAAACATTTTCTGCTCTGAAACATGAGGAACTCCAGGCTCCACTAGACAGTGCTCAGCTGGGACCATCACTTCCGTGACCCTCAGCACCTCAGTGTATGCTTAAGGAAAATCGTCTTGGTTTTCTGACTCTTATTTCTTTATAAATCCGTAAGCAAGGTGTGCAATCTACTATAGCTTCTGAATTTCCTGCAGAGTTTTGTTTTTTTCAGCAGAACACTTTGTGGTTTAGATGAATACAGAATCAAAGAGTTCTAACATGATTGTGTTAGACTGTGATAACCTATCGCCTCAGGTTTATGCAGATTAAAGTTAATTACAGGAGTCAGAAATACCAGCACAGCTACCTCGTAATGAACTGATGATACTTGTTCAGGTAATGTTAGTGGTGTGGATGGTGCCCTGCTAACAAGGTTCCTTGCCAGATGAAATCGGGCTTCTAATGAGTAAGAAAAGAAAGAAATTATTGCAGGCTGGGGGATGGAGGGTAACACAAAAATGATCTATGATAAACAGTGCCTGATAACAGGCTGTTGATTGCTCACTGAAAATTCTGCTTGTTCTATGCATCTTCAGCCTTAAATATAAAATAAATATAGGCATGTCTTAGGGACCTTGTTTAAAATTGATGTTGAAAGTGTTGTAATCGTCACATAAATTGGGTGGGTTCCCTGTTCTGTAACACCCGCTGTGCTTTTGCAAAAACAGCAAAAGCTACTGGCAGTCCAAGGAAGACAGCCTTCAAAACAGCAGTTTACGGCACACACCTGAGCTTGCCTCTCCCTTTTCCTCTGGGAAGGGAGATGAGAAGAGCGAGATGTTTAGGAGCAGAAGATGGGTCAAGGGCGGTGTGTGCTGGTCTTGTGCAGGAATGTTGTTTATGGCTGTGTGCTCCTCATCCCTGGAAATTCCTGTTGCAAGCTTGAGGTGTTGAGTGTGGAAGGACTTAAAGAACAGGAATTTCTACTGGTGGGTCTTCAAGGTATGCTAGATAGCCTAAAGGTATATAAATGTCATGCTTCAAGTCCAAGGCCAGTGATATATCAGCTGGTATGTGGGTTAGAAATACCCCTCAGACCAGCTTCTATGTGGCTAGTTGTTGATGTCAGATCATAGACAAGAATTTGACGTTGGACTAGTTGAATCATTGGTAGTATCTTTATGCTCAAGGAATCAGAGACAGGTTGGTGATTGTAATTATTTGCATTTCAAACAGTATGGAATAGCAGCCTTCAGATACTGAAAATACCCCAGGTGCCACCTGGCCCAAGCAGTGCTCAAGCTTGAGCAGCCACCTGAAAAGGCTCTGCGGCTTCAATCAGCCTTCTGACCAGCCTTAGGAACAGACTTAAATAGGAATTCAGGCAGTGTTTCTTCCCTGCTGCCCACTCAATAGCCCTTTTGAGACAGCTTCAGTTAATGCTGTGGGTTTGCTGGTGGTTTTGGTTTGACTGGAAGGTGTGCTTGTGTGTCTCGCTTCGTCAGGGGCATGGACAGAAAATAGAGCTTTTTCTTGGTTTTATGAATGTGCTTCCACTTTTGTCAATGAAAAGGGAAAAGCTTGTGAGTTTGTTAGCTCTTTTTATATCCAGCATCAAATTTTTAGCACAGTATTACAGCCAAATGGAGTATGTTAATTATGTATTACTTACATAATTAAGTATGTAAATAGCTGTTTGATTTCAGTTCGTGCCATGTTAGGTAAACATGGCGAGTAGTTTGGGTCATTTTAGAAGAACATATTCTGATTTAGGATTTCCCTTCCTGGGTGAAAAATAGAGTATGAACAAATCAGCCTAGGTTTACAAGATGGTGGCAAAGAGGACATATTTTATTTTTCAGTTCTTGATTACATGTCAACATGTACACATTGGGTTGCATTTGGCACCAAAAAAAACCCTTAGCTATTCAGTATTTGGGTCAAGCAGGAGGCATTTCATTTAGCCTTTTCCGGAGAGGGGAAAGCAGGTAAGGGCTGTATTTCTGCTTAAACTGAGATTTGTTGTATTTGTGCATATTTTTGTCTTAAGAGCCTTAAACAAAAAGGTGTTCTTTGGTGATTTTTGTGATGAAGCAGCTCCTCGATGGGGATGGATGAACAGGAGCGAGCTTATGCCTCTCTGCAGCATTTCTAGCAAAAGAGGTGTTTAACACCGTCTGTTTTTGTTTCTAAGGTTGTTCGTGTTTAAAGAGGGAGAGTGACGATGGTCATTGCTTCATTGCTTAATCTATTTCTCTTAATGGATTTTCAGTTGATGACTGTAATCCCTATGAGAATTACAGAGCTGTTTCATTGAATTATGTTGTAGTTCAGCTTAGCCTGCTAAATATCCCTTCCTAGGGATATGGAAGATGAGCGCCTGGCCTCGTTCACAAGCATGTTTGGATGCAGCTGCCAGTCTCCTTCCATTTTGAAACATGTAAATGAGCCTGGATCAGTGACTAAGGTCAACACAGGTGAAATACAAACCCCATACAGTGGGAACTAATACCTTGCTAATCAGGATAGGGAGGAGATGAGAGGACTGAAGTGATACAAGAAGGACGTGGACCTGTTGGAGCAAGTCCAGAGGAGGCCACAGAGGTGGTCAGAGGACTGGAGTACCTCTGCTGTGGAGACAGGCTGAGAGAGCTGAGCTTGTTCACCCTGGAGAAGAGAAGGCTCTGGGGAGACTTTAGAGCAGCTTCCAGTGCCTAAAGGGGCCAACAAGCAAGCTGGGGAGGGACTTTGGACAAGGGCAGGTAGGGACAGGAGAAGGGGGAATGGCTTTAAACTGATAGAGGGGAGATTTAGATGAGATCTGAGGCAGAAGTTCTTCCCTGTGAGGGTGGTGAGGCCCTGGCACAGGTTGCCCAGAGAAGCTGTGGCTGCCCCATCCCTGGCAGTGTTCAAGGCCAGGTTGGACGGGGCTTGGAGCAACCTGCTCTAGTGGAAGGTGTCCCTGCCCATGGCAGGGTGTTGGAATTAAATGAACTTTAAGGTCACTTCCATCCCAAACCATTCTATGATATATGATTCTATGATAGAGTCTCAGTACCCACTGAAATACTCATTTAACTAGTCAATAAAGGGGAGAAAGGAAAACAAGATGTAACATTATTAAAAACTTTCCTGATGCACAGTATGTAGTTACTTCTTTCCTTTATCCTCACTTTAGCTTTTGCTTACTACTGCACCAGAAAATAGAGATACTTGCTTTTGGCCTTTTGAGATGAGCCTAGAGTATGTTATAGTGGGGTCTTCACCTGCTCCTTTTGATGTGGAGAATGAATTTTTGGGAATATTTATTCTTGAATAAGGTGCTGGATGATGTTTGAGAAGCACATGCTCATAAGCTTTTATTCGGAGTTCCTTGATTTATAAAACAATGCAGTAATGTGGTTTAAGTTTAAAAAGATACTCACAAGTATGTTTCTATAAATGCTTTTTCCTAATTTTACTACTTTTCCTAATTTTACTACTTCAGGGAAGGAATCGCGAACAGTAAAGCTTTTCAGATTTAGTGCCTGTTTTTTCACACACAGTAGCAGCTTTCATGAGAGCTGTTCCAGCAAAACGGATAGCAAAGGGATCTGAAAGACTGAAGGTCTGTGTTTGCTCTCCTCTCAGGTTCCAGCTCAGCGACACCTCGCACGAGCTGTAACCCTGATGGGTTTGTTTCTATTTTTTCAGATGAGGAGCAATAATGCCATTGTTGTGAGGATTTTATAGGATGTGGGTGTCATAAGGGTGCTTTTGTGTGGCTTTCCTTCAGCAAATGGAATTCTAGTAGTTCAGAAAGGGAGAACAAACTAGGAAAAATTATATCCATTTATAAATCCATGATGTATTTATTTGCCTTCTGAATGGGTAAATCTGCATGTTGTCCTCTGCCTCAAAAAGGTTGTAATCGAGTTAAAAGTATGATAAATAAAGGCAGCATATTAGAGAAGTTCATCTGGAGAATGGCCAAATGAACCAAGACTCTTTAGCCTTGAAGAGAGAGGACTTGGAGAGGGAGATGGTTGTGATTACTGTCTATAAAGTCATCAATGACATGAAAGTTAGAATCATAGAATCATAGAATCATAAGGGTTGGAAAGGACCTTAAGATCATCTAGTTCCAACCCCCCTGCCATGGGCAGGGACACCTTGCCCTAAACCACGTGGCTCAAGGCTCTGTCCAACCTGGCCTTGAACACCGCCAGGGATGGAGCATCCACAACCTCCCTGGGCAACCCATTCCAGTGCTTCACCACCATCACTGTAAAGAACTTCTTCCTTATATCTAATCTAAACTTCCTCTGTTTAAGTTTGAACCCATTACCCCTTGTCCTACCACTACAGTCCCTAAGGAAGAGTCCCTCCCCAGCATCCTTGTAGACCCCCTTCAGATACTGGAAGGCTGCTATCAGGTCACCACGCAGCCTTCTCTTCTCCAGGCTGAACAGCCCCAACTTTCTCAGCCTGTCTTCATATGGGAGGTGCTCCAGCCCTCTTATCATCCTCGTGGCCCTCCTCTGGACTTGCTCCAACAGCTCCATGTCCTTTTTATGTTGAGGACACCAGAACTGCACGCAGTACTCCAAGTGGGGTCTCACAAGAGCAGAGTAGAGGGGCAGGATCACCTCCTTCGACCTGCTGGTCACGCTTCTTTTGATGCAGCCCAGGATGCGGTTGGCTTTCTGGGCTGCAAGCGCACACTGCCAGCTCATGTTAAGCTTCTCGTCAACCAACACCCCCAAGTCCTTTTCTGCAGGGCTGCTCTGAATCTCTTCTCTGCCCAGCCTGTAGCAGTGCCTGGGGTTGCCCCGACCCAGGTGTAGGACCTTACACTTGGCTTGGTTAAACTTCATAAGGTTGGCATTGGCCCACCTCACAAGCGTGTCAAGGTCCCTCTGGATGGCATCCCTTCCCTCCAGCGTATCAACCGAACCACACAGCTTGGTGTCATCGGCAAACTTGCTGAGGGCGCACTCAATCCCACTGTCCCTGTCACCGACAAAGATGTTGAACAGGACCGGTCCCAACACCGATCCCTGAGGGACACCACTCGTTACAGGTTTCCAACTGGACATCGAGCCATTTACCACAACTCTTTGCGTGCGGCCATTGAGCCAGTTTTTTATCCACCGAGTGGTCCATCTATCAAATTGATGTCTCTTCAATTTAGAGACAAGGATGTCATGTGGGACAGTGTCGAATGCTTTGCACAAGTCCAGGTAGATGACATCAACTGCTCTGCCGCTGTCCATCAGTTCCATGGCTCCATCATAGAAGGCCACCAAATTGGTCAGGCAGGATTTCCCCTTAGTGAAGCCATGTTGGCTGTCACCAACCACCTCGTTGTTTTTTCATGTGCCTTAGCATGTTTTCCAGGAGAAACTGTTCCAAGATTTTGCCAGGCACAGAGGTGAGACTGACTGGTCTGTAGTTCCCCGGGTCTTCCACCTTCCCCTTCTTGAAAATGGGGGTTATATTACCCTTCTTCCAGTCATCGGGAACTTCACCTGACTGCCAGGATTTTTCGAATATGATGGACAGTGGCTTAGCAACTTCATTCGCCAGCTCCTTCAGGACCCGTGGATGGTTTTCATCAGGTCCCATGGACTTGTGCACGTTCAGGTTCTTAAGATGGTCTCGAACCTGATCCTCTCCTACAGTGGGCCTAAGGTCTTCGTTCTCACAGTCCCTGCATTTGCTTTCCAAGACTTGGGTTGTGTGGTCAGAGCATTTGCTGGTGAAGACTGAGGCAAAGAAGTCATTAAGAACCTCAGCCTTCTCCAAATCCATGGTAGCCAGTTCTCCTGATAGCTTCTGGAGAGGGCCCACATTGTCCCTAGTCTGTCTTTTATTTGCTACATATCTATAGAATCCTTTCCTGTTATCTTTTACATCCCTTGCCAAACTTAATTCTAGCTGGGCCTTAGCTTTCCTAACCTGGTCCCTAGCTTCTCAGGCAATGCTCCTGTATTCTTCCCAGGCCGCCTGTCCTCGCTTCCACCTTCTATAAGCTTCTTTTTTCCCTCTAAGTTTCCTCAGCAGCTCCTTGTCCATCCATGGAGGTCTCCTGGCCCTCCTGCTGCACTTTCTTCTAGTCGGGATGCAACACTCTTGAGCACGTAGCAGGTGATCCTTGAATACCGACCAGCAGTCTTGGGCCCCCCTGCCCTCTAGGACTGTATCCCATGAAACCTTACTAAGGAGGTTCCTGAAGAGGCCAAAGTCTGCTTTCTTGAAGTCCAGGGCAGTGAGCTTGCTGCACACTCTTCTCACCGTCCTGAGGATCTCAAACTCAACCATCTCGTGATCACTAGAGCCAAGGCTGCCCTGGAGTGTCACATTTCCAACCAGTCCCTCCCTGTTGGTGAGCACAAGGTCCAGCATGGCACCTCTCCTCATCGGCTCCTCTACTGCTTGAAAGAGGAAGTTGTCTTCCACACAATCGAGGAACCTCCTGGATTGCTTGTGCTGGGCCGTACCGTCCCTCCAACAGATGTCAGGATGGTTGAAGTCCCCCATGAGGATCAGGGCCTGCGAGCGTGAGGCTGCTCCTATCCGTCTGTAGAGCGCTTCATCCACAGAGTCCTCTTGATCAGGCGGCCTGTAACAGATCCCCACCGTAATGTCCCCTGATGCTGTTTTCCCTTTGATCCTGACCCACAAACACTCTGTTACCTCATCACCCGTCCCCAGACAGAGTTCCATACTCTCTAGCCTATCACTGACATAGATAGCAACGACCCCTCCCCGTCTGCCTGGCCTGTCTTTTCTAAACAGCCTGTAACCTTCCATTCCGACATTCCAGTCATAGGAGCCATCCCACCATGTTCCTGTGATACCAATGACATCATATTACCGTAGCCTTGCACACATCTCTAATTCTTCTTGCTTGTTCCCCATACTATGGGCATTTGTATAGAGGCACCTTAGCCGAGCTCCAAATGAAGCCGACTCAATGGCTGGGGCAGCTGGAACATCTCTACATCGCTCCAAGCACTTATTACAGGTGCTAAGTTGTGAGCAAAAGAACACTATTTGGTTTTTCTAGTATCAGAATATAGGTCATCAAACTAAAATAGCAGCAGCAGATGAGAGCAAATGGTGCTGGGTGACCTGTGAGCAATTTACAGTAAAGCTGTAAAACATGTTGTGCCAGGAATTTGTGAATTGTGATTCCTCCTCCATCCCTTCCCCTCCCCCCGCCCCCCCTCCAGAGACTAATCAAATATTGTAGGGGAAGCCCCAGTGTGTGGAATTTTCATCCTCAGAGATGCTCAGAATATGGTTGAAAAGACCCCGAACAATCTGATATAATTTGAGTTTGGGAATTGGGTTAAATGACCTCCAGACATCCCTTCAACCTACATTGTTCTGATGTTCTAATGTTAAATGATTACATGGGCTAAAAAGCTATCAGACAAGCGGGTAGTCTCTAGGCTGCAAGTCACAGAGTGGTGAATGTTTTTGGGAGGAGAATGGGGTGGGTTTTTTTCTCCTTATGGTTATGGAAACTATATGTAGTTATTCGTAATCAGGACTTGCTTCCAGAAGCCATATGATTAATGGTGTACAATGTGGGCATCCTCCACTACATAGCTGTAATACAGTCACACAGACTGGAGCAGAGCTTGGGAGGTCTCTGGTTTAACCCCCAACTCAGAACCATGTGTAAGTAAATCAGATTGCTCTTGGGCCAAGTGTGTTCCTTCCAGGTCTGAACATCTCCATGGATGGAGATCTCTCAATCTCTTAAACTTCCCAAGTTTAACCTTTCTCACACTGAGGAAGTTTTTCCTAATATTTGGAAATTATGCTGGCCACGACTGTAGGCAGCCTGATCTGCTGGGACCTGCTTTGAGTAGTGGGTTAGGCTGGTGACCTCTGAGGTCCCCTTGAACCCTTCATTGCTCTGTGATCCCATGTCACTTGACCAATTTGGTATATCCATGCAGGCAGGTTGCTGAATTCTCACAATAACCCTGCACAATAGCTATAATTGCATTTTGAGTAATGTGTTCACGGTTAAAAGCATGAAATTTTGTCTTAGTTTTCAATATTTACAGGGTTTGCTATCTTCTTTTTTATGTTAGTTAGAAGTGCTCCAGCCCTTGGAGCATTTTTGTGGCCTCTTCTGAACTCACCCCAACAGCTCCGCATCCTTCTTATGTTGCGGGGCCCCAGAGCTGGATGCAGGACTGCAGGGGGAGCCTCACCAGAGCTTTTGTTGTTTCCTATTGCCCAGCTGTTCTGTTTTCAAACAGGCTTCAGCAGCTTTTGAGGAAGAGCCTCACTTAGCATCCGCAGAACTCCATCAAAACACTGAGTTTGGTTGTTTCCTTCCCTGGTCTTTTTCAGAAGACATCTGCAGTTTTCAGACAGCAGAGCTTAAAATCAACCAAAAACTCTGTCCTCATTTTTTTTCATTTGGAAGGAGATTCTGGACATCCTTGCAATATGACAGGGAAATACTCTCTTACTCGCCTTCTAATGAACAAAAGTCTCCCTAGAGGAAGGATGACCAGAGGAAAAGCTTTGACATCAAAGCTTTTGGTTTAGTGGATGGAAGTTTTCTGTGGATGCAATAGAATGGGTTGGGTCTGAAGGAGTAGTTGTAAGATGGGCTTGAAGGTTCCTTGGAAAGTTGTTCTCTTGAGCTGTGTTGGTGCTACATGGGAACTTTGGAAAGAGACTCACTCTTCAGATGGGGAAGTGTTTTTGGTTTTGTTTTTTAAGAAAGAACAGTCTATTAAAACATTGATGTTGGTCTTTTATATGGTTGATAAAGCAGATATTCTACAGTCTGTTCTTTTGGGGCAAGAAGTATTCTTAAAACCTTTGCATCATCTACTTTGATTGCTTTATATCACATTACATTTCTTTTAATGGTAACTCACCTGCTGCTAGTAACCACTGAGAGAGTGGCAGCATGTATAGAAGTAAGAGGTTAAGGCTAAAATATGTTAAGAGCCTACTCAGGCACCAGGGTTCTTGTGTAAATAACTTGTTATGAGTGGCTGCTAATACCTACAAATCGGGATGAATTGCCTTTCAGGAGAACATGCCTATGCCACGGCTGTGGGGATGGCCCCACGTGCTTTATTTGCGTCATGGTGTTTAAACTTGGCTGTTGGAGGCAGAATTATAAATTTCCTCATTAGTGTTTTTCCTTTGTGTCTCACTGTGCTTGTGCAAGACAAATGTAAGAGTTACATTTTCCATAACTTTTAAGATCTGTAGGAAGAATGCTGTTCCCTTTATCGCAAGAAGCTGAAGCTTATTTCTTTTTGAGTGTCACTTTTGGCACAGATAATCTCATTTTTACAATTTATCCTGAAAAATCACCACTGCTTATTTATTAGGATTCTTGTTCCTTTGAACATCAGTTTTATCTGAACACCATGTGGTCTTGTTTGTTGGGCCCTTCAGCAATGGCAAATACCTGGTTTCTGCTGACAAATTTACTTTAAAAATATGCTTTTTGACTTGTTGGCTCTAGTGTGCCTTAACCAAACGTAGTTTCAGTGCTTTGGCTTCTCTGCATGGTTTTGGCTGTGTGTTACTACAACCTGGGGACTGCCATTGAGCAGGGTTTGGTTGGCCAACTTAGCACCATGGTGGTGAGTGCTCGGGCACGACTGGTGTGGAGTCAGTAGAGGACCAAGTAACCAAGTATTAAGTAACCAAGGCTGGTTTCTGCCACCTACAACTTACGCAGGTCTTGGTTTGTTCAGCTCCACCTGCACAGGAACCTGGAGGAGGTGGCTTGAAGGCAGCTGATGCTGGGGATGACATTGATGCAGCCTGGGCAGTACTGGGAGATGGTCCACTGAGCGTGGACAGCGTGGGGAGTCACCTCAGGCTTCAGCCAGCAAGAGGGCTTAAACTGTGGGGTGGGGTTTTTCAGTGAATTTCAGTGAATTAGGGCAGATTTTTGTATGAGAAGGCACTTGTCTGACAGCAAGCCTGCACCCAGCAGTGTCAAACTCCTCTGGGAGAGATGAGAACAAAACTTGGTCAAGGAAAACATTGTCATTATCTTTGATATGCAGGGTAGTTGTCATTAGTGTTTTTCTCAGAACTGGCCTGTTTTGTCTAAACTCATCTAGAGGCAGATAGGTTGTATAAATATGGCGTAACAGAAGCCCAGTGTCCATGTGAGGAGTGCTGGGCTGCCCCAGGGGGTACCTCCTCCCCACAGCACATCTGGAATCCTGACCATCCCATCATCTGCTGGCTGGAGCGGGTCTGAAAGATGCTTAGGATTGCTGTTAAAGGAGACATAAGCACCACTTATCAAGTTTCTCTTTCATAACTGATGTCTGTAAAACCTCAGACAAAATTTTGGAGTTTGTGGGTTTAGTCGTTATCGTGGAGTCATTTGTTTGGTGTGCTTAGATATGAGTAATTTCTTCCAGTCCTCTTAGAAATCGTGAAGCGGTGGTGCCTCACAACATTGTGAGCTGACACGTACAAAAAAGTTTGATTTCCTCCTTTAAGAACATAATTGATGGGTAATGAATGGTAAGCTGGGGATGAGGATGGATATACCAGACTACACAGTGCAGCAGGGAGAAAGAACCTGATTGCAGGTCTTTTGAGTTTATCCATGGAAAATGCCATATTGGAATGTCCTTCCCTCTCTCCTTCAAGCCCCTTTCCCCTGGGAGTCATTCAATTCCAAGTGCTGACTCAGCTAAGCTGAATTTTCTCCATCAGCAAACACCATGAGGAGCAGGAACAGGGCAGCTGGAGGAGGAGCCCTGCTCCAGGCAGAGCAGCAACCCCTGCTAGAGCTCCTAACAAAACATCTTTGAAATATCTTTCAGAGGTTTGTCACCATGCTTGGAGAAACAAGCAAACTGAAAAGTCTCTTAAATAATTCTTGCAGACTAATGAACAGATTTGATGAAGATTTGGCAGCTTTTCCAAATATTCCCTGTAACTAGGAAATCTTCCCAGGCAGGTCTCTGCTCTGTATAGGAGACAGTGCCCTCATAATTAAACGATGAATGAAAGCAAATGTACTGATGAGCACATTGGTTTGTTACTCAAATTGAGGCAGCACAAAACAAAATTATCCCTCTGCAATCCCTTTGGGTTGTGTTCAGGGTTGTGTACCCTGGGTGTATCAGAGGCTATGAGAGGTGGAACCTGAATTATGGTCCTGTGGCCCCTGGAGTAGGAAACTTCCCACCCAGTGCCCCTGGGTTGATCATCATCATCATTATTATTATTTACAGATACAGGTTGCTTAACCTGTATGTGTGCTGTCCTGGAGCATAGCTCCATCAGCTTGCTGGTGCTACATTTCTGGTTTACATTAAAAAAAAACAAAATTGTTTTGTAGAACCTTAATGTACTTTGATAATTTTGTGTGTTGAAGTTATTCACTCCAAATTTCTTCTATAGTAGCCTGTATTTGATTAAGTAACATGAATCATAGACCCCTGGAATGGTTTGGGTTGGAAGGGACCTTAAAGACTGGGGAGATCCCCTGCCACAGGCAGGGACACCTTCCACTTGACCAGGTTGCTCCAAGCCCCGTCCAGCCTGGCCTTGAACGCTGCCAGGGATGGGGCAGCCACAGCTTCTCTGAGCAACCTGTGCCAGGGCCTCACCACCCTCACAGGGAAGAACTTCTGCCTCAGATCTCATCTAAATCTCCCCTCTGTCAGTTTAAAGCCATTCCCCCTTGTCCTGTCCCTTCCTGTCCTTGTCAAAAACCCCTCTCCAGCTTTCTTGCTGGCCCCTTTAGGCACTGGAAGCTGCTCTAAAGTCTCCCCAGAGCCTTTTCTTCTCCAGGGTGAACAAGCTGAGCTCTCTCAGCCTGTCTCCATAGCAGTGGGATTGCCCCAACCCAGGTGCAGGACGTTGCACTTGGCCTTGTTGAACTTCATGGGGTTTGCACTGGCCCACCTCTCGAGCCTGTCCAGCTACCTCTGGATGTCATCCCTTCCCTCCGGCGTGTTGAACACACCACGCAGCTTGGTGGTGAAATGACATTAAATTCCTGTTGTCATTAGTTCATAAGCATGAAAGCTGCTGGAGTTTAAATCCTGAAATTTTGGAAGCCGAGGGTTTTTTGGGGGCCACATCAGGCTTCCTGAGCAGATGAATTCATGTTGCTGCATGGATGCTGTGTGATACCACAATCAAGCGAAAGGTTTCATGTTGTCGCTGAATTAGCTGAAATAATAACAGGGAGGATAGGAAGGGCAGCTTCCAATGGATGGAAAGTCACCTTGATGTCTGAGAGATTTCAGACTGGTAGGATTCAAAATAAAGCTGGTCCCAGGAGCAGAGAGCAGCGAATGAACAGATGGTTCTTCTTCAGTAGCAGGAACCATCAGCAACAATTGCTCTTTCGGGTATTGCTGTAGATAAATTGGGCAAGTTAAATGAGGGAGAATATAAAGGTTTATTGAAATGCAGTGAAGAAAACTAGTATAGACGAGCAAATATAAGTTAGCTGCAGAAAAATGGGCTTTCTAGGTGAACATGATTGATTCTTCAGAATTTTGCATTAAAACCAGTGTCTGGATGGTCTTTTTTTGTATGCCCAGGATACTAAACCCTGTGTCACCAAACGCTTAGTATGACTTGGAAGCTAAATGGCTAGGAGGAGGTTAATGCAATGGGAAAAAAGGCTTCTAAACTTGTCCTGGAGTCAGAAAAAGAAATAAGAACAAGAAAACCATCTTGCTGTCAAGCATTACAGGGGCAGAGGGCATGATTTTATTTTATTCTGCTTGTTTCAACTGGGCATTTTTACCAGAATTGAACTGTCCTCTGAGATGCTCCCTTCAAGACTGATCAGGAAGAAAATGTGAAATATGAATTCTCATTTTCAAAAGTAATTTTCAAAAGACTTGGAGAACAACCTTTTTACTGTTGGAATTGTTACACCATTGTCTCGTGGGCCCTTAGCATGTGCCACAGCATTACAATCTGTTGTGTTGTTATAAAAAGAAACATCCAACACAGATAATGCTTTATTTTAATCCCAAGATGACAAGGGATAGATTTGTGATGGGTTGTTTGCACCGTATCCTTCATAAAATTCAAATGCCACTGGAATTGCAGGGGAAGGCAGCTCGTAGCAGTGCAGCTGTACAGCAACACCACTGAGAATTAGTGTTTTAAAAGCTATTTATAGGGAAATTGCCTCTTGCCCATCTCATGGTGCAAAGCAGTGTGGCAATTCTGCTGCAGGATTTATAAGAGTTAGGGAGAAAACTTGGTGAAGCTGCTACTGAATTAATGTTCTGCTGTATGGTTGCTTTGGAAGGCAGTAGGTATCCTTCTGCTTGTGGCTGGACAATGGTTTTGTAAAAGGAGCTGAGGAAGTGGTTGTGGCTGGTCTGCTGCTGTTAGGAGAATCACATCTTCGTGGCCTCCTCTGGGCTCGGTCCAACAGCTCCATGTCCTTCTTATGTTGGGATTGCAGGGGAGGTTTCATAGGAGTGGAGTAGAAGGGGAGAATCCCCTCACGCGACCTGCTGGTCACGCTGCTGGTGATGCAGCACAGGACGTGGTTGGTTTCTGGGGCTGCAAGCACGCACTGCCACGTCATGGTGAGCTTCTCATTGACTAACACCCCCAAGTCTTTCTCCTCAGGGCTGTTCTCAATCCAGTGTGTGTGTTCCCTGTCCCCACTCAGCATGACAACCTCTGGTGACGATGACAAAAATGAACAATGACCATGAAAACCTGACAAACCTTGTGCCTGACTCTAAGCTTTGCTCTGTGAAACACTGCATACAGCAGCATGACACAATGGTTTCCACACTAACAAGGGTCAGTATGATCCACACACGTCCTTCCCTGTGTGACCTTTCCTGTTAGCAGTCCAGCTCCCTTCGGCTGCTGGGAATTCCCTCTGCTCGTGGAAAGCTGCAACACAGGGACAGAAGAAAGGACAAGAAGACAAGGCCATAATGATAGGGAGAGCTTGAAAATAGTGCCCTATATCAGAATAAGTCATAGTGTAAAACCTGGAAGAGTTCAGAACGTCACCATTAATTTTCCAACAAATTATAATTAATTAAATAATAATAAATTAGTTACTTAATAAAATAAATTAATATTATTAAATTAATAATATTATTAAATTAGTAAATGAAACAAATTCATTGATTGAAAGCTGGGAAAGTTTGCTATTTTAATTAAACCAGAGGTTTCCTTCATCTGCTGTCTTTTCTCACTGGAATAATACGAGAAATTGGATGCTAATGGTATGTGGATGAACCTAACCTGTTACAGGGAAAATCTTTCTTTCTGTAGGTGTTCTGGTTTGGGGAAAATTTTCCAGAAATAGCCAACCTGTACCTGTCTCAGATCTGTCTCCTGCTGCTACTGTCTTGAGTAACAGTAAACTAAGAAAAAATACATGGTAAAGAAAAAAAAAAAAAAAAAGGCTCAAACTTACAAAGTCTCCCTTCCTTTTCTTTTCTCCATCCCCAGCAAAACCAGAAGAGACCAAACCAGTTGAAGCTGTGACAGGGAACGATATCACAGCACCTCCCAACAAAGAGCTTCCTCCCAGCCCTGAGAAGAAGACAAAGGTAGGTGTTGTTTCACATTCAGTGTCTTTGTTTCCATGGCTTTTATTTTTGCTGGCTTTTCTGCTTCTTAAGCTGTGGCAACACAAGTTCTGTTTTCTGAGCTGCCGTTTGTGAACTATTTTCCTGGAACAAAGACATCCAGTTATGAAGTTGCAAACAACTCAGCCTGTAGCCAATGTGACTGAGGGTGGATTTAGTAAATGTGTGGTAAGCTTTGTTTAAATTAATGCTTTGGTTGGTATTGGTGGTGTAGAAGTAGTAAACATGTATGACAACACTTTTGCTACACTGATACTCTCCTAGTTGTTTACAACACATTTATTTGCCTTACAATTAGCATGCAGAGATGCTGCTCAGGATCTGATGTTCTGTTGTTTTAGGGCTGTTTATGAAACATGAGCAATACCTGCTTGCAGCATTCAGCAAAATCTAATCCCAAATTCTTAGAGCGCTGGTAGGGGGAAGGGGTTCTCAGTCCCCTCAAAGGCGGTGGATGTTTGACCACTAGAGTTGATCAGATGAGGATTTAGAGCTTGCAATCCCTGTGTGCATGTAATTGGAAAGCAATGTCCTGTGTATTGCACGTTAGGACTAGATGCCAGAACAACTGATTACTAATCCCAGCTTTACCAGCGATTCCTTCTGTTGCTTTAGATGTTGCTGGAATAAATCCTGTTCGCTTTGAGTTAAATGGCAAAGCCTTCCTGGGCCCTGAAGGCAGCCTCTTCCGCTGCTTCATTTTGGTCTTTGTTATGCTCAGAAAACAGAAAGCTAATTTGTTTTTATTGTTGTTTCATTTAAAATATCATTTTTATGTTCTTGCAGCTCAATGTTTTGGTTTACAATGCGCTATTTTTTGTTGTATTTTTTGTTTGTTTTTATACTGGATTTTGCTTTTTGATAAAACATAAAGCCTGCCACATCCACGTCATCTACAAAGCCTGCAGCAACGAAAGCCAGGCCCCTGTCCGCTACCAGCCCCAAGCGGCCACCCTCTGCCACACCTGGCCTAAACAAAAAACCCACGAGCCCTACTGCAGGTCCTACTTCAGCCACTACTACTAAACGCCCAACCACCAGCACTACACGTCCCTCCACCCTAGCTCCAAAAGAGACTAAACCAAAGGTAAGAAACTACTTGCTTTTGTGTGGGAGCTCTGAGAACTTATTTACATGTTAAATTACCAGCTGTCTTACCCAAGAGTCAAAACATAATTGGAGTGCTAATCATTGGAAGATAAGATCAGGAATGCGATTCACGGTGTTACAAGAGCCTCACAGTTATTAGTATCAGCTTCCATTAACCCACTTATGGCATCAGGTCCCAAGCATTTAACTGAGCTTTAAGGTGCCTTCCAACCCAATCCACTCTGTGATTCTGTGATTTCTTTCCATTACTAAAAGAGGAGGTTTTTTAAATACAGATGCACTACAAAGGATAACTCTTAAATCCAGACAAGAGCATAGGAAAACTGAATGGAGAGCTTCGATATTAATATTGAGGGGAAAAAAAAAATCAGTTTGAACACTTCAGTATTTCCTCCTTATTGTCTCTTTATGATGTCTAGTCATTATAAAAACTGTACAAAGATAATTGATAATACACTTATGTACTTAGGAAATATTGGATATTTGTAATTCTTCGATACGAGCAGATTTGTGGACAGTTCTTAGTGTTGCATGTTAAAGCTAATGAAGCTTACTCTTTAACATGTAATGTTAAGAGTAGAAAACATCCCTTCAATATTCCTCACATCAACATGTGATTTTATAAAGAAAAAGAACTCAGTTTGAAAGGGAATGTTAAAATGTTTCAGAAGCTTTCAGTTGATATTTAAATGCTCTAACATTTCTACTAGACATTAAAGCTTAAATAACTGTGTTTGAATGTCTTTTAAAACTAACTAAATGAAAATAACAAAAAGAGTATGAAAGCACAGGCATAAATCTGCACTTTTTCTGTGTACCAGTGTCTTTAAGTTTTTGCAGGATTTTGAATCCCTTTTTGATGAAATCAAAATCTCATTTCATTTGTTTCTGTACATTAACTCAGTATTTTAATACTGCAGAGATCAGTCAGTTTACAAACAGGTGACTTACCAGGGACAGACATGAAAGAGTTTTCCAATTGAGGAATGAACCACAGACACCTAATTCTTACGTTCACAGTGCTTTAGTGAATGCCTCCTTCACTTAGGAAGCATTTCTACTCATGAAGGAAAGAAATCTCTCTCAAAAGTATTGCTAGTGGACTGATCTTTTCCATTTTGTTCAGAAAACAAAACCTTGTTCACATCTGTAAACGACCTCCAGACATTAATTCCGAAACTACTGGTAAATTCTAACACTCAGCAGGGTTTGTGCTCTGTGACCTGCACTGAATATAGTCACTTCTGCATGCCTTAATTATACTTTTTAATCCACATTATACTTCTCCAGCAGTGCCTAGCTTATGCATTTAAGAATTTAAACGATTTCAATTTATTTCAGGCTTTTTGTTGGCAAACACTTTGAAGAGACTGTCAGTGGAATACTGCCTTTAATGTAGCCTGTTTGTTTTCAGGTTGCAGATGCGAAGACCACAGATAAGCGGACCTCACTTTCAAAGCCTCCAACATCTGCCACTTCTAAAACTACTGTTAGGAGCAGCCCTGTTGCTCCTAAGACAACGGCAGCATCACCAGTTGCTGCGGCTGCTGCTGCGAAAAATACTGCTACTTCTCCACCGAAGAGGCCAACATGTAAGTATTGTCTTGGTTTTTCTTTGAGAGATCTTTCTTCCTAACCAGCTGCAGGTTTCTGTTTGAGTAGCACCATTGGTTCACTCTATGATGTCTTTCTCATGTATTCTAGGGTGCTGACTGCTTTTTCATGTGTTTAGGACATCATGTGGCCTCATCAGTTTATTAAAATTAGTCTCCTGGTAAACAAGCTTGTGATCTTCAGGTTCAAAAGGAGGAAAAAAAATCCCAGCCTTGACATGTAGCTTTTTATGAGAAGCCATAGCTGCTGTTAAGCAGTACTTTTGAGATGTGTAGCCTGGCCTACCTGTCAGTCAGGAGTTGACTTGAAACTCAGTGATAGCTGAAACCTCAGTCCTTTTAACACAACGCAAGATCCTGTGCCAAGGCACAGAGACTGTAGGTCAGATTTTTTTTTTCTCTTCTGGGCCTCCTTCTCCAAAACAAATCTGAATGACCTTCAAGGACAACTTGGACCAGCTCTGTGTGATTCAGGGTAAATATAATTACTGAATGCAATTGATTAAAGAAAAAGGATGCTATTACCTCTGAATTTTGCCATAGTAACAGATAGAATAAACACTAAAACCAATTTAAAACTTAGGGAAAGCAAATCTCCAGAAGAGAACTTGAAGTACTCAAACTAGTGCATCTGAAGAACAAATAAGGTTGAACAGAAGTGGAGGTTTTTTACTAGTACATGAAGAATTTGGAGCTGAAATCACAATCAGCTTCATCAGAAAATTGTATCCCACCCCAAAAGAGAGAACTTCCCATGAGTTTAACGCAGTCAGTGTGAAACATAAGCAGCATATTAGCATCTTGAAAACATCATTTTCACTGATTTTGATGGAGCTTGAGAGATTTAACGTCAGATTAAAATATAGTTAAATATTCTCAAGTCTTTTCCAATGACTAGACCTCATTGGCAAAATTTGCCAATAGACATGTAAAACTAATAATATGTATTGCTGTTTTGTTCTATGAGTCCCAAAGCATAAATTCGTAATCCATCTTTCCCAAAAGAATAGTAATGTTTTAACTATGTTGGAATATATCAGCTAGATGTACATTCCGTACTTTGTGCTCTAGGGGAAGATATAATTAATCAAGTGCAGAGGAAGTGTTGCACCTTCCAAAAGCCATGGATCTTCACTGATCCTGTGGACATCCTTGTAGAATACATTTTTTGTGGTCTTTTATGCAAATTGTAGCCCAGAATGCTTAATATGTTTTAATGAGTTCAGTTAATTTTCCTTCCAAAATTGAGGCGCAAACAAAGAAGCATTTTCTGATGACATTTGAAAAGAGATGGAGGCAATGATGCAGAGAGGCAGGAAGGGCGTTCCAAGTGGCAAGATGTACAGATGAAGAGGCTTCTGCACCAGTGAGGGTAGTGGGACATTGCCAAAGTACAGTGAGAACTGGGTGGGCGAGAGAGAGATGAGGTCAGCTGGAGAATCTCCATCAGGAGCTAAAGCTGCTTTGTCTGGATCTGGAAACACAGAAGAGTCATGAATGATAAAAGAAGGGAGCCTTATTTCGGACGAGGAGAAAGCAGTGGTGTGACGGAGGGTGAATAGCATTAGGGTGCCTAAAGGAGAATCACAATGAGCCAAACACAATTCAGTTCAGATGGAGTATGTGCAACTTCAGTTAGATGCATAGATGGAGGTGGTGGAGACCTGGATCTCTTCAGAGCACAGTTCAGTTTCTCATGACACTGCATTAAGCCAGATTATATGTTTCTGGCTAAAGATGGGATCTCAGAAGGCCATCTGCTCTTGCTTTTCACGTGTCAAAAGATACTCACTTCCTCATGGTGTGCTCACGTGTTTAGTCATTCTCACTATTTAAAAATACATGTATAGGAGCTTGTTTTGAAATGATATGGTTTTACTTTTTCAGATATTAAATGTCAGTCACTCTCTAATAAATGAGTGTCATGGGCTATGTAGGGCTTGATTTTTATTATTTAATTAAAAATATTTACTTCTTTTTAGTCCCCCCCTTCCTTGTGAAAATTACTTTTATGTTTGTCCAGGACCAGCTCTGTCTTCCAGATCAGAAAAAGATCGAAGTCTTTAACCATTTTCCCAGTAGCTTTATCATTCTTCAGGTTTTCAACCTCACATGCTAATAACACAGACAAAAATGTTCCAGCATTTGGCTCCCCACTGACACGAGTAGCAATAACATCGATATTAAAGTAACATATTAGTCCTCTTGCCTTTACATAAAACAAAGTTTGTTCCATCCATACAGTTTTCCCAATTAAAATTGTGGTCTCGAGGAATGAGATTAGGTTGGTTTGACAGGACCTTTTTTGAAGTGTTCAGTATTAATTATATATCTATCCTTCAGGCCTTAATAAATTATCCAAATGTGTTTCATCTCATTAGCTGGTATCTTATCTGGGGTGTTTAATTGAATGCTTTTAGCAAAGTCAGAATGGAGTGATCCAGACTAACTTGGCCTGTAGTTATCTGCTTGTTTCACTTACTCTGTTCTGTATTGGTATTCCATAAAGTACCCTGACAGCTACTTGGATTTATCTAAAAATCTAAGACTGTTAATGAAAATTAAATATTAAAAGACAGAGGGTTTCGTAATTTGTAGCTCAGATTTTTCCATTTATTGTTTGCTTTTAATGTTGTGTTTCTTTGGCTATTGAAATGCAACAGATTTTAGCTAGAGTTGTTCATTACTAATAGTAAAAAGCTACAACTTAATTATCAAAGAACTCCTTAAAATAAGGTTCTGGTTATATTTTTCAGTATGTGGTCTTTGTTTTGATCAATGATGTGTATGGTTTTCTTCTGCTCTGAGAAATATAGATATGTTCCTGGTTTAGACTGTCCTCTACCTATGTGAAATATAATCAGGTCATGATCATTGCAGTTTGCCCAAAGGCGTAGTTCAGTTTAGTGATTGATTTTTGGTCTTATACAATTATAATAGGGACCAAAATGCGTGCAGTAACTTCTGTGCAAGAAAATTTGCATGGGTTAGAACTGATCTAGCAATGAGACCAAGGTTATAGAAGGACAACTGGGGTTTTGCTTTTGCTGTTTGGTAAAGAAAGGAGCTGTGTTTTGAGGGTTGGTTTGTTTGGTACTTTTTTTGGTTTGTTTTGTTTTTTTGGTTTGTTTTGGGGGAGGGGTTGGGGGGGTTGAGGTTTTTTGTTTTGTTTTTTTTTTAAGAATGTGCAGAGAGATTAAAATAATGTTAGTGCTGTCTGTTTCAGCAAGTTATTCTAAGAAATTATTTTATATAAATTACTTTATTTTTATCATTAAAAAAATCCCCTTTTATTTTTTGGCTGGGCAGGGTGCTGGGCCATCTAGTCTTGGGTCATGCTTTGCCAAGAAAAGTTGGACCAGATGATCCCTTCCAACCTGGGATTCTAGGATTCTATGAAATGCATACCATACCCCAGGTGTTTGGCATAATTGAGTGATAATTCTTTAGATAAATTGATCTTTTTATTGGAAAGCATGAGTGGGATTTGCCATTACAAGGAGGACCTCAGCCAGGTGTTTGAAGAGAGCAGTTAATTCTTTCTTTCAAGCATCATGTTTGAAATAGGGCTTGTGAGTAGAGAGGACCACTGGTCTGTGAGGAGCTGCAGAGAGCCCCTGACCTCAGGGGAAGCTGTGTGACCCCAGGCTTGTCGTCTGTGCAAACTGGCTTCTCCTCTGAAATACTGACCAGTGTGTTTTGTGTCGGGCAGCCATCAAGACTGATGCAAAGCCTGCAGATGCCAAGAAGACCACCGCAAAGTCACCATCAGGTAACTGTTTCATCTAATTCAGTTTCCATTAGTTTCCATCAGTTTCCATCTAAATCAAATCCTCCTGTTAGGGGCTCTGTTGATTAAACAGGCCACTGTACATTTTTAGGACTCTGAGGAAGTTTGTATAAACGGCCTCTGACCCATCTTTTTTCCCCTTCCCTCCAACTGTGGCTGTGATCATTGCAGCAGACGTGAGCCGCCCTAAGAGTGCTACTGGAAATGCAGTAAAAAGCAGCACCACCACTCCTACCACCTCCTCCAGTGCACCTGCTTTACCCGGAGTAGCCACCAGTCGTCCCAAACCCAAGCCTGCTGCAACCAAACCCACCACAACCTCTACCACAACAGCAGATGCTAAAAAACCAACTGCTAAGGTTCCAGCTAAACCCAGCATCGTTTCCAAGCCACCTCGCCCAACCAGCAGTGCTTCTGCTCCAGATCTGAAAAATGTACGTTCCAAAATTGGATCAACAGATAATATTAAACATCAGCCTGGTGGAGGAAAGGTAAGTTTCTTCAAACTTCATAACAACCTGTGTGTTGGAACAGTAGCTCTTAAGCATTAGGGGTGCTCTTTGCTAATTTTGGTGGCTGTATCCTCACTGCTCTTCTCATTTATGCTCTGCAGAGCTCCTCTTTGGGTTCTTGGTTTATGCACAAGGCATTAACAAAGCAGTGATAGTAGCGTACAGAAGGAATCTGCCTTAATTAAGAGCTTCATGGTGTTTACTGGCATACATACAGGAATTCAAAATTCTGTGGTTCTGTTTTTCTGTTGTACTTCCTGACATAGGAACTAGTTGGTATTGACAGCTCAAAATCTTGTCTGTATTCCAAAACCTTGCCTTTGAATAGAGGAATTGAATCTGCCGAATGGTACGGAAGGTGGATTAATGCACTACAATGCAGGAAATCTGGATTCAGGAGCAAGTTCCACAGCGCCTTTTCCAGGTCAAGGAGCAGGGGAGCTGTTCAACTTGTCAGGCCTAAAGCTGAAATGAAATGGGTCTCTATGTGTGGCTTTTTGGATAACCTCTGGTGGCTGCAGGAAAAGAAGAGGGTGGTTTTGAATGAGCTGTAGGGAGAAGCATGTACATAGATAGAACTTGAGGCTCTCAATCAGTAATGGTCTTAAATTACACTTTCACTGTGAATATCTACCATGTAAGTGGTAAAGGTTTAGGGATATACCAGTACCGCTCTTCTGAGGGTTTAAATAATTCTGTAGATATGCATAATCATAAAACCTTCATTGGATATTGTATAACAGATACACCCATTTCTGCCTGACTAAATGTGTTAGCAGCTTGCCTATAGTTAGGGGGCTTTAATTTCCACAAAGTGGAACAGATTTGCCCACTTATCTCTGCTGCAGGTCTGTGATAATGAATAACTTCAGTCTCATGCCAAGAGAGCATGGCTCATGCTGGGAGCCTTAATCTCCTCTCAAGCACATTAAAGTCAAGGGCATCCTTGGGCTGTGATGGTTTATGTCACAGACAGCATCAATATAGCATGGATTTATTCTTTGGAGTTAAAGAGTATCATAGTACAGTCCTCAGAGCTTAGACATCTAGAGGACAGAAACTTCCACTCTTCAAAATGGAGTTTCTGGAAATGACAAACAAGGTTTGCTGAAAAGCAGGAGGGAGAACCTTTCCTGTACTGTGTAGTGTAGCTCGAAAGCAAACACAAGTTCAGAAAGCTTTGTGCCATCTGCTCAAAAAGAATAGAGAAGATTGTTCTGTTATTTTAAACTGCGCCAGTGACTCTGAGGATTGCAGAGCTGTTTAGCTTACAGGGTTATTGTGGCAGTTTAAGGGAATTTATTTTTACATTTAATTGTAATATACTTTATTTTCTAATTGTTTTCATGGAATTGTTAAATTCTAACAATTGTACTTTTAAGAAAATGGTCCTTTTTGTAGTCTTATTTATGCTGAGATGTTTTTAGAAGCTGAAAATGTCATAGAAGTGCTGGAGGGTTTTTTGTTTCCTGTTCTATTGCTGGTAGGCTAGCGAAATACAGGATTTATGCCTAGCCCCTCAAAAAATGCAAGTTCTGCTGCACTTACATGGATCTAGATGAGCAGAATAATGGATATCCTCAGGTAGTTGTTGAATTTTTCTAAACCCTGTAAGTTTTCATTCAATTTTCTGCTTAGCTGGATTAGTTGGTCCACTGGCATTTGATTAGTTAAAAACTATATCAGAAATTGATCTCAAAGACTGAGTCAAATCAGTGTGGGGGTGTGAAATCAGAAAAGGAAGCAGAGTATATCTGTATCCAGCTGAGCTCTCAGACCTCAAAGGCAAAGAACATCAGCCAGTGGCATGCGTTTGCCTCTCAGATTTGTACAACGTCCTCCCTATGAAGGAGGTTGTCCTGCGCTGCTGTTGGGTTGCTGAAAGATTTGTTTTAATTTTTTGGCAGAATATAATGGACTGGGGTCACTGGGAGACTTGTCAGTGTTACCACTGGGGAAATGAGATGCCAAGGAAGGGCATCTACAAGCTTTTTGAGAAATGGAGAACTTAATTATTGCTTTGTGACCCCACAGTGCCTGTTTCATCCTGCGTCTGAGTGATGTTGCTTCCCTTCCACCCCCTTAGTTTTATTGTTCCTGGGCACAGGATTATACTTTGCCTGAGACTTACAGCATGTAAGAAGTTTTCGTGGGTCATCTGTTCCACTAAGTTTATCTGGGTAGCTTGTGTTCCCGTGCTGTCCTGCCCACAGTTTTGCTTTTGCTGGTTGAAATCATCCATTTGTCTCCATCTAGGGGAAAATAGAGAAAAGGCCAGAATCAGCCGCTGCTGCACGCAAGTCTGAACCCAATGTGGTCTCTAAAATGGCTACTACTAAAACAACCGTATCAAAAGAGGGTACCCCAAAACAGCCCAATGGGAAAGTGAGTTTATTTCAGACTTTTCTCTGTGGGAGATGAAGGACAACATTTCCATTTTGAGTCACTTTCCCTTCTCTTCCACTCTTCTGCTTTCTCCTGTCAGTGTCACTGTTCCTTGCACAGACACTCTTCCAATTTTTTCTTGTAAACCCTACAATGTTCTCAGTTAAACACATTCAGAGATCGCTGTCAGAGGTATCTTTTCCATGCCTGCTGTAAGTGTAAATGTTTTCAGAGCAGCATCTTCCATTCTCACTTTTAGGCAAATAGGCTTTACTTTCATAGAATCGTAGAATCAGAGTGGTTTGGGTTGGAAGGGACCTTAAAGCTCATCCAGTTCCAACCTCGCTGCCACAGGCAGGGACACCTTCTACTAGAGCAGGTTGCTCCAAGCCCTGTCCAACCTGGCCTTGAACACTGCCAGGGATGGGGCAGCCACAGCTTCTCTGGGCAACCTGTGCCAGGGCCTCACCACCCTCACAGCAAGAATTTTGTGTTGGAGGTTTCCCTTAAGGTCAGTTCTTCATACACAGCACTAGTTTGTAACCAGGAAGAGTGAGCTTTAGTTCAACACTGCCTGTTCTAAGATTGCAGACTATTAAGGGCTTAGTATTTTTACTGCAATATTCCCAACCCAGTTGTATCAAGACTCCTTAACTCCATGCGTTAGGCGGTCACCATTTGATGGGTTACTCTGAAGCTGGTGTGACATGGTATTTCAGCACGAGAGAATGGGGAATGAGGAGGGAGTGCTTGCAATGCTTGTTTAATTCAGATAGTGTGAGGCAGAGCCTGTTAATGAATGGATGGGACTTGTACCTCTAGAGAAGTCAGGAAACCACTATCCACTTCTACAGCATGAGTACGTTGTCAGGGCTGCTGTTGCACTGAATCCAGTCTTTCTGAACTGGCTAAGGAGCTTTTGGAAACCTGCTGAAGTGAGAATGTTCTGGTGATTCCTTTTGTGCTTCAAATTTATCACCTCTTTTTAGAAGTAGGATACAGCTTCTGCCACGTTCTGTGCTGTGTTAAATAACGCCCAGACTAAACACGTGTTGTAACTAACCTTTGTAAACACAGGCCTGTAACTCTAACTTAGTTAGAGTTACTCACTACCTTTGTGAGTAAAAGCTCACTTAGCATACTTCTTTTGTACTTTGAAAAAGTCCGAGTCATTTTGGTTGAAAGGAGAAATAATTAATGTAAGACTTGATTGATAAAATTTAAGTGAAAGTTTGACAATCTTCGTCAGAAGAACAGTTTCTCATCTAGTGCCCAGAGGGTTTGAAAGACATTACCCAAGACTGGAACCAACCCAGGCAAGTGAAAGTAAAGTGCAGACTCAGAGCAGTTTGTAGTGTTGTTGGAGGGGGAGCCATGGAGAGCCAGCTCAGCTGTCTCCTTCCTCTGGAAAAGCTCTCACTAGAGAGCTCCTGGGAAGCTTTGCGGGGGACAGAGACAACCTCAGCCCTTCCAGCAGGCAGGCTCCTACCTGGAGATGCTAACCCGTAGAATATATGCAGAAGAGGTCTTCACAGTAGCGCTTACGCTCTCGCACTAACACTGTCTGTGCAGCTTCTTGTTTTGTTCACTTTTCTTTCCTCACTCTCCTTCTCAGTTGCTTTCACACCTAATACTAAAGTTGGATTGAGTTTAACACAACTCTTTGTTTATCCACCATGTTAGAGCATCCACTCCAGCCTGCCATATGACAACTCTAACCAGTCCTCTTCCCTTGTGTTGTTTTCCATTCTGTAACATTCCAGGTCCAGATAGTCTCCAAAAAAGCGAACTACAGCCATGTTCAGTCCAAGTGTGGTTCCAAGGACAATATTAAGCATGTCCCTGGAGGTGGGAATGTAAGTATGGGCTCTGGGCAAGCTGTCTTTCTACTAACTCCTTCTCTTGTACTATGTTTTTATATGTCGGTCTTAAGAACACTCTTGTTTCAGGCAGAAAGGTGTAGCAGAGTTTCAGGGCTTCTGGAAATAATGTAGGCAGGAGAATTCTTTATTATTTTTTCATGGTAGGATGCTAGGTTGAATGTGTGTGTTTTGTTTCATAGTACTACTCATACATCTGGCCTATTTCTCACATGTTTTACATGGTATTCATCACCAAATGTAGGATGTGCACATCATTGACCCCAGGAGTTAGCTTGCTGTGGATTCCCCCTGCAGTTGATGGAGGCACCTCATCAGTCCTCCGACCTGTTTCAGATGTCTGGTTTTTCAGATGAAATCCATTGTGGCCTGGAAGTGCCTGCTACTCTTCGCTGGCTAACAGAAGCCGAGTCAGATTAATTCCACTTTGTGTTTCACAAGAACGGACACTTTGAGGAAAAAAGGAGGAGAAGACTCAGGGATTTAATCTTTGAGCTGCAATTAAGTTCTAAAGGCTACTGTATCTCTGGCAGCAGGGTTGTGCTTATTAAAATAGAGGACCAGTGTTGTAACATCTCTGTACTTGGTCGGGAGTGTTATATTTTGAAAGTGTCTAGCAAAACCAACCAGGTTAAATACGTAGATGCTACGGCTTTTGAAAATATAACATAGTTTGGCAGGCTCGTTTCCTTGTGGGCAAATCTGTATTACCTTAACAAATTTATGCTAGGCTGTTTGTACTGGGGGTAGTCTGCAGAAATACAAAGATTGGATGGTTTCAAAAAGACACTGAAGTACTTATGCCCAAGGAAGCTTCTTCAACTGATGTTTAAATATTCCAAGTTCCTGCGGAGTGAGGTTCAGCTATCACATCTCATAGAATCATGAAATTACAGGTTGGAAGGACCTCAAAGATCATCTGGTCCAATCTTCCTAGGCAAAGCATGACCCAGACTAAATGGGTCCAGCACCCTGTTCAGCCAAATCTTAACAGTGTCCAACAATGAGGAATCCACCACTTCCCTGGGCAGATTATTCCAGCTGATTGTTCTTATTGTGAAACATTTTCCTCTAGTGTCTGGTAGGAATCTCCCTGGGGGTAACTTGTGCCCATCACCCCTTCTCTTTTCCATGTAACTCCTTGTAAAAAGGGAGTTTTACTCCTTGTAAAAAGTGAATGTCTCTCATCTTTGTAGCTACCTTTTAAATACTGGGACATGGTGATAAGGTCTCCCCTGAGCCTTCTTTTCTGTAGGTTGAACAAGACCAGCTCTCTCAGCCTTTGCTCACATAGTTTCCTAGTCCTTGGATCTTTGTGGCTCTCTTCTCTGGATGCGCTCCAGCCTGTCCACATCTTTGTTGTATAGTGGGGATGAAAACTGAACTCAGTATTACAGGTGTGGCTTTCTCTGTGTCCAGTGCCCAAGAGCCAGCATCAATGAAACTGCCTTCAAATACTCAATTTCTGGGGCCAGACACTGTTGCGAATTAGTCAGTGTGTTCTGTTTGATGTCAGGTTCAGCAAATACAAAAGCTACGAAGGACCTGCCTGTGGTGCAGGCTGACGTGGCCACATGCCCTGGGAAATATCTGTGCATTTGTCTAGCTGACTGAACCTTTACTCTACATGACCAAATCTTCCTTAAATCTTTACAAGAGGCAACCTCTTGCCAAACTTGTTCCCTGCAGGCTGGTTGCCAAGGTGGTAAGAGACAGATGTTGAAGTCACACATGAAGTGTTCATGTAACTAATCTTAACTTCCCATTGAGAGTTGCTGAGCACGTGTCCCTGCTGCCCTCCTTCCCTTCCAGTTTGTGGATTCTCACCAGTGGTGGGATTTGACATTCTTCTTTGGTATTTCCATGACTTACCCAACACTTAGAGGAGTGCATACATGTGTGTATGGAGCTTCCCACAGAAATGCTCATGCAAGAGAATTCTCTGTGCCACAGAACGGTAAACTGATGTTGAGACCATCACATCAATCAGGTGCCCTCATAATATTTTTTTAGCTATGCATCTTTCTGTTCCTAGTGCAGATTTCATCTGGGCTTGTCACCCAGGTTTGGAACAGACTGTACATAATACGTGGTTTGTGGCAGAAGTCGCTTTGGCTTTACTGTTAAAGAGCAGCTGTTGTAACCTCACTGCTCATGCACTCGAAGGAGCTGTATTTTAAAGCCACTTTAATTTTGCCACTCTTACGTTGTATAGCCTTTTAGTGGACAACAACTCTTAACACATATTTTTCCTTTCTATTTTTTTTTAGTCCAACAGAGATGTGATTTCAATGTGGGGATGTTTTTCTTGCTTGATTAACTACACTTGTGAACTATTCTTTCCCCAGTGAATCACCAAACTCATCCTTTCCTCTTTACTGTCCTGCCCTGGGGACATTCCCAATTCTAGGGGGCAAGTGTCTGCCCGCTTTCATTTTCTCTTCTTCCACACCCTCCTTTTACCACTGTAGTTTTTCTCCTTGCTCAACTACTTAAGCTTTTTGCTTTGAGAATAAAGTGCTAATTATTTCCTAGTTCCAAATGCCCCCAAAGCAGCTTCAGACAGTTTTCAGCCTTTCAACGCCCCCAAACCCAGCACAGGCAGTACCAGTGTGAGTAGACAAGATACAGTGACCAATCTGGCTTCCTATAAAAGCATTTTCTTTCACTCATTTTTATATCTGCTTGCTCCCTTTGGGGCACCATAATATTAGTGCCTCCTTCCAAGATGTTTTCTTGTTCAAATAATTACAATGATCACTTCTGATAGAAGACTTCCCTGTGTTTAATTCCTGAAACATGCTGCTGATGGGGGTGTCTGGAAAATCCGTTGTTCTAGTCTGTGGCTTCAGTTAAAGCTTTTAGGAGTCCTGTGGACAAGAGCTGTGGTTAGTAGCAAATTATGATTCAGCTTCAAGCTTGTTCTGGTACAAGTGATGGACGTCCTGCCAAAGTGAAATGGTTTCCTAGGTGGTATACTTTATTTGGGTACCCATTTTGCCTAATATCCACAGAGGTAATTTCTTCTCCCCTCCAAGATACCCAAAAAGACATTTTCAAAAGCAGTAGATGCTGTTCCTACTCACATTATATTTGCCAGAAATATCTTGACATATAGTTAGGTTTCCTGGGTAATAGTTTCTGTTCTAATATTTCCCCCCTCTCATTTTAAAGAAAGCAACAGTAAAGAGGTAGATTTTACAAAGCACAGGTAATGTACATGTTGTTGAAGATTTGGGACGTACATATGTTTCTCTGCCCTTTGGCTTGACCTGCTTGGATGGATTGGGAAATGGTCAGAGACAGAAAATCTAGAGAGAGATGAGGATCACGCTTCCCATCCGAGCCTTTGTATCAAGCTTTCAGATCTAAAGTTTATTTCTGGCACCAGAGTCTGACTATGTGGGTCTACAAATGCAAGCCCAAGCTTTTAAACCCAAAACAACTAATGTTAGCAGTCTTACAAGAAATATGCTTCCATTTAGATATAATTGTTTGGATCTCCGGGTGAAATCGTCTTGCAGAGCAAATGGAAAGTTTGAGGACTCATAAGTGGGTATGCGTACCCTAGCCGATGGCAAACATTGTTACATTAAAATGCATTCTGTGAAGTAAATTTAGTTTTATTCCAGTTCCAAGTAAACAAGTACTTATTATAAAAGCTGTAGTAACTTTACTAGCAGCCCCCAAGACAATCAAATTTTGTAGCTGTGATCTCACCTTTTTGGAGTGTCTGGTGTCACTGAGTCAGGGTACGTGAACATGAAACAGCAGGAGGCTGAACTGTGCTGTTCTACTAATTCTGAGCAAACAAGACATCAGGGCTTTGACTCATCCCTCTTCATAATTAGTCGGAGGATTCATGCTTCCTGTGAAAGATGTATTGCAAATTATCATGATAATTCTCAATAAGCTTTTAGAGTGGTGGGTAAGTGAATGAATTCTTGTCACATTCAGAAAGAAAGATTTCTATTTTCTCTGCAAGATGATTTATAGCAGAACTTTCTGTGCACATAGGTGCCAGCTGGTGGTTGCTGACACCACTGGGAGAGGTGAACCTCTTAACATTACTACCAAACCCCTCCAGTTCTTTCCCATGGAAAGTTATAATGTCAGCTAGGTAGACCAGATGACCAGAAGTTCCTTCTGGTGTAATTATCCCATGTTTGTATGAAATGAAAGATCTCCAAGTAGTTAGACAAGAAGTTCACTCTGGAATAGAGGATTTTTTCATCTACCTGGAGCTGCAGGAGGAATTTTAAAGCTGTCAGAAATGTGGCTCTGTACAACACATGTGGTCCAGGTGTCAGAGGTGAAATATTTTTTGAGCAAAAAAGACATCAAACCTGTGACATTTTGACTCCGCCTTTGTCCTGCCACAGAGAAGACACCTCTCCCCAAATTTAAACTGATGATCACAAACACTACGCTAGAATATTTGGCTTATTGACGTGGCAGAAGGTCATTTACTGAGTCATGAGTCTCACGATTTCATGACTGCATCACTAGACGTTGGGTTTTTTTATTGAAGGCTTTGTGTGCCAGTATCGAGTCACTGGTAGAATGAGGTTAAAGGAAATAATACTGGGGAATAGCTTCCCCACTTCTGGTGTTTTGTCTTTGAGAAAGAGAGCTTCTTCGAGTGGCTTGTTCCATCTGGGCATGATGCTCCTTCCTGGGTCCTGTTCTCAGCAGGGAGGAAAGGCCACTGTGAGGAGGCTGCAAATAGCCTGACAATGAAACATGGGCCATCTGCACATTGAAGATGGGAGAGAGAAAAAGTTGGAATTGATGGCATGTCTCTGGCCCTACAGCAAGAGCGTGACTGAGTAGAACTGGAAAATGACATCTGTCCTGGTGACTGGACCCAGGCAATGGCCTGTGTCTTCAGGAGCAGAGCCAGCGCTGGGAAGAAACAGTCTGGGGGACATGGCAATGGGATTGGCTTTTTTGGTCCCTCTCCCAAGTGCTTTTGTATTCCATCAATGTGCCATGAACACAGGGCTCCCATTTCTAGTTACTGTCCATCTGTGAGTTTTATCTGGTCTTAATTTCTGGTAGCTCACATTAATCACTTCTGGCTGGTGCAGGCCTTTAAATAATGCTAAATCTGACTGTAGTGTTTGGCACACAAGGGCTGGGAAGGCAATAATGCAGTAGAAAGGGGGTGCAGGTTCACGAAGTGTGACCTGGTGTTTGAGATGGCCCTTTGGCTTCCAGATTCCTGGGAAATGCTTCTCTGCGTTGAGTTGTTTCTTTTTGTTTTCTCTTTAGGTGCAGATCCAGAACAAGAAAGTTGACCTTTCCAAAGTGTCCTCAAAGTGTGGCTCTAAGGCAAATATCAAGCATAAGCCAGGTAGAAATTTTACCATTTCTTCACAATTTGTCTGTAGATATCACGTCGCTTACATATAGTCCTGGATTACAACTGAAATAGTTTAAGGGGGTTGCTTTCAGGGAATATTTCTAGAAGTCTAGCTGCTTTAGTAATTCCTGGTGGTTTCATGAGTCGAGAACGTCCAGAATCTTCATCCATGCTTACAGAGGGCTTTGGGGCTCTCTGAACATAGGTGTGCTATGGAAGGATAAAATAACTCCCCTCCAGTTCTTCAAAGCAGATATCAGGGTCTTTTTAGCCTTCAGTTCAGTAGCAGCTCCTGTCTTACATAAAACACTTTGGGCTCTTTCATGATGTACTATGGGATGAGAGTGCAGGAATTATTTCCTCCCTACTGGGAACACAGGGATTACTCTGCGTGAATTCCTGTGAATCTTGGGTTTCCTAACCACACAATGACCAGCCCACCCTTCAGTGGAGCACAGGCAAGTATCAAGTTCAAGGTACTGTGCTTATAGGCAGATTGTTTGAACTGTACCTGTGTAGCATCCTAAAGTATGGTCAGTTCACTGACTTTTGCTGGTTTGTCTGTATCTGAGGACAGTTATCTGCACAGGAGAACTCCTGGCAGTTAAGCATCCATTCATGAGGGACAAAAGTGCACTGACCAGTGCTGGAAACAAATGCTACAAGCTTGTCCTTGTCTGCTCCTAGGAGTTTCCTGCACCCCTTCTGCCAGCCTGTTAGGTTGAAAGCAGTTCAGCCTTACACATTGAGCACCACAGTTCACTGCCTCCAAACGTGCTCCAGCTTTGAGAACGTGGTGCCACAAACATGACCTCTGTTTATTCAAGGCTTTGTAATAACAAGCTCTGCACAGCAATAACAGCTCTTGTCCAGGGCTGATTAAAGCAGAATAATCCACCCATCTGCTGTTTTAACTGATTTTGTTAGACCGAATCAGTTAGCTTCTATTGTTGGCCATGCCAAGCTTCCAAAGTGCTGAGGACTGAGTATTTAGTGATGTTACTGGGAAGAAGAGTTGTGCTTATCAATGCTTAGTGTTTTTTGAGAAATCTGCCGCAATATGGGCTGCTCTTACAGTCTTATTTGTTCATGGGAACTGCAGTATTCTAAATCTTGAAAATTCTTGCTGGAAATCTACAGGTGTTTTTCTGACCTTCATGTTCTGCTGAACCTAACGTGTCCATCCACAGAATCCCAGACTGGTTTGGGTTGGAAGGGACCTTAAAGCTCATCCAGTTCCAACCTTGCTGCCACGGGCAGGGACACCTTCCACTAGAGCAGGTTGCTCCAAGCCCCGTCCAACCTGGCCTTGAACACTGCCAGGGATGGGGCAGCCACAGCTTCTCTGAGCAACCTGTGCCAGGGCCTCACCACCCTCACAGGGAAGAACTTCCTAATAAGTCCAGTTCCCACACCTGGCTCTCCCTGTCTGGGTGGCTGCCTCCCGAGTAGCTGAGGCAGTGGCACGTGGGTCTGTGTGTCAGGGAGGGAACTGTTGGTCCAGGCAGCCAGACAGCAACTGCCAGAGATGGAGTGGGAGTGGGAACAGATGACAAGCAGAGGAAGGCAGTCAATAAAAAGGAGCAGAACATGTCCCAGCACTGACTGTGCACATGGGCTGAGCTGGCAGAGACCTTGGCAAGGGACACAGGAGTGGGCAGCGGGTATTAGTTGTTGGAAACCCACCAGTGTGGGTTCGGGTGGAAGTGGCATTTCACACCCCTGCTGGGGCAGACAGATCTAGTGAGACAGTTGACCTGAGGCTATCTTCCAGCCTGTCTGTCTTGGATGTGTGGTATTTCTTGGATATGTGGTGTTCCTCACCTGAGGGCATCTTCAGGGCCCTCCAAAGTACAAGGAACCACCCAGCAGTTCCTTGGTGGAGGAGCTAGGAAGGGGACAGATCTCAGGTGGGACTTTTCTGGAGGCATTAATAAACTCGCTCCTACACAATGTTGTTCTAGGGGGAGGAGATGTCAAAATTGAGAACCAGAAGCTGAACTTCAAGGAGAAGGCCCAAGCCAAAGTGGGTTCTCTGGACAACGTGGGACACTTGCCAGCAGGAGGAACTGTGAAGGTGGGTGCAGCAAGCTCTGGCATGTCAGGGTAGGGTTTAAATTTGGTTCTTCTCCTTGTCCTGCAGCTTCTCTGCCCCCAGCCTTTTATAACCATCCACTTATTTCTGTGGCCTCTGTTGTGAACCCGAGGAGTAAGTATGAGCTGAAAAGGAGAGAGCTATGAACTACTTCAATGGCTTACCTGAGTGGGCTCCCTGCTAGGTGTTACTCAGAGGGCTTCTACTGCCCATCTGCATCCTTCCCCTAAGAATCTGAAAGCAGGGATCACTCTGTAAGCTATAAGCCCATCAGAGAAGCTGTCTTGTGACCCTTTCCCTGGTTTTTTACCCCCAGTAAAGCTGGGGAGACAGCACCTTGGAGTTCTCAGGGGCACTTTTCAGCCCGAAGACCTTTTGTGCAAGGATGAGAAAGGATTGTTGTGCTTTCATTGTGGTGATTCGGCACTTCTCCCCATGAGAACATCAACTGCCCCCAGCCTTGGCTGCACAAATTGCAAGTCTCATTACAGCAACGCAACATCTGTGCTTAGGGGAGGGAAATTACCCCGCTTGGCTGACCGACTGATGGATGTGTGGGCTTGACTATCATGCCACGTGATGATTAGAGCAGTGCTGGGGATTCTCTTTAGGTAGTCACTAATGCTGGGGGTTTTATGTGAAACACTGCTGCTTCTGAATTGGCTGGCAGCTCTGGAAGTGGAGAAAACAATCTGGTGAACAGCACCAGAACCGTTAAAATATGACTTAGTCTTTGCTCCCAGCAGGATAGGCAGAGGGAGGACAAGGATACCCTTCTAAGCACTGAGTTCCCTCCGTTGCCCCAGCATTGTTTTGTTTGAGCACTTTTGTGTTGTGGAAGGGTTCAGAGTTCAGCCAGCTTGAGCTGTTGTGTTGAATGCTGTGTGAATTTGAAAGAAATAATCCCTGTCCTAAAGAGCAGATCATGCAGCAGAATTCACAAGTCTATTTAGGACGCGTTTAATCATCGCCATTAAAACAAGACTAGAGGTGACTGCCAGAACATTTGCTGAGGACACATCAGGGCTCTCCTATCTCCAGTCCTTTATGTAAACTTCAACCTGGCAAATGGGGCTCAGTGAAAAGCTGAAAGGAACTAGAGAAGCTGCTGGTGTGTTAGCAGGGATAGGGAACTTTCTGTCACAATGCCTGTTCCAGTTCACTGGAGTGTCCAATCCACACAGAATCAGAAGGAACCTCAGAAGGAAGGTGGGATGATTTTGCTGCTTATTGAGTAAAGCAGATCCAGAATCAGTCCATGGCATTACTATCTGGTGTGCAGGGAGAGGGCCTGATTTAGTCGAAGGAGAGTGCAGCAGCCTTATTCCCTGTGAATGAGGCTTTGTGGGACAAGGGCATGGGGTCAGAGCAGAGCTGCTTTGGGCTGGAGGGTGCCGCCTCCTCCTGTAGTTCTCTGTACTGATCGTGGCAGCAAGGAGATGTCCTGTCTGGGTGGGTTGCTCCTTCCTGGAATGGCGCTGGTCCAGCGTAATATATTCTTTGCTTGCCATGCCCTTTGCTGCAGTGTTGATGGTGTCTTTCCAAGCAAGTCTGCATTACTCTCAGCAGGCTCCCACCAGCAGATTAGTCTCTTTTCTAACAGCAGTAGGACTTAGCTCTTCTCCAAGGCTAGTAGGAGTTGGTGACTCCAGGTGGGATGACCAGCTCTGGGAGAACAGAGCAGGACGGGATCTTCTCTAGAGACTGAGCTTCCAGTTCATAGTCCAGCATCGAGTGAAGATGACGTCCTTTGTGCAAACAGTTTGGTCTTCCAGTTTTGGGATCCACAATGTATTGTTTGGGTCCCCCAATGTGTCTCCAAATAATGGAGGCTGCTCCACTGCAGTGTGCCCAAACCACCTGCTTGCTTTTGACCCCATAGTGTTCTGCTTTAGTCCTGTCAACGTGCCTTGGTCAGCATTTGCCATGGTTGTGCTCTGTCACCAGAGCATTACAGGCGTGTGTTTGGGGAGAGGGTGCTGAGCTCTGGCCCCTGTGGTCAGGGACACAGTGGCTGTGCTCGAATGAGCTGGCAAGGAGCAAAACGCTGTGAGAAGCTGGAAAGCTGGTCAGGATGGTGGCTTCCCGGGGAGCGGAAGGGCTGCTTCCCGCTTCCAAACACACTCCCCCCACATCCCTGCGTGTGCCTTGGCAACTGGGGAGGGCGGAGGGGGCTCCGGGAACCCGCACATCACCCCCCCTTCCGGCACCCCCATCTTCTATTGACTCGTCCCTGTCGTCCTCCCCACCCCGTTGTCTCATTGTAGGCTGAGGGGAGCGCGGAGCCAGAGCAGCTCCCGCCAGCCCCTCAGAACGGAGAGGTGACAGCGGCCCAGGCAGGCAGTGAGATGCGGGAGAATGGCGTAGGGCCGGCAGTGCCCACTGCCCTCAGTGGTGGTGACCAAAGGGAAATTCAGAGCTTCGAGACTCAGATACAAGAAACAAGTAAGTGCCTGCGCCTTCTCTCTACACACGCTGCCGGGTGGGATGGGGAGAGCACTGCAGCAGGGCAGAGCAGCCGCCCCCCGGGCACTGGTCACACCGCTGTAAAGCTGAACCTTGAACTGTTTGTATCGATGTCTGTAGGGTTGATTTGCCTTTTTTTTAATTCAGAAAATTGCCTTTTATTTTCCAGGCATCTAATGATGACATTATGGTATCGTCTTCCATTCCCCTCCTGTCCCCCTCTCTCCTCCTCTTTCCTCCTCCTTGCCCTTCCCCTTCTCACCTGCCCTTGTGTCGCTGCAGATTGAATCTCACAAGCTGACGTTCCGTGAGAAGGCCAAGGCTCGAACAGACCACGGAGCAGAAATCGTCGTCTCCAAACCCCCCAACCTTTCCAGCAGCACTTCCCCCTGGCGTAGCACATCCATCAGCGAGAGCCTGGGCTCAGTCGCCTCCTTGTCACCGCTGCAACAGCCAGCTCCCCTTGCAGCGCTTTCTCAGCAAGGCTTGTGACCCCTCCCAGCCCCATCCCCTACCCGCTCCCCAGAGTAACGCAGCTTGGCTCTCTTAACCCGGCCCCTGGCTTTAGATGGGAAGGGGACAGCGTTTAGCAGGGCTAGCGTCCCTTTCAGCCGCAATGACTCCTCCAAGCATCCTGGAGGCTCGCCCCTGCCCGAGCGTGCCGGGCTCCGGTGGTCCTTTCTTGGCTGGAAAGGGCTTTCTCCCCTCTCCATGCCTCGTCCCTTTTGCTTTTAGGGGGATGCTGGAGCGAGTGTTAGCGTCGTGTGACGGGAATGGGCATCTAGTGACCTCCAGGCTGTGTCTCGGTGGCTGGGTAGGAGCATGCCTGCGCTGCTGGTGGCTGAAGCCAGGCCAGAGTTAACAGGGATAAGCTGTGACCTTTCTTTCTGTCTTTATTTTTAAACAAAACAAGAACCCACCTTTCCCTCCTTGCCGCTTCAGTTTCTGCTGATCCTGTTTGATGATGATGATATATATGATACACACACGTTTAGGCTGTTTTAACTGTTGACTTTAACCTTTTATTCTTTGTGACGATGTGTTGATGATTTATTGTGCTACAAACCCCTGCTAAGTTTCCTTTTCTCTTTCCTTCTTTTCCTAACCGTAGGAGAGTAGAGACATTAACCGCTGCTGCAGTGCTGGCTTCTTATTGACATATCCAGCAATTGTAACAATTTTGTTGTTGGTTGTTTTGGGTTTGGTTTCTTGGGTTTTTTTTTTTCTTTTTAATATTTTAAAACGATGGAGCAAACTCATGGGATTAAGCCATGTCTGAAATGAAAGGCTCGAGAACGTGTTAACAGAGAACTTGCTGTAACAGATCAGATGGAGCCTGTGTTGACTGCAATGAGACGTGTTGGCTCGATGCTGGTAAAACCTTGTAGGGCTGAACCGTTGGGCCTGGAGTATGCCCAGGACGTGTTAGCAAGGTGTGAAGACAGTTTATTTATTCACTTTCCCAGCCACAGCCCTGGGATTGAGCTTTTTCTGGCCAGGGCCTGAGGTCAGAGGAGAGGCAGGAGGCTGCTTTCGCGGTGGAGTTGCAGGTTAACGCAGGCCTTGAGTTCCGAGGCTGAAGCAGGTCTGTGGTGTGCGCGTGTGGTGTTTTAGCAGAGGCCGATGGGTGGGTGACTGTGTTGTCCGGCTGTCTGGGGTGAGGCCGAGGTGGGGAAGAAGGGAAAGCCCCCCTTTCCCCTGGGATGCACCCCGGGGTGTGCAGGGGGCTGGGAGGGAGGCAGAGCCCTCGCTGGGCAGGGGAGGCAGGTTTTAGTGCCAGGGAGTTGCAGCTCTGACTAGGACTAAGGAGATTGACCTACTCTTGGAGGTGTGAGCTCCTCGTTTCATGTTGCAAATGACACTAAAGAAATGTAAATAAATTAAAAACAAAAAGAACAAAACAAAAAGAAAAGAAGTGTTCTTGGGTGGTCAAATTAATTTAAAGCAAAAAAAAAAAAGAAGCAACCAGAAAAAAAGGCGGAATAACAAAACACTGGGATCAAAGTGAACTGAACCAGGCGTGTGCTAAGGGGGGGCTGTCCAAGGAGGGGACGCAGGGAAGCCGGCAGCTTCTCATGCTTGTGGGAATATTTCTTTGGGAAGCCGACAACGACACGATAACCCGGAATCTGTATTTACACACAAAGATTCTTATTGCACTTGTATTTTTTATATTAAAGTTTGCATGATTTCTAATAAAATGGCATTAAAATGTACTAGTTTGCATCAAAGTCGTCTGCTAGTTTCATAAGTGCTTTTTTCCTCTGAATACAAATTTAAATAAGCAATGCAGATTTGCACCTCAAAGGGGCGGTTATATATACCCTGGAAAACTCCCAGTGCTTCCCTTCCTCTTCCTCCTCCTCTTCCTCCCCACTGCACTCCTCCCTTCCATCTCACATCCCTTTAATCCCAAACCAGGGAAAGTGGCCGAGCTGCTCTCTCCCTGCCCTTGTGTTGTGGCGTGTTGTGGCGTGTGGTCTTGGCACGCACTAACCCCGGCCCCTGTTGCAGGCCCAGCTCTTCAGTGAGAAGGGCTGGAGCTGGGGCAGGAGCTGAGGCTGGAAACCTCATTCCTCAAGAGAGCAGGGCTGTGTCGGGATGCTTTGAAACCCTCCAGCCAGTCCCGTGGGGGTGCTGCTGCCTCTGACCACCCGTTCACCTGCATGCTGCCCTCAGGTATATATCACTGCCCTTCACTGATGCTTCCTTCTTTCTCTTACTGCTAAATTCTAAACACCAGCTTGATCTTGTCAATCTTGGGTTTGGTTTTGTATTGTTTTTTTCCAACACTTGAATTGAGGGGAAGTTTGGAGGAGAGGGACTGAGGCGAGACCGATCCCCTCCTTCGGCAGGGGCTGTGCTTCCCCAAGCAATAATGCTGATACACTCGGGGCTAGGGCAGGCACCAGTGAGAGGGTCTGATGCCCATCGAGAGGGCCCAGTGTTGGCAAAGGTGTGCCTGGAGCCGCACTTCCCTGCTTGCCGGCAGCAAATGCAGGCTGGCAGCAGATGAAGCTGACCCCAGGCTCACCGGCTGGGCAGAGGAGGTGGCAGATTGGTGCTGGTGGCAATGGCCAGGGACCACTTGAGTGGCTTGAGGCAGGGATGGCAAAGTCTGGTGGTGATGGTGGTTCAACGAGGAGGTAGAAGCTGAGATGTCATGTTCCTCTTGCAGTGATGCCCTGGGGTGAGATGCCCGGGCGCAGGGAGGCAGCCAGGTCCTGGTCTTAGCTCAGGGGTCTCAGGAGGAAGGCGAGTGACAACATTGCACTTCTGAGATTGCAAAAGCAAAAAAGGCAAACCCCGAGCCCGCTGCAGAGGGACAGTAGTGCCACCTTCTCCCCCTGCATTGCTTTTATCCACTGTCTTGGCTGCTCAGTAGTCCTCGACAAGGCTTTCAGGCCCATCTCTGAACATGCACAACCCTTCCCAGACTCTGACACAGTTCAGCCGAATGCCAAGCGGCTGCCCTGTGCTTCTGTGCCACTTTCTCTAACACTTGTTGTGCCTGTGTGTAGCTGACAAACAAATCCAGATCCACTAGTTGGCTGCGGTTTTTCTAGGACAGTGTCTTCAGGTTTCATACAGTTGTTTTTTTTTGTATTTTATTTTAAGGAAATGGCTGTATATATTGCTAGCCTGGGAAGAGATCCATGTGTGGGGAAAACAGCTTTAGTTGCCTAATGTGGAGAGGTGGGAGTGAGCTGGTTTGTGCTGAGACCTTAACTGAGGATTGCAGGGAAGCTGCTGGCTGGGCAGAGCCAGGGAACGAGCTGAATGTTGGCTTAATCTAGGGATAGAGGGAGCAAATTCTCTTGGATAAAAAAAGAGTTGTGGTCTGAATTAGATTAACTTGAATGTACATGTTGCTGTCCCGGGCTGCCTCCTGCATGTCCTGCTTTCTCTGCAGCTGCACTTGGCCAGATGCTGCTCTGGGGGAGGCAGGAGGGGAGAGGGGAGGGCTGGTGTGGCCGCGCAGCCTGTGTGCTTTGGTGAGCTGGGTCGGGGCCCTGCTGGATGCGGCACTGTGGGCAGTGCTCAAGCTCGGGGCCTGCTCCTGTTTGGGCAAGAAGCTCAGCAAAGCCCTTTCCTAAGCTCAGGGTCAGGGCAAGCGCTGGCTTGGCGGTGGCTGAGCTGCTGAAGTGAAGGCAGCGGGAAGGGCTGGGTGTGAGCTTCTCTCTGGCTTGGGCAGGCAGGAGGCATCCCCATCGCCTGGGTGGCTCCGCCACCATCCGGGTTGCTGGAGCCCAGTGTCTCTCTGCATATCAGTGGCACATAGAGTTACTTTGGGGCTTTTTACCATTAAAGTACATTCAAGTAACCGAGTTTGTGTACTTGAGGCCACAGGAGCAGGAGGCCCCTTGGGTCAGTGTCCTGACCGCAAACTGAATGTAGTTTTCTGTGCTGACCCTCACCATTGTCCTCCACGTAGTGTCGGTGTGTGAGTGGGGCTCTAGGACCCTCTTCTGTTTGTGTTGTTCAAGCAGAATTTCTAGTTCTCTTGGAATGTGGCAGGAGCTTGATGTCGGTGACAGCCTTGAGGTGACCGGAACTCCTGTGTCCTCCCCGCATGTGGACGGAGGGAACGGCCGAGCCCATCCTAAACTGTTCAGTGCTGGCCCTGCAAAAGGTCAAGTGGAGGCCTCCAGGCTGGGGAAAGTGTTACCAAAAGCCCTCCTGGCCCAGGGCAGGCTGCGGGTGGGTGGAAAACTGCGATGCAAAGCAGCAGCAAGCGTGCTCCGTCTCTCCTTCCTCCTCCCCACCTGAAATCCAGCTAGAGTAAGCATTTGCCTTCCAGCTCTCCCTCACACGAGTCTCGCTGGCCACCAGCTGATGTCTAGAGATCAGACACAAGACTCTGGTCTTGCACCCGTTGTGCTCATTCCATCCCAGCATTCAGCATTGCCTGCAGCTTTGATTACCCCGTAACATAGGTACAACGAGTAATAACATAGTGGGGGGAATGATCATGGGGAGGGAGGGGTGGACTGAGAGGACAGTGGGGCTGGAGACAAGGGTTTGGGGCTGATCCTGGCTCTTGGCTCCCTCTGGGGTTTTGGGAACCTCTCTGCCTCAGTTTCCCCACCCGCAAGGTGGGGATGATACTACTTTTACCTCACCAGGCTGTTGTGAGGAGTGAGCAGTGTGTAAAGTGTGCTCTAAATGTGATGTGTTCTTACTATTTTGTGTCAGGATTATTCTGCAGCAGCCCCGTCTCCTTGGGGCAGTGAGTGCACCCTTGTGCTGAGGGGAGGTCAGTGCATGGTATGAGGCCGGAGACAACAGCTCTGGGAGCTGGGGAGGGGGCCGAGGCAGAGCCCCCTTCTGCCATGGGGTGAATTCAGACCGGTTTGCTTCTGCCTTTCTGTCTCACCCTCCTGCGAGGGGCTGTAAGGCCATCATCTCCTTAGCAACATTTCCTGACTTGATGTTGTGATTCTTACTATTGTAAAGGGTTGAAATAAAGCTTCTAGATGTTCCCTCTCAGCTTGGGCCTGAGTTTGTGGGGGAGTTGGGAATGCTGCACAGGGGGTGGTGGCACAGTCGGGGGCTGCCTGATGTGTTACTGGTGCCAGAGGAAGCCATACAGAAAGGGGTGAAGGGTGCTGGTGCTGATGCTTTCAGCCACTGGGAGATTCCCTGATTTAGCTTTGCTCCTCCAGCTGGGGCTCAGAGGTGCACCCAGTTCACATCAGCACAACCTGGGGGTTTCTTCCTTCTCCCTATCTTTGAGCAGTGGCCAAGCCCAGCTCCAGGGCAATCACAAGGGCATGTGCACAGCTGTGACTAAAGGAGAAGGTCCAAGGGGCCACTGTCCCCTTCCAGCCAGAGCCTCCATGCCCACTTTTAAATAAAGGCATTTAGCCAGGCTAAGGCTTAGTGCACAGGAGGGGTGCAAACAGCCCTGTCTTGAACAGGGTTTTGACCCAAGGCCACCAGGCACCCAGGAAGCTTCACTGTCCCTGCACCCAGACCCTCTCCAGCTCTGTGCTGGAGACCCTGCAGCTCTGCCAGCCACAGCTGCTGTGGGTCCCCGGGCACCAGCAGCACCAGGACAGGCTCAGGAGCAGCCCAGGAACCCCCAGGAATTGCCTGAGGGCTGTCCCTGACCGCAGGTGCTCACGCACCCCTGGCAGCACCTTGACATCTCCCTGCCCCCCAGCAGCAGAGCCAAAAACTCAACAGGAAAAAAGAATGAAGAGGACAGAGGCAGTTACTACTCTATCCCTTTTTATTGTCTTTAATCTATGTTGTAAAAAGATCCAGTATCACATAACAGCCACTGAAGTATCCCAATATCACACTAGTTCTGAACCATTTAGACAATAGCTTAGTCTTCTTTTTTTTTTTTTTTTTTTTTTTGGTCTTTTTTCTTTTTTTTTTTTTAAACCTGCTGGAAGGGAAAACCATAGTGCCCATTATACAGGCCAAAAGAAACAAACACTGGTCAAATAATAGTGACAACCTCAAGCAAGTGAAATGAAGATGAGAAGTTCTGCATGAACTCAGGCTGCAGGACCCCTGGTGCTCTTCACCCCAGAGCCACAGGGTCCTGCACCAGCACCACCGCTCCAAGGGCTGAGGCCGCAGCTCCGCTAAAGCCCATGACGAGTAAATTAAATCCTAGTAGAGAACAACTGGGAGAACCCCATGTAGCCCCCATTGGGAGGCAGCTCCCAGGCTGAGCATGGGATGGAGGCTGCCAGGCTGGAGGCCCTTTGCCACCATTCCCATGTGTAGAAACAGCCTCGCACCTGCACTCCGCTGAGGGATTCCTGCCAGGAAGCTTTCCCAGCAGAGCGCTGCCCTTGGTGGCCTTTGATTTCTGATACAAAGAGCATAAGAAATGGTGAATAAAAACAAATGACCCCAGGCCCTCTTGCTCAGCTGCCGGGGAGAGCTGCAGCCATCCCCTGCCCTGCTTCCCCCTCGCTACACCACAGCACTGGCCCCACGAGTGTGAAGTACATGTTCCTCCGCCACACACGTTACGAACAAGCACGAAGCCTCACAACAGCCCTGTGAGGTAGGTCACTGTCTTCAGCTGACAGGGAATCCAAGGCAAAGCTGGGATTAAACTCCACCTTTCTCATTTAATGCTGCGCCTGTCACAATCCTCCTTCTGTAGAAATATGGTCCCTGTTCATAGAAAACAAAAGGATTTTGTGCCTTTGCTCCTGGCTTCCTGCAGGAGAGAGCGCTCACAGGCATCTAGCATCGCGTCCTGTGTCGCACAAGTTACAGGGATCCGGCCTCCTGGACATAGGGAGAACAAGAAATTAAAATAAAGAACATAAGAACAACGCAAGAGGACAGAAAGTACAGGCAGGTCAGGAACGACAGGTCACATCTCACACTCGTAACGCCATGACTGCTGCTGGGTGTCAGGGCCCTGCTGCGAGGCTCTGAGGTACCACGTGGAATGTCACATCCGTCCGGTGCCATCAGGGCTTCCTCCCCTCTGATGTCCACTGGGGACAGTGAAGACGATGGCGATCTCCACGCTGCACTGTAGCTGCTGGGTCCACACTCTGCCTGGCTCTGGTGCTCGTCGCAGGCACAGCTGCCAGCCGAGACACTGTCTCCTGAGGCAGGAGCAGCCGTGGCGCCGGAGCCACTGCGGCCTGGCCCCGTGGGGATGGGGCAGAGGACGGTCGCAGCTGCTGTGTCCTCACTTCCCGGGTCAGGGACTGACGCGGTGCAGAGCGGAGGAGGTGGGTGTCCACGAAGCTCGCGTCAGGGTCTGTTGGCACTCCCAGTCCATTCCCGGCCGTACGGCGCTGGCTCTTCCTATGCCTTGACCATGCACGGAGCCGACAGCAGGAGATTCAGACAACATTAATCTTCTAGGATGGAGAGAGATGACTTCACAAGGGATAAATAGAACTTTATTTAAATAAACATTTGTGAACATCTTTATACAAATTACAAGTCCCCACACAATCCTCCAGCTCTGCCTAAGCGCCAAAGCTGCCGGGAGGGCCTTTGAGCAGATCCACCAGGATGTCGAGCAGCTGGCTGTGCTGGTGGTGCAGGTCCCCAGGGATGGCTGCCATCTCATAGCACAGACACGTCTCCACCATCTTGGAGAGCGACACACGGAAATCACGCAGGAGGCGGATGGTGTAGGAGTCTCCCTCCAGCACCAGGAGATCACTGTCTGTCAGGGAGACTGTTGCTCGCCAGCCATCATCTTAGTGGGAAGAAGAGAGCAGGTGAGAAGCGTGAATGGTGTGGGCATGTTCAGCTTGTGCTGGATGCTCAGCCCTCTCCACCACCACAACCGCAGCAGCACAGGTCCTCCCCACGTTCACTTTATCCCAGAGTCTGGGGAGTTAACTGGCCCAACCAGTTCCCACAAAAGCCAAGCTGCACACTAAGCCCTCAGACTGGGATCCTCCCACTGCTTCCCACAGGAGGCAACTGACTGCACAGCCCATCTGAGCTCGAGGGCCACAGACCCACTGCAGCACTGCCAAAACCCCACAGGCTAAAGATACACATCCATGGAGAGAAAGGCTTACTCCTTCCCTGCACACCAGCTATGGCTGCAGGCCAGCTCCACTCCTCATTCCCCAAGGATGAGCCTTCAGGCACAAGCCTGCTTACTCAGCCTGCCTACGGTTCGGTTTCCTTGTCTCCCTGGGGAAGCTACAGCTGAGAAAGAGCTTGCAAATTGTCACCTTTGTGGCCCCACTAAGCAACACCCCCTACAAAGCAAGAGGTTTAGAAAGCAGGAAAAGATGGTTGGCAAAGGGAAATAGCTGAGATGACGGGTGGCCACCTCACATCCCCTCAGGCTGTGGCACAGCTGTAGGAGTGGGGTGCTTGGGGGGTCAGGCATGGCATGAGGACCCTGCAGTGGTGCAAGTGGACATGCAGGTGGACACGTCAGCCCCGTGGCTGCTGCAGCACTCACCTCGGACATGGATATCTGTGTCGGTCATGAGCAGCACGGCCAGCGGGTGGACCTGGGAGGAGTCCCGCACAAACACCCCACCGTTGGACTTCACCGCCATGAAGTACGTTAGCCAGCGGCTGTACAGCTTGGACGCCTCCCTGCACAGGGGAACAGCTTTGTCAGGCGTGGGACTCTGGCTCTGGCACACATTGGGTGGGGTGGGGTGTCCCCGTCTCCATGGTCACAGGCACACCCCAATCACCCACCTGTTGATTGTTGACTTGTGGAGCAGAACGGTACCAGCCTTTGTCCTATATGCGTAGCTGTTGGGTTTGAACTTCCCCTGTCGGGTCACTTTGCCTTGTCTCACCTGAAATGAGAAAAGCATCTCTACTACCTGCAGAACCAGTAGGCACTGCCCACCAGCAGCCAGCATGGCTTCCCACACAACTGTGTCTCCAGCACGTGTGTAGGGGCAAGTATGTTCCTCTACTTCCAGAAGCTTTGCTGTGTTAGCAGAGTACATATATGGGGGTGACCAGACCTGGCAGTGACCAAACACCGGGAAAGGGGCAGCAAACAGGAGGAGGAAGATGCCACCTCAACAGCTCCCAGGACAACCTACAGGAGCCCAAGCCCAGGCCTGTGCAAACTGGGGTGGCCACTCCTCATGAGGAGTGATCCAGGGACAGCACTGGAGCAGTAGCAGCAGCACAATCAGGCAGTTTGCCTAGGACACATGTTCCCAAGAGAACGCAAGCATCTCTGGTATCCTCATGCTTCCCCATGCTACCTGCAGTGACCAGCAAGCCCAGGAGAGCGACGGCAGAGCAGGGAGGCAGTACCTGGATGAGGTTGGGGTAGAGCCCGGCCATAAGGACTCCCTTGACAAGTTCTTCCTCTTCACTGTACTGGTTACATACAGAGGATGGCATGGTACAGTCAGATGGGGATGACACCAAGAAGGCTTCGTAGAGGTTCTCAGAGAACTGCTTGACAAGGCCTACAGGGAGGAGACAGCACCAAGGAATGAGGTTCACCCTCTCCTTCACCCCGCTGAATGAAATAACCTCAGCAGAGCAGCAGCAGCTCTGGCCTCGGAAGCTCAGCCTCAGACAGGAGACGTCCTGCCTGTGGCCTCCGTGGCACACAGGGTCACGTCTGCGCTCCCCAGTGCCAAAGCCAGAACCTGCACGCAAGTCCAGCAGCCTCCCGCCCTGTCTACCCCAGTTCTGCACCACGTTCTTCACCACTGCTTCAGCCTTTCCAGAGGACAGAGGGGAGAAGCGGGCCTCTCACACTCACCATTGATGAAGCGAAGGCTGGGGCCATACAGGTAGTAGTCCTGCAGGTAGTTATCCCTGGCACGACTGTCTCTACGCCTCAGCACCTCCTCCCAGCCTGCCACGGCCCTGACAAACGCGAGGTGATCACTCCCACTCTCCCGGCTCAGAACAGCCTTGGCCTGGGAGACAGAAGCATGCGTCAGCCAAGCGGCAGCCCCTTCCCTCCCCACTTCCCACCTTCCTCTAGGAGGAGCTCCTCACCTTGTCCACCTCTGCACGGTTTTGCAGGCTGCTGCTGAAGGGGTCCCGGGTGAGGCAGGAAACGATGACGAGCAGAGGGTGGAGGCAACGGTAGATGGATGCCAAGACAATGGCCTTTGCCAGCCGAGGATCTGTGGAGATCTGGGCAAGGCGCTTGCCCAGGGTAGTGAGGGCTTCTCGCTGATCCAGCACTCCTGCAACAGAGCCACCCATGAGGGCTTATCCCTCAGCTCCAAGTGGGGACAAAGCGGTGGTCAGTGGCATGGGGGACCCAGTAGAGCTTGGAAGATCTGGCATAACCTCCAGAAGAGGTTATGGCATAGGTGCCAGCAATAAGCACCCAGAACCTCCCACGTCTAACTGACCTGAGGCCAGATGACAACCAACAAAACCCAAGCTGTGAACTCCAAATCACAACTTTCCTTCTTTCTGTCATTCCCACTTTTTTTTTTTTTTTTTTTTTAAACCTTGGGAGGTTCTCACCACTTCTTGAGCAGAGCAGCGTGGGAAATAAGACAGCACTACAATGTGTGTAGTTTGGGAAGTCCCTATCAGCTGCCATCCCTATCTAGGGACAATCCTGCCCAGTCTGTCCCACAGGATCCTGTGCCAGCTCCCACTTCCTGTGTTTAGACAGCAAACATGTTTCCATCACACCCACATGAGGACACAGCCTTAGCTCACCGATCTCCTGCAGCAAGATCACTGCTTCATCCACAGCTTTGATGTCAGGGCTGTCCAGAGCCTTCGAGAGAAATTCAACTGCCTGCAACACAGCAGGGAGAAAGGAAAAGAAAAAAAAGGGCATGTTTCCTATACAGGAGCATGGGAAAGCCCTCAGGAGCCCACTGGCCTGCCCCAGGGCCCCAGACTGCAAAGGTTCCCTCTTTGTTTGCCTACAGTGATATGAGCTCAGCCCTTGTTTCTTGCAGAGTCTTTTAGACATACTCTGTAATCTAAGTAATCTATACGTTTCCTGGTTGTAACTTCCCTAGACACCACTGACAGCATTTAAGAAAGCAAGAACTAAAGTCATCAGCATTGTGGGTTTTTCCTACTCATGTCTGTGGTCAAACCATGTCTCAAACTGGCACCAGGCAGACTGCTGGTCCAGTCAGCTGCAGTCCTGCAGGCAGGTACTGTGCTTACTGTTTTCTCTGGCATGTGGATCTTGGCCTGAACCACCAGGTTCTCCAGTGGGGTGCGTAGGATCTCTGGAACCTGGTAAGTTGGCATCTTGTCCAGGCGGCTGCGTGGGAAGAGGTGATAGGCAAATCCTGACTGACAGCGACCAGCACGCCCTCGCCTCTGCACCACATTTGACTTGGACACCCACACCGTTTCCAGGCAGGACACCTAGGGGAAGAGGGATTAGGCATGAATGTTCTCATGGCTCTCTATCCTCTTTAAATGCAGCTTTCCATCCAGCCTGCCGGCCTCAGACTCTCTAGCAGGCAGCAGTGTGAAGGCCTGAGCTGCTCAGTGCATGGATAAGACCCTGATGCCATCTGCTGGACACCTGCCTTGGCTCCACATCACATCCCAGAGCTCACCAGGGGCTCCTCACACTGAGACCTACCCCGCAAAGCACGGTCCCCACACACTAGTCCTGCTGCCTGCAGCACAGACACAGCGGCGGCTGCAGTGAACTGGTTTAAAAGTGGGCATATATAAAAGGGTTGGGTTTAAACTAGAATTGTTCCAAGGCGGGAACTGCCACCTGGCTCCGTCAGATGTTCTAGCATGGGGAGGGGAAGGGCAGCAGTGTAGAGCCAGAATGCAGGGCCTAGCACCACCAGAAACATGGCCTGAGAGCAGCATACTCTCCCCCTTAACACTAACAAGCTAAGGCACAGGGGTCAAGATCAGCTGCAAACGAGCAGCACCTAAATAGGTCAGAGCTGCCCTGCTTTGGCTAGAGAGAGGTTTATAATGAAATAATAGAAAAAGGCAGAAAGCAAATGGAAAAGCTACAGTGTAACAGAGAGATTGGAAGGGTGCAGGATTTGCCTTCGATTTCTTTGAAAACACCAGACTTTTGCCTGCTCAGCAGAAGTCAGTGGGGAGCCTGGCAGGGAGCTTGGTAAAGGCAAATGCTCTCTGAATGATGAGTCAGACACTCTGTCCCCAAACAGGGACACAGCACCAGTGCTCCAGGTTCGTAATGGGAAGTGGCTCTATCATCCCATTAATGGCATCTCAAATGTTGCTCAAAACCAGCCACTAGCTCCTGTACGTCCTAGAAGCAAGAAAGCAGCAGTACCTTGGTCTTTAGATCATAGCGTTCCTCCTTGTGCGTGCCACTGTCCACCACATGGACAATGTCATTGATGGTGATGGAGGTCTCAGCGATGTTGGTAGCCAGGACAATCTTCCTGACGCCAGGTGGAGGCCTCTGGAAGATGTTTTGCTGGTCCATCATGGGGATGTTGGAGTGTACTAGGAAGTAAAATTAGAGTCAGTCCTGCTCAGGTGTGCTACTTTGCAGTGCAAGGCCAAGGTACAAGGGCTGAGAATCTCTGCCTTCTTGTACCATCACCTCCTGCTTCCAGAAATGGGGGATAGAAATGGGGACACCACTTCTAAGTGTTCATTGTCAGCAGTTTCCTGCCAGCCAGACCCCAGGAAAAATCTGGCACACGTCATTTGAGAAAGCTCCGTTTCAGTTGCTTCAAACTATGGCTCAACATCAGCAGGAGCCCCAGTCACCTCCCATCCAAGAGAGGCCAACAGCACCACCAGAACATCCCTGGGCCCCAAGCAGAAGGCCTGCTCCCTCCCACAGTCCAGTTCCACAGCTCCTCCTTTCCAAAAGACCTAGTGGGCAAGGGAGTGGGGTATCCTATAATCATTTGGTTTCACTTGGTCAAGAATGGCTATCAGCAAGGGCCTGGAACTCTTCTACATCACATATTTGCCCTATTACAGGGCAGTGATGCAGAGAAATTCCCAGCAGCCACAGAGACAGCAGAGGAACACAAGAACACAGAGTTTTCACTGAAGAACACCTGCATTTATTAGCAACTGAGCTGCTCAAAGTTGTGCTCCTGGTTGGCCTCATTTGACATTGAAGAGGGAGGACAAAACCCAAAGAAACCAATCCCCAAATTCTTATAGCCTTGCAGAGCAATACTGCTTTTTGTTTTAAAATTTTCCTCCTGGGATAATGAATGTTAAATTCACTAACCTAAGCTGACCTACAGAGTACATCTCCATCCCACAGAACAGGTCTTGATGATCTTTGTAGGCTCAGCATGCAGCTACAGCAAAGCAGAATTTGGCAGTTTCCTCCTTGCCTAATTCTGAATTGCTGGAGGCAAACAGGAAGCTGGTTTCTTTGGTCACACACAGGTTTGGATGGCCTCTGCTAGGAGCAGTTACTTCTGCTTGACATGCACAATTACACAACAGGTACATACATCAGAGCATACAAGCTCGCTCTGCAGCAGAGTACAACAGCTGAAGGGGCTCATCAAGTCAACTGGCCCATCTATTCTCCTGAATCCTGGGGAAGAAAGGTCTGGCCCTGCCATCTCACCTGGTAAGACGAGGTACCGGCTGTTCTGAGACCCGAGCATCTCTAGCAGGCGCTGCTGCACTCCTTTGATTTCCTGCCAGCCAGGGAGGAAGCAGAGGATCCCACCTGAAACAGAGCAAGAGTTAAGAACAAGCGACCTAGAAATCCAAGTGCTCTTCCCCAGCTGCAGACACAGAAACAGCTGCTGCTGCACAAAAGAGACACCCACTATTTGCCTAAGTCCTCAGCAACCTTTAGCCCAAGAAACCCAAAGAAAAGCAGGGCCCTGGTCTGTGATGCCCCCTGCCAGCTGATCTCTAAGGAAATCTGCATTATCCTTAGCGTGAACAAATGACAGCATGCTGACCTGTATCAGAAACAGTATGCCAGCAGGACTAGGGAATTAATAACCCCCTTGTACTCAGCACTGGTGAGGCCACACCTTGAATACCGTGTTCGGTTCTGGGCCCGTCACTACGAGAGAGACACTGTGATCAGAGAGCAACGAAGCTGGTGAAGGGCCTGGAGCACAAGTCTTGTGAGGAACAGCTGAGGGCACTGGGGTTGTTTAATCTGGAGAAGAGAAGGCTCAAGGGAGACCTTACTGCTCTCTACAACTACCTGAAAGTAGGACAAGAGATAATGGCCTCAAGTTGTGCCAAGGGAGGTTTAGATTGGATATTGGGAAACATTTCTTCACCAAAAGGGTAGTGCTGGAATCGCTGCCTCTGGAAATGCTCAAAAAACATGCAGATGAAGCCCCCGGTGACACGGTTAGTGGTGGACTTGGCAGTCCTGGGGTAACGGTTGGACTTCATGACTTAAAAGATCTTTTCCAACCTAGCTGATCCTAAGATGACAGATCCAGACATTATACGAAATGAGACCCAGGGGAACATTTGTCTAGACTTCATACTTGCTATGCTGTATCTACTTCTGTGATCTCGTTAGGACAAGGTTTTACAGCCAGAAAGAAACCAAGCCACAGGTAGCTTGAGAGGCAATGCCTACTACCTTTGAAATACTTAGAACTCTTACAAGTCATCTGAGAGTTATCCTGCCTTCTTCACAAAAACCTCCCAGGCAAAGATATTTAACAGGGATGGGTCTCCAATACAGAAAAATAACTAAATTGCACAGCACAAGTTTGCAAATGCTGGAGCACAGACAAGTCTTGCCCTTCTTCCCCCATCCTCCCAGAACAGCTGCATCTTGGGACACTAGCACTGGGGACTCAGATGTTGTCTTAGCCAGACTCAGAATCAGCTCATGCCACACTGCTTGAAACTATTCAGTTCAACAGGAATTCAAGGTGGCCTTGCAGAAGTCAGCTCAGCATCATGTTCTCTCTGTGAAGGGTCTGGGCTCTGCAGGGTTCGCTCTTCCTCCTCACACACAAAAGGAAAGGGCAAGCAGGCAAGGCAGAACCTACCTGGTTCTCCATGGGCATCAATCTGGAGTACGAGGTCAGTGATGAGATCAAGATCAAGGACACATTCATCATCCGATTGCTGGATAAAACAGGATGACACATGCAGATAAATAAGCAGCAATCTAGCAGAGAGCAGAAAGGCACGCAGCTTCCCAGAGCATCTTCTGGAGAGAACAAATGCCTGTACTTGGACAGTTTGCCCAAGACTAGGAGCCAGGAACCTCAGGAGCCTGGTTTTGGCTCCATCTGGAACCTGCTCTGGTCACAACTGCTGCCAGTTTCCTCTGCTGTGCAATGAGAATATACAGTCTCTTTCCCTTCTCCAGACTTGGAAGCTAACCAAGATTTGTGTACCTCTACTGAACAGTACCTAACAAGTAACAAAAATTAACATGAAATTCCAGGGGACAAAGCTGTGCCATATGCACCTGGGACTTCAAAGCCACCTGGCACAGAGCAGCAGCTTTTAAATCCCTCAGTAATGTGGAACACACCTATTAGGCCAGCTTAAAGAACACAGGTAAAAAAATCCCAGCCACAACAGAAAGATTGCCCTGAAGGCAACAGGACACCCTTGGCAAGTTTGCTGAGGAGACAAAACTGGGAAAGGTGGCTGATCTACCAGATGGTTGCTCATCCATAGGGAGGGACTGCTACAGGCTGCAGAAATGGGCTGACACCTTCTAGCCCATCAGGCTGGACTAGATAATGTCTAACTGCCAACCTCAATGATTCTGTGACTCCACGACCCACAACTGAAGTGAGATTACCCACAGCAAAGAGTATGTGTCTGGAGAGCATTTTCCAGAGGAACAGTAAGACTAGCTGCAGCCAGGGAATTCACTCAGGCAGGTCAGTGAGCACTTAGGTAACAGACTGCTGGGAAGTCTTGGACAAGGCTTGCACAGAGCATGCAAACATTCAAACTGCATCTATGTATATACATAGGGAAGTACAATGAGCCGTTAGCTTACTCAAACATGAACAATCTTCTCATTAAAGAGGGACAAAAGTAACTTAGGCCAAATCTGAAGTCATCTTTATCCATAATTTAATCAAAATACTCTGGGATTCTACTAAGCTGACTTTACCTCAGGAGGGTTGACGTGGAATTAAAGCTCAACAAACACTGTCCAACAACCGCAGGGAAGAGGGAGCAGTTCCAAGCCCAAACCCTCCCCTGCTGACATGCCAGGAGTTTGGTGCCTCACGCAAGGGAAACAGCTTAACCCACTCACCCACCTTGATCTCATAGTGCCGGTGTCGGTGCCGGCCCAGCTTGGCCAAGATCTCCTCCAGGTAGTATTCCTTCACTGGGTACATGAAACCCGGCACCTTGACCACAGGGCAATCCCCAAAATAATGTGAGAAACGTTGATTGTCTCCTGTGGCACTCATTAAGACCAGGCGCAGGTCAGGGTTGAGCTTCTGGATGCCCTTGAGCAGGATGAGCAGGAAATCGGTGTTGACATCTCGCTCGTGGACCTCATCAACCACAACGTGGCTGACACCCTCCAGGCTGGGGTTCCCCTGCAGCTTCCGCAGCAGGATGCCCACGGTGCAGAAAAGAAGGGCTCCTCCCCTGGCAGGTGGCTTGCTCTCCAGTCGCACCTGGTAACCCACATTCTTCCTCATGTTGGGACCCAACTCTTGTGCCACACGCTGAGCGACTGAGATGGCACTGATCCTCCTTGGCTGGGTGATCACTACATTGCAGCGGGCACCACGTCCCTCCAGGATGTAGTGTTCCAGCAGGAGCTGAGGGATCCTGGTGGTTTTCCCACAGCCTGTATCTCCTGCTATTACCACGACAGGGTTCTGCTCAATGGCCGATAGGATGGTGTCCTTGTGAGGATCCACTGGCAGTGGGTGGCTCTCCTGCCACGAGGATCCTCTCCTTTTCCATAGGGCCAGGAGATTCTGGCTAAGGCGTACTTCTTCTGCTTCCAACATGGGTATATATGTCTTCCCTGTGATTGCATCACTTATGGCACCAGATTCCTTGCTCAGATTCATCATGTCATCCGCGATCCGGGGCCTGGATTCCCTGATGTCCACTGGATACTGGGAGAGACAGAGAAAGTTGTCAGTGACAAAAAGATTAGTACTGGTCCTGAGAAGAACCGAAAGGAACAAGTGCCTGGAACAGACTCAGCCAGACTGGCTTTGCAGTGACCACGAAGCTTTGCCAAAGTCTCGTCAGATTTTAGGTAACTCAACTACTTACATTTTGAACTGAGGTTATTTAAAGTGAGAGCTATCTTGAGCAGCTCCCTGCATTTTCCTCCTTGCATCCCCTATTTTAAGAGGGGTATTAGCACTGATGCCTGAACTGACAGGCACAAACCAGTAACTTAAGCTTTCCAAGCCGGTGGCTACACTGCACGCAAGTGACTCAATGGCCCCTCAAAGACAACTTTTGGAAACTATCAAGTTACACCACCACCCTTCTCTCCCTCAGGAAGCCCGGACACGTAACTTGCACAAAACATAAGCGTTCGGCTAAGCCAGAAATATTCTATCTTGGCAAAAGAAAAAACACAAGGCCCACATCCCACAGGAAGAACTAAAAGGAGCAACAATAGGTCACAAATTGTCAAGAACACAAATCAAAGCATTGGCCCAGATGTTTGCAGTATTAAAAGTTCAGCTACAAATCAGTACTTTTGGATTCAGCCTTACTCAGACACAGAGCCCTCCCTTCCACACACAGTGTGACAGCTCATGTCCATGTAAGCACGGTAGGCAGACCGAGCTCCTTCACGATGCTGCTGTTTTTCCAACATTTTTCACCCTTAGTTCAGTCACTTACAGCAGGTCATTCAGCAGTAGCTGCTGTCTTCGTCAGAGTCTTGGCCTTTAGTGGATGGCTTTTAGTGGATGTCCTTTCTAGGACATTCACTACTGCTTTGTTTGCTTTACAGCATCTGTAAGATACTGTAAAGATCACCCAAGATCTTTACTGTTCAGGCCCAAGAGTACCACATCAGTGACTTGCCAACTTCCAAACACAGGCATTATGTTCCATGACTTCAATAAGCTCCACACATTGGCACCTGAGCTATGATCAACCTCATCTTACCTTAGCACTAACTCCTGCTTTGACAGTGAATGCTCCCTAGGAACCCTGTCTCGGCACTGCTTCAGCTCCTATGGGTGTCTGTTCACCACTGCTCCACCAGGAAGAGGGATCTCCTGGGTGGAAGTACCACTGGCTGCCTGGGGACCTACACCCACCACTAATGTACAACACTGTGAGAGATGCTCCCAAGGGGAATATGCTAGTACCAGTACCTGGTCCTTGTAAAGCTACAAGGCACGACAACAAAGGAGTTTAATACCGGCACAAGGCAGCATTCATAAGCCTACAAAGGAGACCAAAACTGCACTCTGTAACAACCCAAAAGCCAAATAATGCTGTCAAACGTCACAGATGCATATGGAGAAGGCCCACTGCCCAGAATGGGCCTCCCTTCCCCAAAGGTCAGCAGAGACTGATCAGGTTTTGTGGCAATCTATCAAGGCACGAATTCCCTCAATGCTGTGATGTGAAGCTTTCAACCACATGCAATTCCTGAAGTTAAACAGGATCAGCCAAATGTGATTCCCAGACAGCTGAGCAGGCCTTACGTGATTCAGATAGTTCTCAATCTTGCGCAGGGTTGCCTCAGGGACTTTGATGTGGCAGGGTTTCCGCTGGTTCTCACCAAGCTCCCGCAGCGAAGTCATGTTGTACATAGCATGGCTGAGGGGGTTGTTGTTCTTGTCCACCAAGCCGAGGCTCTGCAAAGGAGGAGGCAAACAATGCTGTCAGGTACAAGACTGCTGCATACAAAGTGCTGGCATATAGAGCATGTGGGTCCTACATGTTTGAATAAGCTCACTCCTTACCCTATATCCCAAATCCATCACTTCCTGCTTTAGCCATAGCAAGAAACAAAACATGATCTCATCTCAACTCCCCAGTGAAACAGACACAGTGGAGCCAACTGATACCTGCTCCCAACACAACACTCAAACGAAGGTCTTAAACAGACCCACCAAAGAAACAGTAGTCACAACTGTATCTGACAAAACCCTCTTGCAAGGACTGTTAACTTCCTTGCTATGGTTCTGGTACATTGTGCCAATTCAACAATAAGTCCTACACCATTTTTTTGGACATCCCCTTCCTGACTCTAGAGTCTGCAGCAAAATGCTTGGATTAGTCCACCCACAAGAATGAGAAGATAGTCTGACTCAGTAGACAGCAGCAAGGGAGCAAAGAGAACAAGCTAACACTTCCAGGTGATCCCTATACATCGCTTTTTGTTGAGAGCTCGAAACAAGCATGACAGCCTTCACAGGTCAGACACTGAATGGGTACAACAGCAGTACTCCCTGAATCCTAAGATTTGGAAATCCATGCTTATTAGACAAGAAGCCAAGGATCAGAAAGTTTCAGGCATCACCCCATTAGGCTCAAAAATGGAAGTCAGGTGCAAGGAGCCTCTACTCACAGACCAGTTGGATGGTCTACTCTACTCACAGACCATAGGATGTAGGAGCTACATGCACTTACCTTCAGCTTCTGACAGGCCAGTGCTGCTGCTTTGTTTTCTGCCTCCACCTTGCGACGGCCCTTGGCAGCAAAAGTCATGGGACAGGGCCAGCGGAGCGTGAGCTTGCAGATCTTGGTTTTGGTGCCTACTGTACGGAATTGCATGTATTCCTAAGAGACATGTCAACAACACCAGATTTGGGAAGGTGTTAAAGAGCCTACATAACTAGGCAGGCATTTCCAAATACACCCCAATATTTTTGGCCAGAGCTTAATTTGTTGGGGTTTTTTGTTTGTTTGCTTTGATTTTTTTTTTTTTTAACAGTTCAGTGGAACAGGCTTACTGCACCCAATTGAACCCCCCAGCTCACAAGGCACTGGCTACACAGAAGTGACAGCAGGCAGCTGCGTGGAGAACATCACTGAAAGCCTACGGGGTGGAGCACAGCTACTGTTTGCTAAGCATACGAGGTCTGGAAAGGAGGTGGGTGACACATACCAAGGAGGAGGATCACTGGATACTGGCAAGAAGTGAGTTGTGGAAAGATTCCATCAGCACAGAAATTACACATTGCTCCAAGTAACCAAACTTGTGTTTTTTGCAGATATATGGGGAAATGCAAACCTATCGCCTTCAAAAATATTCTCCTTCATTCAGACAGCCGCTCCTCTACTGCCCTGGTCTCAAGTAACAACATTCCTCATGTTTCTATTAAAATATTCCCAGAATTCTCACCACAAAGTCTTTTCCTTGCTCTTCAGGCTTATTTTTCTAAACCTGTTTTTAATTTCCCTTTTCTCCCCAGTTCTCAACTGCCCCCCAAAAGCATCCAAAGTGACCCCGATTGGAGTCTTTGAGCTTCATCCCTGGCAGGACTCAAACAGCACCTTACCTTGACTGTGGAGGAAGAGGTTGCAATCTGAATCACTTGAGCCAGGAGATTTTTGGGAAGTGGGAACTGCGTCAGGGCACGGATGGCAGTGTTGTCATCTGTCATTTCAATGGAACTCCCTCCTCGGCTAGATGGAAGATGAGAACAGTTGATATACAAATATCTGCTCTGTGCTCAGGCCTACCTCACTTTATGTCTCCTACTGAGGTCCTGAAACTAAGTAGTTAAAGGCACAGATGATTTTTGGTCATCTGAAAAGTCAAGCTGTATCTTGCTACTAAAATCTGTCAGTCATGGAACAATCACCCAGCCTAGCAATACCACATACTAAAAAGCAAACCTTTACACTAGCACTGCAAACCAGACAGCATCAACAGCTTTTAAAGATTCAATAAATAATTCTGAATACAAAGAGCGTCCCTAAAACCAGCCCCTACCATCAGGTCCTTAGAGGTCTTACTCCTGTTGACTATTAAAAATCCAAGATTTGTGCTCATAAAATATGAAGGCAAGCAAGCAACTATGGTGATGAAAAGGAGCAGGTTTAATATTGCTCTTAAAACCAGGGTGGTCAAAAAAGGTCTAAGTGCACAATTTCTGGAAATGGGAATCATTTTAGGCCCAGAAGTGTCAGGCAGGCACATAATAAGTAGGCAGCAGTCTACCCAAAGGGCAAGACCCCAGAGAAGCAGCCTGTGCATCCCCTTGTGAGGATGCCAGGCATGAGAACAGGCTGCCTGGCATGAGAACAGGCTGCCCTGCTACTGCCCGCATAGGAATGGTGCAGCAGCCAGTGTTCAGCCCCTCTACAGGCCTCACCAGCAACGTGGGAAGCTGCAGCTCAACTGTGTTGAACTGCAGGGGTGCACAAGCTACCAAAGCCTCTCATTTACTGCCTTGGCTTAGTAGCTATCAGGGCAGACATACCTTGCATCTCTGCCCGGGGTTCGAGCATCTGAATGTGCAATAGGTAGATAATCAGAAACATCGATTGCTTCTTCTTCCAGCTCTCCTTCCTCCAGTTCCCCTTCCTCTAGCTCCCCTTCCTCCAGCTCTTCTCTTCTCATTGCTTTAGGCATCCTGCCCTGTTCCATGGGCTGGATGGAATCATCCGGTTCCATCCGCCGCCAGCAGGTTGACAAGTCGGCAAGAGATGGTCCAGACTTGGAGCGCCACTTGCCCTCCGAGCACCACCTCTCATCGGGACAGCCAAGCTGGTCAGCGAGGAGCCGGTACTTTGCAGCATCAAAGAGCTCATTTCTGGGCCCCAGCAACCCCCAGCCCTGCAACAGAGAAATGTATTCATTGTTAACTGCAGTAAAGAGATAGAAGTGTTCAAGGCCAGGTTGGACGGGGGGCTTGGAGCAACCTGGTCTAGCGGAAGGTGTCCCTGCCTGTGGCAGTGGGGTTGGAACTGGATGGTCTTTAAGGTCCATTCCAACCCAAACTACTCTGTGATTCTATGAACTGCAGGAAACCAAAATACATCTGGTAAAGGAGAGAAATGCAGGAGCAACTTCTTCATATCCCACAGAAAAAGAGAAAGAAAAAGGACTTTCAGAAACTTAAGCTTTTCTCCTCCCATTATTTCTTAAGAAAGGGAATCTGTTCACTAACCTCACTTCCCAGGGCACAACTGCTTAGCATCACATAGCTTGTTACAAAGGGTGGGCCAAGATTTATCAGTATTTTGCTATCAGCTATATTTAGTGTACTGAAGTTTTGAAACCTACCTTGGAGCATGAAATGCATCTCTCTTTGGGAAGCCTAGTCTAAACAAGCATAACCTGGGATGACACAAGATGAGGATTCAGGGAATGGTTCATCTCCATTCATTTCACAGGAAAAGTTATTTGTATAAGCAGTAATAAGACCTCCCTAACCTAGCGGCTTTTGAAACAGAATAGCTCCTAATCACTGCTGGCCTACCACCTGCATTTAGGACTGAACTATACATGAAGCTCCAAACATACCTAAAGTGCAACACGCGCCATGTTTTACCAGACCACTGCAATAAATGAGAAGTTACATCTTTTAGGCCTCTCAATGGCCACGTATTAGACGAGACTGCATTATTTCATGCTGTAGGAGTGCCTAAGACAGCAAGAATTCACTTTGCCAGCTGCTGTACTCAAAGCCACTACATTCAGACACACTCTGCACCAATTCGGCACTACCACTTTTCTTGAACTGATGACTATTTAAAGCATTTGTAGCTATTTCTGTAGTTTCCCATCACGAGTGTCTTCTGGTAGGTTACAGGTTTAGCTGGCAAGCACCAGAGTTAAAGCTTTGTATGCTGGATCTGTGGTTTCAGAGTGCTGAGGTTTTTAAGTTCTAAACTGAAGTACAGTTTGGCCATTTCCAAAATCTGGAGAAAAACATAGTGTAAGCATAGGTAGGAATTTTCTTCCCTTGAAAACCTGCAGGCTCTCAAATAAATTAGGAAACAATGCTTTTGTTGCACACTGACTAGTGAGGCTGAAACAAGAATATATTTCCAGTGAATGAGCATCAACTATGCTTTAGGTGGAATGAAGTCAGTCAGTGAAACAAGTTTTGCTAATCACAAAATTAAAGAAACCAGCCTAGAAACAGGGGCCAGCTGAAGAAAGTTTCATGCTACAATTCTTAACTTCTGAAGGCTAGCTACTTCTTGATGTAGCTTTCTTGACCTACAAGCAAATCAAAAAGCTCTCTTATTGTTAGACCATCTGCGGCATCTTTTCTAAGCTCCTTAGTAGGAAGATATCATTGTTCTTACTACATACATGAAAGCGAAACTCCAAAGCCAACTCACTTGCTCGAAGTTAGAGACAACAGTAAGTGACAGAGCTGAAGACAAAACTGCATCTTATTCTCAGCTATGTAACACAATCTTCAATGTGACATTTATAACTCTACTGTAATTGTTTGATATTGGCAGTACACAAATATCGACCGCTTCCAGCCATAAAATAGTGGCAGACTAGCATAACTTTAAAAGAGTAATCATAAAACAGAACATGTGATCACCAGACTATGGCTTACACAAAGAGGAAACAAGAGCCTCCAAGTACTACACTTGCAAATACACATGGGTAGGCTGACAGAAGTGTGAGATAGTGAACGGGAACAGCAAATATACCCAAGGGAAGCTCTACTCGCCACAGATACTGAGACTAAGATAAAAGCTGATTATAGTCTAGGGCATAAGGAACAAAGGTCAGAACTCAAATAATTTAGTAAGTTCACACCTGGCTGAAGCAAGTGGGCTTTTAAGCTCAAATGGATTCAGAGAGCCCAAGACTTCACCCTCTACCCTTGATTAACAGATAGGCCGATTAAGAAAGGGAACAAGCAAAAAGAGAGAAAAGTCAGAAATCGCCAAAATGGACGAGGCCTGCACACTCAAAGGCCTGTTTGTTCAAGATAAAGAGGAGCATAAGTTCACCTTGAAGAGCTGACATGCTGCAGCTGCTGCCTGTCTCTCAGCATCGATCTTCTTGGTCCCATAGCCTTCCACTTCCACATTCTTAGGCCACTTTATATGCAGAGTGACTTTCTGAAAAGCAAATACAAGCAGTAAAGCGAGACAGCAGAGAAGAATCCCTCTCCTCCAGCAGGAGCATACCTACTTCAAACATCTCTGAACTCTGGGTAAAGAAGAGAACTACAAGTGAAAATCCCAAACAAACCACTTGTGTAGTCACTTTTACGGGAAGCTCCATTCCAGTCTTATAGAAAGAAGAGCCTGAAAAAGGTACAGGAGTTGCCTGCAGTCACACAGAAGCTGCAGGGCTGAGCCAGACCCAGAAGCCAGGCTGACTACCGGCACAGTGCCACATACTCCGGGTTGGAGCTTCGCAGGCTGCAATGTGGCAGCTCAGAGGAATCAAATGCCAAGAGCGCATTACGAGAACAATTCAGATTCAGTTAACTGTTCCTATGTACGCTGCAGCATACCAGACCATGCCTGAGAAGCACCATTCACTCTCCAACACATTTCCAGTTGTACTGGCAAGCAAATCTTCCTAACTGCTTCTTTACTCTAATTTTAACCAGCAGCATATTGTACCACAGTTACACAGGCTACCATACTCATCGGGCACATGAGAACCCAGCCTTCAGTACATGCTGCCCAACACAAGCTATTAAGAGAACTAACAGTACCACCAGAGCTCCTCTCATACCAGTGCAGTTGGATGAGAACAGCTGAAAAACCTGCAGAGGCAAAGAATGCTGAGAGCTGAACCCTGTCCTTTGTAAAAAAACGCTCCAGATCAAGAACTCGTTCTACTCCTGGCCCTGCAGATGCTGTAGCTGAGTTTCTGCAAAGCTCAAAGGAGGGAAATGCCTAAGGAATTCTCTCCTGTTTCTGCAGCAAAGATGAAAGGTGGCATTTCGGTCCGCTGGGAAAACCCCACCTACAAGGCTAGAGAAAAGGTTCCTGACTTTTCAACAGTCTACAGCTGGCTGGCTGCCTGCCTGCCATCTGAATCTCATCTTGCTGTAGGAAATTGCTGCGTACTTTGCCTAGGGGCTCAGCATGAAAAGGCACAGACCTGATGAGAAAAAAGTTGCCTCATGAAGGCCAAGTTACTTGGTGCTCATGAAAAAACCTTGTTTGCTTCCAACTGAGACTTCTCCAGGTTGTCTCACCCATCCTTCTGTTTCCAGACACTTTCTGGGCTGAGTTTTGGTTATGGTTTTGGTTTTTTTTTTTTCTTTTGTGATTCAATCCTCGTTTTTTCCAAGAGCTCCTTTTTGTTGTTGTTGCTTTTGTTTTTAATCTGAAGTTATCCTCGACATTAATCTATATAAGCGCTAACAAGAATGTGAACTGATTACACAAGCTAAAATGATGAAGCATCAGTTACGGTATTCCAAAATTTAAGTTAGGAAACTGCATTACTGCTCAAGGAAGAAGCAAGAAAAAACAACCCACAAATAATAAAGGAACTCTAAAGTAATTATTACTTTGTATTGCTTAAAATGCAGAGATGCTTAAAAAGGATGTGGCAATAAAAACTGTCTGGGAAATTTTAGACAGAATGTTATTGGAAAATGTTAATCCATCAGAACTGAATCTTTTCCTGGAATGTGTGTTACAGTTAAACTTCAGCTGGAAAGTGCTCTCAGCAATAGAAGGAGAGCTGGTACGATAAAAGAAGGCAAGGCCTTGAACAGAGAGTACCCATCAGTTAAGAACTTCTGCTCAGTTTATAGCAGAAGTTTATAGCAGTTTTGGATCTGGGCCTCTCGCATCCCAGTGAGAGCTCAAACCACTTGGCAAACTGTTTGCTTGGAACTCCTCTGCTTCATTTCACAAAAAAAAAAAAAATTGAAAAAAAAGTCTGTATTTCATTTTGCCCTTAAGTAGGATTAGAAGCCTCCCTTCACTGCAAACCAATTCTTCTTTGCTGATTGCAACTTAATAACGTAGGCTTAGGCATTTGTTTTATTAGAATCTACAATAAAATCCAGGCCTACTAAGGTCTGAAGTATAGCATTTAAATTTTTATTTTCTAAGATAGTTTGATACACATCTGATTGGACTATATATGTCTCTGCTGAGAGAAGCTGGTTCCAGCAAGCTACTTAAGAGAAAAAAAAAATCCACCTTTACACACACAAAAGGAGGACAGCACCTACGTTTATATACCTATTAAAATATGTGAAAATAAAGAGAAACAGGAAGACGTAAGAATATTTCTTGTTTGAAAATCGCACAACTGGAATTAAAACACTTCTATCATTTTCTCTACTAGAGTTACTTCTCAGACTAGCAGCTTTCTTGGCTCACTTCCCACTCCATGTGCCACACACCTACTCGCCACCCATCCCAGCACAACAGGATTACCTTTTTTCTTGGCCCATTGGTGTGGATGTACACCAGCTTGTCCCTCGCATGAGAAATGCCCAGGGCTCGTCCAATCACGCTGTTGAGCAAGTTTTTAGGCTGTGGAAATTCCTTTAATAAGTCTCTGGAATCTAAAAGAAAAAAACAACAGAGAAACTAAATGTCTTAGAATTCTTGTGCAGTCCTGTTCAGAAACGTGTTCTGACACCTGCTTCACTGCAGCTCTGTGAGCATTCATGTCTCTGAGGTTACAGATAGAAAAGTAAGCAGAGGTATTAAGTGGTTCACCTACAATGTCTCCAGGCATCAGCAAAATGGCACGCAGGAGTGCAAAGTCTCCTGAGCTCCAAATGGAAGATGACACTGCAAATCCAAAATGGGCAGCAATACCATATGTCCCATTCTTCTCCCAAAATGCACAGACTGTTTCTCCCCCTCCTCTTTTAAAAGTATGGATATCCTTTACTTAGAACTGCAGTGCTGACAGACTCACTCCATGATTCAGTGCCACTAACAATCACCTAACAGTTTGGAAAGACTTTTCTCCCAAAAAAAGAACATAGTATCAACAGGGAAAAACCAACAGACTACATATTGAATCTGAATACAAATATCCTAGCACAGAATTCAAAGCCCAGATTAACGCATGGAGTTGGTGCCATTTCCTTACTTATGGAGGCAAAAGCAGCTCTGTGTCATTCTTTGGTATTGAAAAGAAACTGAGCAATAACTATTTTGATCAAACTTTCGTATTTGCATCCCCCTCCTGAATCATGTGTATCACCTCAGGGTTAAATCAAGGGTCGTAACAACACACAAGTTACTACTAGTGGCTGGATCTAGTACATAACATGAAATAATGCTTGGAGGCTTCTCCCTGAATTGATTGTGAAGGCTTGGTTAGAGGCTGGGAATGCGGTTTTGCACTCACTGCTCAGAGAACCCCCTGGAAGAAGTTTGCCAACGATCTTTGGAGATATACCAGCCCAAGCAGGAAGCCGAGGAGCAGTGCCAGAGGCAGCAGGTATCGATGGCAGGTAGGACTGGGCAGCACAGGTCCCCTGCCCTGATGCGTGAGACTATGGCACTTGCAGGAAGGGAATATTAATGATCAGTTCAAATCACTCATTTAAAAGTAATAACAATAATAAAAATCAGACTGCCCCCAGACAGAGCAATGTCTCACCCACCTCATGTTCCAGCCTCCTCCCTGGTGCCAACACCAGCAGCTTTAGCTGGTGAGGAAGCTGCTCTACGCACCCCTCGCATGCATTCCTGTTGCACCCAGCACTACAGGGAAGAGCCTGTATCTGAGCAGCAGCCCAAGCAAGATCAGATTAAGTTTAATGTGATGATAACAATTCCAGAGGTAGTTACGCTACACAAACGGGCAGATCCAACAGCTTGCTGCTGCTGTGATGGGTAGATACTGTTTCTTCCAGGCTCTGGCACTACCACTGCTCCAGCTCTGGCACAAACCCAAACGTACTGGGAGATGATTTGCAACCCTGATCTGACAGAAAACTAAACTAGAAAAATTAATTACTCAGGTTTTTACTGGGCTCACAATCAGCTGACTGCACAGTCCTGCAGGTACCCAAAAGCAGTGCAAGGGAACAGGGAAGAGCAATGGGATCTCCATTCCTGCAGCGGCAAGCACAGCCAGGCCCCTCTCGTCCTATGTTCAGCATGCAGGACGCATGCTCCCCAGGCAGTTAGAACTTCATTGATCTTGCAGGCCACCAACGGGTTTGAGCACTACTTTTTACAAGCTTCTAATTCTCTATGGGTATTCAGGGGAAGCTGAATCATAAGCCAACAACACACTTCACTGGTACTGCCAGAATCTGGAATTTCAGATTAAGCTATGAACTCCAAGGAGTAACGACCCAACAGTCACACTCATGAGAGCATCACCAAGATCTGCCATCCTGTTTTGCCGAAAACTCCGACTGCAGAGTTGCTATAACGAAGATACACAGTAACCAGCTCCAGAGAAGAAAGCAAGCACTTAAAGAGAGGCTCAGTAACACAGGCACGTGGAACAGACACTCACCAAGAAGCTACTCAGTGAGGGCAAACTGCAGTTATGAATATATATTATGAGGGCTCACCTAAAGGCTGACCGAAGGAGAAATCACGGGTTTTTCAGGGAAAGCAGAACAGTTATATTGTACCACTGCAGGCCCAACTCTTGTCTGACTGTGTTGGGTAAGGGAGAGAAAAAAACCAAAAAGCACGTTGCTGATCATATCATCCTTTCCAGCAAAAAAAGAAAAAAAGCCCAGCATGCTGATCCAGAGCTCAGGAAAAAAGTTAATTACTGGTGACACTCAGTTTTGAAGCTTCTTCCTCCAAAATACCTGAATCTCAGAGAAACCACTTTCAGAAGCCAAATGGACCAGACACAGAAGGAATTTGGGTTCCTTAACATATACAGGGAGATGCTGAAATACAACCTCCGTGGCGTGCGATAAGGTTGCCGGGAGCTGGGTATCATTTGAAGACAGGTCGCATTGTAATTCGACAATTGGCTAATTCTGACTCCCAGCTGGAACGGCCTGAAGTTGGCATTACTTTTCAACCCAGTACGTAGAGGACAAGCTGGTATTTAGAGGGCAGCATCAAAATGAACAGATTAAACCTGCTGCCCACTCAACCTCCTTCGACTATCGATATTGAAAAGACTGTGCAATGCACAATGGGCTTTCTGCCTCTCCTCTGTGTGATGCTCAGCCACGGTATCTCCCATTATACAGAATAATACAAACAACCCACCGGCTGCTGTTTCTCATACATACTTGGGCAAAATCCTTGGACAATTACAGGGGAATACGCAGGAAGTACTCCGATTTCTGAATGCTATTTGTCCATGAATTACCTTCTATGCATTGGCCAGGAGAGCATGAAAACGGTCTCAGCCTAACAAAGAACTACAAGCCAATTTTCTGTAATTACACAGCAAATGTAGTATTCCTACCTACTCACACAGCAAGCACCACTATATTCAGACTTTGACCTGCTCAGGAGAACTGGAAAAGTGACTAAGGTTTTGGCAGTCTGCAGTTCTATTCCATTCCACATCGCTGGGATGCATGGAGGGAGGAGTAGTAACACAATTCCCAAATGCACTATTAAATTCACTTAATAAATGAGAAATTAAAAAAAAAAAAAAAAAAAAAGCAACACACAAAGGCCTCTAACACCAGCCTGTATTATTTGGCCTCTGGCTGCTTCCTCTTCCAAAAACAATAACCTGAGAAATTCTACAGTAAGTAACAGGCGGAGGTATAAGCACATTCTTTTTAAACACCCTCCAAAAAACAAAATGCAATTACCTAACAACAGAGCCAATTTCTCACATTCTGAGGTGACTCCTCAGTGAAGACTAAATATTTAATCCATTCTAGAGCAAAGAATAGGCTCTCTAAGTAACAAAGCCTAGTTCTGGCTTGCAGATCAGACTCTGAATTACCAGCAGAGACACAATGTCTTCACAGCTGACAATGCCATATTCAGCAGTACCATCTGACGTGTATCAACAGCGACTCAAGGCTTGATGGATTACTCTCAGCCCATTCTTATCCCCAGTTTGAGAGCTGAAAGGATCTTATCTTGCGTGAAGCCGTGCCTCACTCGTAGTTTTTAAAGAAACACTCTGAAACTGCAGAACTGGATTTGCAGAATGCCTCCCTCCCTGACAGATTGGATTTCTTGGCATCTTCCTCCAAAGAGTGTCTTAGTTCTCTCACTGCTGAGAATGGATATTTGGGTAGAAAGCATTTTAGTGGTAGTCACAGCCCTGCAGAGGCAAGGAGGAGAACCTAATACTCCCAAAACAAAACAGAGTTTATTTTTATATCCAATTCCTATCAAGCCAGAACCATATATGATGTCCAAACCACATCTCCAACATCATGAAGGAATATTAAAAGCCTGTCTCAGATAGCAGGCAACTCAGGGTGGGGTTATCAAAGAAGCCAATTAACTCATTGAAGTTCCTCAAAGCCAAGGAGTGCTTTGGCTTAACTTGGTTGTGAAAGTCCAGGGTAATTCCAAGCACCACTGACAGAAAAAAAACCAAAAAATAAAACCAAACAACTCCCAGCTGTAGCTATTAACCCCAACAGAACTGACAAAAAGTAAAGATAAGATCCGACAAACAGTAAAGACACTTGTTAGGTGCAATAACAGCACAAAAAATGGCCCAAAGTCTTGCTCAAGAAAACCAGAGGAGCATTAGATGGATTTAAACAGTTTCTGTCTTCCCTCAAATTCTCTTCCCTGGAGAAGCAACAAACAAGCAGCAAGGACAAACTATTAAACACACCAATCATCAAGATATAAGCCCCCGCAGCAATAAATTCAAGTCAGTGAAGAATGCTCCTAACACATCAAAAAATCGCAGGGAAGAAGAAAGCCCTGTGGCTCTGTAATATCCATTTCATAAGGAATTAGCCTTGACATGTCTTAGTATGGAGAGAGAAGGTTCCACCTGGCAGTTTAGCTTGGAGTACACCAAAATAGTATTGCTTTTTTGGGGGGTTGGGGCTCTTTTAAACCATCATCTAGGATCCTGACCAAGGCTCTTTTCAAGCTACACAGCAATGAAATCTGCATGCAGTTCTTGCCTAAACAAGAACAAACTTCAAACTTGGTAGAACTGACAAGGCTTCTTCAAAGCAAGTGAGATCATCAGAGAACCAGAATGACTGATAGCCAAACTCCATCCATGGTTGGACCGATGGCCAATGTCCATTCACTGAGGACTCAGCTGGACATCGCCCTGATCAACTCACTTTGAGACAGAGATCAAACCACATGGCACCCAGAGCTTCAGTCCAACCTCAACTCTTCTGTGATACTACGAGACAGCAAACTGAATTAGTCTTTCTTAGAGCAAAACAGAGGTCAAGATTGCATAAGTCTTAGTAACAAGTAAGAAGTGCCACAGACCTAGCTGAGCAGGCAGAGGAGCTCTCTGTATCACAGAGTCTGCTCCAAAACTCCATGATCGAGACCAGCGTAGCAAAGCCTTAGACATTAATCCAAATACAACCCTGGCATTTTTAAGCTGGCGTTAGTTCTGAGCTGATTTTTATGTGTTTGCCTCCAAGGCTAATAACAAATGCAGTCAAATGAAGAAAGGTAACAAGACATCAACTTACAAGCTGAAGGCTTAGAGCTTGCCCTCAGAAGTAGTTTTTTAAAGTAACTTTAATGATCTCTATGTGTTCAAGTAGCAGCTATATGTAGGGCAGATTATGTCAGGACTTTTTATTTGCTCATCTGAAATGAATCTTCCAATATCACCAACCTGCCATCAGAAGAGCCTCCCATGGTCAAACCACCACACAGACTGGAAGAATGAGAGAACCAAAGCCCAAAGATAAAAGCACCCAAGTACTCTCTTGAAAAAACACATTAGAAAAAGCGCTGAGCAATGAAGTACAAAAGCAGGAAGAAAAGAAAAAATGGTTTATTGCTTTTCTCAGGCAACTCATTACACAATAATTTGGGATGGTTTAGCTTTTACTTCATAAGTCAGTTAATTTGCTCTGTTGAACAACTTGAATGCAAGAATTAAAGACTATCTGTCTCCAAACTACAAGATAAAACTCAGAGAGCTTCTGAAAGGAAAATGGAACTAAGACCCAAAGAGTTCAGAATCTACAGATAGAAAATAACACTTTAACAGAAAAAACATGCTGAAGGGTGAGAAGGAAGCAGAGTACACAGAAGGACAGGGGGGAAGTTTTTATGTAAGAAACCAAATCTCCAAAGTGGAAGATTACAGCCTAAGAAGTAAAACTCAAACCAAACCAGTGATTTTAAAAGGGAAAATGCGGTAGTTCAAGTCACAGCCTGGAAGCAGTAACCTCTGGCACAAAACTACACATATCTGCCTAAACTAGAAGCATTCTTCACGCTTCATGATCTTAAGAAAAAAACAACTGTCAAACATGACAGCAAAAGGTACTTTCAAATATTCCTTTTTAAAAAGTAACAAGTCCTTCTGAACTGCAAGAAAACCTTTACCCTTCAAACACCTGAAGCCCATCCCCTCTCACACCCAGCTCTGCTGTAGGCTGAAGAACTGACATCCAAAAAAGAAAATAAATCTTCCAAGCTTTACACAGAGACATCATACATGGCCAGGTTTACCAACACTGCAAATACCAGGACTGGTGTTCGCAAGAGCTGTCCGTATCTCGATCAGCGTTTCATTCCACTCAGGCAACAAGCCTACCTGGTGGAAGGCCAGACCGAAGCCCTTTGTACATGCAACGCAGATAAAGCGACGCTCCGAACCACCCGCAGCGTGCTCCAGCTCTGACCTAACGGAACTTGCTGCACAGCGATGGCAGAGCAGTTTTCCTGGCGGATGCTCGATGGGCGTGCTCAAACCATCAGGATTTCTAGCCAAAGAACCACTCCTGATTTTTCCCTCGCGTCGAGCCACAGTGGGCAATCAGAACCAGCGAGGACTTTTGGCCAGGGCTGGCTCGGCCCGGCTTCAAACCGGCGACCTTGAGCCGAAGGGCTCTGCACCCCTTTTCTCTTCTCTGGAGAAACCCAACTCTCCTGCCAACAAAGAGAGCCGCACACCCGCGCAGCTGCCACAAAGGCCTCGGCCCTCGCTGCCCGCCGAAGCTCTCCGCGCTGCCCCCGCCGGACTACCCGCACCGGCCGCCTCCTCCCCGCCCCCCCGCCCGCGGCCGGCCCGTTACCTGCGGCGGCGGCGGCGGCGCAGCCGTGCGTGCAGACACCGCCGCAGCTCGCCGGCTCCTCTCCCTTGCCGCGCATCCCGGCGAGGAGCCCTTTCCCCGGGGCAGGGTCGCTCAAGGCCGCGCTGCTCTCCCGCGATGGCCGGCCGCCCGCGACGCGGCCCCGGTTGCCCCTCCCAGGCGGCAGCGAAGGGGGTGTGGTGTGCGGGCGGCCCGATGCGGCTCGGCCCAACCGCCCGGAGCGGGAGGAGGCCGGCGGGCGGCGCGGCCCGGCTGCAGGCGCGGGGGGGGCGGAGGGACGTACGGCGCGTTCACGCTCCCTCCTCCCAGCACCGGGGCAGCGGGGCTCGCTCCTCCCTTCCGCTGCGTGCAGGGCCGGCGCGGCGTGACTTCCCCGAGCGCCGGGCCGCGCACACCGGGGGCGCCGCCGGTTCCTCCCTCTCTCCCCCCAGCCCCGCCTCGCCTCGCCCCCGGCTCACCCTTCACCATGGCGGCGGCGTCCTCCTCCTCCTCGGCGCCCGGCTCTTCCTCCTGCCTCGCCTCTCCGGGGCTCTCGGGCGCCGGCAGCCGCGTGCAGAGCCCGCGCGCCCCCGGCGCCGCCCGGTAGCAGCGGCAGAGGCGCAGCGGCCCCGCCGAGCCGCAGGCTGCCGCCGCCTGCAGCAGCAACCCCAGCGCCGCCATCTTGAGGGTACCCGGCGTAGGCCTCAGGCAGGGCGCCCCGGCGGGGAGGTACGGCCGCATCGCAGCGTCCCCCGGCGGCGGGAGGACCTGGCGCAGGCGAGCGTCCTGCACCGCCTGAGTTGTAGCCGGAGGGTGATAAGCCCTCGGGTGGAGGGTCCCCGGGCAGCGTCCCCTCACACCACATGGGAACTGCCTCCCCAAAGCTGAGGAGGGGAAAAGGCGGAGAAAAAGATCCCGCTTTCGTGTTCCTGCGAAACATGCAGCGGCCAAGAGCAGCAGGAGTTACTGGTGAAGCGCTGCACTGCGCGCCGAGGCTTGAAGCCAGCAAAAAGACGTTTTCTTCCGCTTCTAAAAACTCAACTGCACTTGCACTATCGAGCTCCACCAGCCCTGCCTTGAGTTGTCCATCCTCCTGACACACGCTCATCAGATGGAAACAACACAGCAAGTCAAAGCGTGTGCTCAGACATGAAGGATCAATCACATGCTATGCAGGTCGCCTGAGAGGGTTTTGTGGATGTTTTGTAGGTGTCACACCCCACCCCACCCCCCCCCAGAAAATAGGATGTCTTCACACACGCTCAGAGAAAGAAGACAAGTTGTTTGCTCCAAGATCTGAGCAACCTGGTGATGATGCTGCAAACACAATCCACTGGCCGGTCCTCCAAATATGGATTTTATTTTAGAATCGTTACTAACCTTCTCTAATTAGAGGGGAAAAAAACCACACACATGCAATTTTTGCTATGCTTTCAACAGTGTTTGGTTGCCCTCAGTTCCACTCCTGCACACTGTTTCTTGCAATCCTGGCACATTTACAGGTCAAGTGATCTTTCTGATCGTTTTTATACAAGTCGCTGCAAGAAAGGGAAATTCAGGAATTGTTTTGGAACCTGAAAGTTGTTTCAGGTTTCATGTCTTAAACTCTACATGTACCCCAGCTGCACCTTAATGCATACATGGGCAGACAAGGTAATTCGTGTTCAAGTGTATGTTGCTAAAAATAAAGATTGCTGCAACCCATTGTTTAATAATGTCTGAGATTAACACTAAAAAGTCAATCAGGAGCAGGCAGCACTTCCTCTTCTCGCATTTCTCCCTACTTGAAGTCAACTGCCCTGCTTCTTGGTTCTATCCAAATTATTTTGCATCCCAGGCATAAATTTCTCCATGCTGTAGTATTGGATGAAATTCAAACACTACAGGATTTTTTATTATTATTAATTTTTAAAGTCTGAATTATTTTTCTAAGCAATTTAGGTATAAATTTTATTATTTCCAGCTGCAACATAGACCTGGGACTACCAGCTTCACGTGTCTTTAAACCAGGGTATCAGTTTTACATCAAATACCTTGTTACTTGGTGAATATTCAGTGTGTAAACCAAAAATGAATGGATGTTTAAGTGCTGTGATGAAAAAAGGGGCTTTTTGTGTTGTTGGGTGGGGTATTTGTTTTTCAATAAGAAAGAGAAACCGTCAAGAAGCCACAAAGGGATTAAATAACATAATTTACCACTTGAGTTTTACAAACCCTGTATTCCACAAGAAGAGGTTCAAGAAGTGGCAAGTTATCAAACAAAACCCTGTATAAAAAGCAACTTTGAACAAGCACACACGAACACTGAAAATGAAACAATCTTACAATACCAAATCCACATTTTTCCAATACACTTCAGAACCGCTGTGAATTAGGTAGGGATTATCTGTGTAATTATTTTTAACTAAAATTAACCAAAACCAAACAAAAACCCCAGATCTTGAAGCAGCACCAGAAGACACATCTTTTTTAAGACATGAAAGTTATTCTGGTGCTACAGTTATAAGGATTACAAATTTTAAGAGCACTGATCCACTAAAAAGGAAATCAGTCTTGTTAGACAAGTCACTCAATTTAAAGAAATGAACTATACGTAAATCTTTTGATAGCACACAGCACTGACTCTTACTTTCAGAAATAAAGTTCAGTTGGTTTGGAAACAAAAGCTTCAAGAAGGACTAAAAAGAAAGGGTGGCTGGAAATAGTATTAGTGAACATTAATACATCCTTCTGGGTAGATAAATCTACAATGAAACAACTTAACTTGTCAGAGCTGCTGGTTTATTTAGCGTTTTCCCAAGATCTAGATGAGGCAAGAAGCTGTCCAGCAGTGAAGGAGAAAGATAATAATCACAGCTGCTAAGCTGGTTCAAGTTGTGAACATCAGAGAAGAAACACAAAAGGTAACAAGAGCCCTAAGGAGATGAAAACCATGGCTGGAGACCACGATGATTAAAAGCAAAACAAAAGGAAACAGGTAAGAGAAGTACATGTCTGAGGAAAATCTTGGAAGCACATAGTTGGTGGGAAGGAGAAATCTGGGTGAAGATGCTGAAAGGCAGTGTGCTGAGGCACAGAAAGCGAGTTGTGAGCAGGGCTAGTGGTTTGTCACCGTTAACAACATAAAAATTATCTTATAGGCACAGAAAAAATAGTTGACTCAATTTATTAAAAAATTCCAGAAGTCACAGACTCCACATACTCAATCCAAATATCTTTATTTTGCAGAGATGAGCGTTAAACAGCATATAAATAATCGCTTCAAGCCACCTTCCCCGGCTTTGCCAGCTCAGGCTCACTTGGTGAGCTGAGGTTAATTCATCTTCTCTAGCCAAGCCTCTGCAGAGGCAGCAGCACTACACAGAAGGTAGTCAACAAGCCACAGTACGTTCCAGACTTCCTTTTCCCTCAGAGTACAAGTGTTAGAGCACCGGGAGTCCCAGCTCCAGCCTGTCCATAACAAACCACTAGCCCGCACAGGGAATGTTCCTTTTCTCTCCTTCAGACTCCAACCCAGGCCACGCTATTCGACAAGATGAGAGGGTTTCTATTCATTCCCCAACTAAAATGACTTCGTACATAATGAACGCCCTGGACATATAAAGCTTTCTGGGAATTTGTCTTTTAAATACGGAACCCACGATATGGGTGACTCACTGCCATGGCAGCGTTACAAGAGTGGCTGATACACTGTTATGTTCCCAAGGGCTAACACAGAAGCATTACTTCCCTGCAATGGGAAGCAGTGATCCACCACCAGTTCAGCCATAGCTGGTGTATTTTATTCCATTCTATGTCCCTTATTTTAAGGCCAAGTAATGGAGTTTGGAAAAGAATGATAAAAGAAAACAAAAACCAGGCAGTGATTGGAAGGGTTTCTTAAGAAGACATAGGATGGAAAGAAAGAGGTTGGCAAAGCAATGACAAGGGAAAAAAGGGCATAACAGTTGACAGATTCTTGAAGTATGCAAACAGCAAGGAGAAAGCACTTACTGAACTGGTACAAAGAGATGCAGGTGTCTTTGGGAGTGTAAAATTGAAAGGGGAAGAAAAAAGCCTTTACTTTAAGCTAAATAGCAAACAAGTCTACATTGTCATCCACTAGATAACACAACAGGTCTCCTCCCCTCCCAAATTCTGTTCTTCCTTGAAACACTCTGGTACTCACTGTAACCAAGCTCATCTGCAACACTTAACTCTCGCCACACTTAACTCCAGAGCTACACTAACCAAGGCAGAATTGTGGTTATGTCAGTTACAACCACCACCCTGGTTTTACACTGACAGTCTCCCCTCAGAAATAAAGTGCATCTCAGACATAACAATCAACATCCTAGGCATCACAGCTATCACTAGTTCAGGTACTGTCACCTTAACTTCCCTGTTTGGCTCAAATGCCTTGAGCAGGAAGTCTGACAAAGCCATTTGTAGGACAAACCTCTCATTTATCCAGCGTATTTCTTACAAATGAATTTTCTTCATCAATCTGATACAGTATTAATGCTCCAAGCAAAATAAAAAATAAACAAGAGTTGAATTGAAGATTGTCTCAGGTCCTTACCTTTCAGGGAATTCAGTGAGAACATCTCCATCACAGTGAAAAGGGGTGATTCCTAGAGAGGAAAGAGGTAGCAAGAAGAAACAGGGAATTAGAATTAGTATTTCCTTTCAGATGTTTCAAGTGCATAGTGCTTCTGAAAGTACCTGTCTTTAGCACAAAGCTGATGGCCCTCAACAGATTTCACCTTAGTGTTTGTATCCTGCCTGTTTCATCCGACCGGGCATGTGCTATTTGCTATCCCGTTGGAAGTGGCTGCTCCGCACCCAGAGGGAGGAAGCATCTTCTCAACCACCAGTCTGTATGTTTCGGAAGTGCTTCGTCTCTGTTGGCGGTATTGATTTGGAGATAGTTTTTAAAACCTTTCTAAGTCAAAATGACAGAAGTAGGTAGACCACTGCCATTATAGCAGCCTTCCAATACCTAAAGGGACTGACAAGAAAGCTGGAGAGGGGCTTTTGACAAGGGCCTTTAGGGACAGGACAAGGAGGAATGGCTTTAAACTACCAGAGGGGATGATCTTTAAGTTCCCTTCCAACCCAAACCATTTTGTGATTCTACGATTCTACGATTATTGCCTCTTTTTAAATAAAAACAGGAGAAGGAGGAGATATGTACTTTTAATAATGTTCTTTGCTGAAATTACGTTAAACTTTCTATTTTAATTTCTTTTTTTAATAGCTTTCACTCAAATAAAAAAAAAAAGAAAAAATCACCTCTGATTTGGGGTGTTTCATCTGTCATGCCAAGTATTAAATCCATTTTAGGCATTCTTGATAAGAGAGTAACCAGGATTTTCTAACCAACTTGGATCAGACAGGTGAGGGTCCTCGTTTACACGAAGTTAACATTAACTATCCATACTAATGGCTATTCCTGTGCACAGAATTAATATCCTGCACTTATGCTTTCAAGTCATTCACTTTTGCTTTCAGTGAAACCAAGGGCAAGATTACTGTTTACTTCAACAACAGCAAACAAGGCCTAAAATAACAGCACTCTCAGAAGAGAACTCTGGACATGACACCTTGTTCAGCAAGTCACCTCCCCACAGGCACATGAAAACAAACCTGCTGTGGCTGACAAGTCTATACTTTGTATTTTCCAATGTCTGAATAAACAAAACCACATTTATTTGGCTTGTTTAAAAATGATAAACCACACATGCTGTAGTAATTATCAAGACTGGCAGAGACAAACATCCTTGGTATAACTAACTCATGCACAGAACAAAGTTAGAAAACTCTTCTGTGGTAGTCGAGCAAGATTGTTAAGGCTGAAGCATTCAACCATGGAGCAAAGTCACGGGAGGAATGCAAATTGAAAGCACAGAGAGCGCACCACATAGCAGTGTGGTGCTCCCTTCATGTAGGGATCATCGCAGGCTAGGTACAAACTATCTTAAAGCCAACAGTATTTCGGATAAATTATATGAGTCCAGTATTACTTCAACACAAAATAGTAAATCCTTGAGCGCTCTGAAGTTAGGACAAGGGGGAATGGATTTAAACTGACAAGAGGGGAGATTTAGATGAGATCTGAGAGAGAAGTTCTTCCCTGTGAGGGTGGTGAGGCCCTGGCACAGGTTGCCCAGAGAAGCTGTGGCTGCCCCATCCCTGGCAGTGTTCAAGGCCAGGTTGGACGGGGCTTGGAGCAACCTGGTCTAGTGGAAGGTGTCCCTGCCCATGGCATGGGGTTGGAACTGGGTGAGCTTTAAGTTCCCTTCCAACCCTTCCAATCCAACTCTGGGATTCTATGAAAGTTGCAACAGATTCTTAAATCAAAGTCACAGAAGTATTGGCCACATCTTCCTCCCAAATTTTTAAGCATGACAAAAAATGGGGAAGCTGCTTGCAGCCAGACTCAGTGTATTGCAGAGTATACAGGGAAGTTTACAACAGCTTTTAGGGGCAATGTACCGTTCAGGCAGATAAACTGAACACTTTACCTACAGAGTGCGAATGAGTGGCAAAGCACAAAGAACATCTCACCTGCACTGGGATGGGCAGAAGGGCACTTCCAAAAGTAACTGCAAGGTGAAGTTGAAGAAAATGGTCTTTTCAGCTCAAGACCAAGAAAAAAATAATTGAAAACCCTCCATGGATGAGTGTACAAGATTAACAACCAAGACCCCCAGCGACCAGCAAGACACCAACAAAACTGTTATTCATAATTGTGCCTGCAGATGCCCAGTGGAGATGGGACCCTCACCATGCAACCAGTAACGGTCCTGAGCTAAAAGAGTCAGTTGTGGGGGGAACAGGGACAGCACAGGGAAGAGAATAAAGGTACAGAGAGATGAAATAATTCAGGTGAGGCCCACGAATCCCACTGGTGTGGGATCCCTTTTAGATCACAGGGAAGAATTTGAGTACTTCAAGCTGGAGCATCCAGCAGGAACACGGTCAAAGCAGAGAGAGAAGAGCTTGGACAGATAAGCTTCAGTTTAACGTACAGGTCATTAAGAGATCAGCCCCTGCCATAGCATCACCAGATTACTCAGGACCAGATCCCATGGATCTGAACACAGACGATCATGAACTGGGAATCAGTTTTAGCACAGCCAGCAGCCTGGTGGAAATTACAGGTTTTTCATTGCTCAAGATCCTGATGCCAAAAAAGAAAAGGTGTCCAGCAAACAGAAGCGTGACCAGCAGGTCGAAGGAGGTGATCTTGCCCCTCTACTCTGCTCTCGTGAGACCTCACTTGGAGTATTGTGTGCAGTTCTGGTGTCCTCAACATAAAAAGGACATGGAGCTGTTGCAGCAAGTCCAGAGAAGGGCCACGAGGATGATCAGGGGGCTGGAGCACCTCCCATATGAAGACAGGCTGAGAAAGTTGGGGCTGTTCAGCCTGGAGAAGAGAAGGCTGCATGGAGACCTCATAGCAGCCTTCCAGTATCTGAAGGGGGCCTGCAAGGATGCTGGGGAGGGACTCTTCATCAGGGACTGTAGTGGTAGGACAAGGGGTAATGGGTTCAAACTTCAACAGGGGAAGTTTAGATTAGACATAAGGAAGAAGTTCTTTACAGCAAGGGTGGTGAGGCACTGGAATGGGTTGCCCAAGGAAGTTGTGAATGCTCCATCCCTGGCAGTGTTCAAGGCCAGGTTGGACAGAGCCTTGGGCCACTTGGTTTAGTGTGAGTGTCCCTGCCCATGGCAGGGGGGTTGGAACTAGATGATCTTAAGGTCCTTTCCAACCCAAACTCTTCTATGATTCTATAGCAGCTGCTTCACCGTTCATAGAAATGAAGGGCATGCATGAACATCATTGGACAGGGGACACATTGGAAGATTGAAAACCTATTTTGTCAGGCTCTGATGACAGGAGGGAGATGTGGGGCCTCACAGGATACTGGATTTACAAAGAAATGGACCACGATGATGTAGGTGGCAACAATACATTTGGAACAAGAATCAACCATGGAGGATGACACCATCAGACTGCAGAGCCCCTCATGCCTTGCACTTGGCACCATACTAGAATCCAAGATGGCAAAAGAGACACTAAAAGTTTGTTAGTGATAGATTTAATGCCCATACTGCAAAAGCAAAGAGTTGAATCAGTGAAAATGGCACTGCAAACTGTTAGATAAAATCTCAGAGGCCTGAGAATTAGGTCTTCATTGGATTTCCTTGATCCACTTGAAAATAGCTACAAGTGTGTATGAAGAGAAACCACACCCCCAAGAAAAAGTGCGTCAGGATACAGTATCACAGAATTTCTGGTCATTGCCTACTGTGGTTATTCCAGCAATGTACAAAAAAAGTGTAGCTCCAAGTGCTCTGTCACAAGAACAAAGGAGAAACTGTGTTGTCTTACATATCCTTCACCCCAAGGATCACCTACGCTGGGGGCCATGCAAGGTGAAAGTCTGACTTTCAGCTCTTTGGGCTGAAGAAGCAATGCAAGAAACCTTTCCTTACCAATCCAGGTTCTGCAAGACTTTCATTACTCAAGAGCTGGAAGAAGGAACAATGAAGAGCTAGAGGTAGGACCGGGCATTTGGATGCTATTGGGCACCCACTGCTCCCGAGACCAAGTACTGTGACGGGTGACCAGAGTGATGGTTTAAATGACCACGGGGGAAAAAATGGTGCCACTAGTGACAAAAAAGCATGTTACGGGAAGGTAAAGGGGAGAGAAAAGGCTATGAGCCATGCCGAAGAACAGCTCTGTAACGGGAGTGAAGACTCCTCCATGGCACTGATGAGGAAACCAGGGGAAAGCCCAGGAGCCCAGCTCCCCAGGCCATTTCCCGAAGCGGGGCTCCGCTACCCCTCCAGCCAGAGCTGTCCCCGCCGGCCCCTCGCCCAAGCCCCGAGGGGAGAAGCGCCCGAGAGCTCAGCCGGCCGGATGCGCGCCCCACCGGCTGCGCTCCGCGGCTCCCCGCAGCGGCGCCGGGCAGCCTGTGCCTCCGCTCCGCACGCGTCCGGCGCCCCACCGTCGGAGCATCCCCGGCCGCCCCGCCCGGCCCCGCGCCACCCAGCCGCGCAGGCCCGGGCCCCAGCCCGGCCCCTTCCCGCGGACCGGGGCTCCCCTCAAGGCCAAGGCTCCCGCCCCCCTGGGCGGGCACCGCGCCCGGGCTCGGCCGCCGCCCCCCACCGCGCCCTGGGGCTCCGCGCCGCTCGGCCCCGTCGCTGTCCTCCGGCCCACCGCCTTAGCCCCGCCGGTCCCCCCGCCGCCGCCCGCCCGGCTCCGTCTCGGAGCCATCCTCCCCCTTCTTCCCCTTCCTCCCGCCGCCCTTCCTCAGGCCGCGGTCCCCCCGGGACCTCGACCGCGGGTGCCGAGCCGCGGTCCCGCCACGCACCGAGCGACCCGAGTTCCCCCTGGCGGAGGGGCGCCAGTCCCGCTCCCCGATACCGACCTCCTCACAACCAACTCTCTGGCGCCGGTCCGCGGCCACTCGGACTACAACTCCCAGGAGCCCCCGCGATCCGCTTCCGGGGCGCCGCCCGCTCCCGCCTCCGGCTCTTCCTCCCAGGATGTGAACCTCCCCAACTGGTGAGAGACACCAGTGCGATGCGGGCGCGGGGCGGGGCCTGTCCCCATGGCAACGATCGGCGCCAATGGGCGGCGCGGCATTCGGGGGCTCTGTGGCCGCGTAACCCGCGGCCCGGCCCGGCGCCCTCAGCGGGTCCCGGTCGCTGCCGTCGCCTCTGCCCCCCCGCCGGCCTCACCGCCACTGGCCGCGGCCGTTCGTGCCGCCTCCTCCGCCTCAGCGGGGCGCTGGCGGTGCGCAGCCCCGCTCGGCTTCCCGGAGCTGGAGGCTTGCGAGGAGACACGGGTGTCCGTGGGGCAGCAGGGCCGGGCCCCTCGCGTGAGTCTGGCCCTCCCCAGCGGGAGACCGGGCGGGAGCGGCGCTGCCGGTCGAAGCTCCGGCCCGGGGACGGGATTACCGGCTGGGGTACAGCCGCGGGTGGAGTGAGCTCCCCCGGCACGGGAGGTCACTTAAGGGGAAGCCACGTGCATCATTAGTACATCGACATATTAAGCAGCCACCAACCTTAATGACCACGTAAATATCGAACTGACTCGCTGTACGTATCTATAGGTAGAAACTTACTCCTGATTCTTAAATACTCACTGGTTAGTTAGATCTGCTGAATACCCCCAGTGCAGGTGCTCGTTGTCCTAGAGCAGGCTTACTACGGGCTGAAACTGGACTGGGCTAATTCCTCCTCCAAAGCAGGACAAAGCTCATCACTGCTGCTCACTGGAGTAATCCTGGTGCAAGCAAAGAGAACAGCATTTGTCCCCTGTGTTACTGAGCCCCAGTTTGTAATAATCACCTAATTAAACACTCCAGATGGTGCCCAAAGATTTTAACTGGCTATCCATAAAACAGCATGGAAGTTTTCCAGGATTTCCTCAGCTTTTCCCTGCTGTCAGAAGCTGAAGTGGGAGGCGTGCGCAAGGCCTGGTTCCTCCAGTTGGGTTTCCTACAGCCATGAGTAAAAGGGGTCTTTGCTTTCTGCAAAACACTGAAGTTGCATGGGTGCGGTGCTGAGCGTCGTTAATGGTCACCAATGTGGGAGCTTAATTTATGAGGGAAAAATAGTTGTGGTCTGGGTGTGCTGATTTGCCATCATAGTATGGGTTCACCAGCAATGCGAACACAGACAGCAAGGCAAATGGGGGAAAAGATAGGCTTAAAACGTTAACGTCTTAAGTTCTGTGTGGTAACTGAATGCTGAACTCAACATGGTTTTGATCAAGTTTTAGCAACTACCACCCAATAGCTGATTTACACGCAAAGTTCTTTACTTGTGTTTTCTGTCCATTTCTAGTCACTGTGATTTTTCCCATCATTCATGTATTTATAAAATAAATCTTTCCGAGTACTAACCCGAATAAAAGCTCTGTTTCAATGAGATTAAAATGACATTCAAAAACATTCTTACTACGTAAAAGCTTTTTTTTCATAGAATCCCAGCATGGTTTGGGTTGGAAGGGACCTTAAAGACCATCCACTTCCAAATCCCTGCCACGGGCAGGGACACCTTCCACTGGACCAGGTTGCTCCAAGCCCCGTCCAACCTGGCCTTGAACACTGCCAGGGATGGGGCAGCCACAGCTTCTTTTTTTTCCCAGAGAAGTGCTGAGGTGCCTGGGATGATTTAAGCTTACTGAATTTCTCCATTTCTCACTGTGGGCTGCACAGTGTCTTCATGTCAGCTTTACAAAGGACACGAGCCAAAACATGATGGAAAAGAAGTCAGCTCAGGGTAAGAGTGTGTCAAACTGGAACTTCCACCTATTTTGTCTGCCTGCTCGCAGAAGGAAAAGCCAAGGTAAGACAGAACACACATGAGACAGAAGAAAGTGGCAGAGAATCTAGGAAATTCGTGTCTCCAGCTGATGCTTTGGGGTCTCCAGCTACTGCACCTTTAGTCAGAAGATGGAGCATGAAGTCCAGTTATTTCTGTAGACTATGAAGGCTGAAATATTAGTGGGTGACCTTCCCCTGCAGTGTGTACAGATAAGAACAAGGATAATTAAAGAAAGTGTTAAGGGGAGTCGCTTCTGCCATTATTACCAGCTCAGCTTAAAAAGCCTCCAGAATCATTCCAAAGGCATCTTTCTGTTAAGTAACGAGCAAAACAATTCCTCTCTGGAGGTTTAGAATAGAAAATTGCTTTAATACAATGACTTTGTAGAGAATATGTCAAGCCATCTAAAGCAAGATCATTTAATTATAGTTCTCTACTTGCTTCCTACTGATGATATCTTTAGTGGTATTATTTTGTGCTCTCTTTTCCAAGTAACCCAAGAGATGCCACAAAGGCTGAGTTTAGATCTAAATACAGTTATTTAATAGGGGGAATTTACAGTATTTACAGTTATTTTAACCGTATTTTTACAGGTTTTAACTGTATTTTTAACCTCCTTGTAACTGTGAAATGAAGATAAAAACCATGGACAACATTTTGATTTTTCTTTTTTTTGTTGCAAAGCTTTATCTAATAATCTATTTCTGTTCTGAAAAAAGAAACCAGCCCAAACCCCACAACTTAAAATACTATGTCCAGCAAAACTAACAGAAAACAGTGTCCTGTGTGTTGCCCTCTAGTAACCAACTTGCTGTACAACCAGTGCAGCTCTTCACTGCATTCCTGCCCCATCCACCACCTGGCATAGTTCGTTCATTTTACTCTCCGTTACCACAGGAGAACTCAGTATCTCTGCATGTAAAAAAGAAAAAAAAAAAAAAAAAATAAAGAGTTTATTTGAAACTCGTTAGCAAGTTGAAAACTTATCAGAAGAGGTGCCAAAGGGTCAGCACCACCTAAGGGACAGTGCTGCTTTAGATAAAAAAAGACATCCCTGCGCTTAAATGACAATAAAGGCATGTCTGGTTGGTAGATCTCTTTCCTAAATGAAGTTCCTAACAAATCATGAAAATTCTGTATGAAAAGAGACACACACACACACACACACACACAAATATTCTGGTTTTTGAGACTGAAAACGGTTTAGTTTTTCAAGTGGCACAAGCAATGAAGCCTTGTAATGCTGGTAGAACTTCCTGTTTAATTTGATTTTCATTTACAGTCTTTTATGACCCATTTATTACATTCAATGAATTGAGTGGCTGATATTCTTTTTAGACCTTTTAAGATCTAACACCTTTATGATCCCATTATGTTAGGCTTTCTTGCAGGCTTGCTTAGACTGTTCTGCGTGTGGTCATACTTTGCTTTTATTTTTGCCTTGTTGCAGTCCTGAAGACAAAGAGCCTAATATTATGTTAATGTCACTTTATAGAAGCTCATTGTCAGAAGCGCTCAGGCTGATTGCTCCTCTTTCTGTCCCAGTACCTGGAGGATATTGAAAAACAGGGTAGCACTGAGAAATTCCATTTTATTTCAAACTTTCTTACGATGGTCTTTAATGTCCCTTCCAACCCAAACCATTCTAGGATTCTAGGATTCTATGACTTACAGAAACCACATTGTTGAGAAAGTGGGCATAACTACCCAAAAAAAGAGGCAGAGAAGCAAGAAAACCAATCTAGTTAAACAGCCTACCTCAAGAGCTCCTTTGACTCAGACTGAATTATTTAATAATTGAGGAAAGGTTAGATTCTACTGAAAAAAGTGAACAAAGGCCAACAGCAATGTATAAGAAAAATTTAACTTCTGAGATGGAATTCTGAGCCAGTCACTGATGTTGTTAAAAACAACAAAAACCAAATGTAAAGTTTAAAGACACAAGAAACAGGAAACTGGCTTAAAAGGAAAAAAAAAAAAGGAAAGAAGAAGAATCACAAACCCAAGAAAGGAAAATCTGTCTGGCCCCACACACTAGTTGTAATCAACAGAACTACCAAGAAAGATCATTTCCTGATCCTGTCTGTTGTGAAGGAGGATGTTAAAATTCCCTGATGTACCTTTTAAAGCTGCTGGTAATCTTGATAACGTATTAAACGTCACAAAAGGAGATATTGGAGCAAACCGATAAATTGCTTTTTAAATTAAGTCCAAGAATTGTGAAAGAAAATTGTGCAGTCAAGCTGCTAAAAAAAAAAAAAAAAGAAAATAGAAAAAGTGCCTCTAAAGGTAGTTGTCAGACTGGATTGTCAGCAGATAATCCATTGTGTTTTAATTTTTTATATGATACTCCATGCTTTCATTTCTAGTATCTCGTTATGGCTCTCATGATGAGAGAGGACAGGGTGGAGGTAATTCTGGGACAGTAAAAAAAGTTACATGTGCCAAATTCTGTGCTAGTCAAGAAAACGTGTGTACTTCCCCCTACACCTCCTCTTTACCTTCCTAAATACTCTTTTTCTTCCTTTTCCATTTTTCGCCTTGTCTCAGGCACCTTTTTGTGGTCTTAATGTTTGTTATAAAGGATACAATTTTCTTCTGAATTACACTGGCCTGAAAACACAACCAGCAACAACACTATCTGGCTGCAGCTGTACCATAAACCTTTGGGAAAAGGTTTCGTGTGGGCAAATGAAACAGTTGTCAACATTAAATTCTGAAGTGTTGCTTTTAGCTTGTCACTTTGGCAAAAATATTTGATACTAACATTTTTAGAAACCATGTTCTCAATCTGCTACATATCACGCTGACAGAATCCCCTAATACAACACTATAGGGTACAATAGCTAATTCTGTGACCATTTTTCAATAAAACATCAAATCACTTCTTTAAACTTAAAGCATCCCACCTTCTGATCAGCATGTGTGGAAGCATTGTTTCTTCAGCCTTAATGCTTCTGCTGGTGGCCTGTGTGCTTTGGGAGCTCTTGGCAACCTCCCAGTGTGGTTTTCAGGTGTTCTTGTCTATACAGTACTCCTCTCCTTGTAGTCATGCTAACCTTGCTTAGGTAGTATTCTACCTCACAGTATTATTCTATAGAAAACTACAAAAACATGACACAGAAGACAATGGCTAAAAAAGACTAGATACAGTAAACCACAGTGTATTTGAGATGTTGACTTTGGTCATGGCTGCTTAATTTGTTACACAGCCTCCGCCAACAGAGGCTTTCCCTGACTCGATGGCCTATTTCTAAGGCCCACTGAGATAAGGGATTATAGTCATAGCTTTTTATTATTTTTGAGGGGTTTTTCCCCAGTTTTGCCCACTATTCTGAATGACCAAAACTGACCACTCTGCTCAGGAGATGCTTGCGTGCTACCTGCTGCGGAGAGCCGGTTCCTCCCATGGCTGCAGGCATGGGCGCCTCCTTCCTTCATGCCCAGACAGGATGGAAAGCCCTCAGGAAGCTGGCTGAACGCTGATTTTTCATTACTTGGGCTGGATTAATCACCGAGATGCTTTTATAATTGGATCAGCATATAAAATGAGTCGAGGGCGGAGCGAGGGCTCTGCGGAGGAAGCAGGCCTTTGGACTGAAGGGATGTGTTCTTTGTTTCACCCTGCCCGGGCGCGCAGCCGGGCCGGGGGATCGCTTCTGGCGGCTCGACGCCTTCAGCGCCCGAGGGACGCTACCGGTGCAGGCGCGAGCGCGCCGCAAGACGACAAGATGGCGGCCACACCCCCCGCGGAGAGACACGACGACCACCTCCGCGGCCTTATATGGGGAGGGAAGGGGGCGGAGGGCTGACAGTTATGATTGGCTCCCCAGCCTGTCACCCTCGCTGTTCCTCCTCCCCCAGCACGTGCCGGCACTGTTTACCATTTCTGGTTGGTTGCGCAGCGAGGGCGTGCTCCAGCAGCCAATGGGCGGCCGGCGGCGGGAGAAGGGGCTTCAGGGAGGCTGGCGTGCGCCTGCGCGCTGCCGTGCCGCTGAGGCGCGGGGCACCAGCCGGCCCACAGAGGTTGCAGGGTATACCCGTCCTGCGGTGCGGCGATGCCTACCCGCCCTCGGGCCGGCGCGGCGGCGGCCGAGGCGGCAGCGGCAGCGACAACAGCTGTGGGGCCCGCCAGGCCGCGCTGTGGAGTCGGCTGAGGGCGCTGCAGGACCGGCAGGTGGAGTGGCACGTCCGGTAGCAGCGGCGGCGGCGGCGGATCCGGCGTAGAGAGCGGGGCGGGCGGAGGAGGGGAGCTGCCCCACAGTGAGTACGGGCTGCCGCGGCGCTTCCCCGGAGAGGCGCCTCTTGGGTGTTTGCTGTGGGGTTGATGGAGGAGTCCGGCCGTTCAAACGTGCGCTTTAGGGTTATGCAAGCCTAAAGCATCGCTTTCCTAGTGCATATGAATATCGGCCTTTTTTGTGGTAAAGGAGTGATAAAACCTTTTTCTGCGGTTCCCCACTTCGTTCCCTAACCCCGAAAGTGACCCCCGTGTCTCCCAGAGGGAACGGCTCTGTAGCACCCGTCCCAGGCGGAAGAGGTGGGGGGTAGCCGCGGCTGCGAATCAACCGTGGCTGCAGCCTCGTATCTCCCGGAGGGGAGCAGGGCGGTGGGGAAGTGGCTGGAGAGCCAGGGAGAGCGGTAGGGTTGGTCCAAAGGTAGCAGGGATGAGAGATTTCATCTTGTGTTCATCTCCTTGTCGTCTTCGTGAGCTTTTACTTTCCTTCCCTCCCCTCTCACCCCTTAAAAACTTGCACACCAAATACTCTTTACCGTAGGTGCTTTAGTGGTGCCTTCTCTTTAGTGTTGGTTTTGCATGCATTGTCAGAAAAAAAAAATACTTAGAGCAGCTCCCAGTGCCTAAAGGGGCCAACAAGAAAGCTGGAGAGGGGCTTTTGACAAGGGCAGGTAGGGACAGGACAAGGGGGAATGGCTTTAAACTGACAGAGGGGAGATTTAGCTGAGATCTGAGGCAGAAGTTCTTCCCTGTGAGGGTGGTGAGGCCCTGGCACACGTTGCCCAGAGAAGCTGTGGCTGCCCCATCCCTGGCTGCCCCATCAAGGCCAGGTTGGACGGGGCTTGGAGCAACCTGCTCTAGTGGAAGGTGTCCCTGCCTGTGTTTAAGGTCCCTTCCAACCCAAACCTTTCTAGGCTTCACTGAAATATTTATCAGATGTTCACAATTTATCTTGTAGTGCATGCTGCTGTTGTATTCAGTTTGTTTAAAGGTATGAGGGAGGTTAGGTTTGAAGTAAGAAGTGATTTTTTTGTTAGACTGCCCAATGTGACTGGGAGGGAGAGGATAAAGTTTGGCCCCAGTTTAAAAAACAAAGGTAGAATAGGGCTGGTTTGTGGTAATGTTAATGGAAGGGAGCTAACCAAGTTGGTGCTAGTTGTCCTAGAATGGAGTCCTTACATGAATTAGTCTCCAAAGGGCTACTACTTCATTATATTTTCCACGGTTGCTCTTCAAATGCCCTCCAGAAGTCTATGTGCATAAAATGGAGAAACTTGCTACCTTGATTTAAAAGGATGAGGCAACTAAGTCACTTTATTTATGTATTTGGTTTTTTTTTCCTCATGTAATACCCTAGAAATGTGCTGCCTGTTAATCCAATGGAAAATGGATTCTTCTGTTAAATAGCAGCTCTGTACCATGTCACTTATTTCATATGTCAGTTGAATCTAACTCAATTTCCATGTGACTTCTTTCAATATCTCTGTGTTTGCTACTTTTTCTCTAGGGAAAGAAAGAAAAATGTGTTTGACAGTTACCCAAACTGTAATTGTTTTGGTGCTAAAGTATAGCAATTATTACCCAGGCTGTGGGAAGCTGTGATATTTCAAAGATACTAATGCGCTTATTTGTGACAACTGCATAATGATAATAGTAAATGTATTGTGAATTTAGCTAATTAGTCATATGAATGCTCCCACAGGTTGTTTTGATTTTCTTTCAGAATGCTTGGTATCTGATCTAATCTGTTTTATGACTCTCCCCAAGAGCAATATGGTACTAATAATTTGCTGTTGTAACTCATAAACTCCTTTTTGTATTTCAAATTTTCTTAATTTTCTGTACAACTAGAATCTGCAAAGCACTGACTGTGCGGAAATTTGGGGTTTAAAACTCTAATTGTGTCATACTGTATTTGTTTGGGTATTCTGAGGACTTGCCTGGATTTGAGAGATTCAGTAAGGTGCATATAAAGATTTCATTTGTGTACCGAATTTGTTGCAGTGCTCAATTCTATGCTGCCCACAAAGATGTTGAGCAAGACTGGCCCCAACACTGAGACCTGAGGGACACCACTCACTGGTCTGCACTGGGACATCAAGCCAGTGACCGCAACTCTTTTGAGTGCAACTATCCAGCCAATTACTTATCCACCAAGTGGTCCATCCATCAAATCCATGTCCCTGCAGTTTAGAGACAAGGATGTTGTTCCTGAAGGGCAGATGGGATTTCTATCAGTAGAGGTTTTTAAGAACTTGTTAGACAAATAGCTGTGAGGAGTGTCACAAATATAGGCTAGTCCTGCTCTGTGGTCAGCAGCACAAGCTAGGACTCTGTTCCTTCAAGCAGTCCTTCTGGTGAAGTTGTTCTTTTGGTGGTGGTGTTCTTCACCCCCTGAATTTGCAGAGGAGAGAAGTTGGTTTTGTGCTTATTTAGAAAGATCTGGACTCCTGCATTGGTTTGCGACAGTCAAAATGACACCCAATCCTTTTTAATATATTGTGTTACATAGTTGAAGAATTGGATTGACCACTCTCTCCTGGGCACAGAGTTGTAAATTCAGGCTGGATATCTGTACATTTGGCAGGGGGGAACAACTCATTTGTCTTGTATCCACCACAAACTCTTAATCACTTTTGAATAGTGAAATTGTTCCCAAATCTCTGACAGATTGGTTTTAGTGTTAAACAATAAGCACAAGCAAACTCTTGCTTTTCAGATGTCATCATGCAGAATGCCAGTGGGTGATGGATAGAGTAGCCATAATTTGCTGCTGGACATGGTTGCAGACTCAAATCTCTGTTTTGGAATATCAAATAAGACACCAGATGGATATCTACAAGAAACATTGTGCTGCCAAGGTAATTTTAGCCATCTGTTTTTTGTCTTGGGAGGTTCTCTGAAAGCTATTAACTGTTTGGGTTGTTTTCTTTAGGAGAATGGTATTTTCTCTATAGAAAAAAGGGTTATGGTGAAAAATGGGTCAAATAAAAACTAATTTCTTGATTAGAATGATGTTTGCTTCTATGTGACTAGATTTCCTGGAAAAAAATTAAAGCTTTCCATCTCCAAAATTTGAAATGTTTTGGGGTTTCTCCTTTTAAAAGTCTCTTGCTCTGCTGCAGAATTCTCTGGAAACACTTGAGTTAATACTTTCAAAGTGCTTCTGAACGTGTGAAACAACTCTCATGGTCCAATTTGAAATTATTTTAATTAGTTGGGCTTTCAGTGTAAACTGCAAAACTCGTTCCCCTGGACTTCAGGGGGACAAAAAGCAAAAGGTGAGGATTTTTACTCAGCTTGAGTGTTGTCCTTCCTCCTGCCCTTTCTCTGGAAGGAAAACTGTTTTAGTTATTGTCCTTACTGCACGTGTCTACTCTGTTTGGATAAACGCACTTGTCTTTTGCATTGGCTTTTATAAATCAAGTAAGTTGGATGACTTTTTGGATAAATTTAAAACTTATTATTCCTCTGGAGTGTAATATGTCCCTGACAAAGAGCAGTCCTGTATAGCTTTACTCCTTGTACACTTTTGTAGGTGCTCCTGCAGGAGCTCAGGTGAGGAAAGCCTTAATTTATTGTCTATGATTGACAGTGAGTCAGTCAGACCTGCTTTGGTGGGGGCTTAGACTAGGTGACCTCCAGGTTTACTTTCCAATCTAAATTGCTCTTTGATTCTACTGTAATAGTTCCGAAGGGCCTAAGGCTTTCCTAACAGTAGTCTCTAATGTAGCATAACAAGGTGAAGGAGAATGCTAACTTTTCAGATGCTTTGAATCTTTTCTAAGTAACTGGAACTTGTCTTAGCTGTATTTCAGTATTTGTTTAACCAAATTAGCTTATTATTATCTTTAATTCACTGTTACAATACTCAAGCAGTTACGATGTTTATACAGACATGAATGCAAATGCATGAAATAAGTTAATTGTTCTACATAAGATTTTCTTCCATTCACAAGTATGTGCATAATTATACCACAGGTGCTATATAGCATAAACTACACAGTGAATAACATTAACTTTCCCTGTAAGGAATGCTAACTTTACAGCTCCTTTCTACCCATCTCTTTTACTGAAGAGACATTTTGCTGCTGTGAGAAACTATTAAGCTGTACTATTAAGAGTACAGAGATCGTCAAGAGAAATAGGCTGTGGAGAGTGTTGTGTGTGTGCCACGAGGCATACACTGGTAAGGATGAAGAGGATTTGCGTGGCTGGAGCAGCAGAAACTGAGGCGCAGGGTGGCTGGCTCTCTGTCCCCACTATCAAAATAGATATAAGCTGAAAGAGGGGAGATTTAGATGAGATGTGAGGAAGTACTTCCCTGTGAGGGTGGTGAGGCCCTGGCACAGGTTGCCCAGAGAAGCTGTGGCTGCCCCATCCCTGGCAGTGTTCAAGGCCAGGTTGGACGGGGCTTGGAGCAACCTGCTCTAGTGGAAGGTGTCCCTGCCCCTGGCAGGGGGTTGGAACTGGATAAGCTTTAAGGTCCCTTCCAACCTAAACCATTCTGTGATTCTATGAAAGAATGTCTGCCGATGTTTTTCAGTTTAATGACTATCTTTTTTATGGGAAGTAAATGACTTTGTTATTATCAGATGATAAATTGAACTACTTGTTGGAGAAAGAACATGTGTTATTAGTGTCTACAACATGCACATTGGCTTCAAGACTTTCTGCTCTTAATTGACAAAAACGTAGCTGTTAAGACCCTTCAGTGTCCATTTCTGTGGAGAATGAAATATTGAGAAATCTACATACTCCTTGTGAGAGGATGTAGCAAAGACTTAAAACATGATGAGGACAAATCTGGTGAGTGCTAGCTGCTGGCGTAAGCTCTAAGGAGTCTTTGGGCTTTGCAGCCGCAATAATAAATACAGAATCACAACTTGTTATTCTTGCTCTGAGAGTTGTTTTTCATTTGGTTGCAGTTTGCATGCTGGCTTCTTCAGCAGAAGTTCTCTGATCCATGTGAATGTTGAAAAGGGATTTGGCAAACAAAACCCACTGGGCAACCATGTTGCTGTGTTGGACAGAACCTGCATTGCTGCAAGAATCCACCCAGCTTGCAGGCGCAAGAAGCGCAAGCGTGTCCGAGCTACCTCTGTCTCACATCAGCAGGAAGGTAAGTGAAAGCTTTGCCATGTGGTTCCTGAACTAGGCCGTGTTTTTATTTAGAATGTGTGGGCTTATTTTTAGGGTAATGTGGGACTCGGCTTTTAATACAGCACTTTCTGAGCACTTTCTAAAATTCTTGTAGAATTTTAGAAGAAATTCCCAGATATGTCACAAAAGTCATGAATTCTCTAGTTAACTGTGGTTTAGAAATGGATTCTAAATTTCCATTCTTAAAAAACAGGCAGCTGGGGGTTTTTTGAGTAACAACCACCAGTGGTACCTCAGACTTCAGCGTGGGCAGCAACCTTCTGCCACTTACCTTTTGGAGTTGATTTCCTTGGAATTGTCCAGGGAAAAATAACCCACTTCCTCCCCCCACAAAAAAAAGCAATCCCAAACCACAACACAAACCCTGCCACTCACCCAAAAATAACCCCCCAGAAGTATGTAACCTTGGTTAACACTTGGCAAGCTGGCGTGGGATTGAGTGCATCAGGGTGGTGGTTATTTGAAGGCTGAGCTGCCAAGCCTGATGAGATCGGTGCTTCTTGGATACTTAGCTGTCAGCCACTCGATGATTAAAACAGGTTTAATATATCAATTTTGACAAAGAACATGTGTGGTAACACCCATCAGTTAACAAGTGGTAGTTACACTGCTTGTGTCTTGCTTGTTTGTAGCCTTTTCCTCAAATACTGATTTCCAAGTAGCAGGTAATTTAACAAGCTGCAGTTTTAAAACAAAAAGATTAAAAGTGGTCTTACATTTCCCAGACTGATCTTTTCTTTCACCAGAGTACAAAGCCTGTATTATTTAAATCAGTCTGCTGAGGCTGTAGGTAAAAGCGTTATTAATGCTCCCTCTTCTGGTTTGACTGATAGTACGGAACCTGATGTATTGTTGGGGAAGGGGCATTGGGTGTCTCCCAGCGACAGTGCAGAAAAAAATGTTTGAACAAAGACAGGCAGGCTATTGTGGCTGCAGCTTGCACTTGGAACAGGCAAGTGAGGAAAAGGGAAATCTAAGACAATATTGGCCAGAAGGAGAGAAGCTGCTGGTGCTGCATTGCTCACTGAACAGATTTGAATCAAGCCAACCCTATTCTGGGCTGCATCACCAGCAGGGTGGCAAAATCATCTGGGTTCAGCAGAATAGTAACGCAGCATGTCACAGTCCGGTTAAAAAATCGCTTCATGCTATGCTCAGGCTCTTCTGTTGAGAGCTTTGTGTTAACTGTAGTGCTGTAGTACTTGATACTTTTTCCAAACATTTTTACTCTGGCTTAGTAAAGTTGACAGAACTTATTGCTAGAGACTGTTTTCAGTTCATTTGCTATGCCTCCTGTATCTTTTTACCCAGTGCCAGTTCTGTGTCCAGGGCTACATGCGTTCCGTTTGCATGGGTAAAAGCTGAATCCTTCTCTGCCTCTCCCTCATCAGGGCAGTAGTAGGTCTGTCTCTGCTCTTGTTTTTGAGAGTTTTGAATTTTTGAGATCCCTGCCTCTATCAGAGCTGAAATTGTCTGATGTTTTAACAAGTAAATGAGCAGGAGTGGAGAAAAGGACTGACAGGTCATGCTGTTAATAATCCCTGTTTCTGGAAGAAGGCCACAACAGCACAGTCCAACCGTGGAGGAATGTGGGCATACCTCCAGATAGTTTCAGCTGGAGCAGTTTTGTCTCTAGTAGCTTGTGTTTGGTTTTATCTTATTTCTTTTCACAAGGTTTTACTCTTGCTCTCTTCATTCTCAGGATGAGTGAAATGGACTGTGATTGCCTGAGAAGCCATGAAGCTCTTTGAAGACATGATAGGAGAGAAAGGGCTCTTTAGTTAAAGCACAAGTTGGGCAACATTATCTTATCTCATTGCAGAAAGGGGATAAAGCTTAAGTTTTTCATTGTCCAGTGATTTTATTTTTATTTGGGTTTCTTGTTATATGTAACTGACTGTGCTCCAAATACTACTTTGCTTTAGGTGCTCAACCAAGCAGACAGCTGATGGGCCCAGCAGGCTCAGCCAGCATCCCCAGTTCCTGATTTAACTGCCTTAATGACCTGTGCATGCACTCTTCTGCTGGCTTGTGCAGCTGAGACTTGCAATGGTTTGTACATTGCAAGTGTACACAGTAGGACCAAAGTGGTGCTGTCTTGCAGTGGAGGTACTAGATCTTCCCTGGAAATGCTTCATGAAGCAATCGAGGTGAGGTTATGCTCTCACAAATGTCAGCTGTGTTGAGCTTCCCACTGCTCAGTAGTTCATCTTGTGCGTCTGCTGAGACTTGGGCTGCCTAAGGATTCACAGTGGGAGAAATGATTCTTTGTGTCATAGCTTAAATCATGCAAAACTGGTATTGACCCAGAATTTGAGATTACTTCTAGTAGGTGGGACTGAGTCACTTACATGACAGTGAATAGTTTCAGGCAGCTGCCCACATCATGAGATAGTTCTTTGGCAGAAGGAGTTAACTTTGTTAAGGATTAAAGTCTCAAACTACCAGAGGAATTGAACTTCCTTTCATCCTTACAGATGGTCTTACGAAACCTTACAAGCACAGTTCTACTCTTCAAACCAGATCTGTCCTTGATTTGGGCTCAAGTGCACAGTGTTTGCTTTGGGAACCTTTTCAGATAATAAGACTATGAAGAACAGAGTATGCCAGTGGCGATGGCAAGACAGTAGTCTTTTGATACCAATGGAAGGCTGAGCTGGTGATTCTGGAGGTGTTGTGAAGAGCGAACAGTGTTCATCGCTCTGAAAATCTGGTTTTGCTTTGGCATCCTGACACATCAAATCTGCTGGTCTTTCGGCAGATTGGAGTGGACCAGGAGGAGATAGGTATTGAGGAGTTCTTTGAGTACTCGATTGCAAGCTTTTAATTTCAGCAGCTTCTTCCTTCCCTCCCTTTTGCTCCGTAGAACATACGGCCTTGGGAGCCTCACATGTTTCCGCTCTCCGATGCTGCACACCAAGCTCTTCTCCAGCAACTGAACAAAGATGGCTGTGGCCAGGCCGATGGCCAGCCCCAGCTCTCTAGCAGTCAGTAGAGGATCAGGCCTGCTGCTTCTGAGGACACCATCAAATCCAGCTTCATGGGATGATACAGATACAGATCTGCAAACAGATGCCAATAAAAGCATAGCAGAGTTTGTGGTCTGGCACTGCAACCCAGGACAACTTGTCAGCTGTGATAAACCTGAGCTGTGGGGTGTATGAAGAGTTAGCAATGCGTGCTGCCACAGTAGAAGGCTGCCTGCTGGACTGGTGCAGTGAAGCACTGGTGGTATGTGGCACTGCTTCAGCTTGGTTTGAAAAATATGAAAATTGAAAAAGCCTCCAACTCCATCATTATAATTTTTGTGGAGTTGAATATAGGAGTGAATCATGAAAATGTACTCAGTTTTCTTTACTAAAATTCATTGTATTTTGTAATTATATACAGATTTTTTTTTTTTTGCCTGTTTTTTTGGGGTTTTTTTTTTTTTTTTTGTATTTTGAATGGTTGGATTTGCAAATAAAGAATTAGCAGAGACTCTGTCAAAGCTCAATGTTTTTAAAAAAGGAAATTTGGGGAAAATTGCTTCATAGTGACTCATCCCAGTGGCCTAGATGTGAATTATGAAATGATGAAGAAAACTTGGGAGTGTACCCAGCAGTGAAGACTGGGTGCAGATTTGTTCATTATATTTTAAAGCACTTGATTTTTGAAACTCTAAGTCTGTATATTCCAGTGAGTTGGCTCTATCTGTGCCCCTGTTGCCTCCTCTTAGCCTATCTGCGTCCTGCATTGCCACAGGCTAGGCTGCTTCTAAATGTCTTTGATGATACATGAGTATCATATGTGAGAAAAATTTGGTTTTCTACCTACATATCCAACTCCTCTCCACGTGCATATGTGTCATATTAAAAAGGAGGTCTGGATCAGATCTTGTCTCAGTATTTAAAGGGTAGCTACAAAGAAGATAGGGACTTCCTTTTTACAAGGAATCACATGGAAAAGATGAGGGGTGATGGGCACAAGTTACTCCTGGGGAGATTTTGGTTGGACAAGAAGAAAAATTTTCACCATGGGAACAATCAGCCACTGCAATAGTATCTCTCTAGGGAAGTGGTGATTCCCCAACATTGGACATAGTTAAGACTGGGCTGGACAGGGTGCTGGGCCATCTTGTCTGGGTCATGATTTGCCTAGAAGGGTTGGACCAGATGATCCTTGAGGTCCCTTCCAACCTGGGATTCTATGAGATCTGCAGTATCCACAGCCCACAGCCACCAGGAGCTGCCTACCTCAGCCTGCTCCTGTGTGAAGGTAGTGAAGGCTGAACTACGGAGGAAGCAGCAGAGGTAACCAGCACCCAAACTCTCATCAGTGCGCTGCTTGTGAAGCAGGAAGGCGGAGGGTTTGAAAAATTACCACAAGGTGAACTTGTTGTGGATGGCCCTGGCTGCCATGACCAGCCAGGGTGAGATGGTGTCTAGCCGGTGGCCAGGGCGCTGACGGCCCTTTTTTGGATTCTCAGCACACCGGGAGCGCGCCTCAGCCGGTATCGAGGGCGCTGACAACGCGTCTTCGGGGCCGGCGCACACCGGGAGCCCGCCTCAGCGCTGAGGGGAGCACCGGCTAACGCCCGCTGCGCGGCACCTAGCGCGCATGCGCCGACGCCGATCGGAGCAGGTGAGAGCAGCGCCGGAGGGAGCGCGTCCGCGCATGCGCAAGAGGCGGCCGCGGGGAGGGGGGCGTAGCTCCCTTTCACTTCGCACAAGGGCCGCCCGCGCATGCGCCAAGATGGCGGCGGTGCCGCGTGGGGGAGGGGCGGCGGGGCAGAGGAGCTGAGGGCGGCGGGGTGCGGAGGCCTGGCGCCGCCGCGGGTTGTGGCGGGGTGCACCGGGGGGAACGGAGCGCACCGCACCGGGCCGGTGCGCGGCGGCGGGAGGGGGCGGGGGGAGCGGGTACCCGAGCATGCCTGAAGGGGCGGAGCGAACGGCGCTCAACGCATGCGCGGCGTGAGGCGGGTGGGAGGTGCAGGGCCGCGGTGGCGGCGCTCGGCGAGGGTAACAATGGCAGCGGCGGTAGCGGCGGGCGGAGGGACTGGGCCCGGGGCAGCGGCGGCGGCCGCTGTGGCGGTGAGCGGAGGCCCCGCGTTGGCGGCGCTGTCGGTGGCGCGGCGGAAGGACGGCGGCCCCACGGGGAAGTTCTGGGAGAGCCCGGAGACCGTGTCCCAGCTCGACTCAGTCCGTGTCTGGCTGGGGAAGCACTACAAGAAGGTGCGGCCCGGTGGAGGCGTGGGGATTTGCCCGGTCGGGGAGCGAGGGGAGTTCCCGCCGCGGGGGGGAACCGGCGGTTCAGCAGTCCCTTCCCGCGGGGGCCGGGTGGGGGGAGGCCCGGTACCGCCACCGGCCTTTGTCAGTCGCGGCCTCACCGCCGCGCTCGGCCCCGCAGCGCCGCCGGGAGGATCCGGGGCCATGCTAGTGCGGGGTGTCCAGGCCCGGGCGGCGGCTCCGGGACAGCCTGTGGTGGGCACAGGCGGGCCGAGGCCGGTGCCTCGCGTCCGTGTTTACACCGAGGCGAGTCGCGACGGTAACTTTCTTGTGCGGGCAAGTCCCCGCTCGCGCGCGCCAGGGTTTTGCACGGTTTCACTTAAACCGCACCCTTGAAGTGTCGGTGGGTTTAACAAAGGGGAGGACGGAAATAAACGAAAAAAAGTCGTTCGTGCTGTTGAGAACGGCGTTTCCCTGCATCTGGTGGCGTTAGCAGCTCCACGCGTGTTGGCTGTGCTTACAGCAAGTTCACTTTGTGGTAGTGTCACTACTCGCTGTGTATCGCCCTTGTAGTCCTCTTCCTCTTTCATATGGTTGGCTGTGCGCTCTGTTTCTTCACTTTCTTTTCAAGTGTTTTCCTTGTGTGATGAGTTTTTAAGTTTCAAGAGCTGAGCCTTGAAAAATTACCCGAGGTGAATGTTCCAGAAGACAGATCTCTGCCTAGACAGCTTTGTAGCCATCCTAGGATGAGGATTAGCTGGGGCAGAGCCGCGTCAAGGAGAGATGCTGCACAACTAAAGGCACCTTAGCCTCTCTATCTGCCGGAGATTAGCAGTCCATCCTCTGTTCTTTGGCTGCTCTACTGTCAGTCACCCACAGAGAAGCTTGCTTGCTCACGGTGCTGTTGGTTGGGTTAGTTGTGTGGCTGTGCTCCAAAACTGGTACCTGAGCTGGGTTAAAAACCGGAACACGTTCAGGGGTGTGTTTTACCGGTCCTTCCACTTCACTTGTTCCACCACAGCCACGTATTGCCGTCGTTTGAGCGAGCAGCTTTTGCGCTATTTATGTTGATAAGGGAATTGTAACCTGAAAATACACATTTCGTTTGACTTTGTTTTGGTTGTGCTTCTCTGCTGCTTCTAGACTACCAAGGAGGCGTGTTCTTTCATTCCGTTTTCATAACTGAACACCAGCAAGAACTCAATAAACTTTTGAAATAACTTTGAACGGGCACCTACCATGTTGCAGAAGGGCAAGTCATCTTATTAAAAGCTTTAACGGTTATTGTGCCTTGCTGTTATGAATGAAAACTATCTAGACAAGCTGGTTCTTGCCTTGCTGGCCTGGCAAGGCCTTTTATCTATATAGTTCAGGGGTGGGGACTTTCATTTTGTATGCCAAAGAAAAACTCCATTATTATAATTGGTTTATACAGTATTACTGGTTATAAAGATTAGATGATTCTATTTATGAAACTCGAGAAGGTAATTAGAGTTGGGCTAAGAAGAAATCTTTACTAGGCTGATGAATTTCAAAATACTGCTGTGTAAAATCCTTAAAAAAAAAAAAAAAGAATTTGTTTTGGGAAACAAGGAAGCTGACACTAAATGGAAATGTTAACTCCTTTTTGATGTACAGCAAATGGACTCTAGTTCATCTGGCATCTATTTTTATCTCACTGTAGGTGTATGACTGTTTTCAGAAAGGTACATGGTGATTGTAGCTGCCTTTGGCAAGTTTATACTCTTAAAAATGGACACATGTGTGTCTCGGCAGTGGGGAAGCAGTCAGCTATAGTAGGTGTTGTGTCCAGCTCTGGGGACATTGGGGACCAGTCAGAGAATCCAGAGAGTAGCAGCAAGCCTGGTTGAGGATCCGGAAGTTGCGATGGGCAAGGAGAGAGTTAAGAGATTTGCAACTACAAATCTTATCCTTGTGTCAGGATCAAATCTTCCAATATCTGAGAGTTCACCATGTCTCTAGAGCGTAACTAAAAAAGTGAGAGGTTTAAATAGTAGCATGGGAGACTTGTAGTGAATGTCAAAAAACTCTCACTGAGGGGAAAAAAGCTTATTCGGAACTTCTTCCTGCTCCCTGGTTTTGTGTGTGTGTGACGTATGGAAGTCATTTTGCTCTGTTTCTCGGAACTGAGGGTCGCAGGAGGTCCCGTGCTTCCTCCCTGGAATTGGACTGCGGTAGTGGTGTTTGAGCCTTTCTTCCCTGAGAGCTGGAAATGGGTGTGTGCTGTGGTTTTCAAGGCCTGGAGGATTTGGAGAATCCTCAAATGGTTTGGGAATAGTTTGGATTGGAAGGGACCTTAAAGCTCATCCAGTTCCAATCCCCTGCCCCATGGGCAGGGACACTTTCCACTAGAGCAGGTTGCTCCAAGCCCCGTCCAACCTGGCCTTGAACACTGCCAGGGATGGGGCAGCCACAGCTTCTCTGGGCAACCTGTGCCAGGGCCTCACCACACTCACAGGGAAGAACTTCTGCCTCAGATCTCATCCAAATCTCCCCTCCGTTGGTTTAAAGCCATTCCCCCTTGTCCTGTCCCTATAGGCCCTTGTTGAAAGCTCCTCTCCAGTTTTCTTGTCAGCCGTTTTAGGTACTGGAAGGCTGCTCTAAGGTCTCCATTATATCTGACAGGCTTTCATTGCATTTGGGTAGGCTAACGCTGGTGACATCGAGGCGTCCACTATAAGTAGAAATCTAGAGTTCAAAAGTAAACTGGACGGTTCACTTTTTATTGTATTAATGCTCAGTGATCTCTAATAATATGAGTTATTTAGGTAGTTCTCTCGATATTAAGCAACAAATTGCTTGTATTAAAATAGCTTGTCATAAATCAGAGTTATTTCTTGTATTTAAAATATCTTCCTAAGATAGCTTGAGGGTTGTTTTTGCATATATATTATGAAGGACGCAGAAACTAGCCTTCTTTCCAGCTGTAGGCCCTACAGACTATTCCCAGTGCGTTCATCACGTCCTGTTCAATATATTGGCCTGTGGGAGCTTCAGCTGCTCAGTGGCTCTGAAATCTGTGCCCTCTGAGAGAGAAGGTTGGAAAACTGATCTTTTGGGGGCCAAGGAGGAGAGTGTTTTGGTTTGTGTTTTTTTTTTAAGGAAACAACGGCATGGGCTGTCCATGTAGATGCTAAACCGTAGAGTCTATGAGGAGGTATCATTGCTTGGAGGTCTGGATGCTTTGTTGAGTATCAGGGACCCACTTTCAGTAGTAGCAAGTGTAGAATAAGTTTTCTGCCTGCATTAATGGAGCATGGTGCTGTTGTACGGCTTTGGAGTGATGCTGGTGGACCATGTCTGTTTTACCACAGGGCCATAACAATGGGTGGTGGTGTGGGATCCCTTTATGCCCATCTATTAATAAGCCTCAGCCTGACAGCAAGGAGGGACGAGCTGCTTCTTGGCAGCTGTTATGAAATGGCAGTCATTACAGCCGGAGATGTCTGTTTGGAGACCACCTGCTTGTTCACTGCCAGCCGGGAGCTGAATTGAGAGGATTTGTAGTTATCTTTCAGCTGCCTCTGACTTCTCATGTTGGTAGCAACGTTATCAAGTATTCCTTCAATGACTGACTTGGATTTAGTCTGAGGGAGGATTTTCTCTGTGTCTGCAGCTCTTTTGTGTTCTTGCTTTTAAAAAAAGGAACAAGAGTTAGAACCTAAATCAAAGTATTTTAATGTTGGTTTTCTTTTCCCTGTTATTTAGCAATCTGAGCTGAAATGTTCTTTGTTTTGGGGGAAAGAAAGGATTTTGTGCATCAGGGCCACAATGCAGAGCTGTAATGTGGTTATTTGAGGTCAGTCACCATACCAAAACCAGGGATATGAATCCATCCCTCAAGTCTGTGACAAAGGCTTTCCAGTGCAGCTGTGATGGCAAGTGTTGCTGGTGAAGGGAAGTGATTACCTCTGCTGTGGGTTACACCCTATTCTTGAATTATTTGAGTTATGCCAAAAGACTTCTGGCCATACATGTTTTCTGCTTAAGGATATGTGGGAGGTGTTGTATATCTAGTTGGTGTGGAAATGTTAGAAAAACCTTTGCTGTGTCAAGGGGGCTTTGGTATTTCAGCCCTTGAACAAAATCCTCTTATGTCAAAGCTGTGTGTCTAGGAACAGGGCATTGTTTTGTCTTCTGGGATTTGCTGTTTAAAAACCTTTATTTGCTGCAGAATCATCCTCTGCTTCTGTCTGCTGTGGAGAGTAGTGGAATATTCATGGGTATGTTGTGACTTCAGTCCTCTGATAGCCATTGCTTGTCGGTTAGGAAATGATCTTGCCAATTTTGCTGCTTTAGAGATCCATCTGTATCGCTGGTTAGTGTGCAGTGATTGAGAGGAGTCTTCCATGTTTCCTTTTGAAGGTATTCTTTTCCTTTATTGTTTAGGGGGAACCTCAGGCAAAACAATTGAGTTTCATGTAAAAAAAACTTGCAAGGTAGTGGCAGTGCAAAATAGAGAATCGGGTTCCTTGTATTTTCTTCCTTTCTGATAGCTTCCAGCAGCCAGTGCCTCCTGCAAGAGGTAAAAACAGGGTCTGCAGGCACAGGAATAAGTGCCTGAAAAATTTCACATGTCTAAGAATACACTTTCCAAGGTATATTCTCATGTAAATGGTTGGTGTTTTATCCTAGAGGAAAACACTTGGGGGGAAAAAAACAATACAGTAAGTCAATAGAAGATTACCACCTCTTCTGAATTCTTTTTCTTTTAACTGAGGTTGCAGTGCTGGGTGTGCAAAGTCACCACGTATTTAGAGCAGGTTTGTTCACAAGTGACAAAGAAACCCTACTAGAAAACCCTAAACCTTGACTATTTCCTTACTGATTTTCATTTTCTGCTTTTGCTGGCTTTGTTTGTGTGAAGAGTAAGGTCCTTCTCCGGTTATCTTTGTTATGAATAGCCTTCCCATGGTTTATTGGATCCTCAAGCTGGGAGCTGAGAGAACCTTAACTAGAGAGTTGTGCTCAAGGCAGTTCTGTTCTCCATGCCCTAAAGAAGCTGTGGGTTTAAGTACACTGTGTGGGCTGAGAGGTGGATTAGTGAAATTCCAAGGGTTTGGATTGGTCAGTGGGGTTTTGTTTGACATGATGGCCATAAGTACAGAATTGCTTTATACTTCTGTTTTGCTGTTAGTGAGAGCCATCAATGCTTGCTCTCTTGTTGTATTTTATGCATGTTTCTGGTACTTTATTAAGATATTGTGTTAAATTTAGTGGGAAAAGCTTTAAGGCTTTTAACCTGTACAAGTAAAGGCAAATGTGGCAATACATAGTTTTTTCCCCCATTAAATGAGTTACAATGGTTATGAAGGTTTTTCCTCTATTGATTATTGCCAGAATAAAGACTGTAGCTTCAGAGAAGATATGCAAAAGCAATTTTCCATCTTTTTTTATCTCGTGGAGTGTGCCTCCCATGCAAAACTAAGGGTTTACTACTGCAATGTACTGTTTTACTGGGCTAAAAAAAAAATTATATCTAGATACGTATTTAGAGAAAGCATTACAGTGAGGTGAGTAGACAGTCATAAATAGCTGGGCTTAAGTGGGAACCAGTGGTTTTGCTTTTGGAGCATGTGTAACAGGTATGGCATGTGAATGTGTTCAAGACCAAAGCTGTCTCGGTAATAGAAATAGGATTATTTAATATGAAGTCTGGCACTTGGTCTGCTATGCTTTTGTTTTCACATTTGTGCAAATCCTAAATCTGTAGTTTGGCAGAGAATTGTTCTGCCTGCACCTTTTAATTTAGTTTTGAGTGCATTCTAAATGGCATAACCGAGCTAAAAGCTCAGAGTTTTATTCAGCCTTGCATAAGGTAGTGGTGGTGCAGAGGCTGAATGTGCAAAATAGTGGGAGATTTACTACATGTGTGCACATCCTGAGTGTGATAGCTGCTTATTTTTAAACTATACAAAAACCTAACATGAGATAAAACTTGTATTAACAGATATAAAAATACACAGCAGCATATGCACTTTGGTAATCATCCTTCTTAGTTTAGCAACCCTTAGGACAGTGATAAAAAGGGTTCTGGCCAAGTTAGTGACGGGGTTTAAGTATGATTCTGTGCCTCCCTGCTGGAGAACTTTAGCGCTTGTAACAAAGGCAGAGAACGGCACCTTCCTGCTGAGCTGCAGCACCTGGTGAGTTAATGCAGAGTCCGGGAGGGATTTGTTTGGGGGAGCTGCTGGATTAATGGGAGCATCTGAGTGAGTCACATGCTCCATTTTGCCCATCCTGTCTAAAATTGATAATTCTAACACAAGATGGCCTAAACTGCTCTGGTGAATTCAGCTGCAGCACCCAGAGCTTCTAGTCCAAAAGTTATAGAGAGAGTAGTTGCTAGCTGGGGGGAGTATGAGGTCTAGAAGTTTTTTAAAAGCCTAGGAGTAAAAGTCTTTGTCTTAACTGAATTCTAACAGCAATAAAGACTGTTACTGCTGCTTCATATCTCTGTGGTAGCTGGCGAGAATTGATAAGAGTTATTAATTGGATGAAATTGCCACAATTGCCTGCTTTTCCCCCCTAGGAGAGGGAAGAGGGCTAAAAAAAAAATGCAGCTTTGGAAAGTAAACCTTTTGTTCTTCGTGGGCTCATATTTCTAGGTTAGGTTTTGTGCACAGGGCAGGACACCTGAAGAGCCTTAAAGGTGTTTGTATCCTGTGAGTTGTAGAGATTTAATTTCTCTACTATCTGTCTCTTAACAAGTGCTGAAGGAACTTGCATCTTGACGTAGTCAGATATCATCAAATTCTAATGGAAAAGTGTCTTTGTAATACCTTTGGCTGTGTAGATGGTGCTTTGGAAAGCTTGGTTAGATCTGACTGCTATTTAAGACCACTGCTTTAAACTTGTGAAGGTTCTGCCTCTCAAAAAAAAAAAATAAATATTAGGGGGGTTTAAAAGAATCTGATTTGAGGGAAGATCCAAAGTCTTACGGCTCAGGGTGTTACCCAGCTAAACGACTGAGGTAGCTGATATTATTCCATATTCTAGGTGAGCAAGTAATGTTTCTTCTACTCTTGGAAGTCTTATGGCATGGTGAGGAGATTACAGGAGAGTGCACTAAGTGAATACGGTTATATTAGGCGTAAGCAAAACTCAGCAGCCCTGGACTGGTTTTTTTATGTTCCATGCTGTGATTTCCCTTTTTATATATATGTGTTTCGTTAGAAGTATAACCTTGGGAAGCGCTTGGGTTGTCGCAAAGCATTGCAAATGCAGTTATCCAGATGGTTTTTTTTCTTTGTACGTGACATGCTATATAGTACCAAATGGATGCTTTAAGGATTAATGTAGTAGTTGATTACAGAAGGAGCTTGTAAAGTTGCTGTAGAAAACTTTGTGTATGTGTGGGCCAGAATTAGTCTGTTTCTGTATTAGGAACTACAAATCAGATTGAAGTAGTTAATCTCTACCTGTAAAACACCTCGGGCTGTGGTGAACTGATGATGATTCACAGATAAGTGCTATATTTTAAGACTAAAGCTTGAAAAATGTGTTTGCTACTCCTTCTGTGTATGCACACCCACTTCCCAGCCATGCAGTGATCCTCAAATCTTAAAACTGTGCTGTGCAACCAGTAAAATCTGGAGAATTAGTAAACCAGACTTCATGTTTTATTATCCTCTATCCTAAGTAAGTGTGGGGTTTTTTGTCTTTCAGTATGTTCAAGCAGATGCTCCTACCAATAAAACACTGGCTGGGCTGGTGGTGCAGCTGCTACAATTCCAGGAAGATGCCTTTGGAAAACATGTCACCAATCCTGCCTTCACAAAGCTTCCTGTGAGTATTGGGGTTAACCCACTGCTGTCACCACAGCATGTTTTGTTCTTCCTCCTGTATCAAGGCTGCTGCGTGCTTCCAGGCGATGGCAAGATCAGTGCTTTGTCTGAGGCTTTGGTTGATGCATCCTCTGGAAGGGATGAAATATCACGCTCCTTAAAAGCAGATTTTTCAGTGTAAACCAGCTGATTTTCCTTACATTTGGAAATGATTTCCTGAATGCTTGTGGAAATGTTTTAATTTCTGCTAAACGTAAGCTTGTAAATTTTAAGTAAAATCTGTTTGGACTGATGCATTGTAGACTGACTGAATAATATGCACTTCCCAAAGCAGACAAGTTTTCATTGGGCATTTCTGTTGACTAAACTTCAAACTGAAACACAGAGAAATGCCTTTACCATGTTCTTTAGTAGCACATTGTTACCTAATTAGTCTGGGACAGTTTTCCTGTCACTCAGGATATTGGTATGCAGAAACAATATTAGCATTTTTAAGGGTTGTCTATTTAAAAATCAAACTTGGTGCATCGTTACCAGTGGTACCCCAGTGATGGTGGTCAAAGATCAGTCCCATTGCGCTTGGAACTGTGCCAACCACCAAAAGAATCTTGTCCACTTGAGCGTGAAGTGTAAACAACTTATAGAGGGAAGAGAGATGCAGCAAACAGTAAGGACAAAGTAACAAAGGGATTTCAGTTGTGAAGGGCAAGGACTGCAGCACAGTGTCAAGCACCCAGCTGGCTGATTCAGGGTAGGTTTTGTGGGCCAAGACAACTGTCATAAATGTGTGTGTAAGTGTTGCAGACATCAGCAGGAAGGTCTTTGCTTATCTTGGCCACAGAATGCTTACTGGGAATCTAGGGTTCTGTTCAGATATACATACTAAGTTGGAAACACTTGTAACTGATAACAATATAATAAACTGAAGTTGTTCTGAGACCTGTTGAAAATACTTGTATCTTCTTTGGTCCATCACTTACAGAATAGTGTATTTTATTATTTTATGGTGAGGTTTTTTTCCCCAGATGTTTTGCTTATATAAGTTCTTCTGTGAGGAGTGTGAATTCATGTGTGTGTTCTTCAGAAGAGGGGTTTTCAAACTTACAGGGTGAATCTCTCGGTGCTTAGGAATGCATACAGAAGCACCATGAGATGCTGTTAAAATGTAGCTCATCATCTCTTCTTTTCTGCTTACTGGATACCTCAGTGGTAATGAAAAGCTTTAGGGACAGAGGTGAACATTGTGGTGCTTTATTTTGGTATGGCAGTGTAGACCATAAAACTGTGCCTGTGTTCAACAAGTAGATAAACCATTTGAGTGCTCTCAAGTGTTAAATCAATTTGTCTTATCTTAAAAGTGGGTAATAAAGATTTCAGTGGCATTGTAAATATGTTGTTCCTGTGTTTAACTATTCTTGCTGTTTCGAAGGTCTAATCTGATCAAATTTGCTCAGCTTAAGTTTACAGCAGTTGGAACTCTCTGCTCTCAGTTACTTCCGACAGAAGACAACTCATCAGGACGTCTTCCTTTGTGTTGTTTTTAGGAGAAAATGCAGTATGTACTCTCAAGATGAGGTTAGCGTTCATTTTTTTAGACATGTAATTCAAGAGGCTGGTTCAAGCTGCGAAGGAGGCTCTGTTATTCTATCATATCACTTTGAAGACATGCTGCATGCTTCAGTTTTACAGCATTTTGTCTGGGGAAGAGAGGTAGGGTGAAGGGATGTCTTAAGTGACATTGTTAACCTCCAAAAGTAATTGAAAAGCTATTGCAGGCTTCCACTGAAAAGAAACTGAATCAAGCTACAAAAGATTAAATAACCTCTTGAACTAAAGTTCAAACATCTTACTTGGTGCCTTGAGTGGATGCAATAGACCTTGCATTTGAGAGAGGGTTGTTAATTCTGTGTTTAAGCTCCTCCTCTTGGCAAGGATTCCGTAAAGCACAGGGTTTATGAATGGATACAGATTAAACGAAGGACTGTTGCAACTTGACTTCTGTGCATGTCTTATTATCGCATTTAAACACTTATTGTCTAACCTTAATGATGCTCAAAAAAGAAAAAGCTGAGTAATCTTAAAGGCAGTTTTGCATGTTTCAAATAAAGGTTATAGTAAGATATTAACTCTTACGACAGAAAAACATAAAATTGTTCCTCGGTTCTATGGTTTTGGGCACAAATGTGAAGGGAATCTGGTTTATTGACAGCTGCATCTCTTCCATGAAACAGGTTTTGTCTAATTGTTAAAAGCGATTTCCTTTTATGCTAGTACCAACGACCACAGTTTAATGAGAGGGTCTTGCCAGAGTCTGCTGATGCTTTGAAAAAGTTACTTATGTCTTAAGAGATGTGTATTCTCGTTTTCATGCTTAAGTTTTGGCTGAACTTCCTGGGTGTGGTTGTAAAATCCTGACTTGCCAGAGTGGCTTCAGTTTCTCGTGCTGCCAGGGATCACTGAGCCCTGTGCCAGGCTGCGGGACCTGCCAGAATTGCCCTGGGAATGCAGCAAGGTGGGGCCATGTCACTGAAAGATTCACTGTGAGCTGCTAATGGGCAGCTTGATGAAGGCGATGCAACAGCAGCAGCCCCTGAACTTTTGAAGTAGGGCATGTTGAGTACAACAGTGGGTTAGACTGTTTCCCAAAATACAGGCGGGTTTTGCTGTGGTCATTTAATTCAGTTGTGTGAAATGTCTGGCACGTCAGCAAAAAGGGAAAGGTCAATTCTGGATAACCATATGTATGTTGGACAGCTGAAGATAAGTAACAGTGACTTGCATACTAGTGCTGTCAATGGGTCTCCTGGCTTCATGTTGAGATTTTGGTTTTCTTTTTAGAGCAGCTAGCGTTTGCTTATGTGTTTGTAAACCAAAGCTTCTATTCTCAGAGCCAAGACTTATGGCAGTAAAATCATTCATTGTGTTAAAACATTTTGGTTTAGTTCAAGCTTCTGATTAGAGACTTCTCCATCCGTAGAGGACTTCAGTTTGCTAAGAACAGCACTGAAATGCACACAGCCCATAAACTGGCAAGTACTCGTACAGCAGCTCTGAGCTCTCTTTATTATTTTCTGTGCACAGTAGGGCTCTAAGCAGATGGTGGACCAGGAGCAGTTCTGTTCTCGTTGAATGCTTATGAAGGATCTTTTTTATGTTGTTCTTGGACACTGGTGGATTTGGTATCACACAGAACTGCTTTGCTTTCCATTAGCCAAGGAAGGCAATGTTTCGTTTAGATCCCATGCTAGCATTTTAGCTGCCTGGCTGCAGATTGAGTTTAAAATGCTTGTTAGCAATGGTAAGACTGTAATTTGGTGTTTATTCTGTGTTAGCAAATACTCCTGAGGTGTAATATAAAATACTTTCTGTAAAGAAAATGACCTGTTCTGGCCTAAAAACTAAGAAGCAAGGTCAGAAACATTCCTAATGTAGAAAAACTGCTAGGAAGGCTCTTGTCTGTGTGGTGTCTCCAACTTTGTGCTTTCTCTAGTTCCAGAAGAAAGCAGCCTGCAGAAAGCTGCTGGTAACTGGAGACAGTCATTAAACACCTCCTCAGATTCTGTTTTGTGACTTGTACGCATTTATTTTTACTGAGAAATGCAATATAGGCTGATCTTGGTCTATATGCTTAGTATGCACATGGAAAGATGGGTTTAATTTGCTATTCCAGTAAATAGTTGGGCATCTTGCACTGAATGGAGCAACATCAGAAGGGCTCAGCCCCAGAGCACCCCTTCACGTGGCCATTGTGCGCTTCTGGTGGGGTTGGAAAATGTGGGACTGAGCTTCTGTAGATGGGTCCTTCCTCATCTGTGCCAGGGGATACAGGCTTCATAGAATCCTAGAATGGTCTGGGTTGGAAGGGATCTTAAAGACCATCTAGTTCCAAAACCCCTGCACTGGAAGCTGTTCTAAGATCTCCCCGGAGCCTTCTCTTCTCCAGGCTGAACAAGCCCAGCTCTCTCAGCCTGTCTCCATAAGAGAGGTGCCTCAGCCCTTAGAGCATCTTTGTGGTATATTTAAAGTCCTCCTGATCCTATATAAAAGTTGCTAAAAGCAGCTTGGTGCTGCTGTCAATAGAAAGAAGTGTTACAGAGTAGTCTCACTTGAATACATGTTTGTAAAGGAATTTTTACATCTTACTAAAACTTTAAAAAATTAAAAAAATAACTTTTTTGTGGTTTAGTCAAATTGATTTACTAGTCGTATTGGAAGACAATCTGTTACTGTAAAGAGAAGGCCTGGTGGACAGAAACTGATGTTTTTATTTGTTCTGTTATCACCTCATGTGTTGCCTTCTTTATCCATGGTTAGTTTATCAATGCTGTTGCATGTTTTTCTTCTTTCTGTTCCAAGCCTGATAAGGTGAACCTCATACCTGTCAGTACTCTGCAAATTGTGATTAAAATAGATCCTGGTGTTGCCTTTCTCTGGTCCTGGCTTCAGCTGTGCTGTCCAGTTGTCATCAATTTTGAAGATGACTCTGACAGTGGCTTACTTTTCCCAAGCACATACAAACATCCTGACGAGACATATTGTAAAACAGCAAAGATAATTCTAAATTAAAATTTATCAGAGAACTGTTCCTTTCTGTGTAGGAAGCAGTCCTGCTTCTTTAGTAACCTTTAGAAAAAGGACTTGATACAGCTTTTTGGTCTCCTCGTGCTCCTGTTTGAATTGCAGTTCTTGAATTCAGAGAACCTGATGAATATGTGACTCAGCTGTACTCTGCTAAAATTGGTAGTGAAGAAGTGAATTGGATTTAGTATTTTAGGGCAGATCTGCATGGTGACCTTCTCAGATCTTCACAAACTACTTTTTGTTCTGGTGGAGGAGGTGGGATGGGAAGGGAGAGCTTTAGGAGCCATAGTGACTGTGGAGCTTTGTTTTAGATGTTCATTGCTAATGATTGGGTTTGGTTTGCTTAATACACATGAGGAGCTTCTTAACTGGCAGCTCTGATTTTTAGGTTTAATTTACTGTGAAATGCATGTTCAAAGAGTAGTTTGGATTTCTGTTTTACAGCTATCCAAGGAATTTTATGCAAGCTACTTGTGTAAGAAAGGACTTAGAGCTTTCAGATAGGTCAGGTTCTCCTTGCCAACATGAAGAATTCTACTTAAACCAAATGCATTTAATCTTCTCAAAACATTCTTAAAGGAGAATGTAAGACTCCAGATGGGATTAATCTGAAAATTAAAACTATGCGTTTGATAAGTTAGATGCCTAAAACTCAGCTAACAATTATGTATTTGTTTGAAATAGTTACTTCAAAGTCAATGTCACTATGTTTTCACTTTTCTTTTGGGTTCTAGGCAAAATGTTTCATGGATTTCAAAGCTGGAGGTACATTATGCCACATTCTTGGTGCTGCTTACAAATACAAGAATGAACAGGGCTGGTAAGTTTTTATTTTTGATTTATACACCTTTTGCATGAATTAAACACATGAAATGCCTATGCAAACTACTTAAAGTTTAATACTTTCTGGAGAACTGGGTAGGCAAGGGAGTTGGAGATGGGAAGAGGAATTTTTTTTCTTGTTTTGCTGATGGTAGCTGTTTTAAGACACCCACACACACTTCTAAGTTTAAAGATAAATTGTCCAAGTTTAAGGTTTTCAGCCTGTAGGTTGGGAGTTAATTATAAGCTTCACTCTTTTTTCTTGGCTGGACTCGCCAAATTAACCAGTATCATGGAATCACTGCCATCTAAAAGATGTGAGTCTTTGTTACTGGATTGAGTGTAGAGTTTAGTTATAATTGGGAAAATATGAAGCATTGCGTAGACGCTGATAAATCCTAAGTTTTCCATTGCTTATCAGCATCCATACATGGAGAGTGTAAGTTGTTAGAAATACTGCCCACGTAGCGATGGACACCAGCATTAAAACTATTTATGTGGCGTCCCAGTAATGTTTTGACCTGTGTGTTTCTAAGTTATAATCCTCTTTCCAAGACAGCAGTAGCATAAATTACTATATTAGAGAACACTGGAAAAAATGTGAGGATGAAAAGTCGATAAATAAAAGTAAACAGAGATTGTTCTTGTACATAAATTTAAATAGTTTCTGATCTGATGCTGCGCAGACCTCTAACAGCATTCCTGGAATTGACTCTGTGTGTTACAAGAACAAATTAAAAGGCAAAAATGAAGTGGTTGGTTGTTTTTAGGAGTTGTTTATACTTGTGTCAGCTAAATGGATATGAGGTGGATATATCAGAAAGCTGGTATGAGTAAGCTGCTCTCAGACTTTTTCTTACTCCAGTATTGCCAACACCTAGGCCATGATGCAGGTTTGTAGTGTTCTGTGTGGCATATCTTTCATGTGTGTCTTGCTACCTCTTTGCCTTAAGATAAAGGAGTTAAATGGCTCCTACTTTATGAATATTTAAACTTTTTTTTTTTCTTTTTCTTTTCCAACAGATTTAGTTTTCAGTTGTTGAAATTTGTCAGCAAAACTCCTATGTGGTTGCCTCCTCTCTTCTCACTCTCTTGCCAATTCCTCAAAACTAGTGTGGGTAGTGTCTTGTGTTTGTGCATGTGGGATGTAGAGGGAAGTAATACTTGAATTTAACTCTGAGGATCAGACTTAGAGCTTGGAATGTATCCTTCACTGACTCAACCAAATAATATGTGGTGTTTTGCCTGAAATATGATTTTTTTTTTTTTTTTTTTTTTAATGGTATGCATTGTCGCTCTTGCTTAACCTGTTTGTGAATGATCTGTCTTATAGGAGAAGTACCTTTCCTCGTCATAATAGGTATGTCTGAAAAATGCACTTACCCAGTGCAGCTGGACATACCTTGTCTATCACCGCAATTCAAGTAGTTGTTTGCTAAAACCTGTCAGAGGGTATCAGTTAAACTAAGGATAGGAAGAATTAGTGCTGCTATTTTATCTAAATGGGCAACTAAAAAAAAAAGTGAAGTTTCTTAGTATATTGGCATGCTTCTCTTAAAGTATGGGTTTCAAAAGCAGGCAGGAATTTGGGGACATGTATAGCATTAACTGAATACATAATGCAGATTTTAGGCAACCAAATGTAAGAATTTTGGTCAGACTTCCATGTCTTAAGTGTCTTTGTTTCATAAGGACTGAAGTCTTTATTAAGTGTCTAGGTTAGTTTGTGTTTATTGAGCATTTATCTTCCTTCCTTGGAACATTTGACGAGCCTATGTCTTGAATACAGACTATGAAGCTAAAGTCAATGGCTAAATTCTGGAAAAGTGGCTTGATTTTTGGCTCTTAAAATCCTGTGTATTATATGTGTAAAATACCTCATTAAATTGCGTTGTGCAGTGAACCGGCTGACTTCTTGATGACTGGCCTTACTTCTAGAAGTCAATGTAAACTTTTCAGCATGCACAACTCTATTTAAAGAGGTCATAAATTTATTTTAAAATTGAAAGATACCAGGATATTATTTTCCAACTTGTCTGTTGTGCCCTTAGTATGAAGGGAAGAGCCTGTAATTCTGTTTTAGCATAGAAGCTGTCATTCACTAATAGTGAGTATTTCTAGTGCTGCCCAACATGACAGCGTACTTACACGGTGCCACCTGTGTGAGCAGCTGCTTTCTGAAAATGCTAGACCCTCAAGTGAAGAAGAACATGGTGGTCCCACCTGAAGTGTCTTTGTTTAACTGAGTAGTGTTACAATGATGTGATGCCATCCTTCTGTGGTAATGGGTTTTGTGATAAAAATCAATCTTGCTTTGGTTTACCTTCATTGCATATTTATACACTTTAAAAATTGATTTGATGTGTTACTGGAAACAAGCATGTGTTTAAAAGAAACTGTCATTAGATATGGGCACTGAAATAAATTCTTCTATTTTAAGTTGGGGTGTTAACTTAAAAGCATATCAGTCACTGCATGGTAGTTACGTGCATGGCTTTTTCACTGTGTTAAGTGTACTGGGTACTTACTGTATGCTGAAATCCCTTCTGCTGGTATTGCTCAACAGCAGGGCTGCTGAGCACCAGCTCCACACTCCAGTTAAGAGCATTTTCAGACTCTGGGAACAATTTTTTCCAGAACTTGGAAGGTACAGAAGTGCACCAGACAGTGTTTTACATCTAAGAGTCGACAGTCTGATTATTTAAAACATATCCTAGTGCTTTGGAAAAGGCTGACTTGTTAAGGGCCAGCCCCAAATCTGTTTCAGAGGCTCCTACAGCACCCTGGCCTGTGTGATAGTGCCAGGACAGACACCTGCAGTTGCTGAACTTGGTGAGGAACTGGCATTAGTGCTGTTATTGTCCCAAATTCTTCATTTGAGTTGGTTCATCCATGACTTCTGAACATCTGTATGTTTCAGGTGTGTACAGCAGAATGGCTCTGCAGGGCTTTTCTGCTTATTCCCAGTAGAAAGTATCAGATTTTGTGTTATCTCCCCTGTTTCTGATAGACACTTAAATCTGCATTATTTCAAGAATTTTGATTACTTTGTCAATGAAGTAGCAAACTTTAAAGTAACAGAGTCCAATAAAGATGATCATAAAGTGTTTACATGGATTATTAGCTACCTGTGTGCTGGGTGTGGGGTGGCTTGTTCTCAAATAGATAAGTAGTTTAGAAAATACCACGCAGACGAATTGCTGTGTTTTTCCTGGATTAGAATCTGGGACTGGTGGATGGGTGCAACTAGAAGGAAGAGAAACGTGAGAGCTTGTTCATGAATTTTCTCATCTAGTTGTTGAAATCCATTGTGAGCATTTGATTATGTTTCTGTTTAATTATCCTTTGTGACTGTAGTGGAATGCACGACCCTGCTACAGGGTTTTGTTGGACAATGTCAACCTTCATTTTTCCTACACATTTCACAGATCAGTTGCATTTTGTTGATTTGGTTCATTGTGGTTTTTCTTGCTTGTGAGGGCTGCCGAGTGAAGCAAAAATATTTGTGATTGTGCTTTAAGTGTTCTTACATAGCTACCATGATACACTGTTTTCTTTTTGTGTGGAACGTGAAAGATTCTTGACTACTGAGTGGAGGAGAGTTGAATTTAATTTTTGAATAATTTTTCTTAACAGGCGGAGGTTTGACCTGCAGAATCCATCCCGAATGGATCGAAATGTGGAGATGTTCATGAACATTGAGAAAACACTAGTGCAGGCAAGAAACTCATACATAAAACTGCTCTCCTGGGAAGGGATTCACTAGGTTTTTTTATGTACCTCAATTGCAACCCACTGAAGAGTTTTATCCTGGATTTCTGCAGGAATGTTATACTCTCCCCTTCCTCTCCCACCCATTTTAGTCACAATTCCATGGTATCACTTGAAAACTTCAGAATGTTTTCATTGATATTCTGCAGATATGTGTAGGGTGAGAACCACTTCTTTGTAAGGTGAGAGAAAGCATCCTGAGTATCTCTGGTTTCCTGTGAAATCAGCACCCTTAGGATTGAGTAACTATTTCTGTACATACCCATTCAGTTGCTGACTTTCTTGAGACTCAACTTTATATGGTTGACTTTTTTCAGGTTAGAGTATGTTTTAGATGGTGCCACTTGCTTTACCCAACAAGTTATTACCAGAAGATAGTAGATAACAGCTGTGTGCAGTCTAAGATGAAGTTAAATTTTTTTAACTGCTGTGTGTGAATAACAATATTTTTTTCAAACTCTAAACCCAAGCTCAGTGTATAGTATCAAGATACAATTTCCAGGTGCTTGTTAGAAATGGGAGGAAGGACAGCAAAAAGAAACAATCTTGTTATGAAAAACCTATTGGCATTGTATGGTGGCTTCAATACAGAATAGAGTACATGTTAAAATTCAAAATGAAATGAACATATACCTGTTGATATTGTAGAAATGGATGAATCTGCATGTTGGTGCAAGGGGACAGACTCAGATTTGGAAGTTGGCACACAAGGGACTTAAATTCCCTTTCAAGTTTAGTCTTCCAGAGCCTGTCAGAAATTAGTTGAAATCAAAGACGTAGTTTCCATTAAAAATGTTATAAAAGCAGGAACATAAGAACAGCTGTGCTGGGTCACGTTCCTTTATCTGCAGTGATGTGTGTCTCAGAGCTAACAGCAGATCTGCAGAAGGAAACCAGGATAGGACTTTGGCAAGGAGGAAAAGAAAATAGTGCTATCACAGTGGTTTCTGGAGCTCCAGTTAGCATGCCATATCACAAACTGACACATGTTCCTTTTGAGCTCATTCTTAATAGGAATATTTTTATTTATGTCACAGGTGGCCAACTAATTTCTTATTTAACTTCCTATTCTCTCCGCTAGAACAACTGTCTGAGCAGACCAACCATCTACCTCATTCCAGATATAGAATTGAAGTTGGCTAATAAATTGAAGGATATTGTCAAACGTCACCAGGTAACTGTTAAATAGTGTATCTTAAAACACGTGTTTTATCAGTTGTAAGATAAAATGTGTTTGCCTAACCTCAACATATCAGTTACATCTGGATTGTGTCTGACAACTCAGGGCAGCAGCAGCAAATCACTTAAGACCAGAAGTTCACAGTTTGTAAAATGCAAGTGGTAGTTATCCTCACATGGAGATTGAATCCTAACTGTTCTTAAAGTAAATCTGAAATTGCTATTGAAGTGAAAAGTACTTATGGTGTCTCTGAGTTGGCTGCAGGCCTGAACTGATTTAATGCTCAACACCTGCTTGTACAAAGCAGAAGCTTGCTGTTAGTCCAAACCTGAGGCCAAAGAAGGTAGTGTGCAATACAGCTGTTCTGGATCTGCGGGGACAGCATGAGGAAGCTTTAGTCTTAATATGATTGCTACCTTTTTCACTTTATTTTACTTGCTGTTTTTTCTTGCTTGTGCTGAACAGAACACGAGCAACAGCAGTTTCTTCCTTGATAGGGAGTCAGCCTATTTCTAAGAGAGTCAACATCTTGCCATTGTAATTTAATATACTAAATGATGAACTGAGTAAGATTAAGAGTTTCATCTCTTAAAAATGTAAACAGTCTTCACTTGTCTTGAGAGAAATATCCTGGAATGTGAACTCGAGATGGTCTGATAGCCTTTTGTGTTATGGTAATTCACAGCTGTAGCCAAAGTAAACTTTCTTTTCCAGATTAAATGTTTTTCCTGTGTTGTGATTATGAACCATCGTCTCAATTTCAGTTGCATAATTTTTCACAAGTTACTCATTTATTCAGCTGAATCAGGATGCTTGCTATTGCTTAAATTAAGAGTTAATGATTGTTTTCCTTTCATGAAGGAATTCTGTAGTGAACTCAAAGCATACTATATCCACAAATGATTTAAGGGACTTTTAAAGCAGGCGGCTTTGTCTCTAAAGGGATGTGAAGAACTGAAAACGGAAATTATCCCTAACTTTAGGTTTTGGGCTTTCTTCCTTTGCCCTACTTCTGAATTTTCATCTTGTATTTGTGTTGCTACCTGTGCTTGCTCACTATTTTGATTATTACTGTGGGGTTTTTTTAACCTTCTGTCATCTTTCTTCTACCCCATGCCTGGTACTTCTAGCTCCCTCCTCCCTATTGTTTCCAAGTCCTCGCTGCTCTGACTGCAGCCTGTGCAGAGACTTGCATCTTTTGTCCCAGCACAGTGCTGATGTGATCTCTGGGCTCATAAAAGGAGGTATCAGTGAGATGTTTGTTCTCTCTGCTGCTGAAGATGCTGCTCCTGTTTCGGATTTTCTTTTTCTCTCACTGATTAAGTGTTAAGGACTCTTCTGAGAAGAGCCAGAACAATAATTTAGGAACTTGAAAGCAGGTAATGAGTGAGATTTAGCCTTTATATCTGTGTGCCTCAAGAAAAGTGTTTTGTCACTAAAGACATCCTGTTATGCCTTTAGCTTCTAGTCGCATTCAGTTTAGCAGAGGCAGGGAGTAAATCTTAAAACTGCTTATATCTTTCAGAAGGCTGTTTTAATGCAAAGCTATCCCTTCCTTTGTTTTCAGTCAAGATAGCATCTAAGAGACTTCATCTATTGTGTATTGGGTTTTTAAAAGCTCCGTAGGAAATAGATGAAACTTATTGATCTGATTCACAAAGCTCAGATTAGAGCATCTTTAGCTCATGGGGGATGAAAGGAGAATTTCCATTACTGTTCCTTAAACACTTTGCAGGTGGTTCTTCACTCATTCCTTCCTTTTCGAATGCTTTTAAATTCTTACTTTACAGCCTTCTTCCTGTTGCTCAGAGCACCTCCTCTCCCTTTACCGTGTTCTGTGAACTCTTGTCGGTGTAGGAACTTTTGCCTTTCAGCCCCTGATACTAGAGTAGTCTCCAAATATTGCTGCCATAATGCAATGTATCTTCATGTCTTTTTAATTTTCCTCCTTTTGATGCTGTCTGCTGAATAAATTGTTCACATATTGTTGGCTGTAACCTATCCCATGTGCTCTTCAGTCCTTTAAATAAATCTGTCAAGTATTTATGGAATGTAAATTTTGAATAACATTTTCGCATAAACTGTTCCAAAACATAATTCCTCTGCAGAGAGTCTGCAGACTGTGAACTTCTGCTGTCCTTGGAAATTACTCTTTATATACGGAGTCTGGAGGTGTCTCTGCAGCATGTGGGAGAATCCTTAGTTCTCTGTGTGAGGGAAGATCAAGGTTTTCTTGACTGGTCACACTATTCAGTTATTTAACAGATACTGTGTAGCAGAATTTTTTTGCATGATGATATAGGTCCAACGGGAATATACTTATGGCCTGTACCCATATGTAGAGAAATTGCTTTATGTACCACTGTTTGTGGCATCAACAGAAGCATGAGAAGTACATCTGTTGCTTCTCAAATGTCAAAATGACAGCAAGAAGAAAAAGCATTCTTGTGTTTGAGTATTTGACCATCAATGGTATCATGTTAGTGTATTTCTGATTTATTCTCTTTGTTCTATGGTTTATGAGGCTTTTTTTAGTCCATTTAGTGTTTATTCTGTCTCTTGACATACAGCGTTTCTCAAATCCTAAGGATGTTCTATTTAAGGCAGCCATTCCTAGTTAAGTTTTTCATATACTTTATGTAAATTGTCATATTTAGAAATTGTTTTGGACTAAAATGTGTACTTAGTGGAAAAAAGTTACAGATACGTTCTTAGAAAATATTCACCACTAAGTTTGTATGAACTGATAGTCGAACAATTTGCAATGAGAACGGGGGCAGAAGGAACGAAGAGGAGGAAGGATTTGAGGTGAAGGAGCAAGAGATGACAGAGTAGTTGGGTGGCAGTCTCAAAGTAACTGCCTTTTTCTGGCATTTCTTAGAGGTGGTATTCTCTGTAGTTGCATTGAAGTTAGCTGTGAGTATTTCTGGGTTGCATGGGATGTGGGTAGAAAGAAGCAGCCAAGAAGTTTGGGGTAATTTGTTGAAGGTTTCTAATGCAGTTTCTTCTTTTCCCCCCTTTCCAACAGGGAACAGTAACTGAAGAGAAATCAAAGGCTACCCACCATGTTTATCCAAGTCCTACCTCAATGGATGATGGTAAAATCGCTTTCTAATTTTTAAGTGGAGTTAGTCTTGTAACTAAATTCTGTTAGCAGTTACGAGAGCTTTTGTACACAGTGTGTGTCTAGCCTGCTCCTGAGAGCCACTTGGAAGGTATTTCTAGGATTAACAACTCCAAATAAAATCACTGTGTCCTGCTTCTAACTACTGGGTATAACAGTCACATTTTTAATGGATGCAACTTCTTCAGATTAAGGTGTGTAACGCTGGCTGCTCTTCAGTGATTGCATTGAAAATTGAGATATTATTTATTGCTAAATGCAGATAGACTTTTTTTTTGTCATATCTAACTTGCAGGCTGAAGAGGAGCAAAGCTAAGGGTCTGAAAGAACTTAAAAAAGAAAATAGATTAAAATTAAAGGGAAGCACAGGGAAAGTAGGGGGTTTAAAACTAACTTTTCTATTATTTTTTGTTTTATTGCTTTCATGGTAGCCCCCAGTGCGTAAGTGTAGGTCAGAATGTTCAATGAAATACAATTAGGAATCGGCTAGGTGCGTGAGAGGTAGATGGTAAAGTAAGTGAGAATTGATACAGTAACACGTAGACCTGATACAGGAAGATTGTGGGCTTTTTTATAATGCAGTCTCCTTCTATATGAAGTACATAGGTTCCTCAAAAGCAATTTAAGAGCTGCATCTTTCAGCAAATAACAAAAAATTGCTCTTTATTGTTTTTCATCTGAAATGCATTTAATTTTCTAGTGGATCTTTGCTGTCGAGTCTGAGTTTCACCACTATAAATATGCTTTTTCTGATACGCCCTGGCATCCGATGGCCACTAGATGGAAGCGTTCACTTCTCTAGGAACAGTCAGATTTTACAAGCACAAGTAACAATAGGACAAGAGGGAATGGCTTTAAGCTGACAGAGGGCAAATCTAGATGAGATTTGAGGAGGAAGCTCTTCCCTGTGAGGGTAGTGAGGCCCTGGCACAGGTTGCCCCATCCCTGGATGTGTTGCAACAATTCTTAACATCAAAATTGCTAGTGCAACATCTGTGTCATGCATGCAGAGCACATGCATGTTTAGACATGGTAAAGGTAATGCAGGCAAGTGTATTAATTCAGGCCAGGCCGTTGTAATTGTTCTACAGTAGACTTCTATCAGAGATGCTTGCAATAATTTCACTATGACTGGCTATGGGAAAGCAAAATGGTGTTTAATGTGCTTTACAATCTGAATCTGATGCTAGATTTCTTTCCCCTTTGCAGATGAATGGTTGAGACCTGTGATGAAAAAAGACAAGCAGGTGCTGGTACACTGGGGCTTTTTTCCAGACAGGTAAAGAAAAGTGGGGGGAAGCAAGCAGACCCCAAATCTTACCTAAATTTTTGTTGAAGGAAAAGTCTTGATTAAAACTTACAAGTAGGAAAATATGTGTCCTCAAGCAAGCTGCTCCTTTAGCTTATTGAGCCTTACCTCTGCCAAATGCAGTGCTCTGTGGTTAACGGTGGTGAACCCACATGGGGAATGTCCCAGCTGTGTGAGCTACAACTTTGCTCTTTCCTTGTTCTGCAGAACACAGCAGGCTGAGACCCAACTGGGGCTGGCTCATCTAAAAATTTAACCAAATATACAGTACTGCATTCCTCTTGTTTTGATTCTGAATGCTTGTACATCACCGCTCATGTTATGAGACAAGCAGTGGTTGTCTTATGGACTATAACCATACAGTAATTTAGTCTCGCCTACTATTTATCTCAATGCCCAAAACTTGAGAAGACTCAATCGTTGGCTTAAAACCCATTTGTGATACCAGCAGATGGTGAAGGTTAGAAAAAGAGAGTATTTTCCTGCAGAGCCATTGGTAAGGTTGCAAATTGAACCAGGCTGCTTTTAAAGGGTAGAGTGAGCCTTTCCTTAAAGTTAGTAAGACTTTAAAGCCAAAAGAGAGAACTAATCTCACCTAGTTGAGCGTTCTTGGACAGAGAGGTTTCACTCCTTGAGTTGCCTTTAGTCAAGTACAAGTGACTGTTGAAAGCACGTATTTGAGAAGGCTGTCTTGTGGTGATAGATGATGTTAATAGGTAGTGTATGTATAGTTAGTAACTTAAGTGTATTTGTAATAACTGGTTTCTGAGTTCAGGTTATGGAAAACCTCATCAGATTGATAGCCCAGCATTGACTTCTATTTAAATAACTTTTCCTGCTGTGCATGCACAGAATTCTCATGAGCTGTATGCATATTTCAGTGGAAGAGTGCAAACAGTCACACTTAAGCTTCTTTCTTCATACAGATGAAAAACCTTTATTTTTGTTTATATGAGATCAGTAGTCAAATTTGTGTTGACTCTATGCATATGTATTTACAAATCTCAGTATAAACATGAGGAATGCTATATACACATCTTTACTTGCATATGATGTATCCCGGTTGCTCAGTGCGTGCCTGGTGTAGATTATAAAGTATTTTGGCTTTTGCTGCTACTGAATGTAGTTTCTTAGTACTTATAAATAAGTTTTTGAGGGAATAGCATGTGGAAAAGTGAATGTAAATAATAAATAATTTCTACAGTGGTAGGATTGAAGGAGAATATACATACTCATTTCTTCTAGGAATCCAGTAGCTCTTGCTTTAATCACCTAAGAACAGAAACAAGTTAATTAACTTAATGCCAGGGTTTGACAGGTGACTCAGAAGCTGCATTTATAACCCTGAATCTAGGGAGTAGATTTGCAATTCTAAGCTGGAGATGGCTTTTAAATTCAGAAAGCTAAAAATGTGCACATCTTATAATGGCTGAATAAATATTCCTGCTGGTGATCTCTCTGGATGAACAGCCCAAGGGACCAATTTCATTTTCTCTTGCCTCCTCTCATTAGTTATGACACTTGGGTTCATGCCAATGAAATAGATGCTGAAATCGAGGATCCTCCAATTCCTGAAAAGCCATGGAAGGTAAGTGTCTCTTAAAACAGTTTCCCAGAGTTACCGCATTGGTACAGCTCATGCTCAGGTGCTGCTAGATAGATGTTTTAATGTGCTGCTGAGTAACAATGGTTGTATTTCCATATATATGGAAAAGCAGAGGGATATGTCTAGAGCCTAAATGAAAACGTCTAAAACATTTCCTTGGGGAGGAATGCTGTTGAAAAAAAAATTTTAATTTGTGAGTGAAAAGGACAGATTGATGCATCCCTGATAGGGCCAAAATTACCATTTTGGCCTGGCTTGAGGTGTTTTGCATTAAAGTTAAGTCCTTCCTTTACTGCTGAAGTGTGGCCATCTCTGGGATGAAACCTGACAGCTCGTTAGAAGACATCATGGCCTTACACAATGCTTAATGAGAGGAAGTGGGGAAAATACCACACTTCTCCTGCAGGGACAGACTGGGAGAGTTGGGCTTCTTCAGCCTGAAGAAGAGAAGGCTCTGGAGACACCTTAGAGCAGCTTCCAGTGCCTAAAGGGGCCCACAAGAAAGCTGGAGAGGGGCTTTTGACAAGGGCAGGTAGGGACAGGACAAGGGGGAATGGCTTTAAACTGACAGAGGGGAGATTTAGATGAGATGTGAGGCAGAAGTTCTTCCCTGTGAGGGTGGTGAGGCCCTGGCACAGGTTGCCCAGAGAAGCTGTGGCTGCCCCATCCCTGGCAGTGTTCAAGGCCAGGTTGGACACAGGGGCTTGGAGCAACCTGCTCTAGTGGAAGGTGTCCCTGCCCGTGGCAGGGGGTTGGAACTGGGTGAGCTTTAAGGTCCCTTCCATCCCAAACCACTCTGTGATTCTAAGAATCCCTGAGGGTCATATCTCTCCTTTCTTTATAGAAAGGTTCAATTTAATGGTAACTCTGCTCTTAACTGATGTAATGCTGCAAAAAGAGTCAGTGCTTATCAATCTGTTGAATATGTGAGCAATCAAACCAGCATCAGCAGCCTTATTTAGGTTTTCTAAATAATTAGTTTTCTTTCTAGAGGAATGATTTGCCTTTCTGATTTATTTCATTGCAAGAGAAGAATAAAGAGCACTTGGAATCAGTCAGCAGTAACTACTACTTCATTGTTCTATTATTGGACTTAATCCTTTATACATTTCACGCGATGTTGTTCTTTGTGTATGCTGTTGATCTGAAAAGCAGAGTTAAAGAGCAGCTCGGGTCACAAAATAACTTGTCTGTTCAAACACTACTTGAAGTAGTTACCTGTAAATAACTGGAACACATACTTTTTGTGTATACATTTTACTATACACAGTAAGCTACAACAGCTTCTATAAATGATAGATTATAATTATAATTCTGAAGCTCAAGAATTTATTTTCAGCTATGTAAACTAGAAGTTTATTTGAAGATGGATATTTTAAGTCAAGATTGTCAATCTTTTCTTTCCAAGATATGGCCAACTCTTCCTAATTATTTTGGTCTTTGTGGCACATCTGCTGAGGTGATCTGTATGTTTAGAAGATTTTGATAGTAATTTTCAGCATCCAAAGTATGCTTTTAATGCAGAACTGTTATCCTAGCTGTGAGAACTGACCTCGCACTTCAGAAGGCTTAAAAATGACTGAGGAGCAGTCATTGCATTCCGTAGACTTATGGTTATGTTCATCCTTTTTCTGTATTGTCTCATGAAATGGTCGTCTGTTATGTGTAAAAACATTGCAAAATATTTGGATGTTCAGACATTGGTAACAGAGCTGCAAGTATTAATCCAGTGAGGTCAGTCGCGGAGTTATTTTTTCAAAACACATTGGCATGGTGGTACGTTGTTCTGTTCTTTAGGTTCATGCCAAGTGGATTTTGGACACAGATGTATTCAATGAATGGATGAATGAAGAGGATTATGAAGTAGATGAGAACAGGAAATCAGTGAGTTTTCGACAGAGAATCTCCATGAAAAATGAAGAGGTAGGTGGTTCTCTGCTTAATGGGTAACTGTCTCTGTGTAAGTCAAAATTTTGACTTGAAGTTGCTGAAGTTAAGCTAGCTGAACAGTTTTTAAGGTGCCTGCGATAACATAATCTTGTTTAACTTTTTTCTGACATATTTCCTTGATTCAGAAATGTAAGTGTGCACTTTAAATATAATCCCTGCCCTCTTCCTCCCCCCACCCTACCCCTTTCTGAGGATGGTAAGAGGGAGGACGTGCTCTGCTTTCTCATAAATGAAGCCAGGGGTGTGTTAAACAGCAGCAGTTCGTATTTGTTTTCCAAATTCTCTACACTTGTTGAAACTAATTTTCGTATCCCTCCCAATGCAGGAAGCTAGTTAGGACTCTGAAAACATGTTCATTCAAGCTTCACGTCAGGCTGCTCACTGGGAAATCTCTCCTGTTGAATAGAGTATATTGAACAAGTTGTACATACGCTTTGCTTTGTTTCAAAATCACACTGAAGTACAAAGCCATTGAAATCACACTTCTTGAGTGCAAAGCCATTACAGCTTCTGGGGGGGATGGCTGTAGAAACTTAAGGGGTTTTCACATTGACAATGGGAAGTATTCTGGAGCAGAATGTGGTGTTTGTTGTGGTATTATTGCTTTTAGCTTCTCTGTTGTAGGACGTATTAAGGAAGAGTGTAGCCTACAGCATTTCAATAACTGTAGTATTTGGGATCAGCTAGCTCTGTCATTTCTCTAACAGCCTGTCCGTAGTCCGGAGAGGAGAGACAGGAAAGCAGCAGCAAGTACAAGGAAGAGAAAGCATTCTCCTTCTCCACCCCCCACTCCTGTGGAGTCGAGAAAAAAGACAGGGAAGAAAGGGTGAGTGTCCAAGTCCTGTAATTTAATGCAAATTTTCTTGATAAAATGTGCTACACGGGGATCTCTGTCCCCTTTCACTTGTGTCTCCTTATATTACAGTAGAATAATTATTTCTACAATAGACTTGAGTGATTTTGCTTGTGCAGTATATGTAATTTCTTTACTCCTCTGTAGAAATGTATTGCCTGCAGGTGGAGGAGAATCTAGTGCAAGTTGTTGTGTTATCTCTGTCACTGACAGAGTTCATTGTTGCATCAAGAGTAGAACTTACAAAATTAAAAGTTGCTCAGCTGCTTCTAAAATAACTAAAACTAGTTCTGTTAGTGCAATCATGCAACACATGTACACTTCTTGAAATAGAGCTCCAGAAGTTACTGCTTTTGATTGAGGAATTTTATCTGCATAGCAAACTATTTTAAAATCCACTTCTCAAATGCAATTTTAACAGCAGCATTTGTGGCCTGCAGCTTAGGTTTTTTTCCAATGCTAATTTGATCTCTTAACCAAAAAAAGGGCCATTATTATATCAAAATAAAAGCTTATTTATGAGGGTTTATGTATGGATACAGAGGGGAGCACTTTTGAGCTAAAGATTTGGGTCTTGCTTAACAGACCTGTTAGGCTCTAATAAGACATAAAACTGGAAATTTATCATTTGATGTGAGAAAAAAATTACTTGATAATCTGAATTACTTTTTTGTTCCGAATGTAAAGCCTGAGTTAGATTCTGTAAGGAGAGGTTCAGGTGATTGTGCATTTGTTCCCAAAATGGCTTCTTTGGTACACAGAATTGATTGTACAAGCCAGCCTCTTTCATGAAATAAGTCAGTGTGCCTTGAAATGGTCTGTCACCTCTTCTGTGCAGCAGATGCCCTTATTACAACTTTAAAAAGAATAAATGTAAGTGAATCAGTGAGTTGGAATCAATATTTATATGTGGTGGTGGTCTCCAGTCTGGAAACAGTGGAAAAGCACTTTTTTTGTGTGTGTGGTTTTTTTTTGTTTTGTTTTGTAACTTCATTTTGGTAATGGACAGAGAGTATTTTTCATCAACTCCACCAGCACCACTCTTACAGTGTTCATGTTTTCATAAGTATTTTGACCCAGTCCTTTAATCCTGATATCTGAAGAATAACGTCAAGAGGAGAATATCTGACAGTTGCAGTTGGCAAAGAATTTGTTTGATCTGTTTTAGACAAGCAGCCTTATATGGGAAAAGGAGAGGACAGAAAGAAGAAGATGAGCAAGAAGATCTTACAAAGGACATGGAGGATCCCACACCAGTACCTAATATAGAAGAAGTGGTACTTCCCAAAAATGGTAAAATATGCATACACTGGATTCTTTGAATATTAAGACAATTGCTTAAACTGCACTGAAAAATACACACGTTTTGTCAAATCCTTGAAATACTTTGTGGCTGTAGGGCCAGGTGATCTGTGCCTATCTAAATTTATGTAGTCAGGGATTTGAATGTGATACCTCAGAAAGACAGCAGATTCACCTTCTTTTTGCTTTTTGAAATACATTTACAAAAATTCACTTGAATCGTTAATTTCACCTATTTTAGGATTGCTCTCACACACTTTTTAGAGTTTGTGTTTTGGGAGGTGGTTTTCTGGAGGAAAATATTTGTATGCGAGATACCCCAGATAAGCAGAGCATTAAATGAGTGGAAACTCTAGCAATGTGCCAAATGCATTCAGTTATTAATCCTTTTCAGAAAAGTGCTGATCTGTGCAATACGTGTTAAATAAAGATAAATCTGAAAAATAATTCCTTTTACCAAGTCCTTGGCACCACACTATTTTGGGTGTCACACCATTTGGGTTTTTTTAGCTGGTTTGAACTAGGATGTGAGAATTGTGTTGTAAAAAATGGGAAAAGTATAATACTTGGTCCACTAAATGCATGAATAGAAGCTGTTTTGTGTTCAGATATGAAATTCCCAAGAAATCAAACAAATGGTCTGTTGTACTCAACCTGCACAGATGAACTCTTCTGAACTGAAAAGACATGACCAGCAAAACTGTTAATTAATAGGACAGTAAAAGTATGCTAGACTTCAGTAATTTTATCTTATGTGGTTATTCATCAGAGTTTCAATCTTTCTTTTGTAGTGAACCCAAAGAAAGACAGTGAAAACACACCTGTGAAAGGAGGAACAGTAGCAGACCTTGGTAAAACAAACACACCACCCTCCAGCACCCCCTTCCCTAGGTTTTATAGTAAAGTCCTGTTTGCGGGCCAACAGAGTAAATATTTCACATCTCTCAATTTTAAACGAGTCTCTAATTCTACCATTTTACTGAATTAATTCCGTTTTCATATGTATTCAAGTTGAAACATACTTACTCTTTCACATGCAAGGCTGTTCCCTTGTAGGCATCTTTCTTAATATGGCACATAAACTCTTTCCTGGCAGAATTTTTCTGACTGGGAATCAAGGTGAATCACAGGTTCCTTGAGTTTTGCTAAGCCTTTGACAGAAGAGGTATGAACTAGGGTCCCGTATCCTATTAAACAAGGCTACATATAGGGCACTGGGGAAGGTGGTAATTAGGTATGGATTCTTAAGTGTGGAAAAATTCTAATTATCCTTCCTCTGTATTCTTTCTTATCTGTTCTCTTGTCTTGGATAGTTGCGTGCCTGCATAAGGATGAGATTGCCTTAATGATGTGTGGTCTGCTTTGCTTTCCTCCTTGCTTCCCTTCCAAACCAGATGAAATACTCTTTCCAATTAAGTAATTGCATTGCTAGAAAGGCTTATGAGCAATCAGATGCTTTTTATTAGTGTAATTCTAAATGCTTCTGCCTTTCAGATGAACAGGATGAGGAGACAGTGGCAACCGGAGGAAAGGTAACAGCTGCCATTTCTTACTGATTTTGGTAGAATCTGAGTTTATATACTCACAGAACAGCTTGGGTTAGAAGGGACCTTTAAAGACCATCCAATTCCAACCCCCTGCCACGGGCAGGGACACCTTCCACTACACCAGGCTGCTCCAAGCCCCATCCAACCTGGCCTTGAACACTGCCAGGGATGGGGCAGCCACAGCTTCTCTGGGCAACCTGTGCCAGGGCCTCACCACCCTCACAGGGAAGAACTTCTTCCTCACATCTCATCTAAATCTCCCCTCTGTCAGTTTAAAGCCATTCCCCCTTCTTGCTCACTGGTGTCTTCACAGTCCTGTGTGAGCAAACTTGTGGGTCTGTTCACGCCCTGCGTGGAAGTAAATGCAGGGACATGCAGAGTTACAAGCTGAACTTAGTGTCTCCGCTTCACAAGGGGGAAATATCCAAGACCAGCTTTAAGATTGATCAAAGTGAGTTTATCCAATCAAGAACTTAGTGTAATGAGGCGCAGTTTTGCAGACATGAAACTATTACTGCTGACAAGTGTCTACCAGTGAAACTAGAAGTAATGAATCTGATTTCCTTTACTGCTCTTCTAAGGAGCAAGAAGGTTAATGGGCAAAAAGTGACCAAAAATACAACCCAGCTTAGACAATACTAAAAATTGGTGCAGTGTCAGTAACTGGAGGTGGCAGCAAGAGCTAGGCTAACAGCTTACAAAGTACTCTACACACATTACATGTGGTTGCAGTATATTGCAGAATTGAAATGCAGTGTCTTCTACTATAGTTAGAGCATGCATAACTTTATAAACAGGACACAAACTGTGCTCTCACTGTACTGCAAAGTATGCACTTCAGATTTGAGAGCTGACTCTGTAAAAACTTCCTGCCCTTATGCTTTCTGTAATATTTTGTTATGATTTATTATTTTTATGGTGACATAGATTATACTTTCTCTGGTCCCTGAGATTTTTCCCACTGACCAGAAACTGCACCAGGAAAAGTTTATTCTGCACAGGATTGGAAAGCACTTGTTTCAGGCTAACTTTGTACTGGCTGTGAGTTTTTAGGTACGTCTCTCGCAACCTACTCACCATTGTATTCTCTCTGTGATACAGGAAGATGAAGATCCTAACAAAGGTGATCAAAGTCGGTCAGTTGATCCAGGTGAAGATAATGTTACAGAACAAACCAACCACATCATTATTCCAAGCTATGCATCTTGGTTTGACTACAACTGGTAAGAAAGTAATTGGGAACTGGGTGAAGACTTAGAGCTGTAGACCTGGTGTAGATCAGGAAAGGCAACTTTGCATAGCTCGAGCTAATTGAGCTTTACTTTAAAGCAAGGTAGGTATATGTGGCCTCTGTGCTTCAATTCCTTCTCTTATAAAGTGAAGGTACAATAATAATACATCCCTACTGAGAAAATTGACAGTAATAACATCCCTATTGTGAAAATTATGACAGTGATGGTGTTTCGTCATGAGATCACTCTTCTGCAGTGCGTGCAAGCGCCTTTTGGGAGTGACTGGTAAATAATGATTGGTTAAAAACTCTTTGATCGGTGCATTTGTAGTAGCAGATGGTGTTCCCGAGAGCTAAACCAGTCTGAAACACAGCTGAGAGACAACTGAAGCACATCTGAATAAATAGAATAAACTTCATGTTGCATTGGGTGTATGTGTTCTTGTAAAAGGCAGCCTTAAATCATCTCTGTGGTGGCAATAGTGGACATTACAAGGTAGCTGGAAGCTTTTTTAATGCAGCTTTGCTTCTTTAATGAAATAAGCAAATTTCAAAGGGTCATGCTAGAATACTAGGGTTTCTTTAAAAAAAACCCAAAACCCCCATAAAAACCCTTTCTATAAATGTTGTCTCTCAAAATAGTCTTTTGAAGGACTACTCAAAGATTGTTTTATATTTGAATCTGAATTGTTTATATACATTATATATACAATCTGAATTGTATATTTCTGTTACAGTATTCATGTGATTGAACGTCGTGCTCTTCCTGAATTCTTCAATGGAAAAAACAAGTCCAAGACTCCAGAAATGTAAGTAAAACATGTGAGTATAGGTTTATAAGAGTGCAGCAAGGTAAAGGAGCTTCCAGTTTCATGAATCCTGCAGTCACTTTAGTTGTGCATGGTTAAGCTTATATTAGTAGGGGCATGAAAGAAGGAAAGAGCACCTGTACCACCTCTTCTGGTAGTTTGATAATGTATGTGCATTATCAAACTACAAGAGGTAAAAGTTTAAATATCAAAGTAATAGTTAATAGTGGTTATCCAGGAAAAATAAAATCAAGTTTCTCCCAAGTAATACTGGAGCAAATTCATGAACTTCATGTGGTACAAGGCATGATCATTTTCCAAAGACATATCAAAAATTTCATGATGCTATCGAAACTTAATAATCATCCTTATTTTTCTCACTCTTTTCATGCCATGCTGTATTTTTGAGACTTGGAAGTTTTGTATGTAAGCATTGATCACCGAGTTTGTTGAAGGATGCTGTGTCAGGCTGGAATGGATTTTGCACAGTTATCTGTGTTGATTTCATGGTTCCCTGAGCAACTGATGGGTAATGCTGAAAGTGCAAGTGAGGGGCAGAAAATGAATCTTCACAGGCCTGAAATGTAACTGTGTTCTCAAATACTAGGTAGTCTGATTTAGATCAGAGAGCTAGAGTTGTGCATTGCCAGAGGTAGTATAATTTTTTCTTATATAGCTGTTCCAAACCCTCTAGTGACACTTTAATTCTGGACATGCCTATTAAATGCAGATGGTGTTCTCTCAGTTGGATTTAGATCCAGTTCATACCTATTCCATCTCATTGTGAGATCTGGTACCTACTGCAGAACTTAAGTGTTCTTAATTCAAAAATTATTCACACACAGCTGTTTAAACAGCTTAAACAACTTCCCTGAAGCTGTTTAAATTAAATAATAAAAAAGGCAAGCCGATTATTGTCTTGAGGTATTACACATTTTTTCATACATCACATGGTTAACTTCTGATTTGACTTAGCAGTGTAACAAAATAAGCTGCTGAGTTTGCATCAAATGCTGATCTTGAGAATCTACAGCAAGGCTTGTTATGTGCATTAGTAAAAGTATACCTGCCCTTCTCTGAGAATTTTGTTATAACAATAAACTTAATTATTCAGAGCAATCTTGAAAGGTGATTGGTTAAAGGAAGATGGTCAGCATCAGGCTTTTGAGCAATGTGCTTGTTTCTGCTGAAATAATAAAACGAGAGTTAAAAAAAAAAAAAACCCATAAATTTGAACACCATTGTATGCCTATCAACTTGGACAGTGGAACTAGGCTGGTTGTGCTGACTTTCTCTTGGTATCAAATCTTGGTCTAGTTACAAAGCAGCTTTTGGGGACTTTAAACCGGATTTTGGTTTTATTAACTACTAAATGAAGCATTTGAGGTGTCTTCTCAGTATGTTTTCTTAACATCAGCGAAGTTGTGAATTTTTCATACGCATAATTTCTTCAAACTGATTTTTTTTCACTTTCTACTTCAAGCTAATGATGGTGGTAAACCATCCTGCATTGCTCTTTGACAGGTGAACAGGGCAGATCTCAGAGCATTCTTGTGCTTAAATCTCCTCAGGCATGACTTATTTTGTGAGGATTCTGATCTAATATTGAGGTAGACATTTAGTTGTTTCAGTCTGGAGAAGAGAAAGATTGGGAGACCTTATAGTAGTGGCCCAGTGCACAGGGAGATTACTGAGAAGATGGAGCCAGGCTCATTATGTGTGTGGCAGGACAAAAAGAAGTGAAATTGAAACACAGCAAGTTCTATCTAGGTATAAGGAAAATTTTTAATTCTGAAGAAGATGAAGCACTGGGTTGGGGCCTTGGGAAGTTGGGAGTGCTCTTCATTGGAGTCTTTCAGGCCTTTCTGAAGAAACCCCTAAGCAACCTGGTCAAAATTTGGTCACAGAGCCCTAAGCAACTTGGTCATGAAGATGTTTTGGGGCCCTCAACCTGAGCAGGACATGGACCTGTTGGTGTAAGTCCAGAGGAGGCCATGAAGTTGCTCCAAGGGCTGGAGCATCTCTGCTATGGGGACAGGCTGAGAGAGCTGGGCTTGTTCAGCTTGGAGAAGAGAAGGCTCTGTGGACATCTTGGAGCAGCTTCCAGTGCCTAAAGAGGCCAACAAGAAGTCTGGAGAGGGGCTTTTGACAAGGGCCTTTAGGGATGGGACATGGAGGAATGGCTTTAAACTAACTGAGAGGAGATCTTGGGAAGGTCTGAGGCAGAAGTTCTTCCCTGTGAGGGTGGTGAGGCCCTGGCACAGGTTGCCCAGAGAAGCTGTGGCTGCCCCATCCCTGGCAGTGTTCAAGGCCAGGTTGGATGGGGCTTGGAGCAACCTGGTCTAGTGGAAGGTGTCCCTGCCTGTGATAGGGGGTTGGAACTGGATGAGCTTTAAGGTCCTTTCCAACCCAAACCGCTCTAAGAAAATGCGGTGCTGACCATGGTTTGAGTAGGAGATTGGCTTAGAGGCCTCCTGAGGCTTTTTGGCGCCCTGAGCAATTTTCAGTCCATAGTCTTTACTCTTAGTTTCTCTACAAGTGTGAGTTGCAGAGGTAACCATAGCTGCATCACAATGATTCCAAAATTTGTTTGATCCACAATTTATTTGACACTAACTAGTCAGCATATTTTTGTTTTGGGGTTTCTAGGACTCTGTGTCTAAGACTGCAAACAGATTGAGTTCTGAAAGAATCCTTATATTCCTGTCATGCTTGTCACTGGTGTGGTCTTCACATGTAATCTCATGCTTCCTTTTTTAGTTGACATCAAAATATCATGTCTCCTATAGCTCATCCGTAAGCTGCTACAGGTTATTGGCTGTGAGTGAAGCAAGTTAGGGACTTCTCCCAGTCCTGATGTTAACCTAGATTTGTATTTTTTGTTGTCATTTAGGGATTATAGGAGCAGCATGTGCTCTTGGCTTGGTGTTTTCTTTATAAACAAAATAGGAAGATCCTTCTGAATGGAAATGCCTTGCCTCCAGCTACGTTTTCAGGCCAATGAAAATACAGTGTTTCAAAAGTGCACGTGTTCTTGTGACAGTAGTGCCTGGAGGGTGGTTTCTGTCTTAAAAGGGACTTTAACTGAATGCTAGTTGACTTCTCTTTCTCGCTCTTGACAGGTTTTAGCTGATGGGTCATGTCATTGTTGAAAACAGACTCCCTTCAGGATAAACTTTAGGGATATTTCTGTCTTAGGCTTCTCTCTTCACCTAGTAATGTGACCTTAACTAATAAATACTAAACTGATTTCCATAGCCACTTTAAAATACCGCTTTAAAGTACCTACTCTTGGTCTAGCAGGTGGTAACCCAGTTCTCTACAGGAGCATTGAAAAATGTTCCTGAATATTCATCCATGGAAGCAGCTCTCTTTTTGGTTCTTCCCTACCAGACATTCAAGGTGGAGCAGCCCAGCACTACTCACATAACTTTTTTCCATCAAGTTTCGTGTGTAATTTTACCAGAATGAAGATGTGGGATTTTGGCAGGAATGTGTGTGTGCAGCAACTTACGTGAAAAGCACTGGTGTCCATCTCTGTAGGCCTTATATTTTCTGGTTACCAGCTGTTTTTGCACACTGCATATGAGACATCCACATCTTGAATTTTCCAAAGGCAGAAATCTGCTTATAATAGGCTTTTTTGAACACATCTTTGCATAGGATACTTGCTTGTATTTGGCAGATTGGTTTTGTTTCATCAGAAGAACAGGTCTGGCAATTTTATGGTAGTTAATTTTGTTCTGAACAACTTGCATTGGGGTAAATTCCAGAAATTTACTGAAAAAGCCTGCGGAGCAATGTCTGAAGTGCAGGAAATGTGCTGAACCCCAGAACATGCTTGCTTGGACTGTTGTGTGCTGAAATATACGAATCTCATGAGGGTCACTTCTGCTTTAACTGTTCCACCTCAGTGAGTGGGGAGTGCTGTGCTGGTTCCTGGATTCTTGCCCTCTGCTTTTCATAGATCTTGTCTTCTCCAAATTGCTGTTCTCTAACTTTTCCTTACTGATCTTTTCATGGCTTAAGAACTCCACATGTAGAAAGAGTAACATTCCATTTGGTGTACTACTTCTGGTTTTGTGCTCAGCTCTCTTTCCTCCCAGACTTATGGAGGGGATTGAGAAGGATTATTTAGCCTGTTTCCATGGGAAGATCAGACCCCGTTATTTTTTTTCTTGCAGCTAGTGGTCTGTCGCACAAGTATTTGGTTAGTAACCAAGCTACAGCAGCTATTTGTGTAGTTTGCAATTTAAGTATGCTTCAATATACTGCTAATCCAAACACTGATAAAATCCAGAATGAAACAATCTGGAAGAGATAGGTCATATTCCCTATATAAAAATAAATTCTACTTACCTTTCGCTTTTGATACCGATTCTTAAATTTCAGCAATAAAAATTATCTGTTGGTGTTTGCTTGTCAGTAACGAAGGTGTTTGGAGAAGGTGAATCCTAAAATACATATCCTAAACTTCTAGACTTCAGTGTACATAAACTACCTATCGATTGTCTTCCAGATATCTGGCTTACCGCAACTTCATGATTGACACCTATCGCTTAAACCCTCAAGAGTACTTGACCAGCACTGCCTGCAGAAGGAATCTGACTGGAGATGTGTGCGCTGTCATGAGGTGAAAACCATGGGTCTTTCAGCCACTGCCTTTGCTTTAATAGAAATAGGAGCTGCATTAAAAATGGAAGTGCTCCAGTATGACAGCATAAGTGTGGGCAATAACCATCATACTGTAGGTTAGCGGTTTCCCCACTTTTATGGCAACCGAATGACTATTTTATACTAATTTTTTATTTATAATAGTGTCTGCTTGCTGAAACATGCCTACAGATTTTCGATCTTAACTTGTGATGACTTAGGTTCTGCTGTTCAGTAAATACGTGGATTTTTTCAGAAATTCCATTTTTGCAACTTGGTTTTATGTTTCGCCAGTTTTAAGCTGTGAGGCACAGCGGAGCCCTAGAAATTTGCAGCCTCCGAAATGTCAGTTCAGTGAGGAACAGTTACAGACAGACAAGGGAAGCAAGTCAATGGTTGTGCAGCCCTCACAATCTGTACATTGCCTGTAAATCGTTCTGTGCATGCAGCCCTAGCTTTCTTTGCCTATACTTAATTAAGTTCCTGTTATCTGTAACAAAAAATGTCATGTTTTGGTTTTACGCAACATGCTGAAATGCGGCACGTCTACACAAAGCTTATGCTGTGTGGTTTGTATTGCTATTTGTGATTAGTGAAGGACTATAGAAGATTCTGGATCTGTGTTTGATCCAGAAACATAAACTCCCCCATCTGCTGTCTCCTTTCTGCAATGCCAAGCACATCCAAGGCTTTGGTTCTTAAGATCTTAATTTGTCACATTGTTTCATAGAGTACATGCTTTTCTGGAGCAGTGGGGTCTCATTAACTACCAAGTGGATCCAGAAAGCCGTCCCATGGCAATGGGCCCTCCTCCTACTCCTCACTTCAACGTGCTGGCTGATACACCCTCTGGACTCATGCCTCTCCATATCCGCACTCCGCAGGTGAGCCCCACAGGTTGCACTAGTGTGTGTTTGCCTTTGCTCTAGCCAGTGTCATTTAACATCACAGCAGAATAACTTGTGCATGATTTGATGACATGTTCCTTTTCTCTTTGTCCAGCTGGGTTAAGAGTTTCAGGTAGTTTGAATCTCTAAAACAAATCTGCTACTGTTGTGTGCAAGTGATACTATCTATGTAAAGTCATCTCTGTAGATTTGTGTTCAGCTGCTTTGTTCAGTCCATCTTCTGTTTAACACTGGTCTGAAAACCTTGAGTAACTTTTGATTGTTGCCCCCTCACCTTTCTGTTGTAATGTTTGTTCACAGGTTCCAGCTGCTCAGCAGATGTTGAGTTTTCCAGAGAAGAACAAGGAGAAACCGACTGATCTGCAGAACTTTGGACTTCGCACAGACATATACTCAAAAAAGACTTTAGCAAAGGCAAGTATGTTGGGATTTTTTTCCCTGTCTCTTATTAAGCTTTCTTCCTCAAGTGTCCTCTACTAGATGACATTGCGATGACTTACGTTACTCTTAGATTCCTGGTTTAGATTTCATTTCCATCTCAGTGTTGGACACTAAGATATGTGATTGTGTTGGGTATCTGATATTGTAGAAATGAAGACATGTAGCTATCCCAAACTGGTTAATACTGTCAGTCTTTGGACACTGAACTCTTATGTTATTTCATGTTTCACTTGAATGGTTCACCTTCAAACTATCCATTCATTCAGTACAGAAACAGAGATCTTTCATGAGGGTCTTTATCCTGTTTTCCATGTCTGAGCAGGGTTTTCCAGACTGAGCAAACTAGACAGTTGCTTGATTACCAAAGGTGTCACAAAATCACTACAAGTGGGTATTTTAGCACTGTCACTGCGATGTATTGTGTCGGATAGTTAAAGTTTTGAGATAACATTGCAGTGACCTTGATAATTCTATAACCTCTCACCTTTCTCCTGCTACCTGATACCTGTGTTTGTACCTGATAGCGCTTGGAGGTATTGCAGGAATACCATGTTACTACTTCAGCATCGCCTTCCCTTTGGTAGTCCACAAAGTTCTGCTGATCAGTGCCTCTCTTGGGCTCACACCCAATAGTGTGTGAGCCCAAGAGGCTAATTCTGCATAATTGGTTCATTTTCCTAAGAGAGTATTATTTAAACCCACAACTTTGTACACTGTTGTTTATACTATTTCTACACCACTTATCACCTGAGAACTATTAAAAAAAACCAAAAAAACCCCCAAAAAACCCCAAACAAACAAAAGAACTAACACACAGCAGTTCTAAAGATGAGCATTTTTTTATAAATCCTGATTCTGTAATCACAATTATGGATTGAGTTTTTCGCTTAGTTTATGGAGGTATAAATATTCATATGAAAAAATCATAAATCTTCTGCTGGTTCTAGACTCTGGTTCTATTTACAAGCATCTATGCCAATGAACTTGAACAGATTTGTTTGCAGAAGTTGATTTCCCTTTTTGTTTTGTGTGGCAATTGCTTTTTTGGCTCTGCATACCAGCCTGTTTGAGAACTGATCAGCTGCTGGATGACTCAGTTTGATTAATGTTCTGTTTGGGTTAGTGATTTGTTTGTGAAATGCATCTTGAGATAGGATAAATTTACCTCTCCTAAATATTTTTCCTGTTGCTGTGGTCTTGCACAGAGACATCCAATCTAGATGATGGTGTTTCATAAGCAGCTGAGAAGCTGCTTTTGTCCTTATTTGACGTGTAATGTATTAGCGTGTCTAGAATCACAGAAGGGGAAGTTTTCACCAAGAGTTTTGTAACTTTTAGGAACTCTCACAAGGTGTAGATTTGGGAAGAGCAACCCTTGGAGCAAGTGATTGCTGAATATGTGGAGTATCTTGCTGTAATTACTCTTGTCTTTTCACATAGCTCATCTCACTTGGAAAGAGTTATTGGGGTTTTTTTACTGAATTACTTATGAACTTTTAGATGAATGAACTTTTTTTGGACCAGCACGCACCTTACATAGTCCAGTCTGTCTTGGAAGCAGAGGTTTGGTGTGGGGTAAAGTTACTTTGACATAAACCTTATTCTCCTGAGAAAGGTGCCCTTTAATCGGAGAGAATCCCAGTTGTGCCTGAATCGAGTAATACCATCTCCTCATCAGACAGCAGCATCCTTTGGCTGTATGGCAGCTTGGGAGGGGGTTAGATACTCTGTTGTGTCTGGCTGCTGCTGTCCTTTCAACTGTAGAATGCTTTGTGTAAACTGCTCTGTTCTTTGCTTAATTTTACTGGCCAAAGTCAAACTGACCAGAATGAGTCACCACTCCTAAGGGGTTTTATTATTTAGGAAAATCCTGTTTGCTGTTTATGCAAGCAAAGATAGCCAGAAGAAGCTAAAACCACTTTGCTTTAGCTCAGAATAAAAGAGGAGTTGCAGGTTCTCCCGGATGTGTTGGAAAGGTGGGATCTGTGGACCCCAGCCTCCGCAGAGACTGCAGAAATGTACTCACCTGCGTGCTTTAGCTACATAAGTACATCATGTGAACTGAACCACAATACAAGATAACCAGGGATTGGTTAGCTGTAGTTGGAAGGCTGTGAAAGGTACATATTTAAGTGGATTGAATAACAGATTATTCCTCTTAATGTTTTCTTCAAAAAAGTTCCATGCATTTAAAAGACCTGTATTTCACTTTTTTTTCCCTCCTGTATTTTGTAGAGTAAAGGTGCAAGTGCTGGAAGAGAATGGACAGAACAAGAGACATTGCTGCTATTAGAAGTAAGTTCATGAGGATAAAACCAAAGGCTAGGAAACCAAAACATGCAGGATATCATTACACACTTTAAAAATCTATGTATAGGTTAATAATTTTTTTGGGGTGGAGTTAGATGACACCTGCATGCTTTTACAGAGAATGGAATAGAGGTGCAGAGTTTATAGTGGGAAGCAATCTCTTGGGCCTCAACCAATGCAGCTGGAGGAGCAAAGCAGTTGGGTATCTGTATGTAGAAGGCGAGGCTACCTGTCTAACTAATGTGGTTATGTTTTTTAATTGGTAAAAAGTTACAGCTCTCCCTCAAAATCATATCTGTTTATTTGACTATCACAGTTACAGGGAAAAAAAGAGTTGTCAGTAACATTTATGTAATAGAGGGGCTTCACGTAGGTTAAGGTGTAAGTTCTAACATGTACCTGCAAGCAAGAAATTAAGTATTTAAGAACATTTGCCTAAACTCAGGAACAGATCTTGAAGTGCAGAGAGGTCTTTTCATTAAAAAGAAGTTAGTAACAGCATGAATGCCCCTCAGGTAATGGTTTACCTGCCACTAAGATAAATACTTCGAAATTCTCCTAATCTTTACAGCACATTAGGGAGGGCAACAACTGATTTTTAAAGTTTAAATAGTTAAGAAACAGTTGAGGCTGTTTCCTGTCTCCTACCACAAAAAAGGGAACCTCTTTATTTGGTAGTTCTGTAGTCCCATACATCTACTCATTCTTTTTGCCACATAGCTGCACTTGATGTAGTCTATCAGCTTTTTTGGGGAAGTCTACAAGAAATATACATGAGATGACTCAAATGAAGTACTGTAAAAATGATCTCAGAGAACTGCTAGCACACTAGATCAGGTTTCCATCCCCAGATAGCTTAATCTGATGCTCTTGGGCCACATGGTAATTGTCAGGTCTCTTGGAGTCCCAGAGGTGCACTGCAGAAGTATGTTCAGTCTTCCACACTGGCATCAGGGCAGCATTGTTTTTCATAGCACTTTGTCAGAAGAAGAATCTCAGTGGCCTGAAATAATTAATGTGCTGCCATTTCCCATAAAGAAATTATTATTACATAGCTTTCTTCTAAAGGAACATTTTCTTGATGTTGAGTTTGGGTGGTTAATTTTTATCCTTTTATGTAATTCAGGGTTTCTGGTCTGAGAATTACAATTTGGGGTTTATTTTTGTTGGTTGGTTTTTATGTGAAGAGAGAGCTTAAAGCAGACTGCAGTTGCATGCTCTGGCTTTTTTTGTCTTTACATGTGTCAGTAAACCTATTGAAAAGTTAATTTTGCAAGGAAAAGCATAGACAATGGATCTTGATGGTGCTTGACTGTGGTGAACAATACGCAACTTCTGTGTTGAGTAGCTTCTTTTCTGAGCTAGCCAAAGTGCCTCAGCACAGCAATCTTTGATTCACTCTTCACAGATAACAGAAATGTATTCATCAGACAGCCAAAATAGTGTTTGGGGTTTTTTTTCTTTTTTGTGTTAGGTTGATACACACTGTTTAGCTGATACTTTTCTATTGCTATGTGGAAAAAAGTTTGTTTATAGCTGTTTGAAAACAGCTGACTTGTCTTTCATGGTGTTCTTGTATTGGAGAAACAAGACTAATGTCTTGATATGTTGGCTTCTTTGCTTACCAGTAGTAGTATTTAAAATTCATTTGTAGAGTGTAATCATACATAGCAAGTGATAGCCTAATGAAATAATCCAGATAACTTAAAAAAACACCAAACCTAAACAAACAAACAAAAACCCAAAGTCTTGAGATTACAACTTTATTTAATGTGCTTAAATTAATAATGTTGGTTTTTTTCTTCATTCTTTGTGGATTTAACCTATGAATAAATCAGTAAAGAGATATCAGTTCAAGCATAAGTAATTCAGCTGTAACAAGCCAGCTCAGTCCAATTAAATCCTCAGGGTAGCTTTAGGCAAATATATATGCAGTGAAGTTCCAAAGAATAAATCTTATCTAAAATAATTATTGTCCTTCTGCCTGTTGACTGAATAAATTGGGGGAGGAAATACTGTTTCCCTCTCAGATTCATCTTCCCTGCCACACCACTTGTCTATATCTCCACAGAGTACTATTCTTGCATAGTTAAGTGTATTTTCAGCTATTTATAGTAAGGACAACTATTGTGAAAGCTAGTTTGTCTAGCAGAAAAATAACAAGCAGTGAAGGAGAATGAGCAAAAAGCCCTGTATGGCCATGAAAAGCAGAGCTGATCTAATACGCTAGTGTGATTAAAAATGGATAGGCAGTGACACACAACTTGCAGCACAGCAATGAAATTAGGGAAAGTGAGATGAAGGTTGAACATTGACTAAGTATTTCCCCATGAGTATGACCTAGTGAACTAAACAGTTTCTCATTTCTTTAAACACTTGGGCAAGATTGGGTGGAGGTCAGAAGAACAGTTCACAGGCAGTTAGAGACCACTGTGGTGTGGACCACGCTGTCCAGTATTGTCTGTCCTTGGTTCATTCCGAAAATGATGGATTGGGATGTATTCTTCTCATAATGTCTGACGGATACATTCCAGCTCTGGATTCTGCCTTTACACTATGAAAGGTTGTGCATGTGGAAAGTCACGCATTTTACCATGAAGCTTGAGATTTCTGGTAGTTGTCAGCCTTGTGGGAAAGATTTCAAGTATTGAAAAGCCATTAACTTCATTTGTTCTTAATATTCATGTTTAAATGGACACAGCCCTTGATTGGGGAATCTCAGTTGTCATAAGTAGTTACATAAGGAGGAGGATGATATCTCTATCTCCTGAAATACATTATACCTGCAAACAGGTGCCTTAAGGTCCAAGGCAGCCTGTCTGATGGCCACCAAGTCAGTGAGGGTGTACCATAGGGATCCCTCATGCAGTCTAGTAACACCTATTTCAAACTCTGTTCTCCTTCCACCAGTTGTTGCTAAAATGCCTGTTCACTTGCTGTGAAGCAAAGCAGTTGCCTTTGTTTGTTGTAGGGTAAGTCCAGGGTAAATAAAAACCAGCGTGACTTCTCAGCAAAATATATTAAAAATGAAAATGGGATCTGCAGCTCTAACAGAGAGATATTTACCACCCTTGCTCAGGCCTCTGGTATTAAATATTTTCAGAAGATTTCTGTTATGCCTGTAAGTTGCAGATCCCATTTTCATTTTTAAGTTTGACACATTTGGCCTAGATCTCAAATGGCTTTTTACTTTTTCTAGGTGACTGGACCATGAATCATCTCAGTAATGTAAAAGTTAACAGTTCAGGATACTTAAACACTTATTTTATGCTATCCAAGTGCTTAAATAACTTAAACAGTTTTCAGGAGAAAAAAATCCGAAACACTTATTAAGGCATAGTGTTCTATTAGGCTACCACTTTGGTTTTTTACAATACTAATGGGTTAGTTTTTCAAAGAATAGTGCAGGGACTCCAGTAGCTCACTGTTATTGAATTGTTTTGTTAAGATCTTAAGTAATTTTAACAACGACTGAAATTCTGAATCCTTGCTTTAATTGGGAAGTTCTTCTTGTAGCAGGTGTCTGATCTACATGATAATGACTCATTAACCTGAATGCATAACAAAAATCAGACTGGTTAACAGTTGCTGGAGAACTGATCTCTTCTGGCTTCATGATATAGAATGTATTTTCCTCTTTTTCCCTGGCATATTGGTTTGATGCTCTTTCATTTTCATAACATCTGTTGGATCTAAAAACTGGACTTCACCATCATAGCTAGTATACGTGTCTGAAATAAATCCTGTTCCGGCCCCAAAGAGCTCAGTGTGCTAAGACATAAATGAGAGAACACAAGAGCAGGGGGAGTAGTTATGGGAATTAATAGAATTGGTGAGATTTGGTAGGATAAGCAAACTTAGTTCTCTTTAAAGCTTTTCATGTGAAAGCAAAATGGGGAAACACTAGCTATGCAAATATTATTAGTAGATCCCAAATCTTCTGACTATTCTTTTTGATATAGTAACAGCATAAACCCTATGCGATGATCCCCACAGCTTAAATTTAATTGATGTCCCAGTCAGATGTTCATATTTCTTATGAAGAATAATTTTGCTACTAGAAAAAATACGATTTTAGATAGCTGTCCAATCCCAATTTATTATTCCATCACCAAAATAACTAGTATTGGAAATCTTTTTTGTGAAAAGTAGGTTGTTTTGGTTTTTTTTTTCCCAGAGTAGTTAATGTGTATACAACGATTTTTCTCTTTTGCAGGCTCTGGAGATGTACAAAGATGATTGGAACAAAGTCTCGGAGCATGTTGGGAGCCGTACCCAAGATGAGTGCATTCTTCATTTTCTGAGACTTCCAATTGAAGACCCCTATTTGGAGAACTCCGACGCGTCTCTGGGCCCGCTGGCGTACCAGCCCGTCCCCTTCAGCCAGTCTGGCAATCCAGTGATGAGCACCGTTGCTTTTTTGGCATCAGTGGTGGATCCCCGGGTGGCATCGGCCGCAGCAAAGGCTGCGTTAGGTAAGAGTTTGCCCCAGCAATTGTTTTCACCTTGTCTCTACAACATTGCTCTCAGTCTGCTTTTAAAATCAACTGCTTCTAGAGTTTGTTATGGATGAGTTTACACATATGTAGAAAAGAGGTCTACTGATACCCAGCTTTGTATTCTGTTATTACTGAAACTTCCAATTTACAGACAAGATAGAATAGCTCTTAAAGGCCACTGAATGTCTAAAGATGGCTTTTGTGCTTTTTGACTCTTGATAGTGTTTGCAAGCACCACCTAGTAGTTGTGCTATTGTGGCCGCTGTCATTAGTTTAGTTGTGGGTAAATGCACAAAGCTAAACTTCATTTTTTCCTTTTCCGTTTGTGTGAAATTCTGCCGTAGTTATATGTGTACTCAAAGACACTTGAAATAGTTCCTTTCAATTTTTTTCTTACTTTTCCACATAAAAGACAATTTTATATAAGCGGGAAGAGACCCTTTCCTACGACATTTGAGAGAGAAAATTAACTACCTGTTGTGAAAAGAAGGAGCTTACATATCTGACAATTCCCTTTGTCACGAGATTTACCTACACATTGATCAGAGAAAACTGTAACTTTTAATTTGCCATAAAACCATCACAATACTTTTTTTTTTTTTTTTTTCTTACCAGAGGAATTTTCTCGTGTCAGAGAGGAGGTACCGCTGGAGCTCGTTGAAGCTCACGTAAAGAAAGTACAGGAAGCAGCAAGAGCCTCTGGGAAGGTGGATCCAACATATGGACTAGAGAGCAGCTGCATTGCCGGAACAGGTCCAGATGAGCCGGAGAAAATCGGTAGGCTGTCCATCAAAATGCAAAAATTTCTCCACATGAGGTTCCTTAGGGATGTTCTTCTGACTTGTAATAAACCACAAGTTCACCTCCAACAGGAGATGGAAATCATCGTGGGTAAAGAGAGTGTGACAGGTTCTGCTTGCTGCAGGATTATTAACTCTTGACCCTGAATTAATGAATTTAGGACTAGCTTTAGTTTGAGAGATTTGTTTTCTTGCTCTCACTCCATGGAAGGGCTATTGCTTTGGAAGCACAGAGTTGAGTGAGCAAAAATACCAGGGCAGAACATTTCATGCTAATTCTATGGGTATTAGAGTAGTTGGAGGATTCTGCCTTTTTAGCGCTGCAGTTACGATAAAACTGAGTTTTATCAGCTCTTTGTGCTGCAGCTGAATCTGTAATGTTATATCACGCTTTTGGTAATAGGTTTTAATCTAAGTCTTGTACTCTTGAGTACATTGCTAATTGCGGTGGTAGCAGAAGATTTTTATTTAATGGTGGACTAGTACATGATAATGCTACAGTTCTTGTTTCTAGTTGTTGTATATTACACTGCTGTACTAACAAGCTCTTGTTTAAGAGCTTAGTTTCAGATGAGCTATATTCTGTAGTATTCATCAGATATTGTGGTATTAAGTCTCTTACCTGAAACCTTGATAGGTGCAAACTGTTTACTCATTACTATGGAAAGTAAAAGTATATCCTGTGGTAACTCCCTATAAAATGAAACCCTTTCTAACTCTATTTTGGATCTCCTTTAACAGTAAAATGGGTAGACATGCACAGTTTGCTCTGTACCTGCTGACTTTCCCAAAGACTTTAATCTCCTCAGTTTAGTGCAGATCTACCATCTTGTCAGCAGATCTTTGTTTTCTCTCTAGCATTGTTGGTTGCTGTTTCATTCAGTTTATCATTAATCATTTCAGTGAATTCAGTGACTAGACGGACAGGAAGGTTTGATTTGGGCTGTGCTTGTGCATCTCATAGTAGATCTGCCGTCACCTCCTCTAGACACATGAGCCAGGCACCAAAATGTGCGATAGGATCGTGAGGGTCCTGGGTGTGTTTGCTGTTCAATTGTCAACTGCTAGTCATACAGGTGAAGAAGCAGGTATACCATTTATGGTACTAAATGTCCATTGTAAAACTACACTTCTAAATTCAAAAGTATGCGTAACTCATTAAGGACTTTTTTAAATAGAAAAGAAGTTAACAGACCACTTAATCCTGTCACATTTTTCATTTCTACACTTGGTGGGACAGACTTGATGTGAGGCAGCTTGGTGCTTTGGGAAGATGTGGAGTATATCCTGAAAATGGAACACTGGCACCTGGAATATCTGCTTCTCCCTGTTCCACAGCACTCTGTTGCACAAAACTGACAGCAAGCATCAAAGCTCTGTTGAAAGGGTTTATTTTCAAGTGTACTATAAAACAAATCTAGGTGTTATTCCATCTGGGACTAAGTTTTCTTTGATAGTTATTTTAAAATAAGCTTAGCTTAAGTTAAATTTTTCTTCCTGGGTCTCCCTTCCCTCTTCCATATTCTCCAAGTACAGACATCACTATAGTATGTTAAGGAACTCTCTAATGTGTATCCTACTTGGAGTCTTAATTCTTAATCCTACAGCACGACCATGGAAGTTTACCATTACTAGTCTGTAGGAGTCTTCTAGGAGAATTTGCGCCCAAGTTGCAAATAGAGATTTTGAAGTGCTTGTCATTTAATATGGGGAGTTGGAGAGCAGATGACCATAACATGATTATTTCTGAATGAGCTGTGTGGTGAGTTCTAAAAGTAATACTGTCCTGTTATAAGTAATGCGATTTGTATTGGGCCGTGACTAATGGAATAAATTAGGACAAGAGCAGATGGTTCTCCCTGTGGGAGCTGCTCAGTAAGAGTGAACTGGGTCACTTGACAATCTGTGGTGCCTTCCAACTCCGAAACAGCTTTGCACTGGAGGGCACAGGGGAACCCATAGCTGGCACTGGCAGAGGTGTGTTTAATGCATTGAAGTACAACGTTGTGGGGTGCTCCTGCTGAATTGGAGCTGTGGTCTTGCTGTGTTTTTTGCATTTAAAAGTCACTACAGAGAACTAAAAATGCCTACTTAGAGTTCCATGCTGTAATTAAAGTTCATCAGTTGTTATATTTTAGAAATAAAATTATATAAATGAAATTAACTGTATTATTAAGCTCCATAATAATTTAAAAACTCTTAAAATTAGTGGATTATAGACAATATGGAATGCAAAAGGGGAAATTATGACTGGAACAGATTGCAGGAGCTTACATTAATATCCAAGAATGTCTTATTTCAAGTCTTCATTGTTAGTTTTTTCTAAAAGCTGACGATCATAGGATCACAGACTGGTTTGGGTTGGAAGGAGCCTTAAAGATCATTCAGTTCTGACACCCCTGCCACGGGCAGGGACACCTTCCACTAGAGCAGGTTGCTCCAAGCCCCGTCCAGCCTGGCCTTGAACACTGCCAGGGATGGGGCAGCCACAGCTTCTCTGGGCAACCTGTGCCAGGGCCTCACCACCCTCACAGGGAAGAATTTTTTCCTATTATCTAATGATGTTTCCTTTTAAATGAATATAGGAATGCTTCAGTAGAGCTAAGAGGAGAGTCAAATGGTTCAGATGCTGTGGTAAGCATGGTAGACACTGTCTTGTGCCTTCTAAGATAGTGCCCCACTGTAGGTCATGGAGTATGATAGAGGAAGTTACTCTGCATCAGTTTTAGTAAAAATGACTGGAAGAGACCAAAGAAGGGATCCCAGCTCTTGGGTTAGCAATTAAGCTCCAGAGAAAGGAAATACTCAGCACACCTGTGGTACTTAGGCATTTCAAATTAAGTCTTCACTGAGGATGTGTGCTTTCTTAATGGCTTTCCAAAGGTGATTAACTACATTGATTGCAAATATGTGCACTGAATGAGGCACAAGGCAATCTCTGAAGTGCCTGTGTTGGAGGCAGTTACTTGTGCATTTCAGATCTTATTCTAACAAGTATTTCACTGGAAGTGTCTCCACTGACACAAATGTGGGTCCTTCAAGCTGCAGTTCATCTGTGATGCTGAACACTGAGGGAATGATAGTCTGATTTACTGGGACCACTACAACTATAAGTGCCTTAAATACACGATTAAGTTTAACATGTTATGGATGGTTTTGTACCAGAAAGCTACACACAAGCGTACATACACACGAGAAGTTATTTTCCTTCATTTTTGGCAGGGTGATTTCTCTTGTGGTCTCCAGGGTGTGCTTGAACTCTGAAATAATGCAAGCATTGCTAAAACGAACAGACTCAGAGTACTTGATTCACTTTGTGTGTATCCAGTTGCCTGTGAGCTAGTTCTGTGCCGCTGGAGGATTGAGCCCATCAATTTCTTCTTGTGATGGACTCATGCAGCTCGCATGAAAGCTGTGGTAGCTTTCTGTCAGCTTTCCAGCCATCTCCATGGAAGCCCACCTGGTTATTATATGCCTACAAGATGTGTAAAGCAGAAACGGAGGAAGCTCCGGTGGCTGTGGAGTCCTGGCTAAATGTAGAAAATGTAGATTATGGTTTAAATAATAGCATAATTATCATATGCAGACCCAGGATTTTTCCATAGCTGTGGTATATTTCCTCTCAAATATTGATATTCAAGCCTGACTTTTGACAGGTTGTGTGTGTTGCCTTAGTGAAAACAAAGGCGATTAGGATGCCCTGCAGGCATCTTTAAACTATTTGCTGAGCTGAAGGTCATGATGGTGATTCTGTGCATTTATATGTGGAGTTTTGCTTATTCTGACAACATACCTGCCTGTGCTGCCAAGTGTCTGTTTGCTGGTCATGCAGTAAATTCTTATCATAGAAATATTGTATGTTTTCTTGTTGACCTAAAGTCAACTTAATTTCTCGTAAAGTCACTGGGCTTCATCAGAAGTCAGTTCTAAGCTCTTCATGTATTAGGAAACAGGGCTCCGCGTTCTTGGAGATGACGCAAAACAGAACAAGCTTCCATAGAGACAGAAAATATTTGCAGCTTCAGGATTGAAGAGGGGCAATGTTTCCTGGTCTGCAGGCGGTTTCTCCCTCTTGAAAGATGTCTTGTGGTGTCTCACAACCATCTGCCTCTTGCTGATTTAAGAAGCATTGTTAATTTGATTCCCCACATCCTGCAAGGTACAATACCATACCTGTGGAATAAGGTTAAAGAGCATCATTGGTGTCATGTAAAAGGGGTTAAAGGGTCTTTCTCATTGAAGTTAAGTCTTCCCCTTTTGTAACAGGGACATAAAGCTCCAACTGATCAATTCCTGTTTGCATTGGCTGTTATGTATTTTCATTGATCTCATTAGATCATATAGGAAAATCAGTACAGTTGTATTTGTACCTAGCTGAAAGGCAGGAGTCATTTGTCATCGCATGCAGAAAGTCAGAAATGTTTTGGAGTTTTTTTTCTCGTATTCGAATTTGAGATTAATTTTTACAGGACTCTTAATTGTTTTGAGGTTACTTTCGGTAGCCTCTAATTTAGAAGCAAAATCCTGCTTCAACCCAGGTAAACTTATTTAACCCAAACTAATTATTGATCACTTTCCTTTTCCTTTTCTTCGTTATACATGTAGCATTTCACTGTGTTCCTCTTGATGTACACAAGTGCAGAATGCCAGTGGGGACTGCAGAGCTGTAGTGCTGTCACTGCAAATAAGGGCTTAGTGGCTAATACAAGCAAACAGTTTTCAAAATCCATTGACTACGACCTGCCTAAAGTTGTCATCCTAATTTTAAAATAACTTTTATTATTACAGCCAGGACTAGAAAAGTGAAGTTAAATCAGGATGTTTGCAGTAATCTTAATGTCACACATACATACCTTCTGACTCTCTCTGTAGCTGAATGTGTCCCTATGTAATATGAAAGAACACTTTGTTTTGGAAAGTGTCTTTCAATGTATTATGATACAAGGGAGAGTCCAGGGGCAGTTCTTCTTACTGTGAGACGCTCTGTGTCCTTCTCTTTGAGAACATGTTCTCTAAAGAGTGGTTGGGAAGCAGTCTTTCTGCGATGTCCTGTTTGCCTTGGAACTTCCTCTGCAGCAGTAGTCACCTGACAGCTCTTAGCATGGTCTACTAAGTGCTCTACAAATTTGCCCAGAGAAGCTGTGGCTGCCCCATCCCTGGCAGTGTTCAAGGCCAGGTTGGACGGGGCTTGGAGCAACCTGCTCTAGTGGAAGGTGTCCCTGCCCGTGGCAGGGGGTTGGAACTGGATGACCTTTAAGGTGCCTTCCAACCCAAACCAGTCTGTGATTCTGTGAAATAATAAAAAAGCAATGTTTAAGAAAAACTTGCCCCAGCACTTGCAGAGAATTAGTAGCGAGCGCTTAAAATCTGTGATAATGCTTGACATGTAGTGCATTGTAAACCTACACAAACTCATTCTGCGCTCATGTCTTCAACTGCAGCAGTGTTGCAGGTCTGCTTCTAGGCTTGAAATAGCTGTCTGGCAAAATCTGATCTGGATTCTCCCTGTGACATTATTAGGTCACTAAATCCTAACTCCGAGATAAAACTTCTGAGGAGGTGTGTCCCCAGTCTCCATAAATTGAATTATGGTGGCAGATATTTCAGATAAGTAAGTTTATTATCTTCAAATAAGCCAAGAGGAAAACCATTGTCTTTCAATCAGACATGTTAGTGTGGTTTTCTATATATGGAAGGGACTTTTGTAAAAACTTCTCTACAGAACTGTTGATATTAAAGCAAAACACTTCTTACACCTGTTTTTCTTCAATGTAGCACATAGGAATTACTGGGGAAAATGAGGATTGCTGGAAATGAGCACCCAACACCAGCTAATGTCTTCAGAAGCTTAGAGATGGATCGGGGCTTTTCATCAGCAGTTTTATGTTGGCATGGCAGCATGTGCTGGAGTCCATGGTCTAAATAAGCTCCTCTTTCATGCCCCTGTACCTTAAATTGAACCAGAATTTCTTTTATTGCAGAACAGAAACTGAGATCCTAGTTGAGGAGGACAAGATTGTGCTGATGCTTCCCTCTTGTCTATTCTTGCACAACAGCTCGGTGCTGAAATACATCATGATTTCTTGGACTTCTAGACAATCCATATGTAAAATATCAGGAAGTAGTAGTATGTTATTCAGCTACCTTCATGGTATTCTGCATCAGTATGCTTATTGTTATCCTCTTGTCTCAGAGGCCTGCTGTCATTAGTAGGAACACTTTAAATGAATGCTTTATAAAGGAATTAACTTCACGAACCAAGGGCTAAAAGCGAGACGTGTCCTAAGCACAAGAATATGCTAACTGTCATTAAAATTCTCACTTCTCTTATGAGGTGCATGCATCCAGTACATGGTACCAGTGATATTTTTTTTTTATTATTCATATTTTTGCTTTTTTTTCCTTCCTCAATTTGGTCTCCCCTGTTGTATACCAGTTAAGCTGTTGTCTAGTCTTCTGTTGTAGATGCTGAAGTCAGATAGGATGATAGCTGGTCAGCTGCTTCTCAAAAAGCAATCTGAAACGCAAGGGCACCTGACTCTGTTTTGGCAGAATCCTCCAGATATCTCTGTAATAGCTATTTGAATGCCAAACAGACAGTAAATAAGAGGTTACAAGCTTAAAGAGCTCAGTCGAGTCAGTCAGAAAAACTAACAACATGAGCAATAGCAGGAAGCACATAGTTGTGTATTGAAGCTAAGGTTTTTTCATGCCTGGCCATAGGGCACTCTGAAGGTGCTTGTGGTCAAGGTCAGGATTAGAGTGTTGGCAAACTTGATTTGTGTTCCAAATATGAAAGCATAAGAGGCTGTACAGACCCACACATCTGTGGCAGTGAGAGAACCTGCCAAGTATCCAAACAGCTGGTATCATACACTTGTAGCTTCTTATGACTATTTCCCAAATGACTTGTACCCTCCTGTTTTGACCTCTGGGCAATGGAAGACTGCTTTGGTCTAGATGGAGATTTTTGATGATCAGTTTGGAACCGAAGGCTGCAGTGGTGTAGGTGAGCTACCCCTGCTCTCAGTAGAGGTGTGCTCCTGAGCATGTGTTTGGCACGTTTCTCTTTTTTCACAAGGAAATACTTCATGGCTCCAGTATGGGAGCCTTGGCTTGGAGCCAGTCTTGGCAGAGGCTGTCTTGTGTGATACCTATGAAAATTCAGGTGATGGCGTAGGGCAGAGGCTCCATGTCCTGGAGCAGTCCAGGAAATGATTACTGCACAGAGAACCCAATCCAATCAGCCATTGGAATGATCTCCTTAGGGAAATGATGGATTCCCCAATGTTGGACATTTAAGATTAAGATGAACAGGGTGCTGAGCCGTCTAGCTTAGGTCATGCTTTGCCTAGAAAGGTTGGACCAGATGATCCTTGAGGTCTCTTCCAACCTGGGATTCAACAATTTATGGAAAGCCTTGCACATCTTAAAATATCTGTTAGCAGTACCTGAAGCCACTGGGGAGAAGTAAGAGCTTACCCAATGCTATTATCTTCAGCATTAGCACTGGAGGTGCAGGTCAGCTCTCTTTTTTTTTTTTTTTTTTCCTTTTAAAAGACTGGGAGTGGAGCAGGCTATCCTGTGATGACATTGTCAGGAGATGTGTTTGTTCAGCCTCAGCTCTGTCTCTCATTTATTTGGGTGGCTATATTTTTGGATGCAGAGAAAATTCAGAGCTTTCAGCTGGTAATTTATGTGCTTTTATTGCTTTATATCTAACCAACAACCAGCTCTTGTGCTCAAATGTGATTCATATCTTGTTTAGCACCTAACTAGGCAGCTGAAGTTGGGCTCTAGAGGAGCTGCAATACAGCTTTTTCTAGTGAAAAGGTGAAGACAGTGTTAGGGTTTAACTTGGATCATTTCATTGATGCATAATTCAGTAAAAACCCACAGTTATTATCATTATAGCCAAGAAAGAAGCAAGGGAATGAACAATTAAGGTCTGAGAGCACTGTCCAGGAATATCTACTGTAGCACGACACCTTTTAGGCCAGTTTATTTGATTTAAGATTCATTGTTCAGTTTGAAATACTTGCTTTGCATGTATTTCTGAGGGCTTGGATACAATTTCAGAGAGCTTTGGGGAGAACTGTGTTTGGAGGAATAGCACAAAGAGCCATACAGGACTGGCGAACCAGCTGATCGTGTTTATGCAGAGGAGCAGGTAGGAAGGGTGTGAAATGAGATTTCATTGTGCAGGGCTTCACATCAAACCGGTAAACCGGTACAGAGGATAACACTTCCCTTCCTTGATCTCACAGAATGGTTCGGTTGGAAGAGACCTTAAAGCTTACCCAGTTCCAATCCGCTGCCACGGCCAGGGACACCTTCCACTAGAGCAGGTTGCTCCAAGCCCCGTCCAACCTGGCCTTGAACACTGCCAGGGATGGGGCAGCCACAGCTTCTCTGGGCAACCTGTGCCAGGGCCTCACCACCCTCACAGGGAAGAACTTCTGCCTCACATCTCATCTAAATCTCCCTTCTGTCAGTTTAAAGTCATTCCCCCTTGTCCTGTCCCTACCTGCCCTTGTCAAAAGCCCCTTTCCAGCTTTCTTGTTTGGGGCCAGAAATAACAAGAAATCCTTGGTGTTGTAAGAATAGTGTTGGCACTTTAACAAATTTGCTAGTGCTTAATGTTACTCTGGTATTGAATAATTATTTTGAAGCCTGCACTGGAGAATTACGATATTTGCACCACCTGCAAAATAGAATTTAAATCATCAGTTGACCTGCAGTGCATGACAATGCCTCTGGAGATAGACCTTTTGTCGAAAGCAGCTCAGGGGATCTTGTGCTAAGGAGGAATTACAAGTCTGGCAGCACCGTAATTGAGGTTAATCACGTAACTGTCAACCATCTACAGAATCAAATAGGCTGTATTGGGAAAAACATTTTATAATACTATGACTTACCAATGGGAATTGCTGTGTGACATGAATACTGCAGAACTGTGCACTGAACTGTCCTTTATGTAGCTAAAATTGATACATTTGATTGTTTCTTTCTACATGGATAAACTGGGGGTTTCAGAAGAGCATAGATAATTTAATGTCTTGTCCTGCCTGTTAAACTGAAAAGAAAAAACAGTTACATTTAAATTTTCAGGTAAATTTGATTTTTAAACTAGAATTAGTGTAATAAGCTTTTAGTCGCCCGGGAGCTTAGTGTTGTGCCTTTTTTTAAACTGCTGTTTGTAGAGAACACAAAATTTTAGTTAACCCTGAAATTAATGTTCAGTATGATAAATGAATGTTATGGCAATTCTGAATACTTTGCTTTGTTTTCTCAGATGGAGCTGAAGAAGAAAAGATGGAAACCGAGACAGATGGGCAACAGCCTGAGAAGGTAAGCTTGGATCAGTACATGGGTTCTGAAAAGATAGTTCAAACACTTATGAACCTGAATTATTACATTTTAGAATGTGTGATAGGAAGGCAGACAGCAGTGTGCTGGTCAGTGTACGTGTCCACAGGGAACAATTTTTAGTCTCCATAGTGCTTCATTTTCTTAGGAATCATTTAGTCTCAAACCATACAGAGATGTTTCTTTTGCTGGGCAGACAGCAGTGAGATATTGGTGTGGTGTTTTCTAGACTTGAGGAACAAAGGTTGGATCAGGAGGAAATGAAAACTGGGTGGTATCAAATGGAGACTTAAGCTGCAGAAGGACACTGGTTTGTGACTTGTAGTGGTGTAAAGCGTCACCTTGAACTTTTGCCCTAGGAAAACTTGTCTTGTGACAAATTGCATTCCCAAAGAGTGCAGCTTTCAATTCTGGCAAGATCCGGGCTTTCCAGGAAATGTGTGAGTTTGGGTTACTCGCAGTATTTGGCAACCCTTTCAGAGTATGGTGTACAGAGCTGAACGGAGAACCTTAGTGCAACTATTGCCCCAGCTGCATCTCACCTTTCCCATGACAGTGCAAGTTACGTATCTGCTCTGTCTGCGTGACCACGTGCAGCTTAATGGATGTGGAGGATGAGATCTGTCTGACAAAGGTGCCAGTAGCTGAGCTGGTCAGTGAAACTCCTCAATCCAAGAGGTCTGGGCTAGCTGCTCTTTATACATGTGTGTATTGTGTACTCTTGATGTTAGGTATGATGCATCATGCCCATAAAAATCAGATATTTAGAAATTAAACTCAAGCTGTTGGTAATGCCTACAAGAATGCGATTGTTTGGGCTTTTTCAGAACCCCATGTCTACAGACAATGTATCTCTTTTCAGCTAGTCTACAATAATGGCACTGGCTGTGATTGTTTCAGACCTGAACTGGAATTAGACTAATACCCTGGAATTAGAGTATCACCCTGCTAAATAAGTGGTGGTGAGTGCTTATTGAGTCTGCAGCAACAGGTCATAGTTCTGCGTTGCCTGCTTTATCAAATGAGATAAAACTCGCCTAATGGCTGCTGAGTGTAGTTCGGATATTATTTCTTATTCTGTTTTCTGATTTGCTGCCTTTCTGATGAATAGCCAGGTACACTTAGGTAGATGTAAGCATAGAAGACTTGGTCAGAGCTTGACAAGATGAATTATTCTGTAGAGCAAGGTAAATGAGAAATGTTCAAGTCAGTCTGGAGTATTTCCAAGGGAAAATTGATGCTTCCAATATTAAGCATGAAGCTGCTGCTTGCTTGTTCCCACTGATTCCTGGACAGAAGCACCTTCCTGTGACATGTAATTTCGCTGCAGCATTTATTGCTATAGGAGGCTGTTGTGACCATGAATTTTGCGGAGTTTGGAGCAGTGTAGATAGGTTAATACTGTATAAACTATGACAGAGCAGACACTGGAAAGGATGGAACACTTACGTGCAAACTACTGGAATAAATGGGGGCAACACAGGGGTCAGAACATGTTTTTACCTGTCATCTTAGTTCAAGATTTCTTATACCTTCAGATGAACCCAGGTTGGCTGAGGTTACTGAACCTGATAGACTTTGTCCAGTATAGCAGCTACTTTGTTTATTCATATTTCAGTTACTATTGTCAAAATGGGCTGAAGTAGCAGACAACCTTTAAAATTTAATCTCTTCCTTTATGATAACAAATTAATTTGAAAGCTATAAACAAAGTTAACAGTGAATGTCTTCTATAGCTCTCATTCTTCAAACAATCTTTCATCCCGTTTAGGTTGAAAACAAAGCAGAAAGTGAAGTTGAGGAAGGTGATAAAGTACAAGAGGGAGAAAATGAGAGGAATACAGAAAAAGAGCAAGATAGCGAAGTGACTGCAGACACTAAGCCAGGTAATGGTTCCCAGCTGTTCTCCAAGCTGTGTTAGCTTTAATGGCCTTCCTCTAAAGCAGTTGGAATAGACTATAAACTCAACTGTGGCTGAAATATTTCCTCTTGCACATCAGGCTGCTTCATAGTTCAGTAGTAAATATTCTAGTTTAATTTCACTGCTAAGCTCGGGCACTAAATTCTTTCCTGAACTCATTTGAGACCTCAGCTGAGCTTTTTTCCACTGTGTGAGGTGACTGGGTGAAGAAATTGCAGTAGCAAAGAGCATGTGGGTCATATAAATTACCTTCTTTTGACTACTGCACACCATTTGATCATTTTTGATGTAAAGAAATGGGACTGCTCACTTCTGTCCTTAGAAGTTAATGTGTTAGCTCAGTTTCCCTTTAAAGAGATGCAGACACTTTATTTTGACAGGCTGAGTGCTGGGGTTTTTTCTACATAAGACATTATTCTTACTTATTTTTAACATGTTTCCTTTGTACCTCATGAATATATTGTTTTTTCCAGTATTTTAGCACCAGGTAGAACAAGAAGCATTTGGATTTGATGGAATATGGAATTGATTTGGAAATGCAGCTGAAATGTTCTGAGAGAGTAAGCTGATGGCAGGAGATGAATTGGCAGAATGGAAATTAAAAGTATTTAAATTTTTGCTATTTGTTGGTTCGGATCCTCTTAGACTAGAGCTGTTCCTCTGTCAGCATTTGGACAAGTAGCAATACTATAATGTAGGAATGTGACAGTGTGTGGATGAATTAATTTGACTAATAAAAGTGCACATAGTGCAGTTTCTGTCCTGACGCGATACTGTTAACCAGGGGAGAATGCACATAATGGATTTGGTGGGAAATCTCTTTCAGAAGAGAAGGAGGCAGAAGAGAACAAGGAGAACGTTGATGCGAGCAAAGACAAAGAAAATGAGGCTGGGAAGAAGAAAGTGGAACATGAAATCTCGGAAGGAAACGTAGCTACAGCTGCAGCTGCTGCCCTTGCCTCAGCTGCCACCAAAGCAAAGGTTTGTTTTATACAAATATCCATTGGCTTGGCTTCCAGTTCACATTAGAACTCTTCTTAAAATGGTCCTTTGTTCCAGATCTGTGCGATTTCATATTCTAACCTCTAATACCTTGAAGGAGCACAAGTGCCTTCTTCAGTTTCTTCTGCTTGAACTCCAAAGTAAAATTGTGTACAGTTTAATTCAGGCAGCTACTTTTATGATTATGAAATTGATGAACATACCTAAGAAATAGCCCTAAGATGTATTTGCCATTTTTGGAAAGACTTTTCTCTGATAGATCTGGCTGTAATGCTGAGGGTGTAATCCTGAGTGATAAAACCTGTACTTTTTTGCTGTGCCACCTCTGTTCTTTGGGCTTCATACAAGCCTTCTGTGCTTGGACTCCTTGTAAGAGCAATGTGATTGATTCTAGCACTACAATTTTTTTGATAGACAACTTAATGATTTGTTGTTGTTCAGAGGAGCTGTGTGTGTTAAAAGCACGTTCTTGTCCTTCTGTCACTAAACTTCTGTTTGTTTGTCTGTAGTCTTGTAATAAGGTGTGGTTTGAATCAGTGCCCTGTCTAATAGCTTTTCTTTACCCTATTATTACTAATTGCATATTGTCTTTAATTTTCTTTCAGAATACCCTTTTCAAAATCTGCATTCTCTTTACTTTTTTTTTCTTTTTTTTTTTTAATTCAAGTTGAAGTTTGGGGTTTTTAATTGCTCTTGAATTCAGTGTCATGTTCCATGTCACCTACTTTATAGGTACCAAAAGCAAAGCATTCATGGTGTTTATTTCCTGATGGATTTCCAGGACATAATGGTGGACGTAACAAGGTGTTGCATGTGCCGTACTGACTTTTCCACCGTGATCTTTGACTCTTACAACTTCAGTTTGGTTTTTTTTTTTTTCCCCCCAGCTGCATGATACATATTGAGGATAGTGTGATGATAGGTGTTGTCATCATGAGATTTGAGGATATTTTTAGTTACTGTAGGTAGTAACCTAAGCCAGGTTCTGAAATCACAAGTTGCATAAATTCAGCATTGTGTAGTGTCAGAGTTAGGCATCCTCGTGGTGTAGAACCCCACTTTGCAGGCAAACTTCAGGCTCATTATTTTGGTGAAGTGCAGAGTCCGAACTGGCTCCCTTGTGCATCACTTCACCTGTTGGTGTCTGAACCTACAGTGCTCTAAGCACCAAGCTCTCCTACTGAGAGTAATGTACTTTCAGTTCATCAGACTTGGAATCATAGAATCACAGAGTGGTTTGGGTTGAAGGGACCTTAAAGCTCATCCAGTTCCAACCCCCTGCAACAGGCAGGGACACCTTCCACTAGAGCAGGTTGCTCCAAGCCCCGTCCAACCTGGCCTTGAACACTGCCAGGGATGGGGCAGCCACAGCTTCTCTGGGCAACCTGTGCCAGGGCCTCACCACCCTCACAGGGAAGAACTGCTTATATCTTATCTAAATCTCTCCTCTGTCATTTTAAATCCATTCCCTCTTGTCCTGTGATTTCCTGCCTTTGTCAAAAGTCCCTCTTCAGATTTCTTACAGGTATTTTCAGCTATGTTGAAAAAAAACCCCTGCATGTTATATGCAGGGTTATACATGTGTATATAAGGAGACATGAGATTTAATCTCTGTTTTATGGAAGGCTACTTGCTCCAAATAAAGATGATCCCTTACTTTCCTTCCTTTATGATAATGAGTGCTAGAGGAAGAAGTGACTTGGCTAATGGTGGTTTTCATTATGGTAATAATAATATTCTAGAAGAATTTTAGCTTTATATTATAGGAAATAATATAATTAGGATGTTCACACTTCAGAGTAGCATTCAAGTTCAACAGGGATTTCTCTTTCCACTTAAAAAAGCCAAGATAGTATTAAGGCTTTCAGTGAGCTGTATCTTGTCTGAGAAGGTAATTTGATTCTTCATCATAAACTCCAGACCTGGTCATGTGAAGAGCTGTTATGAACTTGTTTTTGTTAGTTTTTATACTGGAGGAATATTGCAGTTGGCTTCTCAAGAGAAACAGGGATTCAAGTTGAACACACTTGAAGTGGTGTTTTTTCTTTGGGATAAGTGGCTTCACCAAAGAGATGTGCTGTTTGAGAAATGGTATCCTGTGATGTGTACATTCGAGGGTGAGACTCTGTTACTGCATATAGAATACAGGAACAATTTAAAATGTATTTTTACAGGTTATGGATTCTGTACAAACAATATTAGAACTAAAGTCCCCTTTCCTCATTTTCTTCTCAGATTCCTAAATCACTGTAAGGTATTTTTTCCTTTCTGTGTGTAGGTAGCACCTGATAGAAAATGTGCTCTCTACTGCAGATTGCTGTTAGCTTTTGTCCAGTTGTGAATGAGCTGTAGAGCTTCTGCTGGAGCTCTTGATCCATGACCTACACTGCCAAGAAGGAACTGTTCTGGTCATAATTTGACCTCCTGCATAACAGTGACCTCGTGACTTCCCTGAATTCCTGCTTTGAGGTAGCTCTGATTGAAAACATCTTTTCTGGAAGACACATATCAAAACTGCCAGTGATGCAGAACCTCCTGTGATTGTCCAGAAGTTTTTTCTGTGGATGGTAAACTTTGCTGTTAAGCTTTATTCCTAGACTGGTTCGCTTCAACCACCAACCATTGAAGCACCTTCCTTTGCCTGCTGAATTGAAAAGCCTTTGGTTATCGACCACTTTTTTCATGTGTTGTAGAGATTTAGAAAGATAAGATTCAGGTATAGAAGGGACCCTGTGGCTAAAATCATGTTTCTTTTTGCCAGCAGCTACATCCCATCTTCTGTTTATAGGCAAATCAAACTGTCTTTAATTGCTTCCTTCTTGCTGCTGCTCTGGAAACTCACTGTAGGACCTTTTTCATCTCATGCTTGGATGTGTGCATGACAGGGCTTATTTTTTCCCATTGCGTGCCTTAATTTAGAAAGTTCTGTGTTATCTGCAACCTTTGTTTCTTCTATTTCAGTTGTGAAAGACAGTTTTATCCCCTTTTGGCCTCACAAAACAAAAGCTCGGTGAAGCAGCTAGTCTTCTTTCACAACATAGGAAAAGGGAATGAAGAAAGTGTGAATTTTCTTCTTTTTTTTTTCTTCTTTTTTTTTCTTTTTTTTTTTTTTCTTTCCCTCTGCCTGTTGCAGTTTCAGCTAACCTCTTGCGTGTGTGGATGAGAAGAATTCAGTGCAGAATTCCAGTCGGATGATGCTAGGATGCTATCAGTTTTCCGGAGGTGGTCCGGTTTTACAGTTGTCCATACCAGTTGTCATGCTCATACTCTTGCTGTGAATTTCACAACAAAAGCTGGGTTTAAGATGGTCAGGGAATGGGCTAGGTTCTGTGAAAGTGCCTGTAATGTGCGTGTGCTAGGTCAGGAGCTAGTTGTCATAGAATCGTGTCATACAACAGTTGGAAGAGACCTTAAAGTTCATCCAGTTCCAACCCCCTGCCAAGGGCAGGGACACCTTTCACTAGACCAGGTTGCTCCAAGACGCATCCAGCCTGGCCTTGAACACTGCGGGGAATGGGGCAGCCACAGCTTCTCGGGGCAATTCCTCCCCAGGTTGATCAGTATTCACCCAGAAATACAATTTCTGAGTAGTGGAACTGGAGTCAGTATTGTGGCAACGGGTACAGACCCAGGCACAGAGCCACTCATGGCTACACTTGTGTTTAGGGCTCCTGTGCTGAAGTCATAAACCAAAATGTCATTCTGTATTCACTTTCAGCTGGGACTGGGTCCACTGGCTGGCTCGGTGATACTCAGGTTGTTCAGAATTTCTGTGTCGCAGGATAATGTCACATACCATCTGCTTTTTTGTTTGTTTATAACTTAAGGTGGATGCAGCATGTGTTTATCAGGCAATTTAAATCACCGTTACTTTAGTCTTACTATTTTTGATTTAGTCGTGACGGTTCTTTGTCCATGCGGAAGCACTGGCTAACGCCAGGCTAAGAGACCCATCTCTTTGTGTCTCTCTAGAGAAAACGTCAATGATGATTTCTTTTCTGATGTGTATTTTGAGACCTGTCTCTTACCTAATCACATGCCTTGCTTGATTTTATGTTAATATGATTTCATAATTAAAATTGTGTGCCTCAAGCAGGGCAGAATGACTGCCAGAAGGTTGTGTGTGTCAACAAACATGCTTCTGTCCAACTTTTTATACAAATGAGTTTGATTTACTGAGTGGTATTAATTGATGTTAAAATTAATCTGAGAGTGTCAAATGTGTTTTATCTAGATCTACTGAAGACTTATTTTATTGCTGATGGGTTACCAGAGGTGAATCACAGAATGATAGAATGCTGTCAAATGACACAACATACTAATGATGGAAATGGTATCATGCATTTTTGAGAAATTAGATTTATAATTAGGAATACCAGGGAGTTTTATAATGTTTCTTCAGCTCAGTATTTCTCCCAGTTCTGAGCCAGAGCTTGGGGCACAGCTTGCTAGATGCAAGTTGCTGTTTGCAGCTTGAGCTGGATGAGGTCCAGCGTTTTCTTTTTTCCTTCCATCCCTCAGCTCTCACCTCCCCCTTCTCAAAAGCCAACCCTCCTTCCCACTCACCCTTGGATGTGTCAGGAAGGCTTTGCTTGGACACCGTTTAGGAAACATCCCCTGATTATTCATACAGAAACTCCCAAGCAGTACACACAATGGGTGTTTTGAGCATATTTTGATTTTGAACAGCAAGCTTTTAATAAAAGCTAGTAGAAGGTGTCATTAACATGCCTTTCACACTTGGAGAGTGTGAAACACTTGTAGACTGTCTCATATATCACATGTGTACACACATCTATATATCCTGTATCATTTATGTAGAAGTGTGTATATGTAAATGGGGTAAAGCTAAAGCCTTGTAAAGAATCTCTGCCTTTTTTTGCAGTTTGCTTTTGCAGTTTAAATACAGCTTTGCCTTCAGCTTTCTTCTGCAATAAGAATATTGTGCAATCTGGTTATAAAAGGAAACTGGAGATTTTTTATTTTTTCTTTTCAACAGTTACTTCTAATATCTGTGCAGAGATTTCTCTGCAAGCTCTTCCTCACCCAAGGTGGAACTGCTGTGCTGAGAAAGCTTATGGTTTAGTGGTGTGGTACTGCATATAATGGGAATATGCTCAACTAGATACACAGCTTCTCATTTACTTGAGCAAAAAGAGTATCTGAATGGCAAAGGCACGCAAAAGTCATCTCACTGTGTCTGTGGGTTGTTCCAGGTAAAAGCCTCTTGTGTGTGTTTTGGTGAAAGCTTTTTGGATGACCTGCAGCTGACTCGGTAGAACGGACCCTGCCTCCCTCATTTGCATTTCCACTGAAAGTGCTTTCTGTTGTGCTGCACTCAGAAGGCTTCAAGGCAAAGCTGGGTTGCTCATGAGTACTGAGCATCCACAATACCTCTTGTATTAAAACTTGACATCTATTTATTTGATTAAAAGATTAATAATCTTCCAAGGGCTTCTGGTTCCGAGCATGAGATTGATAATCTAATGTCCTGTTTTCTGTCCAGAAAAGTGGAAAACAATGGCTAAAGCTAGATGTAGGCATAGTTGGCTGAGTTGTTCCATGTAAAGCATTTATTTTGTGAAACGTGTGTAAAGCAAAACCCTGTGTTTTATCCTCAGCACCTAGCAGCAGTGGAAGAAAGAAAGATCAAGTCCCTGGTCGCCCTTTTGGTGGAAACGCAGATGAAGAAGCTGGAGATAAAACTTCGCCATTTTGAGGAGTTGGAAACTATTATGGACAGAGAGAAGGAGGCGGTAAGCAGGGATTCTGGAATAATTCAGTCACTGCAAAGATCTATGTATGCTAACAGCTGGAAAACTAGCAACTTCAGCTGTTCCTCACCTTTACGCAGGTCTTTCTCCTTCAGGTAGAATTCATGATTACCCCCTATAGTAGCATTTGATGGCTCTCCTTTATCCAGCATCTTCTCTTTACCGTAAGCAGGGAAGTGCTGGTATCCCAGATCTGCTTCATAATCCTTACTCCTGTCATCTAAGCATGAGCATGGAATTTGTCCTGAGCCTTTATGTAGGCCTTATCACGTGAATGATACCATAGAGTAGTTTGGGTTGGAAGGGACCGTAAAGACTATCCAGTTCCAACCCCCTGCCACGGGCAGGGACACCTTCCACTAGAGCAGGTTGCTCCAAGCCCCGTCCAGCCTGGCCTTGAACACTGCCAGGGATGGGGCAGCCACAGCTTCTCTGGGCAACCTGTGCCAGGGCCTCACCACCCTCACAGGGAAGAACTTCTTTCCAGTATCTAATCTAAATCTCCCCTCTGTCAATTTAAATCCATTCCCTCTTGTCCTATTCCTACCTGCCTTTGTCAAAGCCCCTCTCCAGCTTTCTTGTCAGACGCTTTAGGTACTGGAAGCTGTTCTAAGGTATCCCTGGAACAAAACTGAATTCACTAATGAGAAAATGCGACTGAGGAGGAGGAGCTGGGCAAGCTAAACAAGAAAGTTGGTTTCTCTCCTCAGTCTAGCAAGGCTGTAAGCCAGGACACAGATCTCGGTTGAGGTTTAGCCAGCTGACGAAGGTGGTGACACTGAGAGCATGTATACTGTGCATCCCAAGCAGGGCTGTATTTATATTGTAGCACTATTAATGACACTTTGCTAGAGACTTGCATATCTCTAAAATCAGGGTATAACATGTAAGGGATGCTACCTGTGCTGTCAGCACCTGGGTTACACATCAGTTACAAGGTGTTCTTTCGTATATAATGTGACAGGCTTCCAGAGAAACAGTTTCTCTCCAGCTACTGTGAAGATGACTCAGAACTTCAGTTTTTGTCAGCTAGTGGTCATTATTTTATTTTTTCTGTTGTGTAGCTTCTGCATTTTGTCAATAGGCAGTTACCCTAGATGTGCTAAAGATACTGACTCATAATTCTAGGGATTTTCCCATTTGCCCTACCACGTGAATTTAATGCAATTTACATCCTCATTTAGCCATTAATAGAGTCATAGAATATCTTGAGGTTGAAGGGACCCATTAGCATTATCAAGCCCACCTCCCTGCTCCTCACAGGACTACCTAAAACTAAATTTTATGACTAAGAGCGTTGTCCGGATGCTCCTTGACCTCTGAAAGGCTTGGTACTGTAACCACTTGCCTGGGGAGCCTTGTCCAGTGACTGACCATCCTCTCAGTGAAGAACCTTTTCCTAATGTCCAACCTGAACTTCCCCTTAATCACATTGATAGAGTTTGACAAACTGTTTTGTTGTTGTAGCAGAATGTCAGCAAGAATTTCTAGATTGCTCAGCATCCTCAACCATGTCAGTGTGGTGTTTGCCTCTGACACTGATTGGCAGCTCAAGAAATGGACCTAACTATTTTGAAAAGGTTCTCTGTGGATTTCTTTCTTTGGGGGATATATTCTGTTAGTGACAGGTTGGGGGTTTTTTCCATTTTGACACATGTGACATTTTCCTTTTTAAAAATGTGCATACCAATTTTTCCCTTGGCTTTCGGGTAGTTAAATTTAGTCCTTTCACCTGTCATTGTGGATATTTAGTGGAATAATTAAAGCAAAAAATATCCTTGGTGCCATTGTACACTACGCATATGTCCTTATTTTGCTGCACTGGTGCTTTTTTATAGTAAAGGTAAGATGATTCTAAGTCTTGAAACAAATCTGCTGCAGACTGGAGGGTGTTAGATTTTACATAAAACACATTTACTTCGGTGTTAAAGCAGTGCAAACTGTGTGTAATTAGGGATCCTGTTGGTAGGATCCTTGTTGACCTAGAATTTATAATAACATGTGAATGCTTTCTTCACTGTTTCTGTTTAGGGGGGAGTTACTTGCTGAAGATTAAATTGGGGTACAATAACAGTCATTGTATAAATATACATCATGTGCTTGTAATAGTCCTTCTAATTGTGAATCACTTCACAACAGTGCAGAAACATGTTCTTGCAAGCTTGAAGATGGTCAAGAGTGTAGTGTTCATGACTACATACCTAAAATTTTCACCGATTTCCTGAATCGCATCATGTAGGGAGATTGTGTGGCAAACTGATAGATGCTGATCTGCCTAGTGTCATTCTTCCCTGAAGTTGTTACAGGTATAAGTCGAGTTTTGAGAGTTGAAGAGCAGAGCAAATTACTGATACACAGCTCACGAGAAAATGTGTTAGTACCAGTTGTCTTAATGCTAACCTGGGGGTATGACTGTAGGTTGTGTCTGTAAACCTGCTTCTGAAATGAGTACAACAAATCATAGAATCATGGAATAGTTTGGGTTGGAAGGGACCTTAAAGCTCATCCAGTTCCAACCCCCTGCCATGGGCAGGGACACCTTCCACTAGAGCAGGTTGCTCCAAGCCCCGTCCAGCCTGGCCTTGAACACTGCCAGGGATGGGGCAGCCACAGCTTCTCTGGGCAACCTGTGCCAGGGCCTCATCACCCTCACAGGGAAAAACTTCCTCAGATCTCATCCAAATCTCCCCTCTGTCAGTTTAAAGCCATTTCACCTTGTCCTAGTCCTACCTGCCCTTGTCAAAAGCCCCTCTCCAGCTTTCTTCTTGTCTGCCTTAAGGTCACAGTGACGTCTCCCTGGAGGCTTATTAAATGCAAGAATCTAGTACAGAACCAGGTGTTTTGGGCTCTGTACCAGTTTTAAGACCAGGTAGTGTTACAACTTGTGTTTGTGTCTTTTTCCTCTCTCCAACTGTCTTTTCTCATCCCCAGAGGAGGGAATGTGTAGAAGCGAACTTTTCACTGGCTTTCCCAAGGACAAGGTGTATTTGCAGGCACTGGCTGCTGTTCGGAGATACTTTGTAAAGACTTCTTTTAACTGTAGCAGGATAGGGTACCATGAAGAGAGCAAAGCAGGAATACAGAGGAGTATAAAAGGACTATAAAGACCATGGTGTAGCCCTACTTCTTGCCTAAGCTTTTGTTTCGGGTCATTTGCAGTATTTTTTCTGTGAACTGCCTGCCACCTACAGAGTCTGTTTCCACACATGAACGATTACACCATTGGTATACGTGCCTCGTTGTTTTATCAAGTTCTTCCCGCTAACGTATCAGATTGGTCAAGGAAAAAGGAGTCACGGCAGCATGAATAATCACATTGTAGTTCCCACACGCAGAAAACCAGCCCCCAACAAGGAGCATGTATTATTCATTAGGCTCTGTCCCCATCTGGTTCTCCTGGTGAATGCGTGCTCTGTAGTATTCTGTTTTCATCCATGCTTTGTCAGCAGTCAAACTGCTAACACAAAGTATTGGTGGAGCTTTGGGATTTTTGGAGAACTTCTGCTAGGTGGAAGTCTCCTTGGCAACCTGCTTTTCCGATAAATTATGGAGTATAGCTTAAAATACTCATTAAATATTTGTAAACTAGTCACGCAAATCCACATGTCCAGTTACTTAAGAGTACTAGATGTATAGATACATTATGATTTCTTAAATAAGTCAAGTGACGTACACTTCCTTAACTAGGACAGTGATCAGTCATATAAATGCCCAACAGCAAGAAATATTTTCTCTAGCTTTTTTTGTCTTTTCATTTTGGGCTTCCTTACTGCCTACATGGCTTCATAATCAAATTAGCCATTTTATGTTATTTTATGTTAATTGGCCTAAATTACATGAGCTTTTTTACGTAATACTCAATAGTGCAAATCATTGCTGCCTGGCTATCACGATGTCCAAGTCGTACGTTTAAAGTAAAGGCACGGAGTAGGATCCTCCCTATAACCACTGAGCTCGTGCTTTTGCACACATATTCTGCTTTGGTCTTGCCCTGGAAAATCTCTTTAATTTTTAAGTTTTTAAGAAAATGATTTAATTTTTAGTTTTTAAGAAAAACATCCAGTTTCTTCTAGAATTGTTTTAAGGCTGAATGCTGTGTGCAGTACTCGCTGAGTAGTGTGTTGTATTGCTGAGAGGTTCTTTAGGGCAAAACAAGGTGAGTTCACCTCTTCCAGCTGGGAAAATGGCCTGGACCCTTTACCAAAACTTGCTGCAAATCAGACAGTTGGGTATCAGTAGGATGGGCATTTGATTTGCAGAAACATGGTTTAAATGTATAGTTCCTAACTTCTCTTTGCCTTTTCCCTCCTATTTTTGACATAGTTAGAGCAGCAGAGACAACAGTTGCTAACAGAACGCCAGAATTTTCACATGGAACAGCTGAAATATGCTGAATTAAGGGCTCGTCAGCAAATGGAGCAGCAGCACAGTCAAAACCCACAGCAGCCTCACCAGCACTCCGGTGGGCCTGGGATGAACCCCCTTGGGGCACCAGCACATCCAGGCTTACTGCCTCATCAGCAGCCCCCACCATACCCTATGATGCACCACCAAATGCCACCACCTCACCCACCACAGCCAGGTAAGAAGGAGAAAATCCCCTTACATTGATCACCATTCATGATAGAGTAAAATCAGAGGAAGAGGTACTGCTGGGTAAAATTGTGCAAGATGTAACAGATGGACTGTGTTACATAGTGTTTTATAATGGCACTGCTTATAAACCAGAAAGGAAACACAGTTTGCTAGGACTCTGCTTGTACTGCAGCTTCATTTTGCATCTTTTATCCCTGTAGCAGATGTGCAGAGGGAGCTTGGGGAGGAGGTATCTTACCAATGGGTATGAACACCCAAAAGGAGGGAATGAAAGAAAGCACCAGACTCTTCACAGTAGCACCCAGTGACAGAGGAAGAGGGCAGTGGACACAGATTAAAATACATTAAATTCTATCCAGACACAGGAAAACACTGTTTATTTCCTCTGAGGGTTGTCAAACCCTGGAGCATATTCCCCAGCAAGGCTATGGAGTCTCCATCCCTGGAGGTAGTCAAGCTCTAAGTGAAAACATGGAGCTGCCCCTAAGTATTGCTTTCGAATACAAATAAATACTTGTTTCTATTCTCTTGACTTTTTTATGCCAAATGACCTGAGCAGAGATGCTCCTTCAAAAACAATCATTCCCTCTAATTCTCCAGTTCATTGACACACCTAACTGTGTAAAAATAAATTTAAAAAAAAAAAAATTAGGGGGAAAGGACCAGAACAAGAGGAGGAGGCAGGAAGCTCCTCTAGCAGTTTCCTTTGTCAGGACACCTGATCCTAGTGTGCTTCTCTGCCCTGTTTGAGGCTTTGTTTTCTGGTTCCTGCCCTTCTGTTTGATGCCAGGTGAGAGTCACTGAACCATGTTGGTCAGAAGAGTCACTCAAAAGTCTCAAGTCTTGCCTCCTGCTCAGAGCAAGGCCAGCTGGATCAGATTGCAAGGGACTTTTCCTCTTGAGGCTTGGGTATCTCCAAGGGTGGACATATTTCTAATACCACAGGATAGAGAAATTAGTTGGCAGTGTGGCTGTGCTTCTCCTCAGGATGAGGAACATCCATCCACTGGGCATAAAAAATACTGTCACTTATTCTAAACAACTGTTTATTGACAAAACTAACAACCCTACTCTTAAGTAACCAAGTAGCTTAACAGTATTTGCAGTCTCACTTTTAAAGCATTTTACTATTCAAAGGGGTTTGGACCACCAAATACTGTGCTTTTGCTCTGAAGGTGTTTATGGGAGTTAGAATTGGTGCTTTACTATACTTGTTAAATGTTGTTGAAATGGTAATTTAAAATAGAATAGCACCACCTGGCTTGTAACCTGATTGTCCAACTGGAGCACAATGAAGGAGAATAGCTCTTATCAATTTTCAACTGCTTGACCAAAAAATACTCTAAAGGAAGATCAGTTATTAGTCAAAAATATTTCGGAAGATTTTGCATAGGCTGCTGCTGAAGAAGCTGAAAATTTGGGGTATTATAATCAAAAGCAGGCAACAGAAAGCATTCAGAAGCTAGAGTTTTTATTTTGGAAAAAGGCCTGTATTAAGGTATGGCTTGGGAAAGAGCAAAAGTGTGTCATAAAGTAGCAAGATTTACGGATGACCCTGAAAATATGAGGTATCTAGTCCAACTGTGTGGATCTCCACGGTAATAAAACTTGATTCAATCAACAGATGCAGACTAATGCAAATTGGACAGGCAGGTAATCGTCTGGGGATCTAGATGTTTAATCAAACTTATCTTTCTAAGGGACTAGTGAGTTCCTGGCTCCATTGTGCACTTGTGGGCAAAAAGTGCTGACATTGTTTTGGGAGCTGTTTTTGCTGAAATTGAATTGGGAGCGTGATAAAATATGGTCTGTGGTTTTTAGAGCCAAAAAACATTGTAGCTTGATTTGTCTTTTGTATGCTGTATTGACAACTTAGGTCTATTCACTTAACAGTAGAATGAAGACATGTTCTATGAAATGGAAAAATGGCAAATTGATAACAGATTAAAGGGGGGAATCATTGCATGTCATTAGACTAGCTCTTACTTAGAAGCTGCTGTTGAGACTGAACATGGAAGAAGATTAAATGCATTGTTGTATTCACTAGGGGACTAATAAAACTTAATTTCTAATATATTCACATCTTTGATTCACATAATACCTTATTACTTCAGCCCCATCACAATCATCCAGGCCCTCTGTCCCCAGTGATCCCTTTCAATGTGTATGGTGGGGAGTGTGGTGCTATAGTAATTAGTCAGTACATCTCTCTTTCAAATTTGATTAAGTCAATCAATAGATTGACTTTTCCACCACCACCCCTCCTGTTAGAGGGCAGCAGACTGGTGGATGAGGTGCAGCACTTAGGCTACTGTGACAGTGAAGCATCTGGTGCTCTCATGCTATACAGATACAGGACTAGGGTATTGCCTTCTACCTAGTCTGGCAGTTTGCTGGTTTGATATTTTTGTGAAGGTGAGAATTCAGAGGCCCTTTTAGAGTTTGAATGCAAGCTCCTCTGCTGCTTCTACCATACTCCAACTGATCTTGCCTAGAAAGCAAAATAGGCTCTTCAGCGGAAGTTTGTTAGAAACGCCTGGGAAATCCACAAGTGCCAAAGTTCTTCAGCTTCATAGTGGGGTTTTGTATAACTTGAGGGCAAGGAGAGAAAATGGAAAGGTTTGCCATTTCCTCAGGTGAGTTCAATGCTTAAACTCTGAGTCAGTCCTGGGAAGCGGGGATGTGTAAATAGTAACTTCAGGATTCTTCGGTTCCCAGAGATAGTGACTCACGAATTGACCTGATTTTCCGTTTAGGTAGCTTTAAGATGCCCAGAGTTTGACTTCCCTTGTCAAATCAGTACATGGTCACAGGGTGAATCTCTGCTGGAAATACCTCTGTTGCATGCTGCAGCCTTCAGAAATCTTACTGACATACTGAAGCAGTCAGCAGTTGCATTTTGTGTACAAACCCCCGCCCCATGTATTATGTATATTAAAAAATAATCCCCTATCATATCAGTGATGTTGAATCTGTGATAAATACTACAGAACTTCTATTGTATTCTGTGTATTTTCCTTACTTTCGCATTTTTCGGGCAATTGTGGTGTGTTTATTGGACTCGTATGCTTTGGAGCGTTAGCAGGCCAGTCCTTTCATGACAGACCTGTACATATATAGATCAACAGCAATTTTTGCTGCTCAGTTGCTAATTTGGGATCGTTTGAAACAAACTGGTGAACTTCTGCAAGTTCCCTCGCTGGGAACTTGTGTTCCCAGGTGTGCCTGCCTTTGAGTCTCCTGCAGTCTTTGTGGAGATGCCAAAATTTGGAGTGTATGAGGAGATGAATTTCACCCTGCAAGGGAGGGCTGAGGTACACTTAAAGATGAAATCTGAAGGCTCTTCTTTGTTGTTCTTAGTCCTGTAGATGAAGCTCCAGCTTCAGAACTGTTGGTGTACAGCTTGACATGTTTTTGTAAGAAGGTTCAGTTTCCTTACCTGAGTTCTCAGCTTCAATCCAATAACAACCTGCTGTCCCTAAGGTGGCCAATTTGAAGAAACCTCAATGATGAAGAGACTATTCCTCAATGATTTTGGAGACTATTTTGTTCCGACCCTGTTTCCCTATTCAAATTACACTGAGATGGCACTTAGAGGCATGGTTTAGTGGTGGACTTGGCAGTGTTAGGTTACAGGTGGATTTGATGATCTTAAAGGTCTTTTCCAACCTTAATGATTCTATGAATACCGCAGTGTAACTCTTCTTTCAGGAATAAAGATGTTACTGGAGGCTTAGACAAGTTGCTGCCTGCTGGTTTGTCTAACAGCTCTGCAGGAAGAACTGACCCATTCAGTTACATTTGAGACAAATCCCCAAACAGCTTAGTAGTAACTGAGAAGTGCTAGTGGGCAACCTTCCAAAACACAGCCCCGAGGGGAAGCTGGAGATGGAAATACCCTGCACAATTTCCTGTTCAGCTGCATGGTTTTAACTCCAGACTTTACCTTGGTTCTCACTGATGTTTTCAAACAGGTTTCTGACTTTAATAGTGACTAAAAGTGTAACTGTTGGTTCAGTAGACCATGAACAAAATGCTATGTCAGATGTCTTTAAGGTGATTGATGAAAACTAAAGAGATGGTAGGAAATAAAAGTGATGAAAGGACATGAAAAGGCACTTACAAATGGAAGGAAAAAATCCTGCTTACCGCTTTTCTGGATTCAGAGGCAGAAGCAGTGAAACCACATCTCTTAACTGAAAGTTAACAGTGAAGTATTTTCCAGAAAAATGTTCTTTAGCTTAGATGTCAGTCTCTGGAAACAGCGGGATGATGTCTTCAGTCGAGGGTCAGTCTGGACACAGCTGGAGAACATCTCCAGTCAAGGGTAAGTCTTTGCAGTGAGCTGCTTTTCATAGGCGTGGCCGTGTCAGGTTCTGCTGGACCGTGGAATTCACTGGGACATACTGAAGAGCCGCAATCAGGCCAGAGGCCAGGTTTGGTGAGAGGGAAACCAGGACCAGCCAGGAGAGCTCCTCTGCAGAGGAGAGCTGTTGGTGAATTCCACATAAAGCAGAAATGTTAGACAGTGTATAACACACAGCCAGAGAGGCTTCTTGGAAGCTTTTGGTGCTCCTCCCAGGGCTTTTCTTTCTGGCTCTGAGTTAACTACCTTTGTGCTAGCCATAGTAAGCAATGCAGCATGATGGTTAAGGTTTTGGGTTTGAAAACTAGAAATAGGGCTCTGATTCCTGTTTGCTGTGGCATACAGTTTAACTGAGTGCCTGTTTCTCCAGTGCAAGCCTGTGGTCTGAGTCTGTCTGCATTCAGCTTGTCCTTTGGCATCTGGGTGTGATGAGATTCTGGTCAACTCTATGACCAGAAGTGTGAAGCAATTCTCAGGCATGGGCACTGATTTCAACGAGTCCCATTACTAGTTCCTTTCCCACAATTTTTGCTTTAACTTCATTCTGACTGAGCTTATTTTGTTTTCTCCTTTCCCCTGGAATGCAGACTTTTAAAGTAGAGAAATAAAATTGGATTCCAATTCCACTGTGAAAAGCTAAACCTTGTAATTATAGTGGAAAATAAAATTCCTGATTTCTTCCTGTGTTACCAGTCTTGGTGCTGGTTGTATCATATGCAGGGCGTTATTGATTTCTCATTGTGCACTGGTCTCATTATCCTGTGAATAAGTGCCTTGTGCTAATGATACTCATGGTAATATGAGAACTTCTTGAAATTTTTGAAGGAAGAGACAGATATATATTGATAGCTGTCATTAATTAACTCTTCCCTTCAGAGGGGATTTTCAGCTAGTAAATAATTTCAGACCCAAAGCAGAAATGGCATAAGGAGGAAAGGAAACACTTTCCATTACAGCTGGATGAGTAACTTTAATAACCTTTTCCCCCAGTATATTGTGCATAAATTTTCTGTCAGTGGTTGAAATATTCAGAAGAATGCTTTGTAAGTGATTTTGGGCTGGTGTTTTTTCAAGTGAGTGTTGTGAATCTTGTTATTTAAAACTTGCAGTTTTAAATTGAGCTGCTGGATGCTCTTTCCTATTGGACCAATCACAATTCAAGGATTTTTTGGTACAAATAAGGATTTTGAGTTCACTTCTTTTGGTAAATATTTTCCATGAACTGTCAGTGCTTGCTTTTTATCCATCGTACGTAATGAGCTTGCTGGCAGGAGACACGCAGGGAGTAGTCAGATAAAAGGAAAGCAGAGTCATATGGGTGGTAAATGGGTTTGCAGTGTTCATCCACAGTGCTGTAATACGTGTGTAGTTGTGGGGGTTGCAAGGGGTTATGGTGGTTGGTGATACAGAAACGTTAAAGCCACATTGGGTGCTCTCTGGTGTGTTCCTGACTGTATGAAAACTTGGCCAGGCAATTGGCATTATGGGCTGGAATACTAAATAAGAGTCAACCACAGGACAGGTTCCGCTGAGGATGATGGATGATATTTTAGTTACTTGCACCATACGGTCGTCTTAACATTGCAGAGCTTCCTGGGTAAGTTTGAGCAGCTCTTAACTCCTTACAAAATGTATTATTGAAGAGCGTTAATATTTGAAGGCTACCGGTGCTGCCCTGCAGAACGGATGTCCTTGCTGCTGTGACACACTGAGCAGCTTCTTGACAAAGTATCTTCCATCATATGTGCTTTGTTGTAGAAAAATAACAGTGAGCCCTCAGCTGGGAGGTGTTGTGGATGTCAGGGCCCTGCAAGCCCAGCACAGTGCACCTCTGCATTCGAAGGTGCCTGACTTGAGCACACCGATGCCTCCATCATCAGTGAATCACGCCAGAGGGGAGTGAGTGACAGAAATGCAATATGCAAGTGAAGTGGAAATTCTGCTTCTCCCCCGAGATGCAATGCTAAATGAGTTATTGTGGTTAATTATTCACAGTTCTTGGCTATGGGATTGTCTGCTGCAGTGTGTGTGTGGAGAGGACGTGCCGACAGAAAAGATGTGTCTGGGAGGTTGGTGAGAAATACAGATTTCCGGGTCGTCTAAAAACCATTCCCAGTGGGAAGGAGCACATCACTGCAGAGCAGCTCCACAGTGCTGCAAGAAGCTAGCAGGCATTCGCTGGAGCCATTCTAACTGCTTGTTCCTGTATCAGGACTGTGAAACAATTCATTCAGTAGTAGGAAAGCAAGATTTCAACGAGACGTGTTCCTTACAGAGATCAGAGGAAGGTTGGAGCACAGCCTGCTTTGCTCCTCTTGAAAAGGTTGGCGGCCAAAGGAGAGACTCACTTCACGTAGCACTGGCTGCATTTGCAGATTTCCCCTTTGAAGAGTAAATAAGGAGAGGTGTGCAGGAGGACTTGAATAGGCTCCAAGCTTTCTGCATCATGCTCCATTGGCTGCTACAGTGAAACAAAAACACTAAAACTGTTTACCACTCCAGTGCCCCTCAAGTAGCTGATTTAATAGAGGTAGAGGCTTATTTAATAGAGATAAATACCTTGGAGATCTTTTAAAAACTGTTCCTCATCCGTTTCCCTGTAATCTGAATCTGCAGTTGGCATTTGCTAATAGTGGAATGCTTCAGAGCATGCATTAGAGAATGTCTACCATCTCTAACGTGTAAAGGATTTTTTTTTAGTCTGCTAAATCTCGTTTTATTGAACCTTTTGGCTTTATCTCTTCCTGCGTCTGCTGGTTTTAAGCTCACCCCTTATGTAGGTCACACTTCCACATTTTATGCTAGAGCCGCTGTCTTGAAGCAGTATCTCTTGTAAAATGAAAAACTGTACGATCTCTATAGAAATAGGACTTCATTTTTGCCATAGAGGTGGTAGTAATTTCCCCTTGCTTAATCCCTTTAGTTGGGTATTGGTTGATTACTGCTCAACTTCAGCATTTTGGCGTTCTGGTATGTGATAGGATCGTTCCTCTTCAAGCTAATTTTAAGATAAAATTGTTGCAGTCCATACCAGGAAGGCAAAAAATGGGCAGTCAAACCTGCATTCAAACACAGAGGAGCTGCTCAGCTTATGGGCATCTTCAGAAAAATGGCAGTGCTTATTTTTAAGTCTCCAAGATTTAAGAGAGAAGAGCTCTACAGACTCCTTGGTCTGGGTAGCAAGATGCTTCACAACAAGCATCATTACGAGATGTGGAGTCATGACACGCTTTGCATTTATGAGGAAGTTTATTTTTTTTTTTAAGTTGATTTAATTTCTTTTTTAATGGCGACTTTAGCTTCACTGTACTTGATTTGAATATAGAGCATCGTTCTTGAATCTGTGTGTTACTGCAGGTTTGACAGCCTTTCTCTCACTGAAGAAATACTTCCCAATGTTAAAGCTTAAGACCTCCTGTGAAGCCACTCAGTGTGTAGTAAAGCTGATCCAGCTTCAGGTGTTTCAGAAGAGGTTTTTTAATATTAATCACTTCATTAATGCAGAGACAATCTTGTAGGCATGTGGTGTTAGAGGGAGGATGGCCAAATTACGGAGAGGTTGAGGCTCCTGTCAAGCGGCAGTTCCCAGGCTGGGAATTTGACAGTTCCTGGCTTTCCTGGTCTTCTGAAACACAGCTGTGTTGTTCCAGTTTTTACATTTTTATTCCCCAATCAACCTTAATTTTGCCAGTGAACGATACCCTCATAGCTGTGAATATCTTCTCTTTTTGCTATGAAGCCCTCAGTGTCTTTGGGCTATGTTTTGTCTCCAGTTTCTTGTTTTGGCATGATTCAGCCCTTGCCACCTTTCTGCCCCCAGCAGTTTGAGTTGCCCAGTATCTGCTTCTGCTTGCTTGCCTTTGCTTCCGCATGCTTGTAGCTGCAATCATTTCGGTTTTTTGGGGGGTTGAAAAACATTGGAGTTTTTCCATATGAAAAATAAAAGACCTACTCAAGCAGAGTTCTTAAGAGCATAATAATGTTGTCTTGATGTACCAAGTGGCTGCTCTTCTAGTGCAGTACCCTTTCAGAGTAAACATTGGAATCAAAACGTGGGAGGAGTGTGAGGATGAGGACATATGAGGAAGCAGTGCTCATCTCGCTTGTGTGAGCTAAGCTAGATATGGACACAAGTTTCTAATGCTAAATCTTGGAACGCCAGCTCTGTTGCTCTGCTCTCCAGCAAACTTGACTTTTCACAAGTAGGTCTCAAGTGTGTGTGTATCCTGGGTCAGCCCAGAGGTTCGCATCACTGCTGTTGACCTGATAGATTGCAAATGCTTCCTGAAGACTGTAAGAAATGGGGTAAATGCAAATCAAGGCTTCCACAGTCAAGTTCCTTGAGCGTTTTGACGCTGGTGCTTAGGGGTTGCTTATAACTAATGTGTTCAGAGCCACCAATAGACGTATCCTCTGCAATTTGTGTTGGCAAGTTCCACGGTGCAACTAAGTTCTGTGAAAGCAGGTTTTTAAACCTGTAGCATTAGGAATTGTGGTGGTCACCTTTAATTCTGTATTCAAGGAAACTAAAGGTTTCCTATTTGCTTTTCCCCATGGCATGTCTAAGATAATAAGAGGTATAAGCTGTCATTTCTTCCCCCATACAGACTTTCTCCCAAGTACCCTGATTGGCATTAGTTGCATGTCCAAGTCCCTACACTGAGTCTACTTCTCTGTTAAATAGAAGACTTTAAACTGACCAGGAATACACAGCCTGTCAGTACAGTGAGGCAGATCCTCAAATTCCCTGCTTGCCTATGAGACAAAACCAGTGTGCAGTGGTGGTCTGTTCTGGACTCGAAGAGACTAGATTTGCAAAAGCAGCTTCTGAATGTACAAGCTACTCTTGGAGGACTTCTCACACAGGTAGATGGAGCAGAAGAATATAAATTTTTCCTGGAAAGTAACTACTTTGAGTTGAAGTTGTCAGGATGTTTCATAAGGGAAAAAAATCAGTTACCGAAGTGGCCATATTATCCCCCTTTTCTTCTTTATAGATTGAGATTGTTGATGATACAGGATTTTTTTCATGTTTGTTTTTAATATTTCACCCAGAACTTCCAGCAACTGAAATTCAAGCTGCTGTTTCATATGCTGTGACTGTAGTCCCACAGGTCATCATGTAACAGCGGGCATGTCTGGAGTTCCTACAGCTGTCTCCTGTAAATCAGGGGAAAATCCCAAATTCTGGAGCTTTACCAGCTGCCATTGTGCAGCTGCATACTCTAACAGGCTGTGCTTCAGAGCTGATCTTCAGGCTGAGACCATATGTACCCCCGGGCTTGTTTCTGCACATAGGTAGCTTCGTGGGGTGGAAAAGAGCTGCTTGCTTGTCTACCTGCCATGCTTATGTTGGAAGCTCAGCACTAGCACAGAACTGATTACAAAGAGTCTGCAGATAGGCAGTTTGGGGCTGTTTGCAAACCCACCAGCATTTTGTGTCTCAACACAAGTGGTCCTGTGGCTGTCGACCCACTTCTAGTACTAATAAATCACTATGTCTTTAAGTCTCAGCCCATGCCTGGCCGTTAGTTTCGATGACAGTGTTCTCATGTTGCCTGCCATGCCCTTTCTGCCCAGTCCTCATCTCGCAGTGAGCTGGACCAAAACAGATGCACAGATGCCAGCAGCGGTAAATTCATGCCGCATCTGCTTAAATCTTCCGTTATCTGTGTATTATCCGTTGATACGCTTGAGGGCAGGGCTGCTGTTCAGGAGGGCTGAGGCAGGCTTGGGGGAATGGGCTGACAGAAGCCTTGTGAGATTCAGCAAGGACAAAGGCAAAGTCCTGTTCCTGGGAGGACTAACTCCAAGCAGCAGCTCTTCAGAAAAGGTCCTGTGGGTCCTGGTGGGCAGCAAGCAGAGTGTGAGGAGGCAGAGACTGGCAGCATCCCAGGCTGTACGAACAGGAGCACAGGCAACAGATTGAAGGATGTGATTATCCGCCACACTGCTCACTAGTTGTTAGACAACATCTGGAAGATCAGGTTGCCCAGTGTAAGAAAAGCATCGCTCAAAGTGGATTGAGCTCAGAGGGCCACCAAAGATGCTCCAAGGGCCTGAGCAGTTTCCCCATGGAGAGGCCGAGGGAACTGAGCTTGATCAGCCTGGAGAAGAGAAGGCTTTGCTGAGGAGATCGTCAAGAAGACAGATTTTTCAGTGAAGGGGGGGTAGTAAGAGTGACAGAGATAACACTTCAGTCCCCTTAGAGCCTGCTGCTTCTGAAGATGGTGTGGCAAATGAGCCACACTGAGGAACATCCAGCTCAACTTGTGTGTAAAAGGAAAACTAGTCACTGGAGCTCTTGAGTACCAGACTTGTCACATTGTGTTACCCACAAAGGCATGCCACATAATTTTAGGGTACGTCCCACCTTTTGTTTCTTCTTTCAGCTGTTGACTGGAGGTGTAAGGATTCCAAGGGACTTCTTCAAAGCCACCTATTCACCATTACCAAAGCAGAAAATATTTTGTTAATAGTGGCAACAGAGGAGGGGATTAAAAGCTCAGATGTACACAGCTTTTCTGGTTGGCTGCTGCCGCCACTCTGTAATACGTAGTGATGGAAATGCCATGATGTGTGCTGCAGGCCACTGATCAGTGATGAAATGTGTCCAGTGATAAATTTGCCTTTCCTTTGTAAATGTTTGAGAAATCCAGTGGTTTCTGTAGAGCTTCGTGTCTGCTGCTTGCAGGTATGCTGGAATTGCTCCTGTGATCAGGCAGCGTCAGGTTGGCACACGGACCTCTTGCTTGTATAACCACGAGCTCCAATATTGTTTTCATGGTTTGGTGCTTCACAGTTCCTGTGAATTTAAGATTGTTCAGTATCTGCCAGGACTGTATGAAGCCAGCGGGCTGTGGTGTGTTGGATTCTTTTGCACTGCTTAATGGCACTGGTTTCAGAAGCACGTACTCCCTTATGTCCAGAGTACTGCATCCAGCTCTAAGGCCACCAGCATAAGAAGGATGTGGGCCTGTTGGAGCAAGTCCAGAGGAGGCCATGAAGATGCTCCGAGGGCTGGAGCACCTCTGCTATGGAGACAGGCTGAGAGAGCTGGACTTGATGAGCCTGGAGAAGAGAAGGCTTCAGGGACACCTTAGAGCAGCTTCCAGTGCCTAAAGAGGACAGCAAGAAAGCTGAAGAGGGCCTTTGGACAAGGGCAGGTAGGGACAGGACAAGGGGGAATGACTTTAAACTGACAGAGGGGAGATTTAGATGAGATCTGAGGCAGAAGTTCTTCCCTGTGAGGGTGGTGAGGCCCTGGCACAGGTTGCCCAGAGAAGCTGTGGCTGCCCCATCCCTGGCAGTGTTCAAGGCCAGGTTGGACGGGGCTTGGAGCAGCCTGGTCTAGTGGAAGGTGTCCCTGCCCATGGCAGGGGGTTGGAAATGGATGGGCTTTAAGGTCCCTTCTGTTCTTGGATTCTGTGATATTCCGGAAGGATGTGGTTGAGCAGGGCAGACTTACGTGGTTAGCGAAGGCACCAAACATCAGGGAAGTGGAGCGAGTTTATCTCTGTTGTGTTTTTATCTCTTTTTAACTGTTATTCAGCAGGTATTCCTGCATGCTTGGACTGTTCTTCAGTGGTCCCTTTAGCTTTCTGATGGAGATGGAGAAGGATTTGGAATGGCTGGTGAACTTCACCTCTGAGAGCCTGGGTCATGGCCCTCGGGCAGAGGTGTCTGTAACAGGCGTTACGCAGTGACAGCTCTGCAGGAACAGGGTTAGCTTTTGATCACCAGGGTTATTTTAAAGTGCAAATTATTACTCTTCTAGATCACACATTCTCAACCGTTCATCTATAGCCCACCATTTCCTCTTAGACAAAGTGAAGACTTTGCTTTGTCTCCTGTCCGCTGTGGCTGTGTGAACTTGCTCGTGGGCCCATGTGGTCCTGCCTCTGACTGGAGGATGCTGGCTAAGATCTGTAACCCACCCATTTCAGGCAGTAGCTTATGAGCTGGTGCAATTTCCTCACATCCTATAAAATGGAAATAACAGATACTAATAAAATACTACTCAAAGCTCTTGTTCCAAAGCTGAGCTTAAGAGTTAATAGTGTTTTTGCTGAAGTATTGATTTGGACACAAATCCAAGGTCTGACTTTCTTGGCTTTAAACACTGGTGTGGGTGTTATGCTTTTTATGTATGTTCAGAGCCTTTTTTTTTGTTGAGGGTTCTGTCACCATATTTTACTTCACATAATCGCCTGAGGTTTGGGGTGGAACGAGCTCTCCTGAAAGAAGCCTTTGCAATCCATGCCTAATAGCTGCTTTTCTAACTAAAATACTGTACCTTTATGTGAGTGTGTAAAAGTAAACGTAATTGGATTATGCAAAATAATCTCTTAAAATGAGGTTTTAAAGCAATTAATAATAAGCAAGTTGGAGGTATCTGAAGCTAGGTGATGCTAACAGTTCCTTTATGCAGCTGAAACATAAAAGATCTCTTACAGAGCTGATACGTAAGGAAGACTTACTGGAACCCTCCCTTGCATTAAAATAGTGTTTTTAAGAGTGGAAATTTCTCTACAGTCAAACTTTTAACTGTATGATTTCAGTTCCCCCATTAAATTAATCCATTAAGCTTTGTGGCTGCTCTGTTTTATCGCATGTTCTTACTTTGATGCCTTGTTATTCTAGTGTAATTTGTTTCTAGTGTAATTTGTTGTGGAAACAAATCCCTCTTTAGATTGTTACCAAATGCCTTTTTAGTGGGGGTTTTCTTAAAATGCTGGGGTTTGACTGTGTTACCTCCCACTTGCTTTTTGATGTTTGAGATTACAAGGTCCTGAGGGGGCTCTTCCTGAAGGCAGTGTGGATTTGCGGGAGGACAGAAAGGTGTTTGGAGCATGTATGGAGTTGGCTGTCATACAGAAGACTTTTTCCTTACTTCTCAGAGAAAACTAGATTCTGTTTTTCTCCTCCAGTCACTCCCATGAGTTTCACATCATGTCTCTTCACTGCTCTTGCAGGTCAGATGCCAGGGCCCAGTTCGATGATACCCGGGCAGCCCATGCCAGGCCGGATGATGCCAAGTGTGGCAGCCAACATCCATCCAGCTGGCAGTGGTCCCCCCCCACCTGGCATGTCACCAATGACAGGAAATCTAATTGGACCTCGTGTTCCTCTTGCAGCTCCGAATGGCATGTGTAAGTTGATGTCCAGCAGAAAATGTTTTGAATATGCCTGGTGTGGCTTTTTCTGTCGCTTGCCTTTTGCTGGAAAACTCATTGCAGCTGAAACCCCTTTATCTGCTGCAGGAATAATAGGATCTGTGCATGTTGGAAGCCGAAGACTGGTGCCAGAGGTGTGCTTGAAGCTTTAAGTGCTTGTCTTCCCTCTAGGCATTCAAACATATTTCATTGTCCTTTATTTTATTTATAGCATCCCTTATTTTATTTATAATGACAGTAAGCTCTGTGGTCATCATCAAAAATTGCTCCTGACTTACTCTGGGAGAATGCACAGTAGAGGTTCAGGAATTAATAATATCTAAATCCTTACGTAGTGGAGGCGAGAATACAATTGAGTTCAACAATTCCTTACTGAAAACTTGGCACTGTGATATTAGAAGGAGGAAATCCTAGTTAGGAAGAAGCAAAAGGTATATTGGGAATGTTCCTTACACAGTATAAATACCTACACCTCCAAAACTGAAGTTGATTTATGCCAGCCAAAAAAAGCAGTAGCTCCTGTGTGGGTGTTACTTGAATGAGTGTGAGAATTTGGCCAGAGCCAGCAAAAGAGAAGCTGGTGTAGGATGCTCTGCTATGAGTTCCTCAATATATTTGTCTGTATTACTTGCAGCCTGGGACAAGCTGCTGGTTTGCTTCAGCACAGCAGCCTTAACCCCAGAAATGTTCCTCAGCACAACTGTCACCGAACAGGCAAAAATTGTGATGGCTTGTAGTGCCTCTCCCAAAAAATAATTGGGAAAAGCCATCCCGTTTTAGCCTCAGCTGAAGGGAGTTGCTGAGGAGTACTGACTCATTGGTGTTAACCAGCATAAGCATGAGATACTCCCTTCTGATGCTATTTTTGTTCAAACATTGCTCCTTATTCTTTTGGTGCTGTAGCTTTACTTAGTTTTCCTTCCCTTTTTCTGAGCCTCTACCTCCGGGAATATCTTACGTCAGGTTACATTCCTGCTTGCTCTCTTCCCTTATCTTAATTTCTCTTTTTTCCTCCCCTACTGAACAAGTCAGTCATGTTCCATTAACATCTCCTATCTGTGCATGAAAGCTGGCCTTTTGTATCCTTCATTTCTTTCCTCCTACTTGCTGCATCTGTGGATTCCTCTACTTTAACCTACATACACTACTCAAAGCTTAAGAGCAGGCTCTGTTTATATAAAGTCTATTGTTCCATCTATTTTAAAAGAAAAGAGCCATAATCTAAAGGCTCGAGCACAGAGGTGGGAGATGAGAAATGCTAATTCCAGCTGAAAGTTGCTTGATGTGAACTTTGCCAGCTACTGAGCTGTCATCTTTTCTGTAAAAAATGGGAGGTTATTTTCCCTCTTTCACAGAGTCCACGCAGTGCTTAGAGGTTGAAAAGCACAATACAACGTGCAGTGAAGCTTCCTTGGGAAGCTTTCCTTGGGAAACTGTAGTCATGGCCATTTCTGGGGACAGTCCTTGTTGCTTTTTCCTCCGACAGCCACATCTCCCGTGGTACATAGACACCTGGGTGTTGGCACTGGGTTCCTTTTCCATGTTCAGCTTCTCCTGGTGTCTTGCTCACTCTCTGCTGTTCTCCCACAGATCCTCCTCCAGCACAGCCGCCTCCACCAGCAGAAGGGGTGACTCCACCTCCAGCAGGAGCCCCGCCGGCCTCAGCTGCTCCCTAAGCAGTCAAGGAAGAAGGAACTTCTACAGCAACATAGTGGTGACCAAAAATGAATTCCTCAGTTACCTCCTGTTCCCCTGGGAGGTTTTCACCTCCCATTGGCGTGCCCCGGTCGTGTATGTGTGCATATACATACACAGATACAAGCACATTATACACAGCATCTGCCTACCACTACGATCACTCGTAACCTGGCAGTACTCCGCATTGCTTTGGGAAAGCTTTAGGTCAAAGATGCCAGTAGTGCCTCCATGTTGCTGGTGGGAAGTACTTTATGCTTTGGTCTGCTTGCCTTTCAGGGCGTGCTCAACTCTGGTTTCTTTCATCTTGGTGTTTTGAGCTTTGGGTTCTCCTGGGGAGGGTAAAAAAGAACCAAGCTTGCACAGTGGAGGCATTAGCTGAGCTTTAGGATGTAGCATGTGCCCATTCCACCTGTGATCTAATGTTTTGGGTTCTCCGGGTAGAGCAAAGCATCAAGGTTGGACGCCAAACCAGTGTTTCAAGCAGAGAAGGAAAATAAGGGCATGCTGTAGCACAGAAGGTGCAGGAATGCCACCGTGTTCATTACAGATATCTGATCATTAAGGACAGTAGCCGAGTCCTGGGGCTGCCTTGCTAACTTATTAAAGAAAATATTGATCCAGTGCAAATGAAGCCAGGAGTGAATCAATTGGAATAAAACCACTCGATGGTAGGAGTTTTCTTGCTCCAGTTTTTACCTTTCTTTTGCCTTTGAAGGTGGTAGTTGAACCTCTGAGTAGTTTGGTACGGTAGCCAACTGAGGAATAAACCCATGATTTTTAGTCCCTCTTTTTGGAGCATATACTTTTTACTTTTTAAAATGAACAAAATAAAAAAAAAGAAAAAAAAATAACGTAGATAGCGAAGAAGTGCTAGCATTTGGGATTGGGTTGGGATGGCTGGGATGCAAATGCCAGAACTACCTCCTGTGGACAGCTGAGGTGGGCAGAGTCAGCGACCGTGGTTCATGTCTTCAGGACAACTCGCACATCACCTTCCGCTCACTGAGCTTCCATGGTCTCAGGGGTTGAGGGTGTGAGGGAACAGCTTCAGCAGGCAAATCTAGGAGCACTTGTTGAGACCATCACGCACAGACCTCCAGACTGCCACAGCTGCCTGTTTGCTCATCATTAGTGACTGCAAAAAATCCTTTACCCACTGTGGTTTGGGTTCTCTGCTCTCTTCCTGGTGTAAGAGCATTTGCCAGGTTTCCTTGCCAAAAGTCTGGAGTCTGCTTGCTTGTTTAAAGGGTGGCTTTCAGCAACCGAGTTCAAGGTGGTGGCCGGAGGCTTGACTGGAGGGAGAGCTCCCAAATAATCCCAAACCTACAGAACCACCTATACCATTAAAAACAAAAGGATTTCTTTTGAAGAGCACTCAGGTGATCTACTCATCAGCGCTAACGGTTGAACTTCCCAGGTCCTGAGAGAGCATGAGTGCGGATTAACCCGTTCTGGGCTGCGTGCTCAGACAATCGTCTGCAGCCTTGTTACTTCCAGCGCATAGGAATGATGCTTTCCACTGTCAAGCTCTAAGAATCCACAGTGCCTAGCAGAGAACGGTCAGGGCCTGCCTGCCTTCCACCTCCCACAAAGGAAATTCAGCCCCAACGTTACCTTTCCCTCCAGGGTCTTTGGGGTGAGCATGGGATTTTCTGGTTCAGACCGTAGTCCAGTTTAGAATAACCTCAGGTTGTTTTTAGCGTGATCAAGTTCAAATATAAAGGATCCAGGTGGAGACTATTTTTTACTGTACTAGTGATGATCCTACAGAGTACCTGAATTCTTGACACTGTTGTGTTCCTGTATAAACAATACATGTGCTGACTTTTTCATCTGATCCTATATATAGGGCCGGTTTTATTCCTGCAACACAGCCACCCAATTTTGTGAAATAAAGAAAAAAACGTGGTTTTTGTACAAAGCTTGTGCCACTATGTCTGGAGTCTTTTTTTCCCTCCATGTGTGTTGTGGATGAGCCGAGAATTGTTAATATGATACGGGTTTATTTTGGGGCTGCATTTTGACTACAATGGAGTAAACACAAAGCCTGATCTTGTTACTCTGCAAGGTTGGAGACACCAAAGCAGTGCAGGCATGCAAAGGCCTTTTGCAATGTGCTTGGCAATCCCCCGCTTTGGAAAATGGTATTTCAGATTTAAAAAGCTTAATGAATGTGGATGAAGTAAAACGGCATTCGAGGCCTAATGGGATTATTTCTGTTTGATTCCTGCGTTCCCCACTGTTGTGCTTTGGACAATCGCTCAGGCTCGTGTTCCCAGTTGAATCACACACTTGAAAGAAGAGCTCTGAAGTGGCAGATTTTAATAGAGGAGGGCTGGGTGCGCTGACCTAGCAGGATCCCACTGTTCCTCTATTCCCATACGAGCTTCACTGTTAATTGTTTAATTCAGATGCCTGTTCAGATCTTTTGTCCTCTCCTGCAGGGCTCCAGAAGCTGCCAGGATATTTTGCCTTTTTGGTTAAACTGGAACCAGGAATCCAATCAGGATTATATCCTAAATGCTGCTGCTACTTCACGTAAGAGCCTTTTCCTCCAAGGAAGTGTGCTAATGGTGCTCCTTCCCAAGCATCCCACGTGTAATGCCCACAGTCCCTAATTCCCTGAAGCTGAAGAAGGAAAAGCACAGGGGTGGAAATGTGTCCCCGTGCCCAGGACATCCCACGAAAGCCACATCCCCAGTTGGGGAACCCTTTCTGGCTGATAACGAGAGGTCCCTGGGGCTGTGGTCCTCTGCTATATGCTCCCTTGGTGGGCTCAATAATGCTGCTCTGGTGTTGGGGCCAGGTGGGAAGGTGAGGAGCTCAGACTTGGCCCTCCAGATGCCTTCGGCAAGGCTTGTCCCTTGTGATTGCATCCTTCTCATCCTGGGATTGTCATTTTTCCTCCTCTTGACCTTTTTCCTAAGGAATACAAAGAAATGGTAAATCATAGTACTAGTCAATTTTTGAACACTTTCTATTGAGGGGCCTTTAAAGCTTTACAGTCACTGAAGATGGCTGAGGCTGGGCCATTATCCTGACAGAGTAATGGTCTGGATGCAGTTTGGGCCCACACTTGCTGTATGGCTGTCAGATCCCCCCAGCTGGCCCTGGTGATGGGGTGGGAGCAGTACTGAAGGGCTGGGGTTGCTTTGGCTGCTGGGTGAGGAGCGGTGAAGGGGTGGAGGGAGCATATTGCCATTGACAATTTTGTGATGGGAGCACAGTAAAACCTGGAGGCAGGTTTAGGACAGGGCTGTAACGTGCAGCTCTTGAAACTGGCTCTGCATCCACTCCAACACTGCAGAAGGGTCTTTGAGATGAAGATGTCATTGTGGTGAATGGAAGCTCACCCGCCTCAGTGCCAAACCCTTCTGCTTTCTCCAAAAAATTAGCTGTCTCTCCTGTTAATACCCGCTACTGGGAGGATGTTACATCTTCATCCAAATAATCTGATAGTGCCAGAGACAGGGATGGGACAGGCAGGTTTCTTTTCTTGGCAGGAGGAGCAATGGGGCAGTGGACCAGGAACAGCAACAGGCATTCACACCCCCTGCCTGCACTTGGCTTGGCTTCCTGATAATAGCCTAAAACTCCCTGTTGTGGCTGTGTCCTGCCCAGCCATACCAGCTCCACCATGTGGTTCCTAATGAGCTGTTTGGTTTTCTTCCCCTGGCTGACTTAAAGCCAAAAATGCACACCCAAAGAGTTGGTTTTTTTGGGGGGGGTCCAACTATGCAATTGTGCATTGTCCTCCAACCCATTCATTTCAATTCCTGTGCCTTTCTCACGAGAAACTTTTAAAACAAAGGATTTGGCAAGGCTGGAACCCCCTTTTCAGACTCCACAGGTTTTATAGCAACAGGGGGATAACCCCAGTGGGTAGTGCCAGACACCAGCACTCATCCCATGGGCTAATTCCCCCAAATCCTGGTAGGAAACGATGTGCCCCAGACAATCGGTGGCAGTGGGTGACCTGCCAACGGCTTGGCTGTGCTGGAGCCGGTGCCTTGCCTGGCTCTCTAGGAACAGTGTTGCTCTTTGTCTGCACTGTCTCCTGCCTGGCCGCGTGTGCTGTCCGTGTGGGAGTTTCATTGGAACCTCCTGCCACTGCTGGGGGACCCTTTTCAGCAGCCCTGGGAGCTATTTTCTGGAGGTTGCAGTGGGAAACCCAGGGGTAATTATCTGGATTTTTTTTTTTTCCCCAGATTCCTCATTTTTGTCCTTCCAAGTTGAAATAAAATAAAACCAACCTGGTCTCCATCAAAAAGAGCAGCCTTTCCAGCATCCTCCCAGGTTTCTAGCACTAGGTTTGGGTTGGTGATGCTGGTGGTCACCAGCACAAAGGTAGCCTCCCCCAGGTCTGTGGTGCTGAGGTGACTGAGCGCTATGGAGAGGAGCAGGACTCCACTGCCAGGTGATCTGGCAGGCAAAGACCAGGACCAGCAACTTCCACAGCACGTAGTTCAGCCCAAGTCTCACTGGGAATGCTGAGGGACATCTCCTGCCTGAGTATCAGCCCATGTGAAGGTCGATCCCTGCAGCATCCAGTTTGTGGAAATCTCTTGTTCTGTCCTAGCACTGGGGACTGGGGAAAGGCAGCTCTGCCCTTGGAGGATGCTCAGCACAGAGGTGATTTCTGCAATCCCAACATAAGAAGGACTTGGAGATGTTGGAGCAAGTCCAGAGGAGGCCACAAAGGTGCTCCAAGGGCTGGAGCATCTCTGCTATGGAGACAGGCTGAGAGACCTGGGCTTGTTCAGCCTGGAGGAGAGAAGGCTCCAAGGACACCTTAGAGCAGCTTCCAGTGCCTAAAGGGGCTGACAAGAAAGCTGGAGAGGGGCTTTTGACAAGGGCAGGCAGGGACAGGACAAGGGGGAATGGCTTTAAACTGACAGAGGGGAGATTTAGATGAGATCTGAGGCCGAAGTTCTTCCCTGTGAGGGTGGTGAGGCCCTGGCACAGGGTGCCCAGAGAAGCTGTGGCTGCCCCATCCCTGGCAGTGTTCAAGGCCAGGTTGGACGGGGCTTGGAGCAACCTGGTCTAGTGGAAGGTGTCCCTGCCCGTGGCAGGGGGTTGGAACTGGATGAGCTTTAAGGTCCCAAGCTATCAAACCCAGCAGCCTTTCTGGTTTTCCATTCCGCATTAAAGCTCTCCCATTTTTTCTCTCTGCAGCTGTAGAGGAGTGTGGCTCAGAAACGGCTGCTGCAGGGAGTGAATGAGCTGGGGGCTCTGCCCTTCCAGCAGATCCAGCCAGTGGCTGCTCGGTCGATGTGGCTCTGCCTCTGTGACACTGAATCCTTTGAACCAAACGCACTAGCTCCCTGCACAGGTCAGGGAGGGTTTATTTTTTGACAATACCAGCTGCAGCACCGCATGGTACGCAGAGGTTGTGGATGCATGTGTCTTTACCTGGTGCTGCCAGCATCCTTCCCCAAGCTGCTCGTGCAATCCTAAACATAGCTCCTCTTCTGAGGACTTTGAATTATGCCAATTTTCAGATCAGCACGGTGTCGGGAGCAGTTTGGTGTGTGACTGATATGTGGTGGGTGAGTTTGTTCCCTGCAGAACCAGTGTGGATGTCTTTGCGGGGTGTTTCAGGCTGAAGGCAGCGGGGGAGCAGGGCCTAGGGGAGCACAGGGGAGGCTGAAGGTTCGTTTTAAGTCTTGCAGCTGCAGCAGCCAGCGGCTTCCTCCAGCTCTCGGTGTCACATTGGGGCTCGTCACCTTGGAGCTGCGCCCTGTGTGGTGCCACCCCCAATCAAGGGCAAAGCTGTCCCACTACAACCCCGCCTGCCTGAGCTGAGATTGACCTTGGGCTCAGGCTCACCATCAAGGATGCTTTGAGAGAGGGAAGAACTTGTGTGTCCAAGGTGAGCAGTGCCTGAGCTGGGGCAGAAAACACCAACCTCAGCCCTATCTGTTCAATTCAGCATTTCCTGAAGTTGTGATTTCTTTGCACCTTTCCAATACTCGTTACTTTAAAAAAAAAATTGGGAAAAGTGTGGTTTGAATGTCTCTCATACCTGGATGAGGATGGAGGGTTCAAGCAGCAGCCTGGGGAGAGATAATGAGGGAAAAAAAGCTGATGGAGAAGCGCTGGTCCAGCCCATCCTGCCCTCATCATCGACCTCTGTTATTCTGCATAGGTCCTGGTTGGTGGGGACATTGACATATGGGAAGAAGCTGATTCCCCCTGTTCAGCCGATGGGAAGGAGCTCAGCCTGTGCCTCCCTCCAGCCTGTCTGTCTGCCCCCATGGGGTCCCTGATCATAATCAGACATGTCATCTGCACCCAGCTGGGTGCCAGAGCAGATCCTCCTCGACTAGAGGAATGTGCTGGTGCGTGGCTGCCCCACGGCTGCCAGTGCACTCCAGGAGCTGCCCATCAGGATGAGCCGGGATGCCGGGCTGAGCTGAGTGCTCCCCATGGTGCAGGCAGCATGAAGCAGGGCAGGGCTGGGGGGGAGCTAAGCCCCTCTGTGGATTTTTGGGGACCCCAAGGTAGGGCAAGACCCCATGAGCAGCACTTTACCGGGCAGGGAAGGGATTTGGGGTGAGATCCCTTCCCAGCTGCATGTGATCTGCTCACAGGACAGACAGATGGACAGAGCTCACGCTGAGCAGACCGTCAGTGTGGCTGTGTTTCATAATCTTTTAATTCTCCTTAAATATTTTGAGTAACTCCCCCAGGAAAATACGCGCTTGGCGGCAGCAGCCCGTGAGGAGGGAGCTGCTGCTCTGTAAGACTGAGGAGAAGGCAGTCACTGCCTGTCTGTCTGTCCTGCAGCCCCTCATCCAACCTCTGCTGCTGTTCCTCCCTCTGCCAAAGACAAATCTGAGGCAGGTTTGTAGGAAACATGCTGAAAGCAGACTCGTGAGATGGCTCTGGCTCCTGTGTTGGGCTCTGCTGCCTTGCCCACTCCTATATTTCAGCGTAGTGGTGGAGCCTGATGCTTTAAGGCTCTGCCACACTTCACCCGCTGTGTGTCCTAGGGGTGTACGGGGCTCCAAAATTCACCCCCCCAGCTGGATGTCCCTGCTTGGTGCACCTCATCCACCCTGGTCCTCCTCTCACTGATGCTGCAGCTGAGATCTGCCCACAGAGGGTTGGGAGACCCTTGGTCCCCCCTTGCCCACCTTGGTTTACTGATGGGGGCCTAATCCTGAGCCATGGGTGGGTGTGGAGCCTGCACCAGGGGGAGGCTCTTCCCATGTGAAGGTGGGCTGCATGGAAACGTGGTGGGCTCTGTCCACCAGGGGTAAAACAGCCTTCAGCTGGGGTTGGGGGTGCTGACACCTCCTCACCCCCATAGATCTCATGGGATCCAGGGCAAGGTCCCTCCTCCCTGCAGTGCTCAGCACACTGGGGTGATGGGACACCAGCATAGGCTGCCCCGAGGGCTGGTGGAGCCTCCAGCCATGGAGATGCTCAGGACTGGACCAGATGTGGTCCTGGGCAACCTGCTCCAGGCTTGAGCTGGGGTTGGCCCAGATGGTCTCCAGGGCTCCCGCCAGCCCCATGAGCTTCCTGCCCCCAGGAGTTACTGTGGGCACTGGAAGCTTCTGTGGGCTTGACAAGCACCAACCACTTCAGCATAAATACCTTGAGCGATTGCTGCTGCGTGCTGGCAGTCTTACTGGGGAAGGGTTTGGGTGCAGGATGGGTGCTGCTGCCCTGCCCGGGCTCCATCCTCCTGCCCCATGTGGCTTCCTCAGCACCATCCCCAGGATCCCACCCTTGGCCTCTTGCTGTGATGGCAGGGACACAGTGGAGGGACCCCCAGCCCTGGGTGGCGCATGGGACCCCGGTGCCTCTTCCTGACCCTTTTCCCCCGCTGTCACCACTGTGTCCCCCCATTCGTCCCGGCAGCCCCTCGGCCGGTCCCCTTGGAAACGCATCCAGGGGCGGAAGCATGGGGAATATTAAGCAGGTGCAGCCCCTTCAATCCCCTTTTGAGCAGGGACAGAGCGGGGCTTGTTCCCAGCACGGGGAGCTTGGCCAGGCACAGCGGCTGCTGCTGGGGGAGAGGAGACCCCGGCACCCCGCAGCCCGGCACCCCGCAGCCCAGCACCCCCAGTCCCTGCAGCACCCCACACATGCCCATGGCGGCCCCTCTGTGTGGGATAGGGTGGGATGGGTGAGGGGTGCACAGTGGGTGGTGGGGGGAGTCGCGGCTGAGCTGATGTCTCACACAGAGGCTGGGAAGTACTGAAATGGGGTTCCCCAGGAGCACCCACTGCTCCCCAAAGCCCTGTCCCTGCCCCGCGCATCCTTCCCTGCCGCGGGATGCAGGAGCAGCCATGGCTGGCACATTCCTGTGCTGTGGGTGGAGTAGGACATGTGTGACCTTGGGAAGCCTCCGCCAGCCGAGAGCTCACCCCAGCACCGTGAGGACGAGGCGGCCACGGGGTTAACGGTGCAGGGGACAGCACTGGCGCAGTCACTCTCCAGTGCACGGGTTCAGACTGAGCCCCCCCCCCGTGCAGCTCAGGGTGCCCCTCATGTGTGGCGGACCCGAGGGGTCCCTCCATGCCCGCGCACACCCATGAGTGTACCCACGGCTGTGCACATGCCTGGCTCTCCGGTGTGTGCTTGTCCACCCTGCTCTGCTCGCTGCCTGCCCGCAGCCCCTCTGGGCTCACCCTGGCCCCATTTTTAGGCTGGTCACGTCTGCACGGCTTCTTCTCTGCGTGCTCCATCCAGCCGCTGTGTCGGCTCAGCCTTCCTGCATCACACCGGGCCACAGCCTCGAGCAGCCCCCCGCCCGCACCCCCTGCTTGTACCCCCTGCCTGTACCCCCTGCCCTCGCCCCCTCCCTGCACCTCCAGCCCATCGGAGAGAGCCTTGATCCTGGTGCCTGCATGGAGGGGTCATGGGTGATGGAGGCACCGGTGGCATCTGGACCAGTTTGGCACTGGGAGGTGGCACTGTAACCGTGGGGTGCCCATTCGGGGACAAGGAGGGGTCTGACCCGATGCTGGGGTCTTTGCCTGGGGGGGGGGAGGGCCGGGGGGCTAGCCTGCACCCAAATCCTGCACAGTGATGGCTTCACCCTGGATTTTGGTGCTGTGCCGTCACCTTGCTGCTGCTGGGGGTCCCCAGCCCGACCTGCCAGGGCTGTGCATGAGTAGGGGGCTCGGGGTTGCAGGGTGGGGGTTCCCTTGCACCAGTTGAGGATGCTGGAGGGGATGTGTTGGTGCAGGGGTGCCCCTCCATGCGAAGCAGTTAGGGGGAGTCAGGGATGGAGCCCTGTGCTGGTTGGGTGCGAGGAGAGCAGTTTGGGAAGGGCAATGTGTGTGTTAATGAGGAATCCTGTTGCTGGGGGTGTCCCACTGCAGGGGTACCCCCCATGCACAAGCAGTTTTAAGGGAGCTCAGTGAGAAGTCCCGGTGCTCATGGAGGTGTCCTGATGCTGGTGCAGGACTGCCCCCCCCCATGCGGCACCAGATTTGGTGGGGGGTGTGGGGTGGGGGGTGTCAATAAGGGATCCTGTTGCAGGTGGGGGTGCGGGGAGAGCAGTTTGAGGGGTCAGTGAGAAAACCCAGTGCTGGCTGGGCATGCTGGGGAGGTGTCCCAGTGCTGGGGCAGGGATGCCCCCTCCCATACAGCAGCACATTTTGGGGGGGGGGGGTGTCAATAAGGAATGCTGGTGCTGGGGGGTTGGATCCTGATGCAGAGGCAGTTTTGGGGGGGGAGGGGTCAGCGAGGGATCCCGGTGCAGGCGGGTGCCGGTACAGGGATGCCCTCCGCCGTGCAGGAGCAGTTTGGGTGGGGGGCTGCCGTTGCAGGGGGCTGCAGGAATGGTCCCCCTGGGACACCGGGAAGGGCCCGTTGCCTCGTCCCGGTGCTGCCGGCGGCGTCCCCGGTCCCGCGGGCGGAGCCGGCGGCTCCCGCCCGCCCTCTCCCGCCCCCCCCGCCCCCCCCGGCTCGGCGCGGCGCGGAGCGGCGGGAGGCGCGGAGCGGGGCGAGGGGCGCGGGCGGAGCCGCTGCCGGTGCCGGCCCCGGTGGCGGAGCCGCGGGTCCCTCCATGCCGCCATGGCCCCCGCCCGGCCCCGCACCGCCCGGGCCCTGGCCCTGCTGCTGGCGATCGGCGCCCTCGGTACGTACCGGGCATGGGGATGAGGATGGGAGGGGGCACGGGGGGGCTGCGCCCCGGGATGGGGCCAGATCCTGCACCAGGGACCGGGGGGAGTCGGGTCCGACCCCCCCGGGGCTTGTCACCTGTAGGAGGGCGGGGGGGGCGGATCCAGGCGGCAGCGGGGGGGTCCGCGGTCCCGGGCGGGGGCTGCATTCCTCTGCAGGGAGGGGGGGGTCCCTTGCCGGGCTCTGTCCTCTTGCAGGGGTTGGATCCTCTTGTAAGGGGCTGGATCGTCTTGTAGCGGGGGGCTTGATCCTGTTGGAGGGGCTGGATCCCCTTGTGTGTATGGAGTGCATCTGCAGGAGCCACGGAAGGGCTGGATCCCCTTGCCGGGGGCTGGATACCTTTCGGGAGGGCTGGATTTCCCTGTAATGGGGCTGGATACCCTTGTAGCAGAGGGCTTGGTCCTGGTGGAGGGGCTGGATCCCCTTGTATGTATGGGGTGCATCTGCAGGAGCCAGAGGAGAGACTGGCTCCCCTTGCAGGGATTGGATCCCCTTGCGATTTATGGAGTGCACTTGCAGGAACCAGAGAGGGCTGGATCCCCTTCTCAGGGGACTAGATTCCATTGCGGGGATGGGGGGGGCTGCATCCCCTTGCAGTGGGATTGATCCTGCTGCAGGGGCTGGATCCCCTTGAAGGGGCTGGATCCGGTTGTGGGTATGGGATGTACTTGCAGGAACCAGAGGAGGGCTGGATCTCTGTGCAGGAGGGGCTGGATCTCTTTGCAGGGGCTGGATCCCGGTTAGGGGAAGCGGGGGGGAACTGGATCGTGCTGTATATACGGGATGCATGTGCAGGAACCAGAGAAGGCTGGACCCCTTGTGAGGGGGCTGGATTCCGTTCCGGGGGGGCTGGATCCTGTTGCAGGGGCTGGATCCCGTTTAGGGGGGAATAGATCCTATTGTGTGTAGTGGGTGCCTATGCAGGAACCAGAAGAAGGGTGGATCTATTTGGGAGGATCGGGGGGTGGAGGGGTGGATCCCGTTGCAGGGAGCTGGATCCCCTTTTATATGTATGGAGTGCACTTACAAGAACCAAAGGATGGCTGGATTACTTGTAGGGGGCTGGATTGCATTGCTGGGGGAGCAAGATCCTGTTGCAAGGGGCAGGATCCCATTGTGGGGGGGCTGGAAGCCACGATGTGCATGGGGTGCACTTGCGGGAAGTAGAGAAAGGGCTGGATCCCCTTGCAGGGCAGCTGGGAGATCTGGACCGGGGACAGCTTGGCTTGGGGGGGGCTGTGTCACGGTGGGGGGATGTCACAGAGTTTGGGGCAATGAATGGGGCTGTCGTGGGTGCGGGGGACCCACAGAGCTGGGGGCTTCTGCGGGGTTTGTCCCTTTAGTCCCCAGGAAAGGCTGTAAAAGACTCGAATGCAATCCCCCCCCACCCCAAAAAATGGCTTGTGGTGCTGGGGGGTTGAGGTCGAGCAGGGCGGCACCCAACGAGACCCCCCAGGGGTGGGGGGGGCACCTCTGACACCTCTTCCTCTCCTTGTCCCCCTCCAGCATCTGAGTGGCCCCCCCAAAACGCCAGCGAGGCCGAGGGGCGAGGCTTGCGGTGGGAGCCGGTGAGCGGAGACCCCCTGGGGGGGCCCAGCAACAGCTCCAGCGCCGGGGGGGCCGCGGCGGGACCCCAGCTGGAGCCCCCCGGGGTGGGCGCAGCCGCCACCACGGACGCGGCGGCGATGCCGGAGGGGTGCGCGGGGTGCGCCGGCGAGGGTGACGCCAGCGCTCTGCCCCCCAGAACCGGCCCGGCGGAGGACGGCCAGGCCGCGGTCACCTGGCCCGGGGACGGGGCCGCGGTGGCGCTCGGCAGCCCCGAGGAGCCGGGGAGCGGCGAGAGGCCCACACAGGCCTCCCTGCGCAGCCCCGGGGGGTTCGGGGGTCTCACGGCCGCCCCGCCGAGCCCCCCCGGCGCGCAGCTCGCCACCGACTCGGCTGAATCCGACCTGCTGCTGCTGGCCGCGGGCTCGGCCGCGCCGCGGACCCCGGTGCCGGGTGAGCCCATCCCCCTGCCGGGAGCCACGGGGGACTCGGGGCGTCCCCCGGAGATCCGGGCGGCCGCATCCAGCCCGGCCCCGGCGCAAGGGGCTCGCGGCTGGACGGATCTGACCTGGCTGCGGGAGCCCGTCACCGCCACCCCGCGCCCGGCCGAGCCGCCTGCCGACCGGACGGCCTCGGAGATCATCGACGTCGACTACTACGACCTGTTTGAAGGGGGCGAGGGACTGGGGGGCTTCCCCGGGGGCAGCCGGGGGGCGGCCGGCTCGGCACGGCAGCGGGAGCAGGATGGGGCAGCCACGCCATGGGCCCTCCATGAGCTCTATGACGACTTCACGCCCTTCGATGAAGCTGATTTCTACCCAACCACCTCCTTCTATGCCGATGGGGATGAGGAGGATGAGCTGGAGGAGGATGAAGAGGAAGAGGAGGAGGAGGAAGACGGGCTGGAGGACGAGAATGGATACCGGCCACCCGCCTCAGCCGTGCCCGGTGCCCAGCCGGCACCGCGGGACCCCCGACCCACCGGCCGCCGCGACATGGCCCCACCACAGCCCTCTGGTGTCGCGGGAGGCAACCCCACGGCGTGGCCGCGGCCCGGGGAGCGGGGCCAGCCGGAGAACGGCACCGAGTGCCGGAGCGGTTATGTGCGGCACAACAGTTCCTGCCGCTCCGTCTGCGACCTCGTCCCCAGCTACTGCCACAACGGCGGCCAGTGCTACCTGGTGGAGAGCCACGGGGCCTTCTGCCGGTAAGGGACAGGGACCCTGGGGGGGTGTGTGGGCTCTCCATATCTGTACACTCCATTCCTGGGCTCTCCATCCCCATACATCCCATCCCTGGGTTCTCCAACTTCATGCTCTCCATCCCTGAGTTCTCTATCCCCCATGCATCCCATCCTCAGTCCCTCCACCCATCAGTGCAGCCCATCCCTGGGGTCCCCCATCCCCTGTATCCTACCCTTGGCTTTCCAGCTCCCTGCACCCCATCCTTGGCTCTCCATCCCTCTGCGTCCCACTCTTGGCTCTCCATTCCTGTATATCCCATCCCTAGGCTCTCTAACTCCATGCATCCCATCCCTGAGCTCTCTATCCCCCATGCACCCCATTCTCAGTCTCTCCATTCACCAGTGCAGCCCATCCCTGGTGCTCTCATCCCCTGTACACTCTCCTTGGCTCTCCATCCCCCCGGCACCCCATCCCTGGGCTTTCCACTCCCCATACCTCATCCCTGGGCTCTCCATCTCACTGCACCCCATCCCTAGGCTTTCCATCCCCACACACCCCATCCCTTGGCTTTCCAACTCCACGCACCCCATTCCTGAGCCCTCAATCCCCCATGCACCTGATCTGTAGCCTCTCCATCCCCCTGCACCCCATCCTTGGCCTCTCCATCCCCTTACATCCCATCGCTGGGCTCTCCATCTCCATGTACCCCATTCCCAGTCTCTCCATCCTCCTGTACCCTATTCCCAGGCTTTGTCCCTCTATACCCCATCCAGGTCCCTCTGCCACTGCAGCCCCATCCCCCTGGGACATAGAGGGGCTTTCCCTGCCTCCTGAGTGGTGGCTGGGCAGGAATTAGGTCAGGGCCATGCAGGCTCTGGGGCTGCCACGCTAATCGTCCCCGGCAGATTGCACCCGGGGAGGGCCGATGCCACTGTGCCGCACAGCTCAGCACGTGTTGTGTGGCTGGCGCCAAGCCCGCCTGCATGGGGGGACACGGGTGTCCCCAATTGCCCCCACTGGACAGTTGCTGGGGCTGAGTGGGGCTGGGAATCACGGGTGTGGGGGACAAGCATCGCCCTGTGCGGACCCTGAGGGGTCACGCTCCTCAGGGACCTGTTAATCTCATCCCCCATCTGACACCCATAATCTCCCTGATTACAGATGCTGGTGTCCCCCACCATTTGGGACCCACATTTTGGGGTGGGGGTCCCCCTAACCGCCTCCCCTTGCAGGTGCAACACGCAGGACTACACGTGGCACAAGGGCATGCGTTGCGAGGCCATCGTCACTGACTTCCAAGTGATGTGTGTGGCCGTGGGCTCAGCCGCCCTCGTGGTGCTGCTGCTCTTCATGCTCACTGTCTTCTTCGCCAAGAAGCTCTACCTGCTCAAGACGGAGAACAGCAAACTGCGCAAGACCAAGTGAGTGCCATAGGGACAGGGCTGGCACCCCTAAAACTGTCCCAAACCACTCCGAGGTGGCACCCCGATAGCTGCAACAGTTTCAGTGGGCTCAGCATCCCGGCTGGGTGCAATTCTATCCCAACGTGGTGTCTGTGGGACCCCCTGTGCTGATGGGGACAAGGCGATGGTGGGTGGGAAAGCTGCCCTGCGGGGACATGGCTTGTGGCTCCTGCTCCACGGCTAATCCTTTAAAGCTGCTCCTGACTGGCACCAGTTAATCTGCTTCACTGGGAGCTGGGGCCACCAGCTGGGCTCACCACACTGCCCAGGGGCAACTGGAGATGGTCCCCATTGTGTCCCTGCGGACAGGGCTGGGGGGTGGGGGACAGGGCTGGCATGGGTGGAAGTTGGGGTCACTCTCCACCCCAGCAATTGCTGCCCACCTCCCTGGAGCCAGGGAGGAGAAGGCCCTTCCCGCCTGGGTCCCTAATGAGCTGTTAATTAGTGTTTGGAAGAGCCAAGTGTAATTAGCAAAGCTCCCTGCCAGCCCCTGGGTCTCCCTCTCAGGCCCTGGGACCATGTGGCTCCTGGCTGTCCTGGGCTGCCCTCACTGCTCCCCTGCCTGCACCTTCCCAGAGCTGGGGGTATTGAACCCCAAATCCCCCAGATGTGGGGGCATTTAGCCATCCCAAGCCCCCAGATCTGGGGCTTTTAATGCCAAACCTCCATCCCTGGAGACGTTTAGCTCCCAGGCTTCCAGCTCTGGAAGCATTTATCTCCCTCAACACTATGTTCACCCCAAAACATAGGGGCATGGGGGGCGCTTCGCGGTATCCCCGGTCTCACCACCGTGCTCTCGTCTCCTCTCGGCAGATACCGCACCCCGTCCGAGCTGCACAATGACAACTTCTCCCTTTCCACCATCGCCGAGGGCTCCCACCCAAACGTAAGGAGGCTTCTTGGCACCGTCCCCTCCTCCCACTTGCTGTCCTACCCTTGTCCATCTGTCCAGTAACGTCTTGTCTGTCCCCCCCATCCATGGCCCTGGCACTGCCTGGGTGACGGCATCACCACTGGATCCCTCTGCACCCTCCTGTCCCTATCCCGCCATGGCCTCACTTTCAGGTCCTGCCGTGCTGCATCCTGTCCCAAATACCCAAACTGGCCCTGAGCCAGGCCAGGGCTTGGTGTCTCCCCATTGTCCCCCTGCCCTTTCCCCTTCCCCACCAAGTTCCTGGTGGCTTTGGCTCTGTGTGTGGGGTGGCTGTGCCGGCATTTTCAGGGAGAGGACAGCCAGTGCGGTGTGGCTCCAGCAGACCATGCTCCCTGGCTGTGGCATCGCTGGGGCAGGACTGGGGGAAGGCAGCCAGCAGCGGTGGGTGATGCTGGAGGATGAAACACTCTGGAATGCTGCTGCCCTGGTCGGGATGCGGCCGCCAGTGTCCCCCTGGGGCTGCCCTTCCAACCTCCTGTCTTTCAAATTGAAACAGAGAGAAGCGAAGGGCTTTGCCGCGCGGGAGCCAGAGGAGGAGCGTAGGTCCCTCTAGCCTTTGCCTTATCCCACCCACCGCCAGTTCTACCTATCTTTCAACTGCCTTTAGCAGCCATAGCGTCTGCCACTGGCCATCCTGGCAGGAGGCTCCTGGAGCTGGCTCACTCCCTGCTGCAGAGAGGATGAACCTTGGGATGAATTCAGTACCACGCCACAGCATCTCACTGGGCTCTGACCCATCCCTTGTCCTCTCCAGGATGTGGAGGGCTTGGTCCTACAGTGGCACACGTACCTGGGATGCAGCACACTGAGGATGTGGAGGGGGCAGCGGGGTCAACACCCTGGGAAAAAGGGTTTTGGGGACACACAGTGCAGCCCCTCCGCTGGGCAATGGAGCCTGGTGCTCATCCCATGGGATTTCCCGTGGAGCCAATGGCACAAGCCTCGGACTGACTGGGCACCTCTTACAGCATCACTGCCCAGAAGATGGAGGTTTCCCATCCTCATATGACCATGGCTGCATGACACTGGCCCTTGGGTGTCTCTATCTATCTGCCACTTGCCAGGCAGCACTGGGAGCACCATAACCGCTACAATGCTGGCAGGTGCCTCACCACCATGGCCAATCCTGTCCCCACAGCCCCCCATGCCACAGCTCATGCCACCTCACCAGCACTGACAGTGACGCCGGGACTGTCTGGGCACAGACGTTACCCAATGCAGCTGGAGCTTGGCCCCGGTGCCAGCGGCGGGGCTCTCCCCATGGATGTAGGACAAACTCTGGGCATAGCCCAGCCACGGGGGAAGATGCTTCTGGCATCTGTGGGGGGGCACTGGGAAGAGGTGTCCATCGGGAAGAGGTGGATCTGACCAGTGGCATGGTGGGGCCAGCTGTACATTAACTGCAATAAATCCAACTCCTCGGACCTCCTGCCAAGCGCCGCTTGCTCAGAGAGTTGCTATTTTGGGGATGATGAGATGAGCCAGGCTGGAAATGGGAAGAGAAATTGGGTGGTGGGGGTGGCTGGAAAGGTGGTGGGTGGAGAGGCTCTTGTGGCCAGCATGGCTCTTGAGTGGCTTTGGATGGCTGGAGGCACCCCATGGTGGGGAATCTGTGGTGGGGATCAGCAGTGAGTCACCAGTGTTGAAGGCCAGGTTGGATGGGGCTTGAAGCAACCTGGCCTAGTGGAAGGTGTCCCTGCCTGTGGCAGGCGGTTGGAACCGGATGAGCTTCAAGGTCCCTTCCAACCCAAACCATGCTGTGATTCTATTATTCTGTGACCCTCTCCCTTCATGCTGTGAGCTCTATGTTCCCCATGTGCAGAGATATATGTTGCATGGGGGGACATTTTGGCTCACCTTTGGGCAGCCCTGCCTGCTGCTGGGGGCTGCCTACAAGAAAGCAAAGCCCCGGCTGGGATGCCGATTGAGACATCAGTGCCTTCACCCAGTTCCCATTGCTGGTTGTCCTTTGTTGCAACAGCATCCCCATTGTCATGATCATCTCCTGACTGCCCCATCTCTCCTGGCAGGATGACCCCAGTGCTCCCCACAAGCTGCAGGACTCCCTGAAGTCCTGCCTGAAGGATGAGGAGCCATTTAACATCCACAACTCGACGTCGCCCAAGCACGACGGCAGCAGCGGCAAAGGGGAGCAGGACAGCAGCGAGCTCAACTGTCTGCAGAACAACCTGACGTGAGCAGGGCAGGAGAAGGAGAAGGCGAGAGCGGGAGCCAGCCCTCCCGTCCCCCGCTGTACACATCTCCTGTCTCCTCCCTGTCTGGTATCTCATTTTCCCGCTCCGTGGCATGCTTTGATGTGTTTTGTACAGAGGAAAACAAAAATTAATTAATAATAATAATAATAATAACAAAGCCAAAGGCTGCACATGGCCTTTGGCCGCGTCGTGGGGGTGTTTGGTTCGTGCTCCGTGTATCTCGCTTGGGTTAGTTCAGCGCTGTGATTTCTAAACCTTTGCTGTCCTGCAACTGACTTTTTTTGTACTTTGCCCCACTTTTTTTGAAATACAAGTAAAAACAACAAAAAAAAAAAAAAAGGGAAGGAAGATCTTGAAATAAACCATTTTTTTTTTTAAAGTTAAGCCTCTTGCCGGTGCCTGCGATCTCCTGACACAGACACAGCAGGTCCTCGCTCCCTGCTTCCCAAGGGTCCCACCCAAGCATCACTCAGAGAGAATGGCGGGTGCCTGGTCCCCCCTCCTTGACCTTCCTGGCTTTGCCGGGCTAGGCGTGCAATGTATCCTGCTGGAGCAGGATCCCCGTGGGTTGCTGCCATCCCAGACATGCTTGGGGACCCCCTGGGATGTTCAACAGAGGTGCCTGGGCTGCTCCCTGCTCATAGGGGCTGTTTCATCCCTGTCTCCATCGTGGGATGGGTGCACACAGGGTGAAGCTGTCACTGGCACCATCCTCACAGCTGCCTTCTTTCCATAGAGCAGCTCAGGATGTCACTGGGATTTTGGGCTCTGCAGCCAAAACACCCCAAGGTTGTCACCTCCCCAGCTCCTTGTTCCCATCTGCTCGGAGAAGAAACTGGTGCTGCTGTCCTGGCGGCTTTGGCAACATCGGCCTGGCTTCTGCTGGGATAAATGAGAAGCAGCCCCCCCACCCCAATTGCCTTCACCCTACCCTGGGACTGAGCATGGAGGGGGTTCCCTGCCCAGGGCACCCCAGCACTCCCACTGCCCTCCCCTCCAGCCACGGCTCTGTCTCACTTCCCACAGGAGCCGATTTCTTCTGGAGACGGATTCAACCACGAGCCAAAACCCGCAGCTCCTCGGGAGAGAGGAAATAAAGCAATTAATCAACATACAATATTAAGCATGCCACACGTTAGGGATGCAGCCAACGATCTCCCTGGGGCAGGTAGGAGCTAAAGCCGCAGCTCAGCGTGTTTTAGATGCTTTCTGTGGGCTGCTAAATGATTAATTCTCAGCTCACTCAGGGAGATTAAAAACTGAGGGGTGGCGGCGGGAGCCAGCAAATGATCCTGGGGGCCACGCAAAGTCGAGTGAGCAGCTGACCTGCACTGTTGGGGCTTTGGATTTTGCCATTCTCCTTCCAGCATGGAGCTGTACAACAGGTAAATCAATGGATAAAGCACCTGGGCAGCACAGACACAGCAGCAAAAGATGGCTAGAGCCAAGCCTGAGCAGAGAGTGATGCGCTGGGGAGCAGGAGTCCTGCTGAGTGGAGGGGAGATGCTGATGCCCAAGAAAGCCTCATGGAAAAGCAGGCAGTCCTGGCACAGGCAGAGGCTGAGCTTCCAGTGGGACTGGGCAGGATGGGAAGGGAGCTAGAGTGGGATGAGGGTTGCTGTGACAGGAGGGAGAGGACACATGCTTGTGTATGAAGAGTGAGGGGAGAAGAAATGGTTATAGACATGTGTAAGGAAGGAGATGTTGGAGGGGATTGGGAATGACATGGCGTTGTGAGTGAGAAATACCCGTAGGGAAGAGGAGGGAAGGGGCACTGTGGGGATGGGGAGGCCACCTTGCTTCTCCACCTGCCCTTGGAGGGAGTTGGTGGGACCAAATGCAGGGAAACAGCAGCCAAGGAGAGAGACCAACTGGCAAACTCGTGGCTGCATGATGGGCTCTGGAAACCATCTCCTCCTTGCTGGGATCCTTCCTGACAGTGCCTGTGGGTCCAGCAGGACGCTGCCTTGGGAGAGAAGAAAATCTCCTTTGCAGGGAAGAAACAGCCAGCATAATGCTGGTCTCTTGATCAGAGAAACCCTCATCCCTGTTTTTCTGGCCAGCAGCAGGCAGGTATCCTGCCTGGAGATGGGGTCACCCCTTTGGATGATTTGGAGGGATGGAGCAGCCACCCCTGCCATGCTTGCTCTTCTGCATGGAGGTGAGGCACAGGCCATCCATCCCAGCACAGCCCATCCATCCGGGATCTGCCCTGGCTTGACACAGAGGTGTCCACCTTGGGAGCCTCCCAGGTGAGCAAAGTGGCAACTGGGGTTGCCCATCCTTGGCCACTGATTTTTCAGCCTTTCAGATGGGCCCAGCACATGGCTGAGGTGTGGTGGGCAGTGGGGGACAGCCTCTCCACAAAGCCACAGTAGTAACACCTTGGTGTTAATCCCTTGTTTAAGAACAGTGATGGGTGGAACCAAGGAATCCAGGAGATAGGTGTTATCCTCGGCACTCTAATCTGCAGCTACTCACCCACATAGGCTGCAGGGACTGACGCGGGTTGAGGGCAAAATCGTGTCACAAGGATTTAAGCAGGTCTAAGGATGCTCCTGGTCAAAACACACACATTAAGAGAGCTGAGGGTGTTTGTCCCCCCTGTCCCTCTGCTCCAGGGTATCAGCCTGACCCCTATAATTCCCCTCCTTGCTGTGCCCCCTGCTTTGGATCCCACTCACCTACCTGGTGCGCTCCTGCTTCCTGCATGAAGACACAGCTTCTGGCCACATCTCACTCCAGATGGCTACTAACCCTGGACCTCCATCTCGCCCTGGGACCAGTGTTCCTCGCTGTGCCTCCGTTTCCCCCCTGGGTGACAGCATGTCCCCAGCCCTCAGGCTCTTCTCCTGTTCTGGCTTTGCCAGAGCACTGAGGGAAGGAGGAGCATGGTTTGCACACGCGGGTGCATTGGGGTTACCCGAGGGGCCAGGCTCCCTGTCAGCACATCGTCTGACATGGAGAGAGCAGGGGGGACAGCAAAGAGCATCTGCCATGTGCCATGTGCCGGTCACCAGAGCTGATTTCATGGGCCCTGTGGAGGAATTTGCTTCCCAGCCAGCAAAGCAACACATGGCATTTTAATCAAAGGCCTAATCACTGTGAAACGGTGAGGTTGTGGACAGCTATTAAATTTAAATGCTCGGTTAGTTTGCAGGGAAGGGAGGCGGCCTTTTGTGGCTGGGCAAGGACTGGCACGGGACGCAGGGTGCGAAGGGACAGGAATTGGCGGCGGCACCGGCTCTGTCCTCCTCACTCTGTCATCCTCTTTTCTCTTGCAGACACATAACAGGATTAGAGCCGCGACCTCGAGACAAGGCGCCTTTCTTCCTCTTGATGAGCTCCGGCTGCCTGAAACAAAATAGCTGGAGTCCCAATTCAATGACCGAGCCCTGGCCGGGAGAGAGCAGGAGGGAGAAGGGGTCAGAGCGGCAGCTCTGTCGTCCTGGCAGGTTGTGTGCACCCAGAGTGGGCTCAACACCCCTGGTGCAGGATGCTTCTGCTTTGGGACCTGTCTTTCCCATTCCCAAACCTGTGGGTTTGGCTGTCCTTCCCTGAGCTGCTGGGAGCTTTCCCTGGGAGTGGTGGCCAGGGGTTTGTCCGATACCTGGAGCTGGTGAGGTGGGATCTCTGTGCCTGCGTCCTCTCCAGCACAATCTCTTTGCTGGCTTGGGTTTACACACACCAAGCAGCTGGATTGCCTCTTGGCTTGTAGGAGCCTTTACCTGATGTTTGCATAGCTAGAAAGCATCATAAGTATTTTGTGATGGGAAATAGCAATTACTCCATTATTCTCATTCTCACTGTAACAGGGAGCGAATCCAGTACTAAACTGACCCTGCGTGGGATTTGAAGAGAGGAGAAAAGCAAAATCCTCTTAGCTTCATAAACTGTAAAATGCTCAGTGTGGGAAAGAACAGCTGGGCATGCGTTTGCTGACACTGAGGAAGCTCTGGGGATGGCTTTAGCCATGGCAGCCTCTGTTTGTCACTGCTTTATGCCACGCTGGCTAGCACAGACATCAGGTTAACTGGTTCTGCTAGGAGAGGAAGAGAGCAGGGCACAGGCATCGCTTGGAGATTGAATTGAAATGTAAAGGCAGGAGGCAAATTGGCCAAGTCTGAGTGTGGGGTGACCAAGCTCACGACCCTCATGAAGGGATGTGGAAGAAAAGGGAAATAAAGAGAAAGGACCCTGAGGCACTTTGAGAACGGGTAAGTAAGATCTCATGGGAGGCACGTTTAAAGGTGAAAAGAGTTGAGGAAATTGGCGGTTCTTCAGAGAAATGGTGCAAACAACACACATACAAGCTAGCCCAGTAGGAAATGTAGTAGGAACCAGCTTGGCTCCATCACAAGCTCTCCACTGACCTCAGGCTCAAGGGAAAAAAAACATTTACAGAAAGTGGGAACTAGGTCAAATTACTAAGGACAGTGGTAAGAGTAGCATAAGCATGTGGGGAAACATCAGAAAGACCAAAGCACAAATTGAGGTGGAAATAGTGAGCATCATTAAGAGGAAGAAGAAAAGACTACAGGAGAAGAATGAGCAAGGGAGTGCTGGTCCGGACCCTGAGAAGAAGGATGGCTGCTGACAGAGGAGGCTGAGAACTCAAGGGTTTCACTGTTTATTTTTCTCCTGAAATCAGTCTTGAAAAATGTCAACTGCAAGCAGCTGCCTACCACAATGAGTAAGATTTTGTGCTCTCCACTGAGACAGTGTTAACTGCAATAAATAGAGTCCCCACATTGGTTAGGCGTTTGCTGAATTTCACCCTGTGGTACTTAGAAAACCACTTAAAACCACCTCAGGCCAATAAGGTAGCACAAGGGATGGGTAAGGTTTTACAAGCCCAGCTCCAGTTTGCGGCATGCCACTTCAGGAAAGATGCAGCCCACAGGAGAAGGTGCAGGGAAAGCAAGAAGAAAGGTGAGAGATCAAGAAAAGACAGTCTCTGCAGGGTGGGCAGTGGGGAGAACTGGAGACCAAGGGAGCCATGAGAAGACTGAGTATAAAGGGCTTCTTCAAAAAGGCTGGGAATAACCAGGGTCTGTGGTGGAATGCCAGAAAAATAGGGTGAACTTCAAATGATGAACTTCATTTGCTAGAAAAGACAGTTTGGAGAGACATCAGGAAGTATTTCCTACCTGTGATGAGAAAGAACCAGGACAGACTGCAGGGGAGGATGGGCAGTTCTCCTTGTAGAGGTCACCAAGAGCAGATTAGATCCATCTCAGGGTGACAAGAACTGCTGATTCCCACTTAGTGAGGTGGTGGAAGTGCTGATCCCCTGCACTGGACTCAGCTCTGGTTTCTGCCATTCTGTGTCTTCCAGTGCACCACTTCTTTGCATGGACAGAGGTGGGGCAAAAGGGTAGGCTAAGTCTGGCTTCTCTCTCTGCCACACACTTTTCACCCCAGTTTTTGCTTCTGTCACACCCCAATATTATTGATTCAGGAGTATTGCTTAGATCTACGTATACAATTTGCATGTATTAGGTGGATCAGAAGTCATTCTGCACAAGCACCCAGGAGTCTTGGTCTTGAATGAAGCTCACCCTTTGCTGGGTGCTAGAAAAAGGCAGCACGAAAATATGGTTCTTGCTTTAGAGTGCTCAGGATTTAACTGCAAGGCAAGAGACAGCAGATGGAGGCAATCTGTTGGGTAGATGAGTACAAAGAAACAGTGAGACAATACTGGCTGGCATGGCAGACAGTGGGGCTTAGCGCGAGATGAGCCAAACTTGCTAGGGTTTTGCGCAGACACTGGAAAAGAGGAGAGTTCAGGAAGGATTTGGGAGAAGATAAGGAGATTCTTCTGTAGCTGTAGAGCTCTAGCTTTTGCATGGTGGCCCAGGCCAAGGATACAGATGCGGGGAGGAGAAGTGGATCTCTGAAGCTGTCTGTATCATCCTCAGGGTGTTGAGAGGATGTTGTATGTGAGAAATAGGAGATGGCAGGAAAAAAGAACTGTGGGAGAGCGCTGAGTGAGAATTGGGAGGACGAGAAGGAAGAACTGCAAAGGGCTTATCAGAGAGGCAAGAAGAAAAAGAGGATGGGGCAAAATGAGGCACAGGTAAGAAGTGTGAAGGATGAGGAGGTGATGGTGGATGGGAAAGGCAGAGGATCTGGCAAAGAGTGGTGTCTTTAGTGAGCCAAACACTTTGCATCTGGGAGAGGACAGTGTTTTCTCTGCCTGCCTTGGTCCCATTTTGCTTGCAGCCATCCTCAGGATCCCAACAGTTCCCTGCTGAGATGACTTTGCTGCTGGATCCCCGCCGGTTTCAGCACGTTTCCCAGGGATTTTTCAGTTGCTGCTGGAAAAGGCCTGGAGACCCTTCATGGAGAGCCAGCGGGCACTTTGCTCAAAATGGTAAAGGGAATTTTAAAGGTGACCTGAAAATCGAATCAAAACTCCTTTTCTTTTTTTTTAACTTGCTTTATGAATGCAGTAAATTACTCTTCACAGCCACAGACAATCAGCAAACAAACCATGGTTAAATGCAGCAAAGGGTACTTACGTTTGACATTAGCGGCAAGTGTATAAAGTGGGGGTAATGAGGCGCCGGAAAGAAATGCCAAGAGAGGATGCAGAGTCATCGTCGCTGAGGGTTTCTAAGAACAGGTTGGACAAACAGCTGTCAAGAAAGGTTTCAGTCGAGCTGATTTTGCCTGGCGGCAGGTGTTGCTCTATCTACACGACCTCTCCAGGTCCCTCCAGTCTTATGCTCAGTGATCCTGCGATGCTTCTGCTCCTCTTCTCATCAGAAATGTCAGGCCTGCTCTTCCATCCCTCTGCCAGAGCTGCTGCCTCTGCCTCTGCAGAACAGGTTTATGAGCTTTGTCTTCTGTTCACTGGGGCTGACAGAATGGTAATTCGTAATAGTGTTCACCTACGTTTTTAATAGTTGCTACATACACAGGGGGATATGTATGTATATACATATACAAATAGGCAAAATGTAATACTTTAAAAGGGAAAGCATAAAAATCATTGCCCTTCCTATCTACTTTCTCTATTAACCTTGCACTTCTTTCTTCCCAGTCACATCAATCCCCCACAAAATCTTCTGGGACAACAAATGTGAGTTCGAGATGTGAGACTAACCCCACCCTGAAGTGTGTTTCTGGCTTCCTGTAAGCAGGGTAAGGGGGGGATAAAAGAGGGAGATGTACACACCAATGCTGTTCCGCATTTCTCTTCCGTAGGTGTCTTTCAAAGGCAGCTCAGGTGTCCCAGCTGTTTTACCACATTCTCAGGCATCTAAATTCATATTTATTTTCCCTGTCTCCTCCCTGGCACTTTGGCCCTACAGCCCAACCCAGACTATTCTATGATTCTATGATCTGCAGCCTCAGGGAATCACAGAGTAGAGGCTTTGTAAATACCTGTGGGATTCTGTTTCACCAGCAGCACTTTTCCCAACCGCTGCCCAGCTAAAGGAGGCAGGAACATGGAAGCCAGCACTCTTCCCTCCCTGGTCGCTACTGGGCTGTTTTACCCTCTGCATTTCTGAGCCGGTCCCCAAGGAGGACGGTGGGGTAGTGTGCTGGCGGGTATAATACCTGACCCCCACATCCAGCAGGCACAGGGGAGATCTGCTGGCTGCCAAAAGTGTGAAGAGTGGGGCCAAACACAACCACAGGACGTGATGGTTGAAATTAGGAGCTCACCATAACCCACTCTGGTGTTTGCTGCTCATCTGCAAAGCATAGGCAAGCAAAAATAAGTCAGATGTCGGCATTGCTAGCACAACCAAAAGAAAACCAGGTTCCCCCTAGTTTTCCTATAGAAAAGAGCACTGTTAATGGCAGAGAGGTGAGGACCTACGTTATGACAGGGTGACATGTCCAAGTAACAGGGTGACATGTCCAAGTAACGGTGACAATGGCAGGAGCCATCCCCGGAGAACAGCCTTGCCACGCTCCGGGCTCCCTTTTCCCACTGACTGTCACAGGGAGGGACCCACTGGCTTAGAAATTCTTTTCAAAGCCTGGTTCTTGCATTTCTTCACAGAAATCCGGCACCTGGTTCAGCTCATCCATTATTCCTTCCAGCTGCTTTTTGCTGCATCAAGGCCCCAGCATTGAGTGGGCTGAATTTATCCCCTGAACACAAGCTGAGTTAAAGGGACAACTTGCTCGTTTCTTTTCTTACCCGTCCATTGACTCGGCCCAACATCTGCTCTCCTATTAACCTTCTCTGGCCTCAAAGCACTAATGATCTTTTATGACTCAAAGCATTACTAAAGCATTTAGCATTCTATCAGTAACAACGGCGTGATGGGAAGACAAGAAACCCTCCCGCTTTGGTATGCTCCTTTTGCTGTGGTGTAATTTGATTTGTGCATTAAAATCCAAAGGGATGGGTATATCCCGGAGAGCTCAGCAATAAGTAATGCAGGCATCTCTGTTGCCAGAAAGGGATAATCAAAGGAGGTAAATCAAAGTGCCTTCTCCCTAAAAATCATTTTCCCTGCACCCCTATCGAGAAGCCAAGTGCTTTTAGTTAACTTTCCCTGCCGTGCTTTTGGGAATTACCTCAAATACTGCAAGATTAATTGTTTTGATTGGTTCACTTGGGGTTTTTTTTCCTACTCTTGATCATAAATTGCTTTTTACCCACTGGTGTGACGTAGCATTGGAGCTTAATTGTAAGCATCATTGTTACCTATGGATGCCATATGGCTCCACTATGCAATACTTACAAGGTTTGCTGCATTGTTAATACTGCAAATAAGCATGAAGCAGATGGAAGGGAAGGGGCAACAGTTCTAGCGGTGAAATTCTCACTGCCTTCGCATGGTAACAAGTCATGAAATGTGAGAAGGAATATATTAAGAAGGACAAGAGGTGTTTTGAGAGATGCAGCTGTATTTTGCATGTGGTTTTGGTCCCCTTCCCACTGCAAAGAGAAAAAGAGAGGATTTCACATTTCATTTACAAGGCGTTTAGGGCTCCGCGGCTCCTGGAGGAACTGGAAGAAAAGTGCTATAGAGGGAGAAATGTGACAGTGCAGACAAAAGGTGGTCTGAAAATGGCATATTTGCTAGCACACAGGTGCAGCCTGATGGGGAGCTCCCAGGTAGGAACATCTCCAGGCTCCTTCTCTGCCTGTGAACTCCCTTTGCTGGCATCTGTGCTGCAGAATGGGGCTCTGCAGACAAACCATGTGAACCAGGAGGCCAGGAGCCAGACTATTTCAAAGGGTGGCGAAGGAATTAAGGCTCTGGCTGCACCAACACAGAGCAGGGACTCAGCTGGTTACTGGACTCCCTGAGACCAGACCCAGGTTCCCAGCTCTGTGAAAGGGTAGGAAAACAAAAGCAAAGTGATTTGGACTTTTAAAGAAGCTTTCAGCTAATGCTTTTACAGAAATGAAGCCATCAAAGGATAAGAGAGGAAGTCCTTTCACAGCTAAATAACTGGTTAAAAGACAGGAAGAAAAGGGCTTTTCGAAGAAGAGAAATTACAGATGGGATATCCCAGGGATTGGGCTGGGACCTGGCTGAGACAGCATATTCCTAAATCCTCTGAAGAAGAGATGGAGAACAGGATAATAAATTTTACAGATAATACACATACAAACATTGGAAATAAAGAGGGAAGAACAGCTGCAATGGCTCAACCAAATATTCATACAGCCCACCATCTTTTCTACAACAGTTATCCTAACCAGAGGGCAAGGGAAGAACCAGGCTAAGGCAAGCAGTTCTGTTCCCACAGCTCTTCTCCCAGGCCCTGTACTTTGCAGCTCAGGGACTTCCCAAGCCAGTGGTTACTAGTATCTCCTGAGGTTAGCTCCTCCTACTCTCAGGAGATCTCTCTGCCATGGACTTGTCACCTTTTCCCATTGATTCACCCTCTTAAACCCACCTAAACCTTCAGCAGTGGTAATTCGTGGTTCGGAAGAGCCTCACGCTAAACTACAGGCGTCTCCTCTCTCTTGCTCCACACTTGCCATTTATTAGCATCGTTTGATGCCCCCTAATGCTTGCAGCGGACAAGACAGTGCAAGGCTGGTGCATCTTCTCTCCAGGTCCCTTGGGACAGCCAGCACTCCAGCACATTTCCCCTCGGCATGGCAATACTTGTCTACATTATGAGAATGAAAGGTTTCAAACGCTTAGGTGGGGCAATGAAATGCAAAGTGACAAAATATGCAAATTCGGTTATGAGGGGAAAAAAGCAATGCTAAGTAATGCGGATTTTTTTGGTTAAATTTGCTGTTACTACTCACTCAGCTGCTAGCTGAGCGCTGCTGCAGCTCATTCTTTGAGAGAGACAAATTAATGTTCAGCAGCACTCAAATGTGCTAATAATGTAATAGGAAACGTTAAGAGAGTAATGGACCCCTCTGAAGTATCCCATTGTCCCAAGGCATATTATATCTGCCATATAATACACCTGCACCTCTGCTATGGAGACAGGTTGAGACAGCTGGGCTTGTTCACCCTGGAGAAGGGAAGGCTCCAGGGACACCTCAGGGCAGCTTCCAGTGCCTAAAGGGACTAACAAGAAAGCTGGAGAGTGGGTTTTTACAAGGGCAGGTAGGGACAGGACAAGGGGGAATGGCTTTAAACTGACAGAGGGGAGATTTAGATGAGATGTGAGGCAGAAGTTCTTCCCTGTGAGGGTGGTGAGGCCCTGGCACAGGTTGCCCAGAGAAGCTGTGGCTGCCCCATCCCTGGCAGTGTTCAAGGCCAGGTTGGACACAGGGGCTTGGAGCAACCTGCTCTAGTGGAAGGTGTCCCTGCCCGTGGCAGGGGGTTGAACTGGATGAGCTTTAAGGTTCCTTCCAATCCAAACTATTTTGGGATTCTGTGATATAAACCTAGTGTTCAGCTGGCAGAAGGGTGAAAGGGGACACCTCTGGTCCAGGGATCAGAGGCAGCAAGTGCAGCTAGAGTCCAGACACTGGCGGCCAGCGCTGGGATCCAGCCCCACTGAGCACCTCCATTAGCAGTGCTATTGCTGGAGGGTCCTGCTGCAGCCCAGGCACCCTGACCACGTGGACAGGATGCTCACGGAGCTCAACCACGGGGAAGGCCAAGCCCTGCAGCAGGATGAACCCAAAGCACCGGGAGGCGCTGGAGCTGCCCAGCCGGAACCCCGCGGCAGGGCGAAACGCGCGGCAGGACCCCCGAGGGGACCGGGAGAAGCCGCGCTGAGGCGGGACCCCGCCCCTCCAGCAGGCGGCGCCATCCGCCTCCGCTCAGCGCATGCGCGGCGCCGCACCGCCACCCCGCTTCCCCGTTCCCGGAAGACTCCGTGTCCCCTCCGCGGCGGCCCGCCCGCCATGTTCGCGGAGCTGAACGAGCTGCTGGACGCCTCCCCGCAGCGACCAGACACGGTGAGAGGGAGGGAGGCAGGCAAGGGAGGAAAGAAGGAGCGGCGCTGCCGTGGCGCCGGTGCGGGCCCGCGCGGGGGCTGCTGGGAGCTGCAGTCCGGGAGCCGCACGGTGCATGCCGGGAGAGGCGGCGCCCCGTGAGGCGGTGGCGGGAGCGCGGTGTGGCCATGGCGGCCTCGGCGTGCGCCGCGCCGTTGGCGGCCGCCGCGCTCTCCTCTTCGCCCGGCCTTGCTTCCTCGCCGACCCTCAGGGCTGAAGCTCCGGTATCCGCCGCTACGGAGGGGCCGGGCCCTGTCCCCGCAGTCCCCGGTGTGTCGGTGCGTGGTCGCTGCCGTGTGGTGAATAACAGCAGAAGCGGGGGTGAAACGCGGTACCCAGCGCTCCTCCGGGCCCTGCGGTGTGCTCTAGAGGTTCCTTTGCCTTCAGGCCCCTCAGTTAATTCAGTTCACCCATGCAGGTTTTGTGGTAATGGAATCCCACTGTAACTAAATGTCTTTGCCCTGCTAAAAGCTGTGTAGCGCTTGAGGTAAAAAGTTAATAAAATACGAATCTGTTTTACATCACTCTTTTTCCTGATAGGTATTAGCACAGTGAAAGCAGGTTTGGGATGATAATTTATTTTCTGTGTCTGAGTTTACCCCTGTCTCTCCCTTGTAGAATTTATGATGGAAGTAGGGCACCATTCCTGGAAAACACTGGTGAGGTGTTTTTTGGTGCTCTGAGGGCTGGAGTGCTTCTATGGAGACAGGCTGAGAGAGCTGGGCTTGTTCAGCCTGGAGAAGAGAAGGCTCCGGGGACACCTTAGAGCAGCTTCCAGTGCCTAAAGGGACTAACAAGAAAGCTGGAGAGGGGCTTTTGACAAGGGCAGGTAGGGACAGGACAAGGGGGAATGGCTTTAACCTGACAGAGGGGAGATTTACATGAGATCTGAGGCAGAAGCTCTTCCCTGTGAGGGTGGCGAGGCCCTGGCACAGGTTGCCCAGAGAAGCTGTGGCTGCCCCATCCCTGGCAGTGTTCAAGGCCAGGTTGGACGGGGCTTGGAGCAACCTGCTCTAGTGGAAGGTGTCCCTGCCCGTGGCAGGGCCTTGGAACTGGCTGAGCTTCAAGGCCCCTTCCAACCCAAACCATTCTGTGATTCTGTGATTCTATGGCCTGGCCATGGCTTGCTGGAAATCAGCATCCTGTTGTGCTTAAGAAACATCAGCCCTTTCTAAATCTCTTCTCAACTCTGTCATCCCGATTTCTGCATCTCCTTGGCTGGTTTGCGACATGTTCAAAGTGCTGACAAATGCCTTCGCTGCAGGGCTGGCAGGTGGAAGAAGCTGCCGCCTGTGTGGGTGTATCTGACATGTCACTGCTGAACGCTGGTGACACCCGCTGCTGCCCTGCCAAGGCATTTTGGCAGTTTCCAACAAGTAGCTGCAGCTTCTGCCCTGTAGCCTGCAGGTGGAAAGAGCCTGAAAGCGGAGTGTGGAGGGAACGGGCTGGAGCAGGTGGATGAAGGGGCTACAAGAAGGCTTTGACTTTGGAAGTGCTTCATCCCCGGCAGCATCTTTCTGGGCTTGAGAAGGACATGGGGAAGGGGGAAGAGAATTGCACTGAGCATCCATGGTGGAAAATCGGGAGCTGTGGGTCTTCTCCCTGCCAACAAACAAGGTCCTGGTGGTGGGGCCGGGTCGTACCTGCTCCTCAGCAGCATTCCTCTTCCCTGGCAGCCATGGGATGCTGCCCACCTCCTCGACCCACATGGATCTGGTTGCTTCCAGCCACCTGCCAAACAATTTGATCTACCTGGTCTGTGGGGATGGGTGCAAGAGGTGCATGGACTTTGGAAAGCCTCGCAGATTCCTGCTGGCTTTGCATGCCTTCCTCCTTGTGTCTACACGGGTGGTAGATCCCCGATTCCTGTATTTGTGGCCTGTGTCTGGAGTTGGTAAAGGCTTTGGAGCAGTTCTGGGGCCACAAGCTATGGAGAAATGAGTGGGTTAGAGTTGCTCAAAGAATGACCATCAAAGGTACTAGCAAGAGCAGATTTAATAAGATTTATAAAGGCACGACTTAACAGAATTTGATGGCAAGGTCCACTCTATTACTTATTACATGGATGGAGCGTATAAAGAAAAATCGAGGCAAAATTGAACTAAAAATGACTGATACAGAGACCAGAGGCACAAAAGGTAGGGAAGACCCTCCTGTTGAGTCATGGGGTTTAAAACAGACCCCTTTGCTTTCTAAACTCCTGAAGGAGCAGAAGTTCAGCGAGATCTAGTCTTAGTCTCGGACTTGGTCAACAGTTTACATGTAAAGGGTTACAAGTTTCACCACAGAGGGGATTTTTACACAATTTTCATTTAGCAATACTTTGCAGTTTTGAAGTGGATCTTATAAAGTTTGTGAATAGAATTTACTGCAAGTGCTATAACAGTCTGTGCACATACCTAATGACGTAAAGGTACCTGTTAAAAATTTCTCTCAAGAGTCAGTGAAGCACGTCCAATGTCTCAGTGTTTCTCAGTGGGTGAGGGTTGAGTCTCAAAGCCTGAGGGGACATCAGCCCAGGTCCTGTCTTTCGGTGGCAGGCATCTGATTATGGCAAACTTGAGCTTTTGTGAGCTCTGAGAGGCATCCTGCTCAGAGGGAGATGCTGGTTGCTGCCCACTGTGAGCTGGGAGAGCTCAAAGGGTCTCATTTAGGACCACTGTTCATAGGTTCACAACATAATTGGCTTTAGTCATTACCAAATTTCTATCCTGGCCACAACCCGAGTCGGTAGTTACCAGAAACAAAACTCCAGTGGCAGTGGTACCATTCCACTTGGGCTATGATCAAGGGAAGGAGTATTCTAAGGCTGTCAGGGGACCCTCGTGAGAACCCCCCTGCAGTCCTGCATCCAGCTCTGGGGCTCCCAACATGAGAAGGATGTGGAGCTGTTGGAGCGAGTCCAGAGGAGGCCATGGAGATGCTCCAAGGGCTGGAGCACCTCTGCTATGGAGACAGGCTGAGAGAGCTGGGCTGGTTCACCCTGGAGGAGAGAAGGCTCCTGGGACACCTTAGTGCAGCTTCCAGTGCCTAAAGGGGCCAGCAAGTAAGAGGCTGCCCCATCCCATTCCTGGCAGCGTTCAAGGCCAGGTTGGACGGGGCTTGCAGCAACCTGCTCTAGTGGAAGGTGTCCCTGCCTGTGGCAGGGGGTTGAACTGGGTGAGCTTTAAGGTCCCTTCCAACCCAAACCATTCTGGGGTTCTATGGTGATCCCTGCTGTCAGCTCCCACCTTGGCCAGGAAACAGGAGTCCCTGGTATGGTCAGTACCTCTCTCCTTAGCCATGCCAGAGTACCTGGTATGGTCAAGTGACGCTTCAGTACCCAACTCATTACACAAAGACCAAGGCTTATGGGAATTCCTGAAATCATAGAGCAGCCAAGAGGATGGAGGGTGTGGAGGGAAGATGTGCCACCACACAAGCAGGACACAGGAGTTTTCTGGAGCTGTTGCCTCCTTTCCTCCTTCTCTCCTTACTTCTACCAGCTGTGCTTTGGTGCAGCTGCTGCCTTTGGAGATGTTTGGTTTGGATGTTTCCACTCCTGTCTAGCTGGCATCTTAAGTGTCAGAAGGGAAGAGGTTTGAGTGCTGCCTGAGCACCTGCAGCGTGACAGCAAAGTGAGGATTTAAGGGTTTATAACTGGAAGGTTTGAAAAGCAAAGTAATGGATTTAAGAGTTTATAACTGGAAGGTTTGAAAAGCAAAATAATGTATGCTCTGAATGATAACACCCTGCTGTGTTCTGCAGAGGAGAGAGCCTTTGGAGAGCTAGCAGGTGAGGCAGGAGACTCAGAGTCTGCTCTTGCAGGGGACCATTGTGGGGAAGAGAGATGTTGAAGAGGATGGAGTCGTGCAGAAGATAAACCTCTGAACATTTGAGCTTGTGCTGTTTGAACCCAGAGACTCTTCCAGGCTTAGCCATGGAGGATAAATCTCAGTTTTGCTGCTCACGGAGGTGGTGCCTCTCGTTATTGTAATGGCCACAGAGCCTAACCCCTTTTTTTGGGTGGGAAGGAGCTCTCTCTGGCTGAGGCAGAACAGCACTTCTCTACCCTGGCTTCTGCTTTGCATTCTCTGCAGCCATGTTCAATATTTGTCATTCCATTAGCACTGCTTTTGGTTTTAGGCAGTGGGGAGTTAACTCTGATAGATGGCTTGTGAATTGCCTATGGGTATATTGCTTGTTGCTGTAAAAGGCTTTTTCTTTTTTTCTAATAGATTGGGGAAAAAAAAAGTGCATTGATAAGTTCTTTGTGATTAAAAGCAGCCCTTCTATGATTTGTATTGATTAAAGAAACATCTTGACTAAGGTTTTAATGGAAACAAATGCCTTGATGAGGCCGGTACTGATAACAAGCATGCACTGATGAACTGAATTAATTTCCTGTGTGATCAAAACAAGGTATATACTTTGTGCAGAGAGCTCTGCTCCAGTGCACGTATTCTGAGGATAAGGTTTTCTGCTCTGAACGTCGCATGTTTGAAGTAACCCTGGAACGGGGAACAGGGAGGGTTGTTTGGAGATAGGAGAAGATGCAGCTGTAGCAGGACTGCCATTTTAAGCACTCAGCCGATACAGTAGGAGAACGGACAGGGAATAGTGGGTGGCTGTTGTCTCCCTGCCATCTGTGCCACTTGGAGCAGAAAGAGGTGGAAATGGCTCCCAGGCACTCATGATGATGGTGTCCAGCACCAGGTGCATGAATACTTGGTGCCCTCTGCACCAGCTGCGTGTTTCCATGTGAGGAGGTGGCTCTTGGTGGTCTCAATCTAGCAGAAGGGCTTTCAGCTGGTGGGCACATCTTTTTGAAAGCATTGAACTCAACAGCTTTTGATGCTTCCCTGTGGGCTGTGTGGGCACTGACATCCCTCTGTAAACAAATGAGTAGCTGTAGTGCTGCTTGTCCTCTTCTTTCTCTGACTGGTACCTGCAGAGTGTTACCATGCCTTAGCAGACATCTTGTCTACCAAGATGGAACCAGGAGCAGTTTGTGTCTCATGTTCCTCTGTTAAGTTACTTTGCTGTTTCTTTTTCAGGGTAAATTCACACTGCTGCGAGACACCAGAACAGATGGCAGCTTCCTTGTGCACCATTTCCTCTCCTTCTACCTCAGAGGTATGTCAGCAGCAGGACTCTCCAAGGCAAAGGTTTGCCTTTGCCTGCTCCTTGGAGGTTCCTTCAGTGTGAAGTGTTTCTGTGTGAGCAGAGGGTGGTTCTGCAGAGCATGAGACATCCTCAGATTAGTGCAAAGCTTTGGAATCAGGATTTATGAATCCCAGTCCTGACTTGTTCTTGAGACTTGCTCTGTATCTTCAGGTACATCCCATAACATCTGTGTACCTTGTTTCATCATTAGTGCAGCAAATGTTGTAAATCACACGGGCTTTTGACGGTAGGAGCTGACTGCAATTCCTTCACCAGCTAGGTTTTTTATAATGTAATTAAACTATCAGGAACAACTAACAAATAGATAAGCTGGTAGTGACTAAAGAAACAAAGAGCCTAGCAAGTTGCCTAATTGCTTTTCTGCGAACAGTTTCACCTGTGAGTAACCTACCAGCCCCTGCAGAGTGGGTGCCGGACTCATGGACTCTTCCAGCTTTCGGCTGGCAAAGCAGCAAGCCCAGCAAATCTGGTACCTATCAGACTTGAAACTTAGCTCAGAGTGCTATGCAGGTGGCAGGGCTGAGAGCATTCTGCCCCCCATAACTGCCATGTCCTCAGCTATGGCTTTACCCCAGTTTTAAAAAATCGTTTTACTTAATGGAACAGTGTGAGACTGCAGGGAGACCTGTGAAGAGCAGGTTATTGACAGTGTGAACAGTTCAAGATCATATAATTCTCCAGCATGTGCAGGTCCCTCTAGATCCTGTCCCTTCCCTCCAGCGTGTCAACTGCACCACACAGCTCGGTGTCACTGGAAACTTGCTGAGGGTGCTCGATCCCACTGTCCATGTCACTGACAAAGATGTTGAACAGCACCAGTCCCCTGAGCAATGCCCCTCGTCACTGGTCTGCACTTGGACATAAAGCCATTGACTGCAATTCTTTAATCGTGGCCATGCAGCCAATTCCTTATCCCCTGAGTGCTCTATCCATCAAATCCACGCCTCACAGGGGCAGCCCTGCCAAGGCGCTGCCTCAGGGTCTCCCCACATCCCTTCGCTGATCTGCTGCATATTCCACTTGAAATCTGTGTCCTGCTTTCTGGCAGGGAGAAACAACTAATGATTTTGTTCATACACAAAGCATAACATCAGGTTGTCACGTTCTAGGTTTTCCAAAATCATGTTTTAGTGACAAATTTGCTTGTTCTGTGTGTTTTTCCTCTCAAGGTCACTTGCTCTATGAGAGCCAAACTGGGGATTTTTGGCACATCACTCATTTCAGTAGTTCGTGTCATGGTCAGCCCTTGGCCTCTTTGCAGTGATACCAGCAAACAGTGCCAGGAGATCCCTGGGCAAGATGGCATGAGACAGAAAAGGGGCCTCCTTCTTTTCTATGTAATTTTTTTTTTTGTTCTTTCCTTTTCCTTTTAAACTTAACAATTTTCCTAATGTGGAAATCCTATAGAAAGGTGAAAATTGAAAGCCTAGCCATGAGCAAGTGACCTGTCTAACTTCAAGACCTTTCCAGACAGATCTGTAGCCTGCCTGCTGTGGGTTATGTTCTTTGATAACGGCAGCTTGCAAAATTGAAATGATAATGTGTCTTTTTGTCTTCCCCCCCTACCTGAGCTGGCTGTAAGGTTTGCTTTGTGGCGCTGCTCCAGTCCTTCAGTCACTATAACATCATAGCACAGAAGCTGGTAAGTCTCTTCGCGTAGGTTAATAATTACAGGTCTGGGGAGTTTCTGTTGGGTGGAAAGGAATGAGAACAGGGAATGGGAATTGCATGTGAGCAGATGTTTCCAGATCTTGATGGGGATGTCAGGAGTGGTGCTCCTGCAGCAGGAGAGCACTTCTCACTGGAGAAGGGATGTGGTATAGGGAAAAAACTTAGCTATAAGATTCACTGCAAGGGCCCCATCGGGCTCTGCCCCAGCAGGGGCAGAGACCTGAACGGCTGCTTGCTTGCTTTGTGCTTAGAAACGTTTTCTGGAGATCAGTGTTCCCCAGGCAGGCCCACACTGGTAAATGTAGTTTCATTAGTGCTCTGGGGAGAACAATGCCATGGTGTCTGTGTCCTATGGGCCTCTCTGTGTGCCTGCAGGATGCACCAGCTGTGTGACATGGGAGCTCCTGAGGTGACTTTATGCTCTGTCCTGTGGTTACGTTGTGATGAAGTGCGTTGAGCTGAATCCCCTGTAGATTCAGAAGAACACCTGTATGCCTCTTTGTGCCTGTGGGCCGAGCCATCAGTTTGAGCCATCTGAGGAGCCACAAATGCTGAGTGTGTTCTTATGGATTTCCTTCCCTTGGTGGATCAGGCAAGGGTTATGTGTATCCTGAAACGAGGAAATGGAGAAAAAAAGTAGGCAGGGTTATTCCCACTGTCAGCAAGTCAGCCTGAGCTCTGGCTTTAAACTGCATTTCTCAGCTTTTTGTGCAATGCTCAGATGTGAAATGCTGTGGTTGGGAAGTCCAGGTGACCTTCCAGCTCTGAAGTGATGGGGGCTTGCATTAGTCCTCCCTCTGTTTCTGCTGGAAGTCCCAGCAGTGCTGCTGCTTATAAAGACTTCCAGGTGCTGAAGAACGAGGTGTTGCAATAACAGTGTATTCCCCACTGTAAATGGGGGTTGAGTTTTGGTGCTTGCTAAGCAATTGCATTTCATCTACTACTCAGTTTTTACCTTGTTAAAGGAGATCAATGGTCTGAGAGCTCAGACCTAAGTTAAATCACAAAATCCTGTAGAATCCTAGAATGTTTTGGGTGGGAAGAAACCTTAAAGCTCACCCAGTTCCAACCCCCTGCCATGGGCAGGGGCACCTTCCACTAGAGCAGGTTGCTCCAAGCCCCTGTGTCCAACCTGGCCTTGAACACTGCCAGGGATGGGGCAGCCACAGCTTCTCTGGGCAACCTGTGCCAGGGCCTCACCACCCTCACAGGGAAGAATTTCTCAGCTTCTTTCTCAGAAGATCTCAGCTAAATCTCCCCTCTGTCAGTTTAAAGCCATTCCCCCTTGTCCTGTCCCTACCTGCCCTTGTCAAAAGCCCCTCTCTAGCTTTCTTGTGGGCCCCTTTAAGTGTTGGAAGGCTGAGCAAACAAAGCATTTCCACATGCAGCTTTAACTCACAGCAGATACTCAACTTGCATGATTGCCCAGCAGAGTAGATTCCCCACTGCTGAGCAAACCAGCCTCTGCAGCACTGACTAGTTCTGCCCTTTGTGTAGCAGAGAGGAGAAAATCTTGGGGGGAACTTAAGTGGGACAGGAAATGGGGCGCAGCCACCGGTGTAGGTAGGAGATTCAGCTGTTAAATATGGGATCCTTGCCTGCTCTAAAAGCAGAATTGTGTTTGTTGGTGTGTTTCCTAATGTGATGAAATTTCCTGGTGCACAGCTTGTGCGTGTGCTTTTAATAGGTGCTGTTGTCATCTCCCTCGTGGGAGAGTCTGAGAAGGGAGAGAACATGAGGATTAGCTGGAGCACACGTGCAATGCAAATTGAAATCATTTGCTGGCTGATGCTTCAACAAAAAGGTTACTGATGTTAAGGGAGGTGATAAGAAGAACAATACAGCTTGCCCGGGGAGTGCAGAGAGGTGATTAAATTTGCCACAGTGGTGAGCTGTCCCTCTCCCCTTGGTTTCAAGTCTGAATCAGTCTTACATTAGGACTTCACAGGTGCCGTTGTGGTCAGTTGTTGTGAATTCTTACTGAGCTCTGAGGAGTTGGAGGTCGTAACATCAGTTATTTATATCTGTCTGAGTTTCCATAAGGTCTTGTCTTTGCTTTAATCCTTTTTTTGCCTAAATGAACACATCAGGCTCAGTAAAGGTGGTTTTCAGCAGGGTTGTGTCACTCTTAAACTTGCTTAAGAATTCGCTGCTGTAGGTCTCTACTGGAGACCAGCAGGGATATCACGTACATGGCTGCAGCAAACCCCAATTCCAGGCAGCACCCTGAGCACCGTCATGCTGCAGTTAGGTGAGCTGCATGCCCCACCAAATTACCACCCGCTTCCTCTTCCTCCATGGCAAGTCCAAGCCAAGCTGCCTGGCTCTCTGTTTTGGCCTGGAGAGTTGCATGGGATGAGGCTGTAGTTCCTCTGAAGAACCTGGCCCAAGGGGAGCTCTGAGGAGACCTTAAAGCAGCTTCCAGTGCCTAAAGGGGCCAACAAGAAAGCTGGGGAGGGGCTTTTGACAAGGGCAGGTAGGGACAGGACAAGGGGAATGGCTTTAAACTGACAGAGGGGAGATTTAGCTGAGATGTGAGGCAGAAGTTCTTCCCTGTGAGGGTGGTGAGGCCCTGGCACAGGTTGCCCAGAGAAGCTGTGGCTGCCCCATCCCTGGCAGTGTTCAAGGCCAGGTTGGACACAGGGGCTTGGAGCAACCTGCTCTAGTGGAAGGTGTCCCTGCCTGTGGCAGGGGGGTTGGAACTGGATGAACTGTGAATGTCCCTTACAAGCCAAACTATGCTGTGATTCTGTGATTCCTAGGTTAAATCTCACATGCATAATCATTCTTAGCAGGAGATTATGCACTTCCAAAAGACTGCAGTTGGAAGAGCTTCATACCTTATCAGTGCTCTCGTTTCTGCTGGGAACGGGGTGGTCCCAGGCCTGGGATGAAGGGTCCTGGAATGAGGGTCATATTCTATGGTCTTTACAGTGATGTTTGGTGGATCTGGTCACTGTAGCACCTGGTGTATGTATAAATAAACTAAATACTTACAGTTAAGTAATGCTTGCCTTACATGCTCTTCCCCACAGCGTTGCCAGATTTTACCAGTCCAGAACCACCTCCTTATGTGTTAGCTAAATGCAGTGATGTATTTTTACTTGCAGGAAAAAGCTTCCCTGGATTTTTGTGCCTGCGCTGCCTCTGTAATGCCGGCTTCACACTTTTCCTGTTTTGCAAATCCTGCTCTTTTCAGGAGCATCTGCACTTAATTTTAGGGGACAGTTAATGTTATTTGCTGTGTCCTTGTAGAGGATATGCTGGGCCACAGTGGCAGGAAGACTAATGGCATGAGGGCTGCTTGCCAGGTTGGTGTTCCCACCCTCATTTGTACAATGTTTTGCTTTAAAGGAAAAACATACTTGTCCCCATTTGATCTCCCTCTTGCCTGCTCCCCTCTCTCCTGCCCCAGTACTGAGATCACACACCAGAGGACATCAACTGGTCACCTCTGCTTGCCCCTGCAGGTGGTTGTACTAGAGAAGGGACCTCGGTCAGTTGCCTGGTCACAGATGGTCACACTTTGTACTCGGGCTGTGTTTGCTGTTGGAGCTAATGACCGCTGCCTCGCACGCTTCGTTACTAGTTCTCTCCTCCAGATATTTTGCATTCCCTGATGAAGTGTCCCACGGTGAGCAGTGGTTCTGGTTTGAAGGGATGTCACGGCTGGCAGGCCAGAGGGCCACTACGCTGCCCGGCTGGCAGCATCCCACATGGGTGAGAGCAGTTGTGCTCCATCGTGGTGCTCACAGCTCCAGTCATGCTGAGCTGCTGTTTCAGAAGCATTCCTGGGCTTGATGGGTAAATGACAGATTGCCAGAGAGAATGTTTGTGTGCTCCCAGCCATAATGGAGCGTGGTGCTGTGAGATAATGAAAGCTTTCAGGGCTGCTAATGCACGCTGTTTGGATGTTCTGCAGCACGGCGGCTCTGCAGCAGGGATGCGTGTAGTGTCTGTGGCAGTCAGGAAGGTGCCGTTGGCCATTTTGAGTACTTTTCCCACTGTCTCCAAGCTGTCCTCATGCTTCCTGTGCTGCTTCCAGAGGTTACTAGCTGGGAGACAAGCAAAAGTTTGCAGTGGAAGATGACTGCAGTGGGGTGCGTCCAGGTCTCCATCGAATGCTGTCTCTCTGGGACCTGGTTCCCCAGTTGGAAAATGAGACTGGACTTGCTGGATCCACCCAGGAACATTGTGACATGACACCAAAGGGATCAAATTCCTGGTCTTACTTAAGAGCACACTGCCCCTGGCTGCCTTGCTCTCATGCTGTGGCCCTTCTCTCTGTCATCAACTATTTTCTTGCTGATCTGAAGTACAGAGATTCTGTGTGTGCCAGAAGAAATGGCTGACGCAAAATTAAAATCAGTTTCTGAGTTATTGACATTAATAGTGAGTTTAGCCACTGCTGTAGCAAAGCATTTCAAGGCTGTGGTCTCCAAAAATTCATGAGGGGATGAGGTTTGTGTGACTGTGGTGCCGTCCAGCCCCTTTTTATGGCACGTCAGGTATTTGCCAGCCGTTCCCTACTCCTGGCCTGCCACATAAAGGTTCTTCTGTCCTTGGTTGGAAATTTTTCCATCGTGTGTGCTTGCAATTGCCCAAGAGGCTTTCCTTAGCTCTCCCTTCCTGCCCTGCTTTCTGGCATGCTTTTAGTGAGCAAATGTCACCTGCAAAAGCTAAATCCCTCTGCCAGCAGCCCACATCAGCGTCTGCTGGGCTTGGGGCTGGTTTGGAGGTATGGCGGGGAGAGCGAAGGGCCCCGTGTTCCCCGAGAGTCTCATTCCTGGGAATCCTGGGAATTACTGCTTCTGGCTTGCCTGGGAGAAGAGGAAAAGAGAGGAGACAATTTGGATTAGATGAGGCAAGAGTGTGCTGCAAGAATAACTTGCTGGTTAATGCTGTTCATTGAGAAGATGCTTGAAAACAAAAGGGGTATGTCCAGAAGTGCTGGCTGGTGCCATGCCTGAGGCTCTTCCCCACATTTGCATGGCAGGTGGGACCACTTGCCTCCCGGAAGCATGTGTGGAAGACCAGGAAAAAGAAGGGCAAGCTCCAGGCTGATTTAAAAACTGGATCTGAGGTGGGCACATGTCAGACAGCCTTTGCTAGTTGAGGATGCTTGTCAAAGTATCCCCTGGCCACAGTGGAAGACGTTGCCTCCCATCCATTGTTTCGTGATTGCTGTAGACAGTGTTTTCTGGCACCAGCTCTGATGAAAGGATCTCTCCCCCTGGAGTTTCAGCTGGGAAGGAAAGCAGTGGAAATCTGTCTTTTCTCTCATGAGCGCTGAACGTGTGGCAGCTGATAAGCCTTGCAGGAGCTGTGGGTTAATCTTCCTGTAAAGGGTCTCTTCCTTATCCATCCAGACCTTCTCTCTGGAGGTCCTCATGTGGAAATGCTCCAACACAGCAGCCTAGCACAGCCCTTTGTAGGGATTGTCTCACTGATCAGATGTTTAAAATGTGGCTTTACAATAGTTTTTTTAAATATATATATATATATAAAAGAGACAAAAAGGGGTTTTAAAATGTTGGCGCTTGTATTTCATGTTGGAATAACAGGAAGATCAAGCAGGTGAAATATGGAAGTAGAAAGCAGTAGGCAGAAGTGGACACATCGCTTTGCTGCCTTTCCCTCTTGTGTGGGAGCAAAGAGAGCCCAGTGGCTCTCAGGAGTGTCATGAGGACTGGGAAATGCTTGGAGATATTCCAAGGTCTTTTCAAAAGAAGGTGTTGGGACAATGCCAAGCACAGCTCTCTCTGTTCAGTGCTCGACATCCTGGGGGAGTTGCTGCTTCGAACCTTCCTCTTGCTGGACGATTCAGACTCTGGGCTCAAATGTCCTGCAGCTCCCAGCACAATTGCTTAGAAAATAAGCAAATATCTGTATTTTCTGTGATGCTTAAGAAGTTCCTGCTGGTGTGTGCCTCCTCCAGCATTCAGGCAGAAGCCAGTCCTGGCTTAAGGCAAAAGCTCCTGCCCTAGGACTTCTGTTCCTGGCCAGTCCTGCTCAGTCACCCTCTCCAGAGGTTTCAGAACCTCGCAGCATCCTGAAGGGACATCTTCTCTTAGGGGGTATAGGACCTGCTTTCTCAGGATCCTTGTTTCTGATTCCCTGCCTCTAGCTCACCACTTTGCCTGTCAAGCGATACTGCATCGAGCTAAACCTTCCTGAACTGCCTGTAAACCATCTATCTTGCCATCTTGTCCACCTACCTGCTGCGTTGCGCAACAGCCCTATTTCCAGGCTGCTGAGACGCTGCGAATCTTGGCGTTAATGCTCTTGGTTCCATTTTAAGAAACAACAGTCCTGTTGTGAAATGTGGGAAGCAACCCACACCAGAAAGCCAAGCACATTTGCGCTTCTTCCTGCTGGGAAATGCACAGTTTGGCTGAGGTTCTAAGATAGCGCACATGAGATAACTTTGTATGATCATGTCAGTAATAGATACTAAATTTTCCCCTGAAAGGTGGACTGATGCAGTTACCAGTAAGCTGAGGAGCTATATAACAGTTGGCAAAAGTAGCCTTTGCTGATGGAAGAAAAGAGGATGAGACAGGAGTTCATGACATAGATCTCTAGTTGGGGTCTTCTGCATGTCTGCTGCAACTCTGCCAGGCTTTCTCTGTTGGAGCTGGACATGCCAAGTATGTGGCTCTCGAGGTCAGTCTCATGATCAAGGAGGGCTGAAAGGAAGAAATCTCAGCTTGAGTTTGGGTCACGACCTGTTGCGGATGGAGCAACACACTTCACTCATAAGAGAGAACTATCAATATTGATATAAAACAGTGATTTGACAGAATTTAATAATACATACTAAGCTAACAGAAAGGAGATTTAGATGAGACATGAGGAAGAAGTTCTTCCCTGTGAGGGTGGTGAGGCCCTGGCACAGGTTGCCCAGAGAAGCTGTGGCTGCCCCATCCCTGGGAGTGTTCAAGGCCAGGTTGGACGGGGCTTGGAGCAACCTGCTCTAGTGGAAGGTGTCCCTGCCCGTGGCAGGGGGTTGGAACTGGATGAGCTTCAAGGTCCCTTCCAACCCAAACCACTCTGATTCTATGAAGTACAACGGTGATTTAACAAGATGCAATGGCAATGAGCACTTGAGTGTTTACTGCATGGAGACCCTCCCATTGAGTCTTGAAGTTCAGAAATGACCCTCTGGCTTTCTAAACTCCTCAGAAAGGAGTCTAGGTGCTCCTAGACAGCTCTGGCTTGTCTTCAGACTTCATCTCAGTCTTGGTCAGTGGTTTATGTCTGGAGGATTATATATGCACAATCTATCTTTTATATCACTTAAGATTTCAATGTGTGGTGGTGTTAATCACTTACTGAGAATCTGTTGTGGCAAAGAATCTCTCAACCTCAAGGAGTAACCTTGGGAGGTGTCCCTTCTCCAGGGGAGACCCTGGCATGCAACCTGGTGCTGTGCAGGAGAGCTCCATGGGCCCTGGGCTGCCTACTAGTTATGGAGCGAGATAGTTGACACATAGTCATGTTTGCATCCCCCCAAGAAGGGAGGGCAAAGAAATCACTCACAGCAGAGTCCTTGGGGCAGCCTGGAGCAGTTCCAGGATGTTTGAGCCCCAAATCACAGTGATGTTGTTTTGTTAATCTCCTGGCAAAATACAGGAGAAACCAGTGTGTGTAACAGAACCGCCTGTGTCATCCCCTGCACAGGACTCACTGAAGCATTGACTTTCTTAGCACATTTAGATAAGGCTTGATAAAAATTGGCTGTTGATCTGCTTGGTTCTGTTTACACAATTCCTTCAAAGCTGTTTGCTCCGCAACGTAATGTTTTTCTCTCTCGAGGGAGTCAGTCTGACAGCTGCCAAAGAACGGGGACAGCTTGTCTTCTTGGAAGGCCTCAAGTCCTGCCTTGACCTCTGGTTTGGAGAGGAGGAGAAGCAGTCAGGACAGCCCAGTCCTCTTCAGTTTATAAGGTAAACCTGACCAGTTGGTGGTTCTGCCAGTGCAGCCAACACCGAGAGCATCAGCAAGGTCTGCGGTTGAGATCAGGCTCCCTTTGGGCTTTGCTCTGAGGCCGAAGGACCCAGTAGCGGCACACCCAAGTGAAGAGAAATGCCATCACCATGCACATTGCTGTGCTTGCCCTGCCCTGCCTCTCCCTGCTGCTCAAAGAGGGATTCTGTGCCCCTTCTCCAGAATTTTAGAGCAATTTCCACCCCTGTCCCCATTGCCGAGCATGTTTTAGATCTAGAGAAAATCTATTTTGTCACTCGACAGGTTTGTGTCAAATAAAACTCCAAGAAGCTTTATTCCTTTTGTTATTATTTTGAGTTATATTCCAAAAGAACAGTACTGCTTTAATCATGCTGGCTTTCATTTTTATTTCCACTTCACTTTCTCCATGCCCCTGATGATTTGATAGAAAAATATCCATTGAGGACTGTTAAACTGGCAAAAACCGTGTCCTGGGCTGCATCACCAGCAGCGTGACCAGCAGGTCGAGGGAGGGTATTCTCCCCCTCTGCTCCGCTCTGGTGAGACCCCCCCTGCAGTCCTGCATCCAGCTCTGGGGCAACAACATAAGGATGTGGAGCTGTTGGTGCGAGTCCAGAAGACGCCACAAAGATGCTCTGAGGGCTGGAGCACCTCTGCTGTGGAGACAGGCTGAGAGAGCTGGGCTTGTGCAGCTGGAGAAGAGAAGGCTCTGGGGACAGCTTAGAGCAGCTTCCAGTGCCTAAAGGGGCCAACAAGAAAGCTGGAAAGGGGCTTTTGACAAGGGCAGGTAGGGACAGGAGAAGGAAGAATGACTTTAAACTGACAGAGGGGAGATTTAGATGAGGTCTTAGGAAGGTCTTCCCCGTGAGGGAAGACATTGGGTCAGTGGCTGAGGGGGACATGCAGTGTGTGCATGGGCCACACCCTTCGAAACCTCCTCCTTCTCTTCCAGCGAGAGCGCTTCTGACCTCAAAGCCTTGTTTGACTTTGTCCGGGTGTCCCTGACTCCTGCTGGCAGTGACTCCTGGAAGGGCCCCGTGCTGCTGGTGGACGACCTCAGTGTCCTGCTCAGCCTGGGTGCCACGCCGGTGGCAGTGCTGGACTTCATCCACTACTGCAGAGTCGTGGTGTGCTCCCAGCTGAAGGTACTGCTTCCTCTGCGTGCAGCGTCCTGTATGCTATGTGTACAGAAGAGCCTCTGGAGCAAAGCCTGGCTTTCTTTTCTTTCTCCACCTGTGCATGATGAGGTTTTGAAAGGCTTTGGCTAACCAAGAAATTCCAGTTATTGCTCTAGGGCCACTCGCAGGGAGTTGTGTTAGTCCCTGGAGTACCTGTGTAGGGTCCTTTGCAACTGGTTTCCCAGGAGATGCTGCCTAGAGAAGAGCTGTGTCTGACGTGCAAGCAGGGATTCGAGGTGCAAAATAATGTTACTTAGAGCTCCTGGCTCTCCAGAGATCTCTACTCACACCTGTGTTTGTGTGCATGTGGGAGAGCAGGGAAGGAAATGGGTTACAAAGGTAGCGAGGGGCTGATGTATCTCCCAGGCGACAGAAATGAAGGTCCTCTCAGAGGGCACCTGAGTCCCTGCTTCCACCAGTCTTAACTGTTGCTGTGTGTTGCACTGGCTGGTTTCTAAGGGCGTATGACAATGCAGCACTTCTACAAAGCTCTCCTGAGTGATGTGCTAACTTCAGAGAGCATTGCAGCCAAAAATCTTTACAGTCACATCCATCCGTTGCTATTTACGTTGCAGCGTCCCCCACCCTGGCCAATTCTCTCTCTGCTTGAGTGAGAAATAAAGTAGATGGTGTCAGGTTTTGTTATCCTGCATTTCATATGGTGCCAGGGTGTTTGTGCTGTAAATGCTGACAAGGGATGTTCTGCTTGCTGAGAATATTTACCTCCAAAACACCTAAAAAAGATGATAAATCACACTAACACATCTCTATTTCTGTCTAAGAAAGTTCTAAAGCTTCAAAGTACACTTTAATTGACTGGGAATTTCATGTTATTTTAAGTCCTTGGTGACCTGCATGGGCTGAGGCAGAGACTCTTGGGATGTATTTTTAATAGAGTTGGTGGTGCTTTGGGGGAGCATTTTGCTTCTTGCGAGAGCTGTGAAGCTTCGAGCATTACAGCTCTGCCTGCGTCCGTTCAGCCATGTCTCTATGTAGCTGTTCTGAATTTATTCAGAGAGTTGCCACTAGTGTGGCCTGATGGACTGGTTTAACTAGATAGCTATCGCATGCCAAAGGCTTGATGTATTTTTAGGCAGCATGTTATATATATCTATATGTACAGTATAGGGACAGCAAGCTGTTTCAGAGTTTTCGATATATATCTGCTGTTTATATTCTCAGTGGACTTAGCTCAGAACCAGCTGCTGTGCTGGGGATGTCTAAGTAGCTTAACATGGCATTTCACAAGCTCCCATTGCTGTCTCCTCTTCCTTACCGTGATTAGGGATTAGGAATCAGCCAGGGGCTCATCTCTGCCTGGTGCTCTCATTCCAGGGTAACATCGTGGTGCTGGTTCACAGCAATGAGGATTCCGAAGATGAGGAAAATGAACTGGTGGTGAACTCTCTGTGTCATCACAGTGACCTGATCCTGTGGGTAGAGGGGCTGGTGACTGGCTTCTGCAAGGATGTTCACGGGCAGGTAATGCATGGGAGAGCACAGAGAGGTGGCACATGGTAATGTCACATAAAACACTGCCTGCAGGCCCAAGGGTGGGTGAGACATGTTCTGTCTACCCCACGGGAGACAATCCATGCTGCAGCATGGTTAAGGACTAACAAGCAGCCTTGTTGCAGTCACCAGGATCTGCTGGAGCAGCTGGGCTCTTTTGGCTGTGACTCTGCTTCCGCAGGGATATTCAGGGACATCCTGCCACCTGGGGACTCCCCCATATCTGGAAGCTGGAAGGGGTTTATACAGCAGCTGCAGCACAGGCTGTATCCCACCCCAAGGTGATGGCAAAGAAAAATATTCATTTCCCGGGAAGCTACCTCAGACTGTCATGGAATCACAGACTGGTTTGGGTTGGAAGGGACCTTAAAGCTCATTTAGTTCCAACTAGACACAAGGCTATTGTGTCAGTGGATCTCAGCCTGGCCTGCAGTGCTCCCCCTGGGGCTGGGAAGGCAGCTGGGTCGCTGGGGCCTGGTTACTGCATGGTCTTTTGTCAGAGGCTGCCACCAAAGGGACTGGTTACAGGCAGGTGTGACAGGTTTTTTAATCAGTGATCCTTCTAATCTCCCTTCCCTGCAGGCTAGCAAGAGGGGTGGAGGCGTGAGGATGCTGTGACTGGGGTAGCCAAAGGGGTGATATTCCTATTCTTTTCCTTTGCAGATTAAAATAATTAGGAGAGTGTCCTTGGAGCTGACAGGGGAGCAGGATGTCGTCCAGATCTACCAGTACAAGATCCAGGACAAGAATGTCACCTTTTTTGCTAGAGGGCTGTCAGCTGCAGTCCTGTGATGCAGTGATACCGCACAGTGCTGCGAGAGCAACGCGGAGCAAGGCTGGGGAGGCTCGTATGTGCCACCAAACCTGCCTGGCTGCTTCACCAGCACCTTCCAGGAGCAGCGCAGCAAACTGACCCAGGAGGGAAGCTTAAACGCGTGTTGAACTGCATGCCAACAAGGGGATTAGCCTGCCCGGAGTTTGCTGCAATCCCTTTGTCCTCCCACCCCGTTCCCAACAAACACAGGCCAAGAAAAAGTGCACAAACTTGCCAGAATGGCCCTTAGAGCGTGTAAATACAAGCAGGGGGGATGCCCCTTGGGCTGGGCGTGCCTCACCCTTTCCGGTGTGTTATGGCATGGCAGTGCCAGGCACTGCTGCGTGGAGGGATCACCCCACCCTCCCGCTGGCATTTAATGGGATGACACAGAGCGGGTGGAGGCAGGGATGGTCTGGGAGCATGTTGCAATTCTTACCTTTCTCCCAGCTCTGGCACAGGAGAGAGATTTGCTCAACTCACAGCTTCCACAGTGTTGGAAAAAAATCAATAGCTGTGTGTACAGCCCCTCACCTTGCTGCAGTCAGACCCAGACCTTGCTTGGTTGATCCCTTGCTTTGTTTAGTTACTTTCCCTCTTTTCATGTGAAACCCCCATGCCGTGGTGCCCCATCCCTAGCAGTGTTCAAGGCCAGGTTGGACAGGGCTTGGAGCAACCTGCTCTAGTGGAGGGTGTCCCTGACCATGGCAGGGGGTTGGAACAGGATGAGTTTTAAGGTCCCTTCCAACCCAAGCTGTTCTGTGATTCTGTGATTCTATGTGTGTCAGTTTATTGTGTGGCTTCCCAAGGTCATCCTTGGCTTTATGTGATGGACGGACACTTGTCCATGAACCTGTCTCAGCCACTGCTTCCCAATCACAAATCATGACTAGCAGTTTTATGAGCTGCCTGTACTGAAGCATAATTGGGGGCTAATAAACACTTATTTTAGATAAAGGGTACAGTCATCAAGTAACCATAGATCTCTGCATGGGAAGTGCTCCCCACAGGCTCCTTGGCAGGGGAGAGAAATGGGCATCTCCTGTGCACGGGTGAGGATATAGCTTTGGATCCCTGGAGCAGAGCTCAGACCTGGAGGTCTCCTTGTAGATGCTCTGGTTGTAGTGGGAGATAAATAATATCCTGCATGCTGGTGGGACATGGGAGTGACTTACCAGCTCCTTTGCAGCTCCAGAGCCAGGGTAACAACTCTGGACGTGGGAGTGGGACATGTTCCTGCTATTTTCCACCACCCGCCAATGGTGCCTGGCCCAGCTGTGATACTGCTGCCGGTGGGTTCAAAGCCCTACCCTGGCAAAGGCAAGCTGGTGGCTTGGCCTCCTCCCGAGTCACACCAACCCTCGGGCTGGTGCCTGCTGTGCCTTGCTGAGGTACAACATGTTTCTTGGCTGCCTGCTGTGAGAGTGGCAGAGGCCAGCATTACCGCTGCCATCCTGGCGTGGTGGCAGAGCCGGGGGGACAACGCATGGTCACCATCTGCAAAGGAAGGATGGGACAACTTTGGGGATCGGAGCTGCAGGCACTACAGCTGCTTAAAATGCACCTGTAATGGGCATATAATGGTGTGTAATTGAAGCAATACCTGTATGATTAGCTTCCCCTTGGAGAGATCCCAAACCATCCCTGCTCCAAGCCCTGCTGAGCTACCCTGCGAGGCCATGACCCAACTGAGACCTTGCTCTGGAGCTGACGCTGCAGGAAGAGATGCAATTGATGGCAGAACAGGGTGGCCTTGGCAGGGTCAGCCAACATCTGTGTGCTTGGGGCCGCCGCTACCCGCAGCTCTTTGTTTGCCAGCCAGAGGTTGTGTAATGCTGCATCCCGACCCATAGAGCAGGTGTCACTTGGCCCGAGATCTCTGGTTTTCACTCCCTCAGCCTTGGTGGGAGCAGCTGGGGCTTTGGCCAGGCAGCAAGCTGGGAAAGGTTCACCGAGGCTGGGACTGGTGAGATGGGATGCAGGCCCCTGGGAGAGGGGTTGATGTGGTGGTATCAGGCAGGGCTGCCGGCAGCAGAGACTGTTGGAAAGCACCGGAGCCTGACAGCTGCAAGACAGGCTCCGTAAAAGCTGGTTTGTGGAGGGTGCTCAGTCCCTGGAGATGAACACGCAGGGGCTGCCTTTCCCTTGTCCCATTTCTGCTCCTTTCCTGCTTCTCACTCTGGTTTCCTGCTAAGACCTGTCTTCTCAGGGCCACTTTCCTCTCTGACACTGCCTCCTTCCTTGCAGGGCTTCCCCCTGGATTTCAGGAGTGATGTTTGGCAGCCAGGAGCTGTGCTGGGGGGTGATGGCAGGGCTGGCAGCACCGGCATGGGGCTGGCTGGCTGTGGAGCAGTGGTAGCCTGGCTGCTGTCCTCTGGCCCACTCTGGCTTTACCAGGGCCAGAGCTGCTGAATCCTTTGCTGCAGTTCTCGGCCTGCCCACGGCTTTCTTCACACCAGGGGAAAAAGAAGCCAGAGACTCTGCTCTGGTGCCATGGGGAAAGCCCTGACCCTGCAGGCACCTTATACCCACACTGTGTGGCATCCACCCCATGCCAGGGCTGTGCTGGCAGGAGCAGTGTGGACATTCCTAACAAAAAGAAAAGATCGCTTGGCCTCAGGGTACCACCTGCCCCTTCCCCTTGTCCTGCTGCTCTTGCTCTCCTTCCAGCGCAGCAGTCCTCTGACCCAGCCCAAGCCATGTACCCCCGGTGTCCGGCTTACTCCCATTCCACGGAGCTCCGGGAACGTGTCTGAGTCCCCTCCATCCCCTGCACCGAGCCTCAGGGCTCTCAGTACAACGTCCTCCCTCCAGGTCCACTCTCCCCGCAGTGCCCCGGCTCTCCTGGAGCTCAATCCTCCCTCTCAGCCGCTACACCCAGCCTGTGCCGCAGGGCTCCTAGCGCACGCCCCCCCTCAGCCCCGCCACTGCCCCGCGTCCGGGTCCTCTCTCCCCTCTTAACTCCATGTCAGCCGGTTCCCGGTGCGATCCTCTCTGTGCACCAGGGCTCCGTTACCCCGGCTCCCGGTCTTGACCCCGCTCCCCTCCCTCCGCGCTCCACGTACTCCCACCACCACCAAGCCGCTTCCGCCCCTCCACATGACCGGTGGCGGCCCCGCCCCGCTGGGGGCGTGACCTGGGGTCAGAAGGGGGCGTGTCCCTGGGAGGGAGCGTGGCTAAGGGAGGCGGGGGGCGTGGCCTGCGTACGTTCGCGCGTAGGGCCCGGCAGCAGCAGCAGCAGCAGCAGCGGCGGCATCGGGGGGAGGGCGGGAGGGGGTGGGAGAACCGGATCGGGAGCGACCGGCCGAGCGGTGAGGGTTTAGGATTAGGAAGAAGGAGGTTTAAAATAAACCGAAACGCGGGGTAAATTAGGAAATAAAAAAGGAAAAAAAACCCCCAAACCACCACAAACCGACAAAGCGGATTGAGCGGCCGTGAGGAGGTCAAAGGTCGGAGGTGAGGAGGAGCCGCCGGTGAGGTGAGGTGAGAGGCACCGGCGAGCGCGATCGGTCCGCGATGGGCACCGCAGCACCCCTTCCCCCGCTGCCCACCGCCTGCGGCTCGGTTCCCGCCGGGCCTGGGCGCGCGCCGTCCCCCCGGGCAGCGCGCGCGTGGGTGAGGGCAGCGCGCGCGCCGCCGCGTCCACCCCCTTTTCCCTCCCTCCCGTCCCCCCCAAATTCCCCATCCTGCTCCCCCTTTAACGCCCTTTAACGATCGCCCGCATTCCCCACCTCTTGCTCCTTAGGGAACCGCGGCCTTCAGGCCTCTCCTCCGCGGAAAGCCTGAAGGGAGGCCCCTCAGCCGGGAATGGGGGGTCCCCTCCCCTGGTGGGTGTTTTGTATGTGGAATTCGGGGTGCGCAAAGGCGGCTGGTGGGTGCGGAGGGGCCCGCTGGGTCCTTACCCCCCCCCCCCCAGCCTGTGGTGCTTCAGGTGCCGGTTGGGTTTGGCTGTGGAGTGTGGTGAATATCTTCCTTGTGGTTGCGTTTTGTTTTATAAATGTGTTTTCTAATGAAAGTAATCGAGTGAGGGTGCAGGCAGAAAGAGCAAATACTAATTTTTCTCGTTAGCAAAGATCAAGGTGCTTTCCCGAGATACGCTGATGAAGTGATTCCCTTCCCTGCTTGGTGCCTGAGGAGGAAGAAGCAAGTGGTGGTGGTGGGAAGGGAGGGAGGGTCGAGGTTGGGTGCTTGTGCAGAGGAGCTGCTAAGAGTCATGACTGCTCTGCCTGCCGGAGGATTCCAGAGGAATCAGGATCAAGATAGAGTGTTTACTACTTAGGAAAGTGGGAGTCATCAGGCTGAGGTATTGGTGTGCTGGAGGAGAGCAGGGAAGGGGGGAAAGTGGGAGGAAGTGTGTCTGAAAGGGATGCAGAAAGTTTTGGTGGGGCTGGTGGGATGGGACTGAATCAGTGAAGGAGGTGAATGAAGGAAGGAATGAATCACCTGCTGCAGAATCAGAACACGCTTCATAGAAAAGAAGGAAGAAAAATGACTTGCGTATGTGAAGGGGGTGATTGAAACGTGGAGTAAAATACTCTGCCAGGTTTGTGTGGTGTGTTGGTAGGTCGTGACCGACCTCTTTGGAACCAGAACTGTGCTGCTGCTTTGGTTTTACGGGGACTTCACTGTGCAGTGACAGTGTGATGCTGCACGTACCTGTCGCTCTGCTAATCACCCTGCTCTGTGGAGTTGGGTTGATATTTAGGGATCAACTTCCTTGCATGAGACCAAATGAATGTTTTGAGATTATTTTCTGATATATTGAGCAAGGAGCTGTTTGAATCCTGAAGTGGTGTAGTTGTAGGTTTGTGTTTGGGAGAATCTCAAGGAAAAAAATGCTGCGTTAGTGCCAAAATTTCCTCAATGCAATGTCTGCTTATTTTCCCAGGGTTGTTGAAAGACAAATTAAGTTTCCTTTCGTGAAAAGGGCAAAAATGAGGCATGATCTCACTCTTTGTGAAGCCCAGAACTGTTATGACAGTGTGCTAGTGTGATAAATTTAGGATTACACGAGCTGTTGTGTAATGCAGAAAGGAGATTACCTGGCTCGAATTCAGAAGAAAGGAAACCACCCTGGGATTTTCATTGAACGTGTGACACAGTGAGAGCTGTGCTGTTGGCCCCTGAGTCCTTCCACCAGAACAGTTCCTCTTGGTATTTCCAGTTATAAAGCTTAACTCACTGCAGTGCCATTTATTTGTCTAAATATGATTCAAATCAAAGATCAAAGAGGAATCAGGTTTCATCTCAGGAGCATTAAGTTTTTGAAGTGTCAAAATCTCAGGGATGTATGAATTTGTCAAGCATTCAGCTGTTGAGGTCTTCAATGTTACTTTCATTCAGGGGGTTGCTAGGCCTGGCTGTTGTCAGAGTTCGTATTATTGTGTGTAGAAAAGTTTTGTTTTGTTGTGTTTTCCCCTCTGTGATGAGCAGAGTTTAAAAAATAGAATAAGTACAGTTTGACACACAAATATAGTTTTACCTCTGTATAGTGGAATGCAGTAGGTAACGAGTGGAAGCGGAGCAGCAACGGTACAGCAGTTTTAGCAGATCTTTTATAGGAGCAGGTAGTGACAGGACAACGGGAACGGTTTTAAACTGACAGAGGGGAGATTTAGATGAGATCTGAGGCAGAAGTTCTTCCCTGTGAGGGTGGTGAGGCCCTGGCACAGGTTGCCCAGAGAAGCTGTGGCTGCCCCATCCCTGGCAGTGTTCAAGGCCAGGTTGGACGGGGCTTGGAGCAACCTGCTCTAGTGGAAGGTGCCCCTGCCTGTGGCAGGGGGATGGAGCTGGAGGAGCTTTAAGGTCCCTTCAACCCAAACTGTTCTAGGATTCTATGATCTTGTGACCTGGGAATCCTCCTTTCTATTCTCACTGTGACTGACTTCCTATGCCACGCTCGTGGAACTGACTTTGACTGACTTTCCAGGGAGCTGCAGGCAGCTCTCTCCCATTTTACAGAAGACTTTCTCCATCGTGCTGTGGCAGCATGGAGGCCTGACGATGAGCAGCACAATCCTCTGGTGGTGTGGTGCTGCATGAGCAAGGAGGAACTGAGGGCGCGTGGCATGAGGAACTTAAGTCTTGAGTATAAAACGAGATTGGAGATAGATGTAGACTGAGCTTTACAAGCATTCCTTAGCTGTGATATCTCGTGTTATAATTTATTTGAAGCTTATATGGTGCATTAAAGGGTGAGAAGGAAAGGTCTGAAGGAACTTCCACTGGGCAGTTCTGTGGCAGTGCAGCCTTCTGTTTCAATGTCTGTAAGCTATTACTGTTCACAACCAAAACACCAAAAAGAAGGTGGAGGAATGGGGGCTTAAAGGTGGTTGTCTTCAAGTTAGTCTTTTAATTTGTGTCCTTAGGTGAGGACATAGCCCTGGTGTTTCCGAATAGCTGGTGTCTTTTCTGAATAACTGGGTTTCCTTGGGAAGAGAATAAAATTCTAAGGCTCCTGCCAATGAAAGAGTGAGTTTCAGCTCAGTGAGAGCATGGTGGTGAACAAGGAGGCGAGGAGGGTTGCATTGCTTTGGTAAAAAACTGAATTAATCTTGTATGGGCCATTGTGATAAAGATGCCATGGGAATAATAGTTGGTTTGTTTTCAAAAGACAATGTCCGAGTCAGACTTTCAGACTCGTTGTCTAACAGGGTAGTTTTGGGATTGTTTCATTGTTGGGAAGAAAGAGCTTAGTGATTTGCTGATCCTGGGTTTCTAACTGGTGAGTATTAGAAAGAAAAATATTTAGTTCTGTGTGATGCTAGAGATGACAAAAGCTTCCTTCTGGGATATGGGAACTCCTGCTAGTTTGCTAATTCAGCCTTACCAAATGTTACTTCTGTAACCTAGAACCTGCTGAAAATCAACCCCGGGCAAGCGAGTCACCTTACAGGTGCTTGTGTTCCCTTGTGCCTTTACAAGCCTGAACGATCTCAAAGCGCAGACTCCTTTATGATGGAAACTTTTCTGATTAAAGGTTTGGTGCTTTTATTTTTGAGGGGACAATGCAGGGAAATACATGCCGAAATGTATGTCTCTAATTTTTGCTTTCTGTTTCATCGACTAAGCGATCAGAGCTGTGTTCATCATCTCCCTTATCTCTGTTACTGTGAGCATCCTGCCTGTGAGAGGATCCCTCTTAAGTAGGTGACTGACACAGCCAAAACTTCCCAGCATCAGTGGGTCAGAGTGAAAACACCACTAAAGCTTTAATGTCTGGGAGTTGTAGAAGGGGGTCTGTGTGGAAAAGGAAGTGTGTTTCCCTGGAAAGCCACAGGTAGACTTCTCTTTTTCTGCCAAAACCCAGAAGTTTCAAAACCCTTTGCTTGACAGCTGACAGATGGTACCCAACTGGTACCACACAAACGAAGTCCTTTGGAAATGGAAGACTTTTGTTTTATATGTTTCCACAGCGTATTTTTCAGGAAAGCAATAGTACTTAACACATAAACTTGGTTTGATCAAACTCTAGTTAGTCAGTCGGGAAAGTCCTGCCAGTCTTTGTTACAGTGGAGTATTTTTAATGTGACAGAGCGGCTTACTCAGAAGTGATTTTTGAGGCTTTTTAAGGGGAAATTTTCTTCAAGGAGGCAAATTGACCCAATGTAGGCTGTGATCTTGGTAAACCAAAAATACTACTGTGGCATCAACAGCGATGGCCAAAGCAATGAAAATGGTGGTGAAAATTAGTGATGATGCAAAAGTTGCAATGAACATAGGTGGTTCAAGCCCCTTCTGGCAATGTAGATTTCAGCAGAAGGAGAGTACCTGTAAAAGCTCTTGTGCCCTTCCTCTGCTGAAATCAGAGCCAGAACCAGTGTCTGCACAGCGGAGGGACTGCGCCTTTGCATGGGGAGGTGGAGCAGTACGTGGAAAATGCAGGAGCTTGCTAGAAGTGTTTACATAGACGTGGTTTACCTGGGAAGGGTTTCAGAAACATGCTACATCGGTAGCACCCAGGGCTGCAGTGGCGACCTGACCATCAGCAGCGGTGGTGTGGCTGCTAATGAGTCAGGTGTCCTTTTGAGGAGTATGTTTGCCTGTTATGGGTATGTCTGAAAATGTTATTGCCTGCTTTAACTTTCCTGTAAAACTGTTGCATGAAGTGTGGATGTTAACCATTTATTGTGGCACAATCTCTTAAAAAATAGTTGCAGCAGAAGGTGTTATTCAGATATACAGACAAGACCATCTATTTGAGAAATAAAAGTGAAAACCATACAGTCAGGATGTATGGGCCTAAATTAAATAGGCTTTTGTTTTAAAGACAGGTTATTAACCACTAATTCGTATTTCTGTCCCAAAGGAGAGTTTTGAATCAGGAAATGTATCCTTTGCGGGGAAAGGAGCCCTAGCTATAGATAAAGAATCAGGAAAGAAGTCATGCTCGGTTCAGATACTTGGTTGATGAGGTAAATGAGTAACTGCAGCAGCAGAACTGTTGAGGGAAAAAAAAAGACTGAGCATCCCCACTACAGTCCTGTGTCCAGCTCTGGAGCACCCAACGAAAGAAAGATGTGGAGCTGTTGGAGCGAGTCCAGAGGAGGACATGAGGATGCTCCAAGGGCTGGAGCACCTCTGCTATGGAGACAGGCTGAGAGAGCTGGGCTTGTTCAGCCTGGAGAAGAGAAGGCTCCAAGGACACCTTAGAGCAGCTTCCAGTACATAAAAGGGCCGACAAGAAAGCTGGAGAGGGGCTTTTGACAAAGGCAGGTAGGGACAGGACAAGGGGGAATGGCTTTAAACTGACAGAGAGGTTGCCCAGAGAAGCTGTGGCTGCCCCATCCCTGGCAGTGTTCAAGGCCAGGTTGGACGGGGCTTGGAGCAACCTGCTCTAGTGGAAGGTGTCCCTGCCCATGGCAGGGGGTTGGAACTGGATGAGGTTTATGGTCCCTTCCAACCCAAACCAGTCTCTGATTCTGTGTGTCACTGAAACTGAAGTGTTCAATACCTTTTGACGGTTACTGAAGACCACAGTCAGCCGGTGAGCAACTAAATGCTAATGACAGACTAGAAAAAATGAAGAGCAGGTTTGCAGCAGTCATTTAAGTGAGATATTTTTGTCTATATGTACTTAAAGTACAGCCTAAAAAAAACCCCTTAAAAGCTTTAGTAGGCGTCTTTTTAGAAATGGAAAATAGGTGATGTTTTGAAAGACTGGAGAAGAGCGAGCGGTTTCTGTAGCTGAAAGGGTGGGAAGAAGAGAATCGGGAGTAGCAGACACCTCAAAATCCTGCAGCAAGTAACCAACTGATTTATAAGCACCTGCAAGATTATAGGGGGCATGTACCAGCCAGCACTGGCTTGCCACAGGTACTTCCTTGGCAAAACGAGTTTACTTCTTTCTAGGATAAGGTGTCAGCTCTGTTCCTGGCTGGGAAGCAAAAGCTTCCACGTATCTGGAAGTCAGTGAGCTTTTGATTTTTGTCCTAGTGAGATTCTCAAGAAGGTGAGATTTAAAAAAATAAAAAAAGCCTGAGGAGGTGCCACAGCATGATGGATACAGACATGGTTCGGTGAACATACTCCAAGTACCAGTAAAGCTCTCGTTAAAACAGCAGGCTGGACTGAAGGGTTACGGTGAGGACTCCAGGTTTTCATTCCTGTCTGACGTGGTAGAACAGACTTCAAGTGGTAAATAGCACAAAGCAGGGAAGGACTACAAATATGCTATATGACAACCAATTTCTTACTCCCCGAGTGGTCCACCTGTCAAATCCATGCCTCTCCAGTTTATAGACAAGGATATTGTGTGTTACAATGTCAAATGCTTTCCACAAGTCCATGTAGATCATCCAAAAGCACTGTACATATTTTGTATCACAAAGAAGAGGTGTGGGCTCAGATGTTAAACTCGATCTTGCAGAGAGGTGTAGAAAAGGGCATTAGTAGAAACAGTAGCCATAGCACAAAGAGGAACATGCTGCAGGTTTGTGCTGGGTGAGCTGTTAGTGTGCTCCTCTCATAGATCTCGCAAGAATCCCTGCAGTGGTATTTAATCTGCAGTGCTGGTTACAGAATGAGCCAGGCAGTTGACATTGTGTTCAGGAGGAAGTACAAGTCTAGGCACAGCTACTTCATATTACGACGATGGAGTTTAAGACGTACAAGAAGGTAAATACCCTATAATTAACACTTGGATTTCATATTACTGTTATGGACATGGATTTTCTTCAGGCTTAGGAAATTTTACGGTATGGGTTTAAGGTGTCTGATGAGTGCACCATAGAGACAAGGTATATCCTAAAAAAGGTCAGAGATGCTCTTTGCTGGTTACTGTTTGTATGCTGGAGTTAGTTTCTCTGCAGCTGGCGTCAGGAACTTCCCGAGCAGCTAGGGGGTGAAAAGTTGATAGAATTCCTCAGTGCCTGTGGAGGTGAAAGGTGGATTTGCAGTAGCTGGATGTGATGGAAAAGCCCTGATGTGTAACTGAACATGGATGTTGCATCAGTCTTTGGTATTTTTAGGAGAAAGCGATTCCCTAGCCATTTGTCATAAAGCAGCTACATGGATAAACAAAAAGAAGCACATTCTTACAAGAGAGATCACGTGAGATGCATTGCATAAGGCCAGCTGTGGGTCAGCCTGGTGGCCTGTTTAGGTCAGTATCTGGTTTCTGAGTGTGGACAGTATTCAGTGCAGGGGAAGAGTGTGCAAACAAGACAAGTATGTTGGATCCTGGCAGCCAGTTCAAGAGAAGTGGCTTGTGGCCGAGGGGTTTCTCAAGCCAAAAGTTTGTCTGTTGCTTCTTTAACCTGTGTGACATGGACAGTGACCTGGGATAGGGCTTTCCTCAGGTTAACTGAGTGTTTATTTTGAGCTGCTGCTTTATTGGTTCATCTGATGCTGAATTATTCTTGTCTGAAAGAGGCAGCCCTCCCCCGTTCAGCTTCCTCTGATCACCTCTGTTAGAGACATCTGTTGTATCCATTTGCTGCTGAAACCTTTTCCAGAGCGAAAAGTCTTCCCATGCTTTTTTATTTTATGGAAGCTGCTCTGTATCTTTGATCATCCTTGTGAACTTCTCTGTACCTTTTATAATTCTTCTGCTTGCCCTTTTTGAGATGAGGAGGCAGAATGACCAGAACTGTGTTACAGCAATTAGGCTGTGCATAGCACAGATTTATGTATCAACGTAATGATCTCTGTTTTTTCCCCCTTCCATTCTTGACAATTGCTAATACACAGTTTGCTTTTTCTGACTGCATTGAGTACGCGTTTTCAGAGAGTTAATGATTAGCACCCCAGGATCTTGTTCATGAGAACATGAGAATGCATTCCTGTGTACCTAACATTATTACCTAACATTATTAACATTATTTTCTCCGTATGCATCACCTACCATTCGTAGGCATTGAACTTGATCTGTCATTTTTGCTACCTGGTCATTTGCTATCTGGAATTATTTCTGCCAGCTCTTCAGTCCCCCTGATCTTTGCCATCATGAAAGAGGCAACTGAAAGTGTTATTTATGTCAACATTGCACCTTTTTTCCAGGGAAGTTGTAAATATGTCTAACAGCACCATTCCCTGTGGGACTGTCTGATTAAAAGAATCACACTTGTGTTATAAAGTCCTCTGTAAGGAGTTTTCTGGAACATGTTTCTAGTAGTCTAGGCAGTCTTCCTGGATCATATCTGATCTATGTGCTTGTTTATTCCCCTGGAGAAGTCAAGCTAACAGATTTGTGAAGCTGACACCTTCCATCTCTTCTTCTATGGTTTTCTGTTCTCTTTATGTTCTCCCTCTATTCAGATCTATTCTGATCATCTGTTGGCCCTACAACCTCTCTGCAGGACTTGCTGCTTATAATGTCTGAGTTACCATTTATTATTCGTTCTTAATGCCCCTTCCCAGCAGCTCCTCAGGCTCCTTTTAGACCTGCTGTGCAATGTTCTCATACACAGTGTGCAAGAACCTCTTATTTTCCTCATTTGGGCAGGTCTTCAACTCTTTGCTGATTTTTATTTTTGATACGTGACAGGCACTTCTTCCGAGCTTCCTCTCAGTAGCCTCTGTCACCTCAGACATCTTCCTCTTCTAATTCCCCTTCAGGTTTTTTTTAAACACACTTTTTAATGTAGGTTTCTCCCCCCACTCCTTTTTTTTCACCTTTGCTGTTATGCAAAGCAGTGGGTTTTTATTTGAGACTCTGTTATCTGTGGAAAGATATAACTTCAGCTGTCAAATGAGATTTTCTGTAAAAGCAGAGCCGCTGTCCAAACCTGCTTCTGTGTGCTTTGCTCATTGGGAGTTCTAAATACAGAGTTAATTCCAGTACTCCTTAGGTCTGATCCCATTGAAGTGGTGCCATGCGTGAAGGAAATCAGACCTAATGCTGTCTGACCAGTTGAGAGCTCGAATCTTTGCTCTTTTTAATTTCTGTTGAACCTTGTAAGGAATCACACCACAGCCTGGTCCTGCCGTGAGCATGCTGGTGCGGAGAAGTGTACTAAAGCCACCACCCATGCACCGAGCTTGGGTGAGTGGTACCAGCTACAGAACTAACCATAAGGCAAAAATAACATTGGAAGACCCTTTAGTGGACTGAATAATAATGAATTTGTGTTGATCTTACTGATGGAGAAGTTCAGTGTAAGCTGACCAGTGTGGTGGATGGCAAGTCCTGAACTTGATTTTCTTTTTGGATAAAATGAAAGAATTGCCACTTTAGAGGTTGGTACAGTCTTCACCAGTAGAAGGGGAGGAGGTTTATGAGGCATTTGAAAAAGTCTTTCTCAAAAGACATTCTAACTACTGTTGTTTAAAGTTTGTGTACTGCATGGCACTTGAGAGGTTATAACCTTTCCGAAACTCCTTGTAGAATCATAGACTCATGGAATGGCTTGGGTTGGAAAGGACCTTAAGACCCTCTAGTTCCAACCCCCCTGCCATGGGCAGGGACACCTCACACTAGACCATGTTGCCCAAGGCTCTGTCCAACCTGGCCTTGAACACTGCCAGGGATGGAGCATTTGCTACCTCTTTGGGCAGCCTGTTCCAGTGCCTCACCACCCTCACAGTAAAGAACTTCTTTCTTACATCTAATCTGAACTTCCCCTGTTTAAGTTTAAACCTGTTACCCCTTGTCCTATCACTACAGTCCCTGATGAAGAGTCCCTCTCTGGCATCCTTATGGGCCCCCTTCAGATACTGGAAGGCTGCTATGAGGTCTCCACGCAGCTTCTCTTCTCCAGGCTGAACAATCCCAGCTTTCTCAGCCTGTCTTCACATGGGAAGTGCTCCAGCCCCCTGATCATCCTTAAAGTAGTTTTAATTAAAGTATTAGAACTGTGGACTATTTCTCTAAATAAATGTCTATTTTCTATAGTAAAAAAATCAAGAATTACGTTAAAAGCCAAACACTACAGTATGATTTGTCTCTTTTGCTGCCTTATCTCATAAGAGTAGGAGGTTAATACTCTGTTGCCAAAGGCCTGGCAAAAATGTGACATTGTGGTTGCACTTTTAAAATTAAGTTACAGCTGAAACTGATAGATTGTTATTGTGGAAAAAATCCACCTTAGCTAGAAATTCTCCCAGTAGTTCACTGGCAGATAAAGCAGCTGATTTCTGGAGGGCTTCAAGACTTGGCCCAGTTGAGAATTGACATCCTGCTGGGCATGCTGCTCATTAGAAAAGCACCTTCTAGTGAAACTGTGAAAAAATGTTTAGTGTGTATCTTCCTCATATTTACAATAGCAGCTTTTGAATTGTGATTCTTGATTTTATATTTCACAGTATTTTTTTTTATTTTAATGGAATCAGTATAATTTACTTTCCTTTTACAGAGTGGGGAGAAATGAGCCTAGAGAGGACAAGTCTTTTGTCCAAAATCTGCTCGGAAGCTTAGTGCCAACAGTGGGAATTTAATTTGGGCATTCTCTCTGTGGTGCCTATCCCACATCTCTAGGTCAACCCTCATCCTAACAGATTTTGCAGGTTTTCTATTGTGTGTCTCAGTGCTTGCCCTGTGCGAGATATATACTATTTCTGAAATTGTAATAAATTGTGGTAAAACAGTCTAAAGCTGTATTTTAAGGGAGAAGCTGGCGCATATGAGCATGTTTCTTGCTGTGTAGTAAATTGTAAGTGGAGACCACATCGTTGCTAACAAGAACGAGGTTGGGCAAGAACTCTGTGGTCAGGAAGGAGAGATGGGGAAATGTGTTCTTGTCTTTGGTAGGCTGTCGGTGTACTTAAAAAGTGAGTAAGCTTCCTGTGGCTGGATGCAGAAAGAAGAGTGAACTTTGAAGTTGTAGGCTTTTTTTTTTTCCTAAATTTAGATGCTTTCTATTTTTGTTATATATCCCAAACTTCTGTATTTTATGGTTCTTCATGTGGAACATCCTGTCATTTCATCCACACCAGTAAGGTGGTTCTAGCACTGTTGGAAGGTTGGGTGGAGACTGGATTGAGAGCAGCCCTGAGGAGAAGGACTTGGGGGGGTTGGTCACTGAGAAGCTCCCCATGACCCGGCTGCAGTGTGCGCTTGAGCCCAGAAACCAACCGTGTCCTGGGCTGCATCACCAGCAGCGTGACCAGCAGGTCGAGGGAGGGGATTCTCCCCCTCTGCTCCACTCTGGTGAGACCCCCCCTGCAGTCCTGCAGCCAGCTCTGGGGCAACAGCATAAGAAGGACGTGGAGCTGTTGGAGTGAGTCCAGAGGAGGCCACAAAGATGCTCTGAGGGCTGGAGCACCTCTGCTCTGGAGACAGGCTGAGAGAGCTGGGCTTGTTCAGCTGGAGAAGAGAAGGCTCCGGGGGCACCTTAGAGCAGCTTCCAGTGCCTAAAGGGGCTGACAGTGTTGCTTGTAAAATGGGGTCTATTTCAGATAACTTCTGGGCTTTTAAACTCTCAAAACATAAATGGATATTGTAGGGAGAGGAAAATTGGCAAAAGGGTGAAAATGGAGTGAGTGGCTCTTGTTAATTTGTGTAGGCTTTTTATCAAGATACGTGTAACTCCTTAATCTTTAAACCTCTCGAGTTCCTGGCAGCATGCTTTTATCTGGGTTTGGTGGTTTGTTTATTTTTTGGGGTTGACTGAGGGGAACTGAGTTGCCAGGCAAGTTTAGAGCACTAGGTCCAAATGTTAGACCAGTGCAAAGAGCTTTGTGGTGTCTTCAGAGAAGGATAAATGAGAAGGGAAGGGGATGTTGGGGATATTTGATCCTGGCAATGTGATAGTGTACTATTAAATTATACTACTGAGAACTCGGAGGTTCAGCTCTATCAAAACTAGTTTGTTTCTGACGAGAGGAAGGTGAGGCTGGAGCTGAGGATGTGTCCGTTTGGTTATCCCAGGCTAGGTGCACGTTTTGTGTTTTGAAATCTGGTTCAAAAACCCAGTTCAGACTTTAAATACTGTTTTGGCCTTAGCGCTGGAATGGAAAGAATGCAGCCTGAAATTTCATTTATTGAAGAGCTTTTACCTTTTGAATATGAAAAGCACCCTTCTATGAAGAATACTCAACTGAGAACATTCAGGCTGTTCTGGAGCCTTGTTTCTGAAAGAGCAGTGTCAGGATTAACCCATTCCGGACACCAGCCTGCAGGAGGTTGGTGCACTGGTCACAACTTTCCCATAGGAAGTATTCTGTTCCCCTGTGACCTCTGCGTCCTTTCACAGTACAAAGGACATTATTCTTCCCATGGGAATGCAACTGGAGAATAGGAACTTGATGTTAGAGCTGATTGTGTAGCATTTCTATGAAGAGAGGCTAGTGTCTTGAGCATATTTCTTGTTTTCCCACCTCTGAAATCTTCAGAAGAACACTTCATCCCTGGCCCTCATTGGAGGAGAATCCGCGCTTGCTGAAGAGTGGGACAACTGGGTTCCCAGGGTCTGTTCCTCTCTTCCTACTCTTTTTCCTTCCCTTTTGCTGATGCTGGGATGAGAGAGCTCCTGCAGCACCTGACGCCCATCGTTTTACTGAGGGGGTTGCAGTGGTGATAGTTTCTAGCATCTTGAGGCTATGAACACCTCTACAGCCCAACAAAGGGCAAGAAAATCTCTTTGGCTTTTTTTTCCTGGCATGAGTCTGATCCAACATCTGGCTGTTTTCTGCTTCTGCAGGGAAACTCTTTGGTTTCACTTTTTTTTGGGGGGGTGTTTGTGGTGCTGAATTTCTGGCATTGTCATGAAATCATGGCTGGAGTGAGGACTGGAAAAAGATCAGGGAGATGTTTGTAGGTCAAGTGGAGACTGTAAATCAGACGGTAGACTCAGTGATTGGTGATCACTCTTGATTTTCTGCTTTGTGTGTTCTGAGTGTAGCCCAGGAATGCGTGAAATACCTGTAGCCATGTGTGTGTCTGTGAATATACCCCTGAAGGCTGTGGAAGTGCTGCCATGTAGGGGAGATGGCATATAGGCATGTAAGCTGAGGGCAGAGGGTTGCTGCTCTGATTCTGCTGTCTCCAGGGGGCCCGTGTTGGTTTGATGGATATGTGGCAAATGACTGCAGCATTGGGAGGGTGAATTATTGCTAATGGTCCCTATGCCCGCCTTGCCCTCAGGTGCTGAGTGAACTGCAGTCAGATTTATCTGCTCTGTTGGCAACAGCAGGGTGGGACTTTATCAATCCTAATTTTTAATAAACTCTTTCTTTGCCTTCCATTCCTCCTCTGTCCTTTCCCTGAACACACAGCTTTGGCAGGAAGGCTTCAGAAATTCTGTGTTGGATCTGGAGTTGTTACAGTGATGTGATGCACTGTTCCCCTCAAGAACAGGTATGTCACAGGCAGTTCTGCAATGTCAGGTCCTAATGGGGATGCTGTGGCTGGTAGCAGGGGCTTAGGGGGACAGAAGGACCATGTTGGGTCTGTTCCTGCTTAACCAAGCTTGGTCTTTTAAATGGAAAATGCTGCGATAAGATACATGTTAAAAATTTAGCTACAGGACTTTGCTGTAGGCAGCGAGATGGAGCAAATTATGTGTTGAAGTGCAAGAAAAATTACTACAAAACAGTGATTATTTTTTCCTCCTAATTCTCTCTCTTCCCCACCCCCCCCCCCCCGCCCCAAGTCTTCACTAGCTCAGTCATGGTTTTATGACAGCTACTGCAAAGGCCTGATTCAATAATGCTTTATGGAAAACCAGGATGTTGAATATACTTTAAAAACCAGGTTATTGTTTATTATAAAGAGTAAAGTTTTCATACCTTTGGTATTTTGCCTCTAAGCTTACAGTGGGCTTGTGTTGTCTGAGCTGCTGCTGCTATTAGCTGCATTTTCCTGCACTTGAGTGGTAAAGGGAGGCTTTCTGTGAAGGCTGTAAAATGCTTTCAGGCAGAAATGTGAAGAATTTGGGACATGTAGCTATTGTTAAGTGAGATAAAAGCTTTTGTCTTGGGAAATCAGTATTGTTCAGCATCTGTAAATTTGTTTTTCCTGCAAGAAGAAATGCTACATTTCTTCCTTTGCTGGTCAGTCTTGTTTTTTGGGTTTTTTGTTGTTGTTTTTTTTTGGTAGGAATTTGCAGTAGAGCCAGCAAACTGCAGCAACAGGAGGAGTTTTCCGAGAAAGTATAATCGCTACAGCAGCCATAATCCTATGAAATAGCCTTCTCTTTCTTCTTGCATTAGAGGCACAGTTTAATACTGCCTTGGTTTGGATTGTCTTGGTCATATACTCATTTAGTGAGTGTAGGAAATGTAAGAGCCTGTTCTGGTTCTGTGTCTGGGTGCTGCAAATCTCATGTGCTGGTGCAGGTGGAGATGAGAAAGTTGCTGTCTGTACGCAGAGATCTTGCACGATCGTTCTCAAACGTTAGTGAGGCTTGTAGGACCACAGACTGGGCTACCAAAAGAGTGATGTTAAGACTGATTAGATGTGTGCTTAATGAACATGCTGTGTGTGGGAAGTGGCAGTGCAAGTCTTCCTGTGTGTGTCTTCCTTTATACAGTGTGCCAGGGGATTGACTTGTGGGGGGCACCTTGGCAGCTGCTCAAACACTGGAACCAGTTGCAGAGAGGCTGTGGATTCTCCCGTCGGTGGAGATACTGAAAACCTGACTGGGCATAGCCCTCGTCAACCTGCCTTGGATCACCATCGTGATCTCCAGAGGTCCCTGCCAAACTGTACGGTGCTGCAGTATCTGTGAGGTTCTCCAGGGTGCAGCTGCGTTACCTGGTGCAGAGTTGACTGCCACAAGCTCCCCACTACAGAAAAGCTTTGGAAGTAGAAAGTGAATCATCTGCTCAGTGCTTGGACAGGTGGGATATGGGAATGCCTGACCTACCTTCAGCTAGCTAGACGTTATGGTGTGCCAGACTTGGTTTTTATGAGGGGTTTGGGTGAAGAGCTGCTGTGCTGACACACACTGAGGCGGCAGCAGGGAGCAGATGGTATTATGGGGTGCTGTTACCCACTGATGCTGGTGCTTCATTCTGGTTGAAAAGTGGCTTTGTCTTATGCCAGCAGTCAGCGTGGAGTATACGCAGTGGTATGTAACATAGCCCGCTTTCTGATCAGGGTAAGATTCAGCTTTGCAAAAGGTGGCCCTGGGGTTGTGGAAGTGTCATGGGCATGTAATATTCTCTCTGCCTGTCTTGTGTTGTGAATGAATAGCAAATAAATGATTGTGCTTTCTCTTTAGCCCTTGTTCTGTAGCTGCAGGGTTCTGTGTGAGAGGAGTTTTTGGCTACTTGAGATACTCGTCTGCAAGTATGTGTGGCAGAGGTTTTAGTACACCTGAAAAAGTACAGAAACATGTGTGTAACATGGCATCAGAAAAAAATAATCAAGCTTTAGTCATATGATCCTACAATCCCAGGTTGGAAGGGACCTCAAGGATCATCTGGTCCAACCTTTCTAGGCAAAGCATGACTTGCACTACATGGCCCAGCACTCTGTCCAGCCCAGTCTTAGCAGTGTCCAGTGCTGGGGAGTCACCACTTCCCTGAGGAGATTATTACGATGGCTGATTGTTCTCACTCTGAAAAATTTTCCTCTTGGGTCCAGTTGGAATCTCCTCAGGAGTAACTTGTGCCCATCACCTCTTGTCTTTTCCATGTGACTCTCTGTAAAAAGGGGGTCTCCATGTTCTTTGTGGCCACCCTTTAAATACTGGGACATGGTGATAAGGTCTCCCCTGAGCCTTCTTTTCTGTAGGCTGAAAAAGCCCAGCTCTCTCAGCCTTTCCTCACATGGTTTCCCGGTCCTTGGATCATCTTTGTGGCCCTTCTCTGGACCCTCTTCAGCTTGTCCATATCTTTTTTGTATAGTGGGAACCAAAACTGAACACAGTATTCCAGGGGTGCCCTAGCAAGTGCTGAGTGGGACAATGACATCTTTATCTCTACTGGTGATGCCCTTGTTGATGTTCCCAGCATCCTGTTGGCTTTCTTTGCCACAGCTGCCCACTCTTCACTCCTGTTGAGCTTGTGTGCCCCAGGATCCCTTTCCACAGAGCTGCTCCACAGCCAGACAGATCCCAGCTTGTGCCGCACACTTGGATTGTGTTTACCCAGGTGCAAGACCTTACCCTTTTCCTGTTGAACTTAGATTTCTTGAATTTGTTATAAGCCAAATTATATTTTCTGTTTGTAGCATTGAATTTCCACTTTGGGACAAATTGGTGGCCTTAGTGTTGTGTTGCATCTCACATGAAATGTTTGCAAGGCTGCACTGAAATGTTTCCGGAGAAGTGGAGGGGTAACTTTGGTGCAGGGTGCTCTTCCCAATCCTGAGCTCACACTTGTGTATAGCTGAATTTGTGTAATCCTGGCAATGGTAATGTTTTATGCTTGTGTGAATGGAAGGAATGACTAGAATGGCTAGAGAGCCTGAGCAATTGCTTAATATGTAACTTAGTTTGAAATTTAAGAGATATTTTAAAAGGCAAACCTGTTTCTTTCAGCACTTGTGTTTGCTTTTGTTTCTTGTGATATGTCTCTGAACTTCACTGTGTATCTGTTTCTTGTGCCTGAAGTGAACCAGAAATGTATGTACTGTGTTGCAAGGTTCAGGAAGCATCCTGATGTCCTCTTGTTTCCAGTCAAACTTTGTCTTGGGTTTGCAGTCATGCAAAGGAAAGGAATACTCTTGACTGGGTTCTTCTTCAACATTTCTCCTAAAATCAGAGGGTTTATTTTGTGTTAGCCAATCTTTGTTTGCAAAAACGACTCTGAATTGGAACGGTTCCTGCTTTTAACTTTCATGAGCGCTGTTGTAGCATAAAGCTAATAAGGATTTCAGGATTTAATATGCAACTCCCGAAAAACTAATAAGCAAATATTAGCTTTGGAATGTGTAATGTTTTCTTCTTAATGAACGTTAATGTTTCACAACAGGTGAAGTGAGAAAATACGAGGTTTTCCTCATTGCAATTAGTAGAAACGGTTCCCAGTGCAGTGCTAATAACCAAAATTGCTGTTAGGATGTAAAGCTTGTCAAAGAGCCAGGCACAACATGTTTATGTCACAGAAGATCTAGACAAGATGTGAGGCAGAAGCTCTTCCCTGTGAGGGTGGTGAGGCGCTGGCACAGGTTGCCCAGAGAAGCTGTGACTGCCCCATCCCTGGCAGTGTTCAAGGCCAGGTTGGACGGGGCTTGGAGCAACCTGCTCTAGTGGAAGGTGTCCCTGCCCGTGGCAGGGAGCTGGAACTGGGTGAGGTTTAAGGTCCCTTCCAACCCAATCTGCAATTTTAGGTTCTCTTTGTGACTGTAAGACGAACCCTTCCTATTCCACGTGAATGTGATGTACAGTGTTCTGGCCAGCTTGGCAGCCTTACCCCCTGCATTGCAAGGTGTCCAGACAGCAGGAGCACCTCTCATCCCTCCCCTCTCTGAAAATCCTGGAATGTTCATGCTGGTGCTGAACTGCAGGCAAACTGAAATTGCCTACGACTGGTGTTGATTCTTGTGCCAAGATGTAGTGTCTTGCTAAAAGGTATGAACCAAAATATTTATCCAGGTTTTCCATGTGGTCATTAGGATAAGAGACTGGTGCTTCTGTTGTTAATAATCTGATTATTTTTAGTTGTATTACGGGGTGGAGGGAGGGAGGAGGGATAGGTACGTCACTGTGAAACAGTCCTGTGGGCATTAAATATAATTGAATCTTGAATTTAAAGCATGATGGCTGTACTTAGAGTTTGTTGTCCCTCCTATGCTCCCATATAGCTGAAAGTGGGTGCTTAGAAAAGAATACAAAACAAACCAGCACCTATGATGCCTCCTCCAGCTTTTAAATATTTCAGGCTTACAGAATTCCTAAGCGAGATATGTATAAAACCTCTTAATGAGTTTCTTGTCTGTGTGAACCCATTGGACCTTCTTCTCTAGTGTTCTCTACATTCAAGATGGTGAAGACAAGTTGTTAAATGTCAGATGCCCACCTGGTTTTCATAGGTCACCTCTGTTTAGGTCTCATATTCCGTTTTCTGATGCAATCATAAATGGTGATTTCCTGTGGACAAAATGACCTATTTCATATGCTTTGGGTCTCTTATTGTCCCAGTCTTATTCTGGAGAAGCCAGGAAAAATGTGCTTATTCCCTCGCAGATAAAAATATAAAAATCTTGGATAATCATAGCTTTGAAGTGTATGAAAAAATCAGCCTTGCGTTGAAGCCTTTTACTTCTCAGAACACTGTTGGTAACCAACTTTGCTTTTAGCCTGAGATTTAGAAAGAAAAAAAGAAAGGAAAAGGTTAGAGGGTAGGTTTCTTCTCCATCTTTCCTAGAAATTTGGGTGGTGGTTTATTGTAATGTATTATCTTAACCTTTTCTTAGGGCTCTTTCTATTGCATTTTTCTACTTTATAAATCAAATTGCAAGCTGAAGCTGACCACTTCTGACATCTGTGATTCGGTTTGCTCTCGGTGAATGGCTAGACATAAATCTTACAGTCAAGTCAAAATCTGCCTTGACGAGAAGCGTCTGCATTCGTTTATTTTACTGTGTAGTGTACTCTGGCTACTTACACTTCCCTCCCTCATTGCCCATGCAAAAATAACTCTCTGGGTTGCCTTAGCTGTAAAGCCTGCTCTGGTCTCTTGTAACTGGCATGTTGCTAATAGTTAAAGCTCTGAAAGCTCTTCAGCCTGTGTCCAAGAGCACTTCCCCTAAGACCACGTTGCTGACAGCTAGCCTCAATCCTTCTTTTCTAATTGGCATTTTGGCATCTCCTAGGAGTACTGCTTAATTCTCTTCCTGCTAAGCTCCTTTTCTTCCTTCCTCTCAGACGGTTTGGTTCCTAGCTCTGCTCCTGCAGGTCCTCTCTGACCAGCAGCCGCTCACGGCTGGTGCCTGACATCTGTTCAGTTGCTGTTCGCTGTCCACTTGCATTTTTGAGCCTTTCTTCCGTTAGGCAAAACCCAATCATCTGATCAAATTGCCTATAGGCTCATAACAAATTCTTGATGTGCGGTGTCTGTTTCCTCTTCTGAGCAGGTACAGTGCTGGAAATCTTTCTAAAGCCAGTTGCTAATGTTTATTTTCCTTTTATTTCTCTATTTTTCTAATGAGCTTGCTTTCTTTCCAATTTCTAGCTGGATACAGTGCCTTGGCTGAAGCGTTGCACATGCTGGAATTGCCCAACCCGCTGATGTGTTCCGGGATGGCAGCTAGGTGACGACAATTGAGGATGACCCTGACTGAAAAGCTGCGTGAGAGGATATCGCGGGCGTTCTACAACCACGGGCTGTTGTGTGCTTCCTACCCCATCCTCATCATCCTCTTTACTGGTCTCTGTATTCTGGCCTGCTGGTAAGTCATGCAAGAGGACTTGTCGTCACAGAGGTCTGCTGCTTTGTGGGGTTTTAATAGCAATGCCATGAATGTACTTGGGTTTCCCTGTCCAGTGAGCTATCCCAGAAGCTCTTCTGTATTTTTTATTATTGTTTTTTAAATGTAATAGATTTTTGTCATATCTTTCAGTGGCACAAAAGAAAAGACAGAGATGAAGTATCTTCATGTGGTTTAATAAGTAAATATTAAAAACTAATTGAATAAGTGAAGTAAAGCAATAAATAAAATAAAAGGAATCCCTGAACACCTGGTGGTGGACTCCAAACCCATGAATTAAAAATGGGGAGAAGGAAAGTTGATCTTTCTCTCACACTTGCCTATTCTGTTCTCCCTTCAGCTGGTACTCTTCTTTCTCAGCCCTTGCATTGGCACGTGCGTGTTGTGTGTTCTTGTAAACTCTCTGCTCTCCTTATGGACTCTTAATTTGGATACGAGTTGCAACTGAATATAATTTCATTCTCGGAAATGTTACATGGGCCTCCTAATTGTCTCCAATGAGGCAATATTACTACTGGAGTTGAGAAAACTTTTGTGCTCAGATTTGTGGATAGACACATGCATATACACGTTCTGTTTTCAGGTTTTTAATTCTAAGTATCTTTGGTCAAAAGAAACCCTATGTGATGATCTACTTTTCTTTTATAAAAGCTCCCCCTATGTTTGTACAGATACAGATGTACATTTTTCTTCGAGCACTGCTGAGGATAGGACAGACTTCATCCACATCTACAGTTAAAAGATTACCTATGAATTGAGGTGTTTCCACCGAGTCCCTGAGGCTTCAAGCCAGCTTGTCTCTGGCAGATTAGCTACTGGTAATTGTGTATTTGTGAAAGTATTTCAGGATTCTCCAGTAATTGGTTACCTTTAGGCTGCAGAAATTTGTCCAAAACACCATCAGGTGTAAAGTGATTAGTTTTATGTTTTCTTTAATGAGTTTCAGTAACTCATTAGAAAAGCAAATAATGGCCTGAGGAGAGACCAGGTTTTAAAAACACGGTGACAGTTTCTTTCCCGAAAAGGTTGTCAAGCACGGGAACAGGCTGCCCAGGGAAGTGGTGGAGTCACCGTCCCTGGAGGGATTTAAAAGACCTGTAGATGTGGTACACAGGAACATTTAGTGGTGGGCTTGCTGTGCTGGGTTAATGGTTGGACTCTTAAGGGAGCTTAAGGGTCTTTTCCAATCCAAACGATCCTGTGATTCTCTGGCGCCTTTTGAGAGCAGCAAAAAAAATTGAAGTGTGGTGAAAGCGCTCCCTCTTTAGAAGTGATTTTTGGGACTATTGCAGTTCCAGTTCTGAGCTGCTCTGTATGAGCTGGTGTTTACCAGGTATTAATTCTGGCTTGAGAAGTAGCATTACTAACTGGGTCAAAACTATTCCAGAGTGCAGTACCTTCTGCACTGGAGCATTTCAGTGTGGTAAGGCTGAACTCTGACAGGAGAATAGCGTACAGGACACTCCAAGATATTTACTGGAAGTTTAGTTTTGGGTTGAGGTCTTCAAGTTTCTTAGTTTGAGCCTGAGGTCTGACTTCTTCATGGTTGACCTTGATGATGGGGTGGACTGCACCTTCAGCAAGTTTGCAGATGATACAAACTTCATATATCATGAACTAGAAAGTGAAAAACTGGATAAGTGGCTGATACACCAGATGCCTGCATGGGCAGAGAGGAACCTCATTAAATGTGACACAAGGAAATGTAGAAGGAAGAATAACCCCAGGCATCTGTGCAGTCTGGGAGCCAGTGCTCTGGAAAACAGCTTTGCAGGACATGTGCAGAGGTCGTGGTGGACACCAAGAGGAATGCAGGCCAGCTGTGTGCCCTGGGGGCAGAGGTGGCCCACAGTGTCCTGGGCTGCATTAGGGAGGAGGTTGCAGAAGGTCAAGGGAGGCGATCCTTCCCTTCCACACAGCACCAGTTAGGCCCCACCTGGAGTGCTGGGTCCGGTGCTGGGCTTCCTGTTAAAAGGACATGGTATTAGGTGAGAAGTCTGGCAGAGGGCCGTGAAGATGATGAAGGGGCCGCAGCATCTCTTCCATGAGGAAAGACTGAGAGAGCTCTGTTCAGCCTAGAGAAGAAAAGGTGCAGGGAAAATGATCACCATGTATAAATATATGAAAAGAGGGTGTAAAGGGAATGGGTACCCAGTGACAGGACATGATGAAATAGGCACAAGCTGAAACACGCGAGTTTCTTATACTGGTGGAGGCCACTGATGAGGGGTGTTGCTCAGGGGTCAGTGTCGGGACTGGCGCTGTTCAACACCTTTGTCAGTGACATGGACAGTGGGATCAAGCACCCTCAGCAAGTTTGCTGACGACACTGAGCTGTGTGCTGCTGTGAACACGCTGGAGGGAAGGAATCCATCCAGAGGGACCTGGACAGGCTGCAGAGGTGGGACAGTGCAAACCTCATGGAGTTCAACAAGGCCAAGTGCAAGGTCCTGCACCTGGGTCAGGGCAACCCCAAGCACAAACACAGGCTGGGGGAGACTGGATTGAGAGCAGCCCTGAGGAGAAGGACTTGGGGGTGTTGGTCAATGAGAACCTCACCATGACCCAGCTTCAGTGTGCGCTTGATCCCAGAAACCAACCGTGTCCTGGGCTGCATCACCAGCAGCGTCATGGTCTTTAAGGTCCCTTCGGTGATTCTATGAAATGCCCACCAGATGACATAGCTCCAGGACTCCATCTTAGGGAGAGTTAGTGTATTAATTTTCCCAAGTAATTGCTCCCATGCTTTTGAAGTTTCCTGCCTCACCCCACAGATAGCCAGTAGTCATTAAGATAACTGTTAATTTCTTCTGTATTCCTGTTATTTCATACCATTTTATATATTCAGGCATCCTGATTGAAAAAGAAAATACTGTCCTTTCATTGGCCTTGGTACCCTGCCCCCACAAAACCTATAAAATTCTACTTTATCTGATGAAAAGACTTGTTCAGAAGGAGCTAAAGGGAGCTGTGGCATAGCCGCCTCCTGGGGAAGCTTCCTCTTGGCTGGAGGAGCTCACTGACAGCCACAAAGGATCACATCTGCATTTTTCCCTGCAGTCATATCATGAGGACTCTGAGTAATGGTCTTTGGCACCGATTTACTGCTGGAGTTTAATTTGTGCTCTTCAGAAGTATTCCAGATTCTTAGGACAGATCTTACTGATTTATCTCAGCCACTCACTGCAAAATGAGTGAGAAATGTGCTGAAATTTGGAGAAAAAAGAAGGTGGAAAAAAAAATCTAGGCCCAGCTTCGAGGTGGAAGCTCATTTTTAGGCAATGTTTCTGTCCAACAGGATTGGTTAGAGACCTTCAGTACTGTTTGCGTAGTAGTGCCGATTAGTGTCTGAAGCATGGAGCAATTAAGTAGTAGGAACTACAGGTCTTTATAACAAGAAAAGAAGAAACACAGGTGATCTGGTGGTTTCATGCTGACTTTTATCAACAGAGAAGGAGCTAATGGCATCCCGATGTTGCTGATGTTAGTCCCTGTCCTGGAAGAATCGAATGGAAAAAAGGAGAAGGTGGTAGAGCAAAAAGGAAGCATTCTGTATTTTTCAGCCTTAAGCATGGTTAATAAAGACATTGTATTGTTCCGGTGAGCAGTAGATCTTGTATCCTGACTTCTTGAAAGGGAGAGAGGTGAAACAGTTTTCTTCTTCTGTGCCTGCATGCACCCAACATCAAGGAGAGCTTGTAAAATTCTGCTGCAGAAGACATTAACTCAGTTGTTCTCGTTTTCCTCACCCTCACCTCAGTAAAAGTTGTCCATCTCTGTGTTCAGATAACACTTTTAAAGCTGAAATAAAGCACATGGGCCATGATTTGTCCTGCATCGGTCTTGGTTCTCAGTCAGTGTGACAACAATTAACATGCAGGTGTTTCTCCTGTTCCGAAAGGTCAGGTGTCAAGGATCAGGTCACACAGTGACCACACTGTAGTGTCTGCTGCAGGTTGGTTGAATGCATTCTCTCTTCAACCTTGGAAGTATTTTGTGTAGACGCTGTTTTTAATGTCACCTGTAGACAGGACATTGCTTATCTGTTAATTAATATTCAAAGCAAAAATTCCTATGACTCATTCTTACTCTGTAGTCTTATTCAAAGTCTCAAAATTCAAGTTAGTTCTCACTTCAGAAGGGAGCGGTTTCTGCTGAACGACCTATTTTTGGACATGTTACTTCTTGCTTTACTATATATCCCTTGGTAGGTGACATTCATTTTCATCACCCCACTTAAATGGGTTTGCATTAAGATCTGGATTTTTCTTCCCTGGTAGAATGAGAGTGCCACTTAAGATAATCTGACACAAGAGTAGTTCCTCCTCCCCAGCTCAGAGAAGAACAGATGACACCTATAAATCTGGTAATCAGGGTAAATTTGAAATTCCTGTGTAGTTCTGAAGAACAGTTTTTAGCTAAAGTAAGAATTTAAAATGAACCAGTTGTCTCTGTGAAGCAGATTTAGGAGAATGAAGCAGGGTGAGCCTTTGCAGGTGTTCATTAGTTGACTGAAGCACTAGGTTCTCCTCCTAAAGGATTATGGAACTGGCTGGAAGCAGAGCCCACAGAGTGTGTGCGTGCACACACATATTTCTTTCTAAAAGAACATTTCACTATCTTACAGGTTTGTACTGTCTTGTGTGAGAACCAGAGGAGCCAGTTGCTGTCAGACTCTTTGTGTTCCAAATCCACAGAGAATAGAGTCTCCTGTGGGACCGTGTGATGAAACTAGAAGCAAGTTCTCTGTAACAAGACCTCTCTTCTGCTTCACAGAAAAAGGGAAGCAGGCAGCACAGAGCGAGGGGAATCTTCACTTCTGCAGTGCAGATTTTTGAGAGCCCTGTCAGGAGGAAACAGGGAAAAGCAAACATTTATTCAGAAATAGGTTTTGTTTATGCACTTACCAGGGCTAAAAAGGGAACCGTTGCTGCCGAATATCCGGCCTTCCCTACCCTCTGGTAAGACCCTTTATCAAATTTCCTATTTCTCATTAGCAATGGGTTTTCAGGTTGTTCTGTCTTTGCGGTAGTTTAGGCTGGAAACAGGCTAAAAGCTTGTTCTGCAGTGTGCAAAATGGAGGTGGTAGCTATTTTAAGGCAATATATCACCACCTTCCCTGTTACCTAAGACCTGGCAGCTCTCTCCATCATATTCACCAGCTGAAGAGTATTCTGGCATGGTGGTGATCTCTGCTTTGATTCTGAGGAGGAGGAATATGCAATTGTAGGGTTTGCAGCTCTGTTGAGTTGCCAGCTGCCTCGGGCTGACCTGGCAGTTCTCCATCTTGGCCCTCTAAGCTGTCTTGAAAATATGTAAAGTAGTTGGATGAACATTTTTTGCTTGAACCTGCCTCATGCTTGGTAACTAAAACACACTCTTCCTTGAATTCAGCAATACCAACCTGTAGATGGTCTGTTTTCCCATTATTTTGGATTTGCAGAAGGGTTTCAGGGTGCATGGCAACATGAGCATCTAAAAAGAAGCTTTCTCAAAACCGAAACCTCTTTGGAGCTTTCCTGTCATCTGGTTTAGGTCCTACTTTTCTTCCCTCCTTTCTCTGTGCTTTCCATACTGGTGTTATCTCTTTCCCTCACTGTCAAAAAAAATCTCTAACAAAGAGAAATGAGAGGAGAATCAAACCAAAGTGCTAGAAATGATAGATTGGTTTGGGTTGGAGGGCACCTTGGAGAAATCACTTCCCTGAAACTCGTTTGGAACAGTTCTTGCCTTTGGTGGAAAGCGCACGTAGAAGCGACCTAGGCTTGTTGCATCTCGCAATCCTTGCAGCGTTTGGTGTCTGTGGGAAGCCAGGATGCTTCTGACACCTTACAGCAGCTCTGGTTTGGTGTTTTTAAGTATCTTTTTACTTGAAAATACTCTAACGGTGATGTCTGAAACAGTTGGTCTGGTGAATTTTGCTCTATCACTGGATGGTTCTTTCTCACTCTGTCTTTTTTTTATCTCTACTGTCAGTCTGTCTCAGGTATCACTGACAAGATCAGGTGCTGTCACATGCTTCTATAACATTAAAAAAATTCAAGAACTAATGTCTTAGCATCTTACTGAAATAAAAAGTGTAATCCAGAACACATACTTTGTGTGTTCTTCCACCAGACATTCTCAAAAACTTTCATCAACATGAACCTTCAAATATCAGTGATATAAGTAAATATATGTCCCTGCCTCCCTTGTGGGGACGTAAATATATGTTGTAGTTGGCTCAAGGTGAGGAAGCTTTTGAAAAGAGTCCCAATAGTAGGTCTCGTTCCTGAGCTTTGCTGCAATGAGCAGCCATGAGCAATCTGTGCTGTCTAGATCATGTTGCAATAAGGACTACAGGAGCTAAAGATAGTTGCTGAAAATGGGGATTATAAAAAAAGCTGGAACTTTATTTTTCTGTGCTGGACAATCTGCTAGGCAGCCCTGTTTCTGATAGGTGTACATCAGTGTCTTCTAATGCCACAGCTGCTCTAGTCTCAGTAAAGTACTGTAGAATAGAACCCTAGAATGGTTTGGGTTGGAAGGGACCTTAAAGCTCATCCCACGGGCAGGGACACCTTCCACTACACCAAGTTGCTCCAAGCCCCGTCCAGCCTGGCCTTGAACCCTGCCAGGGATGGGGCAGCAACAGCTTCTCTGGGCAACCTGTGCCAGCGCCTCACCACCCTCACAGGGAAAAACTTCTTCCTCAGATCTCATCTAAATCTCCCCTTATTTGAAATTTGAAGGCAGTATCACCAAAGAGCAAGAAAGCTCTTGCTCTTGCTGAAGGTGATAACCTGTGAGAGTAGAGCCATGACTGAAAAGTCTTAGCACTGTCCTTAGCAGTGATGAGTATTAGAATTAGGACTTGTTAGCTTATAGGGAAATGAAAATAATTCCATGATCTTTGTCAACACAGCTTTTGTTGGCTGAGCAGACTGGAAGTGTAGAGGAAGCTGAAGGAGCCCATCAGTGTGAGCTGCAGAAAACTTTCGACTGGGTAGAGAAAATCTAATGCTGTTTCGTGTCACCCTCTTCTTTGCCTGCTGTGGGGATGGATGAAAAAGATGTATTGGAGGGAGAATATAGATCCTTTACTAAAGCATAAATCCTGTTCCATAGTCACAATTTAATCAAATTGCAGGTAAACAGTGAAGTTAATTTAGATGTCAACAGATGTACCCTGACCACATACCTGAAGAGAATGGTGGAATATGGGAGTTGTGGTTGCCTCGGTCTGCCAGCGGCTGCAGCAGGATATAGTCCTCAGCAACACACTGACAGCTCTAGATGTTATATTTTTTTCTTTCTATCAGAAATTTGTCTTTTGTTCTTCCCCTCATTTTATTGCCCTTGAGTCTTCCAAGGAATGCCATTTACTCTTTCTCCCATTGCATTTGCATGTACTTTCAGATTTTTTGGACAAGTTTGAAAATCCTAACATAATAAAACCCAACAAAACAATAACTAAAACCCTTGGTCATTCAGAAATAGCCATTCAGGAGCTGGTAGTTGCTGTGTGCTGTATTTCAGGAGGTGGTTTGCACTGCAGGATGGGAGTTCATTTCTTCCCTTCTACAGAAAATTAAACTATTTTAACAACAGAAAAAATAGATACTGAATTCTTGTCTAACCTTCCCATTAGCTGCCACCCGGCAGCCTGAAGGTAGTGAGGCCCTGGCACAGGTTGCCCAGAGAAGCTGTGGCTGCCCCATCCCTGGCAGTGTTCAAGGCCAGGCTGGACGGGGCTTGGAGCAACCTGGTCTAGTGGAAGGTGTCCCTGCCTGTGGCAGGGGCTTGGAACTGGATGAGCTTTAAGGTCCCTTCCAACCCAAACCATTCTGGGATTCTCTAATTTTCCCTTAGATTTATGGACGCAGTCGTCAACATCAAAATCATTTAGTGGAAAAAATCCTTCTTCCTCAGTCACCTGTTCGATTCATTCTGGTTTGTTTATTACATACACTTGCTGTTACTATTTTAATTTATGTCTCAGCCTCAGTCAGACGCAGGCTGATTGCTGAACCTCCCCCAGGCCTTTGTTTTCAGCAGATCATTTTTGACAAGCAGGTGCTCTGTGTTGTTTAAAAGGACTAAAACTATTGCTGTGAGAGAAAAGAGGTAGCGCTGGACCTCCAGCTTGTGGCTCCTGTTGGGCATTTTCTTTTCAGATGTGTTATGACCAGATTTTATTACTCCTTTTTCTCTTCCCTCCCACTGCACAATGAAATGATAATAATTAGGTGGTGTGTTTTTGTCAGACTAATAAAATAGCAAATCCAACAAGCTTTGCTTCCTATTTCATCGTTCTTTTCCAGCCATTTGTTATTTAGTCCGAAGCCTTGGCTTCAGCTTTTGCTTGTCCCTTCCATGGCCTTTGGTAATCCAAGCTAATCCCTAACAAAATGCGCAGAGTATTGCATGAAAACAGTTCCAATGCCTTTATATTTATTCTGGCAATATTGCAAGAAAAGCTCAGCTATAAACAGGAAAATATGTCAGAAATTTAAGACTGGATAGATTGTCATGCATCAGACAGCACGAAGAAGTTACATTCTCTGGTTCATCCTGGTGCTGACCATTCCAGCTTCTTGGTCGCTGTCATCTGTAACAGCAGTCTTGCTTTTTCCACCAGTTCAGTTCTTGTACAGTTTTAGCCGCCTCGGGTTTGAGAACCTCTGAGAACACTATTCTGAACTCCCTGAAACCTCAGTTTCTCAACTTACAAATAGTTTGATGTCTTTGTTGTGGGGTAGCTGCTACAATTGCCTGAAGATTGTAGTAGTAAAGGAGCAAGAAGAGACATACATTGTAGCTGTTTTGGTGTCTCATTGCTACTATTCAAAATGCTTTGAGCACCAATGAAGCTAATGACAGATATTGGAAATAGCTTAAATCTTAAGGAGGAAAATTTGGTGATTAGTATAGAGTTTGGGTCAGGAAAGCAGCCAGCTACATGAGATGAAAGTCTCATTTTCGTGTGGGCTATGGAATAGTAGAGACACGGCTGTGCTGAAAGTTCTTAGCACTGCTAGCTTTCAGGTGAGGTCTTGTAAGAACTTCAGTTCTTTTTCTCCAAGGACTTTTAGTTATCCCTTTCCAATGGAGAAAGACCAATTTTCTCTTGTGTTAGGGAAACACGTTGGAGAGTTCCGATGAGAACTAAAGCCCTCTTGTATTGCAGCTGTGTCTCCTGTCCTGCAGAGGTTGGCTTATGCTGGAGTGGGCTCATTTTTTTGAGCTCTTCTGTCTAAAAGCCTCATTAAAAAAACCCAAAACAAAACACCACAATGTTTCTTGCTTACATCTTAACCATAGTTACCCGTTGCTGAAGCTGCCACTGCCTGGAACAGGACCTGTGGAGTACAGCACGCCCGTGAAAGATTACTCTGCGCCCTCTCCCAACGCAGGTCTGCAGCAAGGGGACCTTGGCGAGCGTCCTGACTGGGTGAGTCCTGCATTGAGGGGGTTGGGGTGTGTGTGGAGTCAATGATATGGTAGAACATCCCTCATGAGTTACCTGCACTTTACAGTATCAATGGAAAATACTTCTGGTGATGTGTTGCTTTGTGTAACTGCTCAGCTTAGGCTGTATTTGTTTTGTATCAGTGGTGTTGTATCAGAAAAATTGAAAAATTGAAGAGTTAAAAGCTCCGAAATGCTCTGTAAGAGCCCATTTTCCAAGGATAACTTTATCTGAGGCAAGTAGCACACTTTTAAAAGCATTATTAGGTTTTAAATAAGTTTAATGATGGGTTCTGGGATAACAGGTGCCAATTTCCTGACATCTTATAAAGGCACACAGTTTCCCTAGAGCAGCAGGACAAACCTCCTGCTGACCCTGCTTCCCATTCCCTCCCATGGCCTCCTCCAAAGGACGAGAGTAAGATTTGGTCAGCATTTACTACTGTGACTGTCTGTGGAGATGCTACCAGTAATTACAATGGTGGTTTTGGTGGTGTCAGGCTCTCTCTGAAGGATCTGGATTTTGTCTGTCTGGCCTGGAGGTGGGAAACAGACTGTCCAGCTCCTCAGCTCTTGCATCTTTCTCTACTTTGGCTTTAAAAATATTGCATCTAGCACAGTTTTTTTCCTGATAGGATAGGTAGTTTAGGCTTCACCTCCCGGGCACAGGCTATTTTCTTAAGGTCACAGTCAAGAGTTTTTAATTTGAAATCGAATTTAGGCAGCCAAAGACTCTGTCTGTGGAGCTAATTACTACACTGTGGTGTAGGGAGTGTAGAGATGCTTGAAGGACCTGGTGAACTGAGTATGATCTAAAAGTGGGGTTTGTTTTTATTTTTAGTTGGCTGGTACATATCATTCAGGTAAATGAGAATTATATCCTTATGTTAAGGGTCAAGAGCTAACTTTTCTTTTGTATGAGCAAACTGGAACCCTGAAGCTTTCCAAGAAGGCTGGCAACCTGGTCCAGGAAACCAGGGAACAATTTGAAAAGCATTCTTTGTAATCTGCATTTTTCTTTTTCATTCTGGTGTCTCTCTTAAGTAGAAGTTAGCTGTTGGTTTAATGCTTTTGATGCCTCCAGCTCTCTACTCTCTCCATGTGTGCTTTTCTCACTGTGATTGAAATTATTTGCTGCCTTCTGCACTTGCTGGTACCTCTGAGAGCTTTTTGCAGTGTGCTGTTAACTCAGGCTGCTGCTGGCTGATTAAATCTTCCCTATGGTTCTATAATTCTGCTTTGTTACCTAGTTCAGCTAATAGAACACAAAAGCTCTGTCTGCCACAGCATGTCAGGACTGCAGTCCCCAGAGCTGGGTCAGCAGCCTGGGCACAGACACCAGGAGGCTTTAAATGGCACATGGCCGAGTCACCACAGGCTGGGGGAACCGCAGCCTTGTGAGAGGCATCTGTGAGAGGCAGTGAGTCCCTGCTCCTGCCTTTCATTCCAGTACCAAATTCAGCAGGAGCTTGGAGCTTCTGCCTCACAAAGAAGCGCAATAGACCGATGCCAAAATGGCCAGTGGCATTATGCCTTTTTGAGAAACAGACTCCTTTTGTTCTTGCTAGGTTCCTACTGTCATGTTTCACCTCTAATTTGGGAAAGGAAAATACAGTCTGGCAAACCCCTTCCTGAAAGGTTGCCAAGCTGCGGTCTAATTCTGCTAAGCAGCTTCCCACTCACCGTATGTTTTCATTCTCCCTCTGGTTTTCCCCACAGTATGTCGGTGCTCCGGTGGCCTACATCCAGCAGATCTTTGTGAAAGCTACTGTGTCCCCATGGCAGAAGAACTTCCTTGCTGTCGATGTATTTCGTTCACCCCTCTCCCGCGTCTTCCAGCTAGTGGAGGAGATTAGAAACCATGCCCTGAGAGACAGGTAATTACTGTTCATTACAGGTTGTGTAAAAGGCAGACTGACCTTCTACACAGCGGGCTTACACACCCATCTTCTCAATTACTGCCTTGTAGTTCTGATTATTAGCTTTGAATTTGTAAGATTCTCAAAATTAAAAGAAAATGAGAGGTCCCTGCGAATAGGTGACATTATATTCATGCTGCATGTAGGGCAGTTTATCATAGAGTCATAGAATCCTAGAATGGTTTGGGTTGGAAGGGACCTTAAATCTCCCCTCTTTCAGCTTAAAGACATTCTCCCTTGTCCCGTGTTTAGCTTTTTTGCTGGAGAAGTTGCCTGTCCTCTAGTCACTGGTAATTGTCAGGAACCTTCCAGTTGGAGTCCTGGCAGAGAGGTCTGAAGGGGGCTGCCAAGGCTATACATGTTACAAAAGGTAGCAGCATCATGTGATCCCTTCGTAAGCATACAAACTTTGTATTAAGGCAAGTTCATTTAACCCCACTTATGCCTATTGTGAAACTCTTCTTCATTTCTTGAATTCTTCTCCATAGGCTGGAGCACCTCTGCTATGGAGACAGGCTGAGAGAGCTGGGCTTGTTCAGCCTGGAGAAGAGATGGCTCTGGGAAGACCTTAGAGCAACTTCCAGTGCCTAAAGGGACCAACAAGAAATCTGGAGAGGGGCTTTTGACAAGGGCAGGTAGGGACAGGATGAGGGAATGGCTTTAAACTGACAGAGGGGAGATTTAGCTGAGATGTGAGGCAGAAGTTCTTCCCTGTGAGGGTGGTGAGGCCCTGGCACAGGTTGCTCAGAGAAGCTGTGGCTGCCGCATCCCTGGCAGTTAAGTAGTTCAAGGCCAGGCTGGACGGGGCTTAGAGCAACCTGCTCTAGTGGAAGGTTTCTCTGCCCGTGGCAGGGGGTTGGAACTGGATGAGCTTTAAGGTCCCTTCCTAAAATGGCCAAACCATTCTAGGATTATAGACTTTCACATGGTCAGGGACCTTCTCCTGACTTTTCACTTTGGCTCTGTTTAAGACCAGTTTAAACATGCTTTATTTTGTCCTGACACAGTCTTTGTACAACAATAGCTTTTCTCTGTTCCAGATATGTACAGGGAGAACTCATACCCCCAACCCCAAATCCTCATTTGTTAAGCTAAACTTATGAGACTCTGAGCTTACTCCAGTAAGCTGTCTCTCTATTCAGGTTGTCACACTGGTTGCTCCTTTTGGCACTGTTTTTAACATATCATTCTTGATAATGGGAGTTAGAATTGTACACGGTATTCTCAGAGAAGTCTCATTTGTGTGTTATTTTCCATGGAAAAGCCTTTCCTGAAATACAAGGCTGCAGGTCCCTTTTTCATGGCCAGTCACATCACTTTTACACATTATAAAGTGATTGATTAACATCTCCATGTCCCTCTCTTGTCATTTCCAGCTAATGAGCTGGAAGGTTAGAGCAGAAGCTCTTTTTAGTCCCCAAGTGCTCTTTGTATTGTTAATAGAAATGGGATTAAGTTTATTCCAGCCCTTATGTGATCCATTTCAGATATTTTGTTCTTTTTCTGTATTAACAGGGTTTCTTTATTTGCTGTTATTGGCAGATGACCCTGTATCTTCTTCCAAGATTATTAAGAAAAATACATAATAATCCTGGTTCTCTGAACTGCCTGTGAGAAATTCCATGTTGTTTTGCTCAATACTGGTGGTTCCCCTTTCAGCAGCTCCATGACCAGTTTCCTGTTAACCTGGTTCTTTACCGCATCACCATTTTTGTGCTAATTTTTGTGTCTTCTTGTAAACCAAAGCATTTTTTGTGTCGTGCTGCATCAAAAACTTTGTTGGGGCTCAGGTAGATGAAAGCTCCTGTGCTTTCCCCATCCAACAAGACAGGCATTTCTAGAAGAGGGTGCTCAGAGTAGTCTGGCATGTTCTCTCTTGGTAAACCAAGAAGCATTTCCTACACATTAAATTGCCTCTAGGGTTTTTTTTTAAATAGTTTTCCTTTGAGTTCTAAGTCTTCATCTGTGGTGAAGTTCCCACTGGGTTTAATTCTAAGGACAGAAGGGCTCCCCTACTTGTCAGTCTATATTCAGTGAGAGTGATGGTGCTATGAACAGGCCAAGCGTGGTGACAAATGGGGAGATTAGAGTCTGATCATCTCCCAGCTTTTCAGCCAGGAGCTTTCTTCATTCTTCGTCCCATAACTCACACGGGTAGGGAAGATTTATTGCTTGTTCATACTTCATTGGCAGCATCCTTCATTGCCTCATTTTTTAGAGTGGCCACTTCACTACTCTATCTGATGATTTGTCCTTTTTCCTTTAAACCTGCCCTTGCAAGCTAGGTACCTGCTCTCTGTGTGGTAATCTTTTAGAAATGCCATTTACAGTGTCAAACACGGAGCTCTTCCCCACCAGCTCACGAAGCCTTGGTGCTGACATTCTTCCTGTGTTTCCACCTAATCTCCTCCTTTATCACGTGTGTCACTTTAGATAGTAATCTGTATATAGTTGCCAATTACCAATTGCCAAGGTAGAAGCAACTTGCTCCCAGGACGCGTGTTGTCTTGTCATTATCTCTCCTTGGTGCTGCCCTTGATAAACACTGATGCATTACGGAAGCAAAATTAATCTTCCATGGCCACCAGAGCACTTAGACCTAAACCTTGGGAAAGAGCTCCCATTTTGGTGATGGACTCGAATATTTCAGGAAACATCTAACTTCGATATAAATTCTGAAATCATCTCAGAAGGCGTTATGCAGTTCCTTGTGGTCAGTCCTTGTGGTCAGGTGCTTTTGTCAGTATCAAAGTTAAGTGCAGCTCATTTTCTTAATGTTAAAAAAGGCATTCCTTTGTACTGAAGTACAGAAGAAGCTGAAGATTACTGACAAGAAGATAGGAAACACAAGATGATTATATTTTCGTCAGCTGTAAGCTTGCTGAAACTTCGAGCACTCATCATTTGGAAAAAGTCAAAAGCAACATGAAATTTATAGTTTGCTCCAAGGTCATGTTCTTTGGTATCACTCTGCATCCGCGGTATACTGGTAGGGACACTGGCTGTGTGCATTCGCTTCACAAATATGAGTGTACACAGGCTTATCTGCTGTATAAACTGTTATCACCTGCAGTCCTGCTTCCAGCTCTGGGGCCCCCAACATAAGAAGGAGCTGGAGCTGTTGGAGCGAGCCCAGAGGAGGCCACAAAGATGCTCCAAGGGCTGGAGCACCTCTGCTCTGGAGACAGGCTGAGAGAGCTGGGCTTGTTCAGCCTGGAGAAGAGAAGGCTCCTGGGACACCTTAGAGCAGCTTCCAGTGCCTAAAGGCGTCGACAAGAAAGCTGGAGAGGGGCTTTTGACAAGGGCAGGCAGGGACAGGACAAGGGGAATGGCTTTAAACTGACAGAGGGGAGATTTAGATGAGATCTGAGGCAGAAGTTCTTCCCTGTGAGGGTGGTGAGGCCCTGGCACAGGTTGCCCAGAGAAGCTGTGGCTGCCCCATCCCTGGCAGTGTTCAAGGCCAGGTTGGACGGGGCTTGGAGCAACCTGGTCTAGTGGAAGGTGTCCCTGCCCATGGCAGGGGGTTGGAACTGGATGAGTTTTAACATCCCTTCCAACCCAAACCATTCAGTATTCTATGATCACTGTTACATTTCAGAATTTGCTAAAGCTGAGCTACAAAACAGTAACTGTCTTACTCTTTCTGGAGCTGTTATCAGAGGCATCACTGTGTCAGTTCCTTGAAATTATCTTTCAGAAATCTTATATTCTTATAAACACAGTATTTTCGAGCATATTTTCTAGTATTTTCTTTTGTCAGCTGTGACTTTTCAAAGTATCTTGCCATATAGTGACAGGATACAGATTCTGAAGGGAGTTTTCACAAAGGAGTTACTGAAATCATCACTGTCTGGTTTCTGTGTTTGCTCTTTGTAGTCATTACAGAAAAAAACCCTTTTCTAGGGAAGGCATTTTACGGTAGGACCCCAACTGACTTCTCTTCTGGAGCCACCTTCTCTGTAATTGGCATGGCTGGAGCCGGAGAAGACTGGTCTCATTTCTTAAATTCACCTCTGTTAAATACACCCTTCCCATGCAAATCGCAGCAGCTGCCTGTATTGTGTTGAGGGAAGTGTTCTTTTTTGGACTGGCAGCCCTTCCTTGTCTAGCCAAATAGCGTGCTGACAGGTTTTGTCACCAAACCTTCACAGTCAGATCCTATTGTAAGCCCAAGTTGAGTCTTGTGTGAATTGCTAGTTGATAAGGATTATGTAATTGTCTTAAATGAACCTTGGGAACAAACACAAATTCCATTTCATACCAGTTATACCTCTATTAATTTCTGAACCTGTAAGGCATTTTCTTTTCCATGCAATGCAGAGAAATTCTGAACACATTTTGCACAGTTGCAGATATTGAATTCTTTGTACATTTTAGAGGCCTTTGTACACCTTAAATAATCCACCTGAGGAGGGTTAATAAAGATTTCTGTAAAATATCCCATTGAATATGTGGAAAGAAGCATGCAGAGGAGTTCAAGGTCTTTGAAGAAGAATTCCAGGGAGATAGCTTCTCCGTAGCCTGGAAGTGATATGGATGTGAAAACTGTGGCACCTAGTATGGCTGAAACGGGAAAGCTGTGTGGCCCAGCAGTGTGCAGAGAGCTGATAATACCAGAATCTTAGAATCCCAGAATGGTTTGGGTTGGAAGGGACCTTGAAGCTTATCCAGTTCCAACCCCCTGCCACAGGCAGGGACACCTTCCACTAGAGCAGGTTGCTCCAAGCCCCGTCCAACCTGGCCTTGAACACTGCCAGGGATGGGGCAGCCACAGCTTCTCTGGGCAACCTGTGCCAGGGCCTCACCACCCTCACAGGGAAGAACTTCTTCCTCAGATCTCATCTAAATCTCCCTTCTGTCAGTTTAAAGCCATTCCCCCTTGTCCTGTCCTTGCCTGCCCTTGTCAAAAGCCCCTCTCCAGCTTTCTTGTCAGCCTCCTTAGGCACTTGAAACTGCTCTAAGGTGTCCCAGGAGCCTTCTCTTCTCCAGGTTGAACAAGCCCAGCTCTCTCAGCCTGTCTCCGTAGCAGAGGCGCTCCAGCCCTCGGAGCATCTTCGTAGCCTCCTCTGGACTCACTCCAACAGGTCCACCTGTTGAGGGCCCCAGATAATGGGGTTTTGGAGTCTGTACACCTGTTACAGTGAGATCCTGGTCTGTGACTTGAGAGTCTTCATGCTTAGTTATGAAGAGCAAGAGCAGTAACATGGTGGTGTGGGTCCTTGAGGTGTTCAGTTCACCTTGGCAGGTTTGCCTTTTGTTTGTGAGAGTTGCAACACACATGACAGCGTCTAACTTTTGTGTGTGTTTCAGTTCTGGTGTCAAAAGCTTGGAGGAAGTTTGCCTTCAGGTAACAGATCTTCTGCCTGGCCTCAAGAAGCTACGGAATCTGCTCCCCGAACACGGCTGTCTGTTACTGTCTCCAGGGAACTTCTGGCAGAATGACCGTGAGCGATTCAATGCTGACCCAGATATCATCAAAACCATCCACCAGCATGAACCAAAGACATTACAAACATCAGCTACTCTCAAAGGTAAGATGCTGAAGTGCCAAAGAAGCTGTTGAGAAGTGCTTACAGCTTGCATTGCTGTTTTGTCCCTGGTATCTCCAACATCTTGATTGCCAATGTTACCAAATGGGGTGGCATTTTGCTACTCACAGCATCGAAACAAAGCTATGAAATAGATGTCATCTCTCATTTTATATCTGTATTTGAACTCAGCCCTGTATTTGTGGAATACAGTCTCAGTCAGACTCCTTTCTATAGATGTAAAAATAGCAGATAACTTGTCCCAGTCTTATTGTTCCTCTTACTCTGCGTATGCTCCAGCCTATCTTTGTCCTTCATGCTATTGTCCGTCAAGACTGCCGCATTGTTAGAGATAAATGAACATTCATCCTGCTCCCTCTTCTGTGTTCACTGGTAGTTGCTTGCATTTAGACCAAGTATCATAAAAGTATTTTTCTCTCTTAATTAAAAAAATCCTCTGACCATGGCTGGGATCATACACTTTAGTGGTTCCATAAAGCTAGAGGAAATGCTGTTCTTTTGGTTTTAAAGGAACTCTATAGATTCAGGAAGCCTATAATATGACATGTCTGAAAAAGGGTTGTATAACTCTAGGGTAAGTTTGTTTTAAAGGTTATTTTTTGAGCATACAGAGCATGTGCACACTGGGGCTTTGGGGCACATGGAGCCTCTCTGAGAGCTCATTCGCAAATGAGATAGAGCTCCACAATATCCTGGGAATTCCAGGCAGTGGAACAGTGGCAGTGTTCATCATTATCCCGATTTTTTAAGGTCTGCATTTTAGTGCACAAGATTAACAGAAGAGATGTTAAATAGTGTTTTGCAATGCAAAGTCTGCCTGGAACCTCTGGTTCACGTCACACACTGACATGCACAAAACCAAGTGTCCAAGATTTTCTTTGGCTGCATCCTTAAAGGAAATGCCTGTCTCCGCTGTCGAAGGACAAATTGGGTGCCCTCTTGACATGCCTTTACAGCAACACACAGAGTTTGAGGAGCAAACAGGAGGAATTAGAGGTGCATGTAGCTCATCCAGCTCACAGGGATGGCGTGGAGTGGCTCACCATCATAGAATCACAGAATGGTTTGGGTTGGAAGGGACCTTAAAACTCATCCAGTTCCAACCCCCTGCCACAGGCAGGGACACTTTTCTCTACTCCAGATTGCTCCAAGCCCCGTCCAACATGGCCTTGAACACTTCCAAGGCAATACTGGAGCACTGCTGTGGGTGGACACAGACTTTTCAGGAAGGAGAGGCTGGGAGGGTGAGGATTGTTCTTTTGTGAGTGAGCAGCAGGAACACATGGAGCTTTGCTTAGGAATGAGTGATGATCTAGTTGAGAGCTTATGGGTCAGGATTAGAGAGCAGACCTTGTCTGCTACAGACTGCCCTGCCAGGGCAGCTGAAGGCAGACAACTTTGCCACAGGAAGATTTTTCTTGTACTTAAAGGGAATTGGCCATGGTTTAATTTGTGCCTGTTGTCTCTTGTCTTGTCACTGAACACCACTAAGAAGAGATGCTCTGTCTTCTGTACTTCCCTGCATCAGGTATTTATCCATATTGGCAAGGTCTCACCAGAGCACTGAGAAATGCTTCCTATCAGGACAGTAGTTCAGCATTCTTTACAGTGAACACCTCTTGTATCCCATCTTTTTTATCTTTTTTTCACAGAATCACAGAATGATTTGTTTTTGAAGAGACCATTCATTTCAAACTCCCCTGCTATGGGCAGGGACACCTCCTACTCAACAAAGCATACTTTGTTGTCATCCTAATGTTCCATTCATACTGTGTGTTTGCAGACCTGTTGTTTGGACTCCCTGGGAAGTACAGCGGGGTGAACCTCTACAATAGGAAGCGAGTGGTATCATACACTGTCACCCTGGGTCTCCAGCGATATGATTCCAGGTAAGGAGCTTTGGCTGTGCTATTTCTATGTCAGGGATCCCTTGTTCAATTCTTGGCTAATTTGCTGTTTGCTCTGCTCTGTTTATTGATATGTTTTTCTTTAATCTCTGTTTTTTTGTGGGTTAGAGTATTTTAGGATCTTCTGAACATGCTGTGGAAAAACAGGGTGCTGGTTTTGGCAGAAAACTTGCTGTGTTGTAGGGAAGTTAAATACTATCTGTTGTCAGTTTCTCTTTAAAAAAAGTCTACATAATGCCCAAAGGTGCCAATGGAAGTTCCTTCCTTGATGGCTTCATCTGCACACAGAGCTGTCCCTGATGCAGCCAAGGCCCAGTAGGTCTGTTTTGACCCAGTTCCTGGTACAAGTCGTTTGCTTTCCAGTGTTAATTGAACTGGTACCCCTTTGGCAACGTTGGCAAAACTGGCTTGGATTGAGTGCGTCTGAGGACTAAACACTCTGCTCAGTGCTGCACAGAATTCCCCAGGGGATGCCTAGAATAGAAGTGACAGCACTGTAGTTGAAACTTGCTCTTCTGCCGCCCATGCAAGAACCCCACAGCCTCAAGGACTGTCATGTAGCACCTTTCGTCAGCCATAATTACATGAAATTCAGGGGATGTTAGAGACTACAGTGTGTTCTGTTCCCTAAGGCTGAGATTTTGGATGAGGAGCCCTTGCTTTAAACAGTTTTCATTGAATCCTAGAATCCCAGGGTGGAAGGGACCTCAAGGATCACCTGGTCCAACCCTTCTAGGCAAAGCATGACCCAGACTAGATGGCCCAGCACCCTGTCCAGCCCAGTCTTAACAGTGTCCAGTGCTGGGGAGTCACCATTTCCCCTGGGGAGATTATTACAATGGCTGATTGTTTTCACTGTGAAAAATTTTCCTCTTTTGTCCAGTTGGATTCTCTCCAGGAGTAACTTGTGCCCTCACCCCTTGTCTTTTCCATGGGACTCCTTGTAAAAAGGGAGTCTCCATGTTCTTTGTGGCCACCCTTTAAAACTGGAACGTGGTGATAAGATCTCCTCTGAGACCTGTCCACATCTTTTTTGTATAGTGGGGACCAAAACTGAACACAGTATTCCAGGGGTGCCCTGGCAAGTGCTGAGTGGGACAATGACATCTTTATCTCTGCTGGTGATACCCTTGTTGATGTTCCCAGCATCCAGCTGAGTCTTCACAGCTACCTGTTTCACAGAAATCAAGGTCTGTGGGGTTGCCACAGTACAGATGTGGCACATGTAGTTTGTGCCTCAGAGGAACAGACTCTAGGAGTCAGGCCTAGAGAGAACCACGCTTTGTAAGCCTGTGAATCTGTGGAGCTTCTTCCTACTTAATCTATACCCACTGAGCTTCTCCATGGAATGGTGTGCTGGTTGTTGGGTACAGTGTAATTGACATCCTCCTGCTCGCTTTCCATCTCAGGTTCCTCAGCAGCCTCCGCTCTCGCCTCAAGCTGCTGCATCCCAGCCCTAACTGCACACTGCGAGAGGAGAACATCGTTCACGTCCACTTCAAGGAGGAGATTGGCATTGCTGAGCTGATACCCCTCGTCACCACCTACATTATACTCTTCGCTTACATCTACTTCTCCACACGTAGGTTTGTGGGGTGGAGAGATCTGAAGGGAGAGCGAGCTAATGAGCCACCTACACACCTGCCAGCTGAATTTATGTGTGGCATCAGTGGTGCGATGGTGCCCTTTCCCTGGCTGCAGATAAGAGAGACTGCAGTCTGTGCCCTGCAGTTCTCTCCTGTGTTTCAGCAGGAAAGGTGGTGTTGAAATTGTACCCTGAACTGTCATGGAGAGAATTGATAGTCCTGTTTATCTGATTTCTGCTAATTTGTCCCTCTTAGGCAGCGTGGTGGTATTCCTTGTGATATCGTCTGAGGTGCTTTCTGTCATAGGCAGCTTTAAGTCCCATAATGACATGACATTATGTCCCATAATGTAATGACATTTTTCCAGTTTAGAGAGGCTAATTCATTGTCAGACAGATTAAATACATGTTCTGAGCTGGTGGTTTTAGACCTTAGCAAGCCACATTTAATGGTTAGATCCTTTTTTATGCCTCAACAATGCTGTACTGGAGCTCGTTTGAGCTGCAAGCTGTGCATTATCCTCTGTCCTTCCCTTGTTACAGTACCTCTTACATACTGGGAGGATCTGGGAGCTGCATTTCAGACAGTGAGACTGAATACCATTATTTCTGGGTTGCAGGGTATTGAGCTACCTGCTGAAATAAGTCAGGATGAGGATCCCTTCTTGTGTTTATAAGTTATCTTCTTTTACTTGGTAACCAAGACTTTGCATTCTTTTTTTCAGGGAAAATTGACATGGTGAAATCGAAGTGGGGTCTGGCGCTGGCAGCGGTCGTGACAGTGCTCAGCTCTCTGCTCATGTCCGTTGGGCTCTGCACGCTGTTTGGTTTGACACCTACGCTTAATGGAGGGTATGTTTCCAGCACCAGACCTCTTCCTGAAGAAGGGTAGATGGAGGTGAAATCATTTGAAAACAGCTGTTAAATGCTTAAAGATCTGGTATTTTTCATATAAGCTTATGTGATATTCTTTTACACACTCCTATGCAAAATTGTTTTCGGATGCTTTCCAGGGCTGAAGGACCATGTGTTTATCTGCTGGGCAGCAAACAGACCTGACTGGGTCCCAGTCTTCCTGGAGATGCCTTATTGCTTAGCAGTTGACTCTTTCTGCCTAAAGCAGAAGGAATTGTTGGGACAACACCTTATTTATAACTTGGTTTCCTGGCACCTAAGTAGGCTCTCACATACCTTCCTCCTGCAGTGACTTGCTGTGCCATCCAGAAGGGCTCGTTACCTTTCTTCTGGATGAGGGAGGTTCATTACATTATACTCAGCACATCTCTAAGGGTGGTAGAACTGACATGTGGTATTTGTGCCTGGGAGACTGCCTGGGAGACTTTGCATCCAACACTGATTGTTGTCTGCTCTTCTTTTAACTGGGGTTCCCTGTGCATGTTAGAGTTGGCTTCTGGGACTTCTGATGTGGTTACTACCACGCGTTATATTTGTGTCAAGCTGAAAACCCTTGAGAAAGCTCTAACTGGCACCTCACCTACCCAAGTTTTACACTGTTCATTCATTATTAATTAAGGTTCCATTCAGAATCTTTTGGGTTTTAGATCCCTTCCATAAGTAGTTAAGGAAATATCCCTCATTTTTCTTGCCATCGCTATCCTTGAAGCTGTATGCTGCAGGAATACTGAAAAGTCTGACCCCTGAGGGGTGAGTCTCTTCCCCCAGGGAGAGTGCTGGGGACAGTTTACTAGGAGCCAGTCCTAGATGGAGGAATTCCTGTCCTAGAAGCCTAAAAGAGTGATGAATAATTGACTTCAGAAAATGAAATTGTTGTTGTTTCTGTTTTTACCACTGTTGTGACATGGAACCTTAATTACAGATCAGGACTGCATTATTCTGTGAGCTGTACAAACAGAACAGAGGTGATCCACTGGGAGTTTATAATTTTAACATGAGAAAAAAGGCAATATTTGGATGTAGATGCATGGGAACCGTTCCAAGGGAATGGTTAGCACAATGACCAAGGCCTGTGTATACTGTCACCCTTACTGTTGGAATACAGAAGGGCTAAACTAAGTCTAGTTATCCCTCCTACAGGATAGCAAGAGTTAATTCAGTCCTTATTTCTAAAAAAAAAATAATAAATCTAGTTTTCCAGCACAATTTCTTTGCTTAATTCTTGCAATACTTTATAGATTATGTCTAGTTAGACAGAAGACCCCTGGATTCTACGCTGATGGGGTCTGATGACATGGTTTGGGGTTTTTTTACTTGTGGTGAGTGAACTTTTCCTGATTCCCCAGTGCACTTTGTCTCTAGTTACCTGATTCTTGACAGAAGATGGAGCATTCCTGGTATATCACACACCCGTGGCAGCGTGCTAGGATTTGGCCAGCACAGGGTGCAGAGTTTGGTTCAACTTTGATCTGGCTTTCCGCCTTTTTGATCTGTTTTGTTTACAGCAGAGCCTTCCAGATGTGGGTGTGTTTGTTTTTCATGGGACTTGTATTTATGATAAGCCTTTTTCCCTCACTGGTTTTTCTAAGGTGTTAAAATGAAGCTTGTTTCTTCGAGATCAGCATTTGCTTGCTACAGACATGATATGTAAGCTGGACTTTAATCATTATCTATCAACTTTTATAATGAATTAATAATTATCGTAGTTGAGGTAGGCATTCATCTTATTTTACAGAAAAGTGGAAATAGGTAACATGATCTGTGCAGTTTAAGGAAGAGTAAGCAGTAAGACTGAGGAGAATGCCAGTTCACTGAAAGTGAGGTTCCTGTGCACTGGTGGACTGTGAGAGTCTCTAGTGAGTCTGGAGCACAAGCCACTAACCCACAAGTTGGCATCTCAGCTAGGTTAGAGGAATCACAGGCTGAAATGATGAACTACTTCTCCTTGTTGCCTATAAAAAAAGGCATAAACCTGTTCAAATGTGAAAATCTGCATTTTAGATGAGAGGCTGCTATGATCAGTTCTTAAATTCTCCATGTTTTGGATAAACCAAAGGTTGTCTCTGTTCACAAATATATATGGAGTCACAGAAAATCTGGTTTTTATGAGTCAACAGTAGCATTTCTGTTGACTCTGGGATGCTGGATCATGCTATGACGTAGCACCTTCTGGCATCGAATCAATAAGTTTCTGTAGATGGACACGTACGGCATCTCCTCCTGCTCTTCCTCTTCCTCTTGTAAGCTCTTTCTCAATGCTTGGCACTGCATGGCTGAAAATACAACAAGGATCTCTTGCCATCTGCTTCCGAGAGGGGACAAATGAGGTTTTGGAGTTGCAGGGTGTGAACAGCTCATGTTTGTCCTGCAGACTTGCATTATTCTTCCAGAAAAGCTCGTTTCTCATTGCTTTTAAACTGCTGGTCATTTCACATGAAAACTGCTGATTCTTTAAGGACTGTTGAAACTCATAAGCCAGGACTATTAATTATCTTCTGCTGTAGAAGCTACCATTTAAGTAGGACATTGTTAATGAAAGAATTCCAAGTTTTCTGTGTTTATTCTGCCTCTTGAAGGCTACTGCAGCTTATCTGTGAATGCTGCTAACCCCCCTGCCTGTCTTGCATAAGGACAGGACTCTGCAAGGCCTCTACAAGAGCATATCCTTGCAGATAACACGCTCTGCAGGATGTGCGGTGCTGTGCCAGGCAGCAGAGTTCTCCCTCGTGTTTGTTGCATTCTCTTTTACTTAGAGATTTCCATCCCTAAGGATTACAAAGAGCTTTTCTTAAATCTGTCCCCTGTCCTACAGTACTGCTTGGAGGAGTGACACGGGTTATGAACTGAAGATGCTGTAGATAAAGACAAGGACTGAGTTGTACTTGCTGAATTTTGGATTCTTTGACATTAACAGGAAGTTAATTTAGAGCTAAAATTTGGTTAGGGTACCTGGAGAATCATGGAGTGCTTTGGGTTGGAAGGGACCTTAAAGCTCATCGAGTTCCAACCCCCTGCCACGGGCAGGGACACCTTCCACCAGAGCAGGTTGCTCCAAGCCCCGTCCAGCCTGGCCTTGAACACTGCCAGGGATGGGGCAGCCACAGCTTCTCTGGGCAACCTGTGCCAGGGCCTCACCACCCTCACAGGGAAGAGCTTCTGCCTCAGATCTCATCCAAATCTCCCCTCTGTCAGTTTAAAGCCATTCCCCCTTGTCCTGTCCCTACCTGCCCTTGTCAAAAGCCCCTCTCCAGCTTTCTTCTCTTTCAATTTTGTTTTTTGAGTTGGATTTTGTTGTTTTGTTTTTTTTCCTGTAATCTGGCTTTCAGTGGAGGTCTTGCTGTTTCAGCTTGCTGTTTGTTCAAGGAATCAATTGGCATGAAGTAGCTGAGTTAGCAGAAGTGGTTCCAGACAGATGTTTTTCCCCAGCTGAGCTTGTAGGGCACGGGCTGCTGGCAGCAGTATGTGTGCAAATGTTGAAGCTCGTGTCAGATGGCCATGGGCGATCAAAACCAGTGTTGGCAAGGGTGGTCCTTGGGGATACAGCAGGTAATGCCACAAAGCAGGAGGTGTTTTTCTGGAACCCTGTTGTTTACCTGTCTTGGCTGTTAGTGATGTGCCAAGGGGTGTGAGTGTTTGCACGCACGCAGTCTCCTTTTGGATCCATACATACCAGCACAGCACAAATCCGGTACCCTCCGCAATGGAAGCTTTAGTTTTGCTTTCGAGTTTAGCTGGAGGGAAATGGAGAGGTTTACTGTCTACTGTGTTCTGACACGGAACAGCTTCTTCTTGCTGATCTGGACTGCAAGTAGTTCAAAAGAGAGAAAAAAGTTTAGGAGTGAGAAGAGTTGAATAAATTCATGGTGGTGACCTTGGGTAATCTTACTTTTGTTTGTGCATATATTTGTGAAGGGCAAATCCTGAACACAATTTCAGTGTGTTTTCTTGACTCTTGGGTAGAAACTATCCCTGGCAGGATTTATTTATTTACAAAGCATATGTAGGTTTCATGTTGTTCTCAATGTTGTGGCTTCTGACCTACTTGGTGTACTGAACAGAGCTCCGTGCACATTCTCCTCCCAAAAGAGAAGTGTGTCTTCGTGTGTTTCCTTCAATGCCTGAGGCAACTACTTAGAACAGCTGCAAGGGATGGAAGCTTTTGCCCGCTGGGTACCTGCACCAGGCACTGCCCAAGCTCTTCACTTTTGAAGTTGCATTTAATGTAATGCTTAGCTGTTGATTTATCAGGATTTTCACTGACAGTGGTGGGCCATGCTCCCTACCCTCTCGTTGTCATGCTCTCCTGCTGGCTAATTGTTCCTGAGTCTGTTGCGGTGGTGTTCCAAGTCCCTTCTTTTTGATTTGCACCTCTTCATAGTAGGTGCTCAAGAGACTTTTCGAGGGGCACTGTCCCAAACCTGGGAAGCATTAAAGACTAATTTAGTGGTGGTCTACAATGGCCATTTTCCAGCAAATCATGCAGCTTTGCAAAATGTTAATATCTGTCCAAAGCAGATGAAATACAGAACTCTTACCTCATCGTAGAGTAATATTGTAGCTGAAGGAATTTGGCTGAGAGCACTGGACAGCGTTTCCTCACCTTGGCTCTGGGATGTGTGTTTGCTGCTTAACTTGCATTCTTCCTGTCTTTTTCAGCCAGGAACTCATTCTCAGTTCTGGTTCTGTTCCTTCTAGAGAGATATTTCCATACCTGGTTGTAGTGATTGGCCTAGAGAATGTGTTGGTTCTCACCAAGTCAGTTGTCTCTACGCCTGTTGACCTGGAAGTGAAGCTACGCATTGCCCAAGGTATGCAGCCTGCTCTGGAAAACTGTGAAGAGAGAGAAAATTCTGGTAACCCAAGGACTGGGAGATGGGGAATGATCTTGATTGTGGTTTATGAAGGAAACAAAGACTGTGCATATTGAATGTGAACTGTATTTGTTAATCTTTTTGTACTGTTTTGTTAGTTCCAAGAACTAATAGAAGCCTGTAATTGTGGGCACTGCTTTTAAAGATTGTTGACTGAAGCATTGGCTGAACAAGTTTAAAAAGTGTTAGTAAGGGAGAGCTGTATCTCCTGGTATAGATATTTGGCACCTTGCTGTCTTGTGACATGAATATCATTAAGGGCAGTCCACAGGTCATAAGAAGTTCTGCTGAGTCCGTGACAAACTTATCTTCCCTAATATATATACACTCTGTACCTGCATAAGGATTTGAGTGTGCTCAAACCATGGATAAATGGACTTTGCAAACTTAAAAGATGTTTCTAAACATCAGGGAAGAGATATTCTAGAGGGATGCCTAGAAAAATCTACCAAGTTTTAAAACCACAAGTGGTTTGTATCCTAGATTGAAAATAGGACTCAAAAACTTGGTCCTTTACACTTCTGAATCCCTGTACTGCCCTGTGCAGAACCCTCCAGCTGCTTATATCAAAAGAGTTTTGTGAGCTGAGAGAGTCATCCTGAGCTCCCTTTAGTTAATGCTAATCACAGAATCATAGAACCCCAGGTTGGAAAGGACCTCAAGGATCATCTGGTCCAACCTTTCTAGGCAAAGCACAACCTAGACTAGATGGCCCAGCACCCTGCTCAGCCCAATCTTAACAGTGTCCAGCACTGGGGAGTCACCACTTCCCTGGGGAGATTATTCCAGTGGCTGATTGTTCTCATTGTGAAACATTTTCCTCTTGTGTTCAGTCAAAATCTCCCCAGGAGTAACTTGTGCCCATCACCTGTTGTCTTTTCCATGGGGCTCCTTGTAAAAAGGGAGTCTCCATCTTCTTTGTATCCTGGCTTTAAATACTAGAACATGGTGATAAGGTCTCTCCTGAGCCTTCTTTTCTGTAGGTTGAACAAGCCCAGCTCTCTCAGCCTTTCCTCACATGGCTTCACAGTCCTTGGATCATCTTTGTGACCCTTCTCTGGATCCTCTCCAGCCTGTCCACATCTGTTTTGTATAGCGGGGACAAAATAATCCCACTAATAAAGACATTGGGAGTCTACAGTCCAATTCTTTGACTTCAATATTCAAAATAGGTCAGGTGGATTTTACCTGAAAGTGCCTTTTTTGCCTGTTATCTTTAGATACCTGATTTTAAAGAAGGGATTTCCAGTTCCTTTTTGCTATGCTCATGTCTGTCCACTAGTGAACAGTTCTCCTTTGACCTGTCTTTGGGTGTTCTTTCTCCAGGTTTGAGCAATGAGAGCTGGTCAATTATGAAGAACATGGCAACAGAGCTTGGGATCATCTTGATTGGGTATTTCACCCTTGTCCCTGCCATCCAGGTGAGTGTCTGAGTTTGCAGTTTTACGTGGACCTGTTGGAGCAAGTCCAGAGGAGGCCACAAAGATGCTCCAAGGGCTGGAGCACCTCTGCTATGGAGACAGGCTGAGAGAGCTGGGCTTGTTCAGCCTGGAGAAGGGAAGGCTCTGGGGAGATCTTAGAGCAGCTTCCAGTGCCTAAAGGGGCTGACAGGAAAGCTGGAGAGGGGCTTTTGACAAGGGCAGGTAGGGACAGGACAAGGGAATGGCTTTGAAGTGACAGAGATTTAGATTTAGATGGGACCTGAGGCAGAAGTTCTTCCCTGTGAGGGTGGTGAGGCCCTGGCACAGGTTGCCCAGAGAAGCTGTGGCTGCCCCATCCCTGGCAGTGTTCAAGGCCAGGTTGGACTGGGCCTGGAGCAACCTGCTCTAGTGGAAGGTGTCCCTGCCTGTGGCAGGGGGTTGGAACTGGATGAGCTTTGAGGTCCCTTCCAACCCAAACCATTCTGTGATTCTAAGACTGAGGCTTGAAGGTGCTACAGGAGTGCAGTGTGCTAGTCACTAGTCACTGCAGAGTGCAGTCACTAGTCTGCTTCCCTCCCTGCCTGATTGGATTAAGAGGCCATTAGTTGAGAATCCATACATCTATACAATGTGGATCACTCCAGGAGCCAGCCTTTTGTCCAGCAGCTGCCCTTGCATCCTTCCAGTAGCTGAGTTTACACATTCAGTTCATCCAGTAGCCCTGGATCCTTCTCTCCCTAGTTGCCTTACACACACATGCAACTGAGTCTCAGTTGCCCACAGTCCCTCTGGCAGTTGATCTGTGGAGTCCCTGGTCCCTCCGTTAGCCAACTCCTCCAGCTCTCTAGCCAACTCCTCTAGCTCAGGGACACACACCTTCCTGGCGCTCAAGCCACTCACTCTGCTCAACAGCCGCTCGGCTCAACAGTCACTAGTGATCACCTGCCAACAGTCTGATGTGCTCCACTTGCTGGTGACCCAGACACATGAGCTCCACCTTGTCAGTGGATGGAAGGAAAAACCAAAACCCTACTGCAGAATGTCTGCTGTGAGAATTAGGGTGGGCAGCCTGCTTGGGGCTCTTTCACCAGACTGATGAATCTGTAAGTTTTTGCAACCACGGATACGACCATCTCTATCTCATGGGTGGATAAGCTGAAACCTCAAGGTAGAATGATCTGTCAGGGGTCATGTTGTTGGGTCTGTGTTACACTGAAAATAGCATCAAGGTCTTCTGCCTCGCAGCATGTTGCTTTCTCTGCTGCACAGCCCCTTTTTCAGGACTGTGCTTGCAGAGTTGTATCAGGAAGCTGATGCCATTTGATTTCTGATCCTTGACCGAGCAGGGCTTGCTCCTGGTGAGCCACCTGAACAGTAGTGCTGCCTAGACAAATCCTCATCACCAATTCTATGGCATCTCTGCATCCAGACTTCAGGGAGCTGTCAGCCTGTTCTCTCTGGAAATTCCTAGCAGGCGCAGTCAGCAAGCAAAGGTGGGAGCACCCAGTGTCTGCATAGCTGGAAGCTACTCTGGGCCCCTGCTAGGTTATCGCTGGCCACCATGTAGGTGGCCTTCATGAGAGGGGTGGGTTGTATGTATCCTTGCTTTAACACTGGGGACTCACCAGTAGAGCCTGCAGATTAAAGCCTAGGATAATCTAAGAAGATTAAATGTTCAGGTTGGACTGGAGCATTCCAAGTTGAACTCGGCAGTTCCTGAGCTGCTCTCTCAGTATCCCAAGAGGACAGCAAAAGAGGAGCTATAGTAGAATTCCCTAGGCTACAGCTGGCCATCTGTTGTGGCCTGATTTCGTTTGTATTCAAAGCTGATTGCAGAGACTGCTCAGCTCAGATGCCGACATGATCCATCCTTTGGGTCTAAATTGGGCTCATTCATGTGCTATATCAGCATCTTTTGGCCTCTGTTTCATGGCTGTGCTGCTTGACCTTGGAAAGTGAAACCTGATGGTGTCTGTGGAGCGAGTGTAGTGCCAGCAGCCCTGCCACGGGGACACCGCTGGGACAGGTCACATCTCATGTTGCTCTCTGCCATGGAGGAGCTTGCAGGGTGCACTGGTGACAGGAGATAGAGGAGTTGTGATCAAAGGGCAGGGCAGAGTCAGGTAATGGGGTCAGTAGAGCTATGGGAAGCAGTGCTATCGTGCCCCCACCCCTGTTATCTCTTTTAAAGTAGTCCTGACTATTGGAGTGGTTTGACACGGGTGATGACATAGAATTATAGAATCACAGGTTTGGATTGAAGAGACCTTAAAGCTCATCCAGTTCCAGCCCCTGCCATGGGCAGGGACACCTTCCACTAGAGCAGGTTGCTCCAAGCCCCGTCCAACCTGGCCTTGAACACTGCCAGGGATGGGGCAGCCACAGCTTCTCTGGGCAGCCTGTGCCAGTGATTCATCACCCCCACATGGAAAAACTTATTCCTAGTATTTAATCTAAATCTACTCTTTGCTCACCCACTCTCTGCTCTCCCCAGGATCCTGTCTTTCCTTGGATGCTTGCTTTCTCCAGAGGAAGGATCTGGCAGGGATGCTCTCTGTTAAAAAACTGACGGCTGTTCTGCTGAAGGCTGGTGCAAGCCCCTTATCTTGGTCCTTGAGAGTGAAGGACACTGTACAGATAATGTGCTGTACTCACGTTGCAGAGTCCAAGGAATCTGGCAGGAAGAGAGCCAGGCTGTGTAAATCCAGCAGGGACCTTTGCTCCAGGCTGTGCGATGCTGGGGTCATGCACGTGCTCTCTGGTATAGGGAATGACAGGAGAGGGAGGCATTTCTCTGCTGAAGGCTCTCACCTGCCCCAAGGGCTGTAATGGGTCTTATTTTTCTCAGTTACTGCAGTGCAACTCATTTAGCAGAAGGGAATTTTCTTTGTTTGCCATGGCTGTCCTTGTCCTAAAATAGAGTTTGGCTTCAGGTGAGAATTGTGCATCCACTTAATTCATAGAATCACAAAATGGTTTGGGTTGGAAGAGACCTTAAAGACCATCTAGTTCCAACCCTCTGCCAGGGGCAGGGACACCTTCGCTCATAACTGTGAGCAGCAATGAAATGCTCTTACCTTGCACTGCATGTGTGCAGAGACTCCTCTTCTCCTGGCACGGTGTCGCTGTTGATGGCCCTCATCCTGTGCTTTCCATCTCTTACCTGCTACCTTCTTTTGAAGTTCACACACCAACAGCCCAATTCTGCACCCATTGAAATCACTTTGGGTTTTGCCATGGGGTGTACAGTGTTCAAGTGTAAAAAGATTGTAGATTTCCAGGGCTAGCAGCTTCAGGTGCCTAAGCCTACATGGAGTAAATGGAAGCATTAACAGAATTAATATCTCTCTATGCAGAGCCTGCCACTGGGGGAGCCTATGTTTGCCAAGGTCTGGGTGAAATCCAGATGGATGTTGCTTTCCTTCTGGTTTTCTCCCAGAGAGAAACCTGGGTTGAGTTTTCAGCCCTCTGCTTCCAAAACCTGTCAGATGTATGTGTTGATTGCTTATGTTTCGAGAACAGTTTGGACAGGATGGGGGAGCTTCAAGGTTTGTTTGAAGGTTTTAGGTAGCCTGTCATGTCACCCTTTTCATTTCACTGGGCTGATGTTGGCCTCCAGCCTTATGCGAGATACTGGGATGGACATATGAAGGAGGAGAACAAAAGAAATTAATCTCTGCAGCCTCTCTCCTTCCCCCTAGCTGGATGTGGCCTGGCTTGGTGGCTTGGTCTGCAGGCAGCGTGAATGCCACCCCTGGAGCACCAGCGCAGGCAGCAAACAGCAGTGGGTGTCTGCCAGCTCTGTTCTGCAAGTGTGGGTCAGATTCTTTAATATGTTGATTAGCCCAAGGTTTTTACTACTTCTTACACTCGGCTCTTGATCTCTTCATTTTTACTAGATCCTTTTTGGGCCCTGACGGGAATGTGTATCTCCAAGGGAAACAAGATGCCTCTCAAAATATTTTAATTCTATGTTGCTGTGAAGTTTTGAGTGTAGTGGGGAGAGGGGATGGCCCTTGGCACTAATGGGGATTAGGCAAAGAGTGTGCATTTGTTTTACGGAGTGACCTGGGAGCTGACTGCATTTCTGCTGCTGGGAGAAATCTTAATCCTCATTTTAAGAGGTGGGACAGTGCAAACCTCATGAAGTTCAACACGGCCAAGTGCAAGGTCCTGCACCTGGATTGGGGCAATTCTAAGCACAAATACAGGCCGGGGGAGACTGGATTGAGAGCAGCCCTGAGGAGAAGGACTTGGGGGTGTTGGGTGACAGGAAGCTCACCATGACCCCCAATATGAGAAGGATGTAGAGCTATTGGAGTGAGTCCAGAGGAGGCCAGGAAGATGCTCCGAGGGCTGGAGCACCTCTGCTATGGAGACAGGCTGAGAGAGCTGGGCTTGTTCAGCCTGGAGAAGAGAAGGCTCCAGGGACACCTTAGAGCAGCTTCCAGTGCCTAAAGGGGCTACAAGAAACCTGGAGAGGGGCTTTTGACAAGGGCAGGCAGAGACAGGACAAGGGGGAATGGCTTTAAACTGACAGAGGAGAGATTTAGCTGCGATGTGAGGCAGAAGTTCTTCCCTGTGAGGGTGGTGAGGCCCTGGCACAGGTTGCCCAGAGAAGCTGTGGCTGCCCCATCCCTGGCAGTGTTCAAGGCCAGGTTGGACGGGGCTTGGAGCAACCTGATGTAGTGGAAGGTGTCCCTGCCCGTGGCAGGGGGTTGGAACTGGATGAGCTTTAAGGTCCCTTCCAACCCAAACCACTCTGTGGTTCTGTGATTCTGTGGTTGTTTCTGCAGTGGCACCTGCTGTGGAAAGCGGAGCATTACAGGAAGCTTATGAAGCACTGGCTGTTGCAAACGTTTCCCATCTATTTGTTGTTTAGAGACCTCTGAGAGTGGGTATGGGACGTTTTTCCCAGGAGCATAGGGATGAAATTTGCCCATCAAACAGACATTACCCAAAAGTGTGATTTAAGCAGAAATTTTTTAGCTGGGGCCCTGGAGAAAGGCTACAAACAAGTACAGAGCTGTACAGTGCCTTCCATGGTCTGTCTTTGGTTGGAGAGAGATTGATCTGGTGCCTGAGCAACCTGTGCTCCCAGAGGAATTTTAACTCAGGGCTGAGGTAAAAGGCAGGAAACTGTCACTGTTGGAGGCCGAGAGCTCTGGCTGCAGCCCTGCCAGGGCTTTGTGAACTGGGAAAACATCCTCTGCCGGTTTTTCTTATGGTGCTTTGATGTTTTGTGGCTACAAAGACTGTGAATCTGAGTAAATACGCTCTTGAGTTCTCACACAGACTTTTCTAGCATGAAACTCTCAACTATTACATGTTATGGATTATAGAATTTGACAGTAAAATGGGGTCAGGCCTGCACTCTGGGCGTTTGCCAAGTTTCCCCTTTACTGAAGTTGGAACAATTATTGTTGTCTGTGTAGGTGCCGTAGCTAATTTGTGTGTCCTGTCTGCAGGAATTCTGCCTCTTCGCTGTGGTTGGCCTCGTGTCTGACTTCTTTCTGCAGATGTTTTTCTTCACTACTGTGCTGTCCATTGACATTCGCCGTATGGAGGTAAGGAAGGGCCAAGAACATGGGGGTTTGCCTTGGGTTTTCCTTCTCTGCTGTTGGAGAAGGATTAAAGGAAGCACAGCCTGTGATTTTTCACACTAAACAGAAAAGATTAAGCTGTAAAAGTTCTGGGGCAGTACTTGTTGGTTATATATATACAGGGACTGGGGACAGGACACCTGAGGGAACAAGATACCCTCAGGTAAATAAACATGCAGATTTGAGGTAAAAAAACCCAACCGTGTCCTGGGCTGCATCACCAGCAGCGTGACCAGCAGGTCGAGGGAGGGGATTCTCCCCCTCTGCTCTGCCCTGGTGAGACCCCCCCTGCAGTCCTGCAGCCAGCTCTGGGGCAACAACATAAGAAGGACATGGAGCTGTTGGAGTGAGGCTAGAGGAGGCCACAAAAATGTTCCGACGGCTGGAGCACCTCTGCTCTGGAGACAGGGTGAGAGAGCTGGGCTTGTTCAGCCTGGAAAAGAGAAGGCTTCAGGGAGACCTTAGAGGGGAGGGACAGGACAAGGGGGAATGGCTTTAAACTGGCAGAGGGGAGATTTAGATGAGATCTGAGGCAGAAGTTCTTCCCTGTGAGGGTGGTGAGGCCCTGGCACAGGTTGCCCAGAGAAGCTGTGGCTGCCCCATCCCTGGCAGTGTTCAAGGCCAGGTTGGACGGGCCTTGGAGCAACCCGCTCTAGTGGAAGGTGTCCCTGCCCATGGCAGGGGACTGGAACTGGATGAGCTTTAATGTCCCTTCCAACCCAAACCATTCTGGGATTCTATGATTCTATGAAGGGGACATGTTCACAGATGACCATGGCTGCTGGAAGAAGACAGTATGTGCTGGAGAGAAGCTGGGGCAGATTGTCCTGAGGGAGAAAGTGGGTACTCGGCCATAGGCCTGTGCACTCATTTCTCTCAAGGGATCTATCTCCCTGCAGCTCTCCCACATTTGCTCTTCTCTCGGCAGCTCGCTGACCTGAACAAGCGGTTGCCCGCAGAAGCCTGCCTGCCCCCAGCGAAGCCTGTCAGCCGCTCTCAGCGCTACGAGCGGCAGCCGGCGATGCGACCTGCCACCCCCCACACCATCACCCTGCAGCCATCCTCCTTCAGGAACCTGCGCCTGCCGAAGAGGTTGCGGGTCATTTACTTCTTCGCCAGGACCCGGCTGGCCCAGAGGCTCATCATGGTAAGCAGTGTGGGGTTTGTTAGCTGGTGTCCCTTCCTGGACACTAACCTGAACCAAGTAGGCTTCCAGGGGGGAAAAAAGGCCAACATTTTCATGCGTCCTTGTTCCACTGCGAGACTTATGCTGCTCTCTGGTAAATCCAATTCAAGAAGTGCACATCACTGTGCACACATTAGCTCCAGGACTCTGTTGTTTGCTTGATCTTTGGGTGGTAGTGGGTAACTTTCTGATATTTGCTTTGAGACAAAATCTGCTTTTATATAAGCAGGTTTGTAAGGACCTTATGAGCAGAGAGGGAAGATTTCTACAGAGCAGAAATCATGGTTTTAGTTCCTGCAGGTAATGTGGACTAAAGACATGGAGGTATTTTGTTACGTGACAGACTGAGGCTTTTCCTTGTGCAGGTGTAACTGCAGTGGTTACACCAGTTACTGCCCCTGCTTTCCCCCTCCATCCCTGTTCTGGATGTCTATAATGGAAGTGGAACAATCTGTGTGCTCCTCAGCTCTACAAGCCACAGCCTAGCCTGTTACTGTTAGCTAATGCTGATGGCAGTTTGAGGGTGGCAGATGTGCTGGTCCCAGCACCAGTGAGGAGTCTCCTCCCTGCTGTTCATTTGTATGGGACAAGTGGGCTTCCTGCCATCAGGTTGAGTTGGATGGCTCATGGAAAAGTAATGCTCAGTTTTGTGTGTGCTATGCAACCTCTCCCAATCATAGAATCATAGAACCATACAATGGTTTGGGTTGGAAAGGACCTTAAGATCACCCAGTTCCGACCCGCCTGCCATGGGCAGGGACGCCTCACACTAGACCATGTCACCCAAGGCTCTGTCCAGCCTGGGCTTGAACACTGCCAGGGATGGAGCATTTGCCACCTCTTTGGGCAGCCTGTTCACCCTCATCACCCTCACAGTAAAGAACTTCTTTGTTATATCTAACCGGAACTTCCCCTGTTTAAGTTTGAACCCATTACCCCTTGTCCTATCGCTAATCCTCTTAGAGGGTAAATGTCTTCTGAGAGTAACACTCTTAAGTGCAGGGCGTACCCTGGGCTGGGATCAGCTGTTGATCAGCTCAGGGAACTGGTGAGGTGCTGGAGGTGGAGCGTGAAGGCTGTGAACTAAATGGGCTTGTCTCTGCTCATCGTCTGTAGGCTGGGACAGTGATCTGGATTGGAATCCTGGTTTACACGGATCCTGCTGGTCTCCGCACCTACCTCACGTCACAGGTCACCGAACAAAGTCCTTTGGGTGAGGCAGGTCTGCCTCCAATGCCTGTTCCTGGAGGGGTCCTACCTGCTGGGGACCCCAAGATTGATCTCTCAGTCTTCCCATCGGACCCAATACAGCTGTCGGAAAACCAGACGCAGCAGCGTGAGCAGAAGTCGGGGCTGGAGTCCCTGAGCAGGCTGGAGACAAACCAGCATTCTTGGGCCCAAGGACCAGAAGGCAAAGGGAATGGACAGACGGAGCTTGGAACTGAAGCAGAGGTTACCTGGGGAGCAGAGGATGAGGAGATTTGGAGGAAGCTTTCCTTCAGACACTGGCCATCCCTCTTCAGCTACTACAATATCACTCTGGCCAAAAGGCAAGTGGGCTGGCATCGAGCACCGCAGCACTTTGAATTGTGGACTTGACCCCAAGCATTTTTCTTTCATCTGTCCTTCATCCTTCCAAGTTAGATAATTTGTGTGCATGTGACTTACTCCAGAAGTGTAAATGCCCTCTGCTGTGGTGCAGAGGTACCAAACTCTCCAGGGCTGTCTGTCTGAGCATAAGGGTTGTGTTTCTCTCTGTGCTCTTGGGTGTATTGAAGATAAGAAGAGTTGGTAGCGGTTCAACCTGCCTGTTGTCTTCCTTTACTCTGGAGGTGACGGTTACAATTTTGTAAAACAATATGTGATCATCTGTGAGTGATGGGGATGGTGCATGTGAGGAATAGAGACATCTGAGCGGAGGAAACTTCTTGGTGAGATCTTCTGACCTACAGGAAACTGGACCAGATGGTTATATCCTTACTTCAATCTGTGTGATACATTTGATCTCATCAGTAGTTCATTCTACTGTTGGCTCTTAACTTCTCCCATGGAGTTAAGCATTAAGACTTAGGAAATATCTTCAGAGAAAAAGATTTCAAAGGAGGTCTTCAGTTTTGAATACGTAAAACCGCTGCTCTGAAAGTGCATGCTGAGATCTACCTTGGCTGCTGGCAAGGGGGTGATCTAGGTTACCTATTAGAATGTTTGTGGGGTTTTGTGTTTGTTGTTCCTAAGCTATTCTTATCTTTCTGTTCCTTCAGGTACATCAGCATCCTTCCAGCAATCCCTGTCACGCTATATCTGAACCCACAAGAGGCCTTAGAAGTGCGGCATCCCCAGGAGGCAAACCGCTACCACCCCTTCTTCTCTTCAAGCAGCGGAAAGCTGGATGCTCAAGCTCAGCCTGACCAAGCCTCATCCAAGCCGCAAGGGCACCAGGATGTTACTCTTTACAAGTAAGTCATAGAATCATAGAATCCCGGGTTGGAAGGGACCTTAAAGCTCATCCAGTTCCAACCCCCTGCCATGGGCAGGGACACCTTCCACTAGAGCAGGTTGCTCCAAGCCCCGTCCAACCTGGCCTTGAACACTGCCAGGGATGGGGCAGCCACAGCTTCTCTGGGCAACCTGTGCCAGGGCCTCACCACCCTCACAGGGAAGAACTTCTGCCTCAGATCTCACCTAAATCTCCCCTCTGTCAGTTTAAAGCCATTCCCCCTTGTCCTGTCTCTGCCTGCCCTTGTCAAAAGTCCCTCGTATGTTGTTGCCCCAGAGCTGGGTGCAGGACTGCAGGGGGGAGTCTCACCAGAGCAGAGCAGAGGGGGAGAATCCCCTCCCTCGACCTGCTGGTCACGCTGCTGGTGATGCAGCCCAGGACACGGTTGGTTTCTGGGCTCAAGCGCACACTGCAGCCGGGTCATGGGGAGCTTCTTGTCACCCAACACCCCAAGTCCTTCTCCTCAGCGCTGCTCTCAATGCAGTCTCCCCCAGCCTGAAGTTGTGCTTGGGATTGCCCTGATCCAGGTGCAGGACCTTGCACTTGGCTGTGTTGAACTTCATGCCAGCACAAGGACCTTCCTTTCCTACTGAGAGGATGGACTCACAGCTTGCTGTCCGAATTGGTGATCTGGCTGTGTATTATCCTGATCCCCATTTTTTCTTAAAGTCTTATTGCTGTGCACTTTTCTCCTTGAAAAATCTGAAATCTTGTTGAAATGGTCGTTCTCCTATTAAAAAACCTCTTTAATTTTCTACGAATCACTATGGACCAGGATCATGTGTGATACTTTCACAGTATTTTTCAAAGTCTCTCTGTGGACCAGTAATTGGATCTCTTGTCTCACCTTCTTTTTGTCTCTGCGTCCCTTTGTCTCTCCCACCAGGGTGGCTGCTCTGGGTCTGGCCTCGGGCATTATCCTGGTGCTCCTGCTCTTCTGCCTGTACAAGGTGTTCTGCCCCAAGAACTACGGGCAGAACGGGATCTCGCACAGCCGGAGGAAGAGGGGGGACCTGCCCTGTGACGATTATGGCTACTCCCCACCTGAGACAGAGATCGTCCCCTTGGTGCTCAGGGGTCACCTCATGGTAGGTCAGGTGGGAGGTGTCCCTACAAGAGAGGCATTTTACTAGCTTGTACCACACATCTTCTCTTTTCTTGGGCTTTTATTTAAACAACAGACCCCACAAAGGGCAGAGCAGCTTTGCAGCCTTAGCACCACTGCAGTGGAGGCTGACACCCAGCCAGATGCTACGTATATATTCTAGGATATGAAGTTTCCTGCAGCACTTCTCCATTTCTTCTTGGGGCTTGCTCTGAGCTTTTTGTAATTGCTATTACTACCTTTTCTATGGGCTCTTGTCAGCTGGGCTGATCCAGCCCTCTTCGCTGGGCTAGCTCTAGTTTCCTGATATTTAATGCCTACTGGATCCTTTCTTCCTGCTTCCCAGATGTTAGTGCATGGGTTTGAGCATTTAAATGCTGTTTCCATTGCTAAAAGCATCTATGGGTTTGCAGGTGAGTGTGCTGCTGCTCTGTTCACTCTGTTCTCTTGAGGGGAAAGATGTCTCTTCCTATTGAGATGAAACAAAAAATCCAGGCATCTGGTCAGATGGAGTTTGAAATGCTGTACAGTGTTTTCCAGAGAAGCTGCACCTCTTTCCTGATCCTCCTGTCTCTTTGGGCTGTAGTTTGTCAGGGAAAGGGGAGACAGACAGAATCTGTTTGATTTGCAGCAGTCTAGAGCACATCTAAGACTCAGGGCAAAGATCCACTCATGTTCTCAGCGTATCCTTAAGTTTCTCAGCCAGCCACAGAATTTAGACATTATTTATCATCTGTGTAATTCCTCAGCCACACGGAAGGTGGTTGTCAAGATCCAATGGCCTCACCTGTGCTTGCTCTTCCTTCCCAGGACATCGAGTGTCTGGCTAGTGATGGGATGCTGCTCGTCAGCTGCTGCCTGGTGGGCCAGATCCGTGTGTGGGATGCTCAGACTGGCGACTGCCTCACTGTTATTCCCAAACCAAGGTGAGTGGGGTCACGCTGCTCAGCAGCTGATGCGAACCCCTGTGTGAGAAACCAGCCCTCTCCAGCAGCAGAGGCAGGAGGGCTGGATGATTAATACTGTGTTTTAGGTTGCGACGAGACAGCAGCGGCATCTTTGACTACCAGGAAAGCTGGGATCACAGTCCCGATGGCAAGAACGGTCTGGACGACTCTTATGAGAACAGCCACCAGCTCAAAAGGATGCTCAGCCCTCCGCAGCCGCCGCTCTTCTGCGACCAGCCAGACCTCACGTCTCTCATCGACACCAACTTCTCTGAGCAGGTGAAGGTGGCCGAGCCGGAGACGCGGCTCCGCGCGGTGGGCAGTCGCCAGAAGGAGACCGGGTACGACTTCAGCAGCCTGGTGGGTAAAGCGTATGAAGAGCACAGCTCCTCCAACTCCATGAGCTTCACGGGCCTCTCCGCTGCGCACGGCCAGGCCAGATTCTGCGCGGGGAGCGGCAGAGCCCGCTCCCTGGGCTGCGGGACCGAGGAGGGAGGCTGCAGCACCCGCAGGAGGAGCCTGGGGGACGAGTCTTTTACGGGATTTGACAAATCCTCAACACTTCCTTCCTGGGGAGGAGACTTGGAGAGCTCTGTTTGGAGCCTGGACCTGCAAGGGAATCTGATTGTGGCTGGCCGGAGTAACGGGAAGCTGGAGGTGAGGAGCGAGGCTTGCTGCAGCACTGGCTGCTCTAGAGAGCTCTAAAGCTTGCCATGTCTTTAAGTGATGTGGCTGGTCAGTCATGGTATAAGGTAAAATGAATAGGAATTCTGTAGGAATGATACAGGTTTTGAAGCAAATTTTAATCAGAAATTCAAATCTCTGATGAGAAACTTCCAGAATTAGCTTGATTTTCATTTCATTTTTGGAAATGAGGTTAGAATTTTTCCTTCAAAATAAATGCTGAGTTTTGGGGTTTTTTTAAACAAATACATTTTGACATAAATCTTTCAATGATTTTTAACCTGACTCTATCCTTCCACCCAGAGACACAGACAGGCCACTCCATTGTGTTTCTTTATCCTTTTGTCCTTCTTCCCGAGCAGCTCCCTCACGACGCTGACTGAATTTTGCTGCTGAATCTTCATTACACATCACAATATCGCTTCGTGCTCAGAACGGGGCAGATGTGGGATTCAGCAAGAGCAGGGAGGGGTGTTGTGGAGCTGGGGATGGGGGGCATGCAGCTGGAGCCCGTGCTGCCACAGGGCATGTGTTTAGCAGCATTTGGTCATCTTACCAGATGACACTGATAAGAAAGGTGTGCAGGTTTTGCAGCATTAATTACAGTTTATTGGAAGTAGCACTAAAAGGAAGAAGAGGACGGTGTGATTGTACATCCCTCTTGTTGTGGGAGCCCCGTGTTGTAATTACTAGTGCCAAGAGGGAGTTTTGTGCAGGCTCCTTCATTAAAATCAGACAGTTAAGGGGAGCAGGGAATATGTGTGGCACAGCACAGGTTGGATCACCACCTCCTTAATGTACGATGCTTTCCTGGCCAGGATCACAGCAGTAATCCCTTCTCCTTCCAGGTCTGGGATGCTATTGAGGGCACCCTCCGTAGCAGTAATGATGAAGGTCAATCTGGTATCACAGCACTCGTCTTCCTGAACAACAGGTAACTGTGTGTGTGCTTGGTCATCTCCTGCAAGGGGGGGAGAATGTGAGGCTCTGACCCTCCTGCCACAAGAGGTCCAACAGCTCCAGCTGGCAGAGGCTCAGCTGGGAAGTCATAGAATCCCAGACTGGTTTGGGTTGGAAGGGACCTTAAAGCTCATCCAGTTCCAACCCCCTGCCATGGGCAGGGACACCTTCCACTAGAGCAGGTTGCTCCAAGCCCCGTCCAACCTGGCCTTGAACACTGCCAGGGATAGGGCAGCCACAGCTTCTCTGGGCAGCCTGTGCCAGGGCCTCACCACCCTCACGGGAAGAAGTCCCTTCCTTTCCACACATTGACCTCTCAAGCTGGGCCTGGTGGAACGCGCTTTCCTGGGTCCAGCTCTGTTCCAGCAGCCACTTCTCCATACAGATACTCAGTCTTTGTCATAGCTGAATATCCAGAATAATTCGGGGCTGGGTGCTGAACCTTTGGATCACTTGTTTCCACGTGCTGTTAATCAAGAGGCAGTGCCATCTGCCAGTTCATTCTGCAGTCTGAGCTTAGCATCATTTCCGAGCCCTCTTCCTTGCAGTCAGGAAGGGAATCCTCATGGGGGAAGTGTGTGGTTGGTGCTCTGCCTTGGTGTCTGGTCTCCGGGCTCCTTTCCCTGTCGGAGCAGGGAAGCGTCTCTCCTCATGTGCCTGTGTTTCTCCCTCAGGATCGTCGCTGCCCGGTTGAATGGCTCTTTAGATTTCTTTTCACTAGAGACACACACATCCTTGAACCACCTGCAGTTCCGAGGTGAGCGAGTGCCTGAGCGTGCTGTGCACGCGTGAGCTCTGCCGAGCCTCTTCCTCTCCCCTTGCCTCCTGGTACCTGACTCTTCCTCACCTCACACCCACTTCTGCTTTCATAATAATGCCGTGCTCCAAAACACCCTGTGCTGCTGCAGAATGCTGAGCCAGCTGCTGTGGAGAGCTCAGGGATATTTTGGGAGTTCCCAATGTAGGGAGAGTGCCTCAAGTGTGGGTTTTTTCCAGTGCACAGCCCTGGAGGCTGAGGCATGCATTCCAGGGTCATCTCTGCTCCGTACCTCTTTCTTCTCCCATTCCTCACTTATTTTCTCCTTCAGCAAGGTGTGTTCTCTCTTGTTTGTACACCATGTAGCCCCACACAACCACACCACGCACAAAACTTCGTGTAACTGGTTTGCAGTGTAGTGGCTGCTTTGGTCCTGGAGGCACCTGGAGGGAAGAGAAACCCTGGGAGAATGGCTACATTCCCTGAGGGATGTCCTGGGCCCTGCAAGCTGTAGATGTGGAAGTGGAGCAAGCTCTGCAGGAAAGGGCTGCCCGTGGAAATGACTTTTCCCTATGGAGCACGGAGAGCCTTGTGCCCAGCTCTCTGTTCTACCTATGACCAGGGAATTGCAGAGCTCTGGGGTTCAGGGACCTCAGTCTTGCAGAGACTGATTGTGTAGGGGCCGCTGCTCTGCAGAACCGAGTTCTGCTGCTGAGGACCCTGTTGGAGACCCTCACTTCACTTGTTCATGAGCACTGGGCAGCTGTAGCTTCTGTTGGTGTTAGCCAGAGCACTGAGTGTGCGGCTCTTCGGAGGAGGACCAGGTTTAAATTCCTTGAAGTTCAGCATCCAGTCATAAAATCATAGAATAGAATCCTGGAGTAGTTTGGGTTAGAATGGACCTTAAAGCTCATCCAGTTCCAACCTCCTGCCACGGGCAGGGACATCTTCCACTAGACCAGGCTGCTCCAAGCCCTGTCCAACCTGGGTGCTCTTAGCCTTGGAGCTTAAGGCTGCAGCTGCTGCAGCGAGGATGTGTCTGCATGTCTCACCACAGGAGCCCCAAGCAGAAGCAGCATCCCATCCTCGCCAGTGTTCAGCAGCAGCGACATCATCCTGTGCCAGCTCACCCACACCGTGTCCTGTGCCCACCAGAAGCCAATCACGGCGCTGAAGGCTGCAGCAGGGCGGCTGGTCACTGGGAGCCAGGACCACACTCTGAGGGTAAGGCTCTGCCCTGTAACTGGAGGGGTGCACGTGCATTTCCATGCCATTGCCACTGCAGGACATGAGCTCATCTCCTGTGTGGCCAGGAGATGATGTGTGTGTGCAAGAGGTAGGTGAGCATTTGAGGTGGGGTGGCTGGAGCCCAATCTAGTGCATTCCCGAAGCTCCCTTGTTGTATCCATCTGCCTGGATACCCTCAGAGGGAGTAGAAAGACAGAGCCCTGTGTGAGCTGCCTGCCCAAGCAGAGCAAGAGACCCTCTTGCCTTGGGGCTGGGCGACTTCAGGAGTAGCCAGGTCTAGGTTCTGGGTAACCCCTGTCTTCTCGTCCCTTCCAGCAGCAGGGACGCGCACGTCACTTCCCAACAGGCATTGCCCCATTGCTCCCTTCCCCTGCCCCTTCCTCACTGTCCCGAATTGCTTACAGGCTCCGGCTCTGCTGAGAGAGGGGGACAGCAGTAAGGAGGATAAAGTGGGATGGGCTGCTTCATGAGCAGTGTGGCTCTGCGACACGGCTGCCCTATGGACACTTACCTCTGCCCCCTCCGCCCTGCAGGTGTTTCGGCTGGAGGACTCGTGCTGTTTGTTCACACTGCAGGGTCACTCGGGAGCCATCACAGCCGTGTACATCGACCAGGTAAGGTGCAGAACAGCCTTTACATCTGGCTGCTGAGCCACTGCTTCAGCTGGAGGAACCCCTCTCCTGATCTGCATCCAGGGAAGCTGATGTGTGCTTCTCCAAGGATGCAGAGGGGTTGCTGGCCCCTATGGCTGTGTGCTCACCTTGTGACTTCCAAGGCTGGAGAATAGAAGGCTCCAGGGACACCTTAGAGCAGCTTCCAGTGCCCAAGGGCAAGGGCACTTGACAAGGGCAGGCAGGGACAGGACAAGGGGGAATGGCTTTAAACTGACAGAGGGGAGATTTAGATGAGATCTGAGGCAGAAGTTCTTCCCTGTGAGGGTGGTGAGGCCCTGGCACAGGCTGCCCAGAGAAGCTGTGGCTGCCCCATCCCTGGCAGTGTTCAAGGCCAGGTTGGACGGGGCTTGGAGCAACCTGCTCTAGTGGAAGGTGTCCCTGCCCATGGCAGGGGTTGGAACTGGGTGAGCTTTAAGGTCTCTCCAACCCAAACCATTCCAGGATTCTGTGATTCCCACTCAGCTCACTGCGATCACAGCAGTCCTGTTCCCTGGACATGGTTTTGCCTCCCTGCCCTGTTTGGAGCAGGAAAGCCCCATTCCCACTGTACCCATGCTCATACTACCCATAAGCATTGTACCCGCTGTGCTCAGCAAGTGCTTCTATACAGAACTGGCCTGTGTGCTTGGCACCTTCCTGTGTCTGTGGCACAGCAAAGCCCTGGGCTGTGCTGCAGAGGTCACCGTCTGCCCTCCTCCGAGGCTGCTGACCTGGCTCTGCTGTGTCCTTGCAGACGATGGTGCTGGCGAGTGGTGGCCAGGACGGTGCCATCTGCCTGTGGGACGTGCTGACGGGGAGCAAGGTCAGCCACATGTATGCCCACCGAGGGGATGTCACGTCCCTCACCTGCACGACGTCCTGCGTCATCAGCAGCGGCTTGGACGATGTCATCAGCATCTGGGACCGCAGCTCAGGAATCAAGCTCTATTCAATCCAGCAGGTTAGTGGCCAGGGAAAGGTTAAGGGTACTCCTGCACTTGTATGGACCCATGGAACCAGAACGCCTGGTGGCTCCACAACCTCTTCCCAGCAATGGCATAGGCTGGCCACAGGCTGCAGCCTGCCCTCGCAGGGGAATTCCTGCCCTGTTGGGTACCTGCAGCGGGCTCAGTGCACTGATGTGCTCTCATTCCATGCAGGAGATGGGCTGTGGTGCCAGCCTGGGAGTCATCTCTGACAACCTGCTGGTGACGGGCGGCCAGGGCTGCGTCTCCTTCTGGGACATCGGCTATGGTGACCTGCTCCAGACCGTCTACCTGGGGAAGAGCAACGAGTCACAGCCAGCGCGGCAGATCCTCGTGCTGGAGAACGCCGCCATCGTCTGCAACTTCGGGAGCGAGCTCAGCCTGGTCTATGTGCCCTCAGTGCTAGAGAAACTGGACTGAGGAGGATGGGCCGGAGCCTGGCTGGAGGGAGAGGTGGGCAGCTAAGGGGACAGGGACACCAGCTCCATCGTGGTCCCCCTGCCTCTGTTGCCATCCCACCTCGTAAACCGCTCTGTCACCCACCGAACGGCCTGCAGGGCCTGAGCCCGCCTCTTTGCCCTGTTCCAGCATCTTCCATGCAGGCTCCGCAGATGCACAACAGTCCTGGGGCCACAGAGGGGCATGGGGCCGCTCTGGCATCCTGCTCAGGATGGGGATGAGGAGCAGTGGGGTGGCTCCACTGGTTGGGGAGGCTGAGCGACAGCAGCAGGTGCTGGGGGAGCCTTGGCACCTGTTGCCTTGCGGTAGCTGTGCTGAGCTGGATACAGCTCCACCACAGCAGTGTCCAGCCTGTTCCCAGCCCATGATGCAGCGGGGCAGGAGTGGGGCAGTGTTCCCAGCCAGCCCTGTACAGAGAACAGCCTGGGCTAGTGGTGAGCCCCAGCACCGAGCCCAGCGGCAGCGGGTCCCGGGTCTGACCTCGCCTGGGGACTTGGCTCGGCCTCCACGTGCCTTAGAGGCCCCAGCCTGCCCCTGCCCTATTTATTTATACGCTGTATATATTTATTTATTATGGCAGGAGAGTGCCGGCCCTCGCTCCACCCAGCCCCCTCAGGACGCTCGGCCCTGCTCCTGGCTGCCCTTCCTGGCTTCTCCTTCACCTAGTTTGCAGCAATAGCACCTTCCTCCTCCTCCTCCCGCTGCAGGGCCAGAGGAGGCTTTTCTCAGGTTGGGAGTGGGCAAGGCAGCCCTTGTCCCCATCCTGCCTGCAGGCCTGGGGGAGCCGGGCAGGCTGGCGGAGCCGCAGGGAATTGGCAGCACCCCCAGGCATGGGGCTGCCCCTGAATTCCTCCATCACTGCAGGCTGGGGCTCTGCTCCCCCCACCCCGCCAGCTGCACAACAGGGGCCTGGCTGCTGCCCCACCAGCAGAGCCAGGGCCTGGCCCTTCCCCACCGCTCTCAGCCCTCATGTCAATCAACACTGCTGACGTCTGTTAACCGAACCCTGGTGATTGTAGAGGCAGTGCAACGGGCCCCGGGGGAGCAGGGCGGGGGGTCCCCGGGGAGCCCTTCGCCTCCGCCGCGGGTGGCCTTAGCCCGGCTGTACGCTTTGTTCTGTACAGGGGACGCTTTTTGTACCGGATCATGTTTTATAACGTGTACGAGGACACCTCCAGTAAACGGAACTAACCTGAGCGTGGCTGCACCCCTCCCCGCGCCGTCAGCACCTGCCAATCAAACTTGCTTTATTTAGTAGCAAAGAGCTGAAAAAGTCAGTTTGAATTGAAGTCAAACAATGGGGCGAGCGCCAGTTACATCTGTACAGAGCTAAGGGGCTGGGGGGGCACAAGGCAGGACCCCCCACACACTCCCCTTGGAGCCTGCCCCAAAGTGGGGCCCCAATAGCAGGGTATTGGGGTCTGGGACCCTGCCACTCGCTCAGGCCTTGTTGAGGGTCCAGAGAGGGTCGAGCAGGCTGAGGGGATCGTCGCTGGGCCGGGGCGCCCGCAGGCCCTCACCCGGCTGCGCCTGCAGGAAGTTCTGCTTGTTCATCCGCTGCTTGCCCTTGAGGGAGGCATCCAGGGTGAAGGCCTCAGGTGTGAGGGAGGCCAGCAGCTCCAGCGAGGACGAGGAGGGGGGGGCAGTGGCAGGGGGGGCCACCACGGCCACTGCCACCCCGCCGGGGGTCTCGGCTGTGGGGTTGCTGCTTTCGGGGGCGCCAGGTGGCTCATGGAGAGGTGGCTGTGGTGGGCAGGGCTCGGAGGCACCCACACCGTCCACTGCGGCATCAGGAAGCACCGTCAGCGCCTCGGTGTCCACAGCATCTGGTGGGGGGGCCGCCTCTGGCCCCCAGCCCCCCCCGGGCTCAGTGCTGGCCCCCCCCGGCCGTACGCTGAGCTTGGCAATGGTGGCCTGGATGGAGCTGATGGGCACGTCCCCCCCCAGCACCAGGTCCTGGGGGTCCTGGGGGAAGTAGAGCTGGAGGGAGGGGGACACTCCATGAGCCTGGTGGAGCAGAGCTCCCCCCAACCCCCCCAGCACCCCATTCCCCCTGCACCCACCTTGGAAGAGGTGTTGTTGGTGGCCTTGGGCACAGCAGGGGCACCCACGCCGTGGCGGAGCAGCACCTGCTCGGCGTGCAGCAGGAGAGCCTCGTAGCAGAACTTGAGGTGCAGCTGCCAGGGAGGAGGAGAAGGAGGAGGGCAGGGTGAGGCAGCAGCCCCCAGCCCGGGGGGACTCCCCATCGCCCCCACCCTACAGCCCCGTTACCTTCTCCTGGAGCATGTGCTTGCGCTGCTGCCGCATCCTCTTGACGAGCTGGGGCAGGTCGGGGATGCCATTTCCCGCCTCCACCTCCTGCATGGCTGCGTAGAGCAGGCAAAAGGCCCCCGTGCGGCCCACCCCGGAGCTGCAGAGACATCCCCGGCTGTGACAGACCCACGAAGGGGACACACACACACACACACACACACACAGAGTCACCCACCCCACAGGAGGCCACCCAAGCGCAGCTCACCTGCAGTGCACGACGACAGGGGTGTGGAGTGGGCGCTGGTGCAGGTAGTGGCCATGCACCTCCTGGATGAAGCGCAGGAGGCTCCCCTTGCTGTCAGGCAGGCCCCTGGGGGGGACACACACACTTACTGCTCTCACACACACCCTCCCACCGCCCAGGAGGGCTCAGTGCCACCCTGAGGAGCAGCTCAAGGGTCCCATGGGACCCCCCCCATCCCAGCAGGACCCTCCCCCCAGCGCCATACAGCTCAGGCCAGGAGGTGAACTGGAGGTGGACCACAGTGCGCTTGAGGCTCTGGTCACGGTACTGCAGCGTCATCATCCTCTCCACGTGGGTGGGGGCGACCTTCAGGCTGGTGAGGACGAGGGTGATGGGTCCCTGCACCATGGGCTGGCCCCGCTCGGTGGGGAAGTACCGCAGCACCTTCTGCTGCAGGGAGGGAATGGGGTGGCCTCAGGAGCGGGCAATGGCAGCACCATAATGCCCCAGCCCCTGCAGCCGCCTTCCCTGGGGACCCTCTTGTCCCTCTCTGTCACCTGCCAGGGCCTAGAGCTGCCCCACAGCGACAGGAGGTCAATGGCTGCCTCAGCCGCCCCTAAGGGAAAGGTGTACCTTGTCCAGCTCCTGCTCTGACACCAGCATGATGACGACAGAGACCTTCTGCTCGTAGATCATCAGCCAGAAGTCGGCGGCAGTGCCCAGCAGCGGGGCCTGGGTGGCGATAACCGTGGGGCAGTATGGCGAGAGGTCCTCCACCCGGCTGGCGTTGATGTAGTCATCCTTGCCCAAGTACAGGACAATGCGGTTCCTGTCATAGGGCATGATGTCCTGGTGCCGGTTCTTCATGGTGTAGCAGCGGGCGATGGCAATGGAGAGCTGCCGGGCGTCACGCTCCTGCGCATCCTGCAACTCCTTCCACACAGTGTCCAGCTCGGTGCCGCCGCCGGGCGCCGGCCGCTCCAGCCGCTCCGCCAGCCCGCGGAAGCGGTCCAGCTCCGCCAGCAGCCGCAGCACTCGCTCCGGTTTCTCGTAGGGATCATTCTCGATGAGCTGCACTGCTTTGGGCTTCTGCCCCTCCTTGGCATCCGCCTTGGTGGGCTGCAGTAGGGGCTGCCCCACGGCTGCCTTGGAGCCACCGTGTTGGCTCTCGGGGCTGGAGGACAGGAGGTCATCGGTGGAGGAGCTCTGCCGCTGGAATGGGGCCTCGCCAGGGCCCTGGGGGAGCGCAGGCCCCCCCGGCGTCAGTGCGGGTGGGGGCCTCTGTGGCACCAGCGCTGGGGGCTGCATGGCCAAGGCTGGCTGCGGGGAAGGGGCTGGGGAGGGGACCAGGGTGCCCTGGACCACCACAGCACCCGGGCCCTGGCTGAGGCCGGGGCTGGGGGAAGGGGTGACATGGTGGGGGGCAGCCTGGCCAGGGGGAGTAGGTGCGGGGGGGCCCAGGGCCATGGTCCCAGGGGGCATCTGGCTGCTGGGGGCGGCAGGGCTGGGGCAGAAGGGCAGCGCTGGGGAGCCAGGGGGCACTGGCTGCAGCCCCCCCATTGCAGCAGGCAGGGGCTGCCTTGGGGGACCACTCTGGCTGGGGGCCCTGGGGAAGGGCCGGGCCCCAGCCTGCAGTGTGTCCTGCCCCGGGAGTGGGTAGAGCTGCGGGGGTAGTGGGGGCCCCCCAGGGCCGGTAAAGGGCTGCTGGGCAAACTGGGCCTGAGGGGGCAGTGTGGGCCGGGGGTGCGGCTGGAAGGGCAGCGGTACTGAGGCTCTCCCGGGGGGCAGAAAGGGGGCTGGGGGAAACTGCTGCGGGCCATGGGCCCGAGCTGGTATCTCCACATTGGGCTGGAGCTGTGCAGTGGGAGCAAAGGTGTGAGGGTGCTGCACAGGGGGGAAGGGGTGCTGTGCTGGCTGCCCAAAGGGCTGCGGCCCTCCCTGGGCATAGGGGAAGGGGCCAGGGGGGGCCCCCGGGGCCAGGAAAGGGCCTGGGGGTACAGCTGGGCCCTGGCTGGGGAGCCGTGGGGCAGGCGGGCAGCTGGAGATGGGTGCCTGGATGCTGTCCACTGTAGTGGTGGCTGGCCGGGGGGCTGGGGTCAGCTCAGGGCCACCCACCGGTGGCTGGGCACCCATAGGGCCTAGCCCCACAGTGGGGGGCCCAGGCATGGGCACCCCAGGCTGGCCCAGGCTGTAGGAGGCTGCAGGAGCAGAGCTGGGCAGAGGGCCGTGCTGCGGGGACGAGTGTGGGGGAAGCATGTGGGGCCCCACGTAGCCGGGCTGCACCGGGGCTCGCATCAGTGGGGCGGCGGGGAAGAGCTGGGGGGCTGCGGATGGGGCTGAGCTGGGTCCAGGGGGCAGCCCGGCTGCTTGTGGGGCAGTGGGCTGCAGGAGCTGCACCGGGGCCCCTGTGCCAGGGGGAAAAGGGCCTGGTGCCGAGGCAGGGGCTGCTGGCAAGCGGTAGTGTCCAGGAAGAGCCGGGGGCCCTGAGAAGCGGGTGAGGGGCTGCAGCGGGGCACTGCCCAGCCTGCCCCCCGGCAGGAAGGGCTCAGGGCCGTGGGGCTGCAGCCCGGTGGCCAGGGCCGGGTTGAGAGCAGCCAGCGCGGGGGGCGGCAGGCGGGCCAGGTGCCCGGCCAGCACGTCGGGGGGCAGGCTGCGCAGCTCCTCGGGCAGCTCCGACAGCACCAGTGAGCCCAGCGGTGGCAGCTCCGCGGCGTCCAGCCCACCCCCATCCAGCTCCGGGGGCTTCTTCTGCAGGGCGGGTTTGGGGGCCGTGGGCCGGGGGGGCGGCTGCTTCTTCATCTCCCTGCCGGGAGGCAGCGAGACTCAGTGGGGCTCAGCACAGCGCTGCAGGCCCCCAGCACACCCACCGCACCAGAGCCAACCCCTCGAGCCCCAGCCCAGCTCACCCAGCAGCACCCAAAGGTGGTCCCCACTTCCTGGGGGTGTCGCACCCCAGCACTGGCTTTACAGCCTCCTCCAGCCCCTACAAGTGACACGACTATGGCCACGGCACCACCTACTTCTCCAAGATCTGCTGCCGGTTGGCCTCGGCGGCTTGGCAGGCAGCACGGGCCTTCTCCAGCAGCTTGGCGGCTTTCCCCTCCAGGTCGGTGTAGAAGTCCTTCCCCTCCTGTGATTTCTTCATCAGGTCCTCGTAGGCTTCATAGGAGGCCACCAGGGTCTGAACGGTGGTGTTCCACCTACGGAGACGGGGCAGAGGGGATGAGCAGGGGCACAGCACCAGGCCAATGCTGGCGGTTTCTGCTCCTGAGGCCCCCCTCCCTGCACCCACCTGGCAGGGACACTGGGTGGAGGAGAAGCAGCCACCAGAGGCCCCCAGCCATGGGGCAGGACAAGAGGCAGAGCACAGAAGCTGGCAGTGACCCCGCAGCTCTCTCTCATGTGGGTAAAGGCTATTCCCGTGCACCAAGACCCCACCATGGCACTGAGACCCCCACCAGGGAATTGGCCCCCCCAGCCCCGCACACCACTCACTTGTGCTCCACCTCAGCCAGGGCCTTGCGCACCGCTGCGTATTTGACATTGGCATCCGTCAGGGCCTTCAGGACGTTCTCCTGTGCAGCCAGGTTCTGCTCCAGGTAGACCTTGATCTGGTCGTACTTCTTCAGCTGCTCCTCAAAGAGTTTCTGCCGAGAGAGGTGGGGCTCTGGGAGGCTGCAGGGGTGGGGTGGGATGGAGCAGAGCTACTGCTGCAGCCCTGACTGGGATGTGTGGCACAGCCTGGAGAGGACAAGGCTCCAGAGAGACCTTGGAGCAGCTTCCAGTGCCTAAAGGGGCCCACAAGAAACCTGGAGAGGGGCTTTTGACAAGGGCAGGCAGGGACAGGACAAGGGGAATGGCTTTAAACTGACAGAGGGGAGATTTAGATGAGATCTGAGGAAGAAGTTCTTCCCTGTGAGGGTGGTGCGGCCCTGGCACAGGTTGCCCAGAGAAGCTGTGGCTGCCCCATCCCTGGCAGTGTTCAAGGCCAGGTTGGACGGGGCTTGGAGCAACCTGATGTAGTGGAAGGTGTCCCTGCCCATGGCAGGGGGCTGGAACTGGATGAGCTTTAAGGTCTCTTCCAACCCAAAGCATTCCATGATTCTAGGAAGAAGGGACTTCCCCAAACACAGCGGCTGGCACCCACCTTCATCTCGGAGCGGTCGGTGGTGACCAGCGAGGTGGTGATATCATCCTTCTGGATCATTTCGCGCAGCTGCTGCTCCAGGGACATCCTTTGGTCCCTCATCTCCTGCACCTTGGCCAGGATTCGCTTCAGGTTCTGCAGCACCTGCTTGTCATCTGGGGGACACGGAGGGCTCAGTGGCTGTGCTGGAGCCCCCCCCATCCCTGAAACGCTCCGCAGAGGTATGGAGCCAGCCTGCCCTTGGTCCAGCACACCCACGGGTAAAGCCAGGCATCTGCTGGGACATGAATTGTGTCTCTGTCCCCACACCAGGACCCCATTTCATGTGTTTTTGTGGGGGACAAGTGCCCAGCGCAGCTCACAAGGCACAGGGCAACAGGAGGGGAGCCCAGGCACGAGTGGGACCTGCCTTCCCCCAGCCCCGAGCACGGGTGAGAAGCTCCACTCACCTTCAGTCAATGTGGGTGAGGGCAGCGCGGCCCGGACCTGCTCCAGCGGCCCGCTGAGCAGGCGGAGGTTGCCAATGTGGAGGTTCATGGCTTTGTGGAGCTCGGTGTTGGTGAAGCTGGCCTTCTCGTGCACCTCCAGGTACTTGGAGCACTCCTTGCTGACCTCGGCCAGCCCCGGGGATGGCGGTGGTGGGGACGACCCCTGCGGTGGTGGGACCTTCCCAAGCAGCTCCTGCAGCTTCCGCTCCTGCGCCTCATCCTCCTCGAGAAGGTCTCGGATCTCCTTCAGGGAAGCCTCCACGTCGGTGAAGACCCCAGAGAGCACTGAAGGGGGGAGACATGGAGGCTGGGAAGGAGCCGAAGCACCACCAGCTACGAGCCCGCCTGCTCCAAGCCTAAAGCCATGCATTGATGCAGCAGCCTGAGGAATAAATCTGGCTGTGGGCAACCAGAGAAGGCAAAGACACCCCAGCCAAGATGCCTGGGTGCTGAGCTCAGGGCCTGCCTGCAGGGGGATCCAGACAGCACTGATGCCCTTGGCCGCAGCAGGGCTCAACAGGAAAAACACTTTGGGGTTTAGGAATTTATACCAGCAAAGAATCAGCCACTGGGGTGGGGGTTCCTCAAACCGAGCCCAGGCAAGGAGCAGGGTGCCTGCCCCCAGGCCAGCCTGGATGTCCCCCCACGGGTCCCCGTGTCCTTACCCTGCATGGACTGGACGAGGTTCTTGACGGTGTCGGGGCGCACGCTGAGCGCAGCACATTTCTCCATCAGGATGGGGGGGATGTGGCTGTACATGTCCAGGTTGTCCACGGTCTCAGGGTCCAGCTGCATGGAGTCCATGAACTGGCTACAGGCAAGAGAACAAGCCCCTGAGTGGTGGCAGAGCCTCCCCACACCTCCCTACAGGTCCCCCCATCCCAAACCACAGCCAGCTCGGAGCACAGCACTGCTGCATCACCCCCAAATGCCTCAGCAAAGCTGCAGGGTGAATCTGGGGAGCAGTCACCAGGACTGGAACTGAGGGGACAGGGTCTGCCCAGAGCTGGGCAGACTGGGACTTGACTGTGCTCAGTGTGAGGGTGACAGATCAGGGATGGGTGCACTCCTGTTGGTACTGGGGCGGGAAACCCAGCAATGGGATCATTGGGATACCCCCATGCTGGGCACAGGAGCCCTCCCCAGCAGGGAGGGGCTGGTCAGGGCCCCATTCAGGTGCAGCTCACACTTACTCCAGCACTTCGTTCTTGGCTTCAATTTTGGCCATCACATCCCGCAGGAGCTTGGCCTTCTCCTCACTGCGACAGGAGAAAATAACACCCTTTAGTGCTGTGACAGGACCAGGGAAACCTCCACCATAAACTGCAAGAGTCCTTTGGGGCTTGGCCAAAGCCTCAGCCACGCTTGGGCCTGTGGCATGTGGCCCTTTGGGGCAGCTCCTGGACCAAAGCCAGGCAAGAGGACAACCCGGGATGCCGGTGCTTCCCCAAGGAACCCACTGTGGCTGGTTTGGTCACCTCCAGCTCCCTTCAGCCAGCAGAGGCACAGAGCTGGGGCATGGGCTCCTTGTTGGTCTTGGTGCTGGCTGTCCTGCTCTGGCAGAGCTGTGCTGGTGACCCACCTACACAGCCTGGGACCCACCTGTACAGGGAAGAGGCCTCGTGGGCAGCCATGGGCACTAGCTTGGCAAATATATCAGGGCCGGTGACGGCTGGATCTGTGGGGTTCACGGGGAGGGCTTTCACCAAGGGGGCACCTAGGGGATGAACACACAACATGGCCCTGTCAGAAACCTTCATGGGGAGCCAGTTATTCCCAAGTCACATCCTCCCGCTCCACGCCTTCATTCCCAGCACATCTCTGGAGAGCATGGCACAAAGTCCCACGGGTCCCAGAGCCCCATGGATTCAGAAAGGAGCAGGCACTGCCCATCCTCACCTTTCACAGACTGCAGGGTGTCCAGCGCAGGCACAGCTTCATGGTAGATGAAGTCGTTGTCCTTTTTGGCTGAATTGTACCTGGAAACAAGCAGTGACACTGCACTGGTGAGGAGCAGATGGCATTCCCAGCTCCCTGAGCTCGCTCCCTGTGGGGTCAGGCCAGGGCTCTTTCGGGCTCGCTTCACAGAGAGCAAAGAGCAGCTTCCATGGCAGCTTCGTGTCCCAGGAGCCTTGGGCAGCACAGGGTGCTTGGCTCTGCATGTCAGAGGACATGTTCCCTGGGCTGTTCTGGCCACCAGGCAGTTCTGACCCACAGGTTACATCTGGGGGTACCCTGTGCATGGACTCACTTGCCACCGATCACATCCATGGTGAATCTCAGGGCTTCCTGGACGGTTTCTGGCTGTCCCTGGAGGAATAAGAGCGAGTTGGCAGGGGCAGGGAGCATGTAGTGCTGTCCCTGCAGCCAACCACAGCCCTGTGTGCCCAGAAGCCAGCAGCAGCCTCACCAGCTCTCTCTCCTTGTGCCCCATAGAGGAACTGAGATGCCTGGAGGCAGCCCCAAATCCTCTGTGCCCCGGTCTCACATGCAGACCCTGTTATGGGTTGCCCTGGCACCGCAGCACCAATGCCAGGGGCTCTGTGGGGAGCCCACTGAGGCAGCAGGGCTGACCCATGGCCCCTCTGGAGCTGCCCACATGCTCCTGAATGATTCAAACCATACCAAACCCTGCTAAAGCCCTTGCAGACCAAATGGCCGGCAGTCACCAGAGCCTTGGGCTTGGCTGGGTACCCCAGAGGGAAGCAAAGTGAAGCACTGGGAAGCCAGCACAAGTTTGACAACAGGCTGAATGAAGAGGAAAACTTTTAAACTGACAGAGATTCTCATCTTCCCAGTCTGGCATCCCACTGCCCTGAGCCAGGGCCCAGCTCATTCCCTCTAAAAACCCAATTACTGCTCTCGGATGGAGCAGGAACGCACCTTTGCCAGCTTGATGGCTTCGTTCAGTTTATCCAGAGCACTCTGGAAGTAGATGACCTGCACAGAGACCAGGAATCAGGGCTGGCACAGAAGCAGGTGCCCTTGCTTTGCAGTGGACCACCACCAGCACCTGAGGGCTGCAGCTTCCTACAGCGCAGGGCTTTCAAGAGCACCCACAAGTGCTTGCAGGAGGCAGGACATTGCTGGTGACACACTCCAGAACCCAGGCTGGATGGGATGGGCTGACACGACTTTTCTTACCCTTTCCCCAAACTTCTGCTGCTCCTCAGCCTGTTTTCCCATGTGCAGCTGCAAGAAAACACAATCAGTGGCATCAGAGCTCCAGAACTCGAGGGAGATCTTTGAAACAAGCAAGAAAACACCAGAGGGACAGGAGCAAACAACAAGTCCCCCTGCAGCCCAGCAGCCTCCCAGCTGGTCTCCCCACTTACATGGGCCACAGCAGCAAAATAATAGATTTTCATTTGAACCAGCTTCTTCCAGTCCTTCTGGATCTTTCCCAGCAGTGAGGCCGTCTCCGAGTTTTCCAGCGCCCGGCAGGCCTCCTTGTAGTAATCCACTACCTACAGAGAGAGGGACGGGTGTTTGGAGAAACCCCAGAAAGATGGATCCCAGGTGGAATTCAGAGCAGCAAGGGAAAGGAGGATTCATCGCCACCAGTGTTTGTGCCCAAGGTCTCAGATCACCCAGTCAGAGCAGGAAAACGGTTGGTGGGGAACTTGTGAGTTGGTGCATTTTGTGTCAGAACCAGGGACTAGAGACACCACCACAATAAACCTACCCCATACAGAGGGTTAGCACCATGCAATGGTTTGGACTGGAAGAGACCTTAAAGCTCATCCAGTTCCAGCCCCCTGCCACGGGCAGGGACACCTTCCACTAGAGCAGGTTGCTCCAAGCCCCGTCCAACCTGGCCTTGAACACTGCCAGGGATGGGGCAGCCACAGCTTCTCTGGGCAACCTGTGCCAGGGCCTCACCACCCTCACAGGGAAGAACAACTGCCTCAGATCCCATCCAAATCTCCCCTCTGTCAGCTAGAAGCCATTCCCCCTTGTCCTGTCCCTACATGTCCTTGTCAAAAGGGTCCCCAGAGCTGGGTGCAGGACTGCAGGGGGGAGTCTCACCAGAGCGGAGCAGAGGGGGAGAATCCCCTCCCTCGACCTGCTGGTCACGCTGCTGGTGATGCAGCCCAGGACATGGTTGGTTTCTGGGCTCAAGTGCACACTGCAGCCGGGTCATGGGGAGCTTCTCACAGACCCAACACCCTCAAGTCCTTCTCCTCAGGGCTGCTCTCAATCCAGTCTCCTCCAGCCTGAAGTTGTGCTTGGGATTGCCCTGACCGCAGTGCAGGACCTTGCACTTGGCCTTGTTGAACTCCATGAGGTTTGCACTGTCCCACCTCTGCAGCCTGCCCAGGTCCCTCTGGATGGATCCCTTTCCTCTAGAGCATCTTACAGTCTCCGTTGAGGAGCTGGTGGCTGTGCTCACAGCCCGAGGTAGTGGCAGCACCCCATACTGCTGTTCGACTGTGCTGATGCTATGCAGGATCCAGGACACGCTCCCTGAGCTTCCAACCCCATGTGCAGCAACCCCATGTGCAGCAGGAGCAGGGCTGTGTTGGCAACAGCAAGTCCCAAGGCAGAAGTGGCCAGAGATTTCCCCAGAGCTCACCTGGGCACTGATCCGGGCCACGAGGAAACTCTTCCTGTTGTCCAGCATGGACTTCTCCAGGAGACACTCCTGTGCCTGGCCCTGCCGTGGACAAGAGGGGAATACTTACTCTCCCCTACACTCCCCTGTATCCAAGCCAGCGCCAGGCCTGAACCCTGGCAGGATCCAGCAGCTACAGCCCCTTTCTTGAGCTACAGCCCAAGGGATGCCCAACCAGCCCAGGGACAAACAGTGCAGCCCAGAGCCCTCCCTCTCCCCCGCTACCTCCCAAAATCTCCTTCCCTCCTGCAGGAGGGAGCCCCTCTTGCCTACAACAGCCCAAATCCTGAAGACAAAAACCCCCATGGGACACTTGGGTCCTGTCTCACCTGGCTCCAAGCACTTGGACTCCACAGGGAGCACCCAACCCTAGGAACACCCCTCTCCTGGTCAAGGGTGCTGCCCTCGAGGTGTGCAAGGAGCTGTACCAGTGTGACCAGTGCCCCGGCGGAGGCAGAACCCAGTTCCTACCAGCATGAGGTTGATGTTGAGGTTGAGAATCTGGTGGCTCATGTCTACGCTGTAGGAGTGAGGGAAGTGATCCCGCAGGTAGGTGAAGGCCCCGGCGGCACACTGGAAATGGGTGCAGGAAACCTTCATGCCCTGAGAGGATGGGAGAACATGTGTCAGGTGCACACAGCCCTCTTGCACACATGCCAAGCCAGCTGATGTACGGAGGCACATGCTGCCCAACGTGAGGAATGTGTGGAGACAGGAGAATCATAGAACATGGAATGGTTTGGGTTGGAAGAGACCTTAAAGCTCATCCAGTTCCAACCCCCTGCCATGGGCAGGGACACCTTCCACTAGAGCAGGTTGCTCCAAGCCCCTCTGTCCAACCTGGCCTTGAACACTGCCAGGGATGGGGCAGCCACAACTTCTCTGGGCAACCTGTGCCAGGGCCTCACCACCCTCACAGGGAAGAACTTCTTCCTCAGATCTCAGCTAAATCTCCCCTCTGTCAGTTTAAAGCCATTCCCCCTTGTCCTGTCCCTACCTGCCCTAGTCAAAAGCCCCTCTCCAGCTTTCTTGTCAGCCCCTTTAGGCACTGGAAGCTGCTCTAAAGTGTCCCTGGAGCCTTCTCTTCTCTAGGCTGAACTAGCCCAACAAAGAGCAACTTTTCTCAAGGCAGAGCTATGGTGATAAACCCCAGTTCAGCAGGGTTAGATGTTCCCTGTGCTGCTCATGCCTCCTCCAAGACCCGCAAAAAGCAGCTGCCACAAGCCTGGAGCGAGTCTCTGGGTCTCACAGGGCTCTAAATCACTCAGCAATTTCCCTTGGGCATGCATGGCTGCATCGTATCTCTGCCCTCAGAGCCGTATGTGCTGACGGGGGAAGGTCAGCCCAACCAGCAATTGGGCAGAGCTTTGCTGGAGCAGGGACAGCAACAATGGGCATGGAGGGACGCAGCCAGGATGGGGGTGGCCCCTTGTAACACTCTACAGTGATACTGGGTCACAGTAGACATCCACAGCTGGTGTCCAGAGCTGTAACCACTCAGGTGACAGAGGAGAAGCACTAGAGATGCTGCTGGCTGGTCGCTGTTAACCATATGGGAGAGAAAAGTCCTTTAGAGCAGACCCGGGGGACCGTTACCTCCTCGGACACTCTCTTGTCCATGGCGCCCAGCATGGAGTGCAGCGCACCTGTGGAAAGAGGACAGGCTCAGAAGGGTGAGGAGACCCCAACAGCAACCCTGCACCACTCCCAGGGATGGGGTGTCTGGTACCAGAGAAGCCTGGACCTGGGGCACGTTGGCCAGAGACACCCAACAGCACCCAACCAGTTCCCTGCACCAGCAGGAGCCACGGCCCTTGGGATGCTCCTCATACAGGGCAGCAGTGCGGAAGGCTGCACACCTGAGTTATTCAGCACAGGGATGTCCCAGGCTGGAAACAAACCCGCAGTATGAAAAAACAAATATTTAACACCCTCCTGGTTGAACAGAGGTGTTTCTTCTAACTTGAGGGAACAGCTTTGGGCTGGGGTTTACAATAAAGCTCTTTGCTCTGTGTGTGGTCAGCTGGGAGAGGACAGTCAGCTCCTGAGCTGCAGTGCCAAGGGCGGGAGTGTTTTGAGCTGCATTAAGTGGCCAGGGGCTGAGCGTTCCCTTTGGGGCTACCAAAACCCACTTCTAGCCATGACTGTCCATGAATGAGAGCAAGGGTGAGGGAACAAGTGTTAGATTTGGTGCTTTTACACTCGTCTGCTGGCTTTTGAGGCGATGGCGTGCTGGATGAGCTGTACAAAGCCTGGTAGAGCTCGCCACTGTGCCAGAAAGGGCATTTGCAATGCTGCAGCTCACTGTCAGCCTCCTTGTTGCAACCTCTGGCCAAGACACAAGGCAGTGCACGGGCAAGGCACGCTCAGAGCAGGAGGAAAGGAGAGAAGACCTTGGACAAAACCCAGCATCAACCTCTCATGCAGCTCTGATGCTGGGCACCCAGTGAGGGGAAGAGGCAGAACCAGGCTGAGCCCTGGCTGCTGGTGGAACCATGCTGCTGCCTGGCCACTCCAAGGAATGCTGACATGGAGCACGGAGACATCCCTCATGCCCGGGGCTGACAGAGAGGGCTGCTGGCCTCCAGGCCCTTACCCAGGTTGTAGAGGATGCACGCCTGCTCGTACTTGATGTCCTCATGAGTCACCGTCTTGCCCGAGAAGATCTCAGTCCTGCGAGGAGAGAAACCTCATTACCAGCCGGAGGTGGAGTTACCGGTGTTCCTGGGCACAGGCCAGGGAAAGGATTTGTCAGGAGCTGTGCTCCCTCAGAGGTTGGGAGATGAGGCCCTCCTGTCTGGCATCACCCTGGGCATCGAATCCAGGCGGGAGCTGGTGGGATGGCGCAGTCTCCACTGCTTTGGCTTCATAAGCATAGGCATGCCATTTACACACAGCCAAGCAACTCTGCCACCCAGGGAGAGCTCAGCAGTGTCACTTTGCACAGTGACAATGTCTTGGTTCTGCCTTGCATCTCCTTGAAGCCAGCTGTGCTGCCTTAAGGCTTGGTTTTGATGTCCTGCCAGATCCCTAGGGCAGGATGCCATTTCCCAAGGGGTCCCCAGGGTCCCCTGGTACCACTGCTGGGCTTTGGGGAGGAGCATATCAGATGCACAGGGAAGAGAGAGCAGTTGCTTTGCTTTGGGGCAGCCTCTGCATTTCGCGTAGCTCCCACTGGGAGCCAATCCTCCCATCCACAACCCCCAAAGCCCCATGCCAGAAAGAGAGTCTGGGGAAGCAGCTCCTCCTCACCATGCGATGGGGACCGCCGCCTCCTGCTCGGCGCCCATGGGGATGCGGCTCTGCAGGTAGTGGAGTTGGCCGAAGTACTTGCGCAGCGTGCTGCAGCCCTCGAAGTCCCTGGGCACATTGACGGCGCTCTGGAGGGGAGAGAGAAGGAGGAAAAGGCTACCATGGGGACAGGAGCAGTTGGGCAGGAAGAGGAGCCTGCTGGATTCGTGGCGAGATCCACAGGCTGGGGTAGGAGCCTTGGTGGTGGGGCTGGCCAGAGCTGGACATTAGCCGGCTGCCCCAGGGGGAAGGAGCTTGGCCTCATGAAAAAGACCTGCGAAACACAGCTAGAAAAACAGGTCTGTTCACCTAAAAGTGAGGCTGGAGGGAGCTGCTTTATGGATCCAGAGCAACTGATTCAGGAGGAAGTCTCTGCTCTGCCCAGCACGGGCTCCCGAAGGTGAAATAAATGAGAGGAACTTGGGAATGACTGAAAAGGGGGTGTCCTGGACAGGGCACAGGACCTGCTGCTATGGCAAAGCTGGGAGAAGGAAGGGAAGAGTAGGAGGCACCAGAAAGTTTTTCCAACCTCCTGCTTCAGGGTTAAACCCACAGGCAGAGGCCAGAGCTCCCCAGATCTGGACTATGGGTGTTTAAGGCCCTACCCACCTCCAGGCCTACTGGAAGGCCACCTCTGTGCTTTGGAGACGCTGGTGAGATGACACCAGCGCCTGCACCATGAGTTCCCCCAGCTCCACCCTCACATCAGGCTTATGGCTCCTCTACAAAACCAGCACCGGTGCTGCCTTAGGGCAGGGCTCTGAGCATCTCCAGCCAGTTTTACCACCCGTGCCTCAGCTACCAGCTGGCCGGACGGAGGCTGCCTCTGTCCTGCTCAGAGGTCCCAAAATTGATGACCCCAGTGACCAAAACAATTATTTGGGCTCCAGAGTTGAGAGCAAAAGGCTGATTTATTCCTTGCAAAGACCTCAGGCACCAGCCCAACCAGATAAAGCAATTCTTTCCACCCAACAGGGAACTTTTATTTAACACAAACCCCCAAATTCATGGATGGTGACACAACATAAGCCTAATATCCGACCCCTACATGCTCCTTGGGAAGCTTGAATCTGGGGAGCCACATTCAATGCAGGATGCAGCCCAGTTGCCAAAAGACTCATCCGTGGGCTACTGGTGAGGAAGAGAAGCAGCCATGGCAGCACTCTGGCACAGCTCCCCTCCAGGGAGGTGGTGGAAGCCAGAAAAAGAATCCTGGAACATGGGGCAGGTGATGAACCAGCTCCCTGGGTTCAGCTCTGGCAGGTCTCCCCAGGGCCACGAGCAATTTGGGAGGGACCCAGCTTACCTGCCGGAGCAGCTCCAGCTTCCGCAGCTCCTCATTGTAGTTCTCTGGGTTCTCCCCATAGTTCTTCAGGACAAACTGGAGGGGCAAGAGAGAGGTGAGAGCCTGGTCTGACACCCGGAGCCACCTTCCCAGCCCCACACTGGAGCTACAACCAGCAGCTCTCCAGGGAGAAGCCCCCAGGGCAGGTCTGGCAGGGTGAAGGGGCACGCGCCAACTTGAGGCCTTCTGTCTCTTGGCTGGGAGCTTGTTTCTCCCCTAAAACTCCCCAAATCTTGCCCAGTTCCTGCTGAACCTCAGCTTAACACAAAGCCAGGATGCAGGGTCCTGCGCAGCCAACACCCTGGGGAGAGGCACTGATCCGGCACACAACGGGGACCTTGGAGCTGGGGCAGAAAAGCTGGAATCAAGTGGCCATGAGGTCCTGAGGAGTCACAGAGGGAGCTGCTGGGGCAGGGGGGGGGCTCCCCAAATGTGCTTCTAGCAAGAATTTTGGGATCCCTCGGATCACAATGCTGCCAGCAAGCATAGGGCTTCGCAACTGCAGGGAGCTCCGGATCCTCCAACAGCCCATCAGGAATTTATCCAAGCTTCCTGAAAGCCATGGGGGAGAATCAGGGACCCACAGCCAGGTGGTTGGGGACGTCTGAAGGGCTGCCTGCACCCTCTCTCACTTGAGCTCAAGGTGGACACAGCTCAGCACTGGAGAAAGGAGGGAAGTTTCCTCTCCATTTTGACCAGGGCACCAGGTTTCTATTTGCCAGCAAAGCAGCGTGTGTTTCCATCAAACACCTGCGGGGACACCTGGTTCACAAAGCAGATTTCCACCTGCTGCCACACACAAATTCCCTAAACAGCCCACTTTTGGTAAGACCCAGCTCCGACCTGAAGGCCACCATCCATCCCTCTGCCTCAGCCCTGAGGCCCACAGCACAGCAGCTCCCTGCTGAGAGCCGCCACACCTTGTCCCGACCGGCACAGCATGACTCAGCTCGGTGATCCCACAACGCCCTCCTCCCGGCACAGGAATGTTCCCACCAGGCTAACACCACTGTCGGGGTCTGACAGGATGCCAGCCCCTCTCAGCACCCCAAAAAACAGGGGGGTGGAAAGTAGGTGGTGACATAAGCACAGGAGAACACCCCTGCCCCCCCGGCCTTCCACATCCATAAATCCTGCTTTTCATCTCTGGGTGGCACTAGGAAACGCCAGGCAGAGGTGGAGCTTGTTTACAGCTGATTAATTAAGTCCTTCACCTCCCTAAAGCAACCAGCAAGAACAGGTCGTGTCCCCTGTGACCATCTGTGGCACCCACCAAACTCTCAGCCTTCCTCCTGCAAAGGGACTGGGGGTTTAACTGATGATCTGACAGCCTGGGCTGCTGCCAGGGGGAGACCCAGCACCTCCCTCCTCGGGTCCCTCTTACATGAGCCCGCAGGAGTGGAGCGAAACGAGATGCCAAAAGGAGGCACAAGGGATTTGTCATCGAAAGGAGATGTGAGGGATCAGCCATCACCAACCCCGGTCTCCTAATGCCAAGGCATTAGAAATGACCTGCTGCCGGGGGAGGCCGGAGCCGGCGCTGGGGCTCGGGGAAGGGTGGCCGGAGCACCGGGAGCTGGGCGTCAGGACAGCCACATGCAGCAGGGATGGACTTGCCAACTCACTGCTCTGCCCCGAGGTGATGGGGGAAGGCTCTGCCCGGGATGGGGGGTGCTCCAGGGGCTCCCCCCTCCCCAAACCCTGTCCCTCTGGCAGCACCCACTGACCCCGGCTGCTGAGGGAGCGAGTGGAGCCCAGCCGTGGGGCTGGTGGGGGCACACGGCCTCACTCCCTCCTTATCGTGCAGGGCAAAGGGGGCACCGCACCTCACCCCTCCCCATCGCACCCAGGAGCTGCCCAGGTCCCTGCCTGAGGGTGCCCCCAGCAGCCCTGCCCCACAGCCCCCACAACCATCCCCAGCTTTAACTCCCTGCTCCACCAGGGCCCCCCCAAAAATCCTTAACCTTCTGCATTCCCTTTCCCTGTGCCCCCAAACACTCCCCACATCCCAAACACCCACCACAGAGCTCCTCTTCATCTCCCAAGCACTCCTCATCCTCACAGACCCCAAACACCCCTGGCAGAGCCCCCGATCCCCCCGGGGCCGCACACTCCAAGCACTCCCCTCCCTCACAGACCCTCCCGATCCCCCCCCAAGCTCTCCCTTCTCACAGACCTCACGCAGCCCCTCACCCCACGCACTCCCCTCCCCCCACAGAACCCCTTCTCCTCCCCCCAAGCACTCCCCTTCCCCACAGCTCCCCACTCCCCACACCCTGAGCACTCCCCTCCCTCACGGGCCCCTCCCGCCCCGCCCCTGCCAGGCCCCTCCCGCCCCCCCCCCGCACCCCTCGCAGGCCCACAGCCGCCCCTTTCCCGGCCCCACCTTCTTGACGGCGGCGTTGAAGGCGAACTCCCCGGCTTCCTTGAGGTCGAGCCAGATCATGGGCATGCGGGGCACGGCCTCCATCCCGGCCTGCGCCCGCCGGAACCACCCGCCCCACGGCACCGCGCGCGCCGCCTCACGGGAAACCGAGTCCTCGCGACGAGGCTCGCCACGCCCCTTCCGGCGGCCGGCGCCACGCCCAGCCGGCGGCGTCTCAACGGCGGTTCCCATGGCGACGCCTCGCTCGCTGATAGGCGGAGAACGGCTGTTCCCATGGCGACGCACCGCCCCCCGCCCCCCCGGAAGGCCGCTGGTCGTTGCTATGGCAACGGCCGTCCCCCGTCGGGCCCAAGCGAGGGCCTGGTGTCCCCGAGGCCGGCTCCTTTAAGTTAATTAGCTGCGTTAATTAGCCCTTTCCCCTCCATCTCCTGTGGTTGCCGTCCCAGCATCACAACGCACATTTAAATTCGTGCTTCATAGCCAGTGGGTGATTCCCCCTGGTGATTCCCCGATCCCCCGCACGAGGCCATCACCAGATCCGCTCCAGTAGCACCATCAGTATCAGAATAATAATGGCGGAGTTTCCCATAACACCCCATTCATTAAGCAGTTCGATGAGTTCTGGCTTGTTAGTGACCTCCCAAACACTCAGCCCACCTCATCCCAGACACTCCATCCCATCCTATCTAATCCCAGCTCACCTCATCACATCTCACAGATCCTAGTTTACCCCACCCCAGACATCTGATCCCATCCATCTCACTCCATGCCACGGATCCCACCCCACATCCATCCATCCATCCATCCATCCATCCATCCCACCTCTATCCACCCCTCCTTCATCCATCCACCCATCTATCCCACCTCCACTCAGGGCCCCCTCCTTTCCCCCCACTCTGCTGAGCAGTCCTGGCTGCTCTCAGAGGGCTGTGTGGGTCTCAGACAGCTCTTTATTCCCAGTGCACACAGAGGCACCGGAATTGTCCCAGGCGGGATGCGGGGTTGGGGGTCATGGGGCTGCAGTGGGGCTGCAGCAGAGGCCAGTGGGGCAGAGTGTGGGCAGGGTGTGGGCAGGGGGTGATGGACCAGCTGCCCCCCTCTCATCTCCCAGGCCAGTAAAGCACGAAGCCATCGCGGCTCTTGCTGAAATCCGGGGTGGCCGCGTCCGGCCGTGTCTCCACCGTCAGCAGCCGCCGGCGCCCACGGAAGCTCAGCTGGATGCAGTCGGAGACCCGGACCTGCAGCTCCCGCTTGGTCCTGCAATATCCCGGCATCATCAGCAGGGGGGTTCCCCTGTGGGGCGCTGCCACATCCCCAGCCTGAGCCCCCCGACTCACGCCCGGCAGTGCTCCAGCAGGACCCCCACCAGCTCGCCCACCCGGTTGTCCCCCGCCGGCTGCATCTTGTGCAGGCACACGGCCAGGTCCTCCTGGCTCTGCGTGTGGAACACCACCAGCTGCGCTCGGCAGCTCGTCACGCTCAGGCCTGTCACCTGCAGGAAGAGAGGGACACGTCCCGGTGTCACCACCGCAGCTGCGGGACAGCACGGCACAGCCCATGTGGTGTGGAGAATATGGTATGGGCAACATGGTAGGGACAGCACTGAGGGGACAGCATGGCACACAGACAGGGTGGTGGGGACAGCATGGCATGGCCAGCATGGTGGGATAGTGGGGCATGGCCAGGGTTGTAGGGACAGCACTTGGAGTCAATGTGGTGGGGACAGCATGGCATGGTCAGCATGGTATGGACAGTGTGGTGGGGCCAGTGTGGCATGGCCAACATTGGGGGGATGGCAGGGTGGGAACAGCTTAGCATAGCAAGAATGGTGGGGACAGCATGGCAGGGACAGTGTGGCACGGCCAGTGTGGTGGGGACAGTGTGGCATGGTCAGCATGGTAGGGACAGTGTGGTGGGGCCAGTGTCCCAACTCCATCCATCCCAGCACACTTGACCGTGCCAATGTAATGGCCCCGGTGCATGGCTGTGAGGACCACGGACGGGTCTCCAGCCCTCTGGGTGGGAGCGGGACAACCAGGACACCAGAAGCCCGTCTTGCCAGGACATGGGGTATAGAGGGTGTTCTTGTCCCCCTGCCATGCCCTGGGGACACCGGGGTGGTTGAGGACACTCACGGTGCTGAGGGGTATTGCCCGCATCATCAGGTAACGCTTCCTGGGGTCCAGCTTGTAGACATGCTGGTCCGTCACCAGGATGGCCCGATCCTGGCTCTTCCCGAAGCGGTTGATCTGCAGGGACAGGGAGAGGTGAGGGGACACGCTGGGGGGTGACACAGACGTGGTAGCTGGGCAGGACACCCCTGTCCCTCACCTTGCGGACGTGGCAGGAGAAGAGGACGGAGCCAAAATGCACCTTGTTCTTGAGGCTCTGGAGGCGGCGGGCGAAGACTAGCGCCAGCCCCGGGTTCTCACTGGGCTGTGGGAGCCGTGGTGTGAGGAGAGGGTGACATCACGGGGGGGAGCACCCCGGAGTGCACCGTGGGGCAGGCACCCCAAACCCTGTGGCAGCCCTTACCGAGGAGAGGTAATCCCGGGCCCAGCCGCGCTGGCAGCCCCAGGCCTCCCGCAGCCCCCCCAGCGCCGCCATGGCGGCCACCTTGGCCCGGATCTGCCCCATCTCCGACGGGGGGATGTTCTTGATGATCTGTCGCGCTCGCCACCTGCATCGGGGGGATGGTCATGGCCCTGTCCAATGTCAGCATCCCACATTCCAGCCCCACATCCCCATTCCCACTTTCCCTTGTCCCACATTCCAGTTCCACATCCCCATCCCTGCCTAAGACCCTATTCCACATCCCCATCCCATGTCCTCATCCCACACCCCAATCCCACATCCCCATCCCTGTTCGAGTCCCCATCCTGCATCCCCATCCCATGGTCCCCATCCCCATCCCACATTCCAGTCCCACATTCCCAACCCATATCCCTGTCCCATGTTCCTGTTCCATGTCACCATCCCATGTTCCTGTTACACGTGCCTGTCCCACATTCCCATCCCATGTCCCCATCCCACATCCACGTTTCCATCCCCACATCCCCATCCCTCGTTCCCATCCCAACACGGGAGCGGAGTGGGATTTGAGATGGTACCTGCGGAAGAGGCGCTGGCTGGCATCCTGGAAGTGCGCCAGCACCACCGGTGGCTCCGGCCAAACCACGCTCTTCCCGAAATCAGGAAGGGTGCGGACAGCCTGGAAGCGCCGCAGCAGCTCACGCAGGTATGCCCTCACCTTGTGCCGTTTGTAGCCGGCCATGATGGTGTAGGCTGCACGCAGGCGCCGGCAGCGCCGGCGTGCCAGGGCTCCGCGCCACGCCTGCCCAGCGCCAGCTGTCACCAGCGGTGCTGCCACATGGGTCCCCCAGAAGCGTGGCTCCAGGAGACCCCCAAAATGCCACTTCCCCCCCAAACTCCCTGGTGCAGCCACTGCCCTGCTCTGAGGAAACACTCCATGCTGTGCCAGCCCCACATCCTGCCTGATAGCTGACCCTACAGAGAGTCCCACACCACGCTGAGCCCCATGCCATACTCTGCACTGTGCCCTATACTATGCCCCATATCCCATGCCCCTTTTCCTGCCCCACGCCATGTCCCCCAGCACGCCCTGTACCAGGTGCCATGTCCCACCCCATGTTATGCCCCATGCCCTGCCCTATGCCACATCCCCCAGCACACCCCATGCCCTGACCCACAGCATGCCCATGCCAAGCCCATGCTCTGCGCCATCCCATGCCCCATCCCATGCTCCACACCCTGCGCAGCCCTGGGCACCCCCCTCACCCCGCTGTCACCCACCTTCTGCAGCAGCAGGACGATGATGGGGATGAGCTGCGCCCGCTCCTGCTCGAGGCAGACGAGGGTACGGGGCGTGCGAATGAAGACCTTGGTGTGGCCGTAAGCGACGTCGTCCTGGAAGCCGTGCTGCTCCAGGAGGGCTTGCGTGGCCTCCTGGTCACTGGCCATCAGGTGGTTGGGCCACGTGTACTCGCAGGTCATTTTGTACCTGTGGGGCAGAGCGAGGTGAGGGGACGTGGAGGGGGTTCTGGGGGTGCCGGAGGTCGGGCTGGGCCGTACCGCAGGAGGAAGCGGTGGTAGGGCTGGCGATAGGCGAAGCCGGCGCGGCGCACACGGACGTTCTCCAGCAGCCCCAGGTAGGAGACCTGGTGCCGGCAGCGCTCCACGTCAAAGAGCGTCGGAGACTTCTGGTCGTTGGGCTTGATGCAGCGCACGTAGTAGGGCTCCTGTGGGGACACCGGTGGGACAGTGCTGTGGCGGCACCCGGCAGTGGCACTGAGCCCATGGGTGGCCTGAGCTGAGGGCCTAGGGGGCTATGGCACGCAGGGTGAGAATGCCTCGGACATGGGGACAGGAGGGCACAGTGGCCTGAAGACATGTCTGGGTGGCACAGGGACACTTTGCCTGGCTCTGGGGACATGCCTAGCTAGCGTGGGGACATGTCAAGCTGTCACAGGGACATGCCAGGCTGACTTAAGGACATCTTGGCTGGCTGGTGACATGCCAGGTTGGTACAGGGACATGCCTGGCTGCCCTGGGACATCTTGGCTGGCTCAAGGACATCTTGGCTGGTTTAGGGACACGCCTGGCTGACACAGGGACATCTTGGCTGGCTTGGGGACATGTTGGTTGCCTAGGGACATGCCTGTCTGCCTCAAAGACACCTTGGCTGACTTGGGGACATGTCAGGCTGGCTCAAGGACATCTTGGCTGCCTGGGGACATGCCCATGTGTCTTGGGGCCATGCCCAGCGGCCACAGGACATACCTAGATGGGTTGGGGACGTGCCTAGCAGCCACGGGGACATGTCAAGTTGGTGTGGGGACATGCCTGGCTGTCCCCAGGCCCCTACCTTGGAGGCGAGGTTCTCCACCAGGGCCACGATGGAGTTCTTGAAGAGGGTGCCAGTGGTCAGGGGGCGCTTGGTGACCTCGGTGATGCTCTGCTCGCCATCAGGCCACATGGCACGCAGCACAGGGTCCACACTGGGGGATGGTGTTGGTGTGGGGCTGGCAGCACCGGGCACCCCACTTCTGCCTCACGGCTGTGCCATCAGCCCCACAGCTGCGTCTCCAGCGTTCCCAACCTGTTGTAGAAGAGCCGTTTGAAGTCCTGGAAGAGCGTATCCTTGTTCTTGTCCAGGAACCCCTCCACCGAGTACCTGAGGGAGGAGGACGTCATGCTGGGGATGGTTGTGGGCCGGCTCCCAGCTCCATGCTGAGGTGACATGTGGCCCCAACACCCCCTATAGTCCCATGGTCCCAAGTGGACCCCCATAGTTCCCCCACTCCCTCCCAATGTACCCCATAGTTCCTCGTGATCCCCACAGCCTGAGGATCCCCTGTGACCCCAAATCACCTCCCACAGACCCTCAAGAGCCCCCTCCATGCTCCCCCATGGTTGTCTAAGGCCCCATGGTCAACCACAGACCCCCAAGAACCTTACAGGCCTATGATCCCAAATGGCCTCCCCATGCTCTCCCAAAGCCCTCCATTGTGCCCCACAGCCCCATGGCCACCCAATGCTACCCATAGCCTACCGTGACCCCCTCACATCCCCCCAGCTCCCCCCTCACGTGACATCTCCTGCGTAGTGCTTGATGCGGAAGTCCCGGTTGAACTCCATGGTCTTGTCTGTGGGGCAGAGCTGGGGGGCAGGGGGGTGTCAGCTCCACACTCAAGGACCCCCCTCGCTCCTCCTGACCCCACCCCCCCCGAAGCACCTTGCGGCTGGTGTAGTGGGGGTGGTGGCCCAGGCGGGTGTCCATGGAGGCGAGGAAGAGGTGATCGGTGACTGTCCCTGCAGCCAGGCAGGCCTCATCCAGCAGCGCCAGGATGCCGTGGTGGGGCTGCTCCACCAGCTCCACAATGGGCTCGTTGCTGAAGTACTCGATCTAGTGGGGGCGGGGAAAGGGGTGGGCACCCCAAATTGGCTCCCCCCAGCACCCTGATTTGCCCCCACGCACCCCAAGTCTTGTCATGCCAGCTGATGGCATCCATGTGTCCCCTGTGTTCCCACCACGCTCTGCCAGGTGATGTCCACCAGGTCCCCCTCATGTCTCCCCAAAGCCCCTCACCTTCTGCCAGGTCATGCCCCCACATGTGCCGCCAGAGCTCCCAATATTCTAACAGGTGATGCCACCCATGTCCCCTCCATGTCCCCCTCCCCCCCCAAGCCCCTCGTGCTCTGCCAAGCAATGTCTCCCCCATGACACCCATGTTCCCTCACGGCTCCACTGTCTCCCCGTGACCCCTCATGCTCTGCCAGGCAATGCCCCCCTGTCCCCCAAGCTCTGCCAGGTGATGCCACCATGTCCCCCCCATGTCCCTTACGCTCTGCCAGGTGATGCCCTCCCGCTGGTACTCGGCCTGCTCCTGCCGCAGGATCAGCTCAATGAAGAGCTGCTGCAGCTTCTCGTTGCAGTAGTTGATGCAGAACTGCTCGAAGCTGTGGGCAGGGGGTCAGGGTCAGGGCGGCCCCACCAGCTGCCCCCTGCCCCCAATGTCCCCTGTGCACCCCCCAAACTGCATGGCCCCCCTGCTCCTGTCCCCTTGCACATGTCCCTTGGGCATCCTCCCAAGCCCTGTTCCCTCTTTTACTTCCCCTGGTCCTGCCACCTTCACGTGTCACTCCCAAACCCTGTCCCTTCCCAGTGTCCCTCTCAAGCCGTGGCTCCTCCATGAGTCCTCTCCTGGGTCTCTTTCTCACATCCCTCCTGGGTCCTGTCACCTCCGTGGGTGCCTTGTCCCCTTCCACGTCTCCCTTGGGCACCTTCCCTCTCCATGTGTCTCTCCCAAGCCCTGTCCCCTCCCCTGAGTTCACCAGGGGTCCTGCAACCTTCATGTGTCTCTCCCAAACCCTGTCCCTTCTTTGAGTCCCCCCTGGGTCCTGTCACCTCCCTGTGTCCCCATGCTCTCCCCAACCCCTGTCCCCTCCAGGTGTCCCTCCCAGGCGTCTCCCACCCCGTCCACACATCCTTCTCATCCCCAACCCCGCACCTCATCCCTCCCACGTCCTGTCCCTCCCCATGTCCCCTCCGGGCCACGTCACCTGTTGGTGTCGAAGATCTCGAAGCCGTAGATGTCGAGCACGCCGATGACCGTGCTCTTACCATGCACACGTGCATCGTACCCGCGGGCAGCGATGCCGGCGTTGATGCGCCCCACAATCCAGCAGAAGAGCCGCTCATAGATGGCCTGAGGACAAGGACAGGGTGATGGGGACCCAAAAGTGCTGGTACGGGAGGGGGGGGCTGGCACCCATCCCCCTGAGTCCCCCCCTACCTTGGCACACGCATCGCGGGCGTACGCGGCCTCCTTGGGGCTGTGGACCTTCTCGATGAGCTCCCCGGCGCCGGCCGCCACAGTGCGGGTCAGCAGCGCCCGGCGCAGGCTCTCAGGGGCCGTGGCCGTCAGCTCAGCCAGCACCGAGACCCCCGACGTGTCCTCCACCAACGTCGTCTCATCCTCCTGTGTGAACCTGAGGTTGCCCTGGGGAGGGACACGTCTTGTTGGGGTGTGGACGGTGAGGGCAGACACCCGGCAGCACCTGGAAAGGGGCCGGGGTGTCCTGGCACCAGCAACTCCCGTGCCAGGGGCTGTGCTGGGCCTTACAGGGCTGTATTGGTTTGTATCGGGCTGTGCTGGGATGTACTGGTTTGTACATCACTAGTTTGCATTGGGCTGAGTTGGGCCCTACACAGTTGTACTGGTTTGTACCGGGCTGTACAGGTTTCTACTGGTCTGTGCTGGTTTGTATCAGGCTGTGCTGGACTGAACAGGTTTGCACTGTGCTACGCTGGTTAGTATTTGGCTGGGCTGGCCCCTACAGGGCTGTACTGGTTTATACTGGTTTGTATGGGGCTGTGCTAGGCCCTATAGGTTTGCATTAGGCTGTACTGGTTTGTACAAGGCTATACTGGTTCATACTGGGCTATAACAGTTCACATTGGTCTGTGCTGAGCCCTACAGGGCCATACGGATTCATACTGGGCTGTGCTGGTCTACATTGGGCTACACTGGTTTGCACTGGGCTGTACTGAGCTACACTGGTTTAGTATTGGGCTATACTGGGTGGTGCTGGGCCATGCTGGTTTGCACTGGACTGAGCTGGGCTGTGCTGGTTTGCATCGGGTCAGGCTGCACTGCACCGAGCAACACTGGTTTCAGCAGAGCAGAGCTCTGCTGGTTTAAACGTGTCCTTACTTGTTTGCACTGGTCTGTACTGGGTAGTGTGGGGCCACCCTTATCTGCCCGGGGCTGCACTGGTGTGCCTGGGGCCAAAGTGGTGCAGAGGGGCACAGCATGTGCTGGTGGTGGCCTCACCAGGTGCAGGATGGCAGCCAGGATCCGGCGCACGGAGCCCAGCTCCTCCGCGGAGAAGCCAATCACGGCCATCGCCTCCTCCACTGCCTGGTAGCCGGATGCATCGTCTGTGCAGGCCTGAGGCCAGGGGGATGGTATGAGAGGCTGGCACCCCGCTCGCTGGCCCCCCTCGTCCCCTCCTGCCATCCCCCCCCAGCCCCACTCACGTCGCCCTGGGCACCCTCCTGGGTGTAGCGGTAGGTGCCGGGGTCCCGGCAGAGGTGCAGCGAGGTCAGGAGTGTTGCTGGGGCGCCCAGCAGCAGCTGTGGGGAAAGAGGGTGTCAGCACCAGTGCCATTCGTGTGTCCCCACGTCATCCATCCCAACCTGCCCCATCTGCCACCATCCCACCTCACCTGTCCCATTCTGTCCCATCCACCCCATTTCACCCATCCATCCATCCATCCCATTCCATTCCATCTTATCCTTCCCAACCCCATTCCACCCATCCTGTTCCATCGCAACCATCCCATCTGCCCTGTCTCATCCATCCCAACCCCATCCCATCTTTCTCATGCCATCCATCCTGTCCCCATTCCATCCCACAAATCCTATCCCAACCTTCTCATCCCACCTATTTCATCCATCCCACGCCAACCTTCTCGTCCCATCCATCCTGTCCTCACCCCACAGATCCCATCTCATCCATCCCTTCCCCATCCCATAGATCCCATCCCACAGATCCTATCTGTCCCAACCCAACCTTCTCATCCCATCCATCCCATCCCAGGTTCACCTGGTAGAAGGCGTGGAAGTTCCTCTCTCCTGGCTGCTGCTGGAGGACTCGGGACTGGAAGACGGAGCAGGGAGGTGGGTGCCATGCAGAGCCCCCATGGGAGCAGCGTTCCCATGGGAGCAGCGCCCACCCGTCTGTGCCCAGAGGCACCTCACCTTCTCCAGGAGGTAGTTGTGGATGTGGCCGCCAGTGGGGTCACCCTTGAAGTCGAAGTTGATGTCCATGTACTTGCCGAAGCGGCTGGAGTTGTCGTTGCGGTTGGTCTTGGCATTGCCGAAGGCCTCCAGGACGCAGTTGGACTTGAGCAGCACATTCTTCACCCTCGGTGGGGCAGCACAGCACAGCTGCAGCACCACTGATGGCCCGCGGGCCCCACACACCACCCGTACGGCCTTGGAGTGCCCCAAGCTCCCCACACCATCCCACAGGCATGGGGCACCACTAGAGCCCTCCAGGGCCACCCCATGTGCACAGGGCACTCCTAGTCACCCCAGCCCATCACTACATCCATGGAGCACCTCAGTCCCCGCACACCATCCCTGTGTGGATGGGGTCCCCCAAGCTCTCCGCAGCTTCCCTATCTGTTTGGGGCACCCTCATCCCCCTACACCTTCCCTATGGGCAAGCAGCACCCCAGAACCACCCTACGGGCACAGCACACCCCAATCCCTCCACACCATCCCTATGGGCACAGGTCACCCCAAGGTGCCCCACCACCACGCGAGAAACATGGGGCACCATGGTTGCCCTACACCATCCCTACAGACACGGGACACCCTGGTCTTCCCCACTGCATGGGCCTCCTCCCAGCCCTGGGCTGGTGGGTCCCAGCACCCACCCCACCTCTCACCAGCACCATGGGGCTGGACCCACCTCTCCACCTCAGCGCGCTGGGTGGGGTTAGTGATGGCAGCTATATACTGCATGATGTACTTGCTGGCCTCTGTCTTGCCTGCCCCGCTTTCACCTGGCAGCGAGGGAAGGGGCTGGGTGACGGCACCCACCACTCCAGGGTGCCCGTCACCCAAGGGTGCCCCAGCCCTACCTGAGATGACAATGCATGTGTCCTTGGCGCGGCGCTTCATGGCCTTGTAAACAGCATCGGCGAGGGCAAAGAGATGGGGCGGGCGCTCGTAGAGCTCACGGCCACGGTAGCGCTCCACCATGGGCGGCCCGTACAGCGCCAGCGTCCGGTACGGGTTCACTGCCACCACCACCTCCCCGATGTAGGTGTAGATGCGGCCCTGTGAGAACCTGCGCAGAGGGGCAGCCATGGGGCAGAGGCTCAGGGAGGCATCCTGTGCAGTGCTGTGCTGTGAGACGGCACACTGAGAGGTGTAGTGCCATGGGGCAGGACGGTGCTGTGGGGTTGCACCATGGCAGGTGCTGTGCCACGGAGCAGGGTGGCACCCTGCAGGATGCTGAGCTATGGGGTGGGATGACATCCTGTGCGGTGCTGTGCAGCAAGGCAGCATCCTGCAGGGTGCCATGCCGTGGGGCAGGATGCACACCCTGCGGAGCACCCTGCCATGCGGCAGGATGTTTCCCCTTGGCGCCCAGGGGATGAGCATCACGCTATGGAGCAGAGCCCGCCACTCTACCCGCAACCATGGGGCTGGGCGGTGCCGTGGGGCAGCGGCTCTTCCTGTGGGCAGCACCTGCAGGCACAGGCAGGAAGTGCAAGGGGGCCCGTATGGATGTGCACAGACCGGCCCCCCCCCCCCACCCCATAACCCCACAGCAGCCCCCTAACCAGCTCCAGGGCACTGGACTGTGCCTTAGTTTCCCCCTGCCACAGCACAGCCCCACCCAGATGCTTCCCGCAGTGCCCGAGTCTGGGGTCCCCCCTCCCCAGTGCCCCCTGTACCGCAGGCGTAGGTTCTCCAGGAACTGCTCCATGGTCACCTCATCCAGGAGGACGAAATCGGCTTTCCCGAATTCGGGACCCTCCAGCTCCGCCATGCCGTGGCACCCACTTCCCTTCCTTCTCCCCTCTCCCCAAAGCCACGCCGGCTTCCTGCACCACCAACCGCCGCGCAGGCGCGCCAAGTACCCGGCGTCACCCAGGGTGACATCCTTGGAGACACCCAAATTTGGGGGGGTGGTGACTCCCCACCACGCCCATCCCTTGGGACACGGTTTTGGGGGATGCGGGGGGATGGTTGCTGCTCACATCACCACAGCCGGGAAAACCCGGTCATTTATTAAGACGTTGTTGGTCGGCATCGCCGTGTTCTCATCCCAGTGTTCCCAGTTAAACCCCCAGGGTAACTGTGGAGCTCTGGGAATGATGTGCCCAAGGTGAAGGTCAGCGGAAAGGGGACCCCCACGCTGGTATCCAACTGGAAGAAAAGGGGGAAAATCATTAGGATAATGGCGCTAATGAGCTCTGCTGGTGGCTCCAAGCCTCTGGAATCCGAATTTCACGGCTCCACTCATGCTTATCACGGTGCAAGCTTATCCACTCATGCAAGCACGGTGAACCTGTGCTTGCCACCATTCCCCATTCTGACTTTTACCCAAAAAACCATTCCCAGCAAATCCCAGCAACCAAAAATCCTCCTTACCGAGGCTGTCAGCCAGTTTTCCTGGTGGCTTTCCCCAAAAATCTCTCAGATTTTCCACCTGGAATGAAAGAAATAGAAAAGATTTGGACTCAGGATAAGGAAAAGTTGAAGGTTTCATGTTTAATCCACTGCATCCACACGGCTCCTTGTATCCGAGAGGGACTGGGCAGAGCTTCTGCTCAGATGTTGAACTAATGGGAATAATTCAGTCCCTGGGATCACGTGCGTGGGACTTCCGAGCTTCCCGGTGTCATCTGAACCTGCCCTGGGCACAAATCCCATGGGCACAGCCCCACAGCACAGCTCTCCAGTGGGATTTCAGCCTCTTGTTTGATGGCTAAAGGGGTTTAGCAGCGATGGCTGCACATAATCCAACTTCGTACAGTAATGGGATGAGCGCAGGACATGCCCCCCACCCAGGACAGGGAGCGGTTGCCCATAAATGCCTCCGGGATGCAAGGATGAGACTCTCCATCCCCCCATGCCACTGCTCTCCCATGGAATTCCATCCTGAGAGACTCATTTGGCACCTAATGAAGCGATCAGCAAACCCCAACTCACAATTAATGACAGCTCCAGGCCCGTTGAACCAATCCTCTCACTTCCAGCGTCTTCCTGCACCCATCCTGTGCATCACCCGAGCGGGAGCCTGGAACGGGAGAAGGCAAAACCGGCCTCAGCGGCTGCTCCTGCCCACAGGCTGGGGGCGCCCCCCGGGCACGGCGTGTCCGGGATATCTATAACCGCCCCCCGGAGAGGGCGGGGAGAGGCCTCAAACCGTCCCGGGTTGCTCTGGCAAGCGCTGTAGGAACGGCGGGGGCCACGCCAGGCCCCCCCACGCTGGAAGGCTTGCGGAGGGGGCACCGCGCACCGCGGGCCCCGGGGACCCCCGCTCCCCCCGGGTCAGACCCCACGGAGAACTACCCTTCCCGGCATGCACCGCGCCCCACAGCACCTCACGGCAGCGGAGCTCGGTAAGGGAGAAGCGCCTCGCCCGGCGCCGCCCCGAGGAGCCCCCGCTCCGTGCCCGGTCCATGAGGAATGGTATCGGCGGCGGATGGCGGCGGATACAGGGGGGCCACGCCGTCCTCTCTCCCCGCCGCTGCCGCCATGGCTGAGAACGGAGCCTCGCCGGCGTATGACGTCACTGCGGGACGTCGAGGGACAGCGCCACCTGGCAGGGCGGGAGCGCCGGAGGGGTCAGCGCATGCGCGGAAGCGCGGCCGCCGCTGCTGGGCCCAGCGCCCAGGCCCGGCTCCTCGCTGCCGCCGCCGCAACGGAACGAGGCCGGGAACGGCGCCGCCCGCCCCTGCCGGGGGCTCGGCCGCCCGGAACAGCTCCGTAGGGCGCCGGGGGCTGGCGCGGCCATGACGAGGGGCGGGGCCACGTGGCGGCGGGTTGGCCTGGGGGCGTGGTCATGTGGATGGGCGGGGCTAAGGTCGGTGGGCGGGGCTTAGCCACCTGGGCAGCGCATGCGCGGTGCATCGCTATTCCCCCGCGGCGGGTCGGGGAGGACTGACGTCAGTCCTCCGTGCGGAGGGCGGGGCGCGGTGCACGCCGGGAAGCCGCCGCCCAAGATGGCGGCAGGATTGAAAAGTTGTTGGTGTCGCTGAGGCGGGTCCGGGCGGGCTGCGGCCGCGAGCGGGAGCCGGGCCTCGGGCGGCGCCTATGGTCGCTGCCACGCCGTGAGCCCGGGCTCCTGGGCCCCGCCGCGCACCGAGCACCAGCGAGCACGGCCGCTGCGGGGATGCCCCGTGGGGGGCCGGGGCCGCCGCCGCCGGAGACATGGAGGAGGAGGGCAAGAAAGGCAAGAAGGTGAGAGCGGGGCCGCCCCGGGCTCCTTAGCGTTGTGGGGCCGCTCGGGAGGCGGAAGCAGAGGGGCACCACCTCACCCCCGGGCCTGGGGGCTGTCCCGTCCCGTTGGGCGCTCTGTGGCCCGAGGCTTGTGGCTAGCCGTGTCGGGAAGCTCACCTAGGGGCGGCCGGAGTCCCTCTTGGCCTGTTTTCCTCTCTGTTGTGGCTTCAGGCGTGGCCCTGTCCGGGCTGACCATCTCCCAGTAGGTGTGACTGCCCTGAGGGCTGGGGCCTCGCTTCCCGCACTAAAAACCTTCTTTCTGTGAATTTAGGGTTTAGGGAACGTGCTGCTGTGGCCTCTCTGCATTGGTCAGGGGCTGATCCAGGTGCTTTTTAGGCTGCAGATCAGATTGGAAACTAAAGACAAGCCTTAAATAGTGTTCTATAACAGCACTGGGTTGTTTTATCTACTGACTGTGGTGCTAAACCGGCTGGGCTGTATAAAGAAGCATCGCATTGTATATCTAAATTGAGTCAGCTACAGTCAGAGCCGCTTTGCTGCAGTTACCTCAGAGCGCAGCGAGCTCCAGCTGCATTGGCTGTGCCCGAGCTGCTCCAGTTTCTCTCGTTTAAACCTATTTTTATGCCGTGTGGGGGAGGTAAAGGAGCTGAGGCTGGGACGCTTGCCGAGAGCAGTGCTCCCTCGGGTGGGGGTAGCTCCTTTGCGAAAGCAGCCTGTCCCATGCTCTGGTGACATAAAGGGAGGGGAAAAGAGCAAACTTTAGTTGTTTTGGGGGTACCTGCAGTAACGGCGATCTCGGAAGGTGGCAGCAGTGTCTCCTGCTGGAGCTCTGGTTCAAAGTGATCAGGGTACTCACAGAATGAGAAATGTTAAATGTGGTTTTGTTGCCTGGTTTGGGTTTTTTTTTTCCTAGAGTTACCACACAAGTTTCTCACAGAGAAGTTAAACCACAGAAGTCCCCTTGAAATGTCTGGGGACCTGTGTGAGGTGTGGGAGGATCAGCAGTGCAGGTGGAAGAGAAATTATTTGTCTGGGTGTGTCACAGTCCTGCTTTTAAGAAATCATACAATCATAAAATCCCAGAGTGGTTTGGATTGGAAGGGACCTTAAAGCTCATCCAGTTCCAGCCCTGTGCCACCAGGGCAGGGACACCTTCCACTAGAGCAGGTTGCTCCAAGCCCCTGTGTCCAACCTGGCCTTGAACACTGCCAGGGATGGGGCAGCCACAGCTTCTCTGGGCAACCTGTGCCAGGGCCTCACCACTCTCACAGGGAAGAACTTCTGCCTCACATCTCATCTAAATCTCCCCTCTGTCAGTTTAAGTCCATTTCCCTTGTCCTGTCCCTACCTGCCCTTGTCAAAAGCCCCTCTCCAGCTTTCTTGTGGGCCCCTTTAGGCACTGGAAGCTGCTCTAAGGTGTCCCTGGAGCCTTATCTTCTCCAGCTGAACAAGCCCAGCTCTCTCAGCCTGTCTCCATAGCAGAGGTGCTCCAGCCCTCGGAGCATCTTTGTGGCCTCCTCTGGGCTCCCTCCAACAGCTCCAGCTTCTTCTTACATTGGGGCTCCAGAGCTGGCTGCAGGGGGGATGGTCACTCCTGGGGCTGCAGGTAACTGTAGAGTAGCTTTAGATATAAACAAACACCTGATCTTTGCAGCGGGCAGTGGCTGCAGGGGTAGGAGCAGTGCTCACCTAGAACATGCATGCAAGATGTGATAACCTTGTACAAGCAGAATCAACTCATGTCTCTGCTGAGAAATGGTTTCTGCTGCTTTGGGAAAAAATTGGGGGGGGGTGGTGTGTGTGCATGCCTTGGAAAATGGTATTTTCCAGGAATATTGCTTGCTTTTGTGCTTGGAGATGGAGTGCTGTTGTGCTAGCTGGGATAATCTGGGATCTTTGTGCTGCTGTCAGGTATCTCTTAGCATGAGAAGAGGTAGCGAGCTCCTGTGGTCGCAGATCCTCAGGACAGCTGAGGTGGCAGGGAGCTCTGGAGATGGCCTAACCCAGCCTCCTGCTGGGAGCAGACTGTGTCCCCTTGGGGTTTGAGTATCTCTAAGGATGAAGACTCGGCAAACTCTGTGGGCAACCTGTTTGGTGTTCACCCAACATTAAAGAAGGTCAGGAGTTGACCTGATGCTCTTTCCCTGGGCCTGCTCCAGCGTGTTCTGGTCTCTCATGTACAGGTGTCTCCAGACCCGGCCATTCCAGTCTCCCCATGCTGCTTCCCTGCTGCGTGATAGGTGATCCCGACGGATGAGGAGCTCACTGTGACCCACAGCAGTGGGGCTGCAGCTGGGGAGCTTGGTGTCACACAGTGGTGGCATCTCTGTGGGCTTATGGAGCTTCCTTGGTGAAAGATTTCCATCATAGAGATGATTGATTAACCCTTGGAGCAGATGCTATGGAGATGGGCATGTTCATCTGCTGTGCCACAGCAGTTCTGAGCTGCAGGGAAAAATGCTGCTTCCCATTTTTTTACACGCTCTGGATCATTCTAGATGGCAGGTACCCATCCCCCTGCCAGCAGCAGGCTGAAATAGGGGATCTGAGTTCCTTCAGCAATGCTCCAAAGGGGTAGGAAGGTAGGTTTGGTCAGGACTAGGGAGAAAATCCCAGCCTTGCTTTGGGACCAACTCCAGCTTTAGGTAAAGCTTGTGCTCATTAAACTGCAGCCCTGGAGATCCTGCCAGGAACTTGCTTTTGGTGGCTCTCACCAAGGACCCTGTCCCAAGCAGAACATGGCAGGGGTGGAATGGAGCACATCCCAGCCTGCTTTTAGCTGTGGTGGAGAGATGTCTCTTGAACAGGTTTGGATAAAACACCTGTTCCTCGCTAATACTGTGAGGAAGGATGGCTTGATTCAGTGTGTGTTGGCTCTGGTTGGGCTGTGTGGCTTCCATGGTGCTTGCCAGCCAAGTCAGCTGGGCTGTGGGAACCTGCTTGGAGCTGGAGGGCAGTTGGTCTCGTGCCTTGAGTGAGGATGGGTGTTCCTGGCATGCTTCCTTGTGGAAAGAGAAGAGGTGGAGGGAGGGTGGAGGCACGATTTAATTGCTTTAAGCTCTCAGAGGGGAGATTCAGATGAAGAAGTTCTTCCCTGTGAGGGTGGTGAGGCCGTGGCACAGGGTGCCCAGAGAAGCTGTGGCTGCCCCATCCCTGGTGGTGTTCAAGGCCACGTTGGACAGGGCTTGGAGCAACCTGGTCTAGTGGAAGGTGTCCCTGCCCATGGCAGGGGGTTGGAACTGGATGAGCTTTAAGGTGTCTTCCAACCCGAGCCATTCTGTGATTCGATGATTTCTTGTCTACCCTGGTTGTTTGCCTGTAGAGAGGATTTTCCTGCTGACCTCCACTGCAGAGGCCAGCAACATTTCCACGACATTTCCAATCCATATGATAGCTGCCAGCTGCAGGTGATCCACTGCAGAATGCTTCCCTGTCTTTCCTGAAGTAATTCTCTGGGCAGCTTTAGATGTTAGCCTAAAATTCCCGACTTTTCCAGCACAGGTGTGCCCCAGATCTCTGCTGTCGGCTCAGTTTGCCTCTTCCAGCAGTTGCTGGCTCTTCCTTGTAAAGCTGATCTTGATCTGCAGCACCAAATTCCTTGTGGTTTTTAAATGCTGCTTAATGTGGAGGATATTGGCCAGTCCAGCAATTCCTTCTTTTGCAGATCATTGGGAAATGTCTGCCAAAACTGTGCTTGTAACTCCGGAGTGTGCTTCACCCCGTGCCGGAGGACTTGGGCTGCAGGGTTGTGTTCTGCACTTGGGTGTGTGGGGGGGAATGGAAAGCTGAGAAGCTTCTGGGGAGGGGGAAATAAATAGCTGAAGTGGAGCTGTTTCTTGAGGCCAGATGGTGCAGGGCAAGTGCTCGGCATTCATATAAAAAATACTGAGAGCTCAGCTTGAAGTCGCAGCTTTGTGGGATTTTCTGCTTGCAGGAGAAGTCGCTTGAGCTTCCTTTGTTATCCCAAATATTCAGTTTGTTCATGCCAGAATAACTGCTGGGTGTTGACAAACCCCTTTGCCTGTGTTCCTGTCTGAGGCTCCATTGCCACAGGAACGGTTCTTATATGACTTCACTTATTTAGGCCACTTAAACCATAGAATCATATCATAGAATCACAGCATGGTTTGGGTTGGAAGGGACCTTAAAGCTCATCCAGTTCCAGCCCCCTGCCACAGGCAGGGACACCTTCCACTAGAGCAGGTTGCTCCAAGCCCCGTCCAGCCTGGCCTTGAACACTGCCAGGGATGGGGCAGCCACAGCTTCTCTGGGCAACCTGTGCCAGGGCCTCACCACCCTCACAGGGAAGAACTTCTTCCTCAGATCTCAGCTAAATCTCTCCTCTGTCAGTTTAAAGCCATTCCCCTTGTCCTGTCCCTACCTGCCCTTGTAAAAAGGGTCCCCAGAGCTGGCTGCAGGACTGCAGGGGGGGGTCTCACCAGAGCGGAGCAGGGGGGGAGAATCCCCTCCCTCGACCTGCTGGTCACGCTGCTGGTGATGCAGCCCAGGACACGGTTGGTTTCTGGGCTCAAGCGCACACTGCAGCCGGGTCATGGGGAGCTTCTTATGGACCAACACCTCCAAGTCCTCCTCCTCAGGGCTGCTCTCAATCTAGTCTCCCCCAGCCTGTAGCTGTGCTGATGTAACTATGTTGATGTCTGTATTGTTTACCTTGGTTTTTAGGCTAACATGCTAACAAGGCTGCATGCACTTGGACCCTGCACTGAGTTGGTTGTGAGCTCAGGCAGGGCTGTACTTCCAGCTGAACCAAGCCATGTGGTGCTCACTCCTGCATGCTGCCTGTCACCCTGTTCTCTTCTGTCCCACAGCTCAATGCAGCAGCCCTGACCCAATTCCCAGCCATTGTGGGATGAGTAAGTTTGTCAGTTGGGCTGTGATTCCTTGTGATAAAGCTCCAGCTGCTGCCTCCTGGCATGGTGGCTGCTTGGTCACTTCATGCCTTGATCTGATGCCACACTGCAGAGGGTGTGATGAGAGACTTTAGCCCCTTTCTGTGAGCTCTGTGCCTGTGCAGGAGTCCCAGCTGTAACCTGAAAACCTGCTTCCAGAAAAACTGCGGAGTTTGGAGTCCCAGGAGGTGCAGCGAGTGCTGTCACCTTCTGCTCTGCTCCTGGTGGTTTGCTTGTGCCCAGCCTCGTGTGACTTGTGCTGGAAATGCAGCAGAAGCTGCCCCGGCATCTGCTTGTGAGTGAGCAGGGTTGGTGCCCTGTCCCAGTGGTGGGGAACCTGTGGAGGGGGAGGAAATGGCTTCAATCCCTGGAAGGGCTTGGCAAGGGTAAGCCCGGCTGCCCTTATCCCTTGCCCTGGTGGAGTTTGGGGTGCTGGCACTGCCAGCTGGGTGTCGGCACTCTGCAGACTGCTGCCTCTTCCAGCTTCTGAGCTCCTCTCACTGACAGACCTAGCTTTATTTGTTTGCTGTTCAAGTAGGGTGGTTTAAAATACAGCTGGGGTCCAGCTGTGAGATCCTCTACAGATCCCTCTTACCCAGCCTCCAAGCACACTGGGCTCCTGTCCTGGGGATAGATGGTTAGGAATTGCTGGTGGAGGCGCTGCCCTTCCTGCTGTCTGCTTTCCCAAGTCCCCAGCCACTTTGGCTGCTGCAAAGCTGGCTGAGCTCAGCCAGAACATCTGAGGCTGTCCTTGGCTCCCCTGCTAGGAGACTGTTCTCTGGTCCTCTATAGCTAGAACATCACTTGCTGTGCACCTAAGCTGGCATTTCCAGGCAACAGACTTGTCTGAAGTGGCTTATACCAGGTATTTCTGCTGCACTGTCGTGCAAGCCCCCTGTGTAGGTGAGAACAACCAAAGATCCGGATACAGCGCTCTGAAATCCTTTGGGATTCTGCTGCTTATCCCGTTAAACTTTAACAGTTCTGCTTACAAGCTCCAGCGCTGTTTTAGACAAAGCTTGGGAAAACTCCCAAGTGCAACTCAGCATTTCCCTAATCACACTTAAACATCTCTGCCTATGCTGAGCAGCTTGATAAGGAGTAAATCTGGTGTCCCTGCTCCCTCTGAAGGGATGGCCCCTGGGTTGGGAAACAGGCTTTTTGCTTGGAGATCTGTCTCATGATGTAAGGCTCTGGAGAAGCATCCCGTTAGACTGGGTTTTAGCAGCTGCTCTCCTTTGAAGTGCCAGTTCTTGGCTTGCTGTGGGGCTTGGCGGGACAATCCTGTCCTTGCTGGCCTCGGCCCAGTTACAGTGAGCAGGGAGGTGCTCTTTTTCTATTCTCTGTGCTTCCTCCTGCCGCTGGAGGAAGCCAAAACCGCCTTATGGAGTATGAGGAGCAGAGGCTGAATGGAGGTGGGATCATCTTGGGGGTAGGCTTGAAGTCTAGAGAGGGGGAAATGTGGGGTAAAAGCTGGGGGAAAGGGGAAGGGCAAGAGAGATGTCCCTCTGGTGTGCTGGCCTCAAACAGGGCAGGTCTTGTGTCCCATGCTGGGTGGTGGCATCTTCCTGCTGCTGAATCCTGGCTGCTTGGTGGGAAGGTTGGGATGGTTCTGGTGGACCTTGTGGTGACACACAGCTTGTGGCAAGGAGCAATTTTAAAAGCTATTTGAAAAATTAAGCTGAATTGTGCTTCTCAAGCGAGGCTTGAGGAGACTGTGATTTGCCCAGCTGAAAGTCAATGCAAGCCCATCTGGTAGGGTAGTTTTAGTCTTGTTGGTGCCCTACTTGGAGACCCTCTGTCTGGTGTGGGGCAGAGCGAGGACCTGTGGTGTCAGGAGGGGTGGGAGGACTCTGGAAAAATATGTTGGTGGTGTCCTGCAGCGTGGGCCCTTGCTCCTGCCTCCCCTGGGGGCCTGGGTGCTATGGGGTGTTCTCCTTGCGTGGTGCATGACTGCTGCTTGCTCTCGGCTCTCAGCTGCTGGGGGTGATGGCAACTTTTAATTTAAAGGCTGGTTACAAAGAAGATGGAGATTCCCTTTTTACAAGGATTGATGTGAAAAAGATGAGGGATGATGGGCACAGTTACTCCTGGGGAGATTCTGGTTGGACACAAGAGGAAAATGTTTCACAATGAGAACAATCAGCCACTGGAATAATCTCCCCAGGGAAGTGGTGACTCCCCAGCACTGGACACTGTTAACATTGGGCCGGACAGGGTGCTGGGCCATCTAGTCTAGGTCTGCTTTACCTGGAAAGGTTGGACCATGTGAACCTTGAGGTCCCTTCCAACCTGGAGTTCCATGAATCTATGGACTGTGGCATGGGGCATCCCCAGCAGCACCTCTCCTGGTCTGAGGTGTGCACCTCCTGGCTGGAGACTGAGAGTGGCCACAGGTGGGCACAGAGCTGTGGGTATGGGTAGGTTTGGAGTGCACCTCGCATGGTGCTTGCTCAGGAGGAGCTTACTCTGAGGACCAGGGACCGAGTGCTGCAGAAGGGCTTTATGGCAGGGCTGTCCTTAGGATGCCACTCATAACTGGATAACTTTGGGACTCTTGTGGTAGATGGGATCATCCCTAGTGCACAACAGTTGTGTGGCTGTGGTGGTGTACTGTGGTTCCAGGCCTCGGGGGTGGAGCAGGGAGGAAATGGGCATAAAATCATAGAATCACGGAGTAGTTTGGGTTGGAAGAGACCTTAAAGCTCATCCAGTTCCAGCCCCCTGCCATGGGCAGGGACACCTTCCACCAGACCAGGTTGCTCCAAGCCCCATCCAACCTGGCCTTGAACACTGCCAGGGATGGGGCAGCCACAGCTTCTCTGGGCAACCTGTGCCAGGGCCTCACCACCCTCACAGGGAAGAACTTCTGCCTCACATCTCATCTAAATCTCCCCTCTGTCAGTTTAAAGCCATTCCCCTTGTCCTGTCCCTGCCTGCCCTTGTCAAAAGCCCCTCTCCAGATTTCTTCTTGTCTGCTTTAGGCACTGGAAGCTGCTCTAAGGTGTCCCTGGAGCCTTATCTTCTCCAGGCTGAACAAGCCCAGCTCTCTCAGCCTGTCTCCATAGCAGAGGTGCTCCAGCCCTCATAGCATCTTTGTGGCCTCCTCTGGACTCGCTCCAACAGCTCCATGTCCTTCTGTTGTGGCTCCAGAGCTGGACGCAGGATGGCAGGAGTGGGGGGTGTGTGTGTCTGAGTGGATTAGAGGAGGAGAACCCCTTCCCTCAAGCCATGTCTCAAACACGACGCACATCCCCAAAATAGGGATCCTGGAAGCTTGAGAGGCTGCTTGAGACCTGGTGCTTAACTCTGACTGCAGGATGCCTGGAGTTTTTGTGGCCGAGGGCAGTGACCTGCGGTGGCGAGGCTGCTCTCCTCCACCCTGGCTCCTGCCCTGTCCTTGGCACTGGCTCTGGAGCTCGTCTTCTGCCCACCCAGCTTCCTGCGTTCCATGGGCTGTGCTGTGGTAGGAGCAGCACAGCCCTTTCCTCTGGCAGGCAGCCACTAGATAAGACGGTGTGCTGGCAGGGCTGTGGTCTGCCTTGAGGCGGGGGAGACTGTCCCCAAAACCAGTGAGGGCTGTCAGCAGGCATCGGTGTGGTGCCTGGGAACAGGGATAGATTCCTAGTTTGCTTCCCTCCTCAGATCGTGGACATACCAAGCCAGTGCTGTATCTGTAGTTGACCTTTGAGGTTCACAAGCTGCTTCCCAGAGCAGGCTCCCACCCCGTCCCATGGCAGGTTCTCTATGGCATGCTGCTGGCAGCTGTATGGCTCCTTCATCTGTGGACTGATCCCGCTCTGGGTAGCATCGCTTCCTGCATCTGGAACTGGGAGAGGCAGAGAGCTGGTCACCGCTGTGAGCATGATAAACACATCTACCAGGCGGACTTCCAGGGGCTGCTGCTTGTCCAGGCAGAGGGAGGCTCCTTTGGGCCTCTGGTTACCCCCATTTCAAGCACCTTCTGGCTTTCCCAGTGTTCCCCTGTCCCTGTGGGATGGATGGATCAGAGATGGATATCAATAGGGTAATAGCAAGAAACATGGTGTCTTCCTGAGTGGAAGCAGGGAAGAGTCTGCAGGTAGGTGAGGTGGGAAGTGTGCTGTCTGCCTCCTTCCGGGTACCACCTGGGCTCTGCCCCTGCCTGGCTGCTTGGCCGCAGACAAATCTGAAATGGTCTTTTGGCAAGGGCAGGCAGGGACAGGACAGGGGGAATGGCTTTAAACTGACAGAGAGGAGATTTAGATGAGATGTGAGGCAGAAGTTCTTCCCTGTGAGGGTGGTGAGGCCCTGGCACAGGTTGCCCAGAGAAGCTGTGGCTGCCCCATCCCTGGCAGTGTTCAAGGCCAGGCTGGACGGGGCTTGGAGCAACCTGCTCTAGTGGAAGGTGTCCCTGACTGTGGCAGGGGGTTGGAAATGGATGGGCTTTAGGATCCCTTCCAATCCAAACCATTCTAGGGTTCTATGATCCTGACTGTGTCTGCCTCGGCGGCAGCTCCCAACTCATCCTCCCTTTTCTTTTGCCTCTGTGTGTCCTCCCTGGTGCCAGCTGGCACCAGGATGTGAATAGCAACTGTGACTGGAAGCGAGTTCCCTGAGCTAGGAGGCACTGGGAAGGACAAAGCTCTGCTTCAGAGTCACAGCATGTCCCGATTTCCAGCCATCGGGAATACCTTCCAGCTGGCTGGGACTGGTGTAATCAGATGCTCTGCTTTGGCTGCTCTGGCTTCCCACAGCTCCTGGGGGTGTGTTTGGTTTGTGTTTGCTTTCACCTGCAAGGATGTGCAGAAATACTCGCCCAAATAGAGTGCCAGGGTGATGGTGAGGTGTGTCCTCTGAGGCTTAGGGACACAGCTCTTCTGGAAGCTCTGCTTGATGCTCACATGGAGCTTGGACACGTTGTCTTCTCTTGGGTGCTTGTGGGAAGCAGAGGGAGAGGCTGCTGCTTCTCGCTGTCAAGGTGTCTCCACCCCTATTGCTTTCCACCTCTGTGCATCTCCTCGTTGTGGCTCCTACGGGTTTTGAGGCTGGAGCAGCACAAGGGAGTTGGGTTGGTGGCAAGGGCATTCCTGGGGTCATCTCTGCGGGGAGCTCATCCCGGGCAACAAATGGCCATGGCACCATGCAAGGGGGCACTTATTTGGGGTTGAGTCTTCACAACCATGGAAGCAAGTGGTCCCACGTAGGACCTTCACCTTCTGGTAACTGTCACTGTACCCCAGGCTGCTGCTTTGCTGTGGAGGCCGGCGTGGGGAAGGACAGATTTGGCAGCTTAACACAACACAGATTTTTTGCTGGGCTCATGTCCCTGTGTCCAAATAGTTTTGCTGTTGTGGGTTTTGCTCGGTACAAAATAACTCTACCATGTAATTGGGTAAATACTTGCTTTGCTGTTTGGTTAGAGAATGGCAGACAAAGCTAAAGCTTCCTCAGACTGCATCGCTCACACGGAATGCTGGCTGAAGTAGTGTTGCCAGCTTGAAGAAGTGTAACTTGCACCCTGTAACGCTTTCCATGATGGAAGCCTGACCCACACAAGTCTGGTTCTGGCCCCAGATAAAAGCATGAGTGATCCCTGACCCTGCAGCCCTCGTTTAAGCCTCTATCTCCCTCTTTTGGGTGTAACATCCAGAAAACAGATAATGTTTTCTCTTTCAGAAGGGCAGCCTGTTCCTGTGCTGGTGAAAGCCTGAAGCCATGTGGGAGTAGTGCTCTGGGCAAGACTCTCTGTTTAGCTCAGAGACTCTCTGAACTTGAGCAGTTTTCATGTTTCCAATATGCTGCCTTGTTGCACAGGGGCTCAGCTGTGCTGGTAGATATGAAGCTTTGCCCTGTGGGGTGTTTCAGTCAGAGGCTCACCTGCATGGGCCCATGGCAGACAGCAGAGCCCCGTTCTCCATGGATGTTGTAGAATCACAGAATGCTTTGGGTTGGAGGGGACCTTAAAGCTCATCCAGTTCCAACCCCCTGCCATGGGCAGGGACACCTTCCACTAGAGCAGGTTGCTCCAAGCCCCGTCCAACCTGGCCTTGAACACTGCCAGGGATGGGGCAGCCACAGCCTCTCTGGGCAACCTGTGCCAGGGCCTCACCACCCTCACAGGGAAGAACTTCTTCCTCAGATCTCATATAAATCTCCCCTCTGTCAGTTTAAGCCATTCCCCCTTGTCCTGTCCCTGCCTGCCCTTGTCAAAATTCCCCTCTCCAGCTTTCTTGTTGGCCCCCTTTAGGCACTGGAAGCTGCTCTAAGGTGTCCCTGGAGCCTTCTCTTCTCCAGGCTGAACAAGCCCAGCTCTCTCAGCCTGTCTCCATAGCAGAGGTGCTCCAGCCCTCAGTTCATTAGGTTTTGGGTGACTTTGTTCTGTTTCTCTTCTTTCCAAAGAAGCTTCATGATTCTCACTTCCAAGTCTGAGAACATTACCTGGTTGCTGTGTGTTTCCATGCTGTGATGTGCCTGTGTCTGGAGCGGTACCTGTAGTGGGGAAGAATGAGCTTCCAACCAAGGAGGTAGAGCTCAGTGAGCAGCTTGGCACCGGCCAGCTGTGAGGAGAGAGGTGATGACAGGCCAGAGGCATCACAAGATGTGCTGCAGCCATGGTCCGTACAGCTTGGCACATCCCCTCTGGGAGTCTGGCAGAGCTTTAGAACCATTTGGTGGGGTGAGCCAGGAATGGGATTTAAAGCAGGAGACTTGGATGAAGGAGAAGCTGGAGGGTGGTCTGGTTGCACAACTTGTGTTCCCATTTTCTGTTGAGAGAAGGAAGTAGAGTCAGTCTCTACACTTAGCTTTAGACACAGCTGATTTCTTTAGGCTGAAGTATTGGGCTGCCCTTTCCTCCTCTCCTGCCCAGGAACTGGAAGACCTGGTGCCTATGGGACCAGCCCAGACCCAGGTGAGGGACTTCACAGAGACTGTGGGGAGCCTGAACTCATGGATTTTTCAACTTATTTCACATTCCTGATCTCAAACTAGAGCTGGTTCCTGCTTAATCCTTATTTTGATGCCATACTTTAAGACACTTAAGATTTCCCCAGAGGCAAGGCAGGACAACCCAAAATTCACTGCGTCAGCTCTGTTGGTGTTTCCAAGGGAAGGTGAAGCCACTGGAACAGCAGTGGCCATCATGGTGTCACTGCCTTTTGGTGCCTTAAGGGCAGGTAAAAGCAGAACTAGGGAATGAAATACATGGGATTGATTATGCTCTGTAGCATAAGGGGAGCTCATGTGCTTTCCTCTTGGTTCTGGGTGGCTGAACTGGGCAAAAAGGGAGGCCCTGGATCTGACCTGTAGCAGGCTGGAGGTAGCTGCTGTCCCGGGGTGGCTCAGCCTGTGTGCTTACAGGGCAGAGAGCACTGTCAATAAACAAAAATAACTCTGAAATAAATTAACTTTGTCAGGAAAGCAGTGAAAGGATTTATGGAAACCAAGAGAACTGCCAAACTGAAACCGGAGCACAAAGGTCAGAGCCTGACTGACCCGCCAGTGTGTTAATGAGAGCCTTGTACTTCCTCCTCTGCGTTTGAATTCCTCTGGGCAGGAATACCAATGGTAAAAAGATTCTTAAATCACTGGTTTTCTCCAAGTCTTGGCATAATGTTAAGTAAATAAATACTCTTGAGCAGTTGGCTCCTAACAGAGGAAATGTTAGGAGCCAGCCTGAGTGGTGGTGAAAATTCCAGCTTCGGACTCTGCCCATGGCAAGTGTCTTACATGTGTGTCTGAGGTTGGGAGGCCTGAACCATCAGCATCCTTTGAGGCAAGGTATTGCCTCACCTCAGCTGGAGACAGCCACTTGATCCTGCTCCTCCAGAGGGGAACTGCAGCGGATGCAGTTGAAGGGAGTTCTCAGGTCTGTGCCAGCTGTGGCTGGGCTGGGCCAAAGCTCTTGCTCTGGTTTCTCACCTCCACCTCCCCGCTTCCCACCTGCCAGCCTGTGTGGGTCCTTCCTGAGCCTGCCAAGCTTCATTTCAGCATAAAACCTCCCAGGGTTTGCTTCCAAAACTTGGCTCTGGCTGTATACGTGTTGCTGTATCATAGGGGGAAGCTCTGGAGGAGGATGGGTTGGGGCAGCACCCCCTTCCCATGTCACCTACCTTTTAGAAATGTACAATCGTGTACCTGAGAGCTGTTTTCTTTTTTCCCTTGTGTGGCTTCTCTCTGCTTCATTTCAAAACAGCTTTGGGAGTTGGTGCTGGCAGCACTTTCTGTGTCTCTACTTGGTGGATGGCTAAACCCATGCTGGAACTGCACCGGAGCCTGGCCAGCTGAGGATGTAGGGAATATCTGGTAAACCCAGATCTTGAAAAGAGAGATTAGAGACTTCTTGAAACATCTCTGCCAATTTAATTTGACCTGTATGAAATTCTGCTTGTCTTTATCCTGTTCTACTGGCTTTGATACCATTCAGAAAGAGATACTTAGAAGCAGTGTTTCCATAAAGTCCTTCAAATTCTTTGCCTGGTCTTGCTGAACTTGTGTGTGTCTGCACACTTGGTCACCAGCTTCTCCCTGTCTCCCAAAGAACCTTTTTGTGTTTACCTAGCTAGAAGCCAGCTATACCACACCCTTCTCGTGTCCATGCACTAGGAGTTTGCCAAGCAGACTTTTCTTAACCAAAGCAAGTACACTGAACTCTAAAAATCACTTAGACAGTGCACTTTGTGCTGCTGGATGTGGACCTTAAGCTGAGTGAATGTCTGCGCTTCCCTGCTTTTGTTTTGTAACCTTGTTAGGTTAGTAAAATAAAGCGGTTTCTTGATTAAAAACAGGAAATGGCCACCTTTCCTGGTTTAATTTGAGGTGTGAAGCCTCCTCTGAGAGCAGCTTGCACATGAGGCACGAAACATGGAAAATCTCCAGAGCCTGGCTGAGCTACATGAAGAGCTGGTGGTGGTGAGCTGCTGCCTTGCTGACCCCCTATCCCATGTGGGTTTTTTTGGGTTTTACTGCTGGAAATGAATGATGCTTCCATCCAAGGCAGGTGAGCTCTGTCTGGCTGCTTCTGGAAGACTTTTAATAACTCTGGAGTTGCCCTTGAAGCTGGAGCGTGCTGGATTTAAGAGGGAGTAGCTCCCTCAGGGAGCTGGGTGTCACCTTGGGAAACATTTCTTGCAGGGTTTGCCTGGGACTGGTGCTTGATGATGACAGGGAAACCAGTGACACCACATCTTCAGCTGGCTTTGTTCATGGAAAACACTGGTGCAGAGATCTTTGTCTGCAGGGAGAGACTGGGTTTGGGAGGAGGCAGTTTCAGCATGTCTTCAATAGCTTGGGAAGTCATCCCTGAGCCGGGGGGACACAAGTTGCCCATACGACTCCTCTGTTCATGGTGTAAATCACACGTGACCTTGAACACCACCAGCCCCACAGTGAGACAGTACAAACCACCTCTCCTCTAAGGACTCCTGAAGGAGCTGGCACACTTTGCATCCCCTTGTTTTCAGGGAAGGAGGAGGTCCCTCTGTGCCCTCAGCACAGTCTGTGTCCTGAGAAAGAACAAAAAGCTTCAAAGTGCATAAGCTGCAAGCATGCATTCTCAGCGCAGGGATTTTGGCTCCTTGGACTGATGGAAACGAATAGCAGCACATCCCAGAGAACACACTAAAACAACCCAGACCTTGTTTCTTACTGCCAGAAACATCCCAAATCCCCTATTTGACAGTCTAGACAAAAACCTGCTGGGGAGTCTCCACTGAGTCAATGCAAAGGGTGTTTCCCTGTGAACCTATCCTTGCAGCAGCCAGCCGTAAACTATGTAATTGCATCTCTGGGTGGTTCACCTTTCCTCTTTCAGTATGCAAAGAATGGGAATAATCTCCTGAAAAATGAAGTTCAAGTGGCTGTGCTGGAGGACAAGCCTCCAGCTGGGGCCCAGGGGAGCTTAGACATTCCCATGGCTGCTCCTCCTCCTCTCCTTTCCCTTCTGTTCCCTTCCCTTCCCTCTTCATGACATCCATGATCTCATATGAAGAACACCAGTAAGCCGGAACCTCACCTTACTTGTGACTGCCTGAGGTAGTGTCTGTTTGCCAGTGCCCTGCTGCCTGCTCTCCCTGTGGTGGCCATCTACCTCATGGACCCAGAGTATTGATCTCCTCTGCATGGGTGGCCTTCCATGTCTGCTTCCAAGGCTTGGAGAGGCAGCTGGAGTGGGAAGTGCTGTCTTCCCCTCCTTAAAGTCCTCCCTGCAGCTGGCGGGGTCCTGGGAACTCATAGTCCATCATCCACATGAACGACTTACAGAGATCCATCAGCACCAGTGAGTGCTTTGGTACAACCACCCCCCTGAGACCATGCCTGTCACCCCACTTCCTGCTACTCCCAGGACCTGGACTGCCACAGCTGAGGGAGGCATGGAAATGGTGGGAGGTGGGAGGGACCTCCCGGAGCTGGTTCTGATGCTGGAAAACCTTTGGATGCTGTGGGGATGGACAAATGGCAGCCATCTTCTTGGGGGTTTGTTTGCGTGAAGCTCCAACTTCAGAATGACTCTAGAAGCTGGGCTTAAGGAGAAAACCCTGGAGAGAGTTTTGGGCAGAAAAAACCTTAGTGATGTGAAATAAATGTTTAAACTTATAAAGAAGGTGAGTGTTCAAAATCCTTTAGTCCTGTTACCTTGGATAGAAACATGGTGGGAAAATTGGGGATCATAGAATCATACAATCACAGAGTGGTTTGGGTTGGAAGGGACCTTAAAGCTCATCTAGTTCCAAACCCTGCCATGGGCAGGGACACCTTCCACTAGAGCAGGTTGCTCCAAGCCCCGTCCAAGCTGGCCTTGAACACCACCAGGGATGGGGCAGCCACAGCTTCTCTGGGCAACCTGTGCCAGGGCCTCACCACCCTCACAGGGAAGAACTTCTGCCTCACATCTCATCTAAATCTCTCCTCTGTCAGCTGGGCTTAAATTCTGTCGAGTCCTGCAGAGGCGGATTCGTGGAATTAGGAAGGGAGGCAGCAGGAGATCAAAGCAAGCCCATGAGCTCCTTGAGCTGCTCTTAGTACTGCCTTTAGAGGTGTGCTGCTCTCAGAGGAGGGTTTAGCCGGTGGCTGTGTTGGTGCCTTCCCTTCATTCTCAGCCCGGCGGCTCCGCTGCAGCCTGCGAGGCTGCGTCAGGGCGAGCCTCCCACGTGCCTCTGGCCTCTTCCAGATGCATCAGCTCAGCCTGGCTCTGCTGTGCACCCGGAGATGAAAGCTGTGGGTGGAGGCCCGAGCTGGGCCTTAGGAATCTCTCTGGCAGGAGGAACAAGGCTCTGCTAAAAATAGCTGGGGAAAATTCCTTTCCTCTTGCCTTAGAGGAAAATCCTGTCGGGGAGGCTGGAGCCCGGCTTAGCTGGCAGGGCGGTCCCAAACGTGAAAACACGGGGCTGAGCCTTGTTTTGTAAGTGGGCTTTGTGCAGCCGTTGCCTTTCATCTCGAGCTGCTGCCCTCTTTGTGTTTTTGAAGCTGGACTTGGGCGCCAGCTCACCGTTTTTAGCAAAACTCTGTTTCTACGTTACTTAGGTTTAATGATGTGTTTGGTTGAGGAGTGGCTTTGAAATCAAATACAATGATTTCAAATCTGGATGAAATATGGATTTTTTTATTATTTCACTCAGCTCCCTGTCAGCCTGCTGGGAGATGGGGAGCAGCAAGAGGTACCACGGCGAGCAGGAGATGAAGCCAGGTCTTGTGGAGCCATGTGAGGACCTGGAGATTGCCCAGGCTGCTGGGCAGGGTGGTAGGATCCAGAAGCTCCCCAGCAAGGCAGTCAAAGTGATTTCAGAAAAGATCCGTCTGCTGGCTGGGTTGGAGGAAAGCTGTCAGGGCTAGAAAGGGGGTGGATGAGAATCTTACCATGACCAAACCAGCCGTGTCCTGGGCTGCATCACCAGCAGCGTGACCAGCAGGTCAAGGGAGGGGATTCTCCCCCTCTGCTCCGCTCTGATGAGACCCCCCCTGCAGTCCTGCAGCCAGCCCTGGGGCAACAACACAAGAAGGATGTTGAGTTGTTGGAGTGAGTCCAGAGGAGGCCACAAAGATGCTCCGAGGGCTGGAGCAGCTCTGCTGTGGAGACAGGCTGAGAGAGCTGGGCTTGTTGAGCCTGAAGAAGAGGAGATGGTCTTCAGCCTAGATTCCACATGGACCTTCGAGGGGATTCTCCATGGCTGCTGTGGAGTTGCTGAGACTCTTGATGTGTTTTTTCCTTGCAGTGGTGGGGTCTGAGTGGTGCATTTGTGGGATCTAGGGTAGTGGGGACCATCCCATCTTACCAGAGGCTGTTTTCCTACCACACATTTCAGCACCAAATGATGTTCCTTAATGAAACTACCTCTGACGATAAATGTGGAGAGGGTCCTGCTCCTTAGCCCTGAATCAGCCGCCCATCCCTGCTCAGAAACCTGGGCTGCCAGCACTGGGCTGGGTGCCACTGCTGGTCAGACAACTGCAAAGCTGCTTGGCTTTGCTGTGTGCATTGCTGAGCTGCTTGTGGAAAGTGAGTTTTGGCTTGTGCTCAGCTGCTTGGGCTGTAGACAGCAGTCAAAGGCAGCTCAGTCCTCTGCGTAGCAAGGACAGGAGCCATCTCCTCAACCATCCCCTTGCAAGTTCAGATACGTAAGTGGCTTCTTTGAGGATGAGTTGGAGTATTGGTCAAGTCAGAACAAACCTAATCACAGGGACAGGATAATCTCGGAAAGGTCGCATCTGCCTGAATGCTCTCGCTGCTCCTGGTACTTGTTTGAGTCCTCCTGCCTTGTTCTGGTCCAGGACCAGAGAAGGTCTTCGTGAGCAGCAGTCAGCAACATGTCATAGAATCAGGGAGTGGTTTGGGTTGAAAGGGACCTTAAAGCTCATCCAGTTCCAACTCCCTGCCATGGGCAGGGGCACCTTCTGCTAGAGCAGGTTGCTCCAAGCCCCGTCCAGCCTGGCCTTGAACACTGCTAGGGATGGGGCAGCCACAGCTTCTCTGGGCAACCTGTGCCAGGGCCTCACCACCCTCACAGGGAAGAACTTCTGCCTCAGATCTCATCCAAATCTCCCCTCTGTCAGTTTAAAGCCATTCCCCTTGTCCTGTCCCTACCTGCCCTTGCCAAAAGCCCCTCTCCAGCTTTCTTGTCAGCCCCTTTAGGCACTGGAAGCTGCTCTAAGGTGTCCTTGGAGCCTTCTCTTCTCCAGGCTGAACAGCCCCCAGTCTCCCCCTTCAGGTACTAGTGTTGCAGTGCTTCTCTGTGGAGCAGAGAAAGATAAATAATAAGCTCTTCTTCTGGCAGGGCTGTGCACTTGCAGCATTACTTTGAGCATACCAAGTACATACTCATCGCATGTCTGGCTTTCCCAGGTCAGAATCCACCCGTGCTCTCATCTCATGGAGCACGGTGGCTGGTGCTGGGGAGCCTGGTCTGCACCCAGGCAAAGCCAAACCCACAAAGCCATGTTTCTGTGGCATCGCCGTGCTGGAGTCTGGTTGGGGTTTATTTCTGACCTGCCAAGTCTTCTCTAAACAAGCTGAATGTGGTTTTCTTCTTGCTTGGTTTCACATTTTATTATGACAGGCACCTCCCATGACTTCTTGTCCTTCCACACACGCCCTGTGGTCCTTTCTTCATTTCCTCATGTCCGCCACTGACAGTAAGCTCACACAGAGCCGCTTTGGGCTTATTATTTCACCCAGTGCTGTATCACGTGCTCCCTTTGTGCACATACTCCCTCCTCTGAAGCCTTCACGTCGCCGGTACGCTCAGGGTTGGCTTTGTAATCTGCTCCCAAATGTAGTCCGGTCTTGCAGCACTGCCGGCAGCTCTCTAGGAGAGTTCTGCCTTTACCCTATGCGAGCGTGCCATGCATACCTTTAGGGACGGGATAACTGGATTTGGGATGCAGGCTGTCTTGGGGATGCGCTGCCAGCCAGCAGCAGCACTGACTGGCTGTTTAGAGCTCGGGCTCCCTTAATCTCCATGCAGACGTGCTGGGGGAGAACTAGCCTTACAAATTTGAGATAATCCACTCGAGGGGATTAAGAAGCTGTTTCTGCTGCTAACGAGAGGGAGGCACTTTCGCCTTCGTGTTCAGCTTAAAGGGTTGAATGTATTTAAACGGGCTGTCCAAGGCCTCAGTGGTTTTTTGATGGATGCAAGTGGCCGGGCTGTGAGTGGAAGCAGGAAATTGAAACTGCCGATGCTCCAGCTGGAGTAATGGTGATCTAAATGAGGTTTAAATCCTCCCTTTTCCCAGAAATGGCTCTCGGGATTTCCAAAGCCTGGTGGTAGCTGGGGCCCGGATGCATGGCTGGGTGCGCAGGGCCACCGAGCCCCCGGCAAGGTGGCAGTTGGTCCCTGGCACTCACTGGCACCACGTGCCCTGGGCCTGGGTCGGTTTTGGGGGGACACTAGTGGGGCATGTTCCACTCTGGTTCCTCTCCAAACCTATGTGACCATACATTGCATGAGCTGAGTCTCCCAAAAATCCTCCCTGCAGTCCTGCGTCCAGCTCTGGGGCCTCCAACATAAGAGGGATGTGGAGCTGTTGGGAGTCAGTCCAGAGGAGGCCATGAAGATGCTCCGAGGGCTGGAGCACCTCTGCTATGGAGACAGGCTGAGAGAGCTGGGCTTGTTCAGCCTGGAGAAGAGAAGGCTCCAAGGACACCTTAGAGCAGCTTCCAGTGCCTAAAGGGGCTGACAAGAAAGCTGGAGAGGAGCTTTTGACAAAGGCAGGTAGGGACAGGACAAGAGGGAATGGCTTTAAACTGACAGAGGGGAGATTTAGATGGGATCTGAGGCAGAAGTTCTTCCCTGTGAGGGTGGTGAGGCCCTGGCACAGGTTGCCCAGAGAAGCTGTGGCTGCCCCATCCCTGGCAGTGTTCAAGGCCAGGTTGGACGGGGCTTGGAGCAACCTGCTCTAGCAGAAGGTGTCCCTGCCCATGGCAGGGGGTTGGAACTGGATGAACTTTAAAGTCCCTTCCAACCCTGATCATTCTAGGATTCTATGAATTAGTCAAGTCTTAAATGCTTCCATAAGTGGATGGAATGACCTTTTTCATCCTGAATTTCAGAGCCATTGGCAGCAGGAGGTTCTGAGAATTGACCACATTTCTCTAAGGAGTGACCATGTTTCCCATCCTCTGCTGGGAGCATGAAATGCTGAGTCCTGGCTGGCACAAGGTGTTCATGTAACCCCTTCCCTGCTGCTGCTTCTGATTGCAAGATATAAATGCATTTGAGAAGCAAACCGTGTGGGAATGAGTTCCTGGCATCTCTTGCCTGCGGTGCCCTGTGCTGCCAGTGCCCAGCCGGTTCCCAGGCACAGAGATGATCCCATCCCTTCCAAAAACACGCTCTGCTCCCCATCCTAGTGGCTTTTGCAGGGCTTGCCCAAACTGTTCTGCTGCAGATGCCTCTGGGCCAGAGAGAAGCGCAGGAAGTTGGGCTGGGAAGTTGCATTCAGGGGTTGATATTGCGGGCAAGGAGGGGTGGGGGGGGAGAAAACAAACTTATTTCATGGGTTTTAAGGAGAAATGGGATCCTTCTTTCCTCAGACCTACTAACTAGGCAGCGGTGCTGAGAGGTTCACTTGCACCCAGGATGGCAAGGAATCTGCTTGTTGCAAGCACCAAGGGGCTGCAGCCTGGCAGGTCTTTGGGTGCTGCTCTCCAACCGACCTTCTTCTTGCTGCAGGCTCAAACGGGTGGATTTCATCAGGGAAATCACTGCCTTCGCCTGTTTAATTTGATTCTCTGCCTGTGAAATGAGCAACTTGTTGTCATTAATCCTCTGGGTCTGAGTCTTGAGCTCATGTTTGAGCCCTGCAAGGCTCTCTTGAACACTTTGCGCTCTCCTGAAGGGCCTCCTGGGAGGCCTGGGCTCAGGCAGGAGGGTCTTAACCTCATTTCCAAGCTTTACTTTTCAAATGTGAATCTTAAGGACTAGAAATACAGAACCTGAAAAAGCTTGACAGCCCTCGGTCTCAATAGATCATAGAATCACAGAATTGGTTGGGTTGGAAGGGACCTTAAAGCTCATCCAGTTCCAGTCTCCTGCCATGGGCAGGGACACCTTCCACTAGAGCAGGTTGCTCCAAGCCCCGTCCAGGCTGGCCTTGAGCACTGCCAGGGATGGGGCAGCCACAGCTTCTCTTGGAGAACAAAACAGCTCCAAAACTCAGGGGAAGAACCAGGGTTAAAAACTCCTGTGGGCTGGGGATATTTCCATCCTGGGTGCAAGTCCAGGCTGTAGTGACAGAGGCCAAAGGACACTGGGGAGTTCCAGGGGGCTTAGGGGTGCAGGAGGTAGGACAATGTGTCTGGGAGCCAGGAATATGATCGAGTTTTGTGAAATGGGCTTAAGCGCCTCACTTTGCCTTGCACCCAGCCCTGTTGCTGCCAGACCTTGCAAGTACTCAACCAACAACTTGATTTTGTCACTGTCGCTGCGTGTGACAGAAGGAAGCTGTGGTTATTGCACTTCCTGGCCGCGAGCCGGGTTTGCCTGCCCTTCAGCACGGGCTGCGAGCTTGGGAAGCCCCCACGACGAGGAGAGCAGCTTCTCTCCCCCCGGGGAGGTGCTTTCACTGAGGCCACCAAAGGCTCTGCTCCAGCACGGTTTGGTTCTGTTCCCCGTTAGGTGGGTACTTCAATGGAGAACGAGGTAGGTGCTGGTTTTATGTCGGCTCCCAGAAATGCAGAAGCTGCTGTTCCACGTTGCGTCATGCGGGGTGACGCCTTTGTCTTGGGTTTGGGCTCCCCAAATCCTCCTTCAAGGAGAGCCTGGGGCTCAGGGGGGCGCGGGATGGTCCTGTCACAGCATCCTCCCAGCCCTGCAGGGGCTGCCTGTGTCCTTGAGGGAAAAACGAGAGTTTCTTCTGGTTTGCTCCGTATGGATTGGGCCAGATCTGGCAGCCTTGGTGTGGAGAGGTGAACTGAGCTGGAGCTGCCAGACCGCGGCTGGTGGAGGGAGGAGCATTTGGGCGACCATTGTGGCACAACCCTGACCTTGGCAGCAGATTTCTGCATCTCTCTGCTGTTGATTCCTACAATATGCTGGTGGAACGAGACCTTTATGCACCAGCAGCTGAGGTTTGGGGTCGGACACTCTTGTAGGCGGGGTGGCAGAGCCCCCCATGTGCCGGTCTTGGCAAACAGACCTCTTGTGTTCAGGATTTTCTTCTTTCTGGAGCCAGGAATGGTCCCAGCCCCTCGGCAGGATGCCTTCCCTAAAATCTGCAGTGCTTGGTGGTGCTGGTCCTGCTGCTGTAAAGGCAGAGCTGTTTCACGAGGCCAACATCGTGTAGCTTTGTTTTCTGTCCCTTTTGTCCTACAAACTCTATTTTTATCTCCCTGGTCCAAGGGACATTTTTCAGGGCCAGGCTGTCCCCGATGTCCTTGTGGTACCTGGCTCGCTCTGGGAGCTGGTAAATGCTATTCAACCAAGAGCTCTTCCATCCTATTTTCCCATCCTAATACAACGGTTTCATATTCTTTTGGTCTGGCTTTAATCTCTCTTGTTCCTGTAGACAGAATCAGAGAATCACAGAGTGGTTTGGGTTGGAAGGGACCTTAAACATCATCCAGTTCCAGGCTGGCTTTCTGGGCTCAAGCGCACACTGCAGCTGGGTCATGGGGAGCTTCTCAGTGACCAACACCCCAAGTTCTTCTCCTCAGGGCTGCTCTCAAACCAGTCTCCCCCAGCCTGTGTTTGTGCTTGGGATTGCCCCAAGCTGGGTGCAGGACCTTGCACTTGGCCTTGTTGAACTCCATGAGGTTTGCACTGTCCCACCTCTGCAGCCTGTCCAGGTCCCTCTGGATGGATCCCTTCCCTCCAACATGTTGACTGCAGCACACAGCTCAGTGTCGCCAGCAAACTTGCTGAGGGTGCTCGGTCCCACTGTCCATGTCACTGACAAAGGTGTTGAACAACGCCAGTCCTGACACTGACCCATGCTTGTCTACACTGAGAAAAGCAACGGGAGAGGCTGAAGCTGCCTGATGGGAGCAGGTCCCACGCCTGCATCTGAGCATGGTCCTCAGCTGCTGTGCAGGGAGTAGGTGGCGTGGTGATGGTGTTCCCCTGCCAATTATAACGTCCTGTGGTAAGGCTCGAGCAGTTTAGGTGAAAGGTCTGCAGCAGTTCTTCGTGACGGTGGTTTCTAAGGCAAAGTCCTGCAGTGGACAGTGGCAGGAGATGAGTTGAATTTGCTGGAGGGTGCTGTTCTTTGAGGTTGCAAAGTACTCCCTGTTTGCCTGAGCAGAAGCACTTGGTTTATATTTAATTAATTTGCCTTTGAAGCATCCTTTCTGCCTGTGCAGATTGTCCTTCTTCTTGCCTGTGAGAATCACGAAAGTCAAGGTGTGGTTGCCCTGAGGGGTGGGATGCAGAAAGCATCACTGCCGTGGGATGGGGCAGCCAGAGCTGAGCATGCATGGGGCATCCACTGAGGAGCTCTGCCTTTCCCCCCATGCAGCGGCCATTTCATGCTGCTGGGAATCCCAAGCCTTGGATCTGCGCACTTCAAAACATCCGTTGGAGCTGGTAAACTGAATTGGAGACATCTGTGCACACTCCCAGTTATTTAGCTATGGAGCGGGCTGGTGAGGAGCTTGGTGGGGATCTAACACAAATTGGTGACAGGCCTTGGATGTGCAGCATTCCTGGGCTGTCTGCCCCATGCCAGGTTGGAAGGACGGTGGCAATGCTCCCTCTATAGCTGGGAGCCCGTGTGTGCATGCTGCCGCCAGCTGGGCTTGGGTTGGCTCCCATGTTTTTCCAAACCCAGCACTCAGTGCCTCGGGAACAGCCAAGAGCTGGTTTTCCCAGGGAAGGCCATCTCCTGGGTCATGTACTCATGTTTGTGGGTCTCCTCGACAACTTCAGACAAGTTTTCAGCATCTCTGCCTTTTCCTTTCACAATCCTTCATCAATTTGCTCGCTGCAAATGCTTGGGTGAAATATAACAAAGCTGTGAGGCGAGGAGAAAGCATGTGGCCATGGCTTGCTGACTCTTACCACTCCTTGTCTGAATAGCTACTTGTATTTGGTTTTCACTGAAAGGTTGGGCATCCTGACTTTTGGGGGAAAAACATCCCGTTTTGGTAGCGGGCACTTGTGTTCTCGTGATATGTCCCAGGAGAAAGGTTTTCAGTGGAAGATCATGCGCTTGTGGAGCCACAACTCTAAACTCAGCCTGTCTGTGGGGTGGTTTGGGCTGGTCAAACCAGGCTGTGAGTACAGATTTACAGGCTGGAGGAGCACCGGGCAATGGGTGCTGCTGGTTTCATAGAATCACAGAATCACAGAATGGTTTGGGTTGGAAGGGACCTTAAAGCTCATCCAGTTCCAACCCCTGCCATGGGCAGGGACACCTTCCACTAGGGCAGGTTGCTCCAAGCCCCGTCCAACCTGGCCTTGAACACTGCCAGGGATGGGGCAGCCACAGCTCCTCTGGGCAACCTGTGCCAGGGCCTCACCACCCTCACAGGGAAGAACTTCTGCCTCAGATCTCAGCTAAATCTCCCCTCTGTCAGTTTAAAGCCATTCCCCCTTGTCCTGTCCCTACCTGTCCTTGTAGTTTCCTTCCATTTCACTGCAGAAACTCCCTCTTTTGCCCTTATCCCCAAGGCCCTGGTGTTTCTTTTTCTCTCCACAGCCTGGAATAGTGTCTCCTTTCAAACGAGTCTTCCTGAAGGGTGAAAAAGGGCGAGATAAAAAAGCCCAGGAGAAGGTTACAGAGAGGCGGCCTCTGCACACGGTGGTGGTGTCCCTGCCTGACCGCGTCGAACCAGATGTGCTGCTGAATGACTATATCGAGAAAGAAGTGAAGGTAATGTCTGCCTGGCCGGGGCTTGTATAGATAGATAGGTATATATAGACTATATATATAACTATATAGAGCATTACAGTGGCTTCAAGGCGTGAGAGATCCTCCATATATAGCAGGTTCTAAACATGGCCTTTGGCCACCACCCTTTGCTCTGTGTTGATGGTGTCTTTCTTGCAGTATCTGGTGTGTTCAGGGGTGTCTCTGTGTGTGCGTGCTGTGGTAACGGTTTGGTTCTTCTTTCCCAGTATTTAGGTCAACTCACATCCATCCCAGGGTACCTGAATCCCTCCAGCCGCACGGAGATCCTGCATCTGATCGATAATGCAAAGGTGAGCGCTCAGCATGTTGAGTGACCTACTCTGTGTCACCTCTCCATGCAGCACAGAATAAGAATAGACTTTGTAGCTGCCTTCAGGCTGGGTCCTGGTCTAATTGGTGTCCTGCATCCTGGCATTACAAATGGGGGAGGGAAGCTCATTACCAGCCCATCACCAAAGAGGAAACAGTTAAGCAAATCAATATAAATGTTTATTGTAGAGAGCACACCAGCTCCCAGGGCAGCTGACCCAAGAACACGATGCTGTCATCAGCCTCTCTGCCTACAACATCAAGCTGGTGTGGAGGGATGGAGAAGATCTCATCCTCAGGGTCCCCATCCATGACATCGCATCCGTTTCCTACATCCGAGATGACTCCTCTCACTTGGTCGTGCTGAAAACAGGTAGGTTGTGGCCAGAACAGGCAGGCTGCGGCCTCATGTTTTGGGGTTGCCGTGTTTTGGGGTTGTGAGCCAGAGCCTCACAGCAGCCAGAGTTGTGCTCATGGAGGTCAGCAACCAGCCTGACAAGAAACAGGACAAAGGCTGTTGGGTGAGAACAGACCAACGTGTCCTTCACAGAATCATGGAGTGGTTTGGGTTGGAAGGGGCCTTAAAGTTCATCCAGTTCCAACCCCCTGCCAAAGGGGACACCTTCCATTAGACCAGGTTGCTCCAAGCCCCATCCAGCCTGGCCTTCAACACTGCCAGGGATGGGGCAGCCACAGCTTCTCTGGGCAACCTGTGCCAGGGCCTCACCACCCTCACCCTCTTCCTCAGATCACATCTAAATCTCCCCTCTGTCAGTTTAAAGCCATTCCCCTTGTCCTGTCCCTACCTGCCTTTGTCAAAAGCCCCTCTCCAGCTTTCTTGTCAGCCCCTTTAAGCACCGGAAGCTGCTCTAAGGTGTCTCTGGAGCCTTCTCTTCTCCAGGCTGAACAAGCCCAGCTCTCTCAGCCTGTCTCCATAGCAGAGGTGCTCCAGCCCTCGGATCATCTTTGTGGCCTCCTGGACTCGCTGCAACAGCTCCGTGCCCCTCATGTGTTGTTGCCCCAGAGCTGGCTGCAGGACTGTGGGGGGGGGGGTGTCTCACCAGAGCGGAGCAGAAGGGGAGAATCCCCTCCCTCGACCTCCTGGTCACGCTGCTGGTGATGCAGCCCAGGACACAGTTGGTTTCTGGGCTGCAAGCGCACACTGCAGCCGGGTCATGGGGAGCTTCTCATAAACTAACCTCCCCAGGGCTGCTCTCAGTCCAGTCTCCCCCAGCCTGGATTTGTGCCTGGAACTTGCCCTGCTCTTCACAACCCTTGTGCAGTTGGTGGGAGGATTTCATCACCATGTTGGATGTCTAAGTGCCTGTGGTGAATAGCTGGGGTGGTATCACTCCTGACACACTTCACTTCTTGTAATACCTGGAGAGTGTCTCCAGTCTGTTCCTGGCAGCTCTGTGCGTGTCAAACCTGTGTGGTTTTGGGCTGGAGCATTTGGGGAACACTGAGCTACTTAAAAGATGTAATGACAGTGACTTAGCGGATTATAAACCCTGTGACAGCAAAGGACAGTCTATACAATAAATGACTTAGAAGGCTGTAATTCTGCTGCTGGATTTCCAAGGCTGGCTAAGCCATGGAATTGAAGCTGGTGGTTTACAGAGTTGTCAAGAACTGGCTTTAAATTATAGACTTTTCATTAAAGGCTTTGGCGCTGTGCAGTGTTCAGGTGCAGATCCTGGGCTTCTGGGAGCTCTCTCCTCCATGGTATGTTCTCCCGGCCATGGGATCCTCTGTGCTGCTGGTCTGGGGGCTTTGCTCTCCCCTTGGGCATCCTGTTCGGAGGCCAGCTTGCCATATGAGGACTCCTCCTTGTTCTCTCCCTGCCTCAAGGTTTCCATCACGACTTCTCTCTTTCTCAGCTCAGGACCCTGGGATCTCCCCAAGCCAGAGTCTCTGTGCTGAGAGCTCCAAAGCGCTTACTTCGGGCTCGCTGTCTGAGAGTGGGGTGGTTCCTGTCGAAGCTTGTTGCTTGGTGGTCCTGGCTACAGAGAACAAAGTAAGACTCAAAACACTCCATTAAAACTGTCCCACGTTGGGGTTGCTTCCAGTCACTTTTGGATTGCGACCACATTGGGACTGGGATTGGGGGAGGTTTTCTGGCTTTTAGACTGGGGTGGCCACAACCTCTCAGGTGGACAGTGGAGAGCCACCAGCCCCAGGGCGGCCTCGTCCTGCTCTTACCAAGTGTCCCCTCTGTTACGTGACCAGGCGCTTATCTGGCCATATATTGTGTGATACACATAGGCCCAGTTGCAAGACTGCGGGTTGGACTTTGCTGACACACAGCAAAAGAGAAGGTGCTGGCACACCTGAAGGAGAAAACCTGGTCCCTGCCCCAAACCTGATTTGGGCACAAGAGGGGATTGGAAGATGATTTTCCCTTGGTGGTGGTGCCTGCTGCCCAGAGCTTTCACCAGCAGCAGCAAATCTGTGAAGACGACTGAATCCTCTCGCAATGGGATTTTGCTAACCAGGGCGTTTTCCTGGGGCTGACCTGGCAATTTGTTTCATCCAGTGTCTGGATCCAGAGATTCTGATCTTGGTCTGTGTATTCCTGCTTCTATAGCAAGAACCCTTTGCCTTCAGAGTAGAGTTTTGCTCGCCTTGTTTTCAGCTCTAACGCTCTCTGGGGTGCCTGCACCTATTTGGGATGTAGGTTATGTAGCCAAAATCCCAAGGAGCTGTACTGAGGAGTAGGACAGAACATCAGCAGGAAACGTGGGTGTTAATTAATAGCAGTGGGTTGATGACGGAGCATCCCATGTCCTATCACTTGGGTCTGGGTGGTTGAAGAGGGCTGGGGTGCTTCTCTGGAGGAGTGGTAGATGTCCAGGGTTTGTCTCCTCCAGCACTGAGGAAAACCCTGTGGGACAGCAGGAGGTAGCTAACAAGATTGGAGTTTGGTACCTCCAGCCCTGGAGACCCTGTGGGTCAAGCAGCACCCAGGGTCTTGAACGAGTGGGTTCCATGTCCTCGCTGGGACACCTTTACAATAGAACACACCACTGTCCCACATGGCATACCCACCCTAGGAAGCCAAAGAGAAAGGCCACCACAGTATCTTCTGCTTTCACAGCACTTCTTTGCTCCCTCCCCAGGTGACTGCCGAGGAGCTGTGCTCACTTCTCAGCCAAGTCTTCCAGATTGTTTACACTGAGTCCACGATAGACTTCTTAGACAGAGCAATATTTGATGGGGCCTCCACACCGACACGGCACATGTCCTTACACAGTGGTAAGTCTGGGCTCTCCCCCTTGCTTCTTTCTTACCAGGCCCATCTGAGAGTCTCTCCTCCTCTTCACCAATGTCCACCACCTCTCTCCTGCCACCTTCTGAGGTCAGAGCTGACCTGGTGGCTTCTCTCCTGCAGGGTACTGAAAACAACCCTCTCCTCTGCTTTAATCAAGTGTGAGTTGGATAGGCATGAAGGCTCTCTGGCACCTGCAGATGGACTGTGGAACATCAGCCATCATCCTTTCCCCCCAAACCCTTTGCTTTTCTATTCATGTTGATGGAAACACTTCATTAAACAATCCCTTTGTGGTTCTGCATCTCTGCTCAGTCTGTGTCCAGTCCTGCCACAGCACCACTGGCACCATCCTGGCCCCAGCCCTGCACCTCTCACCTTCCAGCTGGGAAAACCAAGTCAGAAATCAGTTTGTGTAGGTCACGGGTTGGGGAAAAGCACCGAGTTTCTGCCTCTCAAACTCCTGTGTCTCGAATACTTTCCTTGCAGATGACTCTTCTACAAAAGTGGATGTTAAGGAATCTTACGAAACAGAAGCAAGCACTTTGTAAGTTAAACATGGCGTGCTGAGCTCGCTCGGCACTCGGGCTTATTAGTGCAGCCTCACTGCTGGGTTTAAAGCCCCTAGAGCAGGAACTGCTGCTGTCTGCACATTGAAAAGCTTCTGCTCAGTCTGGCTGAAACACTGGGCCGTGTTTTTACTGTCTGTGTGCACTGCCCTGGTCCCTGCCTGGATTGTTCCACCACCACGGGGTTCCAGAGAAGGTCACGTACACAATGTATGCCCAGTCCCCTGCATCAGCAAACTGGGGATGGATACAATGCTTGCCTGGCTGCTTTGCCTTGGTGAAGTCCAAGCTGGAGTGGGGAGAAAGGTTTTCCCAAAACCTCTGTATTTTGGAAACCTTTTTCCTCCTGAATCAGTTGAAAACGTTGATGGCATTTGTGGACTGAAAATCTGACACACAAACCAGTTGTTTAAAATTGACTGGTGCTGTTTGAACATTTAACACCAAAATAAGGGGTTTTGATGTTTTTTCCCTATTCCAAACAGAGAAAGCAGTTGGAGGGGAGATTTCCCCTCATAAGCTTTCATTTTCAGCAGGTCACCAAACCAGTGTAGTTAAAGTCCTCCCCTGTGCTGTGCGGGAGCCTTCAGATGCCCTCAGGAGCTGAAGGCTGCCAGCCTGCCTGCAGAGAGCGTGTCTCCATGTGCCTCTCCACTCTCCCAGGCTTTGCCATGCCATGACCATCAGTGACACAGAAGGTGCCGAGGAGATTTGGAGGACTCACATTCTGTTGCATTTCAGTTCTTTTCCAGAAACCTTGGATGCAGGCGACAACTCCCCCTCTTCCTTCTCCATGCAACAGTCTCCACACATTAAGACAGTCAGTGAGAGCGAGCTGAGCACCACAGCGACAGAGCTGCTCCAGGACTACATGATGACGGTAGGGTGTCCTTGGGGTGGCAGGACCTTGGGGTGGATGGGGTTTCTTCAAGTGCTCTTGGGATTTGGTTTCATTGCCTTGGTGTGTAGATCACGAGCTCATGCTGGTGTGGGAACATCGCATCCTCCTTTTCACACAAGTTGTACTTGGAGGCCTCAGGGGACCTGAATGCAGGCTTACATCCTCCTGCAGGAGCATCCCGATCCCTTAGTCCCCTTTCACCACGTAAAGGCATGCCACACCAGCCACAGAGTGCCAGGTCCGTCACTTCATGAGTCACAGGCCCTGGGTACACCCACAGCTTGTTCCTGTTTGAAAGCTGCCAGCTCAGGAGTGGGTCGCACCAGCCTGTCCTGCTTTTCCATTGGGATGAGCTGGTTCATCACTGCAGCTCTTATCAAGTAGCGATAAATCTGATAAACACCATTCCCAGGCTTCACATTATCTCTTCCTCCTAAAAAAACTCAGTGACGGTTGTGCTCTGCTTCTGTTCTGCAGCTCCGAACTAAACTCTCGTCCCAAGAGATCCAGCAGTTTGCAATGCTCCTGCACGAATATCGCAACGGGGCTTCAATCCATGAATTCTGCATCAACTTGAAGCAGCTCTATGGGGACAGCAGGAAGTTCCTGCTCCTGGGTGAGTGGCAGCTGCCAGGGATCAATTGTGGGTGACCAGGCGGAGGGGGAGAGCCGGCATCAGTCTGCTCCCAAGCCCTCGTGATGTGCTCGGTACCACTCACTGATGCACGGGCCTCCTGAGGGGGTAGAGGGGTCATTGTGAGTGGCACAGAGATTCCTTGGGATGTCACCAAGCAAGGGACAACATCTCAATTTCTCTCTCCTTTGGAGGTACCTCTTTCCTGAGGGCAACTGGGTCCATCTTGCTCAGGCCCCAGCCTCAGAAGCTTGAGTTGCTCCTCAAGATGCTCACCTCTCCTCCTGACTGCAGAGGGAGCCTCCAGACCAGGCACTAGGCTTTTGTGTGCCCACTGGTGTAGAGAGAGAGAGAATGTTCTGGTCCTTGGCCAGCCATGCAGTGCCTGACACCGAGTGATGCTGCACATCCAGGCATATTGAACCTGTGTTCCCTGGAGAGGACTTCATGGTCCTGGAGGGAGGGTGTGCACCATGACAGGGGAGCAGGACCCTTCTGTTCCCTGTCATTAAAAGAAAGCTGAGAGCCACAGGGACTCTTCAAATCCCTCCTTCCTCAAACTCCCTGCTTTGATTTTGGGAAGATAAGGGAAGAGCAATTGATAACATCTACCTGGACTTACGCAAGTCATTCAACACTGTCCCACATGACTTCCTTGTCTCTAAACTGGGTGGACATGGATTTGACAGATGAACCACTCAGAGGATAAGGAGCTGGCTGGATAGTCACACTCAAAGAGTTGTGGTCAACAGCTCAATGTCCAAGTGGAGACCAGCGATGAGGGGTGTTCCTCAGGGGTTCATGTTGGGACTGGCACTCTTCAACATCTTTGTCAGCAGCACGGACACCCTACCTTTAATTACAAACAAGACCAAGTTAGTTACTTGGAATCCTCAAAGGGTAATGAGTGGTGTGTCCAACCTGCATCCTGCTGCCCCTCTGTTTCACAGCAGGTGACAGCCACCCTCCGGGGGACCCTGCCCCACGGTGGGAGGCATGAGGGAGACAGCACAGATGTTCCCTGAGCGCAGCCTGCAGCGTGGGCTGCTGCCGTGACAGCAATAAGCTCAGTAAAGCCAAGCAGTATGTTTGGGTGAGGAATTGGAAAACGATCCTTTTGAGCTCAGAAAATCCCACTTTAGCAGGATTTTTTAAGCTGCAGTCCTCAGGGGTGTACAGTGGGAGCTGGAGTCCTTGGAAGACCTCATCCCCCCCCAAACAGGCTCCTCTGCTGAGCCCTGTGCTGTTTGGGGGAGCTGGGCCACAACGGTGCAGCAGGGCTCTGCTGGAACACTCGGAAACTCTGGGGTATTTCAGACAGCTGAGCGAATCCACGTGGAAGTCCATCCCAGGTGGCAGTGATGCTGACAGTTTCTTCCTTATGTTTTCTTCCCGGCTCCAGGTCTTCGCCCCTTCATCCCTGAGAAGGACAGCCAACACTTTGAGAACTTCCTGGAGACCATTGGGGTGAAGGACGGCCGGGGCATCATCACAGACAGTTTTGGGAGGTACAGGCGGACTCTGAGCACCACCTCCAACTCCACCACCAACGGCAACGGCGCTGCCGGCAGCTCGGACGACCAGTCCGTCCCTTCTGAGGAGGACGAGTGGGACCGGATGATCTCGCACATCAGCAACGACATCGAAGCCCTGGGGTGCAGCATGGACCGCGATTCCTCCTGAGGGCCACCGGGGGGAGCACGGAGACACCCCACAGCGGCGCCGGGATCTTCACCCTCCTTCTGGAAGAGGTTTTGGAGCTCCATCAGGATGCAGTTACTCTCCCATCCTCGTTCACAGCTCCAAGGGGCAGCTGGTGCCCTCTTACCATGGAGGGCCCCGGGGCAGGAGCCCAGCCTGCGGCCATCTCCGGTTTGGTTTCACTGGTGCAGCGGGGAGACAGGTCGCCTACAGCCCTCTGCCTGGTTTACAGTTTTGCACATGGTATCCCTATTGTAACTGCTCTCCTCCTCCTCCTCTTCTTCCTCCCCCTGTTTTTGAATGAAGTTTACCACAATGTGAATTATTTAAACCTGGTGTTGATGTTGTCGAAACATTTCGGCTCCAGCCCCACAGGAGAAGCTGTCGATGCCCCTGCTGCTGTTGCCCGGCCTGAAAACCCCACCATGTCCCCCCAGCTCTGCTCAGGAATACCAGGAGGCCCCAGGAGGGACAGGGGGGCACACAGCAGATGTTTTCCCCACCAGCAGGCTCCTGTGTGCCCATAGACCCCCGTGTCTGCTACAGCATTGCCTTCCTGCCAAGCACAAAGCTTTGCCCCGTGAAACCGCCCGACTCAAGTCTGAGGAACCCCATGGTCTTCCCTGGCACCCATCCTGGGGTGCATGCTGGCTTCTGGGGCTCCCTGGGGACCGTGCCATCCCTGAGGGCCACCACCAGGATGGGGGAGCTGACCCCAGACCCAACCCAGGAAGACTGGGGAGGAAGGGCTGTGGGGGGTGTACATGTTGTACATGTTTTATATACAGTTATAAATACACACTTATTTTTTTAATCGGAATGCCCATGCAGAGGGAGAGGAGCCGTCTGCAGGGGCACCAGAGAAGGGTGCAGGGGGGTCCCTAGTCGTCCTAGAGGAAGGACAGGGCTGGAAGAGGGATGGGACATCCTGGGCGAGGGCAGATGCTGGCTCCGCAGTTTGAGGGATCAGGCCTTCCCCCCCAGTGCCTTTAACCCCTGCACTGCCCTTACAGCCCCCCAGGGCCCTCCTCCAGCCCCCTTCCTGTCCATCCCAGGCAGAGACCAGCCTTCATCCTTCCATCCTCTCCCTCCTCACCTTGCTCTGGCCATTCCTTACCTGCCCTTCCCAGGATCACAGGTGCCGGCCCTCGGTACGATCTGGCACGGAGTCACCATCCCACCCCACAGTAGGCTGGGGTCAAGGTGACCCCAATTCTGCTCCAGGGGCAGTCCTCACAGCCCAAATCCTTCTTTCTCCTTAACTCGTGGGGTACAAAGCCACATCTCCCCAGTGCCAGGCTGGGATACAGCTGGCCCTTTCTCTTCCAGTTTAAAGGCTGAAAAGAGCAGGAGCAAAGGGTCCTAAGCACACATCTTCCAGCAGCAGGAGGACAGGATTTAGCCAGGACATACCCATCCCGGAGAGCATCTTCCCTGGAAACAAGCTGTGATGAAGAACCTCAAGGTTTCCTCCTGCCCTGTGTTTTTGCCATCCACCAAGGGAAAGGGAGATGAAGGTCCCAGCTCCATCCATAGGGTCCCTTAGTGTCAGGGACTGAGATCTTCCTCCTGCTCCTCAAGCCCAGGAGGCAGCAGCGTGGGGCTGGAGTTGTTTTAGTGCCTTTTTATGATTTACAGATTAAAAACCAAATTGCACATGTGGATGTTCAAGTCAACAAAGAACTTCAGGAGATTTGGAAGACAAAACACACCCTATTTTTGACATGATTGTGTATGGAGAGGTTGAAAACAAGCTGTAACCACTCGCAGTGGGTTATTTCAATACTCCAATGGGACTTAAACCTGGGAATAACCTGGGATGTGGCGTTCTGGGAGCCAAGGGGGTTTTCCTGCCTCCATTTCCCCATTGGTGGCACCGGGAGGCCGCGTGTGTCTGCTTTCTGTACGGAGTGTTGTTACAGGTGAATACAGTTCTGCACCCGACAGTGGTTTGTCTCCTTGCTAAAGCCCTCACTCAGCCCTCCTGGGTTGCCCAGCTTCATTAAGCACCTCTAATTAGCAATAGGGGAGTAAAGCCCTGATGGCTTTGGGAGCATCTTGGGACTCTTGTCACCCCATCCCACCCATGCCCGCTCCCAGAGCCACCTGTCCCATCACAGCCACCCAAATTCCCCAGGTGCCCTATCCCATGCTGGAAACACGGGTGCCCCCCAAGCACCCTGCGGCACTGCAGGAGCCAGGGGACAGCCCAGAGCCCCCCAAATCACCACGAGGGGAGGCGGGGTGCGATCCAAGTGATACATGAGGCCATTTATTGAGCGGTACGGACGCAGAGAAGTATGGGGAGGGTCTATAGGAAGGATGGCAGAAGGGGGGGTAGTAACTGTGCATCTATACAGGGGGGCCGGGACAGGCCCAGCCGCTACATGGTCAGCTCCTGTGGAAGACAGCAGAGTGTGAGGGGACCACCCCACAGCACCCCAATTCATGCTAGGGGTGCCGGGGGTCCCCCCCTTCCCAGCCACTCACCATGATGGCGTTGACAATGTCATTGTTGTTGTGCCGAAGCGCCCGCACGGCTTTGGGGCGCGAGACATTGGCCTGGGCCATCACCAGCTCGATGTCCCTCACCTCCAGCCCCGTCTCATCCACCTGCAAGGCGGGAACACCGTCACCCCCCCACGGCGCTGACCTGTCCCCAGGACACTGGGGGTCCCCTTTCTCTGCCCCCATCCCAGCACCCACCTCCTCCTCCTCCTCGCTCTCCTCCTTGATGGTGAGGGTCGGGGCTGTCTCCGTGATCAGTGGCGAGTGCTCCATCGGCACCTTGAACTTCTCTGCCGCCGCCTTGTGCACTTGCTGTGACAGGTCCTCGATCTGTGGGGACGCAGCATCACCCACGTGTCCCCAAAAGGCCACCAGCCCCAAGGGTGGCACGCCCCACCCCTCACCTTGGCTTCCCCAAAGACAATGTAGATGTCGGACGCGGGGCTCTTGAAGACATCAGGTTTGGTGATGACGAAGAGGATGTTCTTGGACTTGCGGATGGTGATGCGGGTGACACCGTGGATCTGCCGCAGCCCCAGCTTGGACATGGCCTGGGGACACACACAGGGGTGACCTCATGTCCCACCACCCCAGGGCAGCCAAGGAAGGGGGCTCCAGCCCCCCAGCAACACCCCAAACCCCTGGGACAAGAGCAAAACCAGGCTTGTAGGGGACGTTGTCCCCCCACCACAGCCAGGCTGAGCCCCCCACCAGGACAGAAGATCTCACATCAACCCCCTACCCACCATGACCTGAGACCCCCAAAGCGGGGACTTAATCCCAACACCCCAAGGCTTCCCCCGTTCCAAACCCTGGGATGGGATGAGGACCCCAGTCCCATGGGTGACCCCGTCAATCCCATCCCACCTTCCTGGCCTTCTTCTCGCTCCGGCTCTGCTTGGCCTTGCTGACCGTCTCCTCCCCGGTGCCCAGCGAGTGGGTGAGCTGCGCCTGCCAGAGAGCAGTGGGTGAGGGCAGCCCCAGCACCCGGGGGGGGTCCCCAGTATCCCACATCCTCCCCCAGAATAACCCCCAACCTGTGTCTGGGCTGGCTGCGACTCCGAGCCCTCAGGCTCCTCCAGCTCTGGGATGGATTCATCGTTGCTCTCCGACTCATTACAGGACCCTGTGGCCAAGCAGAGGGGTGGGATGGAGCCATGCTCTGACCCCCCAGAATATGGGGGGGAGCCCCACGGGGACCCTCCTCTCACCTTTGTGGTTGGCCTCGCAGCCGCGGGGGGCCGGGGGCTGCTTGTCCTGGCACAGGGCGATGCCAGCGGCTTCCCGCAGGCGCTGGATCTCGGGGCAGGGATACGGAGCCTCTGCCTCGCTGGAGGAGCTTGACTCCGACTGCAGCGACCCCCGGGGGGGCCCCCGGCTGCCCGGCCCTGCCTGCCGGCCTCGGGCCTCCTTCTCCTTGCGCGGAGAGGGCTGGGGGGCTGCAGGGGGGTGAGGGAGGGCTGAGGTGGTGCTGCCCCCCAAATCCCCTCCATAGGGCTGAACCTGCTCAGCCCATCACACACCTAAATGGACCCCCAGCACCACACCATGGGTGATGCCCACCCTGGTCCCACACAATACCCTGTGATAATGGGAGGGTGGCAGGATCTCATCTGTGGGGTTGAACCCACCCCGGGATCCCACAAAGGGGACCCTGAGTACCCCACCATACACGGTAGCCAGCAGTGCCCACTCTGTGCCATGTGGAAGCAGGGGGGGGCTGAGGGGGCTGAGCTAGTGGTGCCCCCCAAAATCCCCTCCACAGGGTCAAACACAGCCTGCTCTTCCCCACCACACACCCTGGGACCTCTAAAGAGACCCTCAGCATCCCGCCAGCGGGTGATGCCCACCCCAGCCCCACTCAGCACCCCACAGCAATGGTCTCTTACCCTCGAGGTGCTTCCTGGTCGGCGGCAGGACAGACGGACGCTCCTCGCCGGCGGGGAGCCCTGATGAGGTATCCTGGGGGCCACGGGCTGGGTCAGGACATGGCGATGGTGGCGACGGCGCAGCGGCGAGAGGAGGCACTTGGCTGAGTTTGGGGAGCAGAGGGCAGGGGCCTGGCAGCGGGCTGGGGGGCTCGGGGGGAACTTGGGGGGCTGCATCCCCAGGTGGTTCCGGGGAGGGCTCCGGCTGAGCATCCCCCCCTTGGCTGGCACCCAGAGCAGGCTGGGGGCTGGATTGGGCCCCCACCATTGTCACCATCATCTCCTCTTCCTCCTGCTGCCTGGGGGGGGCCGGGGGCTCACTGGGGGGACTCGGGGGGCTGCTCTCCCCCAGGACTTTGGCATCGGTTTCCCCAGCAGTCTGGCCCGGGGGGGCATCACCAGGCAGAGGGGTCGTGGGCTCATGGAGGGGCAGGGGCTCCTCCATCCCCTCATCACTCGGGGGACCCTCCAGCACCTCGGGGGGCTCCATGGGCCTGGGGGGGAGGCGGGGGGCCGGCAGATCCCCAAAGGAGCCCTGCAGCATGGCGGTGACCCGCTGGCGGTCCTCCCGGCGCTGCCAGGCCGCCCCGCTCTCCGAAAAGGCACCGGGTGGTTGGAGCAGTTCGAGGGGGGCCCCCACGTACACCTCCCGGTCTGAAGCTGTGAAAAGCAGCGGGGGGATGGCGGGGGGTGAGGCGGGCAGGCAGAGGGCCAGGCAGGGGCGGGCAGCAGCATCCTCTTCATCCTCCTCTTCCTCCTTGGGAGACGGGGGCCTGGGGGGGGCGGCTGCTTCTCCCGCGCTGTCCTCGGGGGCCATGAAGGAGCTGGAGTCAGAGCGGGAGGTGTCCAGCAGCTCCGGGCAGGGCTCCTCGGAAGCAGCAGTGGGAGCGTCACACTCCTTGGGGGCTTCGCTGGTGCTCCCGGGGAGATGCACCATCGCCTCCTGTGCCGTGGGACACGTGGCCACTGGTGGCTCTGCGGACGCGTTGGCCGAGGCTGCCCCATCCACCAGATCCTCGCTGGCATCACAGGGGGATGTGTCCTGTGGTGGGGGGGATGGTGCTGTGACACCGGGCATCACTGGTGGCACCAGGTCAGGGTCAGTGGCTGCGGTGTCCGGTTCATCCGGTGGGGTGGGTGTCACTGATGGCACCAGGTCAGTGGCTGCAGGGTCTGGCTCATCCAGTGGGATTGGTGTCACCAATGATGACAGGTTGGTGGCCACAGTGTCCAGCTCATCTGGTGGGATTGGTGTCACTGATGGTACCACGTCAGTGGCTGCAGTGTCCAGCTCATCTGGCAGGCTGGGTGTCACCAATGATACCAGGTTGGTGGCCACAGTGTCCTGCTCATCCAGTGGGATGGGCATCACCAGCGGCACCAGGTTGGTGGCTACAGTGTCTGGCTCATCTGGTAGGTTGGGTGTCACCAGCGGCACCAGGTCAGTGGCCATGGTCTCTGGCTCATCTGGCGGGCTGGGTCTCACTGGTGGCACCAGGTCAGTGGCCATGGTCTCTAGCTCATCCGGTGGGCTGGGTGTCGCCAGGTTGGTGGCCACAGTGTCTGGCTCATCCGATGGGCCAGGTGTCACTAATGGCACCAGGTTGGTGGCCATGGTGTCTGGCTCATCCGATGGGCTGGGTGTCACTGATGGCACCAGGTTGGTGGCCACGGTGTCTGGCTCATCCGATGGGCTGCATGTCACTGGTGGCACCAGGTTGGTGGCCATGGTGTCCGGCTCATCCGATGGGCTGCACGTCACTGGTGGCACCAGGTTGGTGGCCATGGTGCCCGGCTCATCCGATGGGCTGCGTGTCACTGGTGGCACCAGGTTGGTCGCCATGGTGTCCGGCTCATCTGGCAGGCTGGATGTCACCAGTGGCACCAGGTTGGTGGCCACAATGTCTGGCTCATCTGATGGGCTGGGTGTCACCAGTGGTACCAGGTTGGTGGCCATGGTGTCTGGCTCATCTGGAGGGCTGGGTGTCACCAAGTTGGTGGCCACAGTGTCCTGCTCATCATGGCCATCAGTGATTACCAGCTCAGTGCTGTCCACCATCATGGTGCCAAGCTCATGGTCACTGTCACTAACATCATCACCATCATCATCACCATCACTCCCAGGGCCACCCTGGGGCTCCCCGTTAGCCGGTGCCACATCATCCTGCTGCACCCCATCAGTTTGGGGGTCCCTGGAGCAGAGGCTGGGGGGCTGCAGGACACTGCTGCTCTCCACTGGCTCCATGCTGGGCCCCTCTCCCAGCACTGCCATGCTGGAATCATCCTTCACCACTGGCTCCTCCTCAGCACCCGGAATCACCGCCGGTTCCTCTGGAAGCTGTGAGGGCTCTGGTGGGGGACACTCCATGGGAACAGGGTCTGGCTCCCATGGGACATTGTGCTCCAGGGTTACTGCTTCCTCCAGCTCTGAGGAGGAAGAGGAAGACATGAGGAAGGCCTCACCATCCGGCTGCTCACTGCCTTCCCCAGAGGGTGCTGGGGGGGTCTCGCTGCCATCCCACTCCTGCATCCCTGGCTCCGTGGTACCGATGTCCTCCCTGATGGCATCCTCCATGCTGGGAACCATGCTTGCCGGCTCCTCACCTTGGCTGTGCTGCAGGGACACCTCCGGTGACCCATCGCCATTGGGGGCCATCCCAGCGTGAAGGTGAAGCTCAATGCCGCCGTTCCCATTGGCATCAGTGCCAGGGGGCGCGGTGGCGGTGTCGGGGGGAGCCCCCTCGGCGCCCATGGCGTGGCGCTCGGTGCCATAGAGCCGCTCGTCCTCCTCACCATCGTAAGCGGCCGAGTCGGAGGAGGCGGAGGTGTCATCGCGGAAGGCGAAGGACTCGTCCACCCCCTCGGTGATGGAGGTCTCTGACAGCGAGCGCAGGAAGGAGGCCGAGGTGCTGCCACCTTCCTCCTCCTCCTCCTCCTCCTCTTCTTCCTCTTCATCATCATCCTCCTCTTCCTCCTCATCCTCCTCGCCGGACAGGGGCAGCAGGGCTGTGCCGGGGGGCAGCGGGGTGATCTCCACTGCCTCGGCCTGGAAGAGCAGGCTGCCGCGGAAGGGCAGCAGTGCTGCTGGGATCAAGCCCGCGCCAGGCAGCCCCTCGCCCCCTGACATGTCCCACTCCTCATCCTCGTCCTCCAGTGTCTGCCCATCGTCATCATCACCCCCTGGCAGGGCAAGAAGTCCATCTTCCTCCTCATCATCCTCCTCGGGAGACGGCGGGGTGAAGGCAGGGGGATGCTCCAGGCAGGGAGGCAGAGCTTCCACCTCCACCATGCCTTCAGCCTCAGCTTCAGCCACCGCCATGGCTTCAGCCTCGGCCACCAGGTTGGGGGAGCAGGACGGAGAGGTGCTGGCCGTGCCAGAGGACCCCCAGCTGCCCCCTTCAGCCGTCATGTAGGACCCAGAGGGGGATGTCGGTGGGGAGCAGAGCCCCTCGCTCTCCCCATCCGTCTGCTCCTCGGGGGGAGGCTGCAGCAGCCGGGACCCCCCGACCCGGATGGGGGTGGAGGGGGCCGTGAAGAAGAGGTCGGGGTCCATGGTGGCAGCAGCGGGGGGTCTCCCGGAGGGGGGCTCAGCCGCTTGGCGCTGAGGGGGATCTTTGGTGGGTGCAGGGAAGGGGCAAGGCACAGCAGGCAGGGGGAGCCCCCCCCGGAGCTCGGGGTCGGTGGGGGAGCGCGTCTCCTCCCCCATGACGATGCGGGTGTCCAGGGGGTCTGCGGGCGGGGGGGGCCGGCAGGACTCGCCGGGGGGTGCAACAGCGGGGGGGCCAGGGTCACAGCTGGCCCCCTCGGGCTGCGGGCGAGCCTCCTCCTTGGTGGACATCGGTGGGGGGCCTGGGGCCGGCGGGGGGGCTGTAGAGAGAGGAGGGGGAACCCCCATCAGTGCCAGGGCACCCCGTGATGGGGGGCACCCAACCAGGATGGTGCCATCTCCCTCCAGGGGTGGGAAAACAGGGTGACCCCCACCCAGAGCACAGGGGGGGGTGTGTGTGTCACTACAGGGTTTGGTGACACTGGGTGGGGGGGGACACCAGTAGCTCCCCCTACCCTCCAGCCCCTCTCTGGGGGTAAAGGATGCTCCTGCATTAAGGAAGGGGGGAACCAAACAAGGAGGACCGCTCCATAGGGAGTTAAAACACCCCATATCCCCCACCCTCGCCTCGCAGTTCTGTGCCCACCCATGCACTGAGTTTGTGGGTCCTCAGCCACCCTATTACCAGGTATGAGGGAATCACAGCACCCTCCCCACCCCATGAGCACCCCAAAACCCTTCTCGGCAGCGATCCCCCGCATTACCTGGGGTCCCCAAGGGCAAACCCATAGGGAGAAGCAACCAGGACCCACCTCCAGCTCCGAACACAGCAAAGCCCCATGTGCGCCCCCCGGGGCTTTATATAGGGGTGAGGGGGCGGAGCACGGCCGCGGGGGCTGCTGGGAAGGGGGCGGGCCATCACCTGGGTATTTAGCAGGTGCTTTCCTCCCCCCCGAGGTCTGGGGTGGTTCAGTCCTGCCATGTCCCTCCTGGAAGCTGGGGCGTGCTCAAAGGGTTAATTGGGGGGGGAGAGGAGATGCGTGTGTTGTTCCTCCCTCCAAATGCTATTTTGGAGGGGGGTGGCTCCCCACTATGAGGGATGCTGGGATCACCTTAACCTTTCCCTGCTGCTGCCTGTCCAGCCCTTCACCCTCCCCGCTACACATTTAGGGGATGTTTTGGGGTTCCCCCTGATCCCACCTGCACAAAGCCCCCTGCACACCCCTCTGCTGCCCTGGAGGGGAAGCCCTGATTTCCCCCCCCCGTGCACAAACCAGCCCCTCACCCCCTTTTTGGGGGAGCATTGTGCCCCCCACACCTGGCTCATGGGGAAGTGGGGGAAACTGAGACACAAGGGGAGGGTGGCACCGGGATCCCCCCCGGCTGTCCCCACCCCCCAGGCTGAGCCCGCGGGGGTGCCTGAGCAGGGTGACCTTGGGCCGCGGCTCCGCACTGCCCGTGCCTCAGTTTCCCCACCCAATTGTTCCTGGGGGGGGTGGGATCGTGCTGGGGGGGGGCTCAGACTCCCCCGGGGCACCCACACCCCTCCGAGTCCTGCCGGGGCTCCTAGCGCGGGGAATGGAGGGGCACAGCCCGAGCCTGGGCTCTGGGGGGTAAAGGGGGAGGCGTCCCCAAAGGGGTGTCCCCAAAGTCACCTCCCGCCTTGCTTCGGGGGCGCCGGTAGCGGAGCCCCTCGGCGGTGCCGGCTGCCGAGAGCTGCTGCCGCGGCCGGCCCTGTGTCCTCCATCCCTCCTGCTCCGTCCTCCATTGCATCCCTCCACCCCGCATCCCTCCATCCTCCCGCTCCATCCCTTCATCCTCCATCCCACATCCCTCTCGCATCCCTCCATCCCCGCGGCCTCCCCTCGGCCTCACCTGCCTCCGATCCCTCCGGCATTCCGTTTTCCTTCTCCAATCCCCCCAGCCCTTGGGTTTTCACCGATTCTCCGGGCATGGCGCTGCCAGAGCCCGGCCGGCCGGCCTGGGCGGCCGCCTGCCCACCCAGCTCAGCCACCTTTGGCTCGGGCTGGACGAAGGCGGCTGCGCCGGCAGAAGCGGAGCATTAGTGGGGCTCGGGCGGGGGGGCCGGCGGCCGGATCAGCCCCGTCATCCCAGATGATGTCAGCAGGATTTTTTTTCCCTGGTTTTTTTTTTTCTCCTCCCGTTCCCTTCCCCTGCCTTTTCTTTCTCTCCAATATCTTTTTTCCCTTGTATTATATATCTCTCCGACGGGGAGAAAGCGGGGTGTGTGCCAGGCACTGCGGCTGTGGGAGGGGAGGGCAGAGCCCACCCCGTCACCGCTTGCATCAGCTCGGGGGGGGGGGACACACACACAGAGCACACACACAGGGAATGGGGTCCCCCCGGCCTCAGTTTCCCCACCCGGGGTGGGATTGATGAGAAGGGAGGTGAAGGATGGATTTTGTCCCCCCTGAAAAATAGGGATGAGCATCCAGAGGTGTCCTCGAGGTTGGATTTTTTGCATCACTCCCCCCTAAAAGTCGCTGCGTGCGTTTGGTGGTGCCAGGAGAACGGGGGGACGCCGCTGTCCCCTCCCTGCGTGTCCCCAGGGCATCGCCCCGCGCCCGGGTACCGCTGGGGAAGCAGGATGGGTGCCTGCGCGGTCGCCATGGGAACGGCCCTTCTCCTCCTCTTGTCTCCGTGGTGACGGCGAGGAGGATGAGGATGGTTCCCTGGCAACGCGGCGGGGGGTGTGTGTGGTAGGACACCCCCCCCGGAGGTGGGAGGGAGGAGACCCTGATGGACGGATGGATAGCGATGCCCTGGCGGGACGGGTGACCCCCACCCAGACCCCCAGTGACCTCCGGGAAGAGGCAGTCCCTGCTGCAGGATGCTGCGGGGAAACTGAGGCACGGCCCCGGGGCAGGGGGGGCCGCCTGGTGCCGGGCATGGAGCGGTGCCGGTGACGCCGGTGCCAGGAGCTGCCCTAAGCCGTGACTCAGCAGCTCCGGCACCGCCACGGCCTCTGCCACGGGAGGCAGAGCCAGAGAAGGGCTGCAGCCCACAGCACCGCAGGCGGGGACACACACAGCCCAGGCTGTGGCCCATAACCAGAGGGGCTGGAAGGGATGTGGCAAGGATGAGCAGACGGCCGCTAATCCAGCCCCAAAGCCATTCCTGTGTCACGGCACAGAGGGTTTTCCTGGTCCACCTTGTCCCTCTGACCCAGGTACACGCGTCCTGTGGGATACTGTGTGCGTGTTGTGGTAAAAGGGGAAGCTACAGAGGCACCAGGTCATGTTTGGGCAGGATCTAACCCTTCCCAATTAGACCTCTCCACAACCCAGGGCACCAGGGCTCTCTCATGCCTGCTCCATGGGTCCCACTGCTCTGGCTGGAAGTGGCACAGCACCTGAGCCAGCCCATCCTCCCTCCCCTCTGGCACTGCACAGCCGCCTGGGGACAAAGCCCTGCTAATAAAACAGGAGTAAGAGAAGCCAGGATGGCTCTTAATCCTAAGCCCAGCTCAGGCCGGCTTCCTCCAGGCGCTGAGCCACGGCTGTGGTGACAGGCGTCCCGCTGAGCATCAGCATGGAGCTGTCTCCCTCCCCAGGAAGATGCAAATCTGTGTGGCCACCAGCACAGACACCAACCAGCCCTGACCCCCACCAGCCCCCCAGACTGCAGCACTGTACAGCGGTGGGTTTATTCAAACACGTTTCCAACAGAAAGAGGCGGTGCCACAGCCGTGGGGCACAGCGGCAGGGTTAGCTCGCCATCTCCTTGGCCATGGCCTTGTTGAGCTTGTCTTTGAGGTAGGCTGTCCGCTGCCGCTCCAGCTTCAGGTCCAGGAACTCGTAGTGGGGCACCTGCAGCAGGACGGGGCAAAGAGGAGATGCCATCAGAGCCCCAAGATGCGCAACAGCATCCTCAAGGAGTCCCCCACTGGGACATGGCAAGGCCATGGGGCACAGGCAGCCCACAGGCTGGTGCCCATCACAGCAGAGGTGAGCACTGAACTTGAGGCAGCCATGGGGATGGGTGAGGGCACCCAACGCTCCCGCCCGTCAGTGGCATCAGCACCCAGGGGACCGAACCACAGACAATTCAGGACTGTCCCCAAATTAACCCGCATGACCACCACGGAACAACAGGGCTTCTGTTCGCAGCTGGGATGGCACAAAGCACCGGGGCAGCCACAGCGACCACCCTGCCCCCTGGTAGAGGAGGATGTGGGGCAGCACCTTCACTGTGAGGAGGCTTGAGGACCTCCCGAGCACCAAAACGTGCGTTCAGTTTTTCATGCGGATGCAGAGGACGTGCAGGGCTCCATGTTCTTGCTGCCAGCCCATCCCATCCTTCTCCCTGTGCCTGCCCCAGCCTGGCAAGCGGCAGATGAAGTGTTTATTTGGAGGGGAGCTGCAGGCAGGAGGAGGGCACGCAGCTGGGGGAGAGGCTCACGTGCCCAGCACTTGCTCTCTGGCTGGAGGGTGATGGTTCGAGCTGCATTAGAACTCTGGCACCAGCACGTTGTTCCTCGGTGGTGCCTCTGGCAGCCTGTACGAGGGAGCAGCCTTGTCTGGGGGGATCCCACCACCCACCCCTGCCTCTATATTTAGCAGGGCTGAAGCTGCGGGAAGCGGCACTTCCCTCCTTCTCCTCCCCCTGTTTCCCTGAGCCTCCCCAGCCAGCCAGAGTGAGGGATTATGCAAGAGGCTGGGGAGAAACAGCGCCGGTGAACCTCAAACCTCACTTCACATCAGCCTCAAAGTGCGGCAGCGAGCGCACAGAGCTGGAAGGAGGACGCTGGGGAGGGGCTGAAGCTCAGGGTCCTCACATGGAAGAGGAGGGGACAGGCGAGGGAGACCGTGGTGATGCTCTGGGGTGACATGTGGCCCCTCAGCCTTGAAAGAGCCACACAGCTTGGGCAGTGCTGGCCGCAGGCTCTGCAGGGCAAGAGGCAGAGGGATGGCTCCCTGCCTGTGCTGGCAGCACGCTGAGCCACCCTCCCTCCTCCCTCAGAGCAGCCAGCAGCAGAGCAGCGCTCACCGCCTGCCAGGAGAGCTATAATTACCTCCAGAAAGCTAAATAATGCATGACCCCGTGGCTCCGGCGCAGGGGATCAGCACCCTAAGACCTTGTCTGCTGTCCTCCTTGATTACCAATACCCCCATGCCACCTTCAGCCTGCCCAGCACGTGGCCTGGAGGGGATCACGGCGGCTAATCCCAGTGAGGGCAGGCAGGGAGGGTGACCTGCTGAGCCACCCGCGTGGAGCTGAGGGCACCGAGGAGCGCTCGGGCTGGCCTTGCGGCTCTGCAGGACCCAAAGCCATCAGGAAGATGGTGGGGGGAGTGAGAAGGAAGCTGGAACCCCCCCATGAAGGTGTCTGCTCCTCCATCTCCATGGAATCAGAGACCTCTCTACCCCACGACTACTCACGTCCACCACAAGGAAGCCGGCCGCCTGGATGTGGCGCCGGGCCATGACGAAGCGGCCCAGCAGGTCCTTGCTTCTGTTGCTGAAGTTGGGAAACTCCCACCGGAGGAAGGCGATCCTAGGAGATGCAAGGGGGAGCGGGAGGACATGAGATGTGAGGCCGGGCATGGGCAGCCCAAGCAGAGCTGGCAGCAGCGCCCAGATTCCAACGGCAACCATGGCAGAAGGGCCCGCTCCAGCTCTGCTGATTGCCCTGTGCCACTGGGACACATTTATCCTGCTGGAGCTGTTATCCTGCCTCTGAGCCATCCAAGAAGCACCAGGACAGCAGCTCAAGAGCAATTTATCCACCATCTAGGCCTGGCAGCAAACTGAGTGGGGTGATGCTGCCTTTTCCAGGCAGGAAGGAGGCAGCTCAGGGCTCTGCAGCCAGCCAGGCTCCATAGCAGGCAGACCTGGCAGAGGCTTTCTTCAGAGAGAAAACCATTGCCTCAACCAGTATGTGGCCCCCTTCCCCTGCTGTGCTGCCACCAGGCTGTCTGGCCAGAGCAGCCCCTCACTCCAAATGCTACCCTGGGGGGGGATGGCACAGACTTATCCCAATTTCTGTCCTGTGACCACCCCTCTGCTCCCAAACAAGGAGGCACGCAGCTGGGCATCGTGTCCTTGGCACACACCACCGGCTGTGGTGACCGGGAGGCACAGAGCCCCCAGCTCCTCAGCACCACAACAGCAGAGCCCTCCTTCCCCCTTGTACCCCTCTGCCCGGCTGGCAGCCACAGCTGAGCCCAGACTCACCTCCTGGCACCTGGTGGCAATGGCTTTTTCCCTTCTGGGCAGAGCAGATGGGGAGCAGCAAAGTTCTTCACGGGGAGGGGTTTATTTTCGCTGTTCACCACCATCTCAGCATCTGCACGGAGAGGAGGGAACACAAGGACTCCCAAAATCCCGCCTGGATGCTGCTCACACCGTCTCCCTCAAGAGTGGTGATGCAGAGTACGCAAGGTCCCACTGCTCCCTTCCCAGAAAACCCATCCTTGCTGAAGCGTGGAGCAGCTCTGCACACACGGCCAGGGACAGGGTCTGCTTCCCAAGCATCTCCTCGGGCGGAAGACATGTCCGTGGTCCGATTTTAGCCCCCAGTGTCCCACGAGGAAGGGGATGTGGGGCTCATGGACCACAGAAGTGGCTGTGGCAGCCGGTTGGCCGATCCTTGCTATGGAGGAGGCAGGGATCGAATTTGACAGGGCTGCAGGAGAGCAGGGAGCTGGGGGAGCCTGGGGCGGGCTGCGAGAGCCCAGGGTGCAGCAGAGGAAGGACGAGCAGAGCCAGAAGGCTCCCAGTAGCCTCGATGCTGCTTGGCTGCAGGAGAAGGGCCTTCCTCCTGCATCTGCTGCCCACAGCCGTGCCCTGGGCCACGGTTTCTGCTCTGCCATGAGATGGGGAAAGAGATGGAGCAAGACAGGGTGGCTGCAATGAGGAGGCATGAAGCTGAAAAATGAGGGGGGGTAAACCCTTGGAAGCTGTATCTGAGCCCTCAAGTTCAACTCCCTCAACTGCTGGGGTCCTGCTGCTGCCCGTGGAGGGGGGGAAAGGAGGCACTCACCGATGTGCCAGCCGTAGATGGTGCGTGCATCAAAGCGCCCGTTGTCCCGGCTCCCCAGCACCCCCACCAAGGCCTCCCGCAGGCTGCTCTGCAGCAGGGTGACCTTCTCCCCCGCTGGCTCTGCCACGCTCAGCATCTCCGGTGGCAGGAATGGCCCTCGGTAGCCAGGGCTTTCCAGCTTGGCAGCAGCATTGATGTGGATGAGCTTCAGCTGTAAGTTCTGGGCCTTGAGGGACTGATCACCTGGTGGGAGGAGAGAAGCAGAGCTCAGACACGGCCTGAAGCCCTGGCTCTTCATCTGGTGGCCTGCGTAGCCTGTGTGACTGGGATTCCTTGTTCTGATCCCCCCATGATGACTCCCTGACTATTGGCATGGAGATACAGACCACCAATGGCCAAATGCTGTGGTGCTTGCATGAAGCTGGCCAAGCCAGAAATCCCTTGTTTGGCAGGGACAGCACCATGGATCCCAGTGTCTGTGGTGTGATTTTACTCCCAGTGTCCCATGTGAAGGGAACACGGGGCTCACGGGCCACAGAAGTTGCTGTGGCAGCCGGCTGGCCGGTCCCCACCACGGAGGAGGCAGGGATCGAATTTGACAGGGCTGCACCTTCCCAGCAGTCACCGTCTGGTGAGGAAATACCAAGCCCTCCAGTCTCGAGGGGATCCCCTTTGCTGTCACTGTCTTGTTCTCCTCCTCCCCCATCACACAGAGGCACAAATCCACAGCCCGGAGGGGCTGCTGGAGGCCATGGCTCTCATTAGCCCAACTCTCCTGGTGCTGCTGCCCTGCGCTCCCCTTGTCTGGTTACCCTGCACAGAGCTGTGGGGGATGCGTTACAGCCATCCCCAATGAGATCCATTCCCTCCTGGTTCATAGAATGATAGAATCATTTGGGTTGGGAGGGACCTTAAAGCTCATCCAGTTCCAACCCCCTGCCATGGGCAGGGACACCTTCCACTAGAGCAGGTTGCTCCAAGCCCCGTCCAACCTGGCCTTGTTAACAACCTCTTAACTCAAATTTAGACAGACCAGGCTCAGTATCCCCACTCCCTGTCCCACGTCTGAGGTTCTTGGGCCTTGTCCCACTGTCAGAGATGCCCACCTCACCTCGGATCTGTGCGTGGAAGTCAGGCGCCAGCACTCGCTGCAGGTAGGGAGCCTTGGCCTGCTGCAGCACGCAGAGAGACCACACCAGGTCTGTCAGCAGGTGAGGCTCCAGGCTGTGCAGCTGGCCCTGGAGCACCTCATGGACCTGCAGAGAGGGAAACCAAACAGCTCAGCTCAGCACAGTGCTGCTGACACCTCACTCTTGTGGATAGCACGCAGGTCTGGCAGCTCGACAGATCCCTGAGGCCTCACGGTACAGCCGGTGTGCACCATCTCCTCTACAGCAGTACTCCTTCCCTGGGTTATATGCAGAGGGGAAGACATTAAGATCACTCCAATGTGTCCTTGCAGCTCATGAGCTGCGGTTTGCAGGCCCAGGATGCTGCACTGCTGCAGGGTAACGCAGCACTGCAGCCTGCCCTGACATGAGGCAGCGTTCAGGAAAGGGAGGGCGGGAGGCGATAACCCCATCAAGATCTGCAACTACAACAGAGCTGGAGGGGTCTGAGGCTGTATGGGTGGTGTCAGGATGTCTGCCCAGGAATCACAGCAAGAGCCTGGAGCTCTGCACCCTGCAGGGGCTTTTCCTTTTCTGCAATGTCTCAAAAGCAAGTTGTTTTGCACTTGCTACAAAATCCCCCTTCACATGACCATGATTAATGCTGACAGGGGGAGCCCTGGATGCTACTTCCCCACCTTGTCCTTCTCACTACGCCAGGGAGACCTCCTGCTCCCCAGGCTGGCCTGGCCACAAGGGACAGGCTGCCCTGCGGTGGAACACAGGGTCCTGCCAATTAGAAACACCCAAATCTGCTATGCTGGGCTGCATCACCAGCAGCGTGACCAGCAGGTCGAGGGAGGGCATTCTCCCCCTCTGCTCTGCTCTGGGATGAGACCCCCCCTGCAGTCCTGCACTATGCTGCTGGTGTCTGGTAGAAAAGCAGCCCTGCAGGGCCAGTCACGGACTAACTGGTTCAGCTGTTGCCCGCACGCAGCCAGGGGAGCACAGTGAAGGTTTTTCAGCCTGGCCTAAGCTCTGGGCTCCCTTTTCCTATTCCTCGTGCCATTTACAGCTGCCTCCAGCCACCCAACACCCGTTTTCACATGGGGATGTGCTAGAAGGAGATCTGTAGCCTTCCCACTGACAGACTTCATGAAGAGAGGGAAAAGAGGAAGAAGGTTACCATGTTGAAGAAATCCTCACTTCCGCTGGGCTGGAAGTTCAGGCGAGCAAAAGACAGGATGATACTGCACAGATTCGTGACTGACAGCTGCTTGGTGTTGTCCAGGGTGTACTGGGGGCAAAAGCAGAGGTTTAGGTCTGTCCTACATGAGTATAAAATCAGGGAAACATTGAAACCATCAGCCAAGCATGCACCCAGCCCCGTGGCAAGATGGGAAAACAAGAGCAAAAGACCTTTAGGGCTTCCCTGGGATTTTATCTTGGCACAAGGGAAAGCTGTGAGTGAAAGCAGAGCTCTGGAATATTCCAGAATAGATGCAAAATGCAGGCGCATAAACTGGGGCAGAGCTGGGGGAGAGGAGCAGCGCTGGCACTCAGGGCTGGAGGCTCAGACAGAGCTGAGACCAGCCCCAGCTCCGCACGGATCCCAGTGCTGACTTTAGCGGAACATGATAATCAAGTCCTGTCAGACTCAATTACAGCCACTGGCTGGGTAGGGAAAACAGTGACGACATCCCAGGGAGCATCTCGGGAAAGTTGGGGGAAAACTGCTCCCATCTCCCGGGAAGTGGGGTGCCAGTGGGAGCTCCCCAGCACCCCCAGACCTCCTCCTCCTCACCTGTGCAATGGCCTCAAACAGCGGCAGGCTGAGCCACTTGAGGAGGGCGAAGGACCTGATGCAGCGTGTCACCTCGGTGGGCGTCATTGTGGGGATGTGGGGCTGCAGGTCAGTGGCTATCTTCTGGAAGACCTGGGGCTGGTGGAAATTCAGTTTTCCTTAAAGGAGCAAAGAGAAAGTGGCAGCCACTTACAAGGAGCTGGTGTGGGAGCCATGCCTGGACAGGAGGTGGCAGCACAAGGGAAAGCACGAAGCTATTCATTTGGAGCAGAGCGGTATTGCCTCCCCAGTTGCCTTGGTCCTATCCTTTCTGCTCAGACCAAGTCTCTACCACGTCCTGCTGCACCCACCAGCTCTCAATCCCGATGCCAACTCACTGCTCCAGCCTCCACCTAGCGCTGGTAGCAGAGTTCAGCTCCAGTGTCTCCATCTACAGTTCCTGGTCTGGCCAAGAAGGGCCCTGAACTCACTAAGGCTACCGGGAACCTCACAAGGTTCAAGTCAGCAACGATCAGCAACCAGCAGCATCAACACTCAGAGGGGCTTGGGTCAGTGTGGACCAGCCAGGAGGGGACAGTCCCCATGAGAGGGCCACAGGCAGGGTCTGAGACCAGCTGCAGCAGCAATGACAGGTACAAACCATCCTGGCACAACAGTGTGGCACCTTCAAGCATCAAAGAGAAATGTCAGCGCAGTGTCCTGGCCAAGAGCATCTCTACTGCAGTGGCTACAGCACTGCCAGAGCCTGTCCAAACCATGTCCAGCCATTGTAATTGTCCACTTTGTACATTTTAAGGCTGGGGAACTGCTGGATTAGCTCTGTGTATGACCCAGACCCATGTGTACTGTCCAGCTGCCCTTCCTGAGCAGGAAGACCTACAGCCCTGCCTTTGAGAAAGGTGCCCAGCAAGGGTTTGGATGCTGTGACACATGCAGCATCCACCACTCTCCTTGAAACTTGTTCCAGATTGGCCAACTTCACAGCAAATAAGCTGGTAACGTCAACAAGAGAAGCACAAGCTCCCTCCAAAGCCAGGTCTGCTGGGTCATTTCGTTACTTTAAGGGTATAGCTAACCTATGAAAGCTGTCCAGGCCCCAGCGGCTGTCAGAAGAGCTGTTCCCACTACCAGAAGTTTGACAATCAACTGAAGAAAAGCTCCTTCTTGGCTCTCCTGGCTTCCTTTATCTCTCCTTGTTTGGATTTTCCACCGACTACCAACAGCAAGAGAACAGGACCACGTAACATTGCATGAAAAGAGGAGCCAGAGAACTAAGGATCACAAACTAAATTATCAATTACTGCTACTCTGCTGTTAATAGACCTGTTGTGTGTTGGGTTTGTGACCATTGTGTCTCTGGTGGCTCTGGTCTAGCCTGTGGCAAGGAACAGCACCATGATGGCTGTAACCACCCCTGAGTGTCTTGCTAGTGCTTGTACATTCCAGGCAGAGGGGCTCCCTCGCACACCAACCACCCTTCCAAAGTACTCTCTCATCACAAGTCCCCTTCTCTCAACACACTGGCACGAAAATGGTGTATCTGGGTTCACTCCACCTATGCTTGGAGCTGGAAACTACCTCACTGCACTGGCTGGTATGCTAGGTCCAGACTAATGCACCTCATGGGCCTTTCTCCTTTATCTGGCTGCAGCAGCAATGCTATCAAATCCCCACTCAAGTGCCCCAAATCAGCTGGACTCTACCACATGTAACGTCCAGCAGCTCCCAATACAAAAAGCCATTTACCATAGGCAAAAATTAGGTCCATCAGGATGTTGAGGCTGAGCTCAGAGTGCTTCTGAATCAGGTGGTAGGACATGGCTCGGAGCAGAGGCACGCAGCGCCGGTTCTGGTAGGCTAGAGCCAGTGTTATTTTCCGGACATCATCGGGGTTGAACTGTTCAGCAAGTTCCAGAGCCTGCCAGGAAATGTTTGGAACAGCAATGTAAAGAGAAACCACAAAACTTGAGTACCTCAAGTCCTGCATCCAGCTCAAGCGAGCCCAGAGGAGGCCACAAAGATGATCCGAGGGCTGGAGCACCTCTGCTATGGAGACAGGCTGAGAGAGCTGGGCTTGTTCAGCCTGGAGAAGAGAAGGCTCCGGGGACAGCTTAGAGCAGGTTCCAGTGCCTAAAGGGGCTGGCAAGAAACCTGGAGAGCGGCTTTTGACAAGGGCAGGCAGGGACAGGACAAGGGGGAATGGCTTTAAACTGACAGAGGGGAGATTTAGATGAGATCTGAGGAAGTTTTTCCCTGTGAGGGTGGTGTGGCCCTGGCACAGGTTGCCCAGAGAAGCTGCGGCTGCCCCATCCCTGGCAGTGTTCAAGGCCAGGTGGGACGGGGCTTGGAGCAACCTGGTCTAGTGGAAGGTGTCCCTGCCCGTGGCAGGGGGTTGGAACTGGATGAGCTTTAAGGTCCCTTCCAACCCAAACCATTCTGGGATTCTATGAAAACAAGGTGCAGATCCAGCCTTTACACAGAGTGGGATGCACCGTTGCTACCAGCTCAGCCCCTCCACAGGTGATGGGGACTGGAACCAACAGCCAGTGTTTAGCACACGGTGAGGCTAAGAGCTGGGAGGGAGGGCGAGGGGAAGCAGGCCCTTGTCCTCTCAGCAGAGCTCAGCCAGGATCTCTGGTTCTGCCTTCTGCAGCGGGTGGGACCTCAGCATGCACTCCATCCTATCCCCAGGCACTGTAACATGCTGTCAGGCAAACACTGACAGAGCAAAGGCACCCGCTGGCAGATCAGCACCCCACTTTCCACTGTAATTTCCATTTCATTTGCAGGACACTAACCCATCACCATTAATTTGGGTACTGCATAAGCCAACGACCCCATTGGATCCAGGTACAGCACTCTACCTTGCCACATGCTGGTGTCTGCAGCACTTATTTATCCCCAGGGTCCAGGGAGAGGGACGGTGGGGCTCAGGAGCTACAGAAGTTGCTGTGGCAGCTGTTTGGCCAGTCCCCAGCATGGGCTGGATGAGGACTGAATTTGACGCAGCTGCTTTCAGAGTTCCTGCAGCGGCTCTGACCCAGGAAAGGACATTTCCCTACTCCTGCGAGGAACAGGGATGTACCGAGCCTGTGTGGAACTAGTGTTCCCACATGGGATGGGCTGCAGGCGATGGGGCTCTCCCACTGTTGTCACCTGCGGGGAGGTGGCCTGTCTGAAGGGAACAGAGATGGAAGTGAAAGCCCAAGCCTGTACCTTGTCCTCCAGCCGGTCCATCAGAGCTGGGGAGATGTGCCCAACCTTGCCCATCAGCATCACCACAGTTCGGGTGCCCTCGAGCTCTGTCCAACGCAGCTCCAGCTTCTTGACGATTTCATTCAACAGCTGGCTCTCCTTCCCCTGCCTGACCGCCAAGAACTCCGCCAGGGAGGCAAGATGCTTAAAGGTGAAGCGCCGCAGCCGCCACAGCACCTCCTGCTCCACTGACTGCATCTCTCTAGTGTTTCTGTCCATCCCCAGGGAGTAGAGGCTCTTCAAAAGGTTCACCAAGGTGTTATTCCACACCTGAGAAATCTGGCAGCAAAAAGAAGTAAGGGAAAGGTGTTGATCAGAGACAGCGTGAGAGTATTCAGTTGCCAGTCACGTCAAACACCAGGCACTGCTCTCTCTCTATGAAGAACTGCACAGCAATGAGGGGGTGGCAAGAGAGACCTCCTTAGGCTGAGGACATCTAGCTGTCTCCCACCATGACAGGAGACCTCTGCTCCCCCTCACAGGTGTAGCCTGCATGGTCAGAATCAGACCAGAGTGACCCAGGCCCTGGCGAGGAAGACGTACCTCAATGCCTGTATGAGAAGCCAAAGCCATGCAAGGATCCCAGCAGCATGGATGAGCTGAGGAATAACCACACACGTCGCTTATAGAGCGCTCTCTGCCTCAGAAAAGAAGCTACACACATTCACCAGCTGGGTGAAATACTCAGGCTTTACCCTCCTCTGGAAGCACTTAAGCTTCCTTGTGGTGTGGCTGGTGAAACGAAGAGCGGTGGGAAAGGGTAGAAACTTGAGGGTCTCAGGGAGGAAATGCCATGGGACTCCAACTCGTCTCTGCATCTCAGGTCAGATGACACTTATCCTGAAAGCTTCCATTTCTCTCCAGTGTCTCTGAAAGCGTCTTCCCTGTGAGGCCCTGGCACGAGGTCCTGGCACAGGTTGCCCAGAGAAGCTGTGGCTGCCCCATCCCTGGCAGTGTTCAAGGCCAGGTTGGACAGGGCTTGGAGCAACCTGCTCTAGTGGAAGGTGTCCCTGCCCATGGCAAGGGGTTGGAACTGGATGAGCTTTAAGGTCCCTTCTAACCCAAACCATGCTGTGATCCCACACTGTGAGGCCCAGGAGCTGCAGTTATTTCTGCAGCAGCTGGCTGGGCCAGCACCAACCACAGCGGATGACATTGAATTTGACAGAGCTGCTGAGGTTTGACAGTAGGACGTGCCGAGCACAGTGCACTGGTTCCCTTCAGATGCTTCATCTTTACCCAGTGGCTTCTCTGCTGTCCAGCTGTGCAGCTCTGCTGCACCTTGGCCAAGATGCAGCTTTATCTTACTGGGAAAACAGAAAATTCATGGGAGCAGGAGCAAGGCAGAGTTTATTGAGGATGTTCTCTCACTGCATTTTACCTCTGGTACAAAAAGTCAGGGTTTTAGACAGAAACAATGAGGCACCTTGCCTTGAGCTGGCCATTTTCCCTCCTGATCCCAGCAACTTCAGCTTGGAAAGGCAAAGCACAAACCCTTAACAAGCTGCTGGCTCCAGCTGGCTGCATGGGTTAAATCCCAGGAGCACTTTCTGCTTTCCACCTTGTATTCCTTCCTGAGACTGCTTCTGCCACAGGAAGGGAACTCACCTGAGAATCTGTGATGCTGACAAGCTGCTGGAACCGTTCATCCCGCACAATACTCTCCGTTTCCAGCTTTTTTTCCGCTGCAAGCCGGGAAAGTTGAGTAATTATTAGGGAGGCCTGGTTGCTAGTAAGAGGATGGAGCTCAGCCAGCCGCAGGAGCTCCTGAGGACTTGCGGCTGTTTCAACCAGTTCCCCGATCACTTTGTACTCTTGACTCCTGCTGTCCTCCACCAGCTCTTTGACCGAGAACCCATCCGCCCAGCTGCAAGGGCTCGAAGTATGAAATGAAGCGAGAGGTGCTTGAGGCAGAGCTCTTGCCACCGCCACCTTCCCAGCCGGCACCAGCAGGGACGGCGCGACTGCCGAGGCAGGACAGATGAAGGCACCCACGTGCCACCAGCAGCAGCGTCGCACCAAGCGGGCTGCCATGGTGGAAAGCCGGGGCTGGAAACCGGCTGGGGGTCAGCGCCGCATGTCAGGACAGGCTGTGAAAGGAAGAGAAATGTTTTAGGAACAGGAGAATTTAATAAATAAATAGGTAGTGGCCAAAGTCTGGTAATGGTTGTGTCCCTGCCTGTGGCAGGGGGTTGGAACTGGATGAGCTTTAAGGTCCCTTCCAACCCAAACCATTCTGGGATTCTATGATATAAACCCAGTGTGCAGCCAGCAAAAGGGTGAAGGGGGACACCTCTGGTCCAGGGATCAGGGGCAGCAAGTGCAGCTAGAGGACGCAATAAAAGGAGGCAATAAAAGGTTTCTGATGATCAGCTGGCAAAACACCGCTGTGGCAGAGGCACTTCCCCGCTGGGGCTAAACTCTTGACAGACCCCCTTAGGAGCTGCTGAACTCCAGCACGGCTTTCCAAGGCAGCACGCAGCCACTTTGGAATGGCTGCTGTAGGTCTGGAGCACATCCAGCTCCCCACCAGCCCTGACTGGGCCTCACCCATCCCTGGCAGCGTTCAAGCCCAGGTTGGACGGGGCTTGGAGCAACCTGCTCTAGTGGAAGGTGTCCCTGCCTGTGGCAGTGGGTTGGAACTGGGTGAGCTTTAAGGTCCCTTCCAACCCAAACCACTCTGGGATTCTGTGACTCCCCGCTGCTCCCGCTTTCCCCACACCGCCCTCCCTGGGCTCCCTCCTCCCCTGCTCTGCCCGTGTCCCTCACAGGCCCGCGGCCCGGCCCCGCCGCCGGCCGGTTCCCCTCAGAGCCCCCGCACCCCGAGCCGGGCCCTCCGCCCGCGGCTCTTCCGCTCAGCGCCCCGCGCCCGGCTCTCCCCGCCCGGGCCCGGCCCTGCCCGCCCGCTCCCGCCGCCGCCGCCGCGCTGACCTCGGCCGCCGCAGCCGCACGGCGGGCCGGCACGGAGGCACCGCACGCATGTGCGCCGGCGCGGGCTGACGGCGTCATGTCACTGCAGCGAGCGCCCATTGGGTTGCGCGGCGGCAGTTCCGGCGCTCGGCGGCGCGGGGCGGGGAGGGGAGGGCGGCGTGGCCGCTGTCAGGCACCGCGGCACGGACCGGGGTCGGCGCGCTGGGGGCAGCTCCCCCGGCTCCAACCCCTGCCACGGGCAGGGACACCTTCACTAGAGCAGGTTGCTCCAAGCCCCGTCCAGCCTGGCCTGGAACACTGCCGGGGTGGTCCTCTCAGCCTGTCCCGATACGCGGCGCTGACCCCCAGCCGGTTTCCAGCCCGCTTGGTGCGACGCTGCTGCTGGCGGCACGTGGGTGCCTTCATCTGTCCTGCCGCGGCAGTCGCGGCGTCCCTGCTGGTGCCGGCTGGGAAGGTGGCGGTGGCAAGAGCTCTGCCTCAAGCACCTCCCACTTCATTTCATACTTCGAGCCCTTGCAGCTGGGCGGATGGGTTCTCGGTCAAAGAGCTGGTGGAGGACAGCAGGAGTCAAGAGTACAAAGTGATCGGGGAACTGGTTGAAACAGCCACGAGTCCTCAGGAGCTCCTGCGGCTGGCTGAGCTCTATCCTCTTACTAGCAACCAGGCCTCCCTAATAATTACTCAACTTTTCCAGATCTCAGCCTGTCTCCATAGCAGAGGTGCCCCAGCCCTTGGAGCATCTTTGTGGCCTCCTCTGGGATCACTCCAACAGCTCCAGCTCCTTCTTATGTCGGGGCCCCAGAGCTGGATGCAGGACTGAAAGGGGGATCTCACCAGATGGAGATGTGGGGAGAGGGTGGGTGAGATCAGGCTGCTGTGGAGCAGGAGGTGCTGTTGGTGCTGCCCCTCTACAAGCCCAGTGTGCCTGAGCCCTCATGCTGCCCCACTGCCATCCCTCCATGGCCCTCCTCCTTCCTCAGCCCTGTTAAAGCCCCATCAGATGCAGCCCTTGTGGCTACACAGCTTCTTTGGGGGTGATTTCCCCACAGCCCTCCCCAGGCTGCAGGGCTGATGGACCAGCCATGCCCTCCCCTTTGCTGCTGAGGTAGAAGTCAGCCATGTTCTGCCTCACCCACCCCCCGTGTTTTCTTTCCTGCTCTATCCATGTCCAAACAAATGAGGGCCCGGCTGTGGGAACTAATAAAAGGCAAATAAATATATGGGTTGCCAGGAATGAGGAGGGGCAGCTCAGTCTTGAGGTGGTCAAATAAAGTGGGGACTGATTTATGAGCGGGGTATTTCTCACTGCTCGGGGCCTTTGTGTTTGCTTTTGGGGATGTTATTTACCCCTCCTCCCAGCACGGGGTGAGGAGTTGGCCTGAAAAGCGCAGCTGTAGCTGCGTGAGGATGTGGTTACCCCGGCTAAAACTCACCATGCTTTCCCTTTTTGTTCCCAAAATGGCTTTGCGGGATTTCATGTCTGTTTTGCAAGAGTGGAGCCTGCTTGGGGTTTGCACAGGACACTTAAAACTAATACTTAGAGGTCTTGATACTGGTTTTTGATTGCTGCTAAATCCTAAGTTTGACCTGCAGGGAAAATGGAGCATAAAAACTTCCTCTGGAAGTGCACCCTCCCATGGGACCCAGCCTCTTGCACTGGGCATCATCCCAAATTCTGCTCTGTACAAGCATGCAGGGCAGTGATCCTGCTTTTTGCCCAGCTCCCCCCCTCAGGATCTTGAGCTTCACCATCCCGTGGTCATCACAGCCGATGCTGCCCTGACCTTCTCATGTCCACCAGCAAATCCTAGTTTGTCAGCAGTCCAGTGGAGCACCTGTGGCTCCTCTGTTCCTGGCTCCAGAGCCATCTTCCAGGCCACCCATGGAGTGGTGTGTCCAGTTCTGGTCCCCACAACTCAAGAAGGACACAGAGTGGAGAGAGTCCTGAGGAGGGTCAAAGGGCTGTTGAACCTGCTCTAGGGGGGAAGACTGAGGACATTGAGTCTCTTCTCTCTGGAGAGAAGTCTTGTGGGGACCTCATCCCAGTAGTCCAGTGCTCAAAGGGTGGAGGCTTTCAAGGAGCCATGAGGAGAAGACAAGGGACAGTGGGTGCTGGGAGAGGTTTCATCTCAACTTAGGTTATACAGTGAGTTGTTCCCTGGAAGAACCTCCCCAGGGACATCGTGGAGTCCCCATTACTGGAGGTTCTCAAGATGAATGGGGTGCAGGACAATCCCGTCTAGGGTCCCTTCTCCACAGAAGGTTGGACCTGGTTGCACCTGGATCTTTCCAGGGCCAAGCTGGGCTGTCCCATGGGTCTGTGATTGACAGTGTCCATCCCTGGGGACTTCCCACTAGCTGTGACCTCGGTGCGCTTGTCCCCACTTGATCTACAAGCTGCTGGGAGAACGTACTCAATGGTTTTCGCCGGCCACGCAGCTCTCAACCTGTTGGGTGGCTTTGGGCTTCCACTTGCTGTGCACAGTGGTGCAGATAGGGTCATCTTCCGGGCAGAGTTCCTTGAGGTGCTCCTGGAGATTCCTGCTTGGCCTCAGAGAGGGCAACCGCTCCCAAGGCTGGTGTTTGATCAAACCCACCTTGTTTGCTGAGGGCTACAGATGTCTTCATGGGCGGATGTTCTATCCGCCCAGCCATAAAACATCACCAGGGGCTGGAAAGCCCCGGCCGTGGGGCAGGGTGGCTTCTTCATCCAGCCCCGTGGGAGAACGGGGTTGAGAAACCCAACATGGTGTCACCCCGTGTCCCCACCAAACCCGGGTCAGCTCTGTGGTGGTCACCCGTAAGAACATCGAGTCCAATTGTTAACATGGCATGCCAGGCCACCACTAAATCATGTCAATCAATGCCACATTGTCACGTCTTTTAAATCCCTCAAGGGATGGCGACTCCACCACTCCCTGGGCAGCCTGTTCCTGTGCTTGACAACACTTTTGAGGAAGAAATTGCTCGTAATATTCAACCTAAACCTCCCCTGGTGCAACTTGAGCCCATTTCCTTTTGTCCTATCACTCGTTACTTGGGAGAAGAGGTCAACCCCTATCTTGCTACAACCTCCTTTCAGGTAGCTGTAGAGAGCAATAAGGTCCCCCCTCAGCCTCCTTTTCTCCAGACTAAACCCCCAGGTCCCTCAGCTGTTCCTCATCACACTTGTGCTCCAGACCCTTCACCAGCTCTGTTGCCCTTCTCTGGACCCGCTCCAGCACCTCAATGTCTCTCTTGTAGTGAGGGGCCCAGAACTGAGCACAGGATTCAAGGTGTGGCCTCATCAGGGAGGTGAGCTGCTGAGCTGAGCACAGGGAGACAGCCCCTGCCCTTGGCCCTGCTGGCCACACTGTTGCTGATACAGGCCAGGATGCCCTTGGCCTTCTTGGCTGCCTGGGCACAAGCTGCTCATGCTCAGCTCTCGACTAACACCCCCAGGTCCATTTTAGCCGAGCAGCTTTCCAGCCACTCTTCCCAAGCCTGGAGCATTTTGCATGGGGTTGTTGTGGCCCAAGTGCAGGACCCAGCACTTTGCCTTGTTGAACCTCATACCACTGGCCACAGCCCATAGATCCAGCCTGTCCAGATCCCTCTGCAGAGCCTCCTACCCTCCAGCAGATCAACACTCCCAGCCAACTTGCTGTCATCTGAGGGTGCACCTGATCCCCTCATCCAGGTCACTGATAAAGATACTAAAGACAGGGCCCCAACACTGAGCCCTGCGGAACACTGCTTGTGACTGCCCACCAACTGGGTTTAACTCCGTTCACCACCACTCTTTGAGCCCAGCCATCCCACCCAGTTCTTTACCCATCCAAGTTGTGAGCAGCCAGTTTCTTCAGGATAATACTGTGGAAAACTGTGTCAAAGGCTTCATCTAGCCCTGTGGGAGAACGGGGGTGAGAAACCCAACCTGATGTCACCCTATGTCCCCATCAGACCTGGGTCAGCTCTTTGGTGGTCACTTTGGCACGGTGGTACCCAGGACCAGCACCCCGCATGGCCACGCTGTGATTCAACATCACCCCTGTCCTCATTTCACCCTCTCTGGGCACGCAGTGTCTTTCCATGGGGGACCCCTGTGGTGAGGGGACCTCGAACCCTATGGCCTCTCTTCTGCTGTGCAGTGCTGGGCCAGTGTCCTGGGGGTCAAAGGGGGATGGACTCAGCTCCTGGCCAGATTCATCCCACTGGGAATTTCCCAGTGCCACAGGGGGAAGTGTCAGCCCATGGGAACGCCCGTGGCGGCCGTGCCAGCACATCCAGGGCATACCTCATAAAAGGGCTCCCGGCACAGAGGGTGGCAGGAGGCAGGATGAGGCTGTGCCAAGTGCTGCCGTTGCTGCTGCTGGGGCTGGCCAGAGCCACCACGCCGGGGCCGAATGGATCCACACTGGGATCGGCTGGATCCATCCCAGCCTATCCATCCCAGCCCATCCCATCCCTGCCAGGACTCTGGACCGTGAGCTATGAGGATGCCGTCTCGGCAGCCGTGGACCTGCTCAACACAAGGGTCGTCACTCCCTATGTCCTGCGGCTCCGGGAGGCGCAGCCCCAGCCTGGCTGGGTGGGTGCTGAGCTCCTCCATCCCCACTGATGCACCCCGGTGGTGCAGGATCTGGCCCTTCTCAGGGCTGAATCTGGCCTGTTTTGGGGCTGGGTCTGACCCCTTGTAGGAATGGTGCCCACCCAAGCTGGGGCTGGGGCTGACCCCTCTCCAGCCTGGATGTGGCTCCTCGTGGGGCTGGATCCCTGAACCAAGTGGGTCCCTGATGGGTCCTGTCCCGTCTCCCAGCCCGGTGACCTGCAGCGCCGGCAGGAGCTGAGCTTCACCGTGGAGGAGACCTCGTGCCGGGCGCCGGGGATGGCCACTGCCGCCTGCAAGAGCCGCTGGTTCGGGGTGAGGCTGCGTCTCACGGGTCCCCAGTGGGGAGCAGCCGGTGGGAAAACCGAGGGATGGGGAGGGAGGTTCAGGCTCCTCTCGGCCTCATCTTCCCTGTGTCCCACTCTGCTTCCCCACAGGCAGTAAGCTGGTGCCGGGGCTACGCCTTCCTGGAGCAGCAGCAGCCCGTGGTGGAGCTGTCCTGCGAGAAGATGCCCATCAAGGTAAGGAGATGTCCGAAACGGCACCGTATCCCCTCTGCGTCCTCTTGGCTTTGCTTCCCTCCCTGGCTGCTGTGGGACATTTCCCCACGGAGGTCACCCAGACGCCCCTCGCCATCTCCCCGAGGTTTGACACCGCTGCTTCTCCTCCCAGCTCGGCCTGATCCGGAAATCCGGGGTCAAGGACCTTTTTGGCAGGATCAAGGAGCGTTTCAAGGGCTTCTTCCAGTGCAGCAAGATCTGGATCCGCGACAAACTGAACCTGAAAAAACCCAAATCCTGAGCGGGTGACACCGCGTCCTCCCTACGCTGTGCCCCCCACCCGGGCGCTCCGCTTCCAATAAACATCCCTGCAATGATCCCAGTGTCATCCCAATCCCTGTGGGTTCCTGTGCCGCCCCATCTGTGCCCCGACAGGGAGTGGGGACGATCCCTGAGAGCTCCCAGTCCCACAACTCCCCCAATGCCCAGACAAAGGGCTTCAAGGGCTGGGGGCACCCTGGGGAGTAGGGATGTGTCCCTGATGGGGACTTCCAGCACTTGGGACACGCTCAGGACCCCCCCACCCCATGTCCCCCCACAGTAACCACCGCTCTGTGGGCTGGGGCCAGGCGTTTCCGGAGGGGGAGAGGTTCCCCAACCTTCTGGAGCAGGGATAAAAGGGGATGCAGGGGGTGGCCGTGGGACAAGGATGCCGAGCTCCTGGGCGCTGGTGCTGGCGGTGCTGGGGGGGGCCTGCGCCCTCCCTGCCCCGGCCCCCCTGGCCTACACCCAGGTGCTGGCTCAGGCCGTCGAATCCTCAAACCAGCGCCCCGAGGTGCAGAACGCCTTCAGGCTGCTCAGCGCCGACCCCGAGCCCGCCCCGGTGAGTGACACCCCACCGGGACACCCCACTCGTGATCCCCGGCTCAGGCTGCTCAGTGCCAAGCCCATGGGGACATTTGGGGGGACACCAGAACCTCTGCATGGGGAGAAGTTTAGGGGTGCGGGGTGGGATGCAGGGGGATGGTCCTGACTGGACTGGCTCTGGGCACCTGGGGATGGGTGTCATTTCTCCCTGGTGGGTGCCACCACCCTGTCCCTGTCCCCATCCCAGGACATCCAGCTCAGCTCCCCGCAGCACCTCAACTTCACCATCACGGAGATGCAATGCCCGGCGCGCTTGAGAATCTGCCCTGATGCCTGCGAGTTCAAGGAGGACGGGGTGAGGGACAAGGGGGGCTCTTGGGGGGGTCACACCTCCTGTGGGGTCCCCAGCGTGGGGCCATTCCCCCCTGCCTGTCCCCGCACTCACACCCTGCTCTCTGCAGCTCGTCAAGGACTGCTCCGCACCCGTGCCCCAGCGTGGGAGCTCCGTGCTTGGTGTCACCTGCGTGGACTCCACCACGGACGTGAGTTGGGGGTCCCAGCGGGGGGGGGACATGCTGCAGAGCCTGGAGGGGGACTTGGGGGGTCCCCCCACCCTGTGACACCTCCTTTCCCCACAGCCCATCAGGGTCAAGCGCTTCTGGCTGCTGCTGGTAACAGCCATCAAGACGGTGGCTGCTGGTGTTGGCATCTTCAAGGCCTTCAAGGGATGAGACCCCCTCGAGGGGCTGCCATCTGCCCCCCTCCCACCTTGGTGTCCCCCCGACCCAAATAAAGCTGCTTTCCAGCCCCACTGTGCCTTTTCCTGCTGCTGTCACCCCACTGGGGACCGGGTATGTGGGGACAGGATGGGGGGTGATGCTGATGGAGGAGGGTCCTTTGGTGGGGAGCAGAGTCAGCCCCCCCAGAATGGGCCTGGCATCACCCAAGCCCCATGGGCACTGCCAGCTCCCCGGGGCCTCATTCTGGCACTGCCCTTATGCGGGGTCTTGCCCTCTTGGGACTGAGACAGCACCGCAAGAGCAAAGGGTCCCCTGGGAGCTTATGCCTGCCGTGGGGTCCCCATGGGGTGCGCGTGGGGCACAAACCCAAGGGACCATTGGCCCATTGTGGGGTGGGGAGAACAGGGGAGTACATCTCCAGGGGCCACCGGAGCCAGGGCTGCAGCCATGACCGTGGTCTGGTGCCTTTTGGGGTGCAGGGGTCTCCATGCCACAATGTCCCCATCCCAAACTGCCTGTGACAGCCCTGATGGCACAGCTGAGGCCAGTGCATGTCCCCCCCCCCCGGCAGGGGTCAGTCACAGGGGACCCCTTGGGAGCTGAATTCCCCCATGGCCCTTCTCTTATATCTCCCTGGGTAGCCCAGGGACCTGGTGCCTCCCCCACCACCATCACCATCATTTTCGGGGGACGAACCACCGTGAGGACAATGACACCATAGGGGCGATGTGGGTTGAGATGGGAATGGTGCCTTTTTTGGGAGGGGGGTGCCCTGGGGGCTCTCTGGAGCAAAACTGGGCCCTATCCCCAATGTCAACCCCATGTCCCTTCAGGTCCAAGCTCTTGATCCCCAAGGCGGGGACATCCCGGGGTGTGGAGCTGCCCATAGGGACGATGTGGGGAGCAGAGCCCCCTCTCCGTGTGCCTCAGTTTCCCCCCAGCACCCCAGGAGGCAGCCAGGAGCCGGCTCACACACACGGGCCATGAAAGGCCCCTTTATTGGTTCAGCCCACGGTGACGGACACCCCGACTTTGCCATAGATCTTGATCTTGGGCCGAAAGTGCCGGACCTTGCCCAGGAAGCGCCCGAACCGGCCGCGCTGGACCAGAACCGGCTGCCGGAGGGAAAACGGGGTCACCGGGGTGAGGGGGATGCTCTGGACCCTGCATCCCACCTGGGGACCCCACACCTTGGACACCGCACCCAGGAGCCCACACCCAGGACCCCACGCTGGGGACCCCACAGCCCAGAGCCCACACGCAGGATCCCTGCACCCAGTTCCCCACACCTGGTCCCTGCTCCCACCACCCTTGCAGGACCGTGCACCCAGCACCCTGCACCCAGGACCCTGTGCCCATCACCCCATGGGTGCCACAGGACCCCCCATCCCATCCTCCACTGCTTGCGGGCTGGAGTCATCCTGGTGGGATGGAGATGTCGGGGTGTCCCTTTTGGTGACGGCAGACCCCGAGATGTGGGGAGGGAGGGTGGAAGGACACTGACACCCATGGGTGCTCCCACCCACTGTCAGTGGGCGCTGCCGCCCAACTCACGTTGGAGGAGGCATCATTGCAGTGCAGGTCAATCTCAGGGGAGCTCTGCAGGAACTGCACTGGCCCTGAGCACTCCTTGATGACCTGGGGGGGAAGACATGACACCTTGTGAACCCTGGTGAGGACACCCTGTGTGTCCTTCCCCATCTCCATCCTCATCCTCACCCCATTCTCCTTGAAGTCGCAGTCTTCAGGGTTCATCCGGGCACTTGGGCTGCACTCCGTCTCCATCATGCTGAAGTTGAGTGCCCGCAGCATGGTCAGCTCGAGGCCCTGTGGGGATGCAAGTGACTGTGTGGGTCACTAAATGGGGGGGGATCATGAGTGGGGTGTCTCGGTGGGGTGTCACTCACCGGGGCGGGCTCGGGGTCGGCGCTGAGCAGCCTGAAGGCGTTCTGCACCTCGGGGCGCTGGTTGAAGGATTCGACGGCCTGAGTCAGCACCTGGGTGTAGGCCAGGGGGGCCGGGGCCGGGAGGGCGCAGGCCCCCCCCAGCACCGCCAGCACCAGTGCCCAGGAGCTCGGCATCCTTGTCCCACGGCCACCCCCTGCATCCCCTTTTATCCCTGCTCCAGGAGGTTGGGGAACCTCCCCCCTCCGGAAATGCCTGGCCCCAGCCCACAGAGTGGCGGTTACTGTGGGGGGGACACGGGGTGGGGGGGTCCTGAGCGTGCCCCAAGCGCTGGCGCTGTCACATCTGGTCACTTTTGGGGACATGGCCCCACTCCCCAGGGTATCCCAGGGAGCCCCTTGGGGGGAGTTGTGAGACCCCATTGCTGGCATTGGGGCACCAGCACCAAACCCCAGGAGTTGCCCCATCTCTGTTGCCCAGCTCTGGGGGGGTGTCTCCCTGCCCCCCAACCTGTGTCAGCCCCACACACGCACACGTATCACCCCAAAATATCTTTATTCCAGCTCCACTGGGGACAGGGGGCGGCGGGATGTCCCCAGGAGGGATGTGCCAGCATGGGGCCGAGGACGCTGGGGTGGTCGTGAGGAGGAGGAGGAGGATGGTGATGATGATGATGGGTGACCTGGGTTGGTGCCAATGGCTCGTGGGGTGCCGGGGGCGCGGGACTGGGTGCTGCTGCCGGGCTGTTTGGGGGAGAAATGAGGGAGAGCTTCACTCTGCAGCCAAAACACGTCCTCAAAAGTTGGGGGAATACATCCCACCACTGCCCCCACCAAAGGACTGGGGGACATGGAGCCCTCACCGGCTCCTTGCCGCACTCCACCATTGACAGTGGCACGTCGGGCAGGAAGGCAAAGACAGAGACCTGGGCCGTGCACCGCTGTACCTGGGGGATGTATCGACCCTGAGCATCTTGGGGACACTTTTGTCCCCCTCCATGTTTCGGGGGGACCCTGTCCCACACTTACCCTGCCCGGCCGGGCTTGGCAGCCGGCCCCGCGGCGGTCAGGGAGGTTTTTGGGGCAGGCGGGCTGCCGGGCAGTGAAGTTGATGCTGAAATGGGTGCCCCAGTCGAACGTCTGCTGGGAGAACAAGGATGGGGTCCTGGGGGCTTCCCAGTGCCAATGGGGAAAGGGGTCCCCGCCGGGACGGGTGCCGGGGCTGCACCCACCCATTGCCCAGCCTGCTCCTACCGTCCTGGCGACTCCCAGCATCTTCAGCAGCCGCAGCTCCTGCCCGTGGGTCTCCAGCACCGAGCGCGCCAGGTCGCGGGGAGCCGGCAGCCCCGGCGGGACAGCAGCACCGGCCGCCAGCAGCACGGCTCCCAGCACCAGCGCCATGCGGCCAGGAAAGCAGGGGACCAGGGAAGCGGCCGTCAGCTCGGGATCGGGAATCAGCTGTCAGCTCTGCGCAGGGGCCCCAGCTCGTCCCGCTTCGCCTCCAGGATAAACACTGGGCCCCGCTGCTGTGGGGAAGGGATTGGGTTGCTGGTGTTTTCCTTGGCCTGGTGCCGTGGTGGGTGCTTGCCCGGACCTGGCGGAGATGCCAGGCTGATTCCCCACAGCGGCCCCTTCCCTTCGCACACTCCCTGTTTCACAGCATGACGGTACAAGCGGTGACCCCGGGATCCAGCCAGCCAGGCTCAACATCCCGCTCCTCCCGAGTCGGGTGTGAGGGCATCCTCCTGGCTCCTATGGAGAGAAAACCCAGGGGTCGCCTCCCCCTCCCTGTTTCTTTACAGTTATTGGGATGTTTTCAAATCCCTCTCACTCTGCTCAGAGCTCAGACTTGGCTAAACAGCCCGGCCTCTGATGGAGATTGTACCATCGCCCTTCCCACCCCACTTGAAAACACCACATCAGCTGGCAAGGGTATGAATTTCAGGTTAAGTGACAGTAAAAGTGCCCTTTTGGGGTAGGGACACAGAAGAAAGAAGCAGCACAGCAAAACCCTGGGTGACTTAGGGCTCATTTCTCCAGAATTCAGTATTTTTCTGTCCCTTTATGGACACTTCAGTGGCTGAAGGGCCAGGAGCTCCCCTTTGTCTTTGGTTTATCCATAGAGGGAAAGCAAAGAAATCCTTGGGAAGGAAACCCCAAAGCCTGGCTGGCTGAGCCTCCTGGGACCACCGTGCTTCGAGGACCAGCTTGGCAGCCCGTGGGTCATCAACAGCCCCGGCTTCAGCAGGTTTTCAAGCCGCTGCTCCTGCAAGTGTGTTTGATCCAATATTCATGTTTTTATGGACATGAAGCCCCTCTGGGAGATTCTGGGAGGGAGATGGGATGGAAGATGGGACAATGGCCTGCTGGGAGAGCAGCCCCACGAACATTGAAGCCTCCTCTACACAAGGCGACCATCAGGACACGTCCCGGAGAAGATGCTATGGAGTGGGAAGGAAGAGGCACAATCCCCCTCAGGGATCACCAGCAGAGACATAAAACACCGTGTGGTCCTTCCCCCCGAGGTGATGGAGGTGCCCCATCTGCAAAGACCCCACCGCAGCTCCAGCTCTGGTATTCACAGCCCAAAAAGCAACTTCATTTTCATTCCAGTGTTCATGGGTGGTTTGGTTTTTGATTATTTTTTCCTTTTTAAAGAGTCTTAGCAGCATGGAACCCCCAAATGAATAACCTGGTAGTTACATGGAAGAAATAGATATATACTGACAAATCACATTTATAGCCAGATACTTTCATTATATATACCTAAAATATACATAGTACCTGAATATATAGACATCCACATATACACCCAAAGTTCAGATCCCGAGTGACGCTGGGAGTCAGGTAGGAACAAGGTGGAGGACTGGATTTGGGGGCTGGGGTGAACATCCAGCTTCTCACGGCTTGGAGCTGGGCAGGGGACAGGTTCCGAGCTCCCCAAAACACTAGGATTGGGCAGGACAAGGGGCGAAAGCCCCCATACCTTTGCTGCTGCCAGTGGGATTAGTGTCAAGTTCTTTCTGCCCGAGCAGGCAGGGGTGGCAGCTGCCTGTCCCTGCCTGCCCACGGCAGTGGAAGAGGTATGGCTTTGCCGAAGGGTGGCACGGGAGGACACGGGCATGGAAGAGAGCCCCGGAGGGATGGCGGTTCACAGTCATGCAAGAGAAGTGCTGAAGAGCTGATGCAGGCAAGGACTTTGCAGGGAGGGAGCTGCCGTGCTGCCTGGATGCTGCTGCTTCGAGCAGGCTGCTGCTTTGGCCCTGCCAGCACTCGGCCTCACGTCTTGTTCCTGGCACAAAACCCACTGTGGGCTTCCAGAGCTGACACATTCAACACTTAACTTTCTTGCCCTTCCTGAAAGATACTGGCCATGCTCTGCTCCAACTGCCTCTGAAACATCAAAAACATCCCAATAATTATAAAGACATCCCTTAAGTTAAACACCACCTTGGCCTGTTTCCTATTTTGAAACCCTACGACTGTTGCTTAGTGTCATTTACATTCAGCCTCCTCCTCCAAAGCTTGCTCAAACAATGCGATGGTTTAACTGACCCGTTTTCCTCATCCTAGTTTCCCCATCATGTGGCTCTTGTGGAGAAGTTTTCCCCACTGAGCTGAAGAAAGCACAGCTCTGCTCCGGGAAGCCAGCGATGTCTTGTGTAAGAAGCACCTTAGAAAAGGCAGAGCGTGGATGCGGTCTGGGAAGCGCTGCCGGTGGGTTTTCTCTGTCTCAATAACCAGATGTATTTTCAAAGTCATTCAAGTGGCCGTTTTTATGTCGCAATTAAGCCTGTCCCCACTCCCTGAGCCTATACCGGCACTTCCCAAAGGTGCAGCCGAAAGCAGAGCGCAGGGCAATGTGGAAAACCAACGGCAAGGAGAGGAAGGATTCGCTTGGCCACAGCTCCGAGCGCAGGCTAACAGGCACAGAGGGAGGCGGGCAGGTCCTTGCTCGCACCAGCATGTAGATGTATTCTGACATGTTTGATCTTTGGGGAGCCTCAGCCCAAAAAGCCAAGGGTGGGGATTGTTTTGTCAAGTGGTTTTTATGTGCGTGTATGTTTGTGAATGACACTTGAGCACCTGGAAACGCACCTCTGCGGGTATCACATCATGAAACGCTCTTTGAACCCCTCTCCGTATTGTCGTTAGGAAGACACCCCCCCCAAAGCCTTTCTTCTCAGATGGTGAGGAGGGGTATGCAGCCCACCCCAACCCCTCCCTCGTGGCACACCATCGGTGCCATGAACGTCCAGCGGTTTGTCTCCGGGTCATACATTTCTACCGAGCTGAGGTTGGACTGTCCATCGTACCCCCCCACTGCATAGAGACGGCCACAGTTTGCCACGAGGGAGACGCGGCTCCTCCGGGTGTTCATGGGGACGATCAGGTACCACTGGTCCGCCATGGAGCTGTAGACTTCGGCGATGCTGAGGAAGCCCGAGCCGTCGTAGCCCCCGCAGACGAACATCTTGCTGCCCAGTGAGGCTGCTCCGTGGCGGCAGCGCTTGTTGAGCATGCTGGCAACCGGGTGCCAGGTGCCCGTGTGGTGGTTGTAGTACTCCACCTGCAGTCACAGAGAGCACACGGTGTGAGAGGACCCTCGCCCGGGACCCACCATGCGGTGTGAGCACAGAGCCTGTGCTTCATCACACAACTGGAAACTGCTAGAGAACATAAGGTCACTCCTTGGTTTCATATATTTAGGTTCTGTATTGTTATTAAGCTTTTCCAACATTCGGGATTCCACACCGCTCCCACTGCCTGCAGCCCAGGAATTCACCAGCGAGTTCATGGGGCACAGACTGTGCCATACATGGGGCACATTCTGTGACATACCACACCTGGTATGTCACAGAAACCACAGCTGTAAAACCAGCTTTGAAGATGCTCCCTCCACCTCTCTCCCCTTTCGTCAGCTTCTGCGTGCTGTTTTAAACAGGGATCTGCGCCCCAGCACCAAAAGGACTGGACGCCCTTCAATTAAAAGTTCAATTGCCATGGGATTGTGTCTCAATATCAATGTATTAATTTCCCTCGTGCACACATCGTGCTGCTGCCCAAGGCAGAACCAGCCAAAGCTCTGTCAGACCCCAAGAGGGGCATGTCCGAGCTGTCCTTAACGACCCTCTAAGTGTCCCCTAACCTTAAGGGAGACCCCCCCGCCTCACCAGGCAAAAGATTTAAGCTTTAACAGTTCGAATTTTCCAGTTTCTCATGTTGGATGACCATCTGACCATTACCCCAGGGAGGTTGTGGATGCTCCATCCCTGGAGCCATTCAAGGCCAGACTGGACAGAGCCTTGGACCACGTGGTTTAGGGCAAGGTGTCCCTGCCCATGGCAGGGGGGTTGGAACTAGATGATCTTAAGGTCCTTTCCAACCCTTACGACTCTATGATTCTATGAAACTTGTTACACAGTTAAGCCTGTGTCCCACACTCTGTGGCAAAGGGTAGGGTCTCTTCCCTTCTGAAAGCAGCAGTATGCTCTGCACTTTCAGAAAAGGCCAGCACCTCATCTCTGTATGTTTGTAGAAGGGTTATCTGGCACCTCAGGAGAGAAAACAACACCATTTTGCATCCCTTGCATTTATAGAGAGGCTGTTAGATGGCTCCCTTCTGTAAGGGCTCCAGCACTGCTCCAAACTTGTCATGTTCAGGAATGAGCTCACACAAGATTTGTAGTTCTTGGCTCTGGGGTACTTCAGGCTGCAGATGACAGCCTGCCCCAATCTGCTGAGCGAGGCAGAAATAATTATTGCTGCTCCCAGCAAACCCCTTATTACAAATTTTCAAGGGCAGTGCATTAGTGACAGACCCAAATTGGATACAGCTCCTGCGCTCTCACTCCTCAGCACATGAACGAGTCTTTTCTGTTCTGCATCAGGTTTGGTTGTAGATATTTTTTTCGAGAACAGAAACACAGAGCAGTGGAAGAGGGCAAGCTGGCCTCTTACCACCAACTCCCCCTGCTGTGAAACTTGTTTCAGAGATAATGATAGAATCTCAGAGTGGTTTGGGTTGGAAGGGACCTTAAAGCTCATCCAGTTCCAACCCCCTGCCACGGGCAGGGACACCTTCCGCTACATCAGGTTGCTCCAAGCCCCGTCCAACCTGGCCTTGAACACTGCCAGGGATGGGGCAGCCGCAGCTTCTCTGGGCAACCTGTGCCAGGGCCTCACCACCCTCACAGGGAAGAACTTCTGCCTCACATCTCAGCTAAATCTCCCCTCTGCCAGTTTAAAGCCATCCCCCCTTGTCCTGTCCCTACCTGCCCTTGTCAAAAGCCCTTCTCCAGCTTTCTTGTCGGCCCCTTTAGGCACTGGAAGCTGCTTTAAGATGTCCCCAGAGCCTTCTCTTCTCCAGGCTGAACAAGCCCAGCTCTCTCAGCCTGTCTCCATAGCAGAGGTGCTCCAGACCTCTCAATAATAATTCAAAGCCATCGAACAGGCACAGAAAACAGAGGTAGAAGCCTGACATCTGGGATAGTTCAAAGCTCAAAGGTACAGGGATGCAATGATAAAATGATTTAAAAGTGAAGGAAGCAGAGAGACAACTAAATGCACTAGCTCGATCCTTTTGGTGCTGGGGAATAAAAGCAGTGCTTTCAGCCCAGCTCCCAGTGGGTCCCTGCCTATCTCACTTCTTCCTGAGCAAGAAGGGCCCAGGAAATGACAGAATTTGGTGGTGCAAACACTCATGGCACTTTACATGCACAGGGAAAGGGCACAGAGGTGTCCCAGCTCCAGCCTGACCTTCTGGCTACCTGCTGGAGATGAATCTCTGCTCAAGGCTTGCAGGAACCTGCAGCACCCTGCAGACTTACGCTGTTGAAGATCTGCAGGCCGTCGTGCCCTCCTGACACGTAGATCCGGCCCTCGAAGACGGTGACTCCAGCGGCACTGCGGTTGGAGCTCATGGGGGTCACTACTGTCCACCTTGCCAGGAGAGAGGAGAGGTTAGCAAGACTCCTGCAGGCATGGCACATGGATTATTTAGGATTTTCTAGGGCTGGGTTCTAGTAACTCTCCTTTCACCACCTATTTTATTTCAACTATGGCTTTTTTTGCTTGCATCCAAGTAAACTCTTGCAAGGAGTCGTGCTGCTCTGCTGTCAAGATATAAAGGCATTGCTCACTGTATTCCTTTTCCAGCTTGGACACCCAGCGGTGCCGTGGCACTACCTGAGCAGCAAACAGATGGATAAGCTGTAGGGCACAAAGAGCTCTTACTTGTTTGTTTCTGGAGAATAGGACTCCACGGAGTTGAGGGATGAGTTTCCATCGTATCCGCCACATACATAGATCTGACCATCCAGCACTACTGTTCCCATTGCGCTGCAATGAAGAGCAGGACATGGTGAGATGGCCGTAGGTGCTGCCTCACAGTCCGTAACACATAAATCAGCACAGCCTGCCTTGCCCCCTGCCTGCTCTCACCTCCTTCACCCCACTCAACCTCCTCCACCTTCTCCCCTGGCTTCACCTCCAAGCTGCTCAACCCCACCTGAGCTCTGAACCTCACAGGTCACAAAAGACACTTGTGGCACAAGCACACCCCATTTTCCTAATGAAAGGAACTAAACCAAAACACAGAGAAAAATTCTGATCCAGATCCTGGGTCAAAATCCCAGCAATTCCATGAAGGACCTCCCCACTGCTGCTGGTTGGAGGTCACACTGGTGAGGGACATTGCTGCACAGCTTCAGGAGATGTGCCAATTGCTCTCAAACATGAAGCTGCTTAAATCAAGGTGCCCGACTCTGTCATTACACCTTGTAAATCACATATTTGGCTTATAAAGGCAAATGGGACACTTCAGACAAACTAAAATCCCATCTTGGAAATGCAGTCATCAAAACTTCCCATAAAAGCTTGGCAACACAATCCTTGGTGATAAACCCCCAGCACTACAGCTGGAGCCGAGCAGTTTGTACAATAACCAACATTTTCCTCTGCACGAGAGCGCCTGATGCTCATTCTGCTCAGCTTCAAGGCAGAACAACCCAATTGTGGAAAAGCAACTGCCTCGCACCGTGGGAAAAGCTCCCGGGAACTTCACTCCTATGGAAAAACTGAGTTGTTCTGCTACAAATCAAAGCCAGGATTTCATGTACTCAGCCGCTTGCGGTGTGCTCTTCCCAAGCGATCACAGACCACAAAACACCAAGCCAGACCAAACCCTTATGGTAAAGAAGTGCTGCAAAGCTTGCAGAAAAGTGAACAATTTAATAACTCTTAGTGACCAGGCGCAAGTGCAAAGAAAACCGCAGCAGAAACCCTGGAAGATGTTTAAACATGAAAGTGGTGGGGAGGACAGGATGACCATGCAACTTAATAGGTGGGTTTTCAAAATGATATAGGGTAGGCTCCCAAACCCAACCACAAAACGGTTGGGAACTGTGCAGCTCTGTCCAGCAAGCACAAACACCTTCTGCTTAGCAGTAAAGTCTTCTCCCTGGATGATTAAAAACACTCCTCTCCTTCCCACCTGTGATTTTCTTATGATTTCTGGTAAGGAAAGAAAATGCAAGCACTGGCCAGAGATGGTAAAATGGGTTTATCTGACTCTGAGCAGCACAAGAGTTTCCCACATGGTGCTCGCCAGTGCTTCACCTTACCATCTAGTATCACAATGTGAAGAAATGAGGCTCTGACACCTCCTTTGGGACTCCAGTTCAAACCCTTACACACCTCACCAGCAGCACCTCATCACTCTTGATTTCACTCCCTGATGCCACCAAGCCCAAGATCTCTGTAGCTTACAGCCCACACTGCTCAGCTGCTTTTTACTTTCTGAGGCGTTAACAGCTTTCCTGGTTAAATCAGTGCTGTGATGCACCAAATAACTCTGTTGAGCTGCTGAAAGTTTTCCCCTCTTACCAGCAAACAGTGCCCAGAATCAGCATGAGTGCACCAAAGGTGGCCAAGCAAATCCCACCTACTTCTATGCAGCTCAACTGCTTTTTTCTTTTGCTCCCTCCCCACACATTTATTCCTCATTCAGAAAAACACCACCACTCAACACCTCCAGCCTTCCCTACAACCTCATTTTCTTTTTTCCTCCTCTCCTCTTGCTGCAAAGGTCCCCTGAGCAAGCTGCATGTACCTTCGCTTGCTGTTCATACTTTCCACTTTGGACCAGGAATCCATCTCTGGGTTGTAAACCTCCACAGTGCTCAGCCTCAGCTGACCGTCGTAGCCGCCAATGGCATAGAGGAGTCCATTCACCACTGCTACCCCGACCCGGCTCCGGGCCGTTGTCATCGGCTGGCACTTCTCCCAGCGGTTGGCAATGGGATCAAAGACTTCCACCACATTCAGCGAGTCACCTGCATAAAAATTTGCTACTCAAATTAAAAGAGGGAGATCTGCTAAAGCACTGTTCTAGCAATCTTGCCTGTAGCAGAGGTGCATGAGGGATAAGCAGTTGCTTATCCCAGTTGCTCTGACCCCAAAGATGCACATGACACTGGGAATCTGCCTGCTCTTCTCTGGAGAAGTGTCTGGGAAACGTCATATGTCCTACTCTGGGCTCTCACACATTCTATTCTAGCCTCCCTGCTCCCACATTAAAGTCAAGTTAGAGGCATATCCCAACCACATTTCTACGCACCTGTGAAGAGAGCCTGCTCTGAAAAATTCACATAAAGTGCACTTTGCAATGCAAAATGACTGCAGAGTGGTTCAAAGCTCGCCTGGGCTCTGTGCGTAACACTTGCCAAGATCTAGGCTGTGGAAGTGGGACCCATTATAACCTCAGAGTGGCAGCAGAGACCTGCAGTGGCACAAAGACGTTCTGAGGGCTGGAGCACCTCTGCTCTGGAGACAGGCTGAGAGAGCTGGGCTTGTTCAGCCCGGAGAAGAAAAGGCTCCAAGGACAGCTTATTGCAGCCCTTCAGTGCCTAAAGGGGCCGACAAGAAAGCTGGAGAGGGGCTTTTGACAAGGGCAGGTAGGGACAGGACAAGAGGGAATGGCTTTAAACTGACAGAGGGGAGATTTAGGTAAGATCTGAGGCAGAAGTTCTTCCCTGTGAGGGTGGTGAGGCCCTGGCACAGGTTGCCCAGAGAAGCTGTGGCTGCCCCATCCCTGGCAGTGTTCAAGGCCAGGTTGGACGGGGCTTGGAGCAACCTGGTCTAGTGGAAGGTGTCCCTGCCACGAACTGAATGAGCTTTAAGGTCCTTTCCAACCCAAACTATTCTGCGATTCTGTGATGATCCCACACCCCAACACCACCATTTAGACACCTCCAAATTCTGCTTGTTGCTATAGGCAAGGACACCACCCTCAAAATGCTGATTCTTTCAGTAAACTTGAGCTAGACAGAACTTCTAGCTGGAAGATGTTAAAGTAGGGGCACAGCCACTTTGAGCATTTCAGTGGAAGGGTCAAAGTGCTGCACAGAAGAGAAACTGCTCAAGGCTTCATGAGAGAAGTTCACAATCCCATCATCCCACCCAGCAAACTAGGCTACTCTCTCCACCGTGGGGAGCAGATATGCAAGGTACCTGCTGAGTTCAGTCCTCCGACAGCATAAATCAGTCCTGCAATGGACGTACAGCACCGAGGACGGGTCTTGAATGCGGGGAGGTGTGGCCGGCGCTCTGGCATGAGGTGATAATCTTTTGCCTCGTCAACTAGATCCCTGAAATCAAAGCCAAATAGTTAAAGAGCTCAGTTGACACGATGAAATCTGTCTTAAGTCAGATGCAGATTTAAGCAACTGCCTTTCCCCCAGCACGGCCAACACTTCTAGAAGGCAATGTTGCCCTGCTGCCAGGTTAAAATTGGGGAGGGTGCTTTGGATTTGTGCTATCTGCGATCTGTCTGGCGAGCCCCTCTGTCCTCAATCTCAATCTCTAAAACTGCTAAATCACATTCCGACACCTCCACCACACTGACAGCCCCATCCCTGTGGTGGTTTTCTAACCCCAAATCCAAGCCTCACCTGCATTTGTGGCAGCAGCGGACCAGGTCATCTTGTTGCACACGGTCAGTGAGAAACTGAGGTCGACAAAGGGGGAGGCGGATTTTGGACAGGAGCTCAGGTAAGAACGACTCTCTCTGGTCTCGGTCATACCGTATCCAAGCTAATGCAGCTTCAAATACCTGCCAGAAGAGAGGCATAGGAAGTTGGAGTTTTGGGATTTGTTTTTATTTTTGCAAGTTCCTGCTGCTGCCAGTTGTCTGATGGAACAGAAACCAGGTATTGACAACGATCTTCTCCTGATCTCAGGTGACATGGTTTCAGTACAGAACACTGATGCTCTGTACAGTGCCAGAAGGACGTGGAGCTGTTGGAGCAAGTCGAGAGGAGGCCACGAAGATGCTCCAAGGGCTGGAGCACCTCTGCTATGAAGACAGGCTGAGAGAGCTGGGCTTGTTCAGCCTGGAGAAGAGACGGCTCCGAGGAGACCTTAGAGCAGCTTCCAGTGCCTAAAGGGGCTGACAAGAAAGCTGTAGAGGGGCTTTTGACAAGGACAGATCAAGGGGGAATGGCTTTAAACTGACAGAAGGGAGACTTAGCTGAGACGTGAGGAAGAAGTTCTTCCCTGTGAGGGTGGTGAGGAGCTGGCACAGGTTGCCCAGAGAAGCTGTGGCTGCCCCATCCCTGGCAGTGTTCAAGGCCAGGCTGGACGGGGCTTGGAGCAACCTGCTCTAGTGGAAGGTGTCCCTGCCCCTGGCAGGGGGTAGGAACTGCATGAGCTTTAAGGTCCCTTCCAACCCAAACCATTCTGTGGTTCTATAGTGCACCAGAGGACCCTCCTGTTGTGTGACACTTGGGTGGCTTGGCCTTGGCATTGCTTTCCCTGCCTCCAACTTAGCCTGCAATAATACTGATCTATTGTCCTGTGGAATGAGATGTTTAGTACGAATGTTTTTAGGGAGATGAGGGAGCTGGGAAGAGAATTTAGTAAAGGAGGTGGGACAGAATGCAAAACCTTGTTTATTTAGTGTCAAAAATCTCCAAACCAGAGAAGAAAAGATAATGGTGCTGCTGCATGAACAAACAGAAGACAGCTTTGAGAGAGGGATCCACCTGTTGACTCTGGATAACTAGACAGCAAACGTCTAGAGCTGAGCTGGTCCCTCTCGGCTCCCTTTGCAGACCCTGGTGGTGCAGACCTCTTTCAATCACTGCTCACTGCCCTGTTTTGGATGACTCCAGACTACAAAGGAGCCTGGTGACTACTTTAATTGGAGACACATGCTCCTTGGCTCACAGGACTCTCACAGTTGAAGCCTGAGCTGGGTTGTCCTTCTACACTCTTGCTCTTACATCCAGGTGACCACATCCAACTGCTGTCACTGTCATCTGAGGCAGAGCTCCCACTGAGCACAGTGTCCCCAGCAGATAAGCTGCACTGCAGTAAAATACTGCCATTTCTGAAGAGCGGGGCTGGCATATGGGGCACAAGGAAGCGTCACCAGCAGGATTCTTTGGACTCCTACCTGCTCCACAAAGGATTCACTTGGGAAAAACAGCAAGAGACCAATCTGTGCTATAATATAGCAACGTGGCTGGAATGTGAAGCAGGTTCCCTTCCCTCCCTATTTCAGACAGCCTGATTAATGAAGCGCTCTCTTACCCTACATGGAGATAGCTGTAGGTCTGCTTTTCATGCGCCACCTCCTTAGTAACCTCCTTGGAAAGAGCAGGACAGATTTCCTGGCTCGATGACAGGCTGTTTCTCCTGCAAACTGTCAGCCCAACACTGATGGATTCTCAAGGCTGCTGAAACACCCTAAAGCTGTTCAGCCCTGCTTTCTGTTTGGGTTTGTATTTATTTTTATGTTTTCTAGAAACAAGCCAGTCTAGAGGAGGCTCTTAAGGGCAAATCCAGTGGAACATTTGTCATGAAATGCTGCAGCACTCACAGCAAATTCTTCACACCTCAAAAGCATTCCTCTGGACTTGAACATGAGCTCTAAGGGCTCCCTGCTGTTGCCAACACTCTCAGGCTCTCTCCCAAGGACCAGCAACTTACTGACAGTAAAGGACATAGCTGAAGGTCCTCAGGACCCAAAAGGTTCCACTGATGAAGAATTAAAACACCTTAAACAATGTTTTGTAAATTTATGGCCCAAGAACCGAGAAACTCTACCAGGCATTTCTCGGAGCAAGGTAACACTGGCAGCACAGACAAGAAGAGGGGCTCAAGGGTGTCATCCTGGCTCTGCCTAGCACCTCTTAGTGTCCCTGCTGTGCCAGGACATCTTCTCAGCTTCATTCAGACCTGGAATAGGGTCATGTCCCATTCCACTTCCAAGCAACCAGAAAGTCTGAAGGGAAAAATCAGCCTTCGCTAAGACCCACACCAGGTACAGACCTGCTCTTCAGACTTTACGTTGAGCTCATCCCTAGAAACAAGCTCCAGGACGTCTTCAAAAGGCAGTGCCAGGAACTCTTCAGACATGGATACCTCCACAAAGTGCTGATGAATGAAGCTGTTGGCAGCGTCGTAGAGCACCGCACACATCATTGTCTCTGCAAACTGCCGCACTCCCAGACAATTCTTAGGGTGAAGCCTGGGAAAGGGGGGAAGAGGAGAGCAAAAGTAACATCACTTTAAGGGAAGGATAGAAGGAATTACAAACAGGTTCAGTGAAGCAATGCAAGCAGAGGATACACGATGCAGTGGAAGCCACAGCTGTGTACTCTTCAGTGATGGCAAGCTCAAGCTCGCTGATGAAGGAGGGGACCTTAAAGCTCATCCAGTTCCAACCCCCTGCCACAGGCAGGGACACCTTGCACTAGAGCAGGTTGCTCCAAGCCCTTGTGTCCAACCTGGCCTTGAACACTGCCAGGGATGGGGCAGCCACAGCTTCTCTGGGCAACCTGTGCCAGGGCCTCACCACCCTCACAGTAACATCTTTTCTCATCTTACATCTTTTCTAAGTACTACAGAACAGCATCTGTTACAGCTTCATAAAGCCAATTCCTCTTGCTTTGAGCAACCTGGACTAGTGGAAGGTGTCCCTGCTTGCGGCAGGGGGTTGGAACTAGATGAGCTTTAATGTCCCTTCCAACCCAAACCAGCCGAGCATTCTGTGACCTTCAGGGCTCACGCAGGGGTTGGTTACGTCACTGTGGACTTGTCTACGCACAGGTGCCTAAAAACATCCCACGTCTTAATTCCCTTTTAGAATGAGAGCTCAGTGTGCACATTCCAGCTTTTCAGGAACAGTCAGAGTCTACTAATTTTCTTGTCATTAACCAAAGTGACAGCTACTCACTCGCATTTAGGACTTAACTTAGGACACCCAGTTGCTCCTGGTAGATTTGGGAGAACTGTGGCAGCTAAATCTGAGAAACCAAATTACCTTGCTTAAGCTACATATAGATGGAACCACCTAGTTGGGACTCAAAACTGTCATATCCAGTATCTCATATAAAATGTTTTTTGCAAGAAAAATGAATACTCTGTAGTCTTATATAACTTAATTTTAAACCAATTGCAGAAATTCAGGATGCACAGGGGGACTGAAAATTGACACATCTTAAACATGGAGGAAAAATCTGTTTTCTCCCCATCCTGTGGCTTTAAGATACCTCTATTTGGAAGCAAAGAAAAATAACTGGCTGAGATGTTCCATTTATTTGGTGGGTATGTTTAATATCACGCCACGGAACACACTGAACAGCTGCAGAGAAATCGGGCTGAGCAAACTAAACACGTAAGACTCCCTGGCACGACCTGAAAACGCGTGTGGTACGTTTCCAAAGAATAGTCCAGCTTTTCGTTTTCCAGATCCTGCTGCTGGAACAGTCTGGCAGCCAAACGCCAGCAAGGGAACTGAAAAAAACCTGGGACCAATTTAAGGTTCTGCCACAGCTTCCTGTCCAGCTCCTTGGCTGGGTCTCTTTGTTCCTCCCCTCTTACACATGCAGCTGCAGAGAGGGTAATTACTGCGATGGTGGGTTCATTAGCAGTAGAGGTAGTCACGCAGCACTGTGATGGGTAACCAGCTAGTTAACTCTTAAAAAAGGGAAATACTCACTTTTGCTCTAGGTATTAATTCCTATGGCTGGCCAAGGCCCTAGGTCGTGCCCCAGTGGTAGCATCTCATAAGCCAGATAAGTTATTTTATAGGCAATGAGAATGACAAGTCTTGGGAGACGCAGAGCTCCTTATCACCCGGGAGGAGACATCCCGCCCCTCCCAAGCCAGACACAGATGACTAAAACCTTGCTGCTGTTGGGGAGCAGCAAGCACGGCCAAAGGACAACTCCTTACCTCTCTCTGAGGAAAGTGCAACAGGCATCTTTGATGTTCTGCAGCTGAAGGAAACTTGCCCCCATCAGCAGAGACTGCACGTTCTGCTGATCTATGGCCAGGTGACCATTGTAGGCAAAATTGATCAGAGCCTCAAGTGCACTAAAAAAGTGGGGAGAAAGGGCAGAAAATGCATTGAATTCAAACCAGCACAGTACCCCGCTAAGAGAAAACCATTTTCTAGCACCATTCACACAGAGGGTAGGCTTTCAAGCCTTGCACACACAACACTGAGGCCACAGAGCACTCATGATGCCCGTGGAGATCCTCATGTGTCTTGGGATGTTACCTGGGATCCATGCCCTGCATGACAATCTCATCCTGCTTGCACTCCATCATGTCATTGGTGAACATGGCATGGAAGTATGGGATAGAAGCTGCTAGCACAATCCGGTGAGCACTGAATTTATGGTCCCCTACCTAAAAAAAGAGAGAAAAGGGGAAGGAGGGAAGATCAGCACCATTGATTCCAACTGCATGGTCCAGATAACTCAGTGTAGCACAGCTCCGCCAGCCCAGCAGTAACTGTGGGATGAAAATTGAGCAATTTACATTTGCAAACAGGACTGCAGACTGTCTTTTAAATTCAAACTTTGGAAACCAGTTTTCCAGCCCTGTAAGCAGCCATGAGTGGTCAACTGGGCAAAGACAGAGCGGGTCATCTTCAGATTGCTAACAGAGCATGGCCAGGTCCCCAGAAACACGTGTTTACACAGATCAATTTGGTATTCAACTGCACACATGGATTTCAAACCCAGATCTGCGTCAAGCAACTGGGGGGAGCAGGAAATCCCAAGCACAAACACAGGCTGGAGGAGACTGGATTGAGAGCAGCCCTGAGGAGAAGGACTTGGGGGAGTTGGGTGACGAGAAGCTCCCCATGACCCGGCTGCAGTGTGCGCTTGAGCCCAGAAACCAACCGTGTCCTGGGCTGCATCACCAGCAGCGTGACCAGCCGGTCAAGGGTGGGGAATTCTCCCCCTCTGCTCCGCTCTGGTGAGACCCCCCCTGCAGTCCCAACACACGAGGGACATGTTGTCTAGAGGAGGCCACGGAGATGCTAAGAGGGCTGAAGCACCTCTGCTATGGAGACAAGCTGAGAGGGGTTTGGAACTGGATGAGCTTTACAGTCTCTTCCAACCCAAAACATTCTATGCTTCTATAAAATACACCCCCAGAGCCCTGCTTCAGGTAACACCTTCTCCTACCAGCTGGCAATCACAGATCCCACATCACCCATCTGATCCCAGGACACCCTGAGCGCAGCCGTGCAGGCTCAGCGCAAGCCCCGCATTGCGATTACTCTGCAGAACCAAAAGCTGGGTGATGCAGCTGCCCGTTTCCTCTTCCTTAGCTCTTCCTCTGAGCCGATGACTGACTTACAGGTTAAATCCCATGCACTTTTCTTCTTGTACCTCAGCTTATGCTCACAGCCAGTCACCTTCACTATAACCCAGAGGCTCACGGGCTCATCTTCTTTCAATCTCCACAGGTTCACTTTCACCAGCTCTGCTATACCTGCGTGCATTTACATCCTCCCTAATCCATACAGAGTGAGGCTTGCAAGGGAGAATTGCACCTCCAATTCCACTTCTCACTCCTCCCGTCCCCCACATGAAGACAGGCTGAGAAAATTGGGGCTGTTCAGCATGGAAAATAGAAGCTGCGTGGAGACCTCACAGCAGCCTTTTGGTATCTGAAGGGGGCCTACAAGGATGCTGGAGAGGGACTCTTCATCAGGGATTGTAGTGATAGGACAAGGGGTAACAGGGTTAAACTTAAACAGGATAAGTTCAGGTTAGATATAAGGAAGCAGTTCTTTACTGTGAGGGTGGTGAGGCACTGGAACAGGTTGCCTAAAGAGGTGGCAAATGCTCCATCCCTGGTGGTGTTCAAGGCCAGGTTGGACAGAGCCTTGGGTGACATGGTCTAGTGTGAGGCATCCCTGCCCATGGCAGGGGTTGGAACTAGATGGTGTTAAGGTCCTTTCCAACCCAAACTATTCTATGATTCCTGCAGATGCTATATGATACTTTGTCCTCTTCTGAATTACACAGCTCTTTGATTACTTCTCTCTGATGGTTCTGAGCTTTTAGCTCCCTTAATTTCCAGGCTAACCTGACTCATACCAGTCTCTACCCATCCAAGCTTCTGCAGAACTGCCTTTTTTCCCCACTTCAGCAAGATTTTCCCATTTGAGCTTTGTTTTGCTGGGACAAGCTGGAAGAGCAAGTCCTTTGCTCTTCAGGCCATCCAAGAAGCCTTTCTCTTCTCCTTCTTACTTCTCTACAAAAAGCTTCATCACTCTTTCATGTCTAGGCAGCTTGTTAACAAAAATGTTGCTTGCATTCAGGTTTTCACTGTTCCCAACAGCACCTTGCCTCTCTCTCTAGGCCCAGAACTCTCACACCCAGCAAATACAACTTCCCAGGAGTTCAGAAAGCAGAATTCCTGAGACATGGAAAATAAAAGAGGAATTGGGCACTACACAAGATGCATAAGCAAGCAGGGCATTTTTTTTTTCCTTAGACAAAAGCATATTCAAGTGCCACAAATGCTGTTACAAGATATTTCTTTAAAACCAGCCTGACCACCCAGCTGCTCGCTGTGCGTGCCTGCCTGCACGATGGCCACAACTTGAAAACATTTGGAATGTGGTCAGCTTGTGGTACTGTGCGCCTGGGGTGCAGGGGCAAGTCTGTTCTGCCTGAGCTTCCCAGTTTTAAATAGTGCTGCAAGCATCCAGTCAAACTGCTTCCAAGACCTGCTCCAGCCTGGTAGTGGCAGGTCCACTTTTGGAGAGCCGTGTGTCAGTCCTGATGAGCTCAGGTGTGCTTGAATCCATGCTGTCCACTGTGTCTGGATTACCCTGCACTAAACCCTGCTGTCCTGGATTTTGCAGAGTTCTCAATGCACAGGGCAAAAGCAGCAAGTGAAATGGTACGGACTGTTACAGCTCAAGGGAAAGAACCCTCTCATGTACACTTGTATGGTGACTTGGGCCCTGGCACAGGTTGCCCAGAGAAGCTGCGGCTGCCCCATCCCTGGCAGTGTTCAAGGCCAGGTTGGACGGGGCTTGGAGCAACCTGCTCTAGTGGAAGGTGTCCCTGCCCATGGCAGAGGATTGGAACTGGATGAGCTTTAAGGTCCCTTCCAACCCAAACCAGTCTGGGATTCTACTGAGTTGTGAGCTCAGGATGGGTAAAAAGCAGCATCAATCCCTTCCAGTAACTCAAAACTACGTGTAAAACACCACAGCGGCTCCATGACTCAAGTGCTGTGCCACAAATACCAGCAAACATGCTGCTGCTGTTCTCTTCTCTGCTAACTCAGTCATTAACTTACCTCCATCCCCTGCCCTCCTGTGCTAGTGTTGAGCAGCAGACAGCCGAGCAGAAGCCAGACTGTGATAGGGATAGATGCAGGAATAAGAGTGCTTGCTTGGCAGATGAAGGCTAAGATGATATTCCATGGGCGAGAATGAAGAAGCAGAAGAGAATAAGGTAATGAAAGCACGAGGATAGATATTTATAGTAGTGAGCTGGGAAGTACAAGCATGGGAATTAAGACAGTAGCTCTACCACTGCTACAGCAGCAAGAGCTGGAACCTGGTCCAGGCATAGCCCATACTCCCTCAACATGCAAAATCATCGGTAAATTCCTTGTGTGCATGCAGCGGGATAGGGAATCTCTGGCAAAAAGAGTCAGGACTGGTAAGATTTGCAAAGGAGCCCATGATCAAAGAGAGGATGGAGCTCAAGGCCACAAGCCCCAGCCGTGTTTAAGTAACGAATGTTTGCAGAGCAGGGCTCCCCACCCTGGCTTTACACAGCCTCTTGTAAGTGAGTGCAAACTCTGGCCTAGCCTCTCTACCACGAGGTTCAAAAATACTTCTAAATACACGGAGTTTAATGAGAAAAGCCCACAAGAGGAAGGAAGCGATTCAAGAACCCATGCACCCCTGAAAGCTGACAAAACCTCACTGTGTCCACAGTGGTGGGGTTTTCATTTCCTTACTGCACACAGCTAACTGCCAAATTAAGCACACGTGCACACGAACAGCTTCACTTCTGTTTGTCTCTCCATGTGAGTGACTGACGAAGGTGCTGCTCATGAGAGAACCTCAAGAGGTACAGGATTCAGATAGGTAAGTGAGGAGACCTGGGTGCTGCAGCTCTTTGTTTGGGACCTCTTGCTGAGGAAAAGTTTATGTACGACCAGTCACGACCTGGTTGACCACAATGGGTAACTCACTGCTCAGCCTGTCCACGTTCCAGCCCCAGGGCTCAGAAATGCCAGACCTGCTCGGCAAGCTCTGGTGCTTCTCGGCCTGTTCCTACCCAGTGGATAAAGCCACTTCACCAGCCCCATCCACTCCAGGAGCCATGCCCACAGCAGCTGTTCTTGGCCCAGCTCATCAACGGGAGGTATAAACACCAGCAAAGCTAAAGACATGGGTCTCATGCAGTGTGTGCTTGCAGCCCAGAAAGCCAACTGTGTCCTGGGCTGCATCGAAAGGAGCATGGCTCCTCAAAAACAGATCCGTGTGTTGGACAGCCATCTCGGCCATGCGCTGGATTTCCCATCTGCTGTGCCCTGGGATATCCCACTCCTTGAACATCTCACCAGCACTGCTCCTGCTTTTCTCTCCACCAAACACAAGGTCAATCAGTGCTTCCCATGATGGGATATATTAACCATAGAATCACAAAATGGCTTGGATTGGAAGGGATCTTAAAGATCATCCAGTTTCACCTTATGGCGTCATTATCTATAATACACCTTGTTATTGCAAAAGCAATAATTTATAGTCATTCAGCGAGATTCCCGACGGGTTAATGAGAGCTGTATCATCACAGGGATGAAATACTTTGTGTCTGGGCAGTAGCACCACCCTTCCGGCTCCAAGCTGCTCAGCAGCTCAACAGGACAGGACTGTTTCCGCAGTAGGGTTCTCGCCCTTCATCAAGGAAAAGGTTTCACCTTGGGGAACACCCCATTTAACAGATTAACTGCACTGAGGCTGACCCTGCACAGGCAAGGCAGGGTTTGAACCAGTTCTGGTTACCGACAGGGCTCAACTTCCTGCCCCAGCTTGGTCCCCATCAACATGTGGGGTGCAGCTGGACAACACAGATGAAGCCATGTAGTTCACAACTGCTTCCCTTGTGCTAGTGCTCGCCTGACCTCGCTGTTCAGGGAAATAAAAGTGAAATAAGCTGTGCAAAAAAGGGAATAATTTTCTGCTGTCACAGCAGGGGAAAGGGGAGGACTGGAACTGGCCCCTATCAGCAACGAGATCCACAGAGCTGCATCAGCGAAGAGCTCATCCACACTGTGATTGCTACCAACTGAATGGAAACTATTTCCTGGTACCGGACAAGATAAAACCCGTGTTTCCTTTTGCTTTTTTAAACTTGCTCGTGTAATGAAAGAGGGGCCTCAGGGAGATTTATAAATTGAGATTTCTGGTCTAGAAGCTACTATTATGTTCATACCAGCAGCACTTAATGGCAAGTCCCGAAGGAACAACTAATTTCTTGCTGCAGGTGAAGGACAATACCTGTTTTTCCTGCAGAAGATGAAAAATACTTCTGAGGACAAGCACACAGCCCATGTGACCTAAATTCATCATTGCGTCTTCTGTTTCAAGAAGTGCTCCCTGTCTCCAGAGTCCTGTGTCATTATGGGATACATGTCTAAACCAAAGCCTCAGTTGCGGATTTCAGCTTTCAGCTGAAGGTGGAAGCTCTTGTTTGCAGGAATAGATTGTTTCAAAGCATTACCTGCAATGTTAGAGACATCAGTTATTCCTGTCAAGTTAAACATAAATCAGTGCATTTCATAAAATCCTGGTGTGGTTTTGGATTGAAGAGACCTTAAAGCTCATCCAGTTCCAACCCCCTGCCACGGGCAGGGACACCTTCCACTAGAGCAGGTTGCTCCAAGCCCCGTCCAACCTGGCCTTGAACACTGCCAGGGATGGGGCAGCCACAGCTTCTCTGGGCAACCTGTGCCAGGGCCTCACCACCCTCACAGGGAAGAACTTCTTCCTCACATCTCATCTAAATCTCCCCTCTGTCAGTTTAAATCTTTCACTGGAAAGATTTGGTTTTTGCTTTTTGAGCCTGGAGTTCAGGACTGTCTCCAGGCACAAATGAAATCACCACAAACTTAATAAATAATATCCACATCCCTAAGACAGAACTAGCTATTTATATAAGCACTAAAAAGAGAAATACCCCAGGAACTCCACATCAACAAGTTCACTGGAAAGAGGCTTGAGGGCAAGTCCTTTGGGCAGGACTGTCATCCCTTTCATAGTCTGAGCAAAACACTTTACTTTTCAGAAGATTTCCACCTTTATGCAAGGACGTCAGGTTGGACGGGGCTTGGAGCAACCTGGTCTAGTGGAAGGTGTCCCTGTCTGTGGTAGGGGGATTGGAATTGAATGATCTTAAAGGTCCCTTCCAACCCAAACCATTCTAGGGTTCTAAGATAGAATCACAGAATCAACTAGATTGGAAAAGACCTTTAAGATCATCAAGTCTGACCGTTATGATTTTATGATGTGCTATTTTGCATCATAAAACGAAAGGCACCTAAAATATGTAATTTTAGGTGCCTTTCAAGGCAAAAGATACTGTTTACCAGAAATGAGAACAGAACCATTGCTAGCAAAGCATCCTTTCTGACCACAAATACCACAGAATTCCCTTTCAACATGTTCTCTAACCAGTAATAAGAGGCATGCTCTCCCTTACACTCCCACATCCACAAAATGCTAACAACTTCCAGGGAACAATGAAGCTTTCTCCAGAGAAAAATGGTGTAGGTGGAATAAAGGCATCTATTGTTTTCATGACATCATTACCCTGCATAGCTGAGAAGTCTCTTGAGTTTTCTGCTGCAAAGATCTTCTCGAAACACCCCCATCATTCCTGACGTGACATTGGCAATCAATCAAAGAGAGGACACAGCAGAAATTAAGGTAGCACCTAAGTCATTGTAGCAAACTGTTGTTAGGCAGAAGATAATGGAACAGTAAAATTCAAGAGATCTTGTAACAAAATTCAGGCACTGAAATAAATACCCTTCCTCCCCAGCCACCCAAAGAGCAGCTGGACAAAACACGAAAGAGTTTAGGTCAAACTCAGCTCATGCAAGACCAAGAGATCGATGCCATTAAGCCAGACATCCTCTGGTCTAGACTCTATTTCCCACGGGGACTGGGGAAAGGAAGCATCCTGAGGGGATCACCTCCGGCCCTGCCTGCCTGCTCCTGAGGGACCAGCAAAACCAAAGCTGAAGTTAACTCAACAGTTGAGGGCCCCTGCAGCCACAGGCTCCCTGCCACCTTCCCCCAGCCTCTTCACAACAGTAACCCCAAATCTTTCCTATATTCCAACAACCCCTACGGCAACATGGGGAATGCTCAGCCTCTGCTCTTAACTCATCCCACAGCCTCCTGCTCCTAGCTGGGCAAGAAGTACCTGCCAGACACCAGGTTAAATGCCCTGAAAGCGCAGGACAACTCCTGCTTCAAGGAAAGCAAACAAAACTCATGCAGGTGGGTTTAGAAATCAGACATGAAAGTCTTTCTTCCATGCTCAGAGAAACAGAGTAAAAAGCTTAGTGCAGAAATGTGTGGTTTCTGCTAACGCTTCAGGTTTAGTGTCTTTGCAGAGCACTAAAAATACTCGTCTTTTACATAAGGGGAGAAGCACTGATGCTAACTGAGACCTCAGGTGAGAAAACAAGCCCAGTCGTAATCCAAAGCAGCTTGTTACTGCTGTACGACTTAAATTGAATGTAAGATTTAAATAAGTGTGCCTAACAGATTATCTGGGGTTTTAAATCCACCAGCTCCTCAAATTTAAAAAAAATATTCTCTTTCCTCCTCAAATAAAAAGATATTCTCTCCTACCAAGCTCATTTCCCTCAAGGATCTCTTACAAACAGGCTCAAACATCCGCAGAGCAGCCAGGCACAGGGTTTTTAAGGACCCTGCTGAAATTACTCACGCAGCCTAAGCTGCCTGGAATTCCACTTATCTGCCACTGCGGGACAAAGGGAGGCTCCTCCACCTCTGAGTCTGCTTGGCAGCAGCAGCTCTCTTGGGTGCATCTGCTGGAGTTTGGAGGGTTTCAAGTGAACAGTCTGCTTTGGGAAAAACTGTGATTAGAAGGGGAGAAAAGGCAACAGGACTATGGCCTGTCAGTCCCATTTGGATTGGATTGCATGTGAAACAAATACTATAACCTCTCTGTAGCCTGGGAATATTTTAACTTGCCAGGGTTGTATTATTTTTGAAGACACTTTTCTAATGACTCTTGGAGTTAGTCATGGAAATACAGCATTCAAGCGATCCAAAACAAAATGAAGAGCAGCAACAAGAAGAGGAGCTCCCGTTCACTTCACTCTTTGAGGATTCAGAAAGGCACAAACCTGCTCTCGTTTGACAGAGGTTTAGCCAAGACAACTGGAGGTGCCAGCCTGACACCCAGTTCTCTGGCTCTGATCGGAGCACGCAGGAGCTATAAAGATATTTGCTCTCCCTAAATTTGTCAATGAAGAAATAGGACAAGTACTGCTTCCCTGTTTTATGAAGTGGTGCAGTCCACAGGCTTCCAGCAAGCTGCTGATGTGTCCCCAGAGAGCACTTGTACCTTGGCCTAAAGAAGCAATGCAAACTCCAGAAAACAAAGCTGCCCAAGCAGCTTTCATCTTGAGAGGATATTTGTCTTCAAAAAACAATGCTCAGGAAGAAGACAAATACCAAGTAGCTGCTTTTCTGCAATTAAAAAGCAGACTAGGATCTCCACATCAGGGACTAACACCCCCAAATACCTGTGCTCATCACTGAACTGAAATTCTTTGCCCTTTTGCAGCATTTATTTGTGAGCTCTAAAATCCTTTGAGAACACACGCACAGAAAAAAAGACTGCAAATCCACTGCAAAATAAGCAGGAAAGGTTCTGCTGTGCTATTGTGCATAGGAAAGCAAAGCAATAATGGCCCAAACCTTTAATGCAGAGCTTTTTTATCCAGTGAGCTTAGCAAGAAGCTAATTATTTTCTACCAATATGGTAAAATCAACAGCAGTGGGGATAGTAGAAATAAGTAAAGGCTCCTAGGCCTTGTTTCAGCAGAAAGCAACGCTAAGGGTGAAATGCTCTTGGGAAGAGCGAGCTCCGGGGAGAAGCACAGCAGTGACTGGACAGGAGCACGACAGCCAGAGAACAACCCAAAAGTCTCCTCACATGAAGACAGCTTGAAAGAAAATGCTTTATATCCAGCTTATGGGGGAAACCAGGTGGATGCAGAAATCAAACCTCACTAATTTCATCCAAAAAAACCAGCTGTCAGTAACTGCAGTAACATCTGGCCCATAGTAGGTGGCACCCAGAGATCTCACTACAGCAGGTTAAATTTGAACCCATCCCTAGCATGTATATAGACTTTGCCCCTCACAGCCTATTTCAAGCCTGAGAGATATGGCTAATTCAAACTTCAGTCCATCACTGGAAACCCCAGTTTGGCCCCAGATGTAGGGTATGGAAAGGTGCATGGGAAATGGTTGCTTCTGTGCTGGTTTGGCGGGATGTCCTGATTTCATAGAATCCCAGAATGGTTTGGGTTGGAAGGGACCTTAAAGCTCATCCAGTTCCAATCCCCTGCCACAGGCAGGGACACCTTCCACTAGACCAGGTTGCTCCAAGCCCCTGTGTCCAACCTGGCCTTGAACACTGCCAGGGATGGGGCAGCCACAGCTTCTCTGGGCAACCTGTGCCACGGCCTCAGCACCCTCACAGGGAAGAACTTCTGCCTCAGATCTCATCTAAATCTCCCCTCTGCCAGTTTAAAGCCATTCCCCCTTGTCCTGTCCCTACATGTCCTTTTTTTACCAGACAAGACCACACCAACACACAATCTAGCGATCCTTAAAGAAAGCAGTAGTAGAAATTTGGCTTTAGTAAGCAAAAATCCTACTGTCACCACAGAAAAATGAACTAACCACAGAATAAGGTGTGCCTCCTTGCTTCCCTCCTGCCTCCATTTTCTTCACATGTTTCTATCAAACCAACCTCAAATTAGTGTTTAAGTAAACATTTTAGAGAGCCAACGAAGGAAGATTGAAAGGACAGATGTCTGCGATGGAACATCTTCAAAAGCTCTGACCCATAGATATTTAAGAGACAGGAATAGAAAAGGACTTTTAAAATCTCTAGGCTCGACCATGAATGCACAAAAGGAGCTTTGCCTCTTGATGAACACATCCTAAGCCGCTGGAAAGATGCACACCTCGCTTACTGCCCTGTGAAATCTTCATTTTCACATGGGCAATCACGAGAAGCAGCAACAGATTTCCCCTAAGCTGAGTTTGGATAATCAGACCTCCAAGGGAGCCAGTCAAGTCAGCACTTCTGGCTTTTAATCGCATCTAAACCCAGCTGCCGTACGCTGCTTAGGCAGCACAGTCTCCTGCAGAGCAGCGAGAACTGCAGGAAGGAGGTTTCTGAGGAAGGAGGACAAATTCTACCCCTCCTGCTTACTGAATGAATGCTCGCCTGGCTTCATGAGGGGAATAACTGAAACAAACGAATGAGAGTACTGACACTTCATAACAATTTGAGGCCTGTTTGTACATTTCTGTGGGCTGGGAGAATCATTTACAGCCACTGACCCCAATGGTGATATTGGTACAGAGGCTGCTAAAAACCTGAACTGTGCTGCAACACGGCTGCTTGCTCCCATTTCAGCTGCCGGCTGCATCAGAGGGAATCCAGCTTCTGGCCCAAAGCAGTGTTTGGCAGCTTTTTTCCTGACATGACCTAAAGTCACATCAGAAGGCATTCTGATGTGACTAGGAATCCTAGTACTTTCAGGCACGTTAAGCCTAAAAGTTCCAGGATTAAAAAAAGAAAAGAGAGCAACAGACTCACTTCAGTGGTGCAAGACGCATCAAGGACCCACCAGGGTTTCCTTCAGGTGTGGCCTTTAAATGCTTCTCAGTGCTTTTCGTACCTTAATTTTGGACAAGAAGCATTGGAAAGACATCCCTGCACAACAACTCATGTGGCAAATTCCTTCTACGTTGTGCTGGATTTACAGCCTCACCAATGCAGGTCAGGGATGAGCACGCTTTGCGTCAGCTGCGCTCGAGGTGGTTCACTGATTCAAAGCCACCTCCAAAGCCGAGCTAAGAAAATTTACTTCTTAACCAGTCAGCAGCTAGAGAAGACACCATGTACTGAACAAGGAGGGAAGGCTTGGCTCGGATTCAGTGGGCTGCATTAATTCTATTGCCATGGGACGCACAGGCATGAAGCGGCAAAGAAGTGGGATATTTTGACAGGATGACTCAATACAACATCAGGAATCGAACAAACGATCCTGAGGCTGCATGTGCACAAAGGAAAGCAGGACTGTTTGGACCAACAGGGAAACATACTGTCAGTCCTCTGCCAAACGTACCAGTCATTGCCAGGGTCTCTCTTCAGTACAATAAAGAATTAAGTAGGTAGTGGAGAAAGTTAAGACTCATTTTAAGAATGACAGAGACATCCTTCTTAATATATTTTAAGCCTTTGTAGGATGAAATGCTCCGCACCCTTCCCAGATAGCAACAGGCCCTGACACAGTATGTAATAAAAGGAAAAAAAAGAAAGCAGTGCCGATACAGTGCCCTCACCCAGAAAGCGGCCCAGCACCATCAGCAGATTCGGTCTGACCGCTGCACTGGAGAGCTCCTGCTGCTCTCAGGACTTCAAAACTTTTCCCACTCTGCCCCACAAGATATACAAACAGAGATGAGTAGGATTTAAAAAGTACTTGGCTGTGGTAAATCTACAGAAATGGAAACCTATTCAGAAGAGTTTTGTGAACAACGGTCAGGTAGATTTAGATCAAACATTAGGAAGAAGTTCTTCCCTGTGAGGGTGGTGAGGCCCTGGCACAGGTTGCCCAGAGAAGCTGTGGCTGCCCCATCCCTGGCAGTGTTCAAGGCCAGGCTGGACGGGGCTTGGAGCAACCTGCTCTAGTGGAAGGTGTCCCTGCCCATGGCAGGGAGTTGGAGCTGGGTGAGCTTTAAGGTCCCTTCCAACCAAACCATTCCATGATTCTATGAAATACCACATCTTGGATGGTACAACCCCTGCCAAGGACGATGGGCGCACAGCCGTGCTCTTCACAATGAGCATTTCAGGCTGTGAAGTGCTCCCTCCTTCCAGGGGGGGCTATCGCTGACCTACGGGGATGAAGTACCCCCACACAGCCCAGGGATGTGCCCCAATCCTGCATCCTGCAGCCTCCAAGACAGGCACAACCCCCACCAGCTCCTTCTTCAGCAGCGGGAGGTAGGTGAAATGTTTCAGCATGAGTAGGCTGGGAAACACCTTCACGTTTAATTAAACTTCAGAGTTAATTCTGGAATGACTCAACCAATCCAAGGAGCTGCAGTCACACCCACCCCACAACAAACTCCTCCTGGTCTGAAGGACTCCGGCATCTCCTGCTTGACACTGGCCACTCTCAAAGCCCTTTCAGTCCACCCTCACAGAGCCAGAAACACAACCCTGAGGATTTATCTATTGTTACAGATAATTTCTTTGATGCAGGAAAGCAGGTGTTCATAAAAGATAAAGGTTTCCTGGGTAAAAGGACTCTTCTCCCAAGGTTTGGAGCAGAGGTTTGTCCATAAACCTGCACCAACCCATCGTGTGACCTCCCAAACCACTCCTCAGCACCAGTATCACCACCAAAACGTAGCGGAGGTGCTGGGGTGCCGTTTCCTCCCCAGACAAGACACTTTATTGACTCACTCTGCCTGGCTGCAGGCAAACTCCGCGGTGGTCCCAAGGGAGACAGAGGCTCCATCTCCCACCCTGCACACAGGGTGAGGAGCAGCGTCAGGGACAGGGTGTCACCAGCACCCCCCTGCACCCCCCGGGCTGGAGCTGCTCAGCACACCCCTCACCCACACGGGGCCCTCAAGGAGCTCCCCCCCAGGGCTGGGGAGTCCAGGCACCCCCGGAGTGGCTGGGGTGGCTCAGCGCCCCTCTTCCCTCCCCCATCAGAGGCACCCGAGGGAGCCCCAACTCTCGCCTTCTCCGCAGCGAAGGGTCCCCCAGCCCTCCCTCAGGGACCCCGCAGCTCCCGAGGTCCCCCCGCGCCCCGCCGCACCTTGAGGGTCACGTCGCAGAGCTTGCCCTGCCGCCGGATCTCGCCCATCACGCCATAACCGCGGCTGGGCAAATCGCCCACCGAGAAGTGCACCAGGTCCTCGGGGTCCAGCTCCGGCTCAGCCGCCGCCGCCGCCGCCGCCGCCGCCGTCTCCAGCATCTTCCCGGCCGCCGCCACCACTCCCCGCCTCGCTTCGCCTCCCCCGCGCCTTGTCCACGCCCGGCCGCCGTAGCGCGGCCGCCACCCGCCTACTTCCTTCACAGGGCACCTCCGGCAGCGGGCGGAAGAGGTGGCTGCCATGGCAACGGCGTACACAGCCCCGGCACCGCCGCGGCCGCCCCCCGCCCGGGCCCGGCGCAGGTAGGTGCGGGGGGCTGCCTCGGAGCCGGGCCCGCCGCGGGGCCCCGCCCGCCTCCCCCGGCGGTGCCCTACACACAGCCCGCGTCAGCCCCCACAGACCTCGTCGCCCCCCCCAAGGCTGCGTGCCCCCCACCGCAGGCGGTGTCTCCACAGGCCTTGCTCTCTGAAACATGGGTGATCCTTCCCCTGCCGCCAGAGCCCGCTGCACCCCAGGCCCCGACAGATCACCCGCCTTCGCCCCTGAGCCTGAAAGCAGGGCTGTGGGCATGGCTGGCCATGGCAAACCTCTGTTCCCTGTTAGAGAATCACAGAGTCGCAGAATGGTTTGGGTTGGAAGGGACCTTAAAGCTCATCCAGGTCCAACCCCCTGCCACGGGCAGGGACACCTTCCACTAGAGCAGGTTGCTCCAAACCCCTGTGTCCAACCTGGCCTTGAACACTGCCAGGGATGGGGCAGCCACAGCTTCTCTGGGCAACCTGTGCCAGGGCCTCACCACCCTCACAGGGAAGAACTTCTGCCTCAGATCCCATCTAAATCTCCCCTCTGTCAGTTTCCCTTCCAACCCAAACCATTCTATGATTCTATTATTCTGTGAAATAAGGCACGTACCGCTCTAACATTGGGTTCTATTTGTGTAGTGGAGTTTTGTGACCTCTCACAATCCTGATAACTGGATGAGCAGCATTTCCATGCTGGCTCCCAACTTTGAAACTCTGTTTCTCCTTCCATTCCACTCGTACCTGTGCTGCTCCTCCATTTATTCACACAGCACTGGCAAGTGTTTTGGCAGCTTTATGCGCGTCATTTAGAGAAGATCCTTACAGGGACACCTGTGCACTTCTTTATCATTGTATTTTTTCACAGATCATTCAAATAGAAGACTGTCTCCGAATCTGAAGAGATTATGGTCGTGGGAATTTCGCACCATTTTGGATTCCACAGCGGTCATTGTGTTGGAATCGCTGAGGTCATCTGGGAAGAGGACAAGGAGCCCACGGTACCTTTACCAGGTAGTCATGCAAATGCTCACCTCTGTTTTAAGTAAAGAGAAGTCTCGGTTCAGCTCACAGCTGTATGTTTCTCTTTAGAGCAGTCACAGCAGATAAGGTGCTGGAGAGAGCACAATACGTAATATACAAGAATTAGAAAATACTTTGTTTGAAACTAGAAATTGTCCCTAGATATCACACAACTGTTTATCACAGGACCTGCATCTTCCAGGGGGTTAAAGCAGCTTTTCAAGCAGCCGGATGTATCCCCTGAGCCCTCCTGCAGTGGATTTTAGTCAGCAGATCCTCTAGTGTCACTGGGTATCAACAGCCACTCCCTGAATTCACACTGACCTGAAGAATAAAATAAGAATTTCACCAGGAATTGTCAGGCACATGACTGTTGGTTTTTTATTTCTGGAAACTTTAAGATCAGATCTTCATTAGGAACTTTAAAATATTTTTATGGCTTAGTCTAGATAAGGGGTTCTAATTCCAAAATATGAGAAATGCACATTCAATCCAGAATGTAAGCAAGGTATCTGGTGTTCAGAGCACTGGAAATGTTGGCACACCAAGGACTGCACAGCGCTTTGCAGTGCTGTTGAGATCCTTTTGGCTTGGTTTCACCTACAACACGTCTTACTCAAAACCTCAGAAGCCTGAAACAGAGTTCTGGATAATCAGACATTACAAACCAGGAGGCTGCGAGTGCCTTCACACACTGAAAACACTGGGCAAAAGAAAATCCTTCTCATATTCCTGCAATTATTTTCTTTGCAAGGCTAAGAGGAGGGAAAGCTTGTACTGTCAAACTCTAACATGCCAGCTACACAAGAGGAAATCACGATCAGGAGTACCCTTCTCTGTATCCACACTCAGTGTTCTGAGCAGAAGAATGCTGGAAAGAATTTTTACAACTGTTTGCCCACAGTTGCTTTTAATAAAGAATAGAAACTGCAAGTGAACATTTGTCAACAGTTTATTTTTAAACTTGACTACTCTGTAGCTTGCCTTTTCATGACAAATAACATTACGTTTCTTTTTAGGGAATGCAACAGTATTGATATTTCCTTTTTTCCCTCTCTACTTAGAATGGATCTAGTAAGAAAGAGAATCCATGCATTCGTGCGAGTCAAGCCAACAGCTGATTTTGCTCAAGATATGATCAAGTTTGGGCCAGACAACAAGGTAGACAAAAAGAGATTGCAAGTGTGAAAGGTTTGGAATTTGATTTCAGTTTTGCCCACGAAATGCAGAATTCTTCCACTCCTTAAGGCCACACGACATTTTGGTGCATGTTGATTTGTCCTGCTTGCTCTTCTCTGCGCTGACAGAGGCTTGGGGTTTTGTGTCAGCAAGTGTGACTATGGAAAACAGACTTCTGGTGATGCAGTAGAGGAAACCCTCAAAAGGACTGGGATTCTGACTGATCCTTGAGAAGTTCCCAGTGGTAACTTCAGTTCCAACCTGTGGAACAGTCTATTTCTATCCTCTCTTATGCAAGTTCCTCCCTTCATCTTCTCTTGTTAATTCATAATTTCTCTGGGACAAAAGATCAGACACATCTCTGAGGGGTAAACAGATGAGCTTAGCCACCTTTCCTTTTCTTTTTTAGAATATGTATTACCAGAAAATACCATCAAGTTCAGTAAGACAATACTACTATTTGTGCTCTATTTTCTCCTTGCCTACAGGTCTTCAGTGCATATTTTTTCTTTTCAGACAATTGCTGAAACTCTTCATGGTTAATGAAGTTAACTTCAACTCTTTTTGAGTTTCAGAGCATAGAGATATGCCTCAAAAAAGATGCCAAGAAAGAAGCTATGAATAGCAGGCAGACCAACTGGTCCTTTAGGATGGATGGCGTCCTTCACAACACCTCCCAGGAACAGGTTTATGAGACAGTGGCAAAGAAATTGGTGTCCGAAGCTGTAATTGGCTATAATGGTAACTTGCTGCTATTTTTATTAACGTAGAATGATAGAATCACAGGATGGTTTGGGTTGGAAGGGACCTTAAAACTCATCCAGTTCCAACGCCCTGCCATGGGCAGGGACACCTTCCACTAGAGCAGGTTGCTCCAAGCCCCTGTGTCCAACCTGGCCTTGAACACTGCCAGGGATGGGGCAGCCACAGCTTCTCTGGGCAACCTGTGCCAGGGCCTCAGCACCCTCACAGGGAAGAACTTCTGCCTCAGATCTCATCTAAATCTCCCCTCTGTCAGTTTAAAGCCATTCCCCCTTTTCTTTTTGCCCTTGTCAAAAGCCCCTCTCCAGCTTCCCCATCAGCCCCTTTGGGCCCTGGTAGCTGCTCTAAGGTGCCCCCGGAACCTTCTTTTCTCCAGGCTGAACAAGCCCAGCTCTCTCAGCCTGTCTCCATAGCAGAGGTGCTCCAGCCCTTGAAGCATCTCTGTGGCCTCCTCTGGACTTGCTCCAACAGCTCCACATCCCTCATGTGTTGGGGCCCCAGAGCTGGCTGCAGGACTGCAGGGGGGGTCTCACCAGAGTGGAGCAGAGGGGGAGAATCCCCTCCCTCGACCTGCTGGTCACGCTGCTGGTGATGCAGCCCAGGACATGGTTGGTTTCTGGGCTCAAGCTCACACTGCAGCCAGGTCATGGTGAGCTTCTCATGAACCAACCCCCCCAAGTCCTTCTCCTCAGGGCTGCTCTCAATCCAGTCTCCCCCAGCCTGAAGTTGTGCTTGGGATTGCCCTGACCCAGGTGTAGGACCTTGCACTTGGCCTTATTTTGACAATAAGTGGAAATTCGATCTGAGGGAGAGATCCTGTTGATGTTCCATTTGAGAAATGCAGAGGTTACCTCTGGAGTTTATTCTTCTGCTTTTGAATCTTTTCCAGGCACGATAATGTGCTATGGGCAAACGGGGGCTGGTAAAACTTACACCATGATGGGAACAACTGCCGATTACAAGCATCGAGGAATCATACCACGAGCTATACAGCAGGTATTGGATCTGAATGGGAAAAGAGGCTGGAAGAAATAGCAAGGACATCTCTTGTATCAGCTCTTGCTGATACTCACAGAAGTGTTTTAACATAGTGAATATGTTTTAAATTTATCTCCAGCAGTGGTTTTATTTATTGTTTTTATCTAAGCTATTATCGTTAAAGATTTAAAGGAGCCTGTAAAACATAGTTACTTTCTACATTTGTTTTACTACACTGTGACCTTGTGCTCTGATAGTGGTGACATTTCAGAGCATTAGGATGGTGTTGGCTTGAAATATGCTGATTTGTCAGTCCCATTGCTACATAGAAATGTGCCTGTCCAGAGGCACAAGCTTAGCAGTGCTTTGAGGGGACAGGTCTGCTTATCTTTAGGCAGTGACACAGAATGCTTTCCACTTCCACAAAGACAGCTGACACGCAGGGTGTGGGGCTGTTGGAGTGAGTCCAGAGGAGGACACAAAGATGCTCCGAGGGCTGAAGTACCCCTGCTATGGAGACAGGCTGAGAGACCTGGGCTTGTTCAGCTGGAGAAGAGAAGGATCCTAGGAGACCTTAGAGCAGCTTCCAGTGCCTAAAGAGGCCAACAAGAAGTCTGGAGAGAGGCTTTTGACAAGGGCAGGTAGGGACAGGACAAGGGGGAATGGCTTTAAACTGACAGAGGGGAGATTTAGATGAGATCTGAGGCCGAAGTTCTTCCCTGTGAGGGTGGTGAGGCCCTGGCACAGGTTGCCCAGAGAAGCTGTGGCTGCCCCATCCCTGGCAGTGTTCAAGGCCAGGTTGGACACAGGGGTTTGGAGCAACCTGCTCTAGTGGAAGGTGTCCCTGCCTGTGGCAGGGTTGGGTGGAACTGGATGAGCTTTATGTTTTTTTCAACCCAAACCATTCAGTGTTTTGATGATTCTGTGAAACAAAAATGGGAAGAATTCTGTAGTTCTGCTTTATTGTCATTTGCAGAGGTTGTTCCTATTTAATTCTATTTGCTGCTTCCCAAATGTAAGCAGGCCTTCAAGTGTTGTTTTTAGCACTACCATTTTGCAAAATCATATTAAAACTGTTGACCTAGCCCTGTCAGCTCTCAGGCAACCCCTGTTCAGAATTAGCTACACACACGTGAATGCACTTATAGCTGTTCAGAAAGTTATGAATAGCTTTTCTGGAACACCATAAATAGCTAATTATTCTGTTTGTGAGCTAGCACTGCCGTTTGTGAACTAGCACTGCCTTTGACACACTCCTTGTCTTTGTATAGGTCTTCAAAGCAACTGCACAATCCATTGATCCACTCATCACTGTCCGAATATCCTATCTGGAAATCTACAATGAGACCTTGTTTGACCTTCTGTCTGCCGTGACAAGCGATGGGAGCAGTGACATGCAGATGGCTATTGTGGATTGCCCAGAAGGGGTTTCTGTGAAGGGCTTGTCTATACATACAGTTAGCTTCGAGGAAGATGCTCTAAGTCTCCTTTTTGAGGCAAGAGAAAACAAATACTACACTTAATCTAGTTGTTTATTGGCTTAGTGCAGGGAGGAGGCAGTAAAGCAGGAGGTGGGTGGCCAGGAGGGCTGGAGGGAGGTTTAACCCTCTTTGTTCTTTGTTATGTGTGTAGAAGAACTGGTAACTCTTTGTAGCCCATGTTCTTGCAAGGAAAATGTCCCTGGCACAGAGGTTCTGGAAGATCTCCTTGGGGAAATTGTGGTTTTAATGTATGCCAGAGCAAGTCAAGTGATGGAGGAAACATGTTGGGGTGAGGCCATAGAACATAGAAGCATTGGAGATTTCAGGCAGCACCAGAATAGAGAAGGCAGCCACAGAATCTGCCTTCATTTCAAAAGGTTTATCTCACTATCTCACTGGCCCCTTCAGCAGGCCGAGATCCTGGACAGCCTAAAAGACTTGTTTTCATGACCCTGGTTATCATGTAAGGGTGTTGGTGAGTGGCTTAGTACAAAGTGTCCAATATTTGGGATGCTTTTAGACCCACCAGCTGACCTACACTGGAATTTCTTCCTGAAAAAACACATACGCCTGTCCTAGCTATGTCCATGTTCCAAGGAAAGAGTCTTAGCAGCAGAATCTTTGGCAGATAGTTTGGGATGATCATGGCACAGGTACCATTAGTCAGATTTTACAGCAGGATGTTCACACAAGGGGTTAGATTTGTGAAGGGAGTTTGCTTGCTTATATCTGCATCTTTCTTTTACTGTGGATGCTTTAGTTCTTCAGAAAAACATGAATAAAGAATTGGTTCTGAATGCAGGAAGTGTATTCATGTGAGGAGCCACCTGGTGTCCTTAAAGTATTTCATGTGCCTTTTTAATAATGTGACCGTGGTATCCTAAGCCAGCTTCTGTGATTGGCAGGAAGTCTCTTTTTCTTTTTTAAAGAGTAGGATGATGATAATGCAGCTTAGCTTGAGATCCGTTAGCAGAAGAAGTGCAATTGAGGCCTGGGGACCCATTCAGGGTCCTTAGATGAGTTCTGCCTGTGGTTCGAGGTTCACAGAAAAAGCTCCAGGCTTTGAGGAGGCTGGGCACATGATGTGATTCTTCATTTGTGGGGTGGGCTTGATAGCATTTATACCTAAAGCTCTTTGCTTTCTTGCTCGACACTCCCTAGTGTGGAGCCAGTGACTGACCTTCCAGCTCTCAAAAGTCATCATCCTTTGAGAGCCAGGCAGATGTTGGCTATGAAACCTATTGACAAGAGAATTTCTGTGCTGTAGGGCCTTCCATTTCCTTTTCTGCCTTACCAGCCTGGCAGCATGGCTCTGTGATAGCCTGGTGCTCCTCACAAGCAATTACCACATCATTTTCAATGTTGCTTTCTTTTCCTGTAAGCAGGCATTACAGATTTGTGGCTATTGTGTACGTGTGACTTTTCTGTGACATTTGAAGCTTGGGGAGCTCTTTGGGTTTCTAGTCGTCAAGAAACTGAAACAGCCAGGGAGGTATTGCCTCTGAGCAAGGTTTGCCTGACTGTTCCTCAAAAAGCCACAATTCTGTGAGCTGAGCGTTGAAAGTGGAAATGGTCTCCAGTAAAAGGCATTATTATAGTAAACTGTGACCTTTGCCAACCCCCCCGTGAAATGCTTTGAGAGGCCTTTGAGTAAGAAAGCGAGGCAAATATGGTGAGCTCCTGCTCTGACTGCTCTAACCATTGTTCAGCCTGGAGAAGAGAAGGCTCCAGGGAGACCTTAGAGCAGCTTCCAGTGCCTAAAGAGGCCAACAAGAAGTCTGGAGAGGGGCTTTTGGCACGGGCAGGTAGGGACAGGATAAGGGGGAATGGCTTTAAACTGACAGAGGGGAGATTTAGATGAGATCTGAGGCAGAAGTTCTTCCCTGTGAGGGTGGTGAGGCCCTGGCACAGGTTGCCCAGAGAAGCTGTGGCTGCCCCATCCCTGGCAGTGTTCAAGGCCAGGTTGGACACAGGGGCTTGGAGCAACCTGCTCTAGTAGAAGGTGTCCCTGCCCATGGCAGGGGGTTGGAACTGGATGAGCTTTAAGGTCCCTTCCAACCCAAACCACTCTGTGATTCTGTGATTCTGTGAACCGACTGATGGGAGTTACAGTCTCTAGGGAGTGAAGATCAAACTGCCATTTATTTAACTGTGTGGATTTCTAATTTCCTTTTATTCTACCAGTGCAGAAGTTTAAAAACACTGTCTTGAATTTTGACCTCATTTGCAGGGTGAGAGCAGAAGAGTGATAGCAGAGCATGCACTGAACAAGCATTCGTCCAGATCCCATTGCATCTTTACTATTTACATCGAGGTAAGTGCTCCAGCAGTTTTTCTGGGGACTCAAATGGCTGAGGATCTTTACACATCTGTTTTGTACTGTATTTCAGTTTTGTCTACAGTTTATATTCTTTTCTCCCTCAGTCTCGTTTCAGATTTTTCTCAGATGTCAAATGCGTTAACTCCAAAATCAACTTAATAGATCTGGCAGGCTCAGAGAGACTGAGCAAGTCTGGAGTAAGTGATGGAAGAAATATTTCAGCCTGTGGTGATAAGCCCAGTAATCAACAAGATGGAGGTGAAATTACAGGTTTTCCCCACAACAGAATTCAGCCTGTGACAAACAGGTGACCCTGTGACAAATTGTAAGTCACGGTAACACGTCAGAGGGTGCTCAGTTGTTTGCAGCTGCTGTGCATCATTTCTAAGTCCACATGTGACTCCTATCCTGCATGTGCTTTCAGTTAATTTGAGTTAACCGAGTCTGTAAATTCTCAAAGAACCTCTGATTTTCCTCTTCATTCCAGCAGTGGCAGTGTAAATTCTGGTCACAGCTGGCAAACTGTGTGCTGTATCGAAACTGTATCGAAACTTTCATAGGGTGTTAGGGCTCAACAACTGAAAGCTTCTCAGGTCCCGTGTGACATTCTGCATTGAGCAGAGTAGAAGTTGTGTCAGCCCCACGCCAAAACATAATTTACCCTTTCAGGGGAAAGGCAGTGGTCCTTGTAGACTTGTAATGAAATATTGAGGTCTCTAAAAACTTGTTTTCAAACTGAAGAAAGCTCTAGCTCATGAATTTATCAGGTCTGAATTAGCTCCTTACCCTCAGAGTCAAGCAGAGTTTTACTCTCAGTGAGGAATATGCTCCCTCCTGCGGTTCAGCCAGAAGCATGTGTTGTGGAAGCTTTGCCTTTTGATCTTTCATTACAGTCTGAAGGACAGCTTCTGAAGGAAGCCACATACATCAACAAGTCTCTGTCGTTCCTGGAGCAAGTCGTCATTGCCCTGGCTGATCCTAAGAGGGACCACATCCCCTTTCGGCAGAGCAAGCTCACTTACGTCCTCAAGGACTCACTGGGTAAGAGCTGTGCATCACAGCAGCCCCCGACAATTCCTAGTTCTAAAGTCATAACATAGAAACACACAGAACTTGCCATTGTTCAAAGGATGTCTGGTTTTCCTCATCAAGTGAAACAGCAGGTGCAGGAGACAGAACAAAACCCACACTGATCAAACTAGCACAAATTCGCAAAACCTGTTAGAATGCTTTAAAAAACTGCCACAAAACCCCAAAACAAAACAACATGTTACGAGCCTTTTCAGATGCTCCTGCGTTAGCATCAGGCTGCAGGTGATAAATCCAAAGCTGTGGCACACTGTGAATCCACAGGAGAGGCTTGTGCTCCTGGAATGCTGGAGACGTGGGGGGAGAAAGCAGCTGAAAACAGGTTGGAGGGGGTTGTGAGACATAACCAAAGGCATCAGAAAGGAGAGTGATGTTAGAAGCATTCTGAGCACAAGTCTTCTGTTGCTTTTAGGAAAAGCAGGGACCACATCCTGCCAGATTCCCCGCTATTATTGTAGAATCATAGAATCATAAAATAGTTAGGGTTGGAAAGGACCTTAAGATCATCTAGTTCCAAGCCCCCTGCCATGGGCAGGGATGCCTCACACCAGATCATGCTGCCCAAGACTCTGTCCCGCCTGGCCTTGAACACTGCCAGGGATGGAGCATTTACCACTTCTTTTAGATTTAGGCCAAAGGATTTTAAAATCCTCTGCTCCAGTTTTCCCGATGTCAGGCTTTCACAGTTTGTGTTCACATCTTCCTAGTGCATCATCACCACATGAGAAATGCATTTTGCCTTTATTCTTAAGTCATTCTGTGCCACTGTGTGTCTGGACCCATGGGAACTTCAGAGGGACAGTTACAAACTGGCTGTGTTCTTTGTTGCTCTTTTTTCTCTTGTTTTAGTCAGCATAGAACATAATACAGTCAAAAATATGAAACAATAAACCCCCTAATTATGTTATTTGCCTTTTAAAAAATTATTCTTTCTTTTTTTATGTTTTATTTTTTCCAGGGGGAAACTGCAATACTGTCCTTGTGGCAAATGTCTGCGGGGAAGCTGCGCATGTGGAACACACTGTAAGTTGAACTGATTTCTGCAGGATTCGAGTCTTGTTCTTGCTGCTGTTGCAACTGGCTGTAGCTTGGTTTAAAGAACTGTCTCTGGAGGGCTATGGCGGGAGTCCCAGAGCAACATCCTGCCTAATTCTTCTTATCTCAAAGGCGCAGAGAAGAGATTGCTCTCACCAATCTGCTTTGTGATGCAAACAGATGAGTGGTAACTGGCCCAGGGGGAGAAATGAGAGCCTGAAATAGAGCAGGCACAAGCAGCTAAAATCTAAGCACACCGAGGAGTGGTAATTATTATTGTTGGTTCAACTCTGTGAATGCGTTTGAATGGTAACATCGCGTAACGAGGTCAATGGGATTGCACTGGTTCAGAGCTGAGCTGGCTTTCTGCTGCTTCAGGAAGCAGGATTAACCTCCTAACAGTGAGGGGTTTTAACCCATGAAATAATGAAATTGGTGAAAGTCTCACTGTGTGAACTGAATCCACTTAACCACATCTGTAACAGCGAATCATTGAATTCTACAATCCCAGGTTGGAAGGGACCTCAAGGATCATCTGGTCCAACCTTTCTAGGCAAAGCATGACCCAGACTAGATGGCCCAGTACCCTGTCCAGCCCAGTCTTAACAGTGTCCAGCACTGGGGAGTCACCACTTCCCTGGGGAGAGTATTCCAGTGGCTGATTGTTCTCACAGTGAAACATTTTCCTCTTGTGTTCAGTTGGAATCTCCCCAGGAGTAACTTGTGCCCATCACCCCTCTCTTTTCCATGTGACTCCTTGTAAAAAGGGAGTCTCCATCTTTTTTGAAGCCACCCTTTAAATACTGGAACATGTGATACATGTGATAAGATCATGGAACATGGTGATAAGATCTCCCCTGAGCCGCCTTTTCGGTAGGCTGAACAAGCCCAGCTCTCTCAGCCTTTCCTCACATGGCTTCCCCTTTCTTGCATGATCTTTGTGGCCCTTCTCTGGACCCTCTCCAGCCTGTCCACATCTTTTTTCATAGCAGGGACCAAAACTGAGCACAGTATTTCAGGAGTGGCCTGTCAAGTGCTGAGTAGAGTGGGACAATAACATCTTTATCTCTGCTGGCTCTGCTGGTGGTGCCCTTGAGGGGAATCACTTTGCTCTTTGCCAAGAAAAATGTATGTATGTTTGTATGTAGCAAAAAAAACCACCCCAAAACCCAAATTAACCTCTTGGGTGGTTGTTTTCAAGGCAGAGTTGTTTTATCATCTTGCGTTCTGATAGCATCTAGAGGCAGTATTGCTCAAAAGTCAGCTACTATGCTTTGCATCAAGAGGAGGATTTTCAGGCTGTAGGGGCTTACTCTCAAGATGCCACGATTGCAGGAGTTAAACTTGAAGGCCATTGATGTGTGATTTGGAGTTTTTGGGATGTAAGTATCATTTTGATGAGAAATGGGAGTGGGTATTTTTGAGATCATTGCTCTGGTGCGCACAGAGCTGTCCACAAGCAGAACAGAATGGACAAAGACATCATCCGAAGCTGGCTAATCACACAGAAGCCACCGAGCACTAGAAGATACGGTCCCAGAATGAGAAATCCTGTATTGCTCCCTGCAGTTAAATAGCTTTTGTATTTCTGTGTTCTGGGATCTGATATGATTAAGAAGTAACAGATTATGAAAATTATATCCTTGCTAATATCTTTTTCAGTTGTCTTCTCTTCGGTTTGCTACCAGAATGAAATGGATCACCACAGAGCCAGTCCTCAATGAGACATATGGCCAAGAGGTACGTAGAGAAGGGGAACAGAGGAAGGCAATTTTTCTCAGGTTCATTAATATTTAAGATAATGACCTTAAAAAACAGAGATCTGATAGTGTAATGAATTACCACTCATCAGCTGAGCTGACACTTGCTAAATTTAGGTAACTGATGAAATAGATTAGTATTAAACCTTTTTTCATTGGTATTTAATGATAGTCACCTTGAATATGCTACAGGGAACAATCATGTAGATGGTCACGTCTTCCCTGCCACGTGGTAATTCTTTCAAGTGCAAGCATACAAGTCCCTCATTTTTCTGATAAGATTCACCTCTTAACATAGATATTATGTTGTGGGCTACTCCCCTGGTCTGTGGGGAAATTCACAGGCACCTCTCCTATGGAGACAGGCTGAGAGAGCTGGGCTTTTCAGCCTGGAGAAGAGAAGGCTCGGGGGAAACCTCAGAGCAGCTTCCAGTGCCTAAAGGGGCCGACAAGAAGTCTGGAGAGGGGCTCTAGACAAGAGCCTGTAGGGACAGGACAAGGGGGAATGGCTTTAAACTGACAGAGGGGAGATTTAGATGAGATCTGAGGCAGAAGTTCTTCCCTGTGAGGGTGGTGAGGCCCTGGCACAGGTTGCCCAGAGAAGCTGTGGCTGCCCCATCCCTGGCAGTGTTCAAGGCCAGGTTGGATGGGGCTTGGAGCACCCTGCTCTAGTGGAAGGTGTCCCTGCCCATGGCCGGGGGTTGGAACTGGATGGTTTTTAAGGTCCCTTCAACCCAAACCACTCTGTGATTCTATGAAACGATCTGCAGTTGTACCTGCAGCTTTACACAGCATTATCCCGGTTGCTGCTGGTAACAGAACGTTTTTGCCACAATAACAAAACTTGTTTAAACTAGGAAATAACTTACAGAAAATGATGATATTATTTCAGATGTCCTGAGTGCACTTTCACAGCTGAAACAGAGCTGGCAGCAGCGAATGCTCTATGAATTACTGATGGCCCAAGGAACAAGTTTAGAGCTATCTGATCCATAACACATGTGGTGTGTGAGAGCCCTGCCATATTTCATGGTCTAATCTCACTGGCAAGCAGAGAAACAGCTGGGGAGTCTCCTCCAATGGCTTCCAGAAGAAGCTGTGCAACAAACGGTCTTTTCCTCTTCAGTGCCTTTCATTTGAGATGTGCTGAAAGAGTATCATAGAACCCTAGAATGGCTTGGGTCGTGTTTGGCTTCTTATTGACCAACACTGACAAGTCCTTCTCCTTAGGGCTGCTCCCAATCCAGTAGTGTTTAGTTTGTCTTTTAGAAAGCTATTGTGCTTTGATGCTCAACAAGTCACTTAAAAAGCAGCTCAGTATCCAGTTCTCCCTGAATCCCTAGGTGATATGTGTGTTCATGCCTTTCTGGAAACACATTCTAAATAGTGAATGCTTGAAGATATTCCATGTTACAGAGAAATTCAATCAAATACATCACAGGGGACTTTCTCCTCTATTAAAGTTAATGTCAGAACTCCTACTGAGTTCAGTAAGAGTCAGGGTGGAAACCTACACACTTCTTTGCTTTTGAGATAATATCTTGTAGTCCAGAACTTGATGGCCCCTACAGTACCAGCTCAGGAAAGCATGAAATTAAAAACCAGGTGGCCCTCCTTTGATGGCTTGTTCTGACTCTGCAGGCAGTACACCCAGGACACAACAGAAGCTGTCCTATTGGAAGCTAATGAAAGGCAAAGTGATTTCCAGAGCTGCTACTTCACTGATGCATACCTGACAACAAGCTGTGGGGGAGCTGGTGTGCAGCTGTGAGATCTTCTAGCAGCCAGTTTAATGCTGCTTTTCAGCAGGTTTTTTTCTCCAATAGCATTTAGTCATTTGCTTACCCTTTTCTTTTCCTGCCAGGGGACAGTGAAGGCTTTGGAGAAGGAGATTGCTTTTCTGAAGCAGGAACTGGCCATACGTGACAGCTTGGTAAGGAACAGGCTGCAGCGTCTTAGATGGGACCTAGTTAAAGCTTTGTCCTGATCTTTCTTTTGCAGTAGGATCAGCTAACTCAGCATCCAGTGTGATTGTACGTTTCCTTCAGCTTTCAGCACTGTCTTTTGGGCTGAAGCTCTGAAGATCCTATGCAGTGAGACTGTGTCATAGCTTCAGTCCCCAACCACCCCAGACAATTTTTTTCAGACTCGAAGTCTGTGTGATTGAAATGTGCAGGGGATGCATTGCGTCCAGCATGTCCCCAAGTCCCAAGTCCTATCAACTCAGATGATGTGAAGTTGCAATCAGAAATTAAACATAAGGCTTCCCTGGGCACAGTAGAACCATGTCAGGTGTTCACCAGATTTGCTCAGCTTTTTGTAATTCGCTGATACTCAGTTGTTCACCTTTTTTCCCAGGCAAATCGTTCTTTGGTGACTTATGACCCTCTGTCTGACGTCGAGATAGAAGAGATTAAGTCTCAAGTCCATAGATACCTAAAAGGAGCCATTGATGAAATTGATGTAAGTAGCTTTCTAGTGGAGAAGCACATAAATACTGATTCCATCTCATTTTACTCCGGGACAGAAGCAATGAAAATGTCATCTGAAGAGGCTGTCTTTAACCCCAAAAGTGCTACAGAATTGTAATTTAATTTATTTTTTGTGTGTTAAGGGCTGTCTCTTTGTTTTCATTCAACTTTTGCTTTTTTGGAAGCTTGAGGAGACTTTTCCTCAGTCCTGAAACTCTTCGAATTGGTTTATTTGGAACTTCTTTAAATAATTAATGTAAAAATTTTTCTCTGCCAATGTCAAACTAAATCTTTGCAAGGTGTGTTGCCAAAATCTGTCCAGTCTTTCAGAGACAGGTTCATTAGGGCTGGGTTTCTCGACTTGAAACTAGCCGGTGACTGCAAAATGGTTGTGAAAAAACCAGCAGAAGTCCTGTGGACACAAATATTCCTGCCTGAGCAAACAGCAAAATAGACAAAATGTAAGAAAATGGAAGCTGCAAATGCACATTCAGAGCTACTGTGAAATTTTGTTTGGTTGTGAGCAGAAGCCACTGTGACAAGAGCGCAGAAGTTGCTGGAAGAGTTTTCCAAACAGCTAGATAACCCTTTAGTTTAAACAAATCACTCGAGACGCTTTCTCTCATTTAATGTAATCATTATCTTCTCTCAAAGTCCCTGTTTTCTCCCTCCAGTAGGCAGGAGTGGAGCAGAATAAAGGCATACGTGAAGGTGTGTTTTACCTGACCTGCAAAATGTGATGTGGAGCATGGAAAGTAGAGAAGGACTAAGGAGTTTTACACAGGGAAGGAAGTCTTCAGTTGCACTGAATAATCTTTTAGAGAGGGTTGTGAACAGAGGCATGCATTTCATCGCTTGGGCCGGTCTTTTGGGCCTTTGCAGAGCTGAGGGCATATTCTTGCTCATCTACAGACTGTCCCTTATTTATTTGTCCATGCCTCTGATCATTATCTCCAAAACAGAGAGAGTAGTATGGCTTGACTGCACTGATTTGTTATTGTGGGTAAGAGGACTAACAATAGTGCTTTGGCAGTTCTAAGTACTCAGGCGGACTTGGCCAGCAGCACAAAGAGAAGCAGCATGATAATCTGCAAGGTCAGTAGATGCCATCTATGTAATTTTAAAAATTATTATAATTAATTCATTACCTCGATGGCTGTGCAGTAAATGGAATTTACTGCAGTCTATCAGATTGCTCTCTCTTTAAAAACCTCCTAAGAGTGAGCAATGTATCCACCTCCAGCCTGACTCAGGATAAAGTAATTCTACTTGAGCATGGCTACCCAGCAAATGGAAAGCAGAGTCCTCACACTCTGAAATATTTGAATTAGTACAGCTGACCACAGCCTAGAGATGCTCACCTACATCTTCACTGTATGCCTCTCTTCCTCAGATAGTGAACCTCAGGCAAATCCAGGAGGTATTCAAGCAGTTCAAACTGATTTTAAGGTAAGATATCCAAGGTTGATGCGTATCACAGTAAGGTTTAGAAATGCTACCAGGCTTTTGTCTGTGGTATCACACTTACTGTGACATGAGTGAATCACAGAATCACAGACTGGTTAGGGTTGGAAGGGACCTTAAAGACCATCCAGTTCCAACCTTCCTGCCACAGGCAGGGACACCTTCCACCAGAGCAGGTTGCTCCAAGCCCCGTCCAACCTGGCCTTGAACACTGCCAGGGGTGGGGCAGCCACAGCTTCTCTGGGCAACCTGTGCCAGGGCCTCACCACCCTCACAGGGAAGAACTTCTTCCTCACGTCTCATCTAAATCTCCCCTCTGTCAGTTTAAAGCCATTTCCTCATTGTAATTGAAAACACAATTCTGGACAAATTCTGCTGGCCTCTGCACAAGAAGACTATTGCCTCTAACTTCCAGTGCTCGTAAGTCATGTGCAAGGGCTCTCGATGGTGAATGTCACTGGTTAAAAATTCTTCTTGGCAAATATACTCTCACTGAGCATAAACTGTGTGGGATCCCTAATCATGGAGCATATCTCCATTGCACAAGACACTCTGCAAACAGATCAAAAGAAAAAGCAGACCGTGTAGGATGAGGTGATATGAAGTGGTCTCACCACAGCAGCCTCTAGAAGTGATCAGGTTTACTTGGTTTTTTTAGAGACTGTGGCAAAGGTAGGTCACAAAACAATTGCAGGAGCATGCTAAGAGGGTTCTGTGCTGTTTCCAGAAGGTCCTCTCTGATGTGTGGTGCGGGATGAGAGAAAGCGGGAAAGTGGCTGTTGAAAAATGTCACCAGTGGATGGTGAAAGTTGTTTTTAAGGCTGAAGGAAGGAAAGTGAATGACAGGCTCCTAAGAGTGAGGACAAGCAGCTTGCATGTTATGAAATAGAAGAGAACAAAGAAGAATAAGGGTATTAGGGCAACCCACGCAGTCGCTGCCTCATCAAGCTGTGTGACCTGGTTTTGGCAGTAGAGGTTGCAACTCACAAGAGTGACAGTGGGATATTGCTGTAGAAAAGCTGCATGCCCTTGAAAAACTTATGTGAGCACGAGTATCTGTAGTACATCATCACAGTGGGCAGCCAGGCTTTGCTGGGGACCCGAGACCAAAATGGGTTTCATGGTAAAATTTTGCCTATTAGTTCTTTTTAACTTGCGGATCATTTTATTGTTCTGAAACAGTGGAGTTTAGTATTTTTTAACCTGGGGATTCTTCAAGAATTTTCAGTCTTATGTAGTGTATTTAAGCCTACTGACAATGCTTTTCCATAAAAAAAATCACTCAGTTTGAAAATCACTAGGTTAAAGGAAGGGGATGGCACTGTATGGAGGTAATAGGATTTGATCTGGACCACTAAAAGGTTATGCAGAGTATTAAAATAGCCATCAGAAAGCTTCCATATGTAAGAGGCAAAAAGGGACTTTTTGTAGAAAATAGAAAGGAAGAGGAGAGTAAATAAAGGTTACAGTGGCTATGGAAAGAATGGAAGGAGCAAGGTGGGGTGTTTGCAAATGAGATCATAGGTAAAAAGATTATTTTCCTTGGAAATCTGATATTGGCAGTTATCAAAGGTTTTGACATAAGAAATAGTCCTCCTTGAACACAATGGTAAGAGGCTGTTTTCTCCCCTAGTCAACAGGAGTGTGAAGTGGAGGCCAGATTACGAAGCAAGTATGCTCTGATAGACAAAAATGACTTTGTTGCTGTTGCTGCTTTTCATAAGGTAATGTCCAGTGCTTGAGCCTGGCCCAGAATCAATCTTACAACTGGTTTCTTTGCTGCTGTAACATGAATTGCCTCAAGTTCTCAACTTTTCTCTGTTGAAATATGAAGCTCAGAAACCAAAGAATCACCATAGCATTATAAAATGGTTTGGGTTGGAAGGGACCTTAAAGCTCATCCAGTTCCAACCCCTTGCCACGGGCAGGGACACCTTCCACTAGAGCAGGTTGCTCCAAGCCCCATCCAACCTGGCCTTGAACACTGCCAGGGATGGGGCAGCCACAGCTTCTCTGGGCAACCTGTGCCAGGGCCTCACCAGACTTCTGAGGTTGCTTTTATTTCTTTTGGGGCACTAGACCCAAGTTGTTCTCCCTCTAAGTGGCTGAAACATTTGGCATGTGAATTTGAGGATGATTTTGGCCCTGTTTTAGTTCTCACTTCATTCTTACAGATGTGTTTCCCTGGAATACTTGGTAATTCATACACATTTCCATATTAAATGGTACAACAGGATGGAATAACTGTTGGGCAAGGGCGGTATAGCTTTTGTGGTATAGCTACAGATCTAATGCTTCCTGGTCCATGTTTTATTTCTTCCTGTTTCCAGGCAGGTGTGGTTGATGTGGATGGCCATTTGGTGCAGGAAGAGGATGAGCAGGCTTTTGACACTAGAGCTGCTCCTTCATCCAGACGTGGTAGGAAGAAGAAATCCAGGAGGAATGATGAGGTGTCCAGGTGAATTAAGTAGCCAGGCTGCTCTCCCTTTTCTCTGGTAATGTGTCATCACAGTGAGCAGTTTTGGTCAAGGTGTGATTGACAGCAACCCATGGAGAAAGGCAGAGACAAAGCTGGCTAAACAAGTATGTAGAAGTTTTGTGGTTCCTCAAGAAGACATTCCAGCACAGTGCTGTAAGGGTTTGTGGTGTCCTTGTGGCCATTAGCCACACCATCAGAAGGACATGGACCTGTTGGAGTGAGTCCAGAGGAGGCTCTTGGCCACGGGAGCAGTGGTAGAAACAGCCAATGCAGGGGACCTTACTTTTATAAATCAAAGGATCTTTTTCTGCTCAGTGCCTCACCACCCTCACAGGGAAGAACTTCTTCCTGAGATCTCATCTAAATTTCCCCTCTGTCAGTTTAAAGCCATTCCCCCTTGTCCTGTCCCTACCTGCCCTTGTCAAAAGCCCCTCTCCAGCTTTCTTGTCGGCCCCTTTAGGCACTGGAAGCTGCTCTAAGGTGTCCCTGGAGCCTTCTCTTCTCCAGGCTGAACAAATCCAGCTCTCTCAGCCTGTCTCCATAGCAGAGGTGCTCCAGCCCTCAAAGCATCTTCGTAGCCTCCTCTGGACTTGCTCCAACAGCTCCACATCCTTCTTATGTTGGTCCAAGTCCTTATATTAGAGAGGGGAGGAACTGCCAAGGCATTAGTATCCACATGACACAGTGGGCTCCTCTATGCAGTTCTGGTTTTTAGGAAAATGCAAGGAGATTTAACAAGCACTTTTCTGTATCCTTTTTGAAGTGGCACTGTGCCCTGCAGATAAGGCTGGTGGTGTTTATGGAGGTGAGCTGAGGGAGAAGAACAGAGCTCTCAAGCTGGGCTTGATTTAGGTGTGGGTTAGATCAAATCCTGGGGGATTTGGTTTGTAGGTTCCTCTGAAGGTAAAGAGGGTTATCCTGTCTGCAGGCATGCCTCACTCCAGACAGGGTGGGACTCTTGTCCTTGTGATCCTTCTCTAGAGAGCTAGTCCAGCCTGTGCTATATTCTGCAGTATTTGCTACACAAGGCAATCTCTCTGCTCTAGGAAGTAAGGATTTGTGAGAACAAAGCTCATCTTACTCCCTGTCAGTAGGTATGTCACTGCAGACTTATGTAGGAGCCTCATCAAACTATTTTAATCAGCAACACTAGCACCTGCAGCACGATTTGGTTTCAGTTCCCTCTTATGAAAAATTGAATTAATCTGGTTCATCTTTCCCCCCGTCAGGAAAGAAGGAACGAAGAGCAATCTTTCTTGGAAAGATGTGGATGGGGATTTACCATCAAAAAGTCAGGTAACGTTTTCCATCAAGGATCTGGATGTGAAAGAGGTACCAAGGGACCAGGATACAGCAAATACTGATGCAGAGCTTTCAAAGCCATCTCCTGTGGAGGATTCCCAGCAGCCCAGGTAAGTTTTCGCTGTGAGGGAGAAAACCCCCTTTGCCAGGGGTTGGTTTACACCAGAGTGATTGCATTGTGTTCCCCTAGTACAACTGTCTGCTTCAAAGTAAGAAGACAGATTCAGAGATCTTCCTTGCTCGAATGCATTAATACATTGTAGAACAGCAGTGGTTGTAGGGACACCCTGTGCGCTGAAGTATGTTGTTGGTGGTTATCTTCTTCATCTGCTTTAAGCTCTGCCCTGGTCAGTTGGTCTATTAAGTTGCCCTGGCCAGCAGGTTGAGGGAGGGGATTCTCCCCCTCTATTCCATTCTTGAGAGGCCCCACGTGGAGTACTGTGTCCAGCTCTGGGGCCCCAACATAAGAAGGATGTGGGGCTGTTGGAGCGAGTCCAAAAGAGGCCATGAAGATGCTTTGAGGGCTGGAGCACCTCTGCTATGGAGACAGGCTGAGAGAGCTGGGCTTGTTCAGCCTGGAGAAGAGAACGCTCCAGGGACAGCTTAAAGCAGCTTCCAGTGCCTAAAGGGGCCAGCAAGAAAGCTGGAGAGGGGCTTTTGACAAGGGCAGGTAGGGACAGGACAAGGGGGAATGGCTTTAAACTGACAGAGGGGAGATTTAGCTGAGATCTGAGGCAGAAGTTCTTCCCTGTGAGGGTGGTGAGGCCCTGGCACAGGTTGCCCAGAGAAGCTGTGGCTGCCCCATCCCTGGCAGTGTTCAAGGCCAGGCTGGACGGGGCTTGGAGCAACCTGGTCTAGTGGAAGGTGTCCCTGACCATGGCAGGGGTTGGAACTGGATGATCTTTAAGGTCCCTTCCAACCCAAACCATTCTGGGATTAATTGGGAAGTCTCTGAAAATTGCAGCACTCTTTACCCTTTGGTTAATAGTAAAAGTGCAGAGGCATCACATGTCCAGCCACAAAACCCCACGTAGTCATGAAAATGGGTCAATAGCTGCACAAGATCATCACAAGATCATGGCAGGAGGTACCATATCAAAACAGAAGAGTGGAAAATGACCAAAACTGGAGCAATGTGCCAATCATCTGCTTGTAGCAAGACAAGAATTTAGCATGGGAGGGCAGCACTGAATTGCATTTTCTTCTGGATGGAGTGGATGGGGTGAAAAATGCTAAGGGTACCAAGACGAAGAACTCTTTCCAGGAGAATGGTCTCAACACTATGAGGCTGTTCAGCTCACAGAAGCTCAGCCAGGGCCCTCCACAAACCAGTCTGGACACTGGTTTTCCCATCATCAACCATCTTTTCTTGCTGTGAGCTCTCAAGCGAGACAGCTCTCAAGTATTGTGAGCACCTGCATTGCCTGTGCTGTAGACAACCAGTCCTTTCTCATTCCTGCTGCCCAGGGAGAGCATCACGGTAAAGCTGTTCCAGGAGAATTTACTCCTGAAGCACCTTAACATGTTAGCATGTTCCTCCAAGGCCTCTGCATGTGTTTTAGTATTAATCTAAAAGTGCTGTGGCTGGCAGTGAAGGCTGCTGTTGCAGCTGTATAAGGCACAACCCAGAGTGCTTCAAGTAGCCTGGTAGCTGGCTGTCGAGGCCGTAGCTGTGGCAGTCTGCCCAGTGGTTGTTGTTGACAGTGCCATGCCAGCAGTTTGGCGGGGAAAGCTGTCTCATGCAGCCTTTGAGAAGTTTGAAAATGCCCCGAAGAGGTCAATCAGGGGAAGGCAGTAGTCAGAGTTTTGCTTTGACCAGTCTGGACTGAGGAATGTAGAGACTTCTGGCTACCTTTTGCTACCAGATCCAGCTCGCACACCAAGAACAGCCTTATGCAGCACAGAGCAGCATCCATGGGAGTGCGACGTTCCCCCGAGGGACTCTCCTTTTGCCTAGTGTGGTTTGTGTTGAGCTAAGAGCTGGTGTTCATGGGGGCACGTTTGCATCACGGAATCACAGAGTGGTTGCCTCTTCTCCAGGCTGAACAAGGCCAGCTCTCTCATAGCAGAGGTGCTCCAGCCCTCAGAGCATCAAAGCCTTTGCATCGCAGCCATTTCATAGAAAAGTCAGGATTGACACATGCCACTTGGAATTTAGTCTTTCTAAATAGGCAAGACTTCAAAGCCATGGGTGGCAGCATTGTAGAGCCACCCAACACACGCAGCTGTGGGGTTTGTTGGCAGAGGTGACTGACTGGTCCGTGCTGGGAAACCAGCAAGGAAAGAGCAAAAGCTTTTCTGTTTAACAATAGGGAGGAATAGTAATTATTATTTTTCTGAAAATTCAGACCATTAAAGGTCCACTTTCCAGGGAAGACTCAGTTTTGAGGCATCTCGTAAGGCATGTGGTTTCTATGTTAATAACTCTTTCTTCTGGGAATAGTACTCGGGTATACGTATGAAGGTTGATGCAGAGATGGTGCCAGGGTGCAGCTAGCACAGTGAGATCCTCAAAGGGCACCTTGAAATACCATCCACAATCTTCAGCTGTGGCAACTGTGGACTGTGTCATGCTGCAGGGCAGAACAAACTGACCTCCCCATGTCTGTGTGTCTTTTCTTTGAATTCTGTTGCAGCTCCCCTCCGCCCAAGCCAGCAGCATTTGAGATGTTTAAGGAGGAGTATGGAAGTGAGATCAGCCGGATCTTTAAAGAGAACAAAAGCATCCTATATGACAGGAAGAAGAGGAGAAGTACTGTAGCACAGAGGATCAACTCCATCAAGCTTGAGATGGAGAGCATCAAAAAGGCTCTGGAGGCTCAGCAGCAGGAGCGGTGGCAGCAGGGTAAGTTGCTGTGTGGACACTGGCCAGCGAGAATCTGATAGAAGAGGGAAGCTGCTGGTTTTAAAGCAGTTCTGGTAGTGAGACCACTAGAGACCACCACTGCTACCTGCCAGGGCCAGGCTTGTGCCCCAGCTCTGCAGCTGACCTTGTGGTTTGCCACCCGAGTCCTCCACCTGAGTCCTCACCAAGTCATGCTACTCAGGCTTTACACTGGTGAGGTGAGCTGCAGTCAGGTTGATTCCTCACCCCACACTGTGAAGGATTAGGCAGTGTACTGCTGACAAAAGCAGGTCAGCACAGTGCAGAAATCCTGGGTAGCACGCACCCCTAACTGTGGTGGAGATGCATCTCCTACAGCTTCATTTCATCAGGATTAGAGACTGGTTTAGACTCCAGGGAGACCTTAGAGCAGCCTCCCAATACCTAAAACGGCTGACAAGAAAGCTGGAGAGGGGTTTTTGACAAGGGCAGATAGGGACAGGACAAGGGGAATGGCTTTAAACTGACAGAGGGGAGATTTAGATGAGATCTGAGGCAGAAGTTCTTCCCTGGGAAGGTGGTGAGGCCCTGGCACAGGTTGCCCAGAGAAGCTGTGGCTGCCCCATCCCTGGCAGTGTTCAAGGCCAGGTTGGACGGGGCTTGGAGCAACCTGGTCTGGTGGAAGGTGTCCCTGCCCATGGCAGGGGGTTGGAACTAGATGAGCTTTAAGGTGCCTTCCAACCCAAACCATTCTAGGATTCTGTGATTTATGAAAGTCAAAATACCAAACTACAAGGTACTAAAGCAAAAATGGGCTCAGTGCCTTCCTACTTTGCTGTGGCAAGATGTTTGTTAGGTGTAATATGCCTGGATGAGACTAGAAAGTGTGTCAAGTTACATGCTCCCTGCAGCAGGGCTCCCAAGAGTCAGTGCTGTTGCACTCTGCAGAGTGGAGAAATGCCTCTGGGCAAGGAGGGAAATCTGAAACAAATGGCATTACTAGCAGAGCAGCCTGGAGTGCTCTGTGAGGAAGTAGCCGTGGTGTTCCTTGCATGTGGGGAGGACAGCAAAACAACTCAGTTCTGTGAAACTACACCTTTAATGGCTGCCAGGCAATTAGCGGGAAATGGGAGGGAATGAGGGCCCTGACCAGTGAATGAGGGTCAGAGTCAGACCCAGAGTTTGCTCTGCTGGTTTCCATTTCTCTTCCTCTAGAGAGAATTTTTGACACCAAGGGGCCTTTTCCCATAGGGTCTGCAAGATGCAAAGCTCTTCTGGGTAAATGACAAATCATATCGAAGTGAGGGTCTGTCTTTTCATGGCTTCTTTTGGGCCTTTGCTCTTTATGATGACATTTACCAACTGGTGGTATATTGTGAATGCTGAAAATCACAGGAATAAACTGATTTGAGGGAAATAAAACCTGAGAGATGTTTATCATAGGAAAGTAGCACTGGCTTAAGTGTCCCCAAAGAGCTGACCAGCCCTTTGTCACAAATACCCTCACCATGGCTGCCTGCAAAGTTTTTTGGTAGGAGGCATAAAAGCCCTCTGTGATACCCTCCAGCGGGCTGTCTTCCTGCGGAGCCTGGTCCCACCTCTTCATGAATCAGAGAATCCCAGACTGGTTTGGGTTGGAAGGGACCTTAAAGCTCATCCAGTTCCAACTCTCTGCCAGGGGCAGGGACACCTTCCACTAGAGCAGGTTGCTCCAAGCCCCTCTGTCCAACCTGGCCTTGAACACTGCCAGGGATGGGGCAGCCACAGCTTCTCTGGGCAACCTGTGCCAGAGCCTCAGCACCCTCACAGGGAAGAACTTCTGCCTCAGATCTCATCTAAATCTCCCCTCTGTCAGTTTAAAGCCATTCCCGCTTGTCCTGTCCCTACATGTCCTTGTCCAAAGCCCCTCTCCAGCTTTCTTGTCGTCCTCTTTAGGTTTATCTGTGCATGTCTCAGTTCAGGGAGGACTGGTGTCTGAGGTGGTTCAGGAGTTCAGCAAAGATTTGTGCTTCACACCACTCCAGCATTGTATGTGTAGTAAGCGTGTCTAAGGAAATGTCAGTTGTGTGGTTAACCTCAGTATAACTGGGTAACTACTGTGTGGTTCAAAGTATAATGACTGTTCTTCATTCCTTTCCACCCTCATAAGAAACCTTCATTTCCTTTTCTTACCCTCCAGGAGAGTATGTTGATGAGAAAGGACACATCATAATTGATGAGAAGGAGTTTTTACTCATCGTGAAGCTGAAAGAGCTGAAGGAAGAGTACAGGTCTAGTTATGCTGAACTGCAGGACCTGAAGGCAGAAATCGAGTACTGCCAGGATCTGGTGAACAAATGCCGGAACAGACTCATCTCAGGTACTGGCTCACCAGGGCAGTTTCCGAACAGTCTCCAGTTTAGAATCACAATCACAGAATGGTTGGGTTAGAAGGGACCTTAAAGCTTGACTGCATTTGGACATTAGCAGAGTGATTTCCTTTAGCCAAGGTGGTGGCTAAGGAACTGCACTGGGCCAGGGTTTTAGCTTGGACTACAGATGTCTCCTCTGTACCCCTGTGAGATTCAGGTTCCAGCGTTGCAGCATGGGTGCCTTGGCAGGAAGCAGAGCATGGTCATTTTAGTGTGTTCTTCATGAGTACCACCCTCATGGTGACAAATCACACCTCTGCTCAGGGTGGTGCATGCAGATTTCTAGTGTGCTGCACTGCACGCCACTCAGTTTGAATCTGCTGTAATGGGAGTGCAGTCCTGCTGTATCCCGGATTTGCCCTGTTTGATGGAAGACAGTAGGTGTACAAATGCCAGAGTCCCAAACATTCAAATGCCATGCACATGGCAACACTTGATTTTCTACAAACTTGCCAGAGCACAGCTTGTATCCATCAGTGCATTCCATGCTGAAAAAATGCCTGGCTTGTTCCAGGAGATAGACAGGGACAAATCACAAATGTGCAGAAACTTTGCCACCGGTTCCCATTGGATCTGGGTTTGGCCTTTTTTGCGTGCTCCAGATATCTGCTGTTTGTTTAAGCACACGGGCAGGGACTCAATATCTGGGTCATCCCTGAGTGAAGAGGTCATCTCAGAGCTAAAACCAGGGGACAAAGTCAGCGCTATTGCATCATGTCCACTGTGCCGAGCAAGAGCAGGGCTCTGTGTTTAACCTTTATTTATCCTTCATGGCTCCTGGCACAGAAAGCAGCTCAGTTCCTGGGGTCCCTCCTGGCGAGCACAGCCTTCTTCAGGGGCTGCGGGCCCTCCCACTCCATGGGGGAACGTGGCAGAGCTGTGGAGCGGAGCACAGCCGCTTCACAGCAGGTGTCCGGGAAATGCCCAGTATTAATAAGGACACAATTCCTGCTGTGTGTTATCACTGGCTATTACGGGATGGAGAAAGCATTTGGAATTGAAATCTGAGCCCCAAATGTGCTGACCACTCAAAATGGCCAGCTCCGGGCGGGATGGCTCCGGGGTGCAGGAGCAGTGCCACCTGGCGGACAGCATCTTGGGCTGCACAAGCCCAGGGAACTGTCCCCACGGCCGGCCACCGCGTCCCGGCCACCTCACAGGCAGCAGAGACAGGCAGCAGCCTGTCTAGGCACAGCCGATGCCAGCTAACAGTGCCCCGTCCTTTTAAACTAACTTTTCTAATAGTTAAAACTCAAGATGTTGGAGTTCTGAGGTCTCATCTGAGAGTTTAAGAGCACTCGCTTCCTGTCTGATTCATGGACAGAAGCAATCCCCCCCGTCTCTTCCGTCATTACAGCCCCCTGCTTTGCTTTGCAGAGTTCAAGATCTGGTACAACGAGTCCTTCCTTATCCCCAAGGATGTGCAGGAAGCTCTGAAGCCCGGTGGCAACATCAGACCTGGAATGATTCCCATAAACAGAGTCATGTGCCTGGTGAGTTTTCCTGGCAGCTCTGCTTATTCTCCCTAATAGCCACACGTGGCATGGTAATGAGGGCACGACTAAGCCTGTGGGAGGAGGAGGAGGATGTGGCATCTCTGCCTCTTTCCCTAAGCAGAGTGGCTGGTATTGAAATGCTATCTGCTATGATGCAGAGAGCAACTATCTGGAGATACATCTTGCTTTCACATTAGCTTTACCATGAAGAGGCTAAAATAGGACAGAGTGATTGAAGTACCCAGTCATCTGCTGACTATCAGGAATCAGGCGTGCTGCCCAGAGGTGCAAGGGGTAGTTGGGAGGCTTGTTTCCAGTTGGTACAGCTAAACTATTGTGTTTTGTGTTGTGGCAACTGGTACATAGCCAGCCCTCTGTTTAGAAACCACAACTTTGGGGTGCCCAGGGTCTTTTGTCAGTCCTGACAAAGCACATTTCTCTTAAGCTTCTCATTTACCACACTTCTTTGCATTATCCTCTTCTGAAGTAATTCCAGGTTTTGTCCTTCACTGTTAAATGTCAGGCTCAAAACCTTCATGCTGTTTGATAGGAATGTGGTGGCAGTGCTTCCACTCGGTCTGACATGACCTGTTGGAGTGAGCCCAGAGGAGGCCATGAAGATGCTTTGAAGGCTGGAGCACCTCTGCTATGGAGACAGGCTGAGAGAGCTGGGCTTGTTCAGCCTGGAGAAGAGAAGACTCTGGAGAGACCTTAGAGCAGCTCCCAGTGCCTAAAGGGGCCAACACAAAAGCTGGAGGGGGGCTTTTGACAAGGACATGTAGGGACAGGACAAGCGGGAATGGCTTTAAACTGACAGAGGAGAGATTTAGATGAGATCTGAGGGAGAAGTTCTTCCCTGTGAGGGTGGTGAGGCCCTGGCACAGGTTGCCCAGAGGAGCTGTGGCTGCCCCATCCCTGGCAGTGTTCAAGGCCGGGTTGGACGGGGCTTGGAGCAACCTGCTCTAGTGGAAGGTGTCCCTGCCCATGGCAGGGGGCTGGAACTGGATGAGCTTTAAGGTCCCTTCCAACCCAAACCATGCTGTGTTTCTATGATTCTATAACAAAGGAGTGAGATCCCACCCTGGCTGTAAGGGAGAATCAGCCCTTTGTAGGTGTAACCCATTTCCGTTAGTGCTGCTTAACCTCTGTGGATCGCAGAGAACAGCTAGTGGGGACGGGTCATAGGTCTGTCTCTCCCAGAAGCCCATCCCCATCAGAAGCAGGGGGCACCCACAGGTGTTTGGGAAAGGGAATAAGCAGGATGTGAGCTGTGTGACCCCTTTCCTAAATGCACAGCCCCATTTCTAGCCAACGTGTAGTGAGGGACAGGTGGCTTTGACTTTTTAGAAGGAAAACAGAAAAGGAAGTCTTTTGTCTCCAACTGTCTGATTATTTTGACTGTAAATCTCAGTGAAATGTTTTCTTCTTTCTAGAAAGGCATGTGATGAGTTTCAAAGATCAGAGACAGGCTCTTCCCATCCTACTGAATTAGCTTCCCTTGAGGGTATGAGTAACAAACATAATGTGATGAAAAAAAATACTAATGGAGTTATTTTGAGTTTACTTTTAAACAGAATGTTGTGATCTACTGATTGTGGAAGTTTTCAGATGCAGATGCAGACCTGTATAGGAAAGAGCAAAAAAACCAAACCCCAACTCCCCAGTGAGTCAACAGGGAAACCCCAACTGACTGCTTGAGTCCAGGATGTCCCTCTTTGGGGAAAAAAGGATCCATTACTACTCACTTCTATTAACCCAAGTTACTGAATGTGTTCAGAAAAACTCCCTTAATGGCTTCCAGCCCTGGATTTCCTGTCATCAGATCAATTATAACCCCAAAGATGAATGAAGCATGCCTTTTAGCAATGCTCTGCAGCTGTGTCAAGTTGCTGATGTTACAGGCAAAGTCTTTAGGGAGAGGATAAACAGTGCCCCTTGTAATGTTGCTCAGTGCTGGTTTCTCTTGTTCCTTTTACTGGGCAGTTCTCTGCAGCTTCCCAGCACCACTGGCTCTGCTGAGGCCCATACTGTGCTGGGAGGCAACCACCTCATTTTTCTCTGGAGGTTCGTTTCCTGCTTTGAACCATTTTCCCTTTTCCAGACTGGCTCTTAGTTTCCTGTCCTAGCCCATTTCTCCAGGGTGTGCATCTTTTATTCTCAGCTGGATTCCATTTGGCCATCTGCCTTTTATCACACCAGAATTCCACTGTCACCTTCTCCATGCTACTCATGAACCACTACAGAAGGTGACCTAAGAATCTGCTAGAACTATCCTCAAATATGGCATGAAAACATTATAGACAAGCTGGTAACTAAAAAAAATTCACTTAATTAAACCCATGTTCCTCCTCTGTGTGCTTACACCTTCCAGAAGGTACCCTGGAGAAACATGGGCATGGACATCAGCTAGCTAGCTGGGATCAGTGAGGACCACACTGAAGCTCAGACTTCCTTCACACTGCAAGATTATTGTGCAGTGGGAGGGAGACCGTCCTGTGGGTAGTTACAGGCAGAGCATGGCTGTGCGAAGACAGTTGGGGGAACTCTGTTTGGGGCTTTACAATTCCAGATGGATTTTGGCCGAAGTCCTACCCAAATCTGCTCACCTAAGGCATAGGAAGAGGGGACCTCTCACTTCTGAAGCTTCAGAGAGATTGGTGAATTGGCATTCAATGAGGCATTTGGGATCGGTTGACCCCTATGCCTCCGGATGTGTGTTTTTCACAGGGAGATGTGTGTTTTTCACATGGAGATGTGTGTTTTTCACATGGAGTGGGGTCTGTCTGTCTGGTGGCAGGAGGAAGACGTGCAGGAGAGGTTTGAGCGGATGCAGGAGACAGTGCTGCCAGCCTGCCCAGCTTCAGTCCCCTTCTACAAGGCGAAAATGAGGACTGATCAAAAGGTAATCTCAGGGGGGCCCAGTTCCATGTACCCCCACTGACGTGTGCTGGGAGAGCGATTCTGCGCCTCGCTGCCAGGTGGGGTGTAGGACTCTTCTGGAATGGATGCCATTTTGGCTGTAGCCTGTTGAAAGATGCCAGTTTGGTTTTGTAACTAAGCTCTTTGAAATGTTCTTTGGCTGATGTAAAGGCCCCATCTCATGCTGCTGTTATGCTAAAAAACAATCTCAGCACCTTTCACTTGGAGTTCCTTCAGGGCCCATTGTAAGATACCACCGAGGCCCTGAGCTTCAAAAACATCAGGACAGTAACAGGGCTGCACAATCTAGCAGTAAGGGTTTTTAAGGAAAACATCTCAAAACCAGCTCTTCAGTGCTCAGGAGGAGCATTTCCCAGGGTTTCTTGTGCCCTCCTTTGAGCCTGCTGGGATCTGCCACTGGTAGAGCAATGCTGGTGTGATGGGGCTTCTTTGGAAGCTTTTTCCAGCACCATTTGGGAAGATTGGGAAAGTGGTTTGGGGTTTTTTTTCCAGGAAGAAGTCTTTTACAGGTGAGAATTCTGCTCTGAAAACTGAGCTCACATTACTGATCCTTTTTTGTTTCCTGTTGCCAGCATGTGTACAGCAAAACCGTGTCATCCCTAGAGCAAATGCGCAAGAAACCAGGGCTCATCCCAGCTGCCGGGAAGAATAAAACCATGTCATTTCTGCACGTCACATAGCAGATTTGGGCTCAGCCTGGAACCCATAAGCAACACTAGCTCAGAAAGTGCCTCATGTTCATATCCAAATAGATTTATCAACAATAAACAGTAGGAAAAAAACCCCACCCCTCTCAGCGAGACTGACAGTTATTGGTAATCGAACCCACTGTTTAGACAGGCAGTGAGCCAGGGGGTTCAAATAGCAACGCTTGTTTTTCTGAGCGTCTCTGGAAAACATAATGGCACGACAGAAGGTGTGTTGTGGACAACCTGGGCTGCTTCTGCTCCCCCTCCTCCCCTGTGCCTCCCAGGAAGGAGGAGGAAGGGAGGGAAGGGCCTCCCAGGCTTGTTTGTGATAGAAGCTTTGACACTGAAGGTGGATCCTGAGAAGTCGAGTCTAGGTGAGAGCAGATCCTCCCTTGGATGGAAGCAGCCCCAGGGTGTCTGCCTTCCTGGATAGAGGAAGGGGCTGGAGAGGTGCACGCAAGAGAAGTGTTTCCATCAGCTGCCTGGTGTTGGACGCAGCAGCGTTGATTTATGACACCCTCCCCACCCCAGTGCAGCAGGACTAGGGCATTGTTTGCCCACCGCTTTCTGGGAAGGCAATTCAGACCCAGGGTGAGATCATGGTGCCTGGCAACTGGAAAGCTCCAGGGGATACTGTGCTGCTTAGCCAGGCTGCTGCTATCTTTGTCCACGAAGTGGAGCATGCTGAAGGCCTGCTGGAAGTCCTCCTCTTCCTCAGCAGAGGTGGGAGGCTGCTTCCAGCTTGGCACATGTCATGGGATTTTGCGTACCAAATATCCAGCCAAAAGAATCCCGTCTTCTACTGCTGCCAACAGGTGGCCATCAGTGTCAGCTCCCCTGTAAATCCTCTCTGTGCCTATACCACAGGCTCTAAGGAGCGATATATGGACGTGGGCCCAGATATACGTATGTATGTATGTGCTGTGCCAGCTGCAGGCTTGGCCTAAAGAAGCTCTGGGGTCCAGCTCCTCCTTGGAGCTCCCACTTCTTGCCTCTGCAAGGAATAAAAGCGTCAGCCATGATTTTTGTGTCTACCATGTGTTTTGGGTGGCCCTCGGCCACCGCAGCTGATGGGCGCAGGCTCTGGTCTGCATTCAGAGCTGCTGCAGGCAGGAGTTGCTTCTCCATCCCTCTGTGAGGTTGTGGAATCCTGAGAGCTTCAAAATTACTTGGAGAGCTTGAAGAATAACGCTGAAAACCCCCAAATGCAGCACCTGCGATCTGTGGCTGTCAGCAATGCCCTGGCCAAAGCCTGGCAAATCACCAGGATTACTGGAAAAACCCCTGGCATGTGGCTTGGAGCGATGGGGCGATGCTGGCTGGGCCCCACTGAGAGATGGGACAGAGGACAAACAGCCCCCGCTGCTACAACTGGCACCTGCCACAGCAGGAGGATCGCTGGATTCACATATCCCAGGTCAAAGGTTTTCCACATGCCGCCTTCCCATTTACATGGAACTCTGGAAAAATTAATTAGTCCAAGCTGTTTGATTTAATTTGTTGCAGCTCACTCCTGTTACAGTAACGGCACCTGCCCCCCAGAAGTGCTGTGAGTAAGAGCCTAGAAATGCCCTTTCTTGGAATTATCAATTTCCAAAGGCTTATGAAGCTGCTGGAAGTTCAACCCAGCCTGAATTTCCTAAGAAAACTCTTCCACGCAAACTGAGCTCCATCCACCCCTCCTCTGCTTCCCTGTCGTGCTTCCACATGGATGCTGCTCCTGTCCCTTTGGGTCCCTGTGCCACTGCTGCCCATGCCATGGTCCCAAATCTGGAAAAGGCAAAGCAAGAAATGTCAATATTGGATGACGCCAAGTGTCGTTTGGAGGCTCCTGTGTGAGCGGGAAGGTCCTCACACCCCAAAAGCAGGCAGGTATCCTGGAGCACGCTGGCACTGTCTCATTGAGCTCTCCCCGGGGTTTGGGAAGTTGGTGAAATAAAGTAACCAGTGAAAGGACAAGAAGAGGTTTTAGCAATTTTTGGGTGTTTCTGCAATTTTTGGGGCTTTTCTCTCTGAAATGAGCCCTGGGCAGAGGCACCATCCTGGGGTTGGGGAGACCCGGGTGCCCCCTTAGATCAGGGGAGCAGCGTGGGCACAGGAGAGCAGGGCTGGGTGCCTGGTGGGGGCCTGGGGATGCTGGTGTCCTGGGTGTGATCCCGGGGTGCCTGTGGTGCTGGGAGAGATCCTAGGGTTGTCCTGGGGTGCTGGTGATCCCTGGGTGCTGGGAATCCCAGAGGTGTGGTGCCAGTGTCTGGGGGTGTGGGTGATCCAGGGGTACTGGTGATCCTGGATTGCTGGTGCCCTGGGGTATGGGAGATCTCAGGGGTGCTGGTGATCCCAGATTCCTGTGGTGCCTGTGTCATGGAGGTGATCCTCGTGTGCCGTGGGTGATCCAGAGTGCTGGTGATACTACTCTGGTGATCCCAGTGAGATCTTGGTGTGATCCCAGTGATCCTGAGGAGATCTCATTGATCCTGTGACTGATCCCAGTGTAGTCCCGGTGATCCCAGGGAGATTTCAGTGATCCCATGGCTGATCCCGGTGTGGTCCCAGTGATCCCAGGGAGATCTTAGTGATGACATGGCTGATCTCAGTGTGATCATGGTGATCCCAGGGGTGATCCCTGTACAATCCCAAGGAGATCCCAGTGGTGCTGCTGCTGACCCTGGTGTGGTCCTGGTAATCCCAGGTTGATCTCATTGATCCCATGGGTGATCCCAGTGAAGTCGCCGTGATGCCAGGAAGACCTCCTGGATCTCATGGCTGATCCCAGCGCAGTCCCAGTGATGCTGTGGAGATCTCGGTGATCCCGCAGCTGATCCATGTGCAGTCCTGGTGGATCCTGGGGGTGATCCCGGCATGATCCCGAGGAGATCCCGGTGGTACCGCGGCTGATCCCAGTGCGGTCCTGGTGATCGCGGGAGATCTCGGCAATCCCATGCTTATCCCGGTGTGTGGTGTGGCCCTGGCGATCCCCGGGGAGATCCTGGCGATCCCGCGGCTGGTCCCGGTGATCTCTGCCCGATCCCGGTGAGATCCTGGTGATCCCGTGGGTGGTCCCGGCCCGTGCCCGCGCCGGGGGGAGCGGAGCGGCGCGGAGCGGAGCGGCGGGCAGGGAGCGGCGGCGCGGCGGCGCGGCTGGGAGGAGCCGGGCCGCCGGGGCGGACTCGGCGGCTGGCGGCGGGCAGGGCAGGGCAGGGCACGGCGCGGATGGCGGGGCCCCGCCGGCGGCCGCTGCAGCGCGGGGCCCGGCGGAGGATGTGAGGCGGCGGCGGCGGAGCCGAGCCCCCGCCGGGCTCGGAGGGCGGAGAGGGGCCTCCCCCGCGGCGCGGCCCGGCCCGGCCCGCCCGAGGGGCCGCGCCTGCCCCCGACAGCGGCCGCCCGACCATGGGGGACTTCTACGACCCGGAGCACCCCACCCCGGAGTAAGCGCGGGCCGCGCCGGCGGGCGCCCCGACCGCTCCCCGCGCCGCCCCGGCCTGAGGCCTGCGGGCCCGGACGGGCCGGGACGAGCCGCGCCGAGGCGCGCCGGGCCAGGCCGCTCGCCCCGCGGGGAGCCGCCGGGGCCGGGGCGGGCCGGGGCACCGCCGCCGCTGACCCTTCCCTCCTTCCCCGGCGTGCGGCGGGCGGGCGGGCGGCCGGGGTAGGCCGCGCATCCCCGGCCTTGCGTGAGCGCCGCGGCCGGGAGGCGGCGGGCGGAGGCCGGGCGGGTTGGCGGGGCTTGGGGGGGGGGGGAAGGAGCGGAGCGGCGGGCGCTGCCGGCGGCCGGGGCCGGGGCCGGGGCGTGCCCTGCCCGCGCTCCCCTGCTTGGAGGGCGGCGGGGCCCGGGCCCCCGGCCCGGCGGGGTGCGCGTTGCCTCCCGCCCCACGGAGGGAGGCCGGGTGGTGAGTGCGGACGTGTCCCGGCTTCCCCGGAGGGATATTTTTCAGCACCTTTATTATTATTATTGTTATTATTATTCTTATTTTTCTTCCCGGTGTGCAGAGGAGTTACCGAGTCCTGTCTTTATTTTGCCCTTTGAATCCTTCTCCAACAGCCAGCTCTGACCCCATTTTCTGACAGGAGGAAGGAGCCAGGCACAAGGGGGGAGAGCAGCCTAATGGCCGGTGAACTCTGGTTCTCCTCTCCGCTGGGGATTTTCCCTAACCTCCCCCCCCAACATTACGCCACGGCCACTAGCTTTATCGCTGCTTCTGAACAGGCCATTCAGCACCCGCTGGTAGTGGTGTGGTTTCTTTCCCCACCCCTCCCTTTCCTTGTTGTTTCTGAATGCTTCTTTTACGTTTTTAGACTTCCCTGGTGAAGGATTCGGGTGCTTCGTAAACTTTGTGCGAATGGCATCCCCGGCGCATGGCCGGCTCTGGGGTGGAAGGAGGCAGACGCCTGGCATGTTGCACACCTCTGTGCAGTGGTTGGATTGGAGGCAAGGCTAAAAGCGGTGTGTTTTGAGCAAGGACATGAGAGCAAACCTTTTTGAGCGAATGCTGTGAGTTCTGTCTGTGCCCACCTGGAGCAGCTGAGGGTCTGTTCCAGCTGAAAATGGTGCCTGCAGCCGAGCCTTCTAAAATTAGTGAGAGATGGAGGACTTAATTTTAAATGCAGGTTGTGTTTTGCTAGACGTGGCTTCTGCTTCTCTCCCAGCATGGGAGACCCCGGAGCAAACCCTGCACCTCATTCAAGAGAGCTTAATCCCAACAGGGAGCAATGGTCCCATCCTGAGCAACCCTCTGTGTTCAAATGACTCTACTACCCATCCAAAAAGTTTTAGCCTGATTTAGATATTTCACCCTCTTAGTTTTGAGCATGAGGGACCCTCTCCCCAGTGGTGTGTGGCATTCGGTGTCAAACCAGGCATCAGACCAAGCTGGACAGTTAAAAGCATGTGGGTTATATCGCGCTGCTGCTAAAACAGTCTCAAGCGTTGCAGTCCTGGGCTCTTGAAAGAAGCCAGAGTGGTTTCTCTAGCGACTTTTTAAAATGAATACAAATTCCTTGGTCAGCTTTGGGGTTTTCTTGGGGCGTGTGTTCTGGGTTGGTGCTCTGGAAGCTGTCAGGAGGTGTTCACATGGTGTTAGGAGCCTTGTTTTCCAGTGTCCGCCTGGAAGCCCAGTGTTTCGCTGTGCGTCTTGAGTCACATTCGCTGCTTCATTAATGTGTGTCTTATTTAGAACGTGTTTTTCCCAGTGCGTGTCGTTTTAGCTTGAGAGAAGTATTACTTGTAGTAGCGATGGTTTTCTTCAGAGGTGAGGGTGCCTCAAGGTTCATCGTCTCCTTCCTTGCCCTCAAATGTTGCAGTATGAGACATACGTCACATAGCACATCCCAGGAAACAGTTGTGTATTTCCAAAGCATGGTGGGAGCACAATTGAAAACAAACCCATGATGGCTGCAGGACGTTTGCTGCTGCTGGTGGCTTTCCCTGGTCCCATACAGGGCGCGAGGAGGAGAGACGTGCATGGTTTGGTTTTTGGAGGAGTTGCTTTCTGTAACTTGTAGCTGCTGCAAGATGTGGGGGCTTGAAGAGCGTTGGTCAGAGCCCTGCGACACAAGTGGAGCCCAGTAAATCGACAGGCTCAGCCTTGTCTTTCATGGGACATTCACAGAGTGGTTTGGATTGGACAGGACCTCTAAAGATCATCCAGTTCAACCCATGGGCAGGGATGTCTTCTGCTGGCTTGCTTCGAGCCCCATCCAACCTGACCTTGGACACTGCTGGTGATGGTGATTGTTGTTGCTGAGCTGGAGCTTCACACTGGCTGCAGGAGGTGGGATATTGAGTTGGGAGCTGAGCCACGGGCGACTTGAACGCATGCTGGTGGCGTTTGCTGGAGTTTTCCTGTTAACAAAGAGTCTCCAGATTTTACCTGGTTGGTCTCCATGTCTCATTCGTCAGCCAGTGCTCAGGTTCTTGAGAACTTCAGCGTCCAGCGAAAACAGCTTACCTTGCCTCTGGGGGTGTTCAGATTTGGGCCAGCCTGAGCCACCAAGCTCAGAGCTGCCACCAAGTTCCACACGAGGTCTGCAGCTTCTCATGGAGTTGCCTGATGCTGACCTGGACCTGCTTGGTGGATGTTTGTATGGTATCGTGGGCTGCAAGGAGAAGAAACTTCATCTCTTTGTGCTGTTACTGGAGCTGTAGTGGTGCAGCTGATACAGCCAAACCTGCAACAAGCAAGTGCTTCCTTCAAGAAGACACCAGCTTTGTCCCTGGCCACTGTGTTCTGAGGGCAGAGGACCTTCTCAAACAAGTGAGATGTTGGTGGGGTTGTTGCACGGGGTCAGATGGATCTCATGGAGACTCCTGAGGATTTCTTTAGCTCACATCTGTACCCTACGATGGAGACTAAAGGTGCTGCAGCAGGTTCCTTTGCATTCGCTATGGCTGAAAGGTATTTATCTGCTGCTGCTGCTTCTTCATTCTGCTGCAGGGAGACCTCCCCAACTTGAGTTTAGCTCCATTTTGGGGTAAGATGGTCTTCCTGCTATCCTGCATCCCTGCAGGCCGGTGACACCGGTGGGGCTTGGTGGTGGAGTGGATGGTTTGGTGGGGTTGGGGTTTATGGCCAGTGCGTTTGAACACCCTGTTGATTTTTGTTAATGTGGCTTGTTATGGATTCAGCAGTCTAAAACTTCAGGTTTTTGGTTATGGCTGTTCCCACAGGGTTTTTTTAAATGTGCATTTCAGCTGTAGAGACTCACAGGCTGCTCCGTGTTCGTGTCACTTTGGGACTTGATTATTTTTTGCTTCCCGTCAGCATCTGGATTCTATTTTCTGCTTTTCTCTAGGGAAAATGATGGGTAATGCTGGTGCCCTTGGCACAAGGTGGAAGCTCCTGGCAAATGTGCAGTGGTTAAATACCCAGATCTAGGTCCACAAGTATGTTCTAATCCACTGGGGAGATGCTAATGGAAGGGAAAGGCTCAAAGGCTCTGTTTTGCACCTGCATTTCCCTTTGAACAGTCCTCCCGTTTACTAAGGAGACTAATGATGGTCCCACGGGGTGCGAAATCAAGAGTAGTAAGGGAGAAACTGGGCTCTTGCTGCCTGAGCGTACCTGAGGATTTATCAGCTCTGTGCTTAAGCCTTAATGGCTCTGAAAAGTCAGTTTATTTGAAGAAAATTCTCTTTGTTCATCCAAATTTCTCTTGGTTGTGGGAGGAGACCTTCACCTGCTCGCCTGGCCAGCTAGTAAGTTATCAGACAGGTTTCTCACTTGGGTTTATTGTTTTTGATGCCATCTTAGAATTCCCAGCTGAACTTTCTGAGGCTGGTTGCTTGTAGTGGAGCTGAATTCAATGAGGTGGTTGTTGTGTATCTCCAGGAAGGAGGTGTGAATGCCATGCAACACTACCCCTTCCGCTCTTCTGTTGCCTTTTTCCTGCTCCATCTACAGCACATTTTCAGTACCAGCTCTCTTAAAAACGAAGCCTGAGGTCTGTAGATTTGCTCTTGGAGAAGTTGTCTTCTCCCTGGTTTTTGGTACCCAACACTGGGTCTTATCACCGCTGTTGGGTTTTGAAGCTTGTCCTTCTGCCCTCGATTCTTTTGCAGCTTCCACCCACTGCTCTGTTGTTTTTCTTTTTCCATCTGCTTGTGGTCCAGAAAGTCAGTATGGAGCAAAGGCAGGGCAGGTCTGCAGTGTTTAGCTTCAGAGGAAATTAAAAAAGGGAGGAAAATTAAACTCCACACTTTGGCTTCGTGCAGTTGAGGTCCCTGTGGTTTCTGCCAACCAAAATGCCTGTAAATAGGAAAATGGTGCATTTTTCCAGGAACTGGCTGGGTGTGAGCCTGCTGGGAATACTTTTCGCCTTTGATTTTCAACGTTTTAGGTCTGCATATCGGCAGTGCTCCTCTATAGTTTAGTAATTAAAGATGGAATGATGTGCGTGAACGGGACAGGGAAAGTTGCGGCCTTGGGATGCCTCAGTGGGAGAGTGCGCTTGGGTAGCTGGGTTTCTCAAAAATGAGGAAATCTAGCAGCTGTAGGCTACCCAAAGAATGTATTTTGAGCTCCAAGTCATTCCATATACCTCTAGTCACCCAGACATGTGCTCAGGTAATTACATACTCCAGCAAGAGCAGCTAATATATGAACTCAGCTCTCCTAAATACTACGGTCTGGTGATCACAGGGAAAAGAGAGCTGTTTTTAAAAGCTTTCCAATGGTTCTCTGGGCGTAATTGTTTCTAATTTTCCCTCTGTAATTTAATATTTTCCTTGCAATGCCTCTAAGTGGGCTTCAAGTGGGTGGGTGACAGCCTTCCTTCAACGTCCTGCAGTAGAGATCTGTTGACGTAATTCTAAATATAATTTGTTTGTGTGTATATTTAGACGGGGAGAGAGGATTTATAAACACCTATTTTTAATAGACACAGAAACATGAAGAAAAATTAATGTTTGCTGTATGTATTTGACCTTTGTCCCAATTATTACACTGGATTTGATTATTTAGGTAGTGATTTAGATTTATTAATGAGCTGAGCCATGGGATGCAGGTGGAGCCGTGCAGGCTGCTTTGGTGCAGCTTCCTTGGTGCTGTGGGAAGTGATTAGGAGATGAAATGCTGCAGTCCAAAGGCTGAAAAAGATTTATTTTTGTTTTTTTCTTGACTTTTTTCCTGACTTCCCATTGTTTTTTGTTTGTAAACTTCCATAATGCTCCATCCCTGCAGCTGCCCCTCTCCGGCGAGCTTCTGCCTTTAGGATCCATCCCAGAGGGCTGATGTGACCTGAAATTCAAGACAAATGCAGGCCAGGAGTCAAAATTTAATCCGAAATATCAATGTGGGAGGACAAGGAGTCGGGCCAGGTGTGAGGAGGGAGCTGGAGCTGGAGCAATGTTCAGTGTGAAGCACCATTTTCAGGCTGAAACGTGGCTTTATCCACCATCGCTCAAAGATTTTGGAGTTTCCACAGCATCACACTGGAACTGCATTATTACCTTCTTATTTGAAATGCATCAGCGGAGGTTTGCAGCTAGAAATTAGAAGTGTGTCATTCTGGGTTAGCAGAAAACAATTATTATTAACATTGTGCAGCCTTCTGCTACAAAGTTTGATGCTACAAAACATCAAACATTAGTTTATACTACATGGACGTCCAACAGAAAAAACTCCGGAGTCTGGTACTTGAATTTTCTTGCACAGCCACTTCCCAACTTGCACTTTTATTGCAAATTTCTGGTGTAAAGAGGGATGAAGGGGGTTGAATTTATCTGCTCCTACACTAATTTCCCTGCCTGGCATCACCTTGTGTTCAGCATTGCCACAGCAACCGGCCGCGGTGCTGCAGAGCGATAGCGGGGTGCAGGTTTTCACTCCTTAGCTCTCATTTCTTCTTGCCATGTTAGGCTGGGTTTAATCTCACTAAAATAGTTTGATTTAAAGCACTCAGTTCTCCAGGAGTTGCTGTTTGCAGTGAGCTTGGGCTGATTTTCTTTTATTGAATTGAGAGCAGCTCCCAAGATGTCTCCCACTGCTGACTTAACCTGCCTGGCAGGTTTGTAATAGAAGATTCAACTTCATCTATAGTTGCATAAGAAATAAATACATTCAGGATTTTATATTAAAGCAGCAACCTTAAGCTTGGCTGGGGCGTTGTGGCATTTTATTTGTGGCACTGAGCTTTTTTTGGGGCGTGTGGGGCTGTTTTGACCCTTTGAAGTCTGAATTTAGTGATGCCTGATTATTGGAAAGTATCTTCTTGTGAAACGTGGGGTGAGTTTGGGGTAAGGATGGGCATTTTGTGAATGCTGACTTTGATATGGTGAATTATGAACGTGTTTGGTGCTGCATGTGTGTCTGTGAATATACGAGGTGACTTCACTACACTGACTCAAGGTGTGAAAAAGTCACTAAAATTGAATGGTTTGGCTTCTGTGTGAAGCTTGTGTCATGGCATTGACACATCTCCATGCTGGGCACATCCAGCTGCATGGGCAGCGCAGATGTTTCCCTCTCACCCAGTGGCACCCAGGCTCTTTGGGTTAGGGAAGACCTCCCCATCTCCCATCATTGGGACCACTGCTGTGGTCAGCTCCTCATGAAGCAGGTAGGCTTCACTGACCCCAGCCTGCAGTGTGAAACAGAGAAATCCTTATTTGCAAGGCATTTTAAGAGACAAAAGATGACCTGCAGTGCCAGGGTGGGTATTTGTCATGCAGACTTGGGGATGCCTTGATAAGGTCAGGGTAGGAATTTGCTCACCCGCAGAAGGAAAACCCATCAGGCGAAGCAGGATGGTGATTCCTGCAGAAGGTCTGTTTCTGCTGGTGGTCCAGGGAGGCGAAGGAGGAGTACAGCTCCTGGTTTTACCCAGTCCAGAAACGCAGCAGAAGGTGCGGTGTAGCTTGGGGCTGCCCAGGGGTGTCCTTCTCAGCCCTGGGGAGTGGGAAGGACCCACCATGCCTTGTGCCTGCCCTCCCGGGGAGGGGCACTGCCTTTCTGCTCAGTGGGGTGTTTTCACCCTTTGTAGCACACAGACCTCATTACCCAGAGCCATCGCTCGGGTCGGATGAAGCCTCAAAATCTCTGCTTGTCCAGCAGATACGTGGCGGCCTCAGCTGCTGATTTCTCTGCCAAGAGTGAAGTCCTGCGCAGGTTGCTGGTAGTCATGATCGTAAGTCAGCTTAGGTATTTCTGATTATTTTATTCTTGTTTTTATTTTAAATGCTTTCAGGTTCCTCACCTTGTTTTGCTTCCCCTGTCACTGCAGAGAGAAGCATTGGTATATCTTGAGCTGGTGTTTCTTGGAAGCTGGGTGTAGCTACCTGCTTTTCATCAGGATTTAAATACTGAAATTATTTTCCTGGTATCGAACATCTTTTAACTTAATTAGTTTAGTTCAGCACGTGCTGAACTTTCTCTTTGCAGCCTGGTGACTGCATGTGATGGCATTTTGAGCAAAATTAAAAAACAAGTTGGGTTTTTTTTCTTACTTATTCTGCTAATTCCTTTTCCCTCCAAGCCTAGAAATGTTCCTTGGGTATAGCCTGTGGATGCTATGCTGCGACAGTCGAGTCAAACGCGACTGTCTCTGCTGCAGGCACCCTATATGAGAGGGAGTTTTGCAGAAGGCTGGCACTTGCTTTCTCTCCTTTTGTTAATGAACTTGGAGAGTGTTTACTATCTTCAGCAGAACATTAGAAGGTTTTTGCTGCTTCTTGTGGTGGTGAGCAATTCAGGCGTGCAGGGTTGGTATCCCCAGAGCTGTGCAATGGCGGTGGCTGGGATGTGTGACACAGGCTTAGTCTTAAGAGTGTTTTTGTGCTGGTAGGAGAAATGTTTTGTTGTATGGTTGTGCCATGGTGGCGCCTCTGCTTAAACCAGTGTCACAGCCTTGGTGTTACAAACACTGTACACAGGTGTGTGAAAGTGTCTGTGGCCTGAAGAACCTGGAAATAAATAAATGGGGGTTGGGGGGACAGATTAAAAAAATATGGGAATGGGGATAACCACCTTAGTGACTTGTTCAGGGTCACACACAGGCTGTTGCAGAGCTAGAAACCGACCTCAAGCTTTTAAGCCTAAGCCCTGCCGTAGTAGGTAGGTTTTAATTTCGGATGCTGTGAGTTCCCTGCACCAGTTTAGAGAGCTGCTGTGGACTGTTGGTTTTAACGTGGATTTGGGCTTTTCTTGTGCATCTCCCGTCTGTTCCTGGAGTACCCTGTGGGGAGATGGTGATGTCAAACCACCCTGCAATGTCAAAAGACCCTGCAATGTCAAACCACCCTGTGTCTTCCCCTGCTTGGCTGCTGAAGGTGATAAGCTGGAGGTGATAAAATGCGTTTGTATTAGATCCAGCCTCATCCGTCCCCAGGGGCAACTGCAGCCCTGGACTGACAGACAGCTCAGGGGTGTGTACGTATTTTAGGAGTTAATTGCATCAGGTAGGGAAAATGCAGTTTAAGATTAGCTTGTATGTATGAAATACTTCCTTTTGTTGCCTTTTGAGACAGGGGTTACCTGAAAAGTGATCACATTTAAATTTTGTTGATGAGAAGATGCTAACTCTAAAAGCTGCCGATGAAATCTCTCCTTCTCTGTTTCCAGAGGAGAAGGAAGCTTTCCAAGGACTGATGATCCCACGGTACTGAGCTGGAGTCTGGTTTTAAGTTAATGTGGATTTGTGCCCTCTTCTTTTTGCACCGTTGCTCTTCCATTTCCCCCTCCAGTCTGTCCTCCTCCTTTCCCTTGCCGTGCTCTGGTGCTCTGGTCGGTAAACCCCTTGCCTGGCTGCCATGGGAACAGCATTGCTTATGAGGATTGCTGTCATCATTTCCAACTTGACTTCTTCTTTAGACATGCCCTGGCACTGAGCAGAAAGGGAAGAGCAGGAGCCGTGTGCGTGGTGGTGAGTTTGAAATTCCTGGGAAGGAGCAGGGTCCTGCGATACCTTTATTGGAGCAGAAGACTGGAGACACTGGATATTGTTTTCTTCTTATCTGAGTCTTTTTCCTGAAGTAGAAGATCTTAGCTTCTCTAAAATGCTGTTATTATTAACACACAAATAACTAAATAATTGGTAAATGAAGCTTTGGACAGTAAATATAAAAAACAAACCCCAAAACCTGAGCTTGTGGCTTGTCACATACTCCTGCCAGTGTTTCTTCTCTGACCCACCATTGCAAAAGGAGGAGCAGCAAAGGCAAATTGTTTTCAAAAATCATCCTTTTGCCCTTTTAATTCTTCCCCGTCTCTTCAGGGTTTGGTTGATGTTGGATGGATCTTCCTGGGGAAGGGTCTGCACGGGCTCCACTGAACCCAAGGATTAATCCACAGTGTGGGCACATGTCCCTTCACTGGTGCTGCCAGCTGGCAAAGAACAAGCATTTTAGCTCATGCCATTTTATTATTTTTTTTTTAGGTTATATTTTCCCCAGCTGTGGAGAAACAGAGTGTAAATGCTTGTAGTAAAAATTTATAGTGCTGTGAGTTTTCCATATTGTGTCTTAATGCCTCTTGAATTTGTTCTCAGTGGCTCTCCTCCAGCGGGATGAGAAACAGGACCCCGGGCTAGCCTGGAGTGGAAGCTACAGCACTTTAATTTCTAAATCTTCTTCATACCTGCTGTTGAAATGGCTCATGTCTGGGGTTTTGTCTTGATTTATAAAGTTCATTTCAAGGGGGTGTATTAGGAGGGAGCGTTCACCAATGATTGCAGGTGACTCCACACACCAGTATTTAAAAGAAAAATCCCTTTCTGGCATACCTGTGGCTATGCAGGATCTCACTCAGCCCTTATTTTTATAAATGAAAGAAGAAATACTTTTTTTTGGTATATACAGCTACTTGTTTTCCTGGCACGTTCAATCCTCTCTGTTCTTTGCTATTTCAGCACAGGATAAATGGTTTCTCTTCCCCTGCTCCAAACTTACAACTCCAAACCCAGAGAAAATCTATAAAGCAGGAAGCGCTGATTTAGGAAAGCAGAGGGGATGGGAGAGCTGGATCTGTGGGATGTGCTGCAGGGACAGGTATATGCTTACAGCTACCTTGACCTCATTTTCTGGTGAGCTTGGCTTGGTTTCACACTTCTGTTTAAATAAGATGTTTGATACTGTTAGTGATTTTTTTTTTTCTTCCTTCCGTCCTGGATGTGCTTTAGCCTTTCCTCTGTCCATGTTTTTTTTGGGAAGGAGCAGGATTGTCTATTAACTTCCCTGCTTTTTTTTTCTGGTTGTACATTATCCGATTGTGGTATGGTATTTTTGGGAGCAGAGACTCGTTTTCGTATTAAAAGCTCAGTGTTCTGTACAAAAGATTTCACAGCAATTAGCACCGTGTTTCAGTTAATCACAGGGCCCACAGCATGTTTGTCCTTACCTTTTATCTCTAGCCAGCCACATTAGAGACTAATAAACCTGAGTGGGAGATAGTGCTTCAGCCTTGTGAGTATTTTATCAAGTTGTTTTGGTTTTGAGGGTGGCATGAGCTGAATGAGAACAGCAGGGAGTGAACTACTTCTGCAGAATCCCAGAGGTGCAGCCAGCCCTTCATCACCAGCTGGGCAGCAGTGAAATCTGCCTGAATATTTAGGATCTTGTTGGAACTGTGAATTTCCACCTGAGGTGTTAATTTGTTGTGTTGCCTTCGGGTTTGCTTAGCCCTGGTGCTGTGGATGAAGGTGGTGATGGATCCATGAGCAGCTCTGGAAGTCCATCCTCATCCCCAGGCGGGCAGGACATTTCTGGCCTAAGCAAAACAGTCTGGAGGTTGGGATTTTCTTCCACTGAGTGCTGATGTTTTGCATTTTCTCTCCTTTCTTCAGGAAGAAAGGTAATTGCTGAGTCAGGTAGGCTTTCAGATGGACCTATGCTAATGCCGGCACAATACCCCACTGTCAGCTTAAAGCAAAGTGAGCCTGCTGGGGATGAGGCTTTTTAGGCTGGCAGGGTTTAGTCTTGCAGATGTTTAGATCTGTTAGCTTTAGGCTTCCAGATTTTTCTCTCTTAAGAAGAAGAAAATAAAAAAAATAAAAGAGGACATATGGGAGATGAGGCTCTTCAAGTTTTGTCTGAATGCAGACCAGCATTTGTCATTTAGACTTCTAGAGCCTGGGGGCATGTTTGGTTTTTGTTTGCTTCTTTAACATAAGCAAAGCCCTGCATATAGTTCAGATTATGGCATGAATTACATCTTAAAAATTAGAGAAGTCTCATTCATGTCAAGCTGTTTAAGCATCTAAGAAATGCTGGAGCTGCTGAACCTCAGAATTAAAATACAACCTTGTTTTTTGTTATGATGCCCGTGACAAACCTGGGATGTTTTCATGAGTGTAGGAAAGCTGATTAATTTTAAATAAAAAGAATTTTGGTAGAAATGTGGGTCTGTAGCCTTAAAAAAAGCCTTCCCTGCAAATACAAACTCCTCTGTGTGACATGGGGTTTACTTGCTGCCGTGGTTGCTGTCAGGGGCAGTTGTGCATTTGTGAGGTGCGTGCAAGGACATCTTGCTCTCACTTGATCGATATTCATCACTAGTTAATCAGATCTGACTGGCAGATGGGCAGAATTGTTCTTTAAGTTTTATATTAGGGGCAGACTAAGGAAGATGCCCCAACAGGAAGATGATGCTGGTTCCTACTTTGGGGGTTTTCTTTTGGTTTAATTTATTATCCACTTGTTTGTAAGGTCTTCAGTTTTACTCTGAGTTTTATGTTATGTTTTAACAAACCCTTTCTCCCGACATTTATGGAAATGAGCCACTGAGTGCATGAATCCAATGCTAATTTTAATAACAGTCTTCCTTTTGTGCACCTGCAGATAGCAGGGTGCAGCCAGAGGGAAACAAGTGGGATTGCTCTAAACCTCTGGGGCTGGAAACCTGCTGGAAAACCTCCGGGTTGCGTGTTTGGATGGATCCCCAGCTCGCATACGCTCTTGTTGTGCCGAGCCTCCTGCGTGCCAGCTCCTTCCTCAGGCTTGTAACGCTGGGATTTTATGTAACTTCAAACCCAGCGTGGGAGGAATTTGGCAAAAGGGTTTCAAGAGAACAGCAGTGCGTTCACTAATTTTGGAAATCTATTTATATGATTTTTTGATCTGGGGCGAAGGAGGTAAAATGGTGGTTTGTTAATGGAAATGGGGTCCATAACCCAAGCCAGCTGCTTCCTTTAGTAAGGTTAACCTGTGCGAGGGCACCCGTAACAAGGTGGGATGGATTTTGGCAACTGTCAGAATGGTAATTTGGGAGAGAAAAGCACTTGGGCATAACCGAAGTATCACTGCGGATAGGGAATACTGCTCTTCCCTCTCTGAGAAAAATTTTCTGTCCAGGAGACATTAAATTGTTCATGTAGGTGACTAAGTCTATACTATCTAAGCAGAGATGTATCTAAGCAGAGATACATTACCAGTAATGTTATCTCTGCTTCAATCTTACATATTTTATTTTAAGCCAGTTTAATTCATGCAGTGTCTTCTATTTTGTACCTTCTTAGCTGTTTTCTGTCTTTTAATATTTTGATTTCTCACTTGCCACCCTTAAGCTGCTCAAATTTTAGCCATTCCCCCCACCAAGTGGCTTTGGAGCAGCAAGATGCCTCATGGGAGTGTTGAAGGCCAGGTTGGACGGGGCTTGGAGCAACCTGCTCTAGTGGAAGGTGTCCCTGCCCATGGCAGGGGGTTGGAACTGGATGAGCATTAAGGTCCCTTCCAACCCAAACCACTCTGTGGTTCTATGATACGATTCTATGAAGATCATCCATTTCTTAATCCAGCTCGCTTTCTCCTGCAAGGTTTTCTCTGGGTTTTGAAAGATCTCAACTGTCTGTATTTCCCCTTGAGTGTGTTGCATTTTTCTTGCATGCTTCGACCCCCCCATGCAGGAGCTGGTGCTTTGCCAAGCTGCCTTCATGGAGCAGCTGTCTCGAGGTGGAAGATGCTGAGGCTGGCATCTTGTTTGGGAAATCTGCTGCCGTGGCTTTGAGCAGGAGATGAGCTTACAGCTGACCCAGATCGTGCCGTGATTCTTGCTGTTTTGTAACCATGCATTCTTGGAAGAGAAAGTTTTATTCTTAGCTTTCAGTTTTTGGAGACCTCTACTTTGCGTACTTGCCAGCATTTAAGCTTAACGCTGGCTTTTAGATTATTATTGGTTTTATGCAATGTTTCAGCAACAAGAGGAAAAATGGGTTGTTAAGAGAGATTAACTATTTTAATATTAATTATAAATACTAAACTTCATTACCTGTCTCCCAATACATAGCTACTTAAATCTGCGTTCATATGTATAAAGAGACAGTTATTTCTTTTTGGTTTAGGACCACCAGCTTTCATCTGCTTTTATTCTGTGCTGTATCACATGTCTGGTTATGGATGTCTTGAAAATCTTCATAGAATCATTTAGGTTGGAAAAGACCCTCAAGATCATTGAATCCAATGTTCATATCATAGAATCATGGAATCCTAGAATGGTTTGGGTTGAAAGGGACCTTAAAGCTCATCCAGTTCCAACCCCCTGCCATGGGCAGGGACACCTTCCACTAGAGCAGGTTGCTCCAAGCCCCGTCCCACCTGGCCTTGAACACTGCCAGGGATGGGGCAGCCACAGCTTCTCTGGGCAACCTGTACCAGGGCCTCACCACCCTCACAGGGAAGAACTTCTGCCTCACATCTCATCTAAATCTCCCCTCTGTCAGTTTAAGGCTATTCCCCTTGTCCTGTCCCTACCTGCCCTTGTCAAAAGCCCCTCTCCAGGTTTCTTGTCAGCCCCTTTAGGCCCTGGAAGCTGCTCTAAGGTGTCCCTGGAGCCTTCTCTTCTCCAGGCTGAACAAGCCCAGCTCTCTCAGCCTGTCTCCATAGCAGAGGTGCTCCCTCGGAGCATATTTGTGGCTCCTCTGGATTCATTTTATCAGGTCCATATCGTTTTTTATGCTGGGGGCTTTGTTGGGTGCTGGCTACATTAGATCTCAGTGCTGTTCTTAGCCCTGTAAACATGTGTGTTTAACATTCAAAATATGTGACTGTCAAGAGTGACAGTTTACTGGAAGTCTAAAACTCCACTTCATGTGATTCTAAAAATGAAACCTCCTTTTACGCGCTAATTCATGTCAAAGTGCTGTTCTTAGAGGGCATGTGACTGCCTCTGCATCAGCAGCATTTTGAATTCATGGCTTAGTTAACCCCATTAAATCACATACATGCCCTCTTGTACTCTACAGCTTGCTTAAACTTACGGCTCACATTTCCTCAGTGGAAACGAACTCAGTTCTTGCTGCTGTAAGAATAATTTATAGCCTCTTAATAAGCTTTATCAACAGGACATGAGCCTTTGTAGAGGCAGGAGTATGTTACTGCTGTGATAGGTCTTTCTAGCTACTTGCTCCTAATTTTCTGTTGATGATTGTATAAGTGGGGAGATAGGTGGTTATTGTTGTGACATCACCACTTTGGGTTCCTGCCTGGGTTACACAGAAATTGAAAGCTTTGGCTTTCTTTTCCAGAAACTGATACTTCTTCCTTAGCTGATGCTCAAAGTGAAATCTGTGAACCTTTTCTGCAAGAAATCTTTCATCGTGTCACAACGACAGTGCCGAATTATGGCTTGAAAGGTGATAAGGATTAGTAAAAGTCTGACTGAAGACTTCCCCTTTGTCTATAAGATAGATGGCGAAATGGCTGTTTGCAGGAAAATGTAAAGGTTAAAGCATTGGAGAGTGCTTTTGGACTTGAGGTAGAGGAAGTAACAGATAAAGATGAGCTGTTGACATCTTGGCAAAGGTGTCTCGGTAGCCACTGAAACTTGTACATCTGCTTCTGTAGTTTCCCTTTGGGGGCTGAGAAACTCACTGAAACTCTCCCACGTATTGAGCAAAGCAAGGAGCGAGTCATCGTGTTCTCATTTGTTCTTCTTCTGTAGAGGAGAAACTACTTTGCTCATGATATCTGAGTGAAGATCTTGGGGAAGTGAAGAAAAATTGGGCTTTCCTGTTGGCTCAGTGTTGGCAAGTTTGGTTGGGATCAAGGTAACGCTCCAAATTAGTTAGTTGTCGAGTGGCTGGCTGACAAAGTACTGATTAATTAAGTGTAAGCATCATGGTAAATGGGCAGGGCTGCAGATCCATAGCGGGTCACGCAGCACTAAGGTGTTTGTAAGTATCTTGAATTCATGTCGATGAGAGAGGCAGACACTTTTCACCGTTTCTGGGCTGCTAAGGAAAATACTAAAATAGAAAGAAAACCAAATTTAGCTTCCTGCATCTCATTTCCAAGGTGTTTTTTATATCCTTGATACCTGTCTTGAAATAAGGTTCTTGCTGGTTTGCAAGCCCTCAGATGACAACACCAAGACAGCAGTTTGCTCAAAAAAGGTTTGCTCTGTTAAAGTCCCTGCAGAATTTTCAGTGTTGAAATTCTTGAGCTTCAAAACTATGCCAGAGGTGGTTGTTTTGTCTGCTTGACCATTGCGTGATGTTGGTAGGGACATGTGTTGCTGCAGGATTACTTGTGGGGTCATTGTTACGCACACCCTGTGTCCCTGGGTCCATCCCGTTTGCAGTGCCAGGCTTCTGATGTTAGGTTTCTTGTTTCTGCCTGATGTTTACACTCTCTTTTTATGTTTTCTTTTGCATGTTTCCTCATCTGGATTGCAATAGAGAAGAAGAAAATGAGGTGAGTAAACTGATGCCTTTCTTGATGTAGCTCCTGAGACATGCGTTAGCCCAACCCGCTTAGTCTGACCTAAAGATTTCTTGAGTCAAGAATGACTGAGGGTCCAGATAAAGCAACCCGATGTTTTTCTGGGGTGCCTCTAGTCTAGTGGTTAAATCCAGGAAAGAAGTGAAACGCCTTCGGTACCACTTCTGCCATTTACACACAGATGCAATAGAGCGTGACAGTGTCCTTGAGTCATTCAGTGTAGGCAGATGCTGCTTTCTGCACCGTGAGAAGATGATTATTTAAGGACTTCATCTGTAAAAAATGGTTAGTTTTGCTGTGTGTGTCTCAATGAATTTAAGGGGAAGGGAGAAAACCTGGAGGGACTGGCACAATATATAATATCCTGGCACAGCAAAAAGTGCTGCTGATAATTTTTGATGCTGTAGGACAATAGTTTTACAAGGGCAGGTAGTGACAGAAGAAGGGGGAATGGCTTTAAACTGATAGAGGGAAGACTTAGATGAGATGTGAGGCAGAAGTTCTTCCCTGTGAGGGTGGTGAGGCCCTGGCACAGGTTGCCCAGAGAAGCTGTGGCTGCCCCATCCCTGGCAGTGTTCAAGGCCAGGTTGGACGGGGCTTGGAGCAACCTGCTCTAGTGGAAGGTGTCCCTGCCCCTGGCAGGGGTTGGAACTGGATGAGCTTTAAGCTCCCTTCCAACCCAAACCATTCTAGGATTCCATGATTCTGCGATTCATATCTGCCCTCATAGTGCTGGTGAGCATACTGTGTGTCCTCCCTGTGTTCCCGGCGGATTGAGAGCTGCAGGAGCACTGCTGCTTCGGTAATGGTGTACCTCTGCTCAATATGCAAAGGAACTTCTATCACTTTTTTCTTTCTGCAAAATACTCGCAGCAGCATTTTGGGGAATGTTGCCTTTCTGTAAAGCATGAAAGGAAGGAGAACTCCTACTAAGGAGCTTTTACCAGTAATTGCTACCTATTAAATTTCCTAAGTCATGTTTTGTTAAACGTGGTGTTATTTAAGAAAAAAAAATCCCTGGAAGGGTGAGCACATGAGGGTAAAACGTTTGTTCTGAAATGTATAATCTCTGCTGAATAGACTATGAAAAGGGGAGGGGTGGAAGCTTAACAGCTCCTTTTTTTGCCTTCAGGTGCTGTGTTTTGTGTAAAGGTGGATGTATCCAAACCCTGTTATTCATGTGCAAGCTCAGATTTCAGATCTGTTGTGCTTGAAGTTAGAAACATTTTGATCAAAACATTGGCACGTTTCCATAACTGGGGATTTTGCATGCAAAATAAGTCCTAGTCCTAGTCAGAAAACTCTTAAATGCTGATGCACTGTATTTACTATATTGTTAAATATAAATGTATGTATTTATTTAAATATATAACTGGTATAATTGGTGAATCCAGTCTGATAAGAATTTGGATTCAGATTTGTGGAGACTCCTTCCATTAGACATCAGGGTATGGTTGAAGGTAGGAACCTGCTCTCTTACTCTTCCATTGTCCCAAGACATACACACAGTTTGAGGTAAAAAGGTGTGAATTTCTGGACATGTAGGGATAATAATTGACCCAACAAACCCAAAAAATAAATGCAGTTCCTTCGCTCTTTGGGAGGCTGAGCCTAGTGTCCTTTGGGAGGATGATCTCGGTAGCATTCAGACATGTAGGAACTCCTACCAAACAGGCTGGACACTTGATTTTGTCCTTTATTCTTCCATGAATTAGTTTATATACACTTGTGTATTAGTCTCTGGATCACTTCTGATGTGTGGATTCTTTTGAAAACAGGGATAGTATTTTCAGCAAGACTTTCTGGAGAGGGTCATGAGGCAGTTGTGGAGAGAGGAGCGTGTTTCAGAGCAGGGCAAGTGTGTGGACATACACTTTGCTTTCATGGTCACTGTTTGGGTCCCCTTTTAGCCATGATGCTCATTTAAAAGCAGCCATGAAATGGCACCCATGTAAATAACACCCATTTGAAACAAGTACTTTTTATTTTTTGCACCCATTTTTTCCAGAATAGAGCTAATCATCTGCTGCTGAAGATCAAATGCATGTACAGTGCTGGGTTAGGTAGCCAAAAGACTAGTCATGTGGAGACCATGGTGTGGTTTTCACAATTAAAATAAACCCCCATGTGTTTCCTCAAAAACAAGGATAGTTTTGTATATGTGATGTCCAGGGGTGCAAATAGAATGGGTTGGGGTTTCCATTCCACCAACGTCTTATTTAATAATTTACTATGGTGCCTCTGGCCTGAGCAACTGTGCATTGTTTTACAAAAGTTAAAGGATAACAAAGTACGTAATAATTCACAGTGGCTTGCAGGAAACCGTTGCTGCTGCCAAAGATGTGTTCATGCAGCAGTTATGGGAGTAAAACCCAGCTCTGTACAGATTTTTACATGGCTACAACTGTTTCCGTTGGACTTAATGCTTCTCACACAAGATATAATTATGCTAATGCAGTTTGGATTTAAGGGGATAAAGATTATTGACAAGAACACCCTTTCACCGTGGTGCCATGATACTCATCTTTAGGGACAGCACTCCTGTGACACAGCTTTTGCACAGACAAACCTTAAATCTTTAAATAGTTGGAGAAATACTAAGGGTAAACATACAGTGTTTTATGCTCTGAAAATTGCTAATCTCAGACTTGGATAGGGTAAGAGGTTCCCATGTTGAAGGAGCTTTGTTGCTCTACACTTGCCCCATTTCCAAAGCCAGGATTCAGTTGCAAGTGCTGTCACCGCAGCCTTCTTGTTGGAGATCCTGAGCTCTGAATCACAGAATGGTTTGGGTTGGAAGGGCCATTAAAGCTCATCCAATCCCAACCCCCTGCCATGGGCAGGCACACCTTCCACTAGACCAGGTTGCTCAAAGCGCACGCTGCTGGATCATGGTGAGCTTCTCATTGACCAACACCCCCAAATCCTTCTCCTCAGGGCTGCTCTCAATCCAGTCTCCCCCAGCCTGTGTTTGTTTGTGTGTAATGTCCTAGAGAGGATGACTTTCAGCTCATTAGCATAAAAAATGAATGGACTTTCTGTAGCATGGTCCTCACTGCAGTGTGGATCCTGGGCAGGAGGCAGCAGTTAGCTTCTGGTGAGATGCATGAGCAGTGTACTACAGTCGGTTGGCCTGGAGGTGACAGAGTCATCACGCACGACTGGGTCCTGATGGGAATTCTAGAAGGTTGTTCTATTAATACTATGCCTCAGCCTGGAAACTTATTAGGAATTACTAATGACTAAGATAAGGCTGTCAGTGGGAGGCGGGAAAGGACAGGGCTTAAAATTGCTGCTGTAATTCTTGATAGTCTGATTTATGCTGAAATTAAATGCATCCAGGTGCAGCCTCCTGGAATGTGAAAACAAACGCTCTTAGACCTTAAAAATGCAGAATATTTTGTAGCCTGAGACCATAGAAACAGGATAAATAAAGCGGTACTATCTCTTCAATTAACTTTATATGTTAAACTTTATCTCTTTTTTAAAGAAATAAGAATTATATGAAAAAAGGACTTTCGGTTTGGTTATTAATAAGTCATTTAAGCCTCAGCCCAAACCCCAGAGGAAGTTTTGCTTCAAACTGGAATTGACTGGGTAATTGATTTTGTTCAAGAGAGAGCCAGGCACAGAAGGCATCATGTCTGTGCTGTCCCAGACTCCAGCCCAGGGTATCAATTTCTATTTTATTATATGAAAAATCCACCAGATAAAAGAAAACTGTTTAGTGTGCCTGTAGAACAAGAGTTAAACCCCCCAAAACGGTTCTTCTAGCTGGATCTTCTTTATCTTTTGCAGGGCAAGCCTGAAACCGTGCAGAAAGCTGGCTTTATCAAAGGCCCAGTGTTTAAAGGCGTTGCTTCAAGTCGCTTTTTGCCCAAAGGCACCAAAACAAAGGTTAACCTTGAGGAGCAAGGAAGACAAAAGGTGTCTTTCAGCTTTAGTTTAACCAAGAAAACCTTACCGAATAGATTTCTGGCTGGTCTCGGAAACGAGAAACAAAATGAAACTCAGAACTCCCCAGCAGTACCCCTTCAGACTGACTTTAACCCCAAAACTAAAATGGACCTGGGGGATGCCTCTGGTTCAGCTGAGGAGTTGTCACCTTCAAAACCGAAGGTAGAATTAGGGAAGATCCATTTTAAAAAACACTTACTTAATGTCACAGCAAAACCACCACCAGCTGCAGCAACAACGCTACCACCACCGCCGCCGGCTGTGGCACCGGTAACGGAACCGGTGGCCTTGGCTGCGGACTTTTCCTCAACGCCACCACCTCCTCCTCCCCCTCCTCCTCCTCCTCCTCCACCACCAGCGGTGTTTCCAGCAGCATCGATGCCTGTTCCTGCAGCAGCAGTCTTGCCACAACTGCCGGTAACGCTGATGTCAACGCTGTTGCTGTCGCCGCCCATGGAAGCTGAAGTTCCTGCTTCGAAGGAGCCGTGCCATGTGGTGCCTAAGGAGAGTCTGGAGCTGGATATCAAGCAGGATGTGGTATCGCGTGGTTTGGAAGAACGTGTAGTTCAAAACACACCTGAGCAGACAGAAATAACTCCACAGAAGGAAGATTCCCATATTGGGAAAGAGGATGAGGTTTCTGATGGCTCAAAGGGTGCTGCCCTCTGCTCCCGGAGGCAGGGGTCGAAGAGGAAGTTCTCCCAGTCTGACGGCACTGTGCAAGGCTCTGAGTCCGATGAAGATTCAGTGAGGACCTCCTCCAGCCAACGGTCACATGAGCAGAAGATATCCAGTACGGAAAAGGAGAGAGATCCCAGGCGAAGCTCCACATCCCTCAGAAGTGACGATGTGGGAAAGTCCTCCTCACGCTCCAAGTCGGACAGGGATGAGAAGTACTCGAGCTATTCAAAATCAGACAGAGATTCACGGTATGTGTCCTCCCGCTCTCGATCAGACAGAGAGAGGAGGCGAAGCCGGTCTCATTCCCGTTCCCGATCCGATCGAGGCTCCCGAACCAGCTCTTCCTACTCGAGGTCGGAGCGCTCACATTACTATGAATCTGACCGCAGATACTATCGAAGCTCCCCGTACAGGGAAAGGTCGAGATATTCACGTTCGTATGCGGACAGCAGGGCACGAGACAGTTCGGACTCGGAGGATGAGTACAGGAGGACACATTCCAGATCGAGTGACTCGAGGCGTACATCATCCTACTCCTCCTCCTCCTACAGAGACTCAAGGTCTTCTTACTCTAAGTCGGACAGAGACAGCAAAGTAGAGTCGTCTCATGCTGACATGGAGAGGAGAGGAAGGTCTTCTTTGAAAGCAGATAGAGATTCAAAAAGGACTTCAGAAAGTGAAGTAACCAAAAGGTGCTCTCCCCTTGATGAGCTAGGCTATCGAAAGGGGACATCCCATTCTAAGCCCGACAGTAATGTGAATTCCTCCCGTTATAAGTCCACCCCTTCAAAGACCCCTGCACCAAAGCCTGATAAATTTAAGAGTTCTTTCTGTTGTACAGAATCGATCGAAGAAATAAAACAGCAGTCTAATTCTCTAGATTTAGAGACTTCTTGTCTAAAAAGCAATGAGATCAGGGTGTCCATTGCGAGAAAATTTGAAAGGGAAAAGACACTTTCTCCATTAAACCAGCTAAATGATTCGCCTGCGTTTAAAAAGGCAGACGAATCGAAAGCGGGTTTTGCTAACTCAAAGTCTGAGGAACTTGCAGGAAATGAATGCCATGACAGTGTTAAGGAACAAGAAACTCTATTAAAGATAAAGCACGATCAGTTAAGAACGTGTTTCCCCATGGAGCTGAGTGTAAATGGGTCCCCAGAGAGTAAGGCTGAAGGTTTGGCAACTTCCAGTGCCTCCAAAACAGAGGATGTCATCCCATCTTCTGACAATAGCCTGTGTCAGTCAGAAGCATCACCTGTCGTGAAGACATGTCCGTCATATCCTTTGCCAGCTAATGGGTTTGAGAACATGTATGCATCTCAAGAGCAAGAGCTGGATGATTCTCGGGTCCAGTCCAGTGAGTGCAACAGTCTGTTTAGGGAAGCAGAGGTTCCGGTCCCGCAGGAGCAAGTGGAAGCCACCCCTTTGCCTGTTGTGAATGTAGATCATACTGAAACTGTACTTAAGAAGCTGGATGATCAGGTGACTCCGTGCAATAAAACCAAAGAACCAGTTTTTTGCTACATTTCAGACGATGCTGCCCCTGCTTTGTATCATTCGGAAGTTGAAATTGAAGCAGAACCAGCAGATATAAAAGTTACATCTGAGTCTTTTCTGGACATGCAGGTAGAGCCACAGACTGTTACGTGCGATTATGAGAGCACGGAGGATCACCTCTTGAAGTCTGCCTGTGATGATGAGCATAGTCATCCTTCCCATAAAATTAGCCTGGCAGTGGAGAGCTCAAGCAGGGATTTCTCCCAGGATGGCTGTTCCCCAAGGCTCAGGTCAGACCATCCCATCCCGGAGGAAAGTGTCTCTTCCAAATGGGATGTGCCACCGCCAGGTGGACATCAGGAGCTGCTCCAGCATTCAGAAACTGAAGAGGTGCTTGAGTTGGAGACTCAGCACGTTGATGTTGGTTTGGCAAAAAGCAAGCCATCGTTCAAAGATGAGCATTCGTACTATTCGGAAGTGCCACTGGAGCACCGCAGCAGAGAGGTCATGGAAGAAAGTGCTGTTTCCACTGAGGGAATGGGGCCAGATGATTTCAGAGTTCGGTGTACTGTTGTATTGAGCAATAAGGATGAGGGAAATGAGCCTTTGGTGGCTTCGGGTTTTCCAGATGCTTTTTTTCCCTCTTGTGATGTTGTCGTCACTGCAGAAGAAACAGAGACGGTAAATCAAGCCCCAACATGTGACAGCAGTGGCAACGCTGCTGAATTTGCTCCTGTTGGCCATGATGATTACTCTGACACGGGGGATAGTGACACTGAGGGAGGCAGTGAAGACAGTGACACAGAGGACTCGGATTCTGATGATGGAACACCACGGAAACGGCTGCAGTCTGTTGTGGTTGTACCAAAGAACTCAACCATTGCTATGGAGGAGAGCAGCCCTGGCTCCTCGCGGAGCAGCCAGGGCAACCGGCGCTATTCCGACCACTGGGATGATGAGCGACCAGAGCCCAGTAGACCCTACTATGAAGAGAGATCGGAGACTATGTCGAGTAAAGGTGGTCTACAAGTAGAGAGCAGATATTCTCCTAGAGGGATGGAGAAGAGTCCAGCAACTTCTACTGAGCTCAGCAGGAAGGAGACGGAGGAGCTGCGGATGGATCCGTGCCAGCCTCAGAGCGATGGTGTTGACAGTACGAGTCAGGCAGACCTAACGACAGATTCCCACAGCAAACCCAGCTCAGATGAGAGAATAATGTTGAAGGAGCTGATGTCCATTGGTAGGCCCATTGGCCAACAGGATGAGCAACCATTTTGTCTGCCAGAGAGTTTTGAGAGCACTGATAAGCACCAGACGAGCTCTTCCAAGCCAGACAGTAGGCAAGGGAAGGGTGGGCTTAACCAGTCTGGTGTTGGGGACTTCACCAGGCTGGACGGTTTTCAAACAACAGAGGACCTGGGTGGTTTGGGCTGGGACTTTTCCCAGCCGGAGAAGCCCAGTAGCACCTACCAGCAGCCAGATAGCAGCTTTGGGGTCTACTCAGGCTACGTTTACCAGCCAGGTTCAGGGGCATACAGTGGCTCTCAGAGTTACTGGCAAGGCAACGGTTATTGGGACGTGAGGTCTGCTAGCAGACCTTCTGCAGTTAATTGTGAACGAATTCAAGGGCAAGTACCCGATTCTCTAACGGAGGATCACGAGGAGTACGAAGAAGATGACCGTTGGGATGACGACTGCAAGCCTCGATTTCCCAGCCCCCCGAGTAAATGTCAGATGCCTGGACAGCAAGAAGAAGGCTCAGTGCAGGCACATGAGATCAGCAGCAATTCGACCAAGGAGCCGGTGCCTGGCGGGGAGAAGAAGGAGGATGTGAAGGTTTTGGAAAAAAACGATGCGAAAGAACGAGGTCCACCAAAAAAAAGGCGCCCAGAGTTGGAGAGTGACTCCGAGAGTGACGTGGACTTGAGGGAGAAGAAGAAGGCGAAACTGGAGGGGGAGCAAGTGGAGTTGGTGCCACAGGACGCCTCCATGGTTGGTCGGTTGTGTATCATGGATGACTTCAGAGACCCCCAGCGCTGGAAGGAGTTTGCCAAGCAAGGAAAGATGCCCTGTTACTTTGACCTTATTGAGGAGAACGTGTACTTGACAGAAAGGTAACCTGAGTTTTTTTTCCCTTTTTTTTTCCCTCTTGCTTATAGCAATTTCAGATTTTAACTTATATTTGGTTCTGTGTTAGTTTGGTGGTTTTTTATGGGCCATATTTGGAGGGAGAGGGAGGCATGTCGTGTTCCCTGTGTGAGGCAAAGCTGCTCATAGAGGAGATGACGCTGGGCAAGTGTTTAACCCACCCTGGGTCTCTTCTCCTAAGCAGAAACCCCCAGTTGGGCTCAGACAGGCCCTGGTGATGCAAAGAGGCGAAAGATGGGAGGATGTGGGGGAAGGATGATTTATTTATACCCTCTTCTCAGTCGTCTTGTGGCATCCCCTTTCTCTAGTGTTGATTTGAGTATCAGGCAGGACTTGCACACGTGGGATTACTGGCATCTGCACCAAGTAAACATGTTATTTTTGTACCCCTGGTAGTTTGTAAGAGTTAAATTCTTTTCCAAGCTTTTTGCTTTATTGCCCACTGTTCAGCACCAACTTGGTGCAGCTGTGTTGGAGCCCAGAGCAGTGTATAGCAGTATCATGTCTGGGCTCGCCAGATTTTGTCTGTTCAGTATCCCCAGATGCCAGCTCTGAAGACACAGGGAAATCTGGGTGTGGGAAAGGTTTTGGACAAACTCTGTGTGTTTCCAAAGGCCTTGGTTATTTGTATGTAATTATTCGTCATCTCAGATGAGTGATTTTAGATCTAAGAGACTGTAATTTGAAATATCGGAGGGTAGCTGTTAGCTGCAGATTATCCTTTTCCCTTTTGCATGGGAATGTTGAATGGGATATGATCCGTGGAAAATAAAATCATCTATTTATTAGCTTTAGGGATGATTAGTAGGTGTGTTGCTTTAGGGCTCAACTACCTTCATCCTTGCCAAAACAATACTCGCTCTGGCATTAACGTGTAGGTGAGAGCTCCTTATGAGCATGTAACCAATTCTTACTCCTGGCACAGACTATGACAAGGCCTCCGGATGATTTATGCCTATTTAATTTGCCATTTCATTTAACCTCATGGTCCTTTTTCATCTCATGATTCCTCAGGGGTGGTTGAGTAATGGTGTTTCCTGCTGGACCATCGGGCACCAAGCCCTCACCAGCAGCGAGGGCACCCTCACGCAGCACGAGCACAAGGCGACGCTTGAATTTAAGTCCCGCTTGGGCTTCATGTGTTGTGGTCTTAACACTCAAGGTTTTGCCACATATTCTGTTCCTTAAAATGTCTGGTTTTGGGGTTTTTTGGGGGTTTTTTTTGGTTTTTTGGTTTTTTTTAAATAAATGCTTTTTAAAATACGTTTTTGATTCAGAGTCTGAATATTGACCACTTCTGTGCCGATAAAACCTGATATCTTCCTGTTGTTATCCAAAGGTAATCAATCCATATGTCCGGTTTCTAGAGAATAAATTGATTTCCTCCTATAGCAACTGATGGTGATTGAGGAGTAGTTTCTCTGCTCAGATGCTGTCTAACCTGTATTTCAATGACTTGTCTTCCATAGGAAGAAGAACAAATCTCACCGGGATATTAAACGAATGCTGTGTGAATGCCCTCCTCTCTCCAAAGAAGAGCGAGCTCAGGGGGAGGTTGCTTGTGGAGAAGACTGTCTCAATCGCCTGCTCATGATAGAGTGGTAAGCAGCATTTCAGGAGTTGCCAGAGTTGGGCAGTGTTGTCCATAAGATGGCTCGGGAGTCCCTAAAATCATTGAGAATTCCCTGGGCAGTGGCATTGAACTGGCTGTGTGCTCTCATTTTCACTGGCTGGTGTGGAGTGATCTTCAGAGCCTATACACCAGTATTTAAATCTGATTCCAGATGATCTGCAGGAGGCTAGTCCTTAGCAACCTCCTGTTAAAAACTGCTACAGATGCTGTGAGTCTTCTGTTCCTCAGCCTTAGCTCTAGTCCTCTAAGCATGGTTGGAGGGAGTCAGGAATGCAAACATAGCTCTACTTGAGATCTAAGGCCCCCAACAGAAGAAGAATGTGGAGCTATTGGAGCAAGTCCAGAGGAGGCCACAAAGATGATCCGAGGGCTGGAGCACCTCTGCTATGGAGACAGGCTGAGAGAGCTGGGCTTGTTCAGCCTGGAGAAGAGAAGGCTCCTGGGAGATCTTAGAGCAGCTTCCAGTGCATAAAAGGGACTACAAGAAAGCTGGAGAGGGGCTTTTGACAAGGGCAGGTAGGGACAGGACAAGGGGAATGGCTTTAAACTGACAGAGGGGAGATTTAGATGAGATGTGAGGCAGAAGTTCTTCCCTGTGAGGGTGGTGAGGCCCTGGCACAGGTTGCCCAGAGAAGCTGTGGCTGCCCCATCCCTGGCAGTGTTCAAGGCCAGGTTGGACGGGGCTTGGAGCAACCTGCTCTAGTGGAAGGTGTCCCTGCCTGTGGCAGGGGGTTGGAACTGGATGAGCTTTAAGGTCCTTTCCAACCAAAGCCATTTCAGGATACAGTAATTTGTTATTTATTCTGATTTCTCCTTCCACATCTCTCTCCTCTCCCCAGAGCCTCACCAGGTTACGGCTGTTGTCTCGTTTTCTCTCCTGGAAGAGTCTAGGAGAAGAAAGAGCTGTTCCTCCGTGTGAGAGGGAGGCAAGGGACAGGGTGCTTAGTGGCATTCACTACCTGGCACAAGGATTGTCACAGCTGGGGTGGAAGGAGAGGAATTATCTGCCATTATCTATTTGGTTTTTATTTTCTTGCCCAGGCAGTAGATATAGGAGAAGGGGATATCTTGGGGAAAGAACCCATAAAACGTGGAGAGAGGAGGCCAGTTCATCCCATTTTGATGATGAGACACAGAAGTACAGCCACATTAGCATTCCAACTGTTTTTATCCTCCTTCCAGAAATAAATTATGTGCATTTGCATGTTGATAGTCAGATGGTTATGCTTTTTATAGCGAAACCCATTTGAAAATTTTACACTGAATTTATTGTGGTTACTTGCTATCTATTTCCCATGTGAGCCATTTCTTTTATCGTTGTTGTGCTGCTAGGAATTGATTTGTTCCATTTCTTTCCCTTAGTTCTTCCAGGTGCCCAAACGGCGACTACTGCTCCAACAGGCGCTTCCAGAAGAAACAGCATGCAGATGTTGAAGTGATCCTCACTGAGAAGAAAGGCTGGGGGCTGAGAGCTGCCAAAGATCTGCCATCGTAAGCTTTTGCTCTTTGAATGACGTCCTCATGCTATTTTACTCCCTCGTGAAGGGAAAATAAGTTCTTTGCATTTTCTTAGTTTCATTGACATTAGTAGCTTTGCTGAGGTTCTTCCAGCTTTATGTACTGTCCTTGTGCTCTGCCAGGTGTCCCTCTTGGTTATTGGCACCTGCATGTCCACTAATCGCGTGTTACATCTCCCGCACTCGTTTTGCTCTTCTCGTTAGGGTTTCTGACAGTCTTGCTGTGGCTTCATAGAATCGCAGAATGGTTTGTGTCTCTTCTTCTCTTCCCACCTCTGCAAGAATTACCCTCTTGTCAAGTCTTCCTTCTCCTCCCTTTCAGACTACACGAAGATCCCATGGGGATCTTTCCTCCCTCATTAGCCTGTTGTTAGTTAACGGCTGTACTTGTAGGTGCCTCAGCCATGCTTACGGATCCAACTCTCTGTTTGACTCATCTCTCTTTCACTCAGGCAAGATGATTTTTGCCTGGATCAGTGCTTTTATGGACACTGCAGGGCACAAGGAAGCTGGTAGGACTGGAACGGAAGGGCTGCATGGTGCTTCACCCCGTTGGTCCCCTCCTAGGTTGGCAGCAGGACAGACACTGATATTTTTTGAATTATGGTCCTGTTTGGAAACTTGCACTCGAAAAGTTTGTGTGGCTGGGAAGGAGAGTAGTGCTGGGTACATTTTACTCTACAACTGTGTGTGCAAGGAGCAGGTGTGAGATGGGAATACCTTCTCACTAGGCAGGGTAACTCAAGGAGTTGCCTTCTGTGTTGCCAACCTCGTGTTTTCTCATACTGCCAGTAGTAAAAAGAGCTTTAGGTGAGGCTGCGAGAGAAGTGAGAGGAGCAAAGGCATTCAAAGAGCTGTTGGAGCCTGAAGCACAAGGCGCAGGGGAAGGAGCAGGATGAGCAGCAGACAAAGATGGGGTTTGCTGGGAGAAGGGAGCAAGGTGGGAGGTGCCTGCAGGTGAGAGCGGCTGCAGCGAACTGCTGCACCTCTACGGCTAGCAAGATGCCACTGGCTTTTTCTCCCCCAGGTTCAGCCATCACCACTTGTGTGTGCAGGTCATCTGGGTGTGGATGTCCTCCTATATCCACACTGGGTAAGCAGAAGTTGGTTGTGCTCTCCTGCAGATGAACAGCATACTTTGTAGATGAATTCACTGGAGTGTCCTGCCATGAGGGAAGTGGTGCTGTGTGCTCAGAGTTGCATCAAGCTCTCATTTCCATCTCAGAAGGTTGTGGGATGGGCATGGTGAGTCCGTTCAGCCTCAAGCCCACCAGAGACTGAGCTTCAAGACAATCCGCCTAGAACTTACTTGTGCAAAGATTTTCTGTAGCTCTGGATATTATAGTGAGTTTCCGTGGAAACTCTGAATTAATTTTTTCTTGGCTTATGTTGAAGACAAAGAATTCTGAGGAATCCAGCAATGCTTCTGACACTTGAGAAGGCTCTAGGTCTTACAGCAGAGTTCTTTTACTGCTATATCGAATATATTGAGACTAATTCACAGGAAGATACGTGGAAGAGTTTTGATTGCTTTAGAGATGTATGCCAACTTATCTAAAATGCAGTGAAAACAATTCTGCATTCTCAACATGATATGTTTAACCAAGAGCGCCTTCATACTATGTTTATGTAGAAGATGACAGCGTTGAGCGGCTGTCAAAATGAGCAGACGCTCCCCATCACTGTTCTGTTGCACAGCAACTGTGTCTAAGAAGAGGGTGAGCTTCGTGGTATTTTCTGGCTCTTCCTTTTCAAGATTTGCCACATAATCTGGGGAGTCCCTCGTGCTGCTGGATGTAACCTCTGCAAGAGGAGGGTCCCATTGTTTATGGAATAACACGTGCACAGAGAAGTAGTGGTTGGAGACTGTTGCCCTATGTGGAAATACCAGATCCAGTTTTATTTCAAGGTTTAGGAATTTCTTTTGAAGACAAGATTGTAGTAAAGATGCACCTGATAGTGAACAGCTTATCATAGCAAGCACTGTATCTGCTAGGTGGGCTAGGATCAGGAGCATTGAGAAAGATGGGAGGGAGATAACTGTATGAAGACCATCTTGGGTAAGGGGGTAAGTACATCATAGAATCCTAGAATGGTTTGGGTTGGAAGGCACCTTTAAGACGATCCACTTCCAGCCCCTCTGCCACGGGCAGGGACACCTTCCACTAGAGCAGGTTGCTCCAAGCCCCGTCCAACCTGGCCTTGAACACTGCCAGGGATGGGGCAGCCACAGCTTCTCTGGGCAACCTGTGCCAGGGCCTCACCACCCTCACAGGGAAGAACTTCTGCCTCAGATCTCATCTAAATCTTCCCTCTGTCAGCTTAAAGCCATCCTCCCTTGGCCTGTCACTACATGCTCTTGTGAAAATATGGTCCCACAGCACCATTTGGTGGACACAGAAATGGGGGAAGGTGGACATCATTTATTCGCGTGGGCTGGAAGGCCAGCACAGTACTGCTGGAGGGGTTAATGATGGGAAGGAAATGGGGTGAGCTCAAAACACCGAAGGTGTGGTCCAGGTGGAGCTGGGCAGGAGCTTTTTCTTTCCTGGTGCTCTCCCTGGTAAGCACAAGGAAGGAGTTGAAGGGTTCATTGTGATATTAAGCAAGGGAAGACTTAGGACAGATATCAAGGAAGCCGTATCACAGTGTGCTTTCATAGACTGGAGGGTTTAAAGCCCAACTATGCTGCAGAATGCAACCTGTGAGGTTTGCGTCTGAGCATAGGGGTAACTACTTTTTCTCTTCCATCTCTGCTTTTAAATTCACTTTTCCTGCGGTTAAAAGGGATATTTTATTGACCCCTCATTTCACCCTCCAGACCAGCAAGCTGCAGACAGGTTTTCCATTTCAATTGAGGAAAACTACCTGCCTGCACCTCCTCTTAATACTCTTTATCCTCTTCACAGCGCCCACAAGGTCTTGTTCTTTTATTGAATAAACCCTGCTTGAAGGGTGGCTGTTTTCTTGTGTCTGGGCTTTTCACTGTGATATAGCTACCTCTGTGATAGCATAAAAAATAAATTAATCAGAATTGCCTGAGATAAAGGCATATAACAATCGTGGCTTCATCACATGAATGACCAGGCTGCAAGTTGTATTCAGAGAGCCCATCTCCACAGTGGCTGTTTTCTGTTCCTTGGTGTTTCTTGGTTGTGGCAAAGGGAGTGATGTTTGGTTTTTTTCCCTTGGGCTTTGCAGCAACACTTTTGTCTTGGAGTACTGTGGAGAAGTGCTGGATCACAAAGAGTTCAAGGCTCGCGTGAAAGAATATGCCCGGAACAAGAACATTCACTATTATTTCATGGCCCTGAAGAATGATGAGGTGAGTAGTGAGCCAAAGAAAACATTGGCTGGCTTTGTGTTGTCATGCTTTACATTCTTAAGTTTTTTTTTAACCCTTTGCTCAGTTTCAACCTAATTTAACAGAATTCTGGCAGTTTAACTGTATCTCAGTCCTTGGAGAGGAGAAATTGTCCTCCCAAGGGAAAGAATGGGGTATGGCCCATCACTTTCACGTGGGCAAACCTCTGTGGGAGAGAAACTTCATCTGTGTCCCACCCTGGGGAGATGCTTCAAGCCAAACTCAACCTTCTTGGATGCCCAACAAAACAAGTCTAGAAAACACACCAAGAAACCATGTTACCTTTCTTCCCTTGCTCACAGAGCTACATTAAACTGGGACACTTTCAGCTGGTGGAGTCCCTATGTGCAGGATTACTGTCATTGAAATATTTATATACCAGATATGCTTAATTATTTATCTTTGCTTCAGCTCTATGGGATTGCAGAACTGCGATGCAGAGAGCGCAGCTTTGCTTACCTTGGGCAATGGGCCCTCCCTTGCTGAGAACAAAGCATATAAATAGAAATTTAATATCATGTTCTGCTTGTTTCTTCTGTCAAGACTTTCTGGGTCTGGGTAGCTTTACAGTAAATGAGCTAAAAATAGTGGTTTTTTCCCCCAAAGTAAGCATTTTTTGTAGCTGCTATGGGATTGTTATGTGATCACAAGGGGGCACAGAGGTGTGTTTCCAGTTATAAAAAAGAGGATGCAATGATGCAGGAGACAACCTTCTTATTCAAGTCTAATGTGCATGGCAAAGATGTTCAGCTTTCCCAGCCCTCATGGTCGTTGTGCCACATATCAGAGGTTTAGAAACAGATTAAAAATTGAGGATCCCCACCCAACTGAAGACCTCTATATTAACTTGAACTCAGAACTGTGTGCCGGTTGCTTAGTGCTCTTCTTTTGGGGGTGCACTTACTATCACTATAAAACCCATTTTCCAAACCAAATAAAGTCAATAGCTGGAGCAGGAGAGGGTGATGACTTCTACATGGGTTGTCTTCAACCAGGTGGTGTTTGTAGCTATACTGCTTCATGTTTCTGCTTGGTGCAGAGGGAGGGAGGCTGTTTCACTGTATTTGTTGCTTCTTTTCTTTTCAGATAATCGATGCTACCCAGAAAGGAAACTGCTCTCGTTTTATGAACCACAGCTGTGAACCAAACTGCGAGACACAAAAGGTAAACTGTGGGATCAAAGTTGCTGGCTTCTCACTTCCACTGCATTGTGACTTAGCAAGCTCAGAGTGAAAAGCATTTCTCCTTTATCTCTCTTTGTTGCTTTTTTGTTCTTTAAATTTATCGGTGATGCTGTTTGAAGGTTTAATCTTGTTAATTCAAAGCAAAACCAGAGTCAAGCCTGGCTTTTGTAATAACTGCTGTCATCTTGTTTTTCCCTTGACTCAGTGGACCGTGAACGGGCAGCTCAGAGTTGGATTTTTCACCACCAAACTAGTCCCGTCGGGCTCAGAGCTGACGTTTGATTACCAGTTCCAGAGATATGGGTACGTTTCATCTCGCTCTGCTTAAGCTGCTGGAAGTGGGGATTTGTGAGCATTGGTGCAGTCTTGCTCCAAAACAAGTCATTGCAAAGCCTTGTCTAACAGAGCAGTTGGAAATGAAGTGGAATTCAGCTGTATAAAAACCTACCTGCATAATTTTCTTCCATTGCTAACACAGAAGATAGGGAGAGGAATTTCCTGTTGATTTGTCTTTTCCAATGTCACTTTATTGCTTTTTTGATCCGCTTCCTACCATCTCTCCCCAGTGGAAATTTCCCAGATAATTATCTTGACTGTTTCTTTCCCCTGTCTAATTATTAATTACCCAAGCTCCAGACTTTGCAGTGCTCTTAAATAATGCCTCTTCTTCCCCACCCACCCCTGTTTTACGACTTTGCAAATACTTGCAGAGCTGTAAAACCCCAGTAGATAGCACGTCCTCTCTTCCTGCCTGATTCCAGAAGTGCAGGTGTGCAAGCTCCAGCGTGGGCTTTGGCTCCCTTCTCTAAACCTGAGCCGAATATTTTTATATTACTGCTTGTCCAGGTGTATGGTGAAGTATTTTACTCTCTTTATTGTCATGAGCACAAAGCAGCATCTGATAGGCTTGAAGCAACCTGTAACTGTGAGATTAATTGTAGATCCATTTTATAGTCCCTAGGCTTTTTAATTGCATACAGTTGTTTAAGGAGTGTCTCTTCCTTTTCCTTCTGGATCCTGTCTCCAGCAACACTATATAGCTCTTTCTGTAAGGAGGAGAATCAGAAACTAATTTTTAATTGTATTTTTAAATTACTTGTGCTAAAGTGTCAAGTGCTGTCATGGACTTTCCCTAGTGCAAACTTTCAGGAAGGAAGGCAAACAGCCTTTCTGCTTGCTCTTGCAGGAAGGCCTCTTTTAATTTCTGGATGTGTTGGAATATCATATAATCATGGAATCCTAGAACGGTTTGGGTTGGAAGACACCTTAAAGCTCCAACAGTTCCAACCCCCTGCCATGGGCAGGGACACCTTCCACTAGACCAGGTTGCTCAAAGCCAGATTTAGTATTGTAAACCTGTTAGGGCCTCTCTGATGGAGAATTATTTTGCTATATTGGCCCACTCTGATACCATGTGTATTTGAGTTCAGTGAGTCTAGTCTTGTATCGATGGAATTTTCCAGCTCTGGTCTTTTGGTTGTCCTTCCTGAGCGCAGGTTCTGCTTTGTAGAAGATCCTGCAGTTTTCTTCCCTGGTTCCCACTGCTGCAAAGCCATGTTCCTCCAGTGGATTACGCATATAAAAAAACCCACCTCAATCTTATTACTGAATCTTAACTACTTCCACGAATCCTCAGCCCATTCTTTATTCTGTTTCGAGCTATAAATTGCAAGCCTTCTTCCTAATGGATATATAATCCTGATTACATATTCTTTAGGAAAATTAATATATTGATTTCAATGTGTGGTAAGAAGTTAGCAGACCCAAGAGCCCCAGTTTTTTGTTTCTGATTCGTGGTTCTTGACCTATAAAGAGCCTAGAAGTGAAACAGACTTTGGTTTCAAGCTGAGACAACACGGGATCACCATAGCTATGTAAGAAATAAAGACTTAGTTCGAGTTTTCAGTGGCCAGAAAGGTCTTGCCATGCAGAGAAGTTCCTGTCACTTTCTTCTGAGGATGCACTGAAGAGCAAGAGAAAATAACTTGCTGTGGATGGGGTTGGTGTGTTATTAAACTGCTCTGTTGCTTATGCCCACCAATAGCAAAGAGGCTCAGAAATGTTTCTGCGGCTCAGCCAACTGCCGGGGTTACCTGGGAGGAGAGAACAGGGTCAGCATCCGAGCTGCTGGGGGGAAGATGAAAAAGGAGCGCTCCCGCAAGAAGGACTCGGTGAGTCTGAGTCTCCTTTCTATGCATGTTCTTATTTATTTCTAAGAACAGCAGCAACCAAGAGCTGACTCTGCACTTCATCTTCTCCGTGTGAGTCTTCAGGTCACCTCTACGGTCATCTTCTGTGATTGGTGACTCATGGTGGCCTCAAGGTTCAGTCTTTTCTGTGGATGTATTTATATCATTTTGTTTCACAGCTGCCCTCAATACTTGTGTTTTCTTGGAGCTTTAGTTAAATCTGTATTTCTTTCTCTGGGTGACTTAGCAGCAAGTCCCTAGGTACAGTATCTGGTCATCAGTACTATGTGCTACTAAAAAACACACACCAAATTCTACCTGAAATTGAAAAATTCGGTTTGTGTTGCATGATTTTTAAATGTTGGTGAAAGACAGGCAATACCAACTTCACTTTTCAGGATGTTACCTGAAATTTGACAGCTGAGAGGGCGCAGATGTTTGCCATCTCCAGGCTGGAATGTGAAATTTGAATCTCTTAATTGCTCTGGCTTAGAGGCAAGTCAGCTTCCAGGAGGAACTTGTATGAACATGTGTCATATTTGTGCTGACTTCAGTTATAGCTGTGTTTGCAGATGGATGTGAATGAAATATGTAACTTAAATTCAGACTGGTTTTCTAGTCGTACAGCTTTTCATGCATGTAATCCTTCTCAAGTGGTTCTATGAACCAACTCACCACATTGAATTGCAGGGATGGATTCACATGGTAGATGTGGGAAACTGTAAAGAGAAGTCTGAGCAATGTAATCTAAAGGAGGTTTTCCTGCACAGGCTCTTTTTGCTTCCTACAATATGTAATAGTTCTGTCCTTGAAGATATAAAACTCTATTCTTACAGATAAGATTTGTTACCTGCTCTTTTGGGAGAAGCTGCCTTTAAAAATGCTAGCTTCATTTTTATTTACTGTATTGGAGCACCTGGAAGCCAAAAAGTTATTTATAAGTCCTTTATAAGGTGTCTTAAAATGCTAATTAGTGGCACTGAGCAGTAGGGTAAATTATGAATGATGATATTTCAGTATCCACGTGGAGAGGAATGCGCCTCTGGTTGTAAAGATCATAAATACCCATTAGGCATTTAAGGAAGTAAATCTATTGGCAATTAAGGATAATCTTGTAGTGCACATCTGTTTTCCTATGTGAAAAAATAAACTTGCCACTGGGAGTATTTTGGTGTGCACCCCTGGAATTTCTTCTCTGCAACATTAGAAGTATACATCTAAATCATTCCATTCCTTTGGGAAAATGGATGTTGGAGTTTAGGGATTCCTGCCTGTGGCATATGTACCAGCCAGGACAACAGTGCACTCTTGTACGGGGTTTGAGATCTAAAAAACCTCCCATAATAGGCCAGATAAAAAGAAAAAACCCAACCCTGGTGAGTCAAATTAAAGCCAGGCTTCTTTTCCATATGGGCAAATTGCTCGGGAGAGGCTTCTTCTGGCTCTCAAAGATTGTCTCTGCCATCACATAGGGTGGCACAAGCCTGGCATGACCTGAGAGTTGTTTCTCTTTGGGCATGGTAGGTGGATGGGGAGCTGGAAGCGCTGATGGAGAATGGAGAGGGTCTCTCTGACAAGAACCAAGTTCTCAGCTTATCCCGGCTGATGGTTCGAATCGAAACGCTGGAGCAGAAGCTCACCTGCCTCAAACTCATCCAGGTGAGGAGGACCCAACTGAAGCGGGGGGATCCATGTTCTCTTTAAGCAATGTCTTTGGAGCTCTTGGTAGAGGAAGAGCAGGGAAGTGGGAGAAAGGTGCCAGCAGACCATGCATGAGCCGAGCAGTTCTGCTTGAGAGATCACATGTGATCTCCACCCTTTGTTCATTTTATATTTGGTGGAACTTGGCCTGGGTGGTGATGCAAAATGCCTATTTCTAGAAAAGAACAAATTCTTTGTATGTAAGGATTTAGCGAGTGAATGAGTAGTTTGTCAGCTTAAAATCATAGCTGTCTTCACTCCAAGATCAACCCACGTTTTAACCTCTGTCTGAGCGCAGATGAGCTGCAGCCAGGTTTCTGTGCCATCCCTTATCATTAAGTTTTACTCCCCATTCCAAGCTGTCAATGGTCGTAACAGTTCTGCTGCTTGTATTACTGCTCCCAACCCAGTGGTTGTGGCCACTTAAATGACGTTAGGTGTGTGCTGGTCTTGGCTGGTGCCTAGTTCTGGCTTCTGCAAAGAGTTTGACATAAGCCCAGTTGAGCAGTTAGCCATGTTAGCCTGGGGAAATCAAAGTGGGTTTTGCCTGTAAGTCTCTGGTCATTCCCACGGGCTCTCTCTTACTGTGGCTCATCCAGAACACGCACTCGCAGTCCTGCCTGAAGTCCTTCCTGGAGTGTCACGGCTTATCTCTCCTCTGGATTTGGATGACGGAGCTGGGTGATGGAAGAGGAAGCAGTGCTAACAACCTGAAGTTGCAGCTGGAGGTCAGTAATTCCCTTGGATTTGAAGCTTTCCCTAGCAGCTTTGCTAATTACTCAGAAGCATGATGATTTTATTAATTTTTGAAATACATGTATTATATGCCACATGTGCATGAAAACAAACTTTGGTATCCTCAGAACTACAGCCTTAGGACTTGTGCTTTAAGGGAGATCCTTTTATATATGGAAATAATTTGCTCTTGTGGTTTTTCTTAGATTTCTGAGTTAGCAACATGAGACAAACTTAAATAAAGATCGTTGCCATTACTGTTTAATTCTGTACTGAACCACACAGGGAATTTGAGGTATTGACAGTCTGAAGTGGAGCTTGTGTATTTCTGTTTTCTATACACACTTCGCTGTTGCATGCAAAAACACATCTGGAAGTTCCTTTAATAAAGACACTTCTGCAAGAAGGTTGCTATGCAGTTTGGAGAGGCACACACAGGCCCACATCCCAAGCAAGACAGCAGAAGCAGTGTGAGCTGTAGAGCTCAGGGTTCTTCTCCTGCTGACTTCTCCTTTGTTTTTCAGAAGCAGTGACAATCCTTCTGAACCCTGCTTCCTTAGGTCAGCATGGGTTTTTTTGCCATGGTGGTACTTTGCATTTCTGAATGAGTCAGGTCTTACTCATGCCTTTCTTCTCTCTAACAGTCTGGTTTAATCACAGAATGATCCTAGAATGGTTTGGGTTGGAAGAGACTTTAAAGATCATCCATTTACAATCCCCAAGGCAGGGACATCTTCCACTAGAGCAGGTTGCTCCAAGCCCCGTCCAACCTGGCCTTGAACACTGCCAGGGATGGGGCAGCCACAGCTTCTCTGGGCAACCTGTGCCAGGGCCTCACCACCCTCACAGGGAAGAACTTCTTCCTCAGATCTCATCTAAATCTCCCCTCTGTCAGTTTAAAGCCATTCCCCTTGTCCTGTCCCTACCTGCCCTTGTCAAAAGCCCATCTCCAGCTTTCTTATCAGCCGCTTTAGGCACTGGAAGCTGCTCTGAGGTGTCCCTGGAGCTTTCTCTTCTCCAGGCTGAACAAGCCCAGCTCTCTCACCCTGTCTTCATAGGAGAGGTGCTCGAGCCCTTGGAGCATCTTTGGTTCAGGTGATCCCTCTGCAAAACAGGCGCTGTTGATATCACAAGATGAAGAGCTGCCTATATGTACTTTTCTGAGCCTTCATCTCTTGGAGTAGGATGAAGATACCTGAAGGTTTTTGGAGCCCAGCTCACTATCAGGCCTAGCAAGACAGCTTCTGTGCTTCTCTTCGCGGTGCTGGTGGTTAGACGGATAGCAGATCTGTTCACTCTGCAGTGGGTCGTGTGGGAAGGCCACCAGTTCCACCACCTAGTCTTTATCTGTCCTTACTTAGGCAAAGTTTTGGCCGTAACACCTGGAAAACTTAAGTGCCGTGCGGTTCGGGATCTCTGGTGGTAAGTTAGAGCTTGTTGACTTACAGGGTTTGAGTAGACCTACCTGTACTTCATCTCCATGGTGCTGTGAAGAGCATGTTGTTGCCAATGGGCCATGCATGTTGTGTGCAAGGCGTGGATTTGGCAGGCGCCTCCAGTTTTCTCTCCTGCTGATGCAGTGTGGCTTTTCAATACTTCTAGCCAAAGCAGAAGTGCTTGACAGCCACTGAGTGAACGTTCCTCTTGCCGCAGTGCATCACCCCCGTCTTGCTGTATGGAGAGGCACTGCTCCTGAGTCTGCAGAAAGATATTTTGAGACCAAATCTACAGTGACTGACTTAATCTGTTGCAGTAACTGCTTTTAGGATGGAGCTGAGCTATTCCCCTTTGGGACTGCAGTGTTTTCTTCTTTGGGGTAGATAGGATCCATCCCACTTTATACATGTTGGAGCTGTTGCTCCAAGGGAGTCTCAAGTGTAGATTGTTGTACATACAGTGCCTATCCTCCTTGCTCCCTGACATACAGGTGCCACAGCATTGCAGAGCTGCATGGTAGCTCCCCTCCAACTCGTCTTTGACCTCTAGCTTTGGAGAAATCCATGGTCGGGTTAAGGTTAGACTCCATTTTGCCCTTGGAATAGATTCACGCACTTTAACTTCATTGTTCTCAAACCTAGAGCTGCTCCTTCAAGCTTCAGGAGGGGAACTGAGTCACTGTGGTAGTGGTGGCTTCATTTCTTCTCTTGATTTGTCCGATCACAATACTGGCTTTGGGGTTTTGTGGATTGGATATATTCTTTTAAAATGCAGGTAATCCTGTACTGAGTTGCAAATGAGACTTGTGACAGGGACCAGAGCCACTTCGCTTCTTTACCCCCTTTTTAAAAAAGCTGTCATTGTTTTAAAAGAAACTCTCTTTTGGCCATCTTCTGTTCTTTGCTCCTGGAGGGCTGGTTTTGAAAGCGAACAAGTTGAAAAGTCCTGTAGAAAGACAGCCTATTTCCTGCTTCAGAAACAGGGATTTGCAGTATGGTTTTGGGAGAGAAATTGCTGAAGTCACTTGCTGGATCCTGGAGGGCCTGTGCTTGTTTAACATCTGGTGCTAGTTTCTGTGGCCGCAATCCCCATTCCCACTGACAGGTTTTGTAAAGCAGTTTCGCAAAAATACAGAGGAGGCCATGAGGGCTGGAGCACCTCTGCTATAGAGACAGGCTGAGAGAGCTGGGCTTGTTCAGCCTGGAGAAGAGAAGGCTTCAGGGAGACCTTAGAGCAGCTTCCAGTAACCACAGCGGCTGACAAAAAAGCTGGAGAGAGGCTTTTGATAAGGACAGGTAGGGACAGGGCAAGGAGGAATGGCTTTATAAACCGAAAGATGGGATATTTAGATTAGGTATTAGGAAGTTCTTCCCTGTGAGGGTGGTGAGGCCCTGGCACAGGTTGCCCCGAGAAGCTGTGGCTGCCCCATCCCTGGCATTGTTCAAGGCCTGGTTGGAGCAACCTGGTCTAGTGGAAGGTGTCCCTGCCCGTGGCAGAGGGTTGGAACTGGATGTTGGTTCCCTTCCAATCCAAACCATTCTGTGATTCTATGATCTTCTTGATAACTTGGTGTTTCCCAGTGTCTGAAGGAGGATACCCATTCCTGGGGCTGCCTTGTTGGGTGCTGGAAGTGTATTGTGGTTCTGGAAGTGCAGGTGCTAGCGGCAGCCCTTTTTTTTTTTTTGGTGAAATGAAGTCATCTAGAAGTGCCATCAGTATCAGAGATGCTCGTGTTGTCTTGCGGTTTGGAGCTCCCCAGTTGCCCGTATCTCTTTGTTTTTGACGTCTAGCTCCACGAGCAGCAGACTGTCTCCTCTCCACTGATACCAGTAACGCTCCAGCTTCTGCTGCAGCACATGACACCTCTGTCAAGTGAGGAAAAACTTTTCTGGTATTAGTTTGCAGACCTTTTTCGGTCAGACTCTTCTGTTTTGAGTGCTGATGCATCTTGATGGTTCTGATCAGGTTTTCTTTCATGTAGCACATCTGTGTTGTTGTATTGATTGTCCTAGGAATGTGTATGGCCACTGGTAAGTGCTTGAGCTCTTTGACATTGGTTTAATTGCAACTAATTGCTAAATTAGTTGAATTGCTAAATGCTTGTGCTCACTCTTTTCCACACGCTTACGGTTTATTTGCTCTCAGCAGCAGTTCACCACTGCAGTTTGGCCTTGAGAAGGGACATCGTTATCCCTGACCCATGACCTCTCACCATCATTTTTATATTCCAGTTACCTTTTTGTTGAGAAAAAGAAATTGTTCCAGGTTGGAGACGGCTTTAAATTCTGATGGCTCTAACCATGTTGTTTTTGTCTTTGCAATTAGATTATGAAGACACTAGAGCTCCTGCCTATACCTACCAAGAACATGCTGGAGGAGAGCAAAGTGCTTCCTATTATTCAGCGCTGGGCTCAGACCAAGACTGCTGTCCCACAGCTCAGTGAAGGGGATGGCTACTCGAGTGAGAACACTTCGCGAGCTCACACACCTCTCAACACGCCAGATATTTCCACCAAGCAGGGTGGGGAAGGCGACACAGACACCCCCAAGAAGCTGGTATTTCGGAGGCTGAAAATTATAAGTGAAAACAGCATGGACAGTGCCATTTCAGATACAACCAGTGAGCTGGAAGGGAAGGAGGGAAAAGAAGACCTGGACCAGCTGGAGAGTGCCCCGATGGAGGTGTCAGAGGAGCAGCAGCAGCAGCAGGACATCAAAGCTGTCATTGAAGTGCCGGTGGAGAGCAGCAAACCCCAAGCTGTAGAGCTGGAGGCTGAGCCTGAAGCAGAGATCAAAGAGAGCAATGGTGCAAAGCTGGAAGAGCCCATGACAATGGAAACGCCATCTCAAGATGAAGAGGAAGGTGTATCTGATGTTGAGAGTGAGAGGAGCCAAGAACAGACAGACAAAATTGTGGATGTGAGCGATTTGGCTACCAGGCTGCTTGACAGCTGGAAGGAGCTCAAGGTAAGAGGCAGCTACCTGCAGCTACACCACCTCCGCTCTTGCTAAGGAAAATGCAGAGTTGTTTGTGGTTCAGTATAAACGGGGTTGAGTTGTTGTCGTGTTGGTAAATGTTTGATAACTCAGATTGCCTTTTCTACACAAAAGGGCTTCTCTAGGTGCTTTCTATATATCTCCTTTTGTTGCAGACTGCCCCGTACGTGACACTGAGTAGACTTCCAGGCATCGGTGCATTGCAAACTGAAAACAGCAGATAATTCAGTTTGGGCACACCACAAAGACATCTTAGTCATCCAGTTATTTTATAGGCTGTTCAGGGGAAGGGCAGCCCTAAGGGATTGAGATTCCCTTCCTAACTGATCAGAGAAATAGGCTAGCAACAGTGCCACAAGCATTTTTGGTTGAAGTGGCCCAGTATCTGTCAATGTTGAAACAAATTGATAGACTATCTACTCCTTACTTCAGTTACCACAACATCATCAGCATTTCCTGTCCTGTTAACATCTGCTGTTCATCTGCAACATATAGAGCCTCCAGATCCTAGTCTGTTGGCCATATCGCGTTCTCTTAATAGTAGTCGTGTGGGTTAACCTCATGTTGTTTGCAATTGGTCTTTAGACCAGGTAAATACTCAGATTTGTGGGTGTTATTTGAGCCTTTAAAGACTGCTAGAGTATGCAAATGCTTATGGTTTCGATCCCATCAAGGTCTTCCTCAAGCAGACAACCTCTGTAAGAGAAGGGCTTGGTGGCTGCAAGCTGCTATCTCTCCTCCAGAATCAGACCCCTGGCCCCATGCAGCATAGGTGGCCAACTTGGCTGCTCAATCTTCAGCTTTTTTGGTGGGCCATAGGATGACATTCCAGTGACTCAACACTCAACGGTTCAGGCATGTCCTGGGGTGTCTTTATGTCTTTGGAAGCCCCTTGCCCATCTACTGCTTTTGTAGGATTATATTCTTTATATTGGAGAGCAACAGGGGTGGGAGCCTTTAAGTTGCTTTTACACTTTAATAAGTGCAAAAACTTACACTTACTTGTAATCCTCATTTGCTGAGGATCCAGCAAAGGAATAAAAGGCACTGCCGTGTTTCTGGCATGGTGTGGGCTTGCTGGAAAAGGTCGTGGAGGATCTTCTGCCCTTTTCTTAATCAAGCGTCTGCCCAATTTTAACTACTGGAAGTGGTCTTTAAACAAATTTATGTTTTATGATACAGCATGTAGCTAAAGAGTTGATTTACCCATTGGATTTCATAATGAGTAATGATTTAGAGGAGGCTAATAAAAATGATGGGTGTTACGCATACTGCGATGTCATGCGTAGATGGAGGAGACCACAGCAAGCTTTGTACTGTTCAGCAGCCATTGCTACAAACATTAGCATTTAGAAAATGTAGCTAGAGAGTTACATAAAGCTTAAGAGAAATCTTAGCTTCATCTCTGAATTTTTCAGAAGAATCAGACATTTGCTGATTGTTGACCAGATTTTAATTTGCAGACTCTTAAAATCTGTGCGGGCCTCACGATTTTCTTTACTGAAGTGACACTGTCAGGTTGAATTTCTGGTTAAATGGAAACAGAGTCCTTCTCATCTGTTGCTAGTACCTGGGATTGTTGAAACTAAAAGCTAAGGCAAGTCTTAGTCCTATGCTGCTTTGCAGATAGGCTTGCTTTGGACTACCCAACCTCAGTTTTATTTTGGTTCACTTCCGGAATGACGTGCTGTGGTGGTTAGACTTGAAACAGCACCTGAAATTTTGAAAAACAGTAATGAAAAATGTAAAGTTTCACCAAACAAGTGACTCCTCCAAAATGATGGTCTGAGACCAAATTTGATCTGTGGTTTGATGATGTGGTTTTATCACCAAGGCTTGTGTTTTCTTTTGAGCTTGGAGGAGCTCAGCCTTGGCTATCTAGAGTTTGGTCAGGTTGTGGAGTCACAACTTGCCAGTGTTGCTATTTAAGGTGTGGATTCACATCTCTGTGTACTTACTAATTAACTTTAGGTCTTTACAAAGGATACTAATAGCCTGATGCAGCACGTGTGTCTGGTCATAAGAGTGGGGTTGTATCTCACAAGCTTTAGCTTTGTAGTAATCCCAGGAAATCCAGCCCCAAAAGCAGAATCATGCCATGGGTCTGTGGAAACTCATTTCTCTCATGCAAAGCATTTTTGGGGAAACTGTGACCTGGGGATTTATTCTGTCCTGGACGTTATCATGGCACTAAGAGTTAACTGCTTCTGTCCGATTCTCACCTGTTAAGATGCCAGCTGCCACCATAGCCCAGCAAGGAGGTGGCTGATGTCTAAAGAAAAGACTAAGCTGGCAGGGCATTGCTTTAGATGGAAGGGGAATGGATAGTCACCTTGGAAAACTCAGTCACCCCAGCAGCACGAAAGCCAGGGGCTTTTTCCAGCACGTCCAAGCTTTTTAAAAGCTGGTTTTGTTTTGAGTGGTGGAACATCTAAAATAACTGGCATTGGATGGGGGGGTGGGAGGGTCTGAAACCTCGTAACTTAAGCTATGTCCTCTCCAGTCCTGCTGATGACCCCCTTGTAATTTCAACCATTTCCATCTAGCTTCTCAGGGCAGCAAGGAGCTGACCATGTGTCTCCTTTTCTCAACTCCATTTTCAACTCCGTGCTGAAGAAGGGAGAGGACATAGCGTGCATACGGTGAAGAAACGGGAAGATGGTTGGGAAGCTGGATGATGCATGAGCAATATAATAGGTGAAAAGAGGACAGAGGTGGTTAACTCATTGATGCCGACGTTATTTTGGTGCGTCCATTGCCGGCAATGGACGTCGCTCCGGGAAAATCCCAACTCCTGGCATGAAAGGATTAAGTGAGCTATCTTTTTCTATACCTCTATACACAGGACTTGTAAGTCCTCAGCTTACAGGGCTCATACACTCCGACTCCTTACCCATGAGGAGTGTTGGCCACTGCTACATACTCATCACAACACACACACTCCCAGTGGGGTAAGTTTTCAGCCTGGGCTTGTGCACGCTGTTCCTGCCCTCCAAGGAAGCAGTGCATATCTTCTCCCATGCTGAAAACTCACTCTGAGTGGCAAGGGCTGGTTGGTGTACACAGGTGGTGGTTCAATGTGGTTCTTCCACGCGCCTTAGCTCACTCCAGCCAGAGGATTGCACTCAGGTAAGGCTCCGTGGACTGATCTGTACAGCCACAACCGTGACAGAGGCAACGCATGGTGCAACACAGGAGGCAACAGACATGGTGCTCTACCCTCTCGGCATCACAGGAACAAGTGTTAGGGTCAGCACCACCAAGCATAGCAAGCTTTTCTCAACATCCTTTCGATGACTTATGTTTCAGTAGCTGAGGCTAAGGGACAGGAGAGCTTCAGGTGTAGCATGTGCTTTAATAGCATTGGCGTTTCAGGGTGGTCTGGCCTCACCATTTACACCGAAGCAGGGCCTTGGGGTCCTGCAGCTCCGCTACCCAAGCTGTAGACTTCTTGTGATGACCCATTGCCCATCTGAAATACGTCCGATGGTGAACCTATGTGCTCTGCCAACTGACTAGTGCTGTGTAAACACAACTGGCATGGCAGTGCTGGCTGCTGCAGATGTCCCAAAGTGCTAGCGTGGTTTGGGTGCTGCTCTGCTGCCGGTGGGACTGAGCTTTTGGCATCTTCCTCCAGCCCTGGAGGGCAGAAGGTGGGCAGAGGAGGGAGCAGATAGGAGTTGTAGATCTGAGGATCCCCAGACCTTGCCCTTGTGATTTGGAGATCTTTTTTTTTTTTTTTTTTTTAAGAAAAACCTTTTGAAAGAGACAAGTGTTTCGGGGTTAAAAGGTTTTGGTTGGACACTTGTAGCCTCACAAGTATTTAGCAGTGACTTGGGAGTTCAAGGCTGAGGTGTTACCCCAACTTTGGCCAAGGTGGACTTTCTCTTTTGCGATGAAAACACCCAATCTGTGAGCTTAATTATCAGCTTGAACAGGGATAGCGGAGCTTGGGTGACCCAGGCAAACTGAGTCTTTGTCTTCCTCTGAGCTAGTCTTTCCAAATCACGTCTGACACATCTTGATAGGACAGCCCTGTGAAGCTGCTCTTGCCTGTCTCTTTTCCTAGACAAGCCATCCTGGAGTGACTGGCTCCTTCTCCAGCACACATATCATGTGCTTTAATTAGAAGGCTTATAATTTGTTCTAACTTACAGCAAGAAATGATTTGCGAAAACAATAGGCGCTGGTGAGCAGCCAGGCTGTTGTTTGTGGTGGGTGTTTTTGGCCTTCAGGCAGGGACTTCATGGCATTAGTCCTTTCTCTTGCTCTCCTCCATCCCTTGGCATCATACTGGAGCTTCATGCTCATGCAGAAGTTATGGGGAGCTGCAGAGGGAAGGAGAGAGGGAAGGAAGAAAGAGAAGGTCCAGCTCTGGCTGGTGGAGCGTTGGATATCCAGCCTGGTAGAGGACAGATTCAGTTGCGTGGCGTTTCTTCAACAAATCAATGACTTAAGCTCAGAAAACTACAGAGCAGAGTTAGGTGAGACAACATGGTCTGCAGGTCATCTTGGCTTTGAGCGTGTAAGCCCTGGCAAATGTGGCGAGCTTTGCTGGGCTGCAGGTGGCTTTCCAGAATAATCCCCTTGGCCTCAGGAGAGGCATACCTGCTCCCTGGTTGAGTGGCAGAGGTTTTGAAGCACGGATGTGCAGCTGGGTTGGTGTAGAAGAGCAGTCACCCCTTTGCCAGCTGTGCTTTGTTGGCACAAACACAGCCTCCATCCAGTTGCGTCGTTGTTTCCCTGTGCCCATCATTGGTGTCCATTCGTCTTTTCCAGTTTAGTCCCATTAAATCTGAAATAGTAAGCAGCTAAGGGGCGACATCTGGAGAACATTTTGTTAGGCACAGTCTTCCTTTCCTACCGCTTTGAGTCTTGAGACTGTTCTGCAGCTCTTTTGCTTCTTCCAAGCCACGGATGGTTTTGTGTCCGCAGCTGGACAGCCTAAATCCTGGGGTTTTTTTAGTTTTTAGTTCTTTTCTTTTTGTTTGTAACAGACACTGCTTTTCTTTCTGTATTTAATTTTCTGTGCAACTCATTAAAAACTGTTCGGGAAGGTAGAGAGAGCCATTTGGACTCTGTTAGCGGCGGTTGCATTGATTTAGCAGTTATGCACGCTCAAAGCCAGCAGCTTCCGTTTCCAAAAATAAAATAGGCTTTTCTTCGGAGTTCCCCCTGGCTTGCGTCTGGTTTGACCACCATCTGGTTTTCATGGAGCAATTTTGACATATTCCTCCGTTTGTTCCTGCTTCAAAGACTCTGCTGCCTCCCATCTTCACTAGACTGATGCTGGAGGCTCTGCAGCCCCTTGGGTAGATCTCTCTCCAGCTGCTCTCCAGCAAGATGTCGCTTGCTCCCTGCTTCATAATTGCCTTATATTTTGAGCCTGCTGGACCCTTGTTAGGGCAGTACGGTTTGATGGGATGGATCCTGCCATGAGTTTTCCCATTTTCTCCCTCAGTGCCTCCTGTCACTGTTGTCACAGCTGCATCTTTCAGAGGAAGATGCTTTCTACTACCTAGGGAGGGCACATGCTTTCTTGCCCCTTGCAATGTTCAGCCATCATCGACCTCAAAGGTTAGACTTAATTATCTCTGTTGAAATCACTGTATTTCTTAGCTTCAGCAGCTGTGCTTTGAATCTTCTTGTAAAGCCAAAGCAACACATGGCTGGAGTGGACAATGCTGTGTTTACCAAATCCACTTACTTAAAGTGGCCCCGTCCTCATTCTATTCCCACTGACCCTGTTTTCCACTAGTTTACCATTGCACATCCTCCTATTTAGTGGGACAAACCTCTTAGGAGCTGAGGAAGCTACTCCAGCTTAGCTTTTCCTTCCACTTGCCTGCTGCCTTGTCCTTTAGCTGTCCTGGCTGGTTCATCCATCATAGAATCTTAGCATCATAGAATGGTTTGGGTTGGAAAGGACTTTAAAAGCTTGTCCAGCTCCAACCCAGGCAGGGACACCTTCCACTTTGCACTGCCCCACCTCTCCAGTCTGTTCAGGTTCCTCTGGATGACATCCCTTCCTTCCAGCATGTGGACTGCACCACACGGCTTGGTGTCATCTGCAAACTTTGTGAGAGTGCACTTGATCCCACTGTCCATGTTACGGCGTGGTGGCTCCTCATCACACCATCTTCCCTGCTGATGGGACCAGCCCTTGGGCCAGATGTGGGGTGTTTTTTTGAGCATGCTGCTCTGTGGTGTGTCTGAGAATGAACTTTTTGGAGGTGATGAGAAAGAGAGGAAAAAAAATAAATACAGAAAACCTGTTGTTCATGGGTGCTTTTGGGTCTGCAGAAGCTGCCCTCGTGGTCTGCTCCTTCCCACAAAAGGCAGTAAGAGGCAAAACCATCCCTGCTACAGACAGCGAGTAAATAGCATTATATTGGCTTTATTATCCCATCTGGGTCTTTGTGCATCCTTCCCCACCCCAAACAGTGAGCTGCTGCCTTCTTTCTTTGCGTTTAGTTAAAAACACACTAGATTTGGGGTCTTTTGATCCATAGCAAACATGTAAATAAATAAGTAACAATTTAAAAAGGGCATGTTTACAGACTCTCATCGCAGCATATGTATCTGCAGCTGCTTCAGACTGCACGTGTTTGCTGTGTTGTGTTCATACTCCATGAAAAAGCAAAATGAGTATTTAAAAAAATAAAAATCTTGGCTAAACTAACTTTTTTTTTTTTTTATAACCATCAGCAGCACTTTTGAAGTGGTTTTGTCTTGTGAACAAAGACCACAACGGGGTGTCTTATACTTTCATTTATTTCACCAAAGGAAAACATAGTTTCTTAGCCCACAGGGTTTGCATTTTTTCCTAACACATTAAGAGAGGGATTCTCTTGTTAAACCCTGTGCTGGAGGTGGACACATTGCTAATGAGGGGTGCAGTCGGGTGCAACTGGGCAGCCCAGCAGAGACACCAGTCAATTAATTTAATAAATCAATAGTTTAATTTCCAATTAGCTCTAAAAAATCAAGGGGGATTTTACTTAGAAGATAAACAATATGTAAGGTCGAGAGTCGAGGTAAAGCTTCATACGTCTGACTGGGGGGAAGCTTTAAATACCCAACTAGAAGCATCTTTTTCTCCTCTCTGCCTCATCCATGGCCTAAATTAAAGGATATTTTAGTGCTTTAGGGAAGGTCTCCAGTGTTTTTCCCATGAGGTGCAATCAGTGAATGTGGCATCACATGGAATATGAAGAACTAACGTTGTTAGGAGGGTCTGATGGTCATAGAGTTGGGGAGGTGGCATTACTGAGGTTTTGGCTTTGGGAGGATCAGCTAATTCAGATATTAGAAGATCACAAATGCTACAAGTGATGAGTAACAGCCTCAGTGTGTTTTAACAGGGAATTCCCTCAATGCTGTGGGTGGGATATAGTGCAAACGGGGATCAAAACCAGGCAGGGTTTTGCAGGGTAGCCCAGCAAGGGCTGGGTTTGGGGCTCTTGGAGATGCAGAGGTGTGTTGGGTGTGCGTCATAGAATCAGAATAGTTTGGGTTGGAAAGGACCTTAAGATCATCTAGTTCCAACCCCTGGGCAGGGACACCTCACACTAGACTCTGTCACCCAAGGCTCTGTCCAACCTGGCCTTGAACACTGCCAGGGATGGAGCATTTACCACTTCTTTGGGTAACTTATTCCAGTGCCCCAGCACCCTCACAGTAAAGAACTGCTTCCTTATATCTAACCTGAAGTTCCCCTGTTTAAGTTTAAACCCATTACCCCTTGTCTTGTCACTGCAGTCCCTGGCGAAGAGCCCATCTCCAGCATCCTTGTATGCGCCCTTCAGATAGTGGAAGGCTGCTGTGAGGTCTCCACGCAGCTTCTCTTCTCCAGGCTGAACAGCCCCAGCTTTCTCAGCCTGTCTTCATACGGGAGGTGCTCCAGCCCTCTTATCATCCTCGTGGCCCTCCTCTGGACTCGCTCCAACAGCTCCATGTCCTTTTTGTGTTGAGGACACCAGAACTGTACACAATACTCCAAGTGAGGTCTCACAAGAGCAGAGTAGAGGGGCAGGATCACCTCCTTCAACCTGCTGGTCACGCTTCTTTTGATGCAGCCCAGGATACGGTTGGCTTTCTGGGCTGCAAGCGCACACTGAAGCCGGCTCATGTTCAGTTTCTCATCAACCAACACCCCCAAGTTCTTCTCCACAGGGCTGCTCTGAATCTCTTCTCCGCCCAGCCTGTAGCAGTGCCTGGGATTGCCCCGACCCAGGTGGCAGTGCCCCAACCTTGCACTTGGCTTTGTTGAACTTCATGAGGTTGGCATTGGCCCACCTCACAAGCGTGTCCAGGTCCCTCTGGATGGCATCCCTTCCCTCCAGCGTATCAACCGAACTACACAGCTTGGTGTAGTTGGCAAACTTGCCCTGCGTTGCTTCAAGCCTGCAGTGCCCATAAGCATGCAGGCAGTGGCTGTGGTCTCAACAGCTCCCCCTCCCTGCCCTGGTCCCTGTGGATCTGCTGCCCCATGGCTGTAGGGGTCATGGCTTGGGTTGAGCTAGGTGGGCATGGCAGCACGCTGGGGGTGCAGAAAGGAGAAGGTGCAGGGAAAAGAGAGCACTAGCAATGCCTCTGCGTCCTGCACCTCTGCTCTGGACTCTCCTGATCCCGTTTTCCTGCTCCTGCCTCTTTTGATCTATCTCAAACATGTAAATAAATAAGAACAATTTAAAGAAGGCCTATTTACAGACTCCTCGTGCTTCTTGGCACTGGAGTATCCCACAGTACACATGATAATGTATTTGTGGATGCTTCAGACTGCAGGTGTTCGCTGTGTTGTATTCAGGCTCCACGGAAAAAGTACTTGTAAAAAATTAGAATCTTGGCCAAAATTATTTTTAACTTTCAGCAGCACTTTTGAAGTGGTTTTGTCTTGTGAACAGACCACAGCAAGATTTATTACACTTCCATTTTTTCACCAAAGGAAAATACTTTTTTTTAGGCCAAAACATGGGGCTTGATATCTTTTTCTTAGATACATATATAATATGTATATTTTTCTTAACTGAAAGGTGGCTATAAAAAGCATCTGGGCACATGGGGGCTGCTTAATGGATGGGAAAAGTGAGTTTCTTTGGTAGTTCCAGGTTATCTGGGACATGATGCTTCTTCCATGAGTTGTCCCCATGCCTGATGCTCAGCTTGGAGATATGGCTTGATAGAAAAAAAGAGTCATAGAATCACAGACTGGTTTGGGTTGGAAAGGACCTTAAAGCCCATCTGTTTCCAACCCCCTGCCATGGGCAGAGACACCTTCCACTAGAGCAGGTTGCTCCAAGCCCTGTCCAGCCTGGCCTTGAACACTGCCAGGGATGGGGCAGCCACAGCTTCCAATCCAACCGAAACCATTCCATTCTATGATTCTATGGTTCATCAAACGCAGAATGCTGATCAGAGGCAATATATAGAGAGCACCGTAATGATTTACCTAAAACCAGAACTTTGCATCAAGAAACACGATTTTACTGTTTGTTTTAAAGTTATGATTGAATTGTTAAATTATTAGTGCTGTGTTACGATTCTTGCAGCCCTGTAAATATTGGGGTTCTTGCGAGTAGCTGTAATGCTGACCCTGCTTGTTGTTTGCTTTGCAGGAGGTGTACCGGATCCCAAAGAAGAGTCAAGCAGAAAAGGAGAGCAGTGGTATGTATTCACATTTTCCTGTGTATTGCTCTGCTCTTATGAAACTACTTAATTTTCCCAGTCTGTAATATCAAGAGATGTTCTGCGTTTGTGTTGCTACTCCTTGAAAACAGCTTCTTTAAATAGGAAAGATAATCTTAGCAGTGGGTGGTGGGAAATGGAGCCCTGAGGCTGATATGGGGTAGCCTGTAACTTGTTTGAATGAAGACTCTGTTGACTACTGCTCTGTTGTTGGGGGAATTCCTGTTGGACACAAGAAAAATTTTCACTATGGGAAGAATCAGCCACTGGAATAATCTCCCCAGGGAAGTGGTAATTCCCCAGCATTGGACACTATTAGATTGGGCTAGATATGGTGCTGAGCCATCTAGTCTGGGTTATGCTTTATCTAGAAAGGTTGGACCAGATGATCCTTGAAGTCCCTTCCGACCTGAGATCTTAGGATCCTATGGTTCTATGACTAACAGAGGCCACTGAAACTGCAGGAAAAGGGAGCTAGGAATACTCTGAATTACAACAGTTCTCTCCCTTTTATCCATGTTCCCCAGCAGCTGACCGTGGGAGGGAGACAGCCGGCCCCAAGGACCAGACTCCTACTCCGAAGAACCCCATCCTGAGCAGAGAGCGGGATCCCGAGAGGCAGAGCCAGAGTAAAGAGAAGAAGAGACGGAGGGACTCGATGTCCCCTCCATCCTCAGCGTATGAGCGAGGAACAAAGAGGCCGGATGACAGGCAAGTTGTCTGGCAGCAGTGGTGGCAGGGCTGAGGATCTGATTGCTGGACTGGGAGTGTTGGATCTGTGGTAGTCCTGGGTCAGGACTCTGGGAAGAATGGTCCTGGTGATGTCTGGAAACACCCAGGATGGAAAAGGGAATTTTCTCCTGGAGGAATCCTGTGTGCATGGTGAGATGCATTCCCTGGCCAGAGCTGAGTGGCTCCTTGCTGTTAGGTGGCCTCTCCTTTTGGATAACCTTTGTCTTCAGGTATGTTCTGGGAATTAGATGGATGATAACAGGAGCTATACCCAGCTCTCACACAGGAATGAGGGTTGTAGCCCTCCTAATGCAAAGAGGTCTTCTGAGTCCCTCAAAACTGATTCCCGTCTACATCCCCTCTCCAGAGTGTGTTTGGGGATTATTTTAGACTTGACTTAGAACAAGCCTGTGCCTGTAGAAAAGCTATCAATGCACGAGTCAAACAGGATTTCTAAACCGAAACAACTTCCTTGACCAAATGAATATCTCCCAAAACCAGTGAGTGCAAGGGAAGCGATCCAGGTATAACCTCGCTAAGCCATTTCCGTGTCTCCTGCCTTCCCCTGGGGATGGCGGCATCACGCTGCACTGGCTGGGAAGGCATCTCTTAAGTTTTAAAGAACTTGGAGTGACCAGCAGGTCAAGGGAGGGGATCCTCCCCCTCTACTCTGCTCTGGTGAGACCCTCCCCGCAGTCCTGCACCAGCTCTGGGGCCCCAACACAAGAAGGCCATGGAGCTGTTGCAGCAAGTCCGGAGGAGCCCACAAAGATGCTCTGAGGCATCAGCACCTCTCCTATGGAGACAGGCTGAGAGAGCTGGGCTTGTTCAGCCTGGAGAAGGCTCTGGGGACAGCTTAGAGCAGCTTCCAGTGCCTAAAGGGGCCAGCAAGAAAGCTGGAGAGGGGCTTTTGACAAGGGCCTTAAGGATAGGACAGAGGCACTAAACAGCCAGAGGGGAGATTCAGATGAGCTATTAGGAAGAAGTTCTTCCCTGTGAGGGTGGTGAGGCCCTGGCACAGGTTGCCCAGAGAAGCTGTGGCTGCCCCATCCCTGGCAGTGTTCAAGGCCAGGTTGGACGGGGCTTGGAGCAACCTGCTCTAGTGGAAGGTGTCCCTGCCCGCGGCAGGGGGTTGGAACTGGATGTTGGTTCACTTCTGGCCCAAACCATTCTAAAATTTTGTGATTTTTACTTTGTGTTTCTTTTTTGTGGGCGCTCTGTTGCCCCATGGATTCCCACATACCCTGCAAGTGATGGATACAAGAGAATGTGGGGACTTCAAATTAACTTACATCTTATTAAAAAAAGGCTTTTTAAGCACAGTTGTCTAGGGAAGCAAGGCACGAAGTCTATAAACTCCATTGAAAGTATAAAATATTTTAAATTGCAGTGCACACAGATGCTGAAGATAAAGTAGAAAATAGAAGTATCCATTTGTGTTGTGCTAGCGTGAGTTGCGCCCTTCTACATTAAATACTTCTGCTAGCCAGGTCTGGTGGGATGGGTGTTTAGAAGAGTAAGGGCTAGATAACTGAAATACAGACATCTTTTGTCTTGGTGAGGTGTCCAGTTCAAGGAACAAGCAGTAAGAGAAAATATTTTTAATTATCAGCTGTTCTCCCAGATTTTAAGTGGGAATCAGATCAGTTCAGTGACCCTGACAGCCACCTGAGCCTGTGCTGGCTCCCTAGTGCCCCAGGAGCATGCAGCTGGGCACAGACAAGCCCTCCTGAGGCCAGAGGAACGATAGAGGTGACAGTTGTGGCAGGGCTGGCCCAAGGCAATGCATGAATCAGCAGCTGCTTGTTACCAGATATCCATTTTCCTCCCTCAAAAGTCGCTTCTTAATTAAGAGAAGGAAAATATTTCATGTCTTGCATTTCAGGGAGACTTCAGATCATGTTAAAGGCGGTAAGAATACCAAGAAATTTCCTTTAAAGAAGTCAGTTTTCTGTTGTCCCTCTTAAACAGGATCTAAAGCCACTTAGTAATTAGGGAACAATTGCTGGTGAGCCAGCCAGACGAGGAAACTTTTGTCCTTGTATTGAGCTGTGCTGGGAAAGTTTAAAACATGTGGATTAAAAAAAAAAAAGGGATGTAAATCTATACTGCTGTAATTAGCCATTTGGAGGATGGAAACATCACGGAGGGCTGGGGGTGTAAATGGAGCTGAGTAACAGCGGTGTGTCGAGAGATATGAAGAAGGATGGAATAAATAGTATTTTTTTTTTGTGTTACTTTAAACAGAACAAGCTCTTTGGTGGGCAAGGAGTTGCCTGCTCTGGCTCTTCCCTCCTGGGGCCATGTCCTTGTCGGTGAGCGATGCTCACAGAGAGAAGGCCTGGGGTGCTGGTATCCTTCTCCCTGCTTGACTGTCCCCCTTTGTATTTGTTCCATGAAGGGTTTAATAAAACAAAATAATAGGGGAAGAGAGAAGGAGAGTAAATACAAGAGTGTCGCTGGCTTGCTTGACTCCAAACCAACCCAAACCATTCTACGATTCTAAGCCCTCAGTTTTCTTCTACCCATCCCTTCACGCCGGCTGCTTCTCGTGTAAACTCTCCAGGCAGTGCCAGGAAAGACTTTAATTATTGAAATCGAACCCTTCACGTCAATAAGGTTCACATTAACAGATCCTTGCAGCTACTCTGGGAATGCGAGGAAACATCCTAAGTGTATCTGTTGGTAGCAATGTGCTTTTGATATGTAAATGGAATGCATGAACGTTGAGTGACTATATAGAGAATCTGCTAGATGCTTTGTAGAATCCATTATATTAGGGCAGCAAAGCATTTTTGCTTGTAATCCCTGTTTTACCACACTCGTAACTTCTCAAAATACCCACCTTTGATCTGAAATTTTCCTTGGTTGAGGTCTGATCAAAGTCCTTAGGCTTTTATTTTCTTCTTTAACTCCTTGGAAAAATCCCTCCAGCCGCTCTGCATCTCGGGGTGAAAATTCTTATTTGTAAAAAAGAATTTTAAAAAGTCCACACTTTCATTATATTTAAGCTGAATCTGTGGTCTAGTAAATAGCATAACTCTAAACAGAAACGTGTTGTTTGTAATTCCCTTGTACTTCACAAACATGCCTGTGTCTGCAGCTCCAATGTGGTCCTTAGACAAGAAAGATGGGGTGCTGCCCTGGTCTGTGGGGGTGAAGGTGTTGTGGTGTAAGCTGCACCTTCTGTTTGGAGAGCCTCTTTCAAAACCCTTCTTTGTCGGTTCTGCGTTGGAAAACTGTGGCAGAGAGTCTCCCGCATGGACACAGCCTTTTTGGGAGGCATCCTGCTTATTCCACCCTCTCCTCGGGTTACCTGTTGGCCCTGGAGATGTTGCCTCTCCTCTCTGGGTATCTTGGTGCTGCCTGGCAAGTCCTCCAGACAACTTCTGCTGCATTTTTGCATCTCCATTAGCTTTAGCACTCATCTAAAGCTGGTAAATCCAGTGCAACCACTTAGCTCATCCTCTGCCCTGGCTCCTTGCTTGATGAGTTGCTATGTATGGTTGGTCAAGCAGCTGAAAACAAATGAATGTTCTAGCAATTGTTGCTTCTGTTGAGCATTTGGTCTCCCCCAGGTCTGCCACTGTTGGTGGTGGCCCTTTTGCTGCTGGAGCCCTGGACCTGCAGTTTTCTGAGGTGTCACAAAACCTTTTCTGTCTCTCCCAGGTATGACACACCAGCATCTTCGAAGAAGAAAGTCCGGCTTAAGGATCGCAACAAGCTGTCCACGGAGGAGCGCAGGAAGCTGTTTGAGCAGGAGGTTGCCCAGCGGGAAGCCCAGAAACAGCAACAGCAACTGCAAAACCTGGGCATGACGTCCCCCCTGCCCTACGACTCCATGGGCTACAGCACGCCCCACCACAGCTTTATTGGCTACCCACCTGGCTACCCCATGCAAGCCTATGTAGACCCCAGCAACCCCAATGCTGGCAAGGTGCTGCTGCCCACACCCACCATGGATTCCATGTGCTCACCAGCGGCATATGAGCACCCACAGACTTTGGTTGGGCACACGGTGGAACCAACCCTCACTACTCCTCAGCCGGTACCAGTAGTCCAACATGTAGCAACAACGATGGAGGTGACAACTCCGCAGTATGTAGCACAAAGTGATACCGTGGTGCATCAAGAACCCAATGTGGCCGTCCTGCCTGTGGCCACGTCAGGTCCGGTGCAGAGCCAGAGCTACGGGGTCTGGGATTCCAGCCAGCAGACTGTAGCTGTACAACAGCAGTACTCGCCAGCCCAGTCCCAACCAGCCATATATTACCAAGGACAGACTTGTCAGACTGTTTACGGTGTGACATCCCCCTACTGTTCGCAGACGACCCCACCGATTGTACAGGTAATTTCCATTTCAGGCAAGGCATAGCATGGCATGAAACATCTGCAAAATGAAGGGTGCCATCCTGCAGCTGGGAAAAACACTTTATTTGCTCAGTCTGTGCTAGTACTCTTAATATTAGAGCACCCTACTTTGCTCTAATATTAAGCTGCAGTAGCACTTCTCACGTAACTTCCCATCCAAGAGCATGAGAAAAGCACATGTAGGTTGGTATTTTCTGGGTACAAACACTATAGATTCATAAAACCATGGAATCATAGAATGGTTTGTGTTGGAATGGACCTTAAAGCTTATCTAGTTCCAACCCCCTGCCACAGGCAGGGACACCTTCCACTAGAGCAGGTTGCTCCAAGCCCCGTCCAACCTGGCCTTGAACACTGCCAGGGATGGGGCATCCATTATATCTCATAGTTGTTGGAGTCAAGCAGGAGTTTATGGCTTGTTGAGATATTTTTTAACCCGTTTATGAAAGTTACGTTGGTTTGTTTTTTGGTTTTTTTGATTGTTGGTTCTGGTGAAACGGATATTTCTGGGTAAGAGCTTCCACTGTCACTGACTAAGCAGTAGAACATGGAGGTGTGAGCTCACCTTCTTTTGGCTTTTGGAAGTGGGGTCTATAACTGCCAGCTCCTGTATGACTTAAACCAAATACCCAACAGATCAACCTTTTTTATCTATTTTTCTGAGTTACATGTCCTCTTCCATCAGGCTCAGCCTGGAGCTCCAAATGGCCACACTTTGTCCTTCTGCTTTTTCTTCACTAACAACGATATTGGTGTTCAGTGTCTTGACAATGCCTAATTCTTCCTAAAATCAAGATGAAGGCAATTGTACAACTCTGGGATCCTTGGTTTGGCTTGGACATTATCTTCCAGTAGTCCTTGAGGACTATTATCCATTTCTTGCTTTCACTCTTTGATTTCCAGTAAAGGAAACTGTACTGTGTCCTCCAAAAATGGGTGTTTTTTTGGTAAAGCACGCTGATTGATGATTCTCCATGTTCCTTTCAGAGTTACGCCCAGCCAGGTCTCCAGTACATCCAAGGCCAACAGATTTACACGGCTCATCCGCAGGGAGTCATAGTACAGCCACCCACAGCAGTAACGACCATCGTCGCAGCTGGGCAGCCTCAGCCCATCCAGCAGGTAGGGCTTGGTGGATCAGAAGGGATGGGGAACATTCTTCTGCATCTGCTTTGGGTTTGCATGATTCTCCATGGCTTCTGGATGCTGTGAAGGCAGTGGTGGTACCAGCTGGAGGAGTTTCCCATGAGGCAGCATGCTGGTACTCTTTGGGATGCTGCTCTCCAGGCTGAGTGTGTGCATCAGACACATTTCTGGGGGCTTTGAGCCCAGATCTTCTTGTGTTCAGGCTTTCTGCCAGCACATCAGGAGAAGGCTGTGTATGGGCATGTGGACATGTGGAAGCTCTGTGACCTGCTTTTGGTGCTGAAACACCTCCATCAGAACTGGTGGTTTTGGCATCCACCACAGAGAATTTAAGAACATGGGTAGCAAAGTGGCTGTTATTACAAGCTAAGGATGTGATCAAATGGGTACTTGTGGTATTTGATGAAGAACTAGGAAGAGATACTGTCCTTGGTACTTGGGCCAACACTAGTGTCGTTCTTAAGGTTTACCTTCAACAAAGTCTTTGTTGTGGGGGAGAGAGCTGTCAGGGCTGCTCTGGCCCCTCTCACGACCACTCACGTCTTTCTCTTCACCCCTTTTGTGCTATTTTTAGCCAGAGCTTGTGGTGACCAATAACCTCCTGGACTTGCCTCCACCGTCCCCTCCAAAACCCAAAACGATTGTCCTCCCACCCAACTGGAAAACAGCCCGAGATCCAGAGGGCAAGATCTACTACTACCATGTGGTAACAAGGTAAGCATGACAATGAGGTGAGCATGATAACAAGGTGCGCGTGATGGTTGCTTCAGGGCTAGAGTTTGAGATATTTCTGCAGAAATGGTGCTGCTTGTGTGCAGTGAGCCAAGGAGAGCTCTTGTCTTGTGTTTAGCCTCTTCTGGTGTATGCCTGAGCTTCCTGGCATCCACCCATCCATCCTTTCAAACTCCTGCTCTTTTCCTGTGGCCTTTCTTCTGATCCTTGGTCTGTGTCCTTTCCATGATGAGATACCTGTGGCTGAACATTTGGCTTTAGGTGCCAAGGGCTTACCCTTGCTCTGCAGGAAAATATTCCCCAGGGTCTCTGCTGTGATGTCTCACATCTTTCCACGCTAGAATTGCCGACCTTCTTTATTTCCCGCCTGTGATGAACTTCCCTTGATTCCACATTAAGTGTCACCAGTAATAGAAAATAGTGCAGATTCCCTTCTGAAGTTCTTCTTGCTTGGCTTTAGCCTTCTCCGACTCAGAAGCCTACTCAACACATCATTAATAGCAAGATGGGGGCATGCGTTCCACCCATGTCGAAGAGTTTTGATGACTGATGGATGTCCCAGTTGATGGGACAATCAATAAGCAGGTACCAGTTACTTTTAAGAGGGTGACAGTGGTCTGTCTGTCTGTCTGTCTTCCTCCAGGCAAACCCAGTGGGACCCTCCTACCTGGGACAGCCCAGGGGATGATGCCAGCCTTGAACATGAAGCCGAAATGGACCTTGGGACCCCAACTTACGACGAAAACCCCATGAAGGTAAGTGCAGGGTCAGGAAGGAGAAACTCAGTGTTAGATCTCTTTGGCAGACCATGGGGACAATCCTGTCCTGTGGAGCAGGAGCAGCAAACGTGAGGGCTTTTGCTGAGGTTGGTATGGGCTTAGGGGATGACAGAGGGACAGAGGTGACCCAAGATGAGCTGTAGAGGCTTTACTGACCATAGGACCACTGTTTCTTTGTGCTTTAAAATAATGGTAGAGGATTAATGGAGTTAAGTTTTTCTTTTCTTGCCACTCTGAAATACATGATGAAATAGGCAGTGGTGCCTGGTAGCTGCTGAAGAGCAGCTTCCTCTTGTTGCTGCCAGGTTTTGCCCTGGTGATAGATAGTCGAGAAGCGAATTTTTGTGATGCCCTCACCTCCTCGTCCTTCTGGGTGCTGGTTGGTAAAGACCCTAGTGCTCCTTTGCTCACTTCTTGGGCTGTGCCAACAGTGGCTTGGGTGAACACAGGACTTCCCTGGGGCGCAGCTGATGTTCTGCCCTGGATGCCAAGCATCACTGCAACCTCCTTTGCAGAGATGACCTTAAACTGGCCAAAAAAGGGGTTGTGAGAGTGGATAACATTGAAATAGGAACAACTAAGGGTGCAGCAGCAGAAGACCTAGGAGTTCTGTGCGGCTTCCACCACCAGCTGCCTTTCTGCTTTCCTGGTGAATGCTGCAGCATCTCCATCGCTCCTGCTGTCAAAGATACCACCTTTGAGGATGGATCTGCTCTCCAAATGGGGCTTGATTTTCACTTGGATCCCTCTGCAGCCACAATGCTTGTCAGGAGGGGACTTGACTGAGCCTCCTTGGAGGACACATCTGCAATTGGCGAGCGTTTCCAGCTCTGGCAAAGCAGGAGGGCATAATCCGAGCAGTGGTTGCTGAGCCCCTGTAGATACATCACCCTATATACCTTTCTGATGCCCTAAAAAGAAGAGAGAAGGGCTGTGGAAAGAAAAGTTTGTTGGGTTACAACTCTTGGGGAGCAATTCTGTCGATGCTCAGCTGATACCCACATACCCAGGACTGATTTTGCTGTAGGTACTGAAGACGTTGTCCATCCTACAGTGTCCAGGGACATCCCACTGTGCTGCCATCATGTGCTGCCAGGATCCTGAGGGTTAACCCAAGCCCCATAACACCTCAGTGCTTAATTCCTGGCGAGTTCACTGAAACTACATTATTTATAAATACTTATCTCGCTGTAAACCAGTTAATTAGAAAATGAACTGAGACCTGGCACATGCCGCTCGACTGAGCAGCCTTTACTTCTGCAGAGGATTGCAGAAAACCTTTTTAGATTATTTTTGTCCTTGGGTCAGCATCACACATACCCCACCAGCATTCCCTGTGGTTCTGGGATCCTCAGCAGGAAAAGGAGCTAACAGTCATGGCACCAGGAGGATCCATAAATGTGTGAGTGTCCTGGGAGTGCTGGGGCTTGATGAATCCCTTGGGTGAGCTTTGGGCTTAGTAGTGTGCAGAAACCTTGCACCGCACTGCTCTGGTAATACGTCCTTTCATCGTGCTCAGGAAGAGCATTAAAACCTGAGCTTGTGCAGCTTTATGAACACCCCAGATGACTCAGGCTGAAAGAACAACAAATATTCTTCATTAGCCTGTTTTCTGCAGCACGTTTTGTTTCTGTGGGAAGGGTTTGCTCTGTGCTCGCCTTGAGTTGATCCCAGTTTATCTGCACTTGTTGCTTCTGGGTTCGGATTGCAAATTGCTGTTGAAGGATGTCAGGAGGCAAAGCGAGACATGAGATCCTGTTAATCAGAGACCTTCATTTTAGGCTTTAAGGTGAGGTTTTCTTAACAGCTGTAAATTGCACCCCCGCGGAAGGATTTGCTGCTCTAGCTGTACGTGTAGTGGTGTGGACCAGCCTGGAGGTATTGGGGAAACTTCCTCAGGGTGCTGAGAAGAAGATTAGGCTCTTCTGAGTGAGAAAATAGAGTTGTGCTGCGGCTTTGCAGCTTGGGCGTCTTTTTCCTATAGACTTCTGAGGATCTCGGCAGTGCCTGTAGCTGCAGAGGGAGCAAGGAAAGATGCTTCTATAAATGCAGGCAGGCGTTTACATGCCAGATTCAAAACTTTTGGGGTAAAAAAGGTGCTGAGGAGTGGGGCCATGCTCAAAGGGCTTTGCCTTGGGGCGGACGTGACCTGGCTGCTTCTGCCAGGAGTTTTTTGCTGCTCACTCAAACCCCCAGATCCCTTTTTTCCGGTGCAAAACTTCTCTGAAGCCATCAATACCTCGTTCCTAGATTAAGACCGACCACGCAGCTTTGGCTGACCTTATGTGATGTGGTTCTTACTCGCTGTAGAGCTTTAAATCTTGTTTCTTCTCGGCCAGGATGGCCTGAAGGTTGGGTTTTTCCCACTCATGGAAATAACATTGGATTCCCCTGTGGTCATAGCTCACTCACTGCCGCCTCCGTAACGATGCTTCCACCCTGAAATTGCAACCACATTCGCAGGATTTTTTTACACTCTCCTCCGCACCCCGCACCTTTTCCATGAGGGATTAAACCCACCGGCATCACGACTCCGGCCATCTAGCAGCTGCTGCTGCTATTCCTGGTGTCCCCCGGCCGCATGGCACCGGCAAAATCCTTGCGGTGGCGGTGCCTGGGGTATTTTATTTCCTCCAGAGCATGTTCAACCCTCTTCTGAGCATCATCTGCTCCCTTCTTGATACCCTCCAAGCCCCGGCATCGCCACGGCTGGTGTCAGTGGCGGCTGAGCTTGCCTGGGGCTCGGATGCTGGTGTAGGGATTTTGATGGAAAGGTGCAAGAGGCACACAAAGCCACGCTCACTATTTCCCTTTAAAGCATGTTTTAAACCCTGTTTTCTCCCTTGGAAAAGGGGTTTCACGAGAGGGGGGGCCAGTGGAGCACTCAGGCAGGTTGGCAATGACACAAGGCTGGAAAAAAAGATAGAAAAAGCCCGGATTTGTTGCACGGATGTGTTTGTGTCTCTCTGCCTATTGATTTCTTGCTCTTCTCCCACCATTGGTGTTTTTTCTCAGGGTTTCTCCCACCAATGTTGGTTTTGCAGCATCCCAGGTTGGTTTCTCCCTAACAACTTTTTTGCTGGCATCTCCATCCCCAGCTTTCATACCCAGCAAGGCTGATCAATATGAATACCACAATTTTTGGGGTCTTTCCCTGTGTTACAGTTTTCCTGGCTGGCAGCATGGCCCTGGATTAGGGGAATGCTTTGGAGGGGCTATGGGGGAAGCACTGTGGTCATGTCCATGCAGGCTAAAGCCCTTTGATAAACTCAATCCCATTGTTACCAAACTGATCCCCGCGTAGAAAATCACTCCTCTTTGTGCTGGCTCAGGGGAATTAAGAGAAATTGGGGTGTGCTGGAGATGCTGGGGAGACGGAGAAGGGCTTGGTGATGGAGAGGGCTCGGCGATGGTGAAGGTCTTGGCGATGGAAGGTGGCAGGGCTTGATGACGCCGCCACCGTGCTGGTGCCGGTGCCATGCCGGCAGCCAGCAGGGAGCCATCTGCTCCCCATCACTGGCCTTTTGATGTTGCTACCCGAGCCCCGGGGCAGGGAGTGAAGAGCTTTGATGTGCAGCCAGCCCAGAGACACACCAGTGCTCGCTCAGGACAGCCCTCGGCAGTAAAACCTCCCTGTCAAGGGCTGATTTAAACCCTGCAATGGTTTGCTCACGGGACTTTGCAGCTCTGCCCTCCAGCCTCAGCCGTGCATGCCTTTGGGGCTTGAAAGGGATGGGATAGCTGGTTCCTGCTTTTTTCAGTGTTAAATACTTTAAAAAATTGGTGTGTTTTAGTTAAAAGAAATACCAAGCCACCTTCAAAGAGCAAATCTCCCCCAGCTTTTCAAGCCTTTAACAAGCCCTTTTCCTGTCTCCATCTTTAAAATCCAAGTCATGATAACCTGCCATACACAAACCTCTCCCAGAAAACAGTGCCAGAGGAGAGAGCCTGCGTTTCACTTCCTTAGAAGCTGAGGAGGTCTCAGGGCTCAAAGGCAAAGCCCACAGGGCTGGGCATCCGTGAATGCTCACTGGGATGCAGCCGGTGTAATTCCTACTCCATTAATGCAAGCAGCAAATTAAATCAGCCAGCGCTTGTGCTCTGTGGGATTAGTACTTAGGGGAACAGTCGGAAATTCCTGTAAAATTCACCTTTATCTTTCTGCGATCATCTAAGGAGAGGTGGTAGATGCACCATCCCTGAAGACATTAAAAGCCAGACTGGATGTGGCTCTAGTCAACTGATCCGGTTGAAGATATATCCCTGCTCATTGCAGGCGGGCTGGACTAGAGACCTCTGAAGGTCCCTTCCAACCCAGACCATTCCATGATTTTATAATCTACTGTAAATCCTCGCTGGCAGGGTCCCAGCCCTCGCAGTGCTTTCGGCACAAGGTTCCAGTGGCGTGCCGGCACGCCGGGCAGGCCTTTCCAGTGGGGATGGTTCTGCCAGAGCTGATGGCTTTGATTAGTGGGCTGAATAAATGTTGCTCCAGCAGTCCCCAGAGCGGGGTTGGGACAGTGTTCCCCTCACCTGGGTGTCCAGCTGGACTGGATCTGTCCCTGCAAATCATTGTTGTGCTGGTAATCTGGAAATAAATGGGGAGGGGGCAACCTCTGCTTCCGCCTCCCCTCACCTCCAGGTAATGATAATTCCCCACAGTGTAGGGCTGCCCCTGCCCCTCAAACCAGCCCTGCTGCCCAAGAGCAGCTCACCCCCTTTTTCCAGCTTTTTTCCCAAAGAAAACAAGGGCGAGGAGTGGCCCCTGTGGCTCCAGGAGGTTGTGCTCCCAGCCCAGCAGTCTGGCTGGAATGCACGGGGACCATGCTGGGGAGCACTCTGGGATCAGGTTGGGAAATGCACTGGCACCAGGTTGGAGAGTGTCCCAGGATCAGGCTGGGAAGTGCGCTGTTATTGGGCTGGAGCACACCAGTACTGGGCTAGGAAACATGCTAGGATCAGGGTGGGGAGCACACCAGCTTTGGGCTGGGAAGCTCAGGGGGAACGGGCTGGGAACCATGCCTGGATTGAGGTGAGGAGCATGCCAGCATCAGGCTGGGAAGCGCACTGGCACTGGGCTGGAAAGCATGTCAGGACTGGGCAGGGGAGCACACTGGGGCTCGGCTGAGAAGCTCACCAGCAGCAGGCTGGGAAGCGTGCCTGGAGCAGGGTGGGAAGCAAGCTGGCATTGGGCTGGGAAGCGCACTGGGACCAGGCTGGGAAGGGTGTTGGGAATGGGCTGGGAAGCTCCCCAGGACCAGGCTGGGAAGCATGCCTGGATTGGGCTGGAGAGCATGCAAGCATTGGGCTGGGAAGCTCACTGGGACTGGGTTGGGAAGCGTGTTAGGACTGGGGTGGAGAGCATGCTAGCACTGGGCTGGGAAGCTCACCGGGACTGCCAGGACTGGGCTGGGAAGCTCACCGGGACCAGGCTTGGAAGGGTGCCTGGATTGGGCTGAAGAGAGTGCAGCTGGGAAGCATAACAGGACCAGGACCAATGTGTGTTGGCATTGGGTGGGAAGTTCACCAGAAATGAATTGGGAAGCTCACCAGGAGGAAGCGGGGAAGCATGCACTGCCTGCCTGGCTGTGGGGCAGGGCTGGGCAGGAGGATTACTGTGCCCAAGGTGGGGACAGGGATGGGTGATCCTGGCTCGCGCGGGGCAGCATCAGACATCCTCTTCTTCCTTCTCTCTATTCTAGTCTTCCAAGAAGCCCAAGACGGCGGAAGCAGACACGTCGAGCGAGCTGGCCAAGAAGAGCAAGGAGGTGTTCAGGAAAGAAGTGAGTGTCCCCACTGCCTGCGGGGTGGGGGGTGTCTGTCACCTCCTGGGGGGGTCGTCACTGTCCAGGGGGTCACTGGGTCCCCGGGGCCGCGACGCCCTGGGGCTGGTGAGCACGGGCAGGGCCACATCCTGGTCTCCTCTCGCGCAGATGTCGCAGTTCATCGTGCAGTGCCTGAACCCGTACCGCAAACCCGACTGCAAGGTGGGGCGCATCACCACCACCGAGGACTTCAAACATCTGGCGCGCAAGGTGGGCGCATGGGGACACATGGGGTGGCCCCTTCCTCCCTGGGGCGGTGGTGTCAGCCCTTCTGCCACTCCTCTTGGAGGATAAGGGAAGGAAAATAGTGTTGGGGCGAATCAGCTGGTCTTGGGGGAATAATAGGGAGTATTGGGAGGGGAAATAGGAAATATTTGGGGAATAATAACAAAACAGTTTGGGGAATATTTGGGGGGAAATAGCAAATATTTGGGAATAATAAATATTAGGTGAATATTTGGGGAATAATAGGAAATCGTTGGGCAATATTGGAGTATTTGGTGAAAATAGTAAATATTTGGGTAGTATTTAGGCAATATTGGAATATTTGGGGGGAAAATAGCAAATATTTGTGGAATAGTAGTAAATGTTAAGGGAATATTTGGAATAATAGGATATATTTGGGTAATATTTACGGAATATTTTGGGAATAATAGGATATATTTGGGTAATATTTAGGGAATATTCAGGGAATATTTGGGAAAAAATAGCAAGTATTAGGGGAACAATAGGAAGTATTTAGGCAATATTGGGGGATATGTGGGGAATATTGGGACTATTTGGGGGAAAATAGAAAGTATTTGGGGAATAATAGGAAATATTTAGGGAATATTTGGGGGAAAATAGCAGATATTTGCAATAATAGCTAATATTTGGGGAATATTGGGGAATACTTGGGAAAATAGCAAATATTTGAGAAATAGTAGCAAAATAGCTTGGGGAATAGTTGGGGACTAATAGCCAATATTTGAGGAATAGTTAGGCAATAATAGTAGATTGGGAGAATGTTTGAGAATAATGGCAAAATAGTTTGGGGAATAATAAATATTTGGGGAATATTTGGGGTATAATAGCAAATATTTGGGGACTAATACCTGATGTATGGGGAATAACAGGAAGTATGTGGGGAACATTTGGGCAATAATAGGAAATATTTAGGGAATAATAGCAAATATTAGGGGAATAATTGGGGAATAAGAGCAGAATCTAGGGAATAGTAACAAAATAGTTTAGGGAGTCCCCAAGACATGGATTATCAGGAATAACGGTGGGTATTCCCTGCCCGTCCTCTCCCCTGCAGCTGACTCACGGAGTCATGAACAAGGAGCTGAAATACTGCAAGAACCCGGAGGACCTGGAGTGCAACGAGAACGTGAAACACAAGACGAAGGAGTACATCAAGAAATACATGCAGAAATTCGGGGCCATCTACAAACCCAAAGAGGACACGGACCTGGAGTAACCTCCGCCTCGGGCGCACCGAACCCCGGGATAACCCAACTCCGCCAGGATTCACCATGTCAAACCACCAACCTGTGAATTCACTCGTTTTATTTCTCTTTGTTTTTCTTCAAAGAAAGGAAATAAACTCGGTTCCCTGTGGCGGGAGCAGTTCGTGCTGCCGGGTCCGAGCCGGCTCCCTCACCCCAGCGCTGCCATCGGGCACACACCAACCTCTGTATTATATTTTAACCTATATGTGAATATATGGATAATTTTTCCTTTGTTTTCCCTTTTTTTTCTCCTGCTTCTAGCCCAAGACTTGCCGATCCCACGGGAACACTTTGTAAGGATAGTTTGGGGGTTTCTTACTTTGGCTTTTTATTTCGTTTCTTGGTTGGTTCCTCGGTTTTCCTTTTGGTTCCGCGAGGTTTAATCTCTTCTCATTGTAAATAGTGCGGAGCGGGGCTGCCCCCGGGTTTCTGGCAGGCCTCGTGCTATGTTGATAAGATTGATTTTACTGCTTAAATCATTTTACTTTATCCAATTTTTACGGAACTTTTTATGTAAAAAAAAAAAAAAGGAAAAAAAAAAAAGGAAAAAAAATTAAATAAAAAGAAAAAATGACAAAAAATCAACACCGGCCCCGGACCCAAAAGAGGTTTGGCATGGCCGGGGGGGCGGATCTGGCAGTGCCGCCAGTGGGGAGATGGATGGTCTGTCCCCCTCACTCTTAGACCCCCCCTGTCACCATTAGCATCCCCATAAGTCCCTGTGAGAGGAACAGGATGGGGTTTTGGGGTGAGCCAGCTCAGGGCAAGGGTGCCTGTGTGTGTTTTGGGGTGGAAATGGCTCTTCTCTGTCATGCAGTGTCCCCCAGTGCCACCCGCCCTGAGGTCTTCGGGGGTCTTGCCCTGTCCCCCCAATGCTACCCACCTCCCTGCTGTCCTTATGGGGACAGGTGTGGGACGCACGTGGGGGGACACATGGACACCTAGGGGCACACATGGATGCCCGAAGACCCAGAGCTTGGGGACACATGGATGCTGGAGGACACATCCTGGTGGCACACGCTTGTGTGGATACAAAGACACCTGAGGGGACACATCCTGGGGACAAGTGCTTATGGCACACACGGACACGTGGGGACACACAGCTCAGGGACATACAGATGCTTGAGGGGACATATCCTGGGGACAGACGCTTGTGGGGGACACACAGACACCTGACGGGACACATCCTGGCGGCACACAGACACCAGGGACACACAGCCCAGGGACACATGAATGCTTGAGGACACACATCCTAGTTACACACGTGGGGACACACACGGACATGTGAGGGGACATACCCCATGGAGATACACTTGTGAGGACACATGGACAACTGAGGACACACATCCTGGGGACAGGACACCCGGGGACACCCAGATGCTTGAGGACCCATCCCAGTGACATGCTTGTGGGAACAAATGGACACCACTGGGCACACAGACAGCTGAGGGGACACATCCTGTGGACACAAGCTTGTGGGGACACAAGGACACCGAGGAGACCCATCCTGGTGGCACACAAGTGACACATTTAATGCGCCCATGCAGGGACCAACCATGTTCCCCATCTCCCACCCTCCACTGCCACCCACCGCCACCATCTTGGGGCCACCAAATCACGTCCCCATCCCCATCCCACCCCCCGACACCCCTACAAAAGTACAAAACCCACGTATAAAAAAACCCCAAAGAGCTCTGGCAGGAGAAGTTGTTGGTGTCCCGGTGTCCCCGGTCACACAGCAGAGGTGGCGTCCCCAGGTGCCACCAAGCGCTGCGCCGCGTCGTGCCGGCCGATGGCAGCCAGGGCCTGGCAGAGGGTCTCCAGCGTGGCCCCCTCGGCGCTGGCCCAGGCGCTGAGCAGGGTGCGGGTGGGTGCCTGGCCCCGGCCGAAGGTGCCGATGGCGTCGGGGCTGAAGCCCAGGCGTGCGGCCAGGCTGCGCCAGTCCCCGCCGGGACCCCCGCTCTCCAGCAGCCGCTCCAGCTCCTCCTGGCGCTGCGGCGGCACCGCGCTGAACGGGTGCCCCTCGGGGTAGGGGGCTGAAGGGGAGCGAGGGGGCAGAGCTGGCACCTCAAATCCCTGCCCAGCATGTGGTGGCCTTTCTGTGCTGGAAGTGCCGCCAGCTCCCGGGAGAGAGATGTACCGGGGTGTGGGTGCTCCCCAACCCCATTTGCGTGCTATCTGGGGTATGGGTGCTCCTCAGTTCCCATTTCACTGCTCTCCAACCCCATTTGGGTGCTCCCCAGGGTATGGGTGCTTCCCAATCCCATTTGGGTGCATTCTTGACCCCATTTGGCTGCTCCCCATAGCATGGGTGCTACACAACCCCATCTGGGTGTTTCCCAAAACATGGATGCTCCCCAACCCCATTTGGATGCTCCCTGACCCCATCTGAGTGCTACTCAACCCCATCTCGGTCCTCCCCAGGGCATGGCTGCTCCTTGACGCTCCCTGGTGCAAACGTGTACCCTCACCCCATCAGGATGCTCCCTGGAGAGCGGGCGTACCCCAACCCCACCTGGGTGCTCCTTGGGGCATGAGTGCTCCCCATCCCACCCGGGTGAACCCCAAGGTGGAATGCTTCCCAACCCCACATGGGTGCTCCCTGGGGTTTAGGTGCACCCCAACCCTATATGGGTGCTCCACAGGCCATGGTGGCACGCCAAAACCATATGGATGCTCCCTGGGACAAGATAGTGCCTAAACCCATCTGGGTACTCCCAAGAGCACCCCAACCCCATCCTCCCCGGGGACAGATGCACCCTGACCCCCATCAACCCATGAACACAGGTGCTCCCCAACCCCATCCCGATGACACTGGGGGACAAACGCGCTGCGGGTGGTGGGTGCTCACCCTTGGCAGGCTGGTGGGGCTCCTGCAGGCTGTGGGTGTCAAGGAAGACCCCGCTGTCACTGTGCAGCTTCTCCCCCTCGGGGCACGTCCCCACGTCCCCTGCCCGCGCCTTGGCCAGCTGCTGCTTCTGCCTGCATGTGCGCCAGCTGCCCGTGGCCAGGGGATCAGTCACCCGGGGTGCCGGGGTCCCGCTCCCCCCATCTTTGTCCCATGTTCCCGCCAGACCTACCACTTGAAGGCCACATAGGCCAGGAGTCCCACCACCACGGCGGCCAGGAGGGAGCAGTACACGGGGATGATGTCCTCGCCGCTGGCCTCGGGTGGTGGTAACACAAGCTCAGGGGTGGCAGGCGAGGGGCCTCCCGTCACCAGCTTCTCATCTGTGGGGTTGGGATGGTGACCCCCCAAAAGGTCAGGAGAGCTCTCCTTGCCCAACCGCTGCCTCAGTTTCCCCTTGCAGAGGAACCAGCACCCACAGGGGGGTGCGGGGAAACTGAAGCACGGCCACCCCATCCTGGGACACACACACAGAGGACAGGGGGTGTCCCCGGGTGCCACTCACGGGTGCAGAGGGTGTCGCGGGCAGGGGTGCAGGGCCTTGCGGGCAGCAGCGGGCAGGGGGTGCAGGGCAGGCAGGGCTCCTCTGCGCTGCTCACCGCAGAGAAGGTCCGGTCTGGAGGGGAGAAAGGGTGCGGGTGGGTGCTGGGGTGGGTTTGGGTGCCGGGGGGGGTGCGGGGTACTCACTGTGTGTGCAGGGCTGGCAGCGGGTGTCAGCGTGGCCGCAGGGCTCCGTGACACCGAACCCGGGGGGGCAGGGGGTGCAGCACCCCCCCGCCGCCGTCCGCCTCCCGCACTCCTCGCCGTGACCCGGAACCTACATGGGGAGGGGGCGGCATCAGTATCCCCCCGTCCTGCCCCGGGGGGATGCACCAGGACCCCCCCAAGAGCCCCCCCAACCCTCCGCTGTGCTCCCCAGCCCGGGCTGGGGTCTTGGGGCACCCTGTGGTCCCACTCGGGAAGGGGGGTAATGGGGTGCTGGGGGGGGGGTGTCACGTGCACCACTGCCTGGGAAGGGGGGGTATGAAATAGACGAGATTGGGGTGAAGAACTGAGGAATAAGTTAAAAAATAAAGAAAGAAAGAAAGAAAGAAAGAATAAACGGAAATAAATAGATTTGGAAAGTCAAGTGAAAATAATAATAAAAAATAGAAGTAAATAGTCACGTAAAAAATAAAAAGCAGCATGAAATGAAATAGGTTGAGGTGAAATAGCAAGAAAACGAAATAAAACGAAATAAAGGGAAATAAAGAGAAAAGGGATGAAATAAAACAAAATAAAATTAAAATTAAATAAGGTAAACTAGAATGAAATAAAGTGAAATAAAATAAAATAGAAGTAAATAAAATAAAAAGAAATTAATTAAATTAAAATAAAGTAAAATAAAAAGAAAGGAAATAAACTAAACCCAAATAAACAAAAATACAATAAAACAAACCAAAAAGAAACACAACGAAAGTTGTGGCTCCCGGGGCAGCGGCGGGTCCCGGGGCGGTACCGGGGAGCCCCGTCCCGTCCCGCACCGCTCCGGTCCCGCTCCCATCCCCGCCCGGTCCCGCCCGCACCGGGCAGAGTAGCAGCAGCAGCAGCGGCCCCAGCGCCGGCAGCACCGCACGGCCCCGCCGCATCGCGGAGACCCGGGCCCGGCCCCGGGACCCCTCGCTCCGAGCCGAGCCGGTCTGCTCCGAACCGCTCCGCTCCGCTCCGGCTCTGCTCGCTTTCCTCCGCTCCGCCTCGGTTCGGCTCCGCTCGGTCCGGTCCGGCTTCGCTCGGCTCCGCTCGGCTCGCTCCGGTCCGCCTCGGCGGGGCTGGGCGCGGCTCCCCCCTCCCGAGCCGTGCCGGGCGGGGCGCTCCGCCATTGGCTGCGAGCCGAGGGGCGGGGGGGCTCCGTCCTGGGCTCCGCCCCTCTCGGGTCGGCTGGGTTCGGGCTCGCCGCCGGTTCGGGTCCCGCCGCGGTCAGCCCGGCGGAACACCGGCCCCAAACCGAGCCGGAGCGGGCCGCTTTCCGCCCGTTACGCTGAGTGTCCCCTCCTCGATGCCCGCTCCCTCCTCGCCCCGGGCAAAAGCGTCTGGAAGTGGGAGAAGCAGCTTTATTGACGCGTTATTGGGGGTGCAGCACCCTGGGTGGGTGCAGGGGCTTGGTATAGGTGCAGCACCCACGTGGATGCAGGACCTCAGTGTGGGTGCAGGATCTCGGTGCGGGTGCAGCAGGACCCTGGCATGGGTGCAGGATGCTGGTGTGGGTGCACAGTCTTGACATGGGTGCAGGGTCTTGGTGCAGGGTCTTGGCCCGGGTGCAGGGTCACGGTGTGGGTTCAGCCCCCCACTCTCCTCCCTACCAGCCACGGACGGGGTGCCAGAGCTCCACCACCTTCCCCTCGGCGTGGACGTAGTAGACAGGGTGCATGGCGGCAGTGGCGCAGGCCTGCGGTGGGTGGGAATGGTGAGCCATGGCAGGGCATGGCAGGGCATGGTGGGATGGATACTCACATGGAAGGGGATGAGAGCCAGGGTGCTGCCCAACGGGTAGCGCCCAAAATCCAGCTGTCCATCGACGGCTTCCACCTGCCCGTGCTCCTGCGTCAGCCCCACCAGTCTGTGGGGACACGCTGTCACATCCCCACCCGTGTCTTTCGCCCTCCCGTGTCCCCCCCATGGTGCTCACCGCAGCTCGGGGTGCCCCTCGATGGCGGCACAGCCCGCAGGCAACTGGTCACGGCCATGGTGGCTGAGGGCGGCCCATCCGCAGTCCAGCAGCAGCTGGTTGCGGTGCGGGTAGTGACCGATGACCCTGGTGAGGACGCGGATGGCCACCTCCTCTGGGTGACAGGAGCCCAGCAGTGTCTGCTGGAGGTCTGGGAGAAGACGTTGCCCGGATCAGGCTGGGGTGCACCCCACCGCGGGGGGGTCACACCAGGGCTGGGGAGGGCGGTCCTGACCCACCGTAGAGGAGGTAGTTGCCTGGGTGGACCTCGGTGAGCTGGGCCATCTCTGGCACCGGGTGGCTGCAGGATGGTGTGGAGCCGATGCTGGCCTGGGGACACGGCACCCCTGCCTGCCGCAGCCTGCGGGCACATGGGACCTGCTGAGCGCCCGGGGGGAGCAGCACCCCCAGGCGCTATGGGAGTGGGAGCAGAGGTGGGTCCATCACCCCTGGGGGCCACAGGAGCAGGACCAGGGGTGGTGATGCCTCAGGGAGCCCCAGATGTGCCAGGGACCCCCCCAAACATTCAAGGGAGCCATCCAGATGTGGCAGAGCAGACCTCCCTGTGTGCCAGGAAGACCCCAAGATGTACGGGGGAGCCAGACAGATGTGCCAGAGAGCCCCACTCGAGGCAGGTCACCCATCCCTCCCTGATATGCTAGAGCACCTGCCCTAATGTGCCTGGGACCCCTTCACGATGTTTCTAGACCCCTCTAGATGTGCTACAGCACCCGCCAGATGTGCTTGGGGCCAGCCCAAGATGTATGTGGGAGTGGGACACCCAGCTATGCCAGAACAGATTTAGGGTTGGGGAGGGATTGGGGGCAGCAGGTTTCCCTGCGTGCCTCAGTTTCCCCATCGCAAAATGGTGAGACAAGTGGCTGAGGTGGGATTGGGGACCCCCTGGATGGGTCCCCAAGGGAGCACATTCCTGTGCAGGAGGTGATGGGGGTCCCAGGGGACCCCATTGACCTCATCCCCCCTCCTCAGCAGGAACCATCCGGCAGCAATTCCCTCAAGGATGCAAAACCCCGCAGGGACAAAAGGACAACAAGGAGGAGGGGGACAATAACACAGGTCACAACCCACCACCAAAGCCATATCAAAGGTGACTGGAACCACCAACATCCTCCTACAGCTCCCCGGGGGGGCTTTGTAGGGCCCCTTTTATGGGGGTGATTTGCATTTACAACCAGCCACCAGGGCTTTATGGGCTTGGAGACACCCCGTGGTGTGGATGGAGACATCCCCCCCCCAAAAACATCCCCTTAACTCTGCCAGTCCCTGGGTTTGGCCACTCACGCGGTGACGAAGTCGAGCACGGCGCTGGTGGTGGCCCGGGCGATGGCTTGGACAGCCTGGACATCGCGGCAGCCGTACGTGTTCCCGCAGTGAGCATAGACCCCGACCAGCATCACCTCCTCCAGTGCTTCCTCGGCGATGGCCCGGGCCAGGGCCATGGCACTGGGGTCTGTGGGGCGCACGCCGGCTGCAAGGAGGGTCTCAGTGTGGGTGCTGGGATGGGGGGCTTGGAAGGGGACCCTTGTTGGGTGGGATGGTAGGGCTTGGGGGGGAATATGGGGCATCACCACCAATGGAGCATCCTGGGTGTGGGTGAAAATGGGGTGTGGGCAGGGGGACTTAAATACTAGAAAAATAGAAGTGTGGAATTGGGTTGGAAAAGACCTTAAAGCTCATCCAGTTCCAACCCCCTGCCACGGGCAGGGACACCTTCCACCAGAGCAGGTTGCTCCAAGCCCCGTCCAACCTGGCCTTGGACACTGCCAGGGATAGGGCAGCCACAGCTTCTCTGGGCAACCTGTGCCAGGGCCTCACCACCCTCACAGGGAAGAGCTTCCTAATGTCCCATCATGGGGCTTGGGGCCACCTCTGCCCCACAGCACATCCTTGAATACTGACTATTTTGGGGGAAGAGTGTCTTAAATGCGCCATCCTGATTGATTCAGTTGGTGGGGCTGGGGGGCACATGGAGCTTCCCGCCCCATTGATCATCCTGGGGGCTCGTGGGTGGGTGAAAACACCCTTGGAGAAGAGATCTCTGCATGGCCTCACCCTGCAGCACCCCAGACACGGGCGGGACTGGGGGGTTATTGTCGGGGTACACGGGGGTGCCACCTACCCCGGCTGTTCCCACAGTCGAGCTTGAGCCAGACGAGCCAGCGCTTGCCAGGGGGCAGCGGGTGCTGGCGCAGCAGGGCCAAGGCCTGGGGGCTGTCAAGGAGGACCTGGAAGGCCTCGAGGCGCTGGGCCAGGGCAGCACATTCCTCCAGCCGCCCCCCCGGCAGCGGGTAAGCGTAGAGGATGTCGTCGAAGCCCCCCGCCGCGAAGAACTGGGCCTCGGCCAAGGTGGATACCACAATGCCGCGGCGAGTGCCGCCCGTCGCCAGCTCAGCACCCTCGCTGGGGGAGGTGGGGGGGGTGAGGGAGGGATTTAAGGGGGTACGGGGTGGTAAGGTGGGGAGAAGATGGGGGATGCTGCTGGGGTGCTTGGGGGGGGGTACTGGGGGAGATACTGGGGGGAAAAGTGAAGGGATGCTGGGGGAAGGATGGGGAATGCTGGGGGTGAAGATGGGTGATGCTAGGTGGGATATCGGGAGGGTGCTGGAGGGATGATGGGGAAGATGCTGGAGAGATGCTGGGGGAATAGTAGGGGGGATGTTGGGTGGGAAATCTTGGGGGATGCTGGACAGAAGGATGGGGGGATGATGAGGAGGATTCTTGGGGAATACTGGGAGGGAAGATGGGGGATGCTGGAGGGATGATGGGGAAGATGCTAGGAAAGTGCTAGGGGGAGTGTTTTGGGGATGCTGAGGGGGGATTTGGGGGAGGACAATGTGGAGATGCTGGTTGGGGAGGTGGGAGGAACGCTGGAGCGAAGTTGGGGGATGCTGGTGGGGGATTTTTGGGAGGATTATCAGGAGATGCAGGTGGGGAAGGTGGGGAGAATACTGGGAGGAAGCTGGGGAAATACCGGGGGGATGTTGGTGGATGCTGCAGGAGCATTTTTGGGGACAGGATGGGAAGTTGCTGGAAAGATGCTGGTGGGAAAGATAGGGGGAATACTGGGGGATGCTGGAGGGGGATTTTTTGGGGGGAGGGTGGGGAAACGGTGGTGGAGAAGGTGGGGGGAATGCTGGGTATACTGGGGACATGCTGGGGGGCTGCTGGGGAAGGGGGGGGATGTTGGGAGGGTGCTGGGGCGGATACTGGGGACACACTCACAGGGTCTTGTGGGTCTTGACATGGGGGCGCAGGCGGAGGCCCAGGGCCTGGCAGCGCTCCCGCATGCGCTCGGCGTTGCTCTGCATCGTCGCCCGGTCCAAGGTCAGCGCCGGGGTGGGCAACTGCTGCAGGGGGGCTCCCAGCCACGTGCTGGTGCTGCGGGGAGGGGGCATGGAGTGGGGGAAAGAGGGAGCCTGCCCTGCACCCAAACCTGTACCCGCCCCAAAACCAGCCATGCACCCACCACCCCCCAGACCTGTACCTAACGTACATCCCCGCATTAAAAACCCTGTATTCACCCTAGGATCATCCTACATAGGCACTGGATCACTGGGATAGGGACACTGGGAACAGGGACATGTGGGATTGGGACCTATGGGAATGGGAAACCTGGGAGTGGGCCACCTGGATCACCTGGGATAGGGACACTGGCGACAGGGACACCAGGCACAGGGATGCCTGGGATTGGGCCACTGGGAACTGGGCTACCTGGGACACGTGAGGCTGGGCCACTTGGGCCAGGACATGGGGACAGCACTGGGCCCTCGGTGTCCCCACCGGCAACTGGAGCACCCAGCATAGACTATCCAGGGTGAAGGACTGGCTGACACCTTGAGCACCCATCCCTCCCCCTGCTCACCTGTCTGTCCGTCCGTCCATCCCTCCGTCTGGCGCTGCGTCTGCTCCCTGCTCGGCTCTAGTGGCTTGGTGGCCCCGCTCGTGCCCGCTCCACGTGATGCCATGGGCACCGCAGCCAGCCTTGGCCGGGGACAGAGGTCGCTGCCGGCCGTGGGGCCCCCCCGGGGGTGGCGGAGCAGGGGAGGACACGGGCTCCGCAGCCGGGGACACTCACTCTCCCTGGGACAGTACAGGGACAGGCTGCCAGCTCCATGGGGACAGTCACTGGCTACAGAGCCTCTGTGTGTGTGTGTGTGGGGTCGAGGAAGGGTGGCTATGTATGCACAGGGCTGCTGAGACACCCCCCCGCACCGGTGCTTGTGACATGTGGGTGCATGGCTGCTGAGACCTGGCACGTTCATGGCATGTAGGCACAGGGTGGCTGAGGCTGCATGTGCTCATGACATGTGGGTAAGTGGCTGCTGAGAGCTTGGCTGCCCCAGTTCTGTGACATGGGGGTGCACGGGGCTGCTGAGACACCCCCCATGCTCACGACATGCCGGTACGTGCCTGCTGAGACCACCCTGTGCAGTGCACAGCCCCTGAGACATCCCACCCTTGTGACATGTGGGTACATGGCAGCTGAGAACCCCCATGCTCATGACATGTGTGTTTACGGCTGCTGAGACCACCCCCACGGCTCGTGACACACGGGTGCATGGCTGCCGAGACCTCCGTGCTCACGCCACATGGTTGTGTGGTTGCCGAGACCCCCCACGCTGATGACATGTGGGTACATGGCTGCTGAAACCCCCCACACTTGCGACACATGGGTGCGCAGCTGCTGAGACCCCCATAGAACACATAGGTGCCTGGTTGCTGAGACCCCCTGCGCTCCTGACACATGGGTGCACAGCTGATGAGAAAAAGCCCTCCAGTTCCCCAGCCCTGCCATAGGGATGCATGGCTGCTGAGACTCCCCACACTCGTGACATGAGTGCAGGGTTGCCAAGATCCCCACACTTGTCACACACAGGTACATGGCTGCTGAGAACCCCCATGCTTGTGACACGTGTGTACAGCTACTGAGACCGCCCATGCTCGTGACACATGGGTACAGGGTTACTGAGACCCCTTACACTTGTCACACATGGCTACACGGCTGCTGAGCCCCATGGGCTCATGACACGTGGGTGCAGAGCTCCTGCGTCCCTCTGCACTCATGACATGTGTGTCCCCATGTCCCAGCCTGGCTGGATCCAGCTCCTAGAGCGCACGCTGTGCTGGGATGGCCCCAGTATGTGATGAAGGCAGAACAGGCCCCAGAACACCCCAGGGTGAGACACAGGCACTGGAGAGCGGGATACATGGGAGAGAGGGGCACAGGGGAGCAGGGGCATAGCGCAGAGGGGGTGTCTCTCCCCCATCTGGCACACGGCAGAACAAGGGCCTTGCACACATTTACTTCTCATAGATATATTATTATTAATTTCTTTTTCTGTAAAAGATCTAAAAATGGATAGAAAAGAAACCAACAAAACAACAAAAAAGGGGGGAAGAGGGAACACACTGGCCGGCTCCTGGCCAGCGGAACGGCGGGGGGGACGTGGCACCCCCCTTCCCAGCGAGGGGTCCCCGCCGCCACCTCCTCCTCTCCCCCATCCTTCCGCAGGACGAGGGGACATGTGCCCCTAAAACTGGGGGGGCAATCCTGTGCCCCCCACCCCACCGGAGGCTGGATAAGGCCACGGGCGATGGGCTGAGCAGGCAGCCTGCAGGCAGCATGGGGCTCACCGACCCCCCTGGCTCTGCGGGGTGCAGGGGGACCCCTGTCTCTGTGCCGGACACCCTGGGCAGGTGTTGGGTGCCAGCCTAGGACTTGCCCTCGGCAGGGTTGTACTCTGTCTCACCGGCCGAGACCTGGGAGATGCGCCGCGTGGAGCGCCACAGCCGCCGGTGGAACTGGCCTGGTCGCACCTGGGCAAGAGGGGATGAGCACCCACACCCCGTCCCTTTCCACATCCCAATATTCTTTATCCATCCTCATCTCCTTCTCCATCCCCATCACCTCCCAAACCTCCATCCCCTTTTCCATCCTCTTTCCCTTTGCCATCTCCCCCCTTATCCTCTTCTCCTTCCCCATCCTCTTCTCCATCACTGTCATCTCTCAAATGTCCATCCTCTTCTCCATCCCCATTTTTATCATCCTTATCCTCATCCCCTTATCCATCTCCATCCTCTACCAAACATCCACCACTCTCAACCCTTTCTCATCACACAGCCCCTTCCAAACCCCATTCTTTGCTCCACTCTCTCATCCCCTTCCCCTTTCAAGTCCTTATCCCCATTCCCTTTCCTACCTGTATCCCCATCCCTTTCCCAACCCCTTCCTCATCACCATCTACCCACAATCCCCTTCTCCACCTCCATCTCCTTCCCTATACCCACTTCCACCTTCATCCCCTCCCTTTCCCGTATCTCCTTCCCCATATCTCCCTCACCCCACCCCTGTCCCCCTCTGCTCTGGAGAGCAAGGAGGACAAACAGAGATCCCCAGCCCAGCAGCGCCCAGGGGACACTGAGGTACAACCCCCCCAGGTGGTGGGGGTCCACACTCACCTCAGCGGGCTGTCCAGCCCCTACCACGATAAGCTTCCCATCCTCCAACCCCACCAAGATGTGACTCTTCTCCTTGGTGACAGACACGCTGTGGACAGGCACCCGCATGGGCACAGGGGGCACGGCTGCCCTCAGACTGTGAGAAGACAAGTGGTAGGATGGGACCCCTCGAGCCCCCCAGGCACCCCAAGGGGGTGGCTGGAGTGGGACAAGGCGGGTGGTAGCTTTCACCTCTGGAGGTCACGGATCTCCAGCCCACACTGCATGGTCCCCAGCACCACAAAGTCCTCCGTCAGGCACATGGCTGTCACCTCCTCATCCAGCGGGACGGAGGAGAGGTGCTTCCCATTCACCGAGTAGAGGTGCAGCGCGAACCTGTCCTGAAAGACAGCGCAAAGTCAGGGGGAACACACACGCTGATGGTGATGACAGGGAGGACGCAGGGACACTTGGCCGTACCTTCAAGCATGCTTGCTGACCCACGGCGGTCTGGGCCACCACCTGCCCCTCTGGCCCCACAGCCAAGTGGGAGAGGATGGCGGGTGGTGAGCTCTCACCAGGAGGCCGCAGGGACCGGATGAAGAGACCCCGGCGGATGGTGTGGATGATGATGGTACCATCCTAAGGGCATACAAGGTGATGATGGTGGCACTGTCCACCCTGCCGCACACCCGGCTGCCCAGTCCACCACCCTAGCTCACCTTGGAGCCCGACACCGCCATGTCCAGCTCGGTGCTGATGGCCACGCATGTCACCTCAGCGTCGTGGCCGTACAGGACCTGCACGGGTTTGGGAGCCAAGCCGCTGGAAAACCCACCCTGGTGTTGGGGACACGGGGACCTCAGTGACCTGGTGGCAGTGCCCACCACGAGCTCCATGGCTGAAGCGTGGGTAGGGCTGCCTACCCCACCATGGCTGGAACATGGGGTAAGGAACAACCCCCTACCTGCTGTAGGACCTGCCACACCATGCAGGTGGTGTCCCGGGACCCAGAAATGAGGTAGATGCCGCAGAGGTCAAGTGCCAGGCAGGTGACAACATCTGTGATACCCAGAGGGACACCGTGAGGTGCTCATCCCAACTCACCATGCTTGGTACCCCAAACCCAGGGGATAGCATCAAGATGTATTTTGAGGTGTGGAGAGTCTGCTAACCCTAATCCCATCCTGGGACTGAAATGGAGCCTGGACTGTCTCCAGAAGATGGGAGGCACTGGTTCATGTCCCCTCCTCTCTCGCATGTCCCGTACCTTCTCCCATCGTGCTACAAACTCATTCGACCTTCATGACTGGAGGAGGACATACCTATGTGCCGAGTGATGTGCCCCACGACCTTCCCTTTGGCCAGCGAGGTGACGCGGAGGCTGTTGTCCCAGTGTCCCCCACTGAAAAGCAGCTTCCCATCGGGGGACACAGCCAGTGTGCTGGAGCAGAGGTCTGCACCAGGGGCGAAGGGGCCCTGCAGGAAGCGCTGGGTCCTGGTGGGGAGGGACATGGGACAGTGGCAGAGCCATGAGCAAGCTGGTGGCACCTCCAGGAACCCTCCCCAGGTACCACGTGCCCAACTTACTTTGTGTTGGAGACAGTAGGGTCTTTGGTGAAGCTGAAGTAGTTGGAGATATTTTTGTCATAGGGTAACCAGTTATGGGTCCCCAACAAGCCATTGGCGCTCACGGTGACCTGGGCAGAGATGGAGAGGGAGGTGACACAACTCCCACCACTAGAGCCCTCCTGGGGCTTGGTCCCAGTCCACCCCCTAGGATAGCAGCATGCACCCATGCCTCAGTTCCCCTGCACTCACCAGGACGTCAGGTGATCCCTGAGTGATGAAGGAGTGTGCCTGGTTCTTGGGGACCACAGCTTGCACCAGGGCCACCCCATCGCTGATGCCCTGCACGGAGACAGCAACTAGTGGGTACTCTCCTGGCCACCACCACCTCCCTAATCCTAGCCAGGCACCCCTGGGGTTGTCCTCACCTCCACAAAGAAGGACTTGAGCTGGTCCAGGTTCTCGAAGACATTGGGTGAACGGGTGTCGAGGCGGGCCAGCCTCCGGGCAGCACTCTCTGCTGAGAGCCGGGCGGGATGGGGCTCCTGGAGAGCCGAGGGAACCCATGAAAAGGGGGGTGGCCCCCTGAAAGGGGCTGGTGTTTTGGGGTGGGGGTATGAGCTACCTTGAGCAGCTGGCAGGGCGTCTGCCCAAAGTTGCTTATGATGCCCTCGAGAGCCTTCCTCTGTGTCTCATCAGCGATGGCATCCAGGTCCACAGCCCCTGGGGATGGGGATGGTCACGGTGGGGGTGCCGCCTGGCAGGTACTCCCCCCATTACTTGTCCCATGGCTCACCTTCATAGGTGCAGTAGTAGAACACGTTGAGGGCCTCCACGGCGGCCGGGCCTCGTTGCTTGTACCCAAAAATGAGGTCAATCCACTCATGGAGGTGGGCTGAGACGTACTCCGACTCCTGTCCAAGGATGGGGCATCAGGATGGGCCAGGAATGCCCATCACCCCCTGCAGCGACCCCCCCCCAAGGATGGGAGCAGAGGAGGGGTTGGGTGAGCTCCACCACCTCACCAGGGCTTTGCGGTGCTGGTAGATGAAGTCCTCGCGGGAGCGCGCCCACCGGGGCAGCACCACGTCGCCCACCTTGTCATTGGAGAGCTGCAGGCAGCCCAGGTCAAAGCCTGCAGGCACAGCAAGCAGGGGGTGAGGGATGCTGACCCCCGCTGTGCTCCCATGGGTGCTGTCCCCATGGTGGGGACGATGGGTGCCCCTCACCGTTCATGTTCTCCAGGAACTCCGGAAAGTAGAAGAACTCAGGGATGAGCTCCTTTACATCCACAGGGTTCTCCATGCGGGCTTGCCACGCTGCTGGCACCGAGTGGAACTGCCGGTCTGAGCAGTCAAACCTGGTAGCACAGGACAACCGGTTGGAGCCTGCTCGTCCCCCCATAATGTCCTCTCCCTGGGGTGCACTCACTGGGCACCCACCTGCCACTCTGCAGCTGGATGTGGAGGGTGGTGAAGGGCTCGGTGCGGATCAGGTAGTGCATGACCCCCGCTGCGTTGGAGTAGTGTGTGCCGTAGTGGAACTTGTCCACTGTGCCTGTGGGGTCCTCAAAGCTCTCGTACCTGGGGACGAGGTGGAGGGGGGTCCACCAGGAGTCAGCCAAACGCTCCCCACATCCTGCATCCCACATCCCTCATTTGTGGGGTACTCACTTCTCCTTCACGTCCTGGGCATGCCGCTCGTTGGCCACCCCAATGGGCTTGGACAGGTCCCGGAACACTGCTGGGTTGGTGAGGTCAAGGGTCTCCGAGACGTAATCCCGCAGGATCCAGGGGAACTGAGGGGGTGGGAGTTGGGTGAGGCTGGAGGGGGGCACGGGATCACTGCGGGGACCATGCGGGGAACATGGGGCTCACCACAGGGTACTGGGAGAGGTCATTGTAGGTGCGCCCCGCGATCGTGTTCAGCTGCATGAGGTACTCAAAGTTGGAGATCTCCCGCAGGACCCATTTCTGGAGCGAAGGAAGCGTTGCCAAGATGGGTTGGCAGAGGCAGAAGATGGGGCAGATACCCCCACCCCATGGCTGGGCTGGTCCCATGGCCATCCCCGGTCCCAGACTGTCCCTGGTCCCATGGTCATCCCCATCCCACGACCATCTCTGGTCCCATAGCCATCCCTGGTCCCATAGCCATCCCCATTCTGTGGCCATCCCTGGTCTCATGACCATCCCCATCCTATGGCCATCCCTAGTCCCATGGCCATCCCTGGTCCATGAGCATCTCTATCCCATGCTGGCACCCTCACCTTTGCCAAGAAGAAGGGGAAATACGGGGTGGAGGTGGGCAAGGGTGGGCTGGTACCTGTGTGAGCCCTGAGGCTTTCAGCAGCTCCTGGGGCGACCGGCTGCCAAAGTAGATCTGGTTGGTGGGACGCAGGCCAAGGATGCAGGAGTACACCTTGTTCCTCACCTGGGGGGATAGAGGCGGGGACATGGAGTGGCTGGAGCCTGGGCAGCGTTGTGGCCCCAGGAGGGGGTTTGGGGCAGGGGGAAGGTTGCCACCACCTTCTTTTTGAAGTTGAGGAAGTAGTTGGCCTGGTCGATGAAGAATAGCTCCAGTGCAGAGCGACGGAGGTTGTAGCGGCGCAGGTGGACCTCCCGGAGGTGGGACAAGGGGCGCTTGAAGTCATAGCCAATTCCTGCTGAGATGGGGGGACACAGAGCCCCGCAGGTGTCACCATCCACCCAGACTCCCATTCCCAAGGCAGTGATTGGGGCCAGCATCACCCTGGGACTGGGAGGATCCCACCCCCAAAACAACTAGCACTCGGTGCGATGGGCTTCTGGGGGGGGGGGTTGGATGGGTGGGGGGTTCCTCACCCTGCCTTGCTGCAGGAACCCCCCGAGTAGCACACACTGTTACCTCCCTCCGTCTCCTCCTTCTCACTGCTGCCGTCGTAGAAGTAGACGTGCTGGGTTGTCACCTCTAGGCGTCCGGGGATGACGGCCACCGTCGTGATGAGCTCGCAGTCCTCTGAGACCACCAGCTTCTCTCGCTGGTTCTGCTCCTTGGGCTCAGCCCTGGGTGACACCCCAGGGGGGTTAGGAGACCGCCCTGGTGACACCCCCAGTCTGGTCGAGCCAGCGCCATAGCAGGGAACAGGAACACTCACTGGCTGTCCAGGACAGGGAGGTCCTCCTCGGCCAGTTGGTCATCCTCCAGCTCGCTCACCTTGGCCTCCTTGGCCATGGCAAGTGGGAGGGACTCGGCGGGGTTGTGGAGGTGGTCAGCTCCTGAAATGAGGAGGGGGTCAGCAGGCCTCCCTCATAGCTGGGGGGCAAGTGCTGTGAACGACCCCATCACACCCCCCGATCCCAACAGAGTCCATGACAGCTCCCAGCTCAACCCCACCATGTACATCCAACTGGTGGCTCCCTCTTGCCTGTGGCATGGGGGGACCCCTGGATTCCCCACTCCCATCAGCCTCACCCAAGTTGTCACGTAGGGCGCTGGCCTCCAAGTGTTGGTCAAAATTCACGTTGGGCACCAGTTTCAGCCTCATCCTGGAGTAGGTCTCGGCACTTGACAGCTTCCAGCGAACCTCCGGTGGGTTCCTGGGGGCAGGTGAAGGTGAGGTACCCCTGGGGACCCCCAGCCATGCCACCCTCCCTGGGGACCGAGGTGGGGGCTCACCGGTCAGCCCAGGCAGAGCGGGGAGAGGTGAGGAGGCGGCACAGGGACCGCCACTGCTTCAGCACGGTGCTGTGGTGGTTGTTGGCCTGCTTGAGCACGTTGGCGTGTCGGATGTTTTCTGCCTTGGAGCGCTTTGCTGCTGGCTCCAGCACTAGCTCCTGCCAAGGGAGCAGGAGAGTGAAGTGACAGCAGGACTGGGGCTTGGGGACATCCCCAAGGCGAGGAGCATGTCCATGGGGTGTTGTCCCCAAGGCAAGGAGAATATCCGCAGGATAATGTACTTGGGGTAAGGAGCACATCCCTAGGATGATGGGCACATCTCTGGGATGGTGTTCCTGGGATGAGGAGCACATCCCTGTAAAATGTCCCCAGGATGAAGAGCACTTCCTGAGGGCAGTGTCTCTGGGGTAAGGGGCATGTCCCCAGGATAACATCCCTGAGATGAAGAGCACATCCCAGGATTAACATTCCCAGGCTGAGGAGCATGTCCCTGGGGCAAGGAGAATGTCTCTAGGATGACAACCCCAGACTGAGGAACACATCCCTAGGATGATGTCCCTGGGGTGAGGAGCATGTCCCCAGAACAATGTCCCCAGGATGCGGAGCACATCCTGAGGACAATGTCCCCAAAACAAGGAGGATCTCCCCATGATGACATCCCCAAGATGAAAAGCACACTCCCGGAATTAATGTTCCCAGGGTGAGGAGCACATCCCCATGACTGGGTGATGTCCCTGGGGTTAGGAGCACGTACCCAGGGTGAGGAGCCCATGAAAAAACATCCTTGGGTTGACAAGCACATCCCTGGGATGATGTCCATGGGATGAGGAGTATGTCCCAAGGACCATGTCCCCAGGGTGAGGAGGATGTCCCCAGGATGACACTCCTCAGGATGAGGAGCACAATCCCCAGGATTATTTATTCAGGGAGAACAGCATGCCGCTAGGATGACAACCCCAGAGCAAGGAGCACATCCCCTGGATGACATCTTTGGGGTGAGGAGCATGTCCCCAGGATGAGAAGCACATTTCCAGGGTGATATCCCAGGGGTGAGGAGCAGGCAGTACCTGGAACATCTTGCCACTGGCTGCCTTCTCTTGCTCCCGCCGCTGGGAGCTGCTCATCATGGCATCGTAACAGGCATTCCAGAAATTGGACATGTGGTCGTGGCTCTTGGCAAAGGTGTCCATCTCAAACTGGGCCATGGTGGGCTGCACCTACCGAGAGAACCGGGACAAGAAGGGAGGTGTTTGCAGGGCTGGGCACCCACCAACCATCCTCCAGGCTATGAGCATCCCTGCCCTGGAGGTCACCCCTGCAGGCTATCCCACCCTGGTGGTGACATGGGAACCCTGCCACAGCATGGACCCATCTCTAAACCTGTGAAGGTGTTCCCACAACAGCGGTGCCACCCCATGGCACTCACATGCTTCTCAATGAAGCCTCTCCACTCCGGCGTGGTGCAGAAGAGCTGGAAGTCCTCGTAGAAAGTGGGGCTGCCGTTGGTGGGGGGCAGCGAGGGCAGGAAGAGCTGCAGCTGCAGGGTCTCATAGCACTGGTCCATCAGTGTACGGACAATGGGCACCAACCAGGAGAAGGTCTCTGACCTGGCGTCCAGCGAGCGCCGCAGCGGGGTCTCCAGCTTGCCCAGGAGGTAGCAAGCCTCATCCTTTCTGGGAGCCGAGGCAGTCTGCAGCAGGCTGTGCAGCTTCACATATGCCAGCGAGTGCAACTGGGGGGAACACAGCCATCAGATGGGGCCATCTGCCCTGCCCCAAGGGCTGGGGTCTCACCCCAAGACAGGGTGACCCACCTGGGGGTCCTGCAGCATGATGTAGCCCACGAGGATGCGTAGACCAGTCTGGGCCATCTCCTTGAGGTCAGAGGTGCCATTGGCCAGGTGGTACCAGACGCCCAGTTTGTCCAGCAGACTGCTTACCCCCTCGTAGATCTGGGGGGGCAGAGTGAGCCCTCCACACGGCCATGCACCCCCCACCTCTCTGGCTGGGTGGGTGCAAAGCCACCAGGTCTGTCCCCATCATGGGGGGGCTTTGACTGACATGGGTTTGGGTTATGGGTAGGGGTTTGGATTAGGGTTTAGGGGTAGGTTAGAATCTGGACTCAGTGCCCTAATGACAAACTAGTTTGGGTTTGGCACCAGGGTTATGGATTGGGGCTTAGGGTATGGGTTTATGGTAAGTGTGTAGGGTAAGGGTTAAAGGTTAGGATTGGAGTTAGGGATAGTGTATAGGATTGGGATTAGGGTTGAAGTTTACAGCAAGGATGTAAGGTTAAGGTTTAGGGTTAGGATTTAGGAGGTATGGTTAGATTTGTAAACTATAACTTAAGGTTAGAATTTAGGATATAGGATTAGGATTTTGGTTTCCTGTAAGAGTGTAGGGTTAGGGTTAAGGGTGGGGATTTGGGTTAGGGCTAGGGTATAGAAATGGGGTTAGGGCTGAGAATTATCGCAAGGATATAGGCTTAAGGTTTAGGATTTGGATTTAGAGGGTATAGTTATGAGTTAAGTTTATGGTTTAGGGCTATAGCTTAGGGCATAGGGCTAGGGTTCTGAGTTTACAGTAAGGGTGTAGAGGTTAGGGTTTTGGATCAGAGTTAGGCTTTACAGCAATAGTGTAGGATTAGGGTTTACAGCAAGGGCTAGGGTTAGATTTACAGGTTAAGAGTTAGGGATGGGGTTTAGGGTTAGATTTTAGCATACAAGATTAGAGTATTGGATCTGGGTTTATGGTACGGTTGTAGGAGTGGGGTTAAGGGTTAGAATTAGGGGTTGGGACTAGGGTATAGGATTGGGCTTCACAGCAAGGGTGCAGGGTTAGGGTCAAGGTTTAGAGTTAGAGTCGGGTTTATGGCAAGGGCTTAGGGCTAGGGCTAAGCTTTAGGGTTAGGTTTAGGGGTTAGGGTTTGATTTACTGGTTATGGGTTAGGGTTGCGGTTTAGGATTAAGGCACAGCTTATTTTCTAAGATTAGGTTCAAGGGCTGCAGGTAGGGGCAGGGTTTAGGGCTAGTGTCAGCAGTTAGGGTTTAGCATTAGGGTTCAGAGCTTGAGTTTGGGATCAGGAACCCCTGCTTGTGCCAATGCACCTTTTCACTCCACAGGGCCTGGTTGTTGTGTCCCTCGGAGAACAAGAAGTCCTGGAGCAGCCGCAGCAGCTTGAGGGCGTTGTGGGTGAGACCAGGCAGGGTGGCTGGCCCCGACTCCTTCAGGTCCGTCAGCGCTGACTCCAGCATCATCTCCAGCAGGCTATGGGAGAGCAGGCAGCTCTGTAGGGTGGTCCTCCCTTGGCATGCACCCACCCAGACCTGCGCAGGACTCACCTGCGCTTGATCTCATCGGGAGGCCGCACCAGCTCGCACGCTGTCCCCAGCTTTGTGAGAACGGAGAAGACCTGCCCGCGCTCCCTCCATGCCACATCGTCCCAGCCCTCCACGCCACGCCATGTCACCGAGAAGATGATGTTGGTCAAGAGGTTGCACAGCTCCTCCTCAGGCGTTTGCTGCCAACGGAGAGGAAGGGTGAGAGGTCCTGTGTCCAGCATAGCCCAGGGTGATGGGCACAATGGTCTGGGGCTCACCTGGGGGTTGCTGGTGTTGGAAATGTTGTCACTGGGCAGCATGTCCTGGTAGCTGCTCTCATCCAGGACATTTGAGAGGCTGGAGCTCTTGCGTGCTCGCATCCCTGGGAAGGGCTTGAAGCTCTCCAGGGGTGAGGGGGTGCCAGGGCCGCTGGCAGGGGTCTGTGTGCCACTCTCAGCTGTGGCGATGGAGCTGGTGCTGGCCAGGTCGAGCCCCAGGTCGAAGGGTGAGGTGGAGAAGGGTGAGAGTGGGTGGTAGACACCATCAAAGGGAGGACCATCACCAGGATTGGAGGATGAGCGGCTGGCCCGGTCGGAGGAGTCAAAAGACTTGAAGTTGTAGGAGTGGAAGGACTTGGTGCGGCCACTTGGGGAGATGGAGTGGTCAGAAAAGCCCTCGGAGAGCTCCTGGTCTGAGGCCTCATAGCCTAGTGGCAGGAAAACATCCAGCTCCTGCAGCTCAGCTGGCGGCGGGCTTGTCCCGTCCTTGCCAGAGGGGTCCGAGAGGCGGAGGAGCTCCAGGCAGCCCCCATTGCTCCCGTTGCTCAGGCTGTGCTGGCGGGACTCGTAGGACTCCTTGACGTAGAGCTTGGTGAGTGTGTCCTGCCAGCCAGCCAATCTCGCCAGCTGCTTCACCATGTCCTGCTGCGCGTAGATCAGGTGGAAGAGCTGCAAGAGGAAGTGAAGAGGCAGACCTGATGATGTTAACCCAGCTCCTGGTAGTGTCTTGGGGGGCTGGCTCCTCCCAGGGGCAGGATGCTTGGTCATGAGCACCTCAGATCCTCTATAATCATCATGGGGTGCTGGCACTGTACCACCTCCCTGCTGGTATGTCCAGGTGCTGGCAGCTCTGTGTTACCACCATCCCCATGGCCCCTGTGTTTGGGCATGACTGAGTGCCCAGGAAACTCAGCTCCAAGGCAACAACTCAGTCACAGCCCCTTGCACCCACCACCCGGCTCACCTTGCGGCAGATGTCGAGCCGGACGGTCAGCTCAGCCCGGTGGGACAGGTAAACCACGGCCACTAGGTCCTTGTAGTTGGGAGGGTCTACGGACAAGTTGAGAGAATACAGTGGTGGGACACCTCCTTCTGTCCCCGAAAGCACCAAAGGCCCCCAGTCCCAAGACTAGCTGAACCTCATGGGAAGCCACAATGATGACCCCATGGCATGTGTTTGGGATGGGTGGTCAGGGCTAGCCTGGTTTTGGTAGGGCACAAAGTACCTGCACCGAGGACCTGCTCTGAGAGGCAACGGAAGAGCAGCATGGAGCCAGGGATGTCACTGAGGCAGGCGATGAGCCCCTGGTACCCAATGTCCTTCAGCTTCAGGCGGTTTTTGCTGCGCTCAGGGACCTTCTCATACTTCAGCATCTTGTAGAGCACCTGGTGAGACAGAGAAATGTGGCCACCCTGCTGCAGCAAAGCCCCTGGCCACTGAGGATGGCAAGACGTTGGCACTGAGGGCCCGCCTTACCTTGAAGACCCTCTCCCGCACTTCATCTGAGAACTTCTTCTGCACCAGCAGTGAGAAGAGGACCTCCACATGGCCTGGCTCAAAGAGGAAGGCAAAGAGCTGGTCCTGGGCAGGTGAGCCCTTCAACAGGCTGTGGATCACCTCCAGTGCCCCGCAGACCTGCAGGACATGGGGCTGATTGTCCACTGCCCTCCATCTGCCCCACTGGGACCTCAGCAGCTTCTCCCCACCTGCTGCCAAGTGTTAGGTCAGCCCACAGCACACTGAGGTGTTTGGGGACCAGGGTGGCTGTACCTGCTGCTCATCCTGTGCCCCAGCCACATAGCTCAGCAAGCTCTGCATCTCCTCCCCAGAGAAGCTTCTGCAGAAGAAATCTTTCACCAAGCTGAAGAGGGATGTTTGCACTGTCTTGATGTCATCGGTGGCTGTGGTCTTCTCCCTAGAGGTGCTGATGGATGGACATGCATGGGCATTTCCTCTGTGCACATGCACAGCCACCCTCCTGCCCCTTGTCACCCACTGCCAGCATGATCCCAAATCCCACCATGAAGTCCAAGATGCTTTGGGACAGCCCAGTGTGGACATCCCTTCCAGCCAACCCTGACCACTGGGAAATGTCCACCCCACACATTTGGGTCTCTGTGGGGTGTGAACACTCTCAGTATTACTGGCATGCATAAACACATCGGGTCAGATAAGAAAAGGGCATCAGCTTGCTGCAGGAACCACCATGCTCTTGGTTGCTGCTGGAGAGATGCTGAAAGTGGATTTGGGGCTGACTGGGCACAACTCTGAGTGGAGGCTTAGGCATGGGGCATGGCCATGGGGAGTGGAGGGTCCTGCCCCCACCACTATGCTCTCACACTGAAAAAGCATCCCATGAGGTGCTTGCAGGGGCAATATTACCCCAACAAATGGTGTTTACCCCAAACTGCAGCTCCAAGAGGTGAAGCCCACCACCACAACAGAAAATAGAGGTCCTAGCTACAAGTGGCAGCTCACCCATAGTATGTCCGGATGGAGTCGAGGATGTACTGCACCCCGTACTTCTTGCGGATGCGCTGCTTGTGGTCCTTGACAACGTTGGCCAAATACTGGATGTGACCTGCAGGGGGAAGGTGTGAGTAGCCATAGAGGCCAGTTGGGATGGAGAACACCCCCAAACACCCCCGGTTCACACCTAATCGGACAGCAAAGTCACTGTTGCTCCAGATGCGGAAGTCGAAGAGGAGATGCTGGTAGAGGAGGTGCAGCAGGAACCCGCTGCCCTCAGAGGCCACCTGCTCCATGAGGATCTGCGAGGCCATCAATGTGCTCATGTCCAGCAGTGGGCTGGAGACCTGCCACGGGTGAGAAGTGAGGCTTGCAGCCCCTGCATCCCCCTTGGGGAATGGCACTGGGGACCACGGGATGGAGCCCTCGGTAGCCCACCACACCTTCTGCAGCAGCGCCCCAATGATGGCCGGCCCGTGGCATTGCACCAGGCTCTCCTGGTTCACCGAATGGTTCTGGATGAAGTTCTTCACCAGCAGCAGGAAGGCGGCCACGCTGTTCCTCTCCAGCCTGCTCTCTGCAAGGCACAGGGCAGAGCCCCACCAGTAGCTGTGAGCCCTGTGCCCATGCGAACGCCATTCTACAGCACTGCCTGTATCTGCCTGCAAAGGGCATCCTGAAGACCTCACCATTAATGTTCCACTGCAAACTTTTCAGCCTGTTCTCCTTTTTCCCCCAGATTTATGCAAGTGGAAACCTTTGTTGCTCTGAGCTTGGAAATAAGCAGCTGGGTATTGGGAGAAAGCACATTTCATCTATGGAGAAGGCGGCTCTTGCATGAACCCAGTTCTACTACAAGACATCAGAGACTCTACGCAAAGGCGAACTGGAGGTAAGCAGGCTGAAGTCACCCTCATCTTCCCAGAACTGCTTGTTTATGATGAATTGAGGCATAACAACATTAAAAGATGTCAACACTTTCTCCATTACCCATAATTCTTGGTTGCCTCAGGCAAGACCTCTCCTGCCTGTGGTAGACACCAGCTTAGTCCAGGCAGCACTTACGTGTCAGCGGGGTTACCTCCAGCCACCTGAGCAGGATGGCTCCTGCTCCACATCCCCTGAGGTCCTCACCTGAAGACTTGCCCAGTGGGATGAGCATGCCCTGGGCATTCCTGGAGGATGTCAGCTCTGGCCCCATCAGGTCGTTGGTCTCCTGCTCATCCTCAGGCTCCTCCTTCTTGGACACCACTTGCTCGAGCAGGGGCAGCAGCACGCCCATCCCACCCACACAGTTGACCACATCCTGCCGGAGGGAGGCAAGAGGCTTTGCAGGGTGCTGCATGGTGATGGCAGCATAGAGGAGGAGGTTGCACGTGCAGCTGGGCTCCATCCTGCCTGCTCACAGGCTCAGCCCAAGCCGGGGAAAGCCAGACCCTGTGGCTAGCAAAGACTGCAATGTGCCCAGACCCACCCTACAGCACAAACCTAACACAGGTCCCCAGAAATCACCTGCTCCCATGGTGCCCACCCTGGATGCTGAGGGCCTATGGGGCAGGCAGATCCTTAGGGACTTATGGGTCATGCAGGTTCACCCAGTATCATGTCGCAGAGTCCCTGTAGAGTCCAGGGGAACCACCACAGGTAACCAAGACCCTGCAGAGGTCCTGCCCTGGCCTTGTACCCAAGAAGGGACCCAGCTGCCTCCATGCCACAGGGTGGATGGGCCAGGTGAGCCTCCCTTTACCCAACATACCTTGATGTCCCAGTTGACCACCTTGTGCCCCGTCAGCCTTCCATCCAAGCCATGGCTGGGAGAGAGGTCCAGGCAGATGTTGTTCCTGCAGGCCTAGAAGAAAGCACCATGAGAGCATCCTCATGCTCCTGGAGATTTCACTTATGGCCAAGGGTCTACCAGCGCTGTCCCCATCACCAAAGGGATGGCTCTCCTCACCTGTGGGGTGTAGTACAGCAAGAGCTTGCTGCTGAGCTCTGCCAAGTCACCTTCCAGTGTGAACGGTGATGTGATGTTTGGTCCTGAGGAAAGAGGACTGGGATGAGCTGGGGCATGGTGGAGAAGACCCTGGTGGGCACCAGCACTCCTGTGGACTTCCCCCAGTCCCATCCTGACATACCTGTGCAGAAGAGCGTCTTGACCTGGGCTTGCTGTAGAGCCTCACAGAAGATGGCCACGGAGCCAAGGTGACCCTCCAGGGAGGTGGGGCTGCCCCACTCAGTGTCCTGGCTGCCGGCTGCTGTGGTGGCCACCACCCCCTCGGTGGGTGGCTGAGTCGGGGTCCAAGCATGGGGTCCCAGTGCGGCGGGGACAGACTGGGAGCGGCCCAGCGCTGGGTGCGGGGGGAAGACCAGCTCTGGCCCATGGGAAGCTGGTGTGTGGCTGGTGGTGGTGGCAGTGGTGGTGGTGGTCCGGTGGCCCGCAGAGCCAATGCAGCAGGAGGTGAAGGACTGGAAGGGAGATGAGTTGTGCTCAGACCCCAGCTCCATGCCAAGGTGAGGGGTCTGGCTGGGCACTGGGAGGGTCCCCCACCTCATGGAGGGAGGGGAAGCGCAGCTGTGCCGTCTTCCGCAGGTGCCCATCGGCATAGATGCTGACGATGTTCTGGCCAAAGGGCCGGCGGCCAGCAACATGGACAATGTCAATGCAGTGCTGAGTGGACAACGAGGAGCATCAGGTATCCTGGTGTCCCTGTTGTCCCTCCAATGGGGATGGGGATGAATACAGGGACAGGGATTGGGATGATGCTCACCCAAGCCGAGTCATTGAAGGCAAACTCTGGCAATGCCACTGTCATGTAGTCTTTCTTGGTGCAGACGGCTACCACCAACACGCCGCCACCAGTGAAGAATGCCTCAAAGCCTGTCCCGCCAGCTGTGAAGAAGCTGTTGGGGAAGAAGCATGGTGAGGATGGTGGTGCTGCACCTCCTCATGCTCACCTTAGCCGCCCTGGTCCCTCCATTGAGCATCACCTGTAGAGCTGCCTCCTCTTTGGCCTTGCCGGTGGCTCAGGCTCCTCCTCACTCAGGCACAACCAAGCGTGGAAGGCGAAGGCACTGCCAGGCCACTTCTGGATGGTGGGCACCATGATCCCCGCCATGCCGGGTGTCAGGTCGAAGCACTGCAGTGCCCGGGGTGGTCCCTCAACCCGTGCCATCCCTGAGAGTGCCCGGATGACGGGCTCCACGTAGGGATGTGGTCCTTGACCTGGCTCATGCCGCAGCAGCCGCAGCAGCTGCCGCAGCTCTCCAGGGCGAATGGAGAGGCTGCCCAATGCCCGCAGCAGCTCCAGTAAGTTTTCGGAGCAGGCATTGGGCAGCGCTGGCTCGGTGGCCAGGGCACCCAGCAGGCAGCCCACCATGCCTGCCTTAACACAGGTGAGGCGGCTGGGCAGGGAGGCTTCGCAGAGCCGCCGCAGCCAGCCTGACAGGAAGACCTGCAGCTCCCGGCACGCCAGAGCCGGCAGCCAGGCCAGCAGGATGAGCAGGGGTTGCTCGTTGCGGATGGGGCGCACTGGGAAGGAGCTGTGGTCGCCCTCCACTGCCTGCCAAAACACAAGAGCTGGTTGGTACAGCCCTGACCCTGTGGAGAGGGATGGATCGTCCCCTGGCCAACCAATCCTCCTGATGCTTGATGTACCAGCAGAGACCTGGTGCATCAAGCCTCTTGGAGACTCCTGTGCATCAAGCATATCAGAGACCCTCATGCACCAAAAGTCTTGGAGAACCCCAAGACTTTTGGGGTTCATCAAGCATCTTGGAGAGCCTCATGCATCAGGAGTTTTGGAGACCCCATGCATCAAGGGTCTTGGAGACTCTCATGCATCAGAGACTGCTGAGCACTAAAGCGCCTCAGAGAGCCCCATGCATCAAGCATTTTGGAAACCTCCATGCCATCAAGCACTTTGGAGACCCTGCACATCCAGCGGTACCAAAGCAAGCAGTAGTACAACAGAAAGGGCTCAATACTTCCCAAAAGTGAGCATGACTCCGAGCTAAAGATGGGCCCAGGACCTTTTGGGAGGAAACTGACTGGAAACCAGCAGGGTGGAGAGGACTGGGGGGCAAGGAATGGGGCTGCTGGGGGCCGAGATCTACCACAAATCACCAGGGCTGAGGGCTGTTTTCAGTGTGGAGGAGAAGTGGTCATGCTCACCATGTTGAGGAGCTCCTGAAGCAGGCGTTGGGTGGGTTGGCCTTGGCTCCTCAACACCTCGTAGAGGTGGGCATAGCCGATGCGTTCCTTGAACACCTCCTGCAAGCACACAGGCATGTGGGATCCCTTGCTGAAACCCACCACTTGCTGCTTTCACCCCAGCCCACCTAGCAAAGTGAAAATGCCCAAACCCATCCACTTTTGGGGTGTCCTCCCTGCCTCTGGTCCGCTGCCCACCTTGGCCGAGGGCGAGTTGCTCATGATGGCGGTGAGCACCCCAATGGCATGGACCGCGATGGCGTCGGAGCTGCTGTCGAAGACCTACAGGGACATGGGGGTGGCAGGTCTGCTGAGCCATGCGATTGATGGACACCATACCCGGAGGTTTGGTTATGGGGTGGCCTCACATGGTACCTGCTGGAGCCCATTCCTGTCTGGTGGCTGCGTGGGGACCTTGTCCTGGGCTTCATTCGCCTCCCGTGAGCTGCCAAGGTAGAGCTGTGGGGCACAAAGTGGGTGTCAGCTCCAGGAACACCACCCAGTGTGGGGTGGGGGAAAGAGGGAAGGGGGTTATGGAGGTCCCCACCCCACGGATGCCACTGCAGCACAGCTGCCCTGTCCCAGCATTGTCTAGAACCAAGAAGGGTGAGGATGGAGATGAAGATTCCCAACTCTGGTGTCACCAAGGAGGGACACCAAAGTGGCAATGCTGGTACCTTGCTGTTTTGGAGGAGCCGGATGATGTGCTCGAAGCAGTTGTTGCTGAGAAAGACAGCCTGGAGGACTGGCCGGTCCTCACAGTTCAGCATGGCCGGGATGGCATCTACGGTGAGGTGAGGATGGCTCAGCACCCATCCCGCATTCCCATTCCCATCCCCGTCCCCAGCCACCTACCCAGCATGAGCACACGGAGAGTGATGAGGCCACCGGCCGCCTCTGGTGCCAAGGAAGTGACCGGCAGGTCCGAATTGAGCACCCTGAAGTAACCATCCAGGAGGACACGCAACGGCACGGGGCCAGCGCCGGGACTGCTGCTGTGCAGCACGTGGACCACGGCCACCACGCTGCGCAATGCCAGCTCCAGCAACCTGGGGACCGAGGGGGTCCCCCCGCCTCCCCGCTGCAGCACCCCCAGCAGCGCCTCCACTGCCGACGGCGTGATGGCCCGCAGTGCGTTGGGCTGTCGGGATGATGGGGGGAGACGGGCTTTTATGTTGCCTATTGTGATATAAAACCCCTTTTTAAAGCTATTAATGCTGAGTTTGACATCTCCAGCGCTGCAGGTTCTACCCATCTCACTGCACCCTGCTCCTGGGTGCGTGCAAATGAATTTAAAGTGACTTTCAGAGCTATTAATTAAATCCTGATTTTTAAGTACTGGCTTAATTAAAACCTATTTCTGCTCAAATGTATTCAGCCAAGAAGTTCTCATCTGCCACCCCACCGGTGATGAACCAGCAGCTTCAACTCAAACCCCTCCTTAATTTATTTTCTTTAAAGCTAAACCCACTGAATTTAGGGCTGGAATTTTGACTAATGGTTTTCAAAGGCTTTTGAAAATTAAGTGGTTTAATCCCAGGGTTTATCTTGTTTAGAATAAATAAAACTCTGGAGTTTATCACTTGGATGATGATCCCAAGTCCTCCCCATCTGCTTCCCAACGCTACCTTGGATCCGGAGAGGATGGCCCCGAAAAGATGGATAAGCCGGAGCTGAAGTGTTTCAGGGAGCTGCTCTCCAGCTTGGAAACTCTCTGCAAGGATGAGAAGGGAAAGATTTACTTTGGGGAATAAGCAGCTAAAAAAACTAAAAAATCGGGAAAAAATCCCTTTTCTACCCAAATCCACCCCAAAAGCCAGTGAATGTGGGTGCTGGACCCTGTTGATGGTGGAGGGGATAAGGATGCTCAAATGTTTTGCAGCTCTGGCTGCACCAGGGAAGGTTATTTTGTCCTCATAAATATGGGGGGTTTGTTCAAAAATAGGGCTCAGTTTGGGGATTTCCAGGCAGTTGGGTATGCTGGGAGTTTTAGGTGATTTTTTGCAATGCTTTTGCCTCAGAGGATTTTTTTAGGGGGGGCTTCCCCAGAAAAAAGTCCCCTTTGCATTGGTTTTTGCAGGTATCCCAGGTTGTGCAGGCCTTAATCTCTGCTTCAGGATCCTACACTTGCCTGCCAGAACCCTGAGGTATAGGCTCATATATTTGCCCTTGAATCATAGAATCACAGATTGGTTAGGGTTGGAAAGGACCTTAATTGGTTAGGGTTGGAAAGGATCTAGTTCCAACCCAAGCATATAACAGTCCTGGGGCAGATATAGGCTCCTATATTTGCAGGTGCAGGTATAGGATCCTATATTTGACCTCCCCTATGGGCACATACAGGGTCCTGGAGCAGGTATAGGATGCTATATTTGCCCTTGAATCAGTACTGATCTGGGGGCATATACAAGATCTTGGATCCTATATTTGTGGGACAGGTAGAGGATAACCAGGGGCAGGTGCAGAATCATCTACTTGTCCTTGAATCACATAGCTACCTCTGAATACTATATGCCCCCATGGATTCTATATGTGCTCCTGGATCTCATCCCATGCACTGGATGCTCCTGGATGCTCTATGCATCCCAATACTGACCCTGTAGGTGCCCCCACACCCCATTGCTGGAGCACACAAGCCCAGATGCAGTGGGTGATGGGGGGTGTAGGACCCCCTTTTACCTTGGAAGAAAGTGCCAAACTCGGGGGGCAAAGGGGCTGGGGCGAACTTGTATTTACTCTTCTCCTTCGCACTGATGATTTCCCTGGAAAGAGAGGGGTGAAGTGTGGGGGAAAAACGAGGAGGGGGATTTTGGGGTGCAGGGGGGGCATCTCCACTTACCCACTCAGCTGCCGCCGCCAGGTCTGATAGGGGTCAAAGAAGCACTCGCAGAGATGCAGGGCATAGAGCATCCCGTTCTCCAGCTGTATCCTGCTCCGCTCATCTTCCTGGATAGTCTTCAGCTGCCAGAAAAAAGAGCAGGATTAAACCTCCTCTGCCAAAAAACATCATCCTCTGGCTGAGTCCCCCCCAGTATTAGGGCAGGGGTTCTCCCTGTGCCCTCACCTTGTTCGCACAGACCCGCAGCAGCTTCAGCACCTCCGGGATGAAGCCAGGGGTTTTGTCTGCTTGGATGTTTTCCAGGTTCCTGCAAAAGGCCGGGAGGTGGTAGGTGGGATATAACACATTGAGGGATAAATACTATGTTTTGGGGTGATGTGATGTCCTTCAAGGGGGGGGTGACGTGCTTAGGTGGGGGTAATACACTCTGTGTGTGAGGGAATGATGCACTTTTTTGAGGAGATGCTATATTTGGGGGGGAGTATGCAGTCTCGGCGGGGATGCTACACTTCATTGAGTGGGTAATGCACATCCAGGAAGGCACCGGGGTGGTTTGGGACCATGGCAGTCTGCGACTAGGGTGATACGAGTTTGGTCCGTTCAGCAAATACCTGGGGGGGGGCCAGACCCCAGTGATGGGGGGGTCCCCTCCATCCCCTCCCCAGCACCTGGGGCTCATCCTGCAATGCTGGAGGACTGAAACCAGGAACACCCATATGTGTGGCGGGGACGGAGGGAAGGCAGGCGCCCCCAGGGGTGTCGATGGAGGGGTGCCACCCACCTGCAGATGATGATGAAGAACTTGAGGAGGAGCAGCGCCTGCCCCAGGCTGGCCCCGGCACCCTCCTCACGTGGGACCTGGGCCACGCACTGCCCCAGCCGCTGGCTCAGCACCTGCAGCACCTCCCGCGGCAGCACCGGGATCTCCGACACCGACTCCTCTGGCCTGTGACGGGGACGACAGGGTGACAGGATGCGACCCCCGCCACCATCAACCCCTCCAGAAGCCTCAGACCGGATGGCTGAAAACCACTGAGAGCGGATGAGCTGCCACCATGGCAACCCCAAATTTAGCTGTGGATGTCACGTCCCCCCCCATCGCAGGGTGTCAGCCAAGGGTGCCGGGTGGTCCTCACCTCCTGGGCTCCAGCGAGGGCAGGGCGATGATCTTCTCGAAGTTCATGACAAAGGCTTCCAGCCACTGCTGCAGGTAGGACAGGTCCTTCTGCAAGGGTGAGGGGGGCTGGAGCCACTGGCCAATCAGCTCCCACAGTGACCACCGCCACCGAGGTATCAGCCAATTAGCAGCTAGAGTGGTCAAGCCCCTCCTTGGTCAGTTCAGCCAATGGACAATCAGAGAAGTACAACCTGTAGAGCTGCTGACCAATCAAAACCCAGAGCGGCACAACCTGTAGACTTGCTGACCAAACAGCACAACCTGTTAAGCTCCCGGCCAATCAACAACCAGAGCACCTGCCCGCAGAGACAATTACCAGCCAATCAGCAGCAAGAGCCACTGGCCCTTAAAGACCACTGCTGGCCAACCACCTGCACAGAGCACCTCACCCTTGGGACCTGCCAACCAATCAGCACCCAGAACACCTGCCCCTACAGGCAGCTGCCAGCCAATCAGCTGGCAGAGCCGGGCACGGGCAGCCAGCAGTGCCTGCCACAACCCCCAGCACGTTGTGCAATGGCCTGATTCACCCGGGCTGCCACCGCACCCCGGGGCCGGGCACCCCCCGCCCGGTGCCCATGGGGGTCACCCATGGCCCTGAGCATCCCAAGGCAGCACCTTGGGGTCAACCATGGCCCCATGCACCCCAATCAGCACCCTGGGGTCAACCATGGCCCCATGCACCCCAGTAGAGCCCCTTGGGGCCATCCATGTTCCTGAGCACCCCAGTACAGCACCTTGGGGTTACCCACAGCCCTCAGCACTCCAATGTAAACCCTTGGGGTCACCCATGCCCCCATGCATGCAAATACAGCACACTGGAGTCACCCATGGTCCAGAGCATCCCAGTGCAGCCCCTTGGGGTCAACCGTGTCCCTGAGCACCTCAATACAGCACTTTGGGGTGACCCATGCACCCCAGTGCAGCCCCTTGGGGTCAACCATGTCCCTGAACACCTCAAAACAGCACTTTGGGGTGACCCATGCACCCCAGTGCAGCCCCTTGGGGTCAACCATGTCCCCAAGCACCCCCAGGCAGCACCTTGGGGTGACCCATACCCCTGAGCCACCCCCATGCAGCACCTTAGTGTGACCCATATTCCTAAGCACCCCCGTGCAGAACCTTGAGGTGACCCATACCCTTGAGCACCACCATGCAGCCCCTTGGGGTGACCCATGTCCCCATGCACCCCCATGCAGCACCCTCAGCTGTCCCCAGCCCAGGCGGGGACTGTCCCCGCTTGGGAGCACCTCACTACCCACAGAGACCCACCGCCGCACCCCCAACTCCCCCAGGGACAAGGCGGGCCCCATCGCTCCTCCGGGCACTGACGGCACCTCCGCAATGTGGGGATCCCCAAGGAGACCTCACGCCCCTCCGAGCAGCATCCCTTCACAAACCACCCCCCCACTATCCCATCCATCCATCCCCATGTCAGCCATTCCCTCCCGAACTCCCCCATTTACCGCTGGTACCACTCAACTGCAAGCATCTAGTGGGGTGAGCCGGATGTGGGGTGTCCCCCCACCTACCTGCAACCAGACCCCTGTTACCTGGCTGCCAGGGTGAGCGTGGCCATCCATGACCCTCGGTGAGCTGCGCCAGTGCAGCCGCGCCAGGACGGGGGATGCAGTTATTTTACACGTTCCCCCCCCTCTTTCTCGCCACCGCCTTGCTTTGCTCTTGTGCAAAGCACCCAAAAACACAACAAACCCCAGAGGATCAGGAAATGCCAAGTCACCCGCCGCCCCAACGGCGCTTCCTCCCACCGCAACTGGCTGCCTGGCACTGGTTTGGGGTGCCACCACTTGCCCCCAGCCCCATGCAACCGCCAGCACTGCCAGGATGTGCCAGGGATGCAGCCAAGGTCATGAGGCACATGGGATGATGGGCACCACTGTGGAGCTGGCACGTGGCACGGGCACGAAGCTCCAAGCCGGTGGGTTTCGAACACCACGGATAACCAGATCGTGCCAAAAACACAAGCCAAATCTCGCTGGTATCTCCTCCCACCCCCCCATCAGTGCAACCAAAGCTGGGCTGTCTTGAGTTTGCCAGTTCTCAGCATCCCTCCTCCCACCCAATATCCCCGCCTTGCACCCACCCGGAGCCGGCGTCCCATCCCGGCCTGGCGCGGCGCTCACCGGGACAGTGCCAGCGGCCGCCTCTGCTGCCAGTGCCTGTCCCAGCCGGTTGCCGGCTGGCAGAGCCTGTTGGGTGGCTTCTGGGCTCGGCCGGCGCAGTGCCGCCTGGGAACGTTGTGCCGGCACCTCCATCCCTCACTGGCGCTGCTGCCGGGAGATCCGGTCTCCCGCCCAATAATGACAAAGCCACCAGGTTGTCACCTCCCTGCCACTGAGTCCCATAGGGGACACTGGGGGTCTCACTGGTGGGACCCCACTAGGGTTCCTGCCAGCGCCCTGCCAGCCCCTTTGGATGGCATGGGACAACACGGCTAGCACCATCCCTGCTTTGGCATGGCCACCTCGCAGGACATCCCTGGGGACATCCCTGTCCCCTGCCAGCAGCGGTGGCACGGTGATGTGAGCTCTGCCCTATTTTAAAGCCATGTGAGATAACACTCGCACTCCTAGTGCACAGCCCTCCTCTGATCCCACCCGCCAGGGAGGGGGGCGATGATGGGGAATGCTGCCACCGAGGTGACACCCAGACCAGTGGCTTCACCAGCTGCATTCAAGCCTCAAAATAAACCCAGTAGTGGGACAGTGAGAGGCTGATGTGTGGCAGGGACATGGCTCAGCAGCCTTGCCCTCACGCAGTGCTTGGGGACGTCACCATGGCGAAGGCCAGCACAGTTTTGCTGCAGGACCCGGCTGCAGAGGTGACACCGAGGTCTCACCTCCGCCTCGGTGCCTCTTGGAGGTGACATGGCCACCACTCTGGTGTGGCTCAGTGATCAGGCACACCCTGACAGTGCAGCATGCTTGCTATGCAAGAGTGTCCCCATATGGCCATGCCCCAAGAGCATGGCACACGTCCCTGTATGACCATGTGCACCCAACAGCATGTCACGTATGTCCATGCACACCTTGACAGCATGGTAAGTGTCCCCATAGGACCATGCACACCCAACAATGTGCCACATGTCCCCTGTATGACCATGCACACCCTGATGGCTGGGCATGTGTCCTCATACAACCATGCACACACAGACAGCATGGCACATGTCCCTGTATGACCACACACACCCGACAGCATGCCATGTACCACCATGCACACCCCGACAGCATGATGTGTCCCCTGTACAACCATGCAGACCCTGATGGCATGGCATGTGTCCCCCTATGACCACGCACACGTGATGACATGGCACGTATCCCTGTATGACCACACAGCCCCCAACGGTGCAGCACCCATCCCTATGTGAGCGTGAACAACCAGCAGTGTGGCATGTGCCCCTGTATGACCACGGACACCCAAGAACATGTCACTCATCCCTGTACAAGCATGCACACCTGATGGCATGTCCCTATACAACCATGCATACCCCTACAGTGCAGCGCCTGTCCCTGGGAACCAAAAAGCATGGCACATGTCCCTGTATCACCATGCACACCTGATGGCACAGCACATGTCCCCCACATGAGCATGTACATCCATGTCCCTGTATGACCACACACACCACAACAGCACAGCACCCATCTCTGTGCAAGTGTGAACACCCAACAGTGTGGCACATGTCTCTGTACGACCATGGACAGGCAAGGACATACCACCCATCCCTGCACAACCACTCACCCCCCAACAGTGCAGCACCTGAACCTGGGGGAGCGTGAACACCCCAATGGCATGGCATTTGTCCACATATGACCACGCACACCATGACGGTGTGGCACATGTCTGTCCCCACCTCATCACATGCACCTGACAGCGTGGTGCCTGTCCCTGGGTGAGTATGAACACCCCACAACGTGGCACGTGTCCCTCGTACAAGCCCTCCCAGGGGTCCTGGGGGACACTGCAGGGCCAGGGGAGGAGACGGACACAACTACTGTCCCTGTACCCAGGTGGCACCAGGGTCCCCATCCCTCCTGGAACCTGCAGCCATGTGCTAGGAACACAGCAGGGTTTTGGGGTAGAAATAACGCTCTTCCCCCCAACCCCCCCCGGATGGACACCTCAACCTGCGGCACAGGAGCTGGGAAGACACGGAGGGGTGTGTGTGATCCTTTCCTCCAGGATCCCCCCACCTTCCCCAAACCTGGACGCATGGATAGTTAAGGAGAAAACAAAGCACAAGGGGCTTTGGAGGTGGATACGGAGGGTCCCCCATGCTGCCAGCCAGGACAAACCCATTCTCCAGGACCCCTGGCTGTGGGACCTGCCCCACCAGAGGGAAATACGATGGCGGGGGGGGGGGAGACGGCACAGACGGTGGTGCCGGGGGGGTCCCCCCTGAACAGGGCACCCTCCTTTCCCCCCCGCTGCTGCTCCAATGTCACCGCGGCCGCACCTGCTGCTGGGCAAGGGTGCGGGGACCCGGGAGGGGGAAAGGACCCCCCAAAACCCACCCGGCCGGGTGTAAGGGGACGTGTGTACCTCCCAAATCCCCCCGTGATAGGTGGGATGCGGTGGGGGAGTCCCGGGGGTTGCGGTGCTCCCCGAGGGGATCGCGGAACTCGGGGTACGGGGTGTGCCACGGAGGGGTGTCGCTCCCGGGATATGGCAACGGGGATCGGGGGGGGAGGACACGCGGTCGCGGCCCCCAGGATGCGGCAGTAAGGTGCAGGGGGGCGCGGTGCCCCCCAAATGGGGAGAATGGGGTGGGGGGATCACGGCATGCCGCAATGGGGGACACGGAAGGAACGCGGTGCCCCCCCAAGTGGGGAGTGATACGGCAGGAGGTGCCGGCAGGGGGGTGCAGGCAGGGCTCAGCCATTCCCTTTCCCCTATGGAAGGGGGATGCAGGCAGCGGGGGTGATGGGGGTAAAAAGGGGTGCTGCCCCCCCCCGGGGTTGGGGGGAAGAATTGGGGTGTGCGCGGGGTCCTCCGGTGCCGACCTCACCTTGGCGAAGTAGAGCATCCAAAGCTCGTAGAGCCGCTCCCGGGAAGCCATGCCGGGCCGGCACGGCTCGGTACGGCACGGCACGGCCAGCTCCGCCCCCCCCCATCGCCGGGCCCTCCCCCAGGTACCGGGGGGGGCGGTGACAGGGCCCCCCCTCGGTACCTGCTACCGGGGAGGGGTGCCCTTTCCCACCCCTCCTTTTACCTTCTCCCCCTCGCAGCTCCGCTGCGGGGGGGAGAAGGTAAAAGGGGAGGTGGGAAAGGTAAAATGCCCCCCAATAATTATGCCCCCCCCAATTAACCCAGTTGAGCCTTGCACACCCTAGGAGGGCGGGGGAATAAGCGTGGCAGGGCAAAAAGAGGATTATTTAGGATTATTTTGCCTTTTATTTGTTAAATGCTATTTATTTGTAAAGCTTTTATGTGTCGTCCCCCCCCCGTCGCGCCCCACCGCCGAAGCTCGCCGATCGACGCGCTCGGCGCTCGATGGGTTGGATGCGCTCGGCGCTCGATGGGCGCATGCGCGCTGCGGGTTGTACGGAGCATAAGGAGAAGGGGAAAGATGGCGGCGCCCGGCGGTGGTGTGGAGGCGGAGGAGGATGCGCCGGGCCTGGTGTTGGGGAGGCTGGAGGAGGAAGCGCGGCGGCGGCAGGAGAGGCTGCGGGCTCTGAGGCAGCGTACGCTGCAGGTCGGCGAGGGGTTGGCGGTGGGAGGTGTGTGGGGTGGGAGGTGGAGGGGTGCGAGCGTCTGGAGTGGGCCTCTGTGTGTGGATGGTCTGAGATGGGCCTGGTGGTTTGGGGGCGGGGAGAGGGGATGTGGGGGTCAGAGGGTCTCCAGTGGGTCTGTAGTTATTTGGGATGTGGGGGGCAGAGGGTGTGAGTAATAGGTTTAGAGGTGTGTGAGAAAGATTGGGGAGGGACAGGAGCATCTGAGGGTAGGTGGGGGGTTCAGGGGTGCTGAGGGGTCTGGGGCCACCAGGCTGGGCATAGCGAGGGGTACAGGTTATGGGGCACTGGGGGTTTATGGGGCCAAGGGAGAAGGATGGCTGGTGTCTGGTGGGGTGTGTGGGGAAGCAATGGGGAGTAGGCTGTGGGGTGGAGAGAGGAAGAGGGCAGAGCAGTGGGGCAGAGGGGGTCCTCTGCTGTGGGGAAGGGGATGTGGGTTGCCAGAAAAAGCGGTGTGTGAGTGCTGGAGGAGGGGGCTTGGGGTTTGTGTGATGGTGCTGAGCCTCCTTGGTCTTGTCTATGGGTCTGTGTGGGCTCTATATGACCCCGAGGCCTGCCTGGCCTGTCCTTGGGCTTCCTTTGGCTTTTCAGTTTTGCTTTTGCCATCCCTGGTCTTTGCTAACCCCCTCTCCCATTGTGTGATTAAGTCTCTTGATTTTACCATGTTATCTCCTCAATTCACTGTGTTTGCATCACATCTGACATCCAGGCCACCACCGGGGTTTGGTAGTGAGGATGAAAAGAGCTTCACCCCAGGGTTAATTAATAACATGTTACAGTTCTCTGGTGCTTTCTGGGCCTTCAGCTTCTCATCCGTGGGATGTTGAGACCTGACTGCCTGTAGCGCAGGCTTGAGGATACTGAGGAACTCTTTGTGTTGCCAAAGCCAGGGTCCATAAATTGGGATTTTCTTCTTGGACGTATGTGCTGTGCATGGTGTGGCAGGCTCCTTGCTCAGCCCTGGAGGAATTCACTGTGGTTATTGTAAACCTTGTGTTGCAGAAGGTGCTGCTGGCAAAAGAATATCTGGGATCAGTTTTTAAGGAGTTTCTCTGAAAAGTTCTGTTAGGGGTTGAATTCTCAACCAAAACCTCTGGTTATTTTCCCTGGTGTCCTTGTTGCTGAGCTCAGAACATGAAAATAGAATTTGGGTTTTTTTTTTTTCGATTGGGGATGGAGTGAACTTGACAAACTTTGTAATAAATCTCTTGGCAGTGCCTGCTGAGGAAGGTGGCTATGCTCCAGCGTGTCTCTGCACATCCTGGCATTGCTTGATTCTCCTCTTCTGGGCTAGTAGGGCGGCGCTAGCTCTGCTCCTCTTCTACCATGACATCCTGAGTTTGTTGATCCAGTTTAGTACGGTCTACTAATGCGGGAAGGTGTTTTGTCCCTCCACTGAGGTACCTTCTCTTGGGAGTACTAAAGAGAGCTGTGGTTTGGTGGGCGGGCCAGGCGTGTTCTGCTGCAGTTCTTGTCTTGAGTCGTACGTTGTTATCAGAGAGCTGAGCTTTGTGAAACAGGAGTGGGATACAGCCCCGTGCCAGCTATTACCAGGAAGAAAAACTGTGGAAAAGAAAAGCTCCTCCTGAAAGAACAGGTCTTTCCTTTACTTTCTGTCCCATCTAGCAAATTTAGGAGGAGCGAGACAGAGGACATCACACATGGAATGCTGCTCTCATCTGCTTTATTGCTGCAGGGTTTTTTTCCTAATTTTGGATGAGATTTTCTGACTTGGTCTCTGTGAAGGCTTAAAGCTGTTGTTCTTTAACACAAATAGCATCTCACACGCAGTACCAGCACACTGCACCTTCGAGGGTAACGTCTGGTAGCTCCTGACAGCTCCTGGTAGACCTGTCCTCGTAAGTTTGTCGAAGCCTCTCTAAAGCCATTTTTACTCTTGGCTTTTGCAGCTTCCTGAAACAAGAGTTCCACCATTTAATGACAAAACCACCTCCTTTGGTTTTAATCCCATTAAATGGAAGTTCCCTTGGGTGCTCTCTCACGCAGCCCTTGTGAGAAACAAAATAATCGCTCCATGTTCATGTTTATGAGTCTATAGCATGCTTGGTCTCCCTTTCAGATCCAAGCTGTGGTCTATGAAGTCTGTCTTTGTACACAAATCTCTCTGAATCATCTCAGTGACTTTTCCTGGTACCTCCCTGAGTGCTGGGATGCCTTTTTGCTGAGAGTGGATCAGGATGTGGGGCACTTGTGAGTTTATTTTGTGTTCCCCCCCCCCCCCCCCCCCCCCAAGCCTGTCTTCAACCATTGAAGGCTTGTCTGCTTTTTCCAGCCCTATCTGTCTCCACCGAGACCTTTCTGCAGCAGTAGAGCCTGTTCCCTGTGCTTGCGTAGTTGGAATTACATTCTTCCTCCCGCCCCTTCATGTGTGTTCCTTTGCATCAGGCCCTGATTTTTATAGAATCACAGAATGGTTTGGGTTGGAAGGGACCTTAAAGCTCATCGATTTCCAACCCCCTGCCATGGGCAGGGACACCTTCCACTAGAGC